>NC_080844.1:61168848-62368848 GCF_030435755.1 Ochotona princeps | reverse complement strand
ACTCAGTGGTGAGGGTGCCTCATAGAGTGCCCACATTCCTTTTTGGAAATTCCAGAATATGCAGTTTGAGATGCTGTTTCACTTGCAGTGTGTCTTCCTGCTAGTGTATGTTCTGGGAAGGGGTGGATAGCTGCAGCGCTTGGCATCCTGCCACACATCTGGGAGACCGGGATGGCGCTGCTGCCTCCAAAGGCTGGCCTTGCCAACCCCCTGCTACTTGGGGCATTTGTAGAATGACCAGAGGATGTAAAATTTCTATCTCTGCCTTTCAAGTAAAGTGAAAATAGATAAAGCAATAAAAATTTCAAAGTGGTTGAACGGATTTACACTTTAATTCTCTTAAGGTTGTCTTTTGATGAACAAATTCCAAATTTTAGTGTAGTCTCATTTAGTGGTATTTTATGAGACCTTTTGTTTCTTTGCCAAGAAATTTTTGCCTGCCCTACAGCCATGGAAATTTCCTCTTATATTTTCTTTTGGGCACTTTATGGTTTTACCCTTTACCATTCAGTAATCCATCTGAAATTGAGTTTTGTGGTGTGAACTTGGGCTAAGATGATTACTTTGCTCAGATGAGTAATTGCCTCTAGTTTCTTGGGGCACCACTGAGTGCATGGACATTACTCTGATTACATTGTTTCTGTGCCATTAGGTCTGTGTTATGATAAAAGGCAATTTCCCTTCGTCCCAGTTAGCTATGTTAAAGTAGAGTGGGCCGATTGCTAACTTGAGTAGCATTGGTCAGCAGGTGCTTGATGGAAGCTACTCGCCAGCTTGTTTCTGGTGTGGGTCTTGCAGAAAAGTGTGAAGACCTTTGCAGTTGTAACAGTGATGGGGATCTTTAAACATAGTGACAGTTCTCTGCATACTAATTATTGTGACGTCAGCCTGTGCGTTGTCATCTGCCATTCTTATCATTTGCCTCCTATCATTGTGTGTGATTTATAAGAAATTTTAACTTATGTGTCATACTGTGTTACTCCTTTTGCTTTATTTTAAAGATGTATTTATTTTTATTGGAGAGTCAGATTTACAGAGAGAAGGAGAGTCAGAAGAAAAATCTTCCATCCTCTGGTTTACTCCTCAAGTGACCTCAACAGCCGGAGCTGAGCCCAAGACTTTGGGCTGACCTCAACTGCTTTCCCAGGCCACAAGCAGGGAGCGGGAAGGGAAGTGGAGTAGCTGGCATAGGAGCCAGCACCCATATGGAATCCCAGCAGATGCAAGGTGAGGATTTAGGTACTAAGCTGTCACACAGGGCCCTGTGTTGATCCTTTTCCTTTAGGCTTTCTGGCTTCTAAGTCCTGGTTTCAAAAGTTTCTCTTCTCCCCCTACGACAGCAGTGATTAGGGAGAGGTTCATTGGGATGGATATTTTCATTATCTTAGGTTCCAAATTGTGCAACAAGATTGTTATGGGATCCTGTGTGACTAAGGCACAGGGGAGTGTGTATTTGTATGGAAGGATGAGTAGCTGTTACCTTTACAAATATTGTTTGTTTTTATTTAGGGTTAGGAATGGGTGGAAACACCAGGAATGCGGAGCATACCACAAGAATGGGATTGACTAGTTTATCATTACATTTGTACCTTAAATACTGCGTGTCCATTGTGTCCATGTTGAACAGATTGTAATGTGGAAGCATTGAGTGTATGCGCAGCGTTTGCCCTCTCCATGTGAGCAGTGTCTTCCTCCCAAGCTGGTGACTGGGTGGGCTCAGTTCAGACAGAGCTGTATTTGTGGGGAACATCCAGGTGTTGATTAAAAACAAAGGATTGATTTTTAAATCACTTTTCTCTAAAAGTAACAGTTGACTTTCTGGAAGTTAACAGTCTGCAGCTTGCTCAGTAAGTGGCACTTTTGCAGGTTTGAGCACCTGTGTGTGTCTGAGGAGTATCTCGCTCTATGTTGCTGTAAGCATATTTTTTAACTTTGCTAAAAAACCTACTGATACTATAGAAGTCTAGCTCAATTCACTTGCTAATGATTTTGCCAGAACCTTACATGATGGTTCAGTTTTCTCTACATGGTATGATAATCAAGCAGCCAGAATGTCAGTACTAACATTTGTTAATTAACCATCCTTTAGTGTTAACTTTCTGCAAGGATCAGAATATTTTTGAGAAGAAAATTAAAATTTTATTTTTTTGAGATTTCTTTTTATTTGAAAGGCAGAGTTACAGAGAGAGAAAGAGAAAGGTGTCTGCCATCTACTGACTCACTCTCCAGATGGCTGCAGTAGCTAGAAGTGGGCTGAGCCAGGAGCTGCTTCCGGGTCGCCTATGTGGGTGCTTGGGCCCAAAGACTTGTCTGTTTATTCTCTGCTATTCTCCCAGGCCACTGGCAGGGCGCTGGATCAGAGTAGAGCATCCAGGACTCACACCTGCACTCCCAGTGTCCCAGGTGGAAGCTTAACCCACTATGGCCACAGCTGTAACCCCCAAAATTAAAATTTTAGATAGAAGTTGTAAACATCTGAAGTTTTATTTGAGATTTTAAATCCTTAATTGTCTTAATATTTGTGCCTTAGAATTGAAACTATCCTTATTAGTGTGAAACTACCCTTATTAGTGTGCAACTACCCTTATTAGTGTGAACCTACCCTTATTAATGTTAAAAATCTCCTTTGGATTTGACTTGTGGCCTCTTGGCTTTAGTGTAACATTTCCTCACCTGTTAGCTGATTGGCTTGGTTCTCTTTCTTTTTTTCTTTTTTTTATAAAGATTTATTTATTTTTATTCCAAAGTCAAATACACAGAGAAAAGGAGAGAAAGAGGAAGATCTTCTGTCTGATGATTCACTCCCCAAGTGAATGCAATGGCCGGTGCTATGCAGTTCCGAAGCCAGGAGTTAGGAGCTCTTCCAGGTCTCCCACGCAGGTGCAGGGTCCCAATGCTTTGGGCTGTCCTCAACTGCTTTCCCAGGCCACAAGCAGGGAGCTGGATGGGAAGTGGAGCTGCCGGGCTTAGAACCAGCAGCCATTTGGGATCCCAGTGCGTGTAAGGCAAGGACTTTAGCCGCTAGGCCATCACACCGGGCCCGGTTCTCTTTCTTTCCCACCACTTCTTTTCAGTTTGGAAGACTGGTCTCACTTTGTTTCCTCTATTAAATCTTGCCTGACTCTCCTTGACAAACAGATTGTCTCCATTGCAACTTATGTACTGACATCAGCATTTATCTGTCTTATTAGACTGTTTTTGTTTTGTTTTGTCTTGTTTTGTTTAAAAAAAGAAATGTTTGAAAGGCATAGTGAAGAGAAAGAGCCGATCTCCCATCGGCTTCCCTTCCCAAATGGCTGCAGCAGCCAGGTCTGGGCCAAGTCAACGTCGGAGCCATGGGACTTCATCGACTGCTACATGCGGGTCAGGGGCCCAGATGCTTGGACCATCCTCTGCTGCCTTCTCTGGCACATCAGCAGGAAACTGGGTTGGAGTGGAGTAGCCTGGACTTGTCCTGGCACTCTAACATGGGGTGCTGCAGGGTAAGTTCCACAGGGCTGCCACCTGTTTTGTTAGATTCTAAGTTTCTAGAACGATAGAATTTGAGCTCACAGCAGCAGTCCTTGACTTTATAATGAATGTTCAATATCTCTTGGGATGGGCAGATTTGAGTTTCGGGGTAATGAATCATTTGGCCACCAATTAGAGGAAAGTGTGTATCTTTGTCAAATAAAGTAACATTATTTGGCATTTCTACAGAATAAATCTTTCATAGTGTTGGCAGTAATGGCAAAATACAGGATTATTGAAGAACTGTTTCTTTCTAAAGTAATAAGAAGGCCATAGTGTTTGATTGTCAGAAAAATGAACAGTGGAAATACTCTTGCTGCTGCATTTTTCTTCAGTTCCTTTTTAAGCATTGTGAATAGTTGACGTAGAACATTTGTCATTCAGAAGTAACACTCTAACATATCTGTGACTTGCATCTAAATTAAAAGTTTACATGTAAGTAGGTAAATTTTGAATGATTCCTGTCTTAGTGCATTTTGTGCTCCTATGACAAAATATAACTGAGTAATTTATAAACAAGAGACGCTTCCTGGTCCCAGTCCTGGGGACTGACAAGTCCAAGTTCCGCGTGCCTGCAGATTGGCTCTCTGCTTCTGAGATGGTGCCTTGTACACCATGTCCTCCTAGAGTATAAGGGCTACAGGGAGCAAGTGTCTCATGTGCTGCAAGAGCAAAAGGGACTTGGGCCCTTGGAGGGCAGTGATAGGCTCCTAGGAGGGTACCACGGTGAGGGTTAGCTCTCAGGCTATCACGGGGGCTCAGAGCATCAAATTAAGTAAGGGCCATTTTATGTCAGACCCTTTTCTAGGGAGTAGTGATGAAACTTGAATAATCAACTAATGTCAACTTGCAGATCTAATCGCCATTCTAACAGAATACCAGTGAATTGTTTTCTGAGCCAACAGATTCGCCTGCTGGATGGCAGGGAGCGGAGAGAGCAGGCTGCCACTCCTCCTCGGTTCTCAGTTGGGTGCAGTGCTGCTCCCCTCCCCTGGGTCCAGAGGTGGTCTGTTTTGCTGTGACTGGGGCACTGGCCCCGGGGTGTGTGTGTTACTGGCGTCTTGGACAGAGGGCAGGGATTCTGCCCAGCAGCCTGCAGTGCCCAGGAAGTGTCTGGCTCAAATGGCAGCTGCTTCAGGACTTCCAGACCTGCTGTGGGCGTCTGTGGGGCTTTCCTGTTACAGAGCTGCTCTGGTTAATTTGAGTCTTCCTGTCAAAAAGGAATGCACAGGAAGATGAATTTTGAGCTCACAGTAACAACCTTGAAATAAATTGTCCTGTACAGCCCACCAGAGACCAGTTTCTTGTCTGTAATGCATGACCCCAGGCAGCCATCAACTCATTGATGCCTGTAAGGCTGCCTTAGATTTTCTTTGGTGTGAAATCCCACCTTGTTAGCTTAAAGGCACTTCATATTTCTGTAGAGTGAGATATATCCAGCACCTCTTGATGTTTTTCCAAAGCAGCAGCCGTAACAGCAAAGGTTAGAATTCCCAAGATATGTTCTAAATCATGATTTTTCTTGTGATATTAAAAAAAATTGGCAGCATCTCAGTAGCTAAATGCGCTGGACTAATTTCGCTTGCACAGCTAGATTCAGCCCATTGTTTGCAGCACAGAGCTCCGTGCCGGCACATGCGTCTTAGGATGGGAGGCTGTGGCACTCGAGCTTTACATGCTGACATGTCCCAGCCAACCCTGGGGCGGTCTGGGTTGTGCTAGAGAAATGCAGTGGTCTGCTTCTGTTTGCTCTCACTTGGTGTTCTGCTGTGATACCGTCTGTAGCTCTCCTTGGCTCCCCGGCCCAGGACACACCACCACAGCTGAGTTCTTTTCTCCATCTTGCATCTACAGTTCTCTGTTATTACATCTTCATCCTTTTCTGTAAAAAATAAACAGCTGTGCGGTCATTGCAAACTGACTGCTTTGAAGCACCTGGTTGTCTAAGTTTGTAGAGTTAGAGAGCCTCGAGGGCCTGGCCAGTGGAACTGAGAGGCGGGCGGGCAGCCCGGCCTCTGCTGCCAGGTGACGTGTGGCCCTCACCACTACTCTCTCATCCCGCAGCAGCATCCGGGGCCGTTTCCGCGCTGAGAGTTGTCCTGGTGCCTTCGCTGCCCTTTGATGCTCCTCTTTCCTTGTGGGCACCTCCTGCCAACTATGCCTCTGGTCCTCACCACAGGACCGCACTGTTCCGTCTGACTCACTTTTGTCAGTGTTTTTGGCATCCTTTCCGCCTGTGTGTGTGTGTGTGTGTGTGAGTGCGTGTGCCTAGTGGGTTTGTAACTTGGAATTAATCTGCAGCCTGCAGAGTGGTTTCCAGCAGTCCTTCCATTTCTTTGTGTCGTGTTTGCCCTCTAAGGGAAGTCCCTGTCTGCCATGCCCACATCCCTTTTCTGAGGGAAATCACTGTTCCCCTGGTGAAGAAAATGACTTTAGGTCATCATGCTTGTACTTTTCCAGGGACCTGTGTCTGACCCAGAGGTCAGTGAGTTTGGGATAGATCAGCGTCCTTCCGTGCTCATCATTGAAGCTTTGCCCAGTGAAAAAGGGTCACCAGACCAACTGGACTGCCTCTCTTAAGGGAGTTTTGATTGAGTCTGGGGAGGCGCAGTGGTCTATGTGTTTATACAGAGAGCTGCCCACAGGAGCAGTATGAAGGGGCCTGGGCAGACCTGACCTGGTGGCGTGGTGGCTACAGTCCTCGCCTTGCATGTGCCGAGACCCCGTATGGGCACCAGTTCATAGTCTGGCTATGCCACTTCCCATCCAGCTCCCTGCTTGTGGCCTGGGAAAGCAGTCGAGGATGGCCCAAAGCCTTGGGACCCTGTACCTGCATGGGAGACCTGGAAGATGATCCTGGCTCCCAGCTTCGGATCGGCGCAGCACTGGCCATTGCATCCGCTTGGGACGTGAATCATCAGATGGAAGATCTTCCTCTCTGTCTTTCTTTTCTCTGTATATGTGACTTTCCAATAAAAAGGAAAATAATCTTAAAAAAAAGAAAAGAAAGAAAGGGCCTGGGCTTCATAAACATGGATCCACCAAGTTTGAAATTGCTCACACACTTTTGAGGATAAGCAGGTTTATCTCAGGGACAGAATCCACGGGCTTCTTTCATCTGATTTCAAAGGTTCTGTGAATCAAAAGGTAATAGGATGAGGGAGCAGTAAGATGGCAGGGAGAGCGGGAGCAGAGTGAGAAGCAGATGAAACAGACCGTGGCCTCCTGCTGGACTGCACACACAGTCTGTCACACCTGCTGGCCGGGTCTTCCTGCTGGTGGCTTATCCACAAGGCTATGTCTGGGCCTGTTGCCCCTTGTTTCCTTACGACCCCTACCATGTCATGTTCACCTCTGCTATTAGCATGAGGGGTCGCCTGTGTAAATTTCTGTTTCTCAGAGAACCATTCTAATAACATTGCCTACCAGCATCCTCATCTGTTAAAGAGAGGAACAATTGTGCTATCTTTGTCTCCCGCTCAGGATTCCGTGTTAACGTGCTAGTGAGTGAGCTGCTTGCCCTCGCAGGCGGAGATAGATTGGTAAAATACTCCACATCGACAGGAACTGGTACTTGTTCATTTTTCCCAAACACTAAAACATTTCATGTTCTGTTTTTATAAAGATGTTGTGTGGTAATGTAGGGTTGTAAAGAGAGGTTGGTGGGCCGATTTGTGTATAGGCTTGATTTTGTATTGAGTGAGGTAAATGCTACATTAACACAACGAAGTGAAACTGATGTGAACAGATGTTAGAGAATATTATTTGAAATTTTGAAACAGATGATTCAAGTTGAGGATTATCTTTTCCCAAGGATTTTGAAAAGCAAAATCAGTGACAGGCAGAAGGTTGCTTTTCATGAATGAGGCCGGCCAGCCGAGCCTTGGAGCCTAAATCTGTGAGAAGCGAGGCCAGTGTGCTTGGAGTTCAGAGGTCTGTTGCTTTTGTAGGACAGGTAACAGTTACTTTTATATAGCTTGGAACAACTCAAATTTAACTTGACCATAGCAGCAGTTTTTCTAAGACTTACTGCTGTTCATTTATTTATTTATTTTAAAAAGATGTCTTTATTTTCGTTTGAAAGGCAGATTCACTCCCCAGGTGGCTGCAGCGGCTGGAGCCAGGATCCCCCCGTGGGATCTCCCGCATGCATGCAGGGTGCCAGAGGAACTGGTACCACACGTGGTGCCTGTGCCACAGTCGGAGACCCAGCCAGCCAGCTATGCCAGGTGGCCCCTGCTTTTTGCATTTTTGAATATGCAGAAGTTTTGAATTTTTTTTTTTGAATGAATTCTGTTTTGTTTTTTTCAAAGGCAGAATGACAGAGAGTGAAACACAAAGAGACAGATGTCTTCCATTTCTTGGTTCAGTCCTCCCACATGGTTACAATAGCCAGTGCCAGACCAGGCCAAAGCCAGAGCCTGGAACTGCATCTGGATCTGCCCTGTGTGTTCTGGGGCCCCAAGTATTTGGACCAAGATTTCCACATGCTTTTCCCAGGCGCATTAGTTAGAAGCTGAATCAGAAATAGAGCAACCTGGACTCATAGCAGGGCTCCGATATCGGATGCCTAACTGCGCCACAATGCTAGCCCCCAAACTTTTTAAAAAAAAAAAAAAATGAAACCAAACGTGTGTTTTTAAAAAGAAAATATAGTGAAGAAAAGAAGAGAATGAAGGCAGCCTTGTTTAAAAAAATTTCAGAAAATGTATACTTTCTCAGTAGTCCCCCCAATGAAATTTTTATTGTTTTCATGAATACATTTCTTGGGAGCCAGAGTGACAGGTGAGAGCGCTGGTATCAGGAATACACTCCCTGCTTACCTGGGCTGTCTTCTGCGCATGCCGAGGTGGGAACATGAGTGAGGGGCCAGGAGACAGTACCCTAGGACAGGGCGGTATCAGGAATACACTCCCTGCTTACCTGGGCTGTCTTCTGCGCATGCCGAGGTGGGAACGTGAGTGAGGGGCCAGGAGACAGTACCCTAGGACAGGGCGGTATCAGGAATACACTCCCTGCTTACCTGGGCTGTCTTCTGCGCATGCCGAGGTGGGAATGTGAGTGAGGGGCCAGGAGCCAGTACCCTAGGACAGGGACCTGCCCCGTACCCACTTCCCCTTGTTGATTAGCCTTTGCTTTGCGCCCACCCATCTCTTGTGTTTTGAATAAACTGAGGAGAAGTTGCAGAAGCCGTTTCTCTGGTGCCTGTTGCCTCTGCTGTTGGCCTGAGCCCAGTCCCCTGTGGTCCCATGGTTGGCTGAGAACGAGGGCTGTGGAGGGGGCATCTCTGCCCTCCCTGTGCCCCTGCTCGCTGAGTCCCCTGCAGCACTGCCTGACTGAATTGCTCTGATTTCACAAGGAAAACACCAGGGCAATGAACCTAAACTCTTGCAACAATCTAGGTGATATTTTCATTGCCTTAATTCACATTAACTGTAATAACTCATGAGCAGGGGCTTGGTTGAGCTCTTCTGGGGGGTCAGCTTAGATTGCTGAGTCTTGCATGGGAGTCTGATAAGCAGTTATGACTGTTTGTTGAGCCTGGAATTAATTCATCTGTATTAACCCAGCTCCGCATGGGAAAGCTGGTGGGAAAGCTGGCTGGAAAGCTGGCTCATTCCGCACACCGCCCAAAACCTTCAACTACGGCTCCGTTGCGGATACTCATGCGGTGGCCCTTCTTTTATGGATTTACTTGGAAATACTTTCAAATTTTTGGAAGAGTTGCAAGAATAAAAATGGTACTAAAAATGCCTGAATACCCTTTTCTCAGAGCCACCTTTTAGTGACATTTTTCCCCGTTTGCTGTGTATCTTGTTGTATATGTTTATACATATTACGTGGATGTGTGCGTGTAAACGCACAGTAGTTTTTGAATCATTTGAAAGTGAGCTGAGTATATGGTGGTCTTTATTCCAGAGCACTTTGTTCTTGTCACAAATGCAGCTGTTGTGTTAGAAAGCATGTTACAGTTACCAGTTTCTGTCAATTTAGTTTCAGTACTTTCATCTCCTGGCTGTGTTCTAGTTTTTTCATTTGACCCACAGTGTCTATAATAACACCTAGTGGTGGGTTTTCTCTTAAAGCACATTTCAAAACTTGGAGTTAACCACCAAATGTGAAGAAATTTTGATTTAGGGAGGAAGACGATATTGGTGCTTTAGTTCTACTCATCTTCTTTAATATTCTAGAAGAGCTTTGCTCTCAGGAAGATAATTTAAGTTACCCCCAAAAGTTTAAGAACTTTGATTTCAACTTTACAGTTACTTGTTAGGGAAAGAGAAAGGTGCTTCAGAGAGTAACTCGGACTCCTCTGGAGGGAACTTTGCTCTGCCCAAGCACACACCTGGGACAGAGTCGTCCTGTCCGCAATGTGCAGAGCTCGTTCTGTGGGCCGTGCTGCCTCGCTGGGCTTGAACCGTCCTCCTGGTAAGTGCAGGGGAGACTGGCCAGCGCGGAGCTCTGCTGGCCTCTCAGCTGGTCACTTGCCTCTGGTGCGTTCTTTCCCTGTAGCCACCATCTCTCACCTCCACAGCCCTCTCTCTGTTGGCCCGTGGACATCGTGTTCTAGATCTTTTCCACCTCTTTCAGTCTCCCTTTCTCAGTAAGAACCCTGGAGCTCCCGATTATCTTCCTGACTAATGCTAAGATGTCATTTGCCTTTTTCACAACTGCTGTTTGTGAATGATTATATGAAAGGATTGGGGTGGAAAACTGCTGACACAATGGTTGCAGGTACTACCGAGGGATAAAAGACCACTTTTACTTCAGAATGTTCTTGATGAAGCAGCAGAATCATTTTATTTAAAGCATGTGTGGATTTTATCCATTTTTCTATGATTAATTTCATAGTTTGCATGGAGTGCTTCCTCTGTGCACTGACCTGGAGAAGCATGTGTGCAGTCCCGCACGTGTGCGTGCAGGCAGGGCTGCACCAGCCGCTCTTCCCGTTCAGTATGCGTGCAGGCAGGGCTGCACCAGCCGCTCTTCCCGTTGGGTATGTGCACAGGCAGGGCTGCACCAGCCGCTCTTCCCGTTGGGTATGCGCACAGGCAGGGCTGCACCAGCCGCTCTGCCCGTTGGGTATGCGCACAGGCAGGGCTGCACCAGCCGCTCTGCCCGTTGGGTATGTGCACAGGCAGGGCTGCACCAGCCGCTCTGCCCGTTGAGTGTGCGTGCAGGCAGGGCTACACCAGCCGCTCTTCCCATTGAGTATGCGTGCAGGCAGGGCTGCACCAGCCGCTCTTCCCATTGAGTATGCGTGCAGGCAGGGCTGCACCAGCCGCTCTTCCCGTTGGGTATGCGAGCAGGCAGGGCTGCACCAGCCGCTCTTCCCGTTGGGTATGTGCACAGGCAGGGCTGCACCAGCCGCTCTTCCCGTTGGGTATGCGAGCAGGCAGGGCTGCACCAGCCACTCTTCCCGTTGGGTATGCGAGCAGGCAGGGCTGCACCAGCCGCTCTTCCCGTTGGGTATGTGCACAGGCAGGGCTGCACCAGCCGTTTTCCCCCTTGAGTGTGCGTGCAGGCAGGGCTACACCAGCCGTTCTGCCCGTTGGGTATGCGTGCAGGCAGGGCTGCACCAGCCACTCTTCCCGTTGCATATGTGTGCAGGCAAGGTTGCACCGACTGCGCTGCCCGTTTGCATATGTGTGCAGGCAAGGTTGCACCGGCTGCTCTTCCCGTTGGGTGTGTGTGCAGGTGGGGCTGCGCTGGCCACTCTGCCCGCTGCACAGCTGCTCTGCCCATTGCGCGTGTGTGCAGCGGTGGCCACTCTGCCTGTTGCACGTGTGTGCAGGCGGGGCTGCATTTGATGCTTTTTTTACTTGAAAAAACTGACATACGTAATGATAATAATATCTTTTTATAATACAATTCTCTGAGATTTTTTTACTCCTCTCTAATCCCCTCCCCCGTCACTGATTCCACTGTTTTATTACTGTAGTATAGTTCTTCATACACAGTCATATGTCCATCATTGTGGGCATGGACAATGGCAGAGTCCAGCATCCTGTTGTCAAGATACAGTAAACAGTTTCATTGAGAGTCCATCTTTGATGTGGAAGTAGAGATGCATACTGCATTGTATCCTCACATCTGGATATGATAGTCTCCACTTCACAGTTACTGTGCATCCCCTTCAACGAAAAGCCACAAAACAAAATCAGCAACAGGAGGAAAAACGGAAATGTACAATGGCATGAAGTTAAAGAACATACAGCGCTACAGCTCATCAGGGATTGACAACTCAAAATACAAGATATAGAAAGATATTTTACTCTATGTACTATATAGTAGAAAAATCATATAACTTCAAATTCCATGTTGTGAACAATCTTTAAGAAACTACTTGTGGAAACTACTGGAATTCAGATTTGTATAAAAGTAGAGTGTTTGAAGTTACATGAAAGGCTATTAAAGTCCTCCATTTTCTTTTTTTTTTTTTTTTTTTTTAGAGATTTTATTGTTATTGGAAAGCCAGATATACAGAGAGGAGGAGAGACAGAGAGGAAGATCTTCCATCTGATGTTTCACTCCCGCAACGGGCCGGTACATGCTGATCCGATGCCGGGAACCAGGAACCTCTTCCGGGTCTCCCATGCGGGTGCAGTGTCCCAATGCATTGGGCCATCCTCGACTGCTTTCCCAGGCCACAAGCAGGGAGCTGGATGGGAAGTGGAGCTGCCGGGATTAGAACCAGCGCCCATATGGGATCCCGGGGCTTTCAAGGCGAGGACTTTAGCCGCTAGGCCACGCCGCCGGGCCCAAGTCCTCCATTTTCTAACCATCTGTATGAAACCTAATTTTCTTCCTATGGTTCAGCTGAAACCTTGCATGGTAACAGATAACACACAAAAGCAAATGAAAGAGCCCAACCATCCTCTACTGGGCCAGACATTAAAAGAGAAAGTTTCTTAATTCCTTTACTTAGAAGTTGTTTTAATTTGGTACCAAGGTTGAGTTTTTTAAACAAACTTTTGTTTGTTGTAATTTTGGATCTCCAGGAAAGTTTCAGAGACAGCGCGGATGCCCCTCAGTGATGCACCTCAGTGATGCCCCTTAGCCCAGTTGTGGATGCCCTGAGGGTTAGCATGTTATCCTTCACTGGCACATTGGTCAGAATCTCACATAGCAACATTGGTGTGTGACTGCTTGCTCAGCGCCAGACTTTGTTCGGGTTTCACAGACTTTTCCATTCATGTCCTGTGTGTTTCTTGGCCCTATCCAGGACTCTTCGTTGTATGTAGTTGTCCTGTCTCCCTCATCTCTGGCAGCTGCTCAGGCTTTCTTTGTTCTGTTGTTTTGGACATGAATGACTGTAGCCCTTTCTGGGGTCTTCAGATTTTTTATTCTCATGGCTAGACTATTTTATGGGTTTTTTTAATAATACAGTCGCGGTGTGACATGCCCCTCTTCCAGCATCCTGTCGAGACCTACACGGGAGCCACATGATGTCACGACCAGTGGTAAGCATGCATGGGTAAAGTTTTGCTTACCAGTTTCTCCACTACAAAGTTGGTGGTAGATTCTTTCCATGCTCTGCTCTTTGAGAGCATGTCGATCGGCTCAGTGCATCCTCCATCCAGTGGTGGGACACGCAGCTCTGCCTCCTAGGAAGTGGGTATCCACTTTAGATGGACAATACGTCTCTTGTCTCCTTTATTCATTCGTATTACGCCTATGGGTTTGTAGAAGCTTCTCTTAACACTTCGTGTGATATTCCAGAGGTATGTGACGTATTTTGTTTCCCCATTGCATCCCTGTGTGCAGACGTTGTTTCTAGGGGTGTTCTTGGATGACCGGAACAACTTGATCCCTCGGTGGTGGCCCCGGAGTCTGTGTGAGCATCTGTGTTTTCCGTCTTCCGCCAGGAGAGGCTGCTGTCCTGGGCTCCCTGCTCCGGGGCCCCCGTGGAGCGGCTGTGGGGTTTGACCTAATGTTGTTACTTGCTTGAAGACCAGACACTGCTGTTTGCCCAAGTAGAATATGTCAGTGGAAAGTCATCTAAAATTCCTTCTACTAGTAGAAATTGTGGTGTTTCTGAGGTTTATTGAAGTTCATGAGAGGAGTAACTTGTACAAGTAGAGAATTACCTTCTTTGAAACAATTATTTCTTTTGTTTGCCTTTTTTTTTAAGCTGAAAAAGTCAGATTTACAGAGAGAAGAAGAGTCAGAGAAGAAGATCTTCTGTCCACTGGTTCACTCCTCCAGTGGCCGCAATGGCTGGAGCTGAGCCAATCTGAAGCCAAGGAGCCAGGAGCTTCCTCCAGGTCTCCCACGTGGGTGCAGGGTCCCAAGGCTTTGGGCCGCCCTCGACTGCTTTCCCAGGCCACGAGCAGGGAGCTGGATGGGAAGTGGGGCTGCCAGGACACGAAACAGCGCTCATGTGGGATCCTGGCGTGTGCACGGCAAGGATCTCAGCTACTGCTACTGCACTGGGCCCTCTATTTGCCATTTTAAAAAGATTCAAGTAGAATTTCTTTTCTAGAATTAGGTGGTAAATTAAATGAGTATTAAGAATTAAAAACTGCCTATGGTGCACTCACCCAGGGCTCATCCTGTTGATTTTGGTTGCGATTCCACAGGTTTTGTCAGTGTGGTAACCATCATGTCCACTCATAGTCATAAGATTCTTTCCTACCTCTGCCCTGGTTTTCTGAAATCTGTTGTATACATGTGATTTCAAAAGATTGTAAATGTTCTAACCTAAGAAAGTATCACAATTAAGGGCTCTGTACTGTTTTATTGTCAGTAATGTGACAAGAATCTTTTTGTGTATTTCTGAGACATTACGTAAAATTAGTTCTTTTGTAATTTATACATTCACATGAAGTGTAAAGAATGTTTTGTTGTTTTTTTTTTTTTTTTGAGTGGGGAATTTTCTTCCCAGGAGAATGGAGGGAAATCCCACTCTAGAGCAACATAAAATTAAACAGGCAAAATACACTGGCGTAAAACAAGGGCACTTCCCGTTTGGAAAAGATAAGCCAGTTGATTTTCAGTTTTCATTGTAATGTTTCTCTTAAATGTTTTTATGTTGAAAAATTTCTTACCTTGACTGCCTTCTGTCCTTTTTATGTACTGATAGAATAGAAGTATATCTTTGTGTCCTAACTAAGGTCCTGGGAGGCTCAGCACCAGCACTGCCCGTGACTGGTGGCCACTTTAATTTCGGTTGAGAGCTAAAAGGTCACTTTTGTTCTCAGTATTTCCCAAGCTCAGTTGGCATGTTCTCAGGAGGATTGTAAGGGAAGTTGCAAACCTCAGCCCCTTTGTAAAAAGGGCAAGGGAGGGGAATGACAGGTCTAGTCTTCTTACTTCTCTTAAGACAGCGTGGCAAGAAGGAGGAGAAATATCCACAATCGTATCAAAATGGAGGTTTTTGCTTTCCCCAGCTTTATTTTCTCTC
Organism: Ochotona princeps; assembly: GCF_030435755.1. Taxonomy (NCBI): domain Eukaryota; kingdom Metazoa; phylum Chordata; class Mammalia; order Lagomorpha; family Ochotonidae; genus Ochotona; species Ochotona princeps. The sequence goes on along the minus strand of NC_080844.1, from coordinate 62,353,931 downwards.
AGACGTCTACACTAAAGCTGATGACTCTGACCTGACTTTATTCCGTGTTTGCTTTCAGCGCCTCGTGGGGTCACCTAATGCTTCTGCAGGGTGCCTTTGCTGCTGTAGCTCCCTCTGCCGGAGACGTGAGGCCTCAAGCACCGTGTGGTGGTTGAGCCTCTGGTCCTGGTGCCTGGAGCCTGCAGGTTCACCTGTGGAGTCTTTTGGTCCATAAACCCCACCCTGGGTCACGCATGGCAGTCTCAATACTGAGCCTTGTGGCTGGTAGCCTGCCTGTTTTCATCTGTGTGTGTGTGTGTGTGTTTAAGAGTTATTTATTTTTATTGGAAGGACAGATTTAGAAAGAGAAGGAGATATCGAGAAAGATCTTCCATCCACTGGTTCACTCCCCAAGTGGCTGCAATGGCTGGAGTTGAGCTGATCCAAAGCCAGGAGCCAGGAACTTCTTCAGGTCTCCCATACAGGTGTGCAGGGTCCCAAAGTGCCAGTGCAGCCTCCACTGCTTCCTCAGCCTTAACTAGGGAGCTGGATGAGTTATAAAGTAATTATTACTGAATTAGTTGTAAACGAGACAGCTGAAAGAGTTTGGGTTTAAAAATCAGTAAAAATGTCCAGTGCTTATGTCCACTTATTCTTAAGTGTCCAAGGTCTCAATCACTAAAAGTCCCAGTGATGTGAGCCTTGAAAGCAAGCCTGGTCCTCAAGCCCAGCCCAGACAGTTCAGGTGTGGCTCTGTTGTGATTGGACGCGTGTAGGATGTGTGTTTTCCCACACATTGTGTTAACGCAGCACCTCTGGTACTGTTTGCAAAGATGTACAAGCTAGCTGTTGATTAAAGAGGTCTAATAAGTGAAGATGGTTAGATGACTGGAAGGCATCAGTTTCTGCATGCCAGTAGGATCTAAGAGTTTCCTGGAATAAGCCGCGTGCCTTCACACCTCGCAGTCACCCCTTCAGTGCCAAACACCAAACCTTGTTAATGTCCTCTCTCCAGCACTGCTGGATCTGGCCGTGTGGCCGTTGCCGCTGGTCCCACGCCGTGTTCCTATGGGCTGAGTTGTAACCTTGCCTGGACTGCATGCATGTGTTTTCTACAAGTTCCTCTAAATGACTTGCCCTGATTGATAGATGAAGTTGCCATGTCTGGCAGCAACTGTAAAAAAAAAATGACAATTTTACACATTTAGTTTGGTAAACATGATAAATATCGTAATATCCTTAAATTAATAATGGTAAGAATTTTTGTGTGGTTTTATTTTTTTTTAAATTTTCATTTTTCAAGATAACAGTTCTATAGGCGCAGAGATATCCCCTTCCACCCTCCCCATAGCCCCTTCCCCATAGTTAGAATCCCCCGGCCCCAGGTTGGTTTGCTTGTTCGAAAGTCAAAGTTAGAGGGAAAGGCAAATCTTCATTCACGGATTGATTCCCAAAGGGACTGTAACAGTCAAGGCTGCGCCAAGCAGGAGCCCGGAGCTTCATCCAGCTGTTCTACCTGAGTGACAGGTGCCCAACATGTGGGCCTTCTGCTGCTTTTCCAAGGTCACTAACAAAGATGCAGACCAGAAGTGGAACAGCTGGGAGGCGAGTCCACGCCCGTGGTGTCATCGCCAGAGGCCCTTTGGGGTATGCCGTGGACGTGTGCATGCTCCTTAATGTCACTGGTCAATGGGCTGCAGCTCCCGTTGTCTTTGAACGTGGCAGCTTCTATCCTGGCAGTCTGAACAGAACCAGACACAGCACACTTCAGACCGCGTGCCATGGGTTTGCCAGTGTAGCAGAGATACCAGACAGTGTCCCCAAGGGGCATAGCTAGATTCCAGGGGGACTGCATTGACGAGGAGTTTGCACATTTTATAATCTGTCACAAAATATTTTATTTTCCACCATTATTGGTTTTAGACCTTACGTAGGCTGCTGATGATATTGGACCCAAAGGCCATGACTGTGTCGTGCCCTGATCGCAGGTCTCCTAGTGCCATTTTGTCGTAGTATTGGAGTGGTGTTCAACTTGCTCATTTGGTAAAGTGGCCTCTACCGGATTCTCCCTTATAAAGCTGCTTTGTTTTCCTTTGCAAAAGCAAGTAGTCTGTGAGTGGATTTTTTTAAGGCTGTAGTTATTTTTATTTGAAAGGCAGATTTACAGAGAGAAGGTGAGAGAGTTGATCTTCAGTTTGTTAGTTCGCTCCTCAGATGGGTGCAATAGCCAGAGCTGAGCTGGTCCCAAGCCAGGAGCTTCTTCCTGGTCTCCCATGAGGGTGCAGGGACCCCAGGACTCGAGCCACCTTCTGTTGCTTTCCCACGTGACAAGCGGGCTACATTGGAAGTGAGCAGCAGGAACACAAACCGGTGTCCACGTGGGACCCTGCAGGCTGAGGATTAGCTTGCTGTGCCACTGTACCTCATGAGTGGCTATTTTAAGACTGTATGTTTTTCTCCGCAAGCCAGTGATAGAATCTTTTTCATAGTTTCTTCTGAGCCGCTTGTTTTTTTAAGTCAGTAATGGATAAATCTCCATGTACTGGTTCACTCTCTGAATTCCTGTCTCAGCCTGTGCTGGGCCAGAATAAAACCAGGAGCCACAGACTCAGTCCTGGCCTCTTGAGTGCCAAGGATACACCCCCGTCACCCATCAGCTGCTGCCTGTTAGAGTGTGCGCTGGCAGTGAGACGGAATTGGGAATCCGGCTTGGGATGGCAATGTGCTGCACCAAATGCCTGCCCCTGGCACCCACAGACAGACAAAAAATGTGGAAAGCTTGACTCTGCAATTCCTGTTCTTTGTAAAGCATCTGCTTCATGAAAAGCTGTGAATTTTAAATACATTTCCTTATAGTGTTTGAACAGTTTAAGTTGCCATTTACCAGAAGAAAGACCTAGTTCCCAAAGATGAAAGAGCTGAAATCATGATAGATTTCAGACATCATTATATGTACATTCTTGATATTCTGCAGTAATCTTTAAATATAAAATGAAGGTGAAGCTCATTATGCTTTATAATTGTGGAGGTTAATGAGGTGGTGCATGTAAGGTAGTTAGTAGGGTACTTGGCTCCCAGCAACTCAGATCTATATGACATTTGTAAGTTCAAGTTACAGAAAGGAAAACTACTTTTCATTTTTATTCTAATTTAATGCTCACAGTGCATTTACTTAATGTTTAAGCTACTTTTATATGCCCTCAGTTCAGGCTAGGAATAGTGCCAAGTGGTTTGGGAAGCACCTGTGGAATTCTGTCTCATGGGAGTCTTTGCCTCTCTGGTCTAAGTGCTGCTTGCTGTTAGCACGGGAGGGAAACCACCAGATGCTGCCTCATCATACTGCGTGTCCCTGTGACCCACCCAAGTTCAACGCCATGATGTAAGTTTGGTTTACTTAGTAATTTTCAACTCCACTGCTCACAAGTACACAGCAACATCTGAGGGTAGCTAAGACTTCCCTGGCAAGTGGTCTCTGTCATGGGATGCGGGGCTGTGCGGAAGCGCTCAGGAGACAATTACAACAGACTCCCAGTGGCCAGCTGTGTGCAGTGGGCTTCAGGAAGGATCACTGCAGTGGGTTGAAATCCGTTAGCTGTCTTGAAGCCTGTGCGTTCGTAGTGCTACACAGAAAGTGTGTGTGTGCTGGGAATGTGTGCTGTGTGCCCCACCCTGGGGACACGTGGCCTGGGCGGCCACAGTGTCTCAGCATGCCCAGCACCCCGACTTGCGTGGGTCTGTCTGACCAACACTGTGATTTCAGGTTCTTTATCAGTGTAACTTGTCAACATTTTACTTTCCCACATCTGGAAGTCGTAGAGCTCAGCTTCAATTTTATTTATGGTATTTCCAAAGAGTTCTGATGTGATCAGCTGATAATCATGCTCTTTGATTTATCCAGATTGTTACTGGATGGAAAGGTGATGATTAGCTCTTTAAAATTTTAGGAAAATGCACTTTTTTAGTATGAACTCCAAAATCTGTACTGTTACAGAAAAAGTTATTTTCATGATGTAACCACTGGAAATATTCTCTTCACATACATGTTTTAGAGTGAAGTCCTTTATTTTATTTACATAAAGGGGAACAAGTTTCATGTATTTCATGTGTATGTTTTATAAGCATAATGCTACTTTCCACCTTTACCACTTCCTCTTCTCTTTGAAATTTTTCTTAATTTTTGTAGAGACATATTTTGGTTTTCCTTATAATTAAAAGCTTAATCCTCTGCTAAATACAGAATTCAACAAGTAGTAAGTAGAAAAATTGCTGTTTGAGAGTAGTATAGACGAGGGCTAGAAAGAATCAAAGACCTCGGTTTTGTTTACGCACATTGCATTCTTTCTGTACTCTGATTATCACCACAGATCAGGGAATACATATTTGTCTTTTGGGGACCAGCTTGTTTCACTAACGTTCTGCAGTTGCATCCATGTTTTTTTTGCAAGTGTCATGATTTTGTTCATTTTATGGCTGAGTAATATTCCATCGTGTGTATATAGCACAGTTTCTTTGTTCAGCGATCAGTGGCTGGCCTTTGGGGTGAGTCCATCTCTTAGCTGTGATGGCTGCTTACATGGGAGTGCAGAGACGTCTTTCCTGTGTGTGAGCTCACACGTACGGAATGGCTGGGTCCTGTGGTAGGACGTTTGCAGCTTCTGAGGCGTACCCACTGTCTTCCATAGTAGTTGTACTAGGGTACATTTCCACCCACAGTGGATTCATGTACTTGCCCTACATCCTTGCCCACATTTGTGATGACATGATTTCTGTCTGATGGCCGTTCTAACTGGGAAGAGCTGAGGCTTACTGTGGTTTTACTCGCATTTTCCTGATGGCCAGTGAGCCTGAGCATCGTCTCGTGTGTCCATTGGCCATGGGCACTTCCTCCTCTGAAATTTGCATGTCCTTTGCCTATTTCTTACCTGGATTGATTGTTGTTGAGTTTCTTGAATTCCTTATACATCCTGGATTTTAATCCTTCATCAGCTGTAAAATTTGCAAATATTTTCCCCCATTCTGTCCATTGCCTGTTCGTTGTTGAGCGTTTCCTTTGTTGTGCAGAAGCTTTGTAGCTTGATGTAAAGCCATTTGTTTTAATTTTGTCCTTCCTGTCTATGCATCTGGGATCAGACTTTTGAAATATATGTCAGGTTATTAGAAATTCTTACATCTTAACATATTTTTGTCATGTATTTTTTATTTTGAAAGGCAAAGCAGCGGGGAGAGATTGATCTCCTGTCTGCTGGTTCAGTACCCAAACAGCCGAAGCAGCCAGGGCCAGGCCAGGCATAGGCTCGGAGCCAAGAACTGCATTGTGGGCTTCACACGGGTGGCCGAGGTGCAGGCACGTGGGCGGTCATCTGCCAGTTCCACATGGGCTGTTGAGGTGCATGCAAGCGGGTGGTCATCTTCAGCCTCCACACGGGCAGCTGAGGTGCAGGCACATGGGCAGTCATGTGCCACCTCCACACGGGCATTACCTGCAAAGCCGATTGAAAGTGGAGCAGCTGAGATGGGAACAAGTGCTCCGCGCTGGGACGCTGGCATCTCAAGCAGCTGTTTACCAATACACTGAGCCACAGCACTGCCTCCAGAGAGTCTTCTCTGAAGCCTGATGACTCATTGAAGCTTTTACCCTGAGCCAGTGGTCTCTGGTTTACAGACATTAATGACTGCTGGGATCTTGAGGATCTTACAACTCTACATTCTGTCTGTGCTACTCATGTGTAACTGAGTTTGGGTGAATATGTTTTAACCTGGACGTCTTAGAAGTAATTGAGAAATGAATTTTCTCAGGGAGTTAGCTAAGATATTTGGTTTTTATAATGATATAGTTCTTAGAATAATTTAGCTGAAATTTTATGAAGTGGACTTTATTCATTTATTTTTATTTTTTCATGTTTACATGGTTGATCAGGGTGGGAAGGATCGAGGTTTAGGGAAATTTGGGTGAATTCATTGCTTCCAATTTTGCTATTTTTTCTTGTTTCTGCGGGAAATGGAGAGACAAAGGGGGAAACCACTCATGCCTTTCCACACGTCCCAGTACGCTGGGGTGAGGAACCGCCACCTCATATCAACCCAGAGTCCCCATGTGTCCATACTCCGAGGGTTCTGGCCGAGTGGTTTGGATAGCTCTAAAATGCTGTCGATTTCCCTATCCGAGGATGATGTCACCCTCCCAGTGTCCATTGGCTCCATTCACCGAGATTTTTTGCTGTCATCGTTTGTTTGGGGGTAGTTGTCCAGTTAATTCTGTTCTGCTACAGCACCAAATGTGTTGCCATATTCTTCTTTTACAACAGGGCCAAGTGTCCACTGCTCCGCTTTTTTCATTAAGTAGGTTATGTTCTTGCAGGCGAGTAGTGGACTTGCTTTATTTGCTCCATGAGTAACTGTTTAAAGTCGTTATGTTATTAGCTAAAATAATTTTAGAAAGGGGGGAATAATGTCTTAGGAGTCTTGTGAATTTGCTGAAATTTAGACACCCCTGAAAAGCTGTTGCAGTAGCTCTCTAGCAAGTCCTTCTTGCAGAAACACACAACCCTGGCCATGTCTGAGGGGATCTGGTGTAAATTCTAGAATCCCTGCTGCTACACAGAGGAGGGAGGAAAGGCAGGCTGTCCTTAACCTTGAAGTGGTGAAGTCATTGGTGATGAATTTTCCATCAGGTACGACAAAGAGAATGGTTGCTGTGGATCATACTCCTGGGATGAATCAGAGATTATAGTAACTTCTTATTTCCCTCAGGGGTGTGATTAAACAGACCTTTATGATTCAAGTTTTCAGGCATTGAAAAATATTTACCACATTCATATCCTGAAAAAAAAAGAAGTAGTAATTCCAGTTGAAGATATGGTCAGTTAGAGACAGCTACTGACTATTCGAGCTGTCTGTTGGCAATTGTTTTTCAGCATTTGTTTGACTCGAGGCATATCAGTTTTTAAAACATATTGAAAATTAAAGCCGATAATATATGTTTCTAAGAGAAAAGATGCAGAATTATTCTACATAGGTGAATTTTTACGGATAGAACAGGAGGACATTGCTGACATAATTTAGGTATTCATATTTATATCTGAGTTTCTAAATGTATTTATTTTTGTTGTATTTATTTAAAACAGAGTTCCAGAGAGAGGGGAGGCCAAGGATTCGTGCATCCATTGGTTCATTCCCAAGTAGCCATAATGGCTGGGCTGAGCCAACCCTGAAACTTCTTCCAGGTCTCCCACGTGAGTGCAGGGCACAGCCACCTGGGTCACCATTCACTGTGTTCCTAGGCTGTTATCAGGGAGCTCATTCTAAATGGAGCAGCTGGAACTTGAACTGGCTCCTGTATGGAAAGCTGGCACTGCAGGCGGCAGCTTAACTGGCTCTGTTACAGGGCCAGCCCCACTTCACATCTGATTTTAGCTTGGGAAATTTCACAGAAAAAGAATAGTAAGATTGGTGTTCTGATCTTTTCTTTGTAATTAGTGTTGGACAGGTCACTTAACCTTTCTGTTTCTCCCTTCTTCCTTTTAAAAAATGTTAAAATGAGCATGGATACTAGCCAGGAAGATCTCTTACTTTGAAGATTCTCTACTCTTAACTAAAGCACTTTGATACAATTCAGAATATTCATTAAGTTGTTCTTAATGAATGTAATTCAGTCTAGGGACAGAGAACTCATGTCCTTCCTCCCATCCCCAGCTCTCAGGAAACTCCCAAATTGGCATGGGGAGTGTTACAGAAGAGGAATGAGGTATGTTACAAGCAACCCCAGTGGGTGTATTTCCAGGTAGACTCCATGAGGAAGTCCCATTTCCGAAGGGGGCAGTTTTGGTACCTCTGCATGCTTTTCTATTCAGTCTCTCTTTTATACTGAGGAGGCTTTCTTTTTCTTTTTTGTTTTAAGATGTATTTATTTTTACTGCAAAGTCAGATATGCAGAGAGGAAGAGAGGAGGAGAGACAGAGAGGAAGACTTTCCTTCTGATGATTCACTCCCCAAGCAGCCACAAAGGCTGGATCTGAGCCAATCCAGAGCCAGGAGCCCTGAGCCTCTTCCGGGTCTCCCACGCGGGTGCAGGGTCCCAAGGCTTTGGGCCATCCTCGGCTGCTTTTCCAGGCCACCAGCAGGGAGCTGGATGGGATGTGGAGCAGCCGGGATTAGAACCAGTATGTCCATTAGGGATCCTGGCGCATTCAAGGTGAGGACTTCAGCTGCTAGGCCACCGCACCGGGCCCACGCCTTTTCTTTTCAGCAGTTTTCATTTGCTTCTATACAGTTACTTCCTTAAACTCTCCTTTAGCATTAATGGCCCCTGAGAACTGACTGGCACAAAGCAGGCGTTTGGTGAGGATCCAGCCAACAGTAAGAGTTGACTGCACAGGGCGTGATGCAGCCTGCAGCAGGAGCAGTTAGCGTGGGTGAACCAGAGTCCAAAAAAACGCCTGATAATGAGAAGGGTGGGCAGTGTCTGCTCTAACCATGCAGGCAGCATTTAGGCCACACGGCGCCTGGCTGTGGGTGTGCCAGGGTGATTGTGTTCAGAGCAAGACACTGACTGAAAGCAGGCCCTGGGCCGGGAGCTGGGTGCATCCTGGCACCTCCAGGCCGTGGCGCCTTGCTTGGCAAGAGATCTGTGTGAATCCACACATGCATCTCACTAGCGCCTGACGAAGTACGAGTGAGTGCGGCAGTGGTATTTGATCAGTAAGTTCTTTCGTAGTTAGTTCAGACCAGACCCACTTAAAAGCATGAATGCGTTGCTGACAGTGTTTTAGCTCATCTAACTTAAGTCACAGCACTGTCAGAAGCTTGACTTAGCATGCATGTTGGAGAGCTGGGAAAACAGAGGCTCACAGTCAGTCCTGTGCGGTGCCCAGCGGTGCCCTGGCAGCACAGGGGCTCTCAGGGGCCTGGACTGCCAGATGGAGAATGCCAGACGCCTGTGCGTATGCATACCTGCATGTTCTTATGGTCACTTAATCTTTAACCTTTAGCAGGAATCAAAGACGTTTTCAACTTTGCATTTCCTTTTTCTGTTTACAGATTTTCTTTGTCTTCATCTTTCATTCTGTTTCTTCTTGTTTTGTTTTATCCTTTTCAACTTGTGACCCTTCAGTTTGAAATTAAATTTGGGCTGTAAGTGGACTCCCTGAATCTTTTCTTCACAAGCCTTCTTTGTATTTTCTAGAAGAAAGAAAGATTAACCCCGGGTTTCCAAAATAAACGCACAGATTGTGATTAAAACTGAATTAGAATCCTTATTCTCTATTATTTGCTAATAGTAAAATAAATAGCCCAGTCTTAAAGGAGCTTTAAAATAAGTCCCAGAGCCTTTGAGAGCCCTTGGATTTTAATTAAAGAAACACGGAATACCATCACATTCTGTTGGTGGAAAAAATATGTATTTTTAAATTTTCAAAGCTTAGCCAGCAGCACATGGAGTGCATATGTTGGCATTCAGAATTTGGGGAACACAAATGGATTCAGATGTTTAGGCCCTTTGTCTCCCCTGCTCTTGGCTCACCTCACCAGCTGAGCGTGGCACAGTCCAAATACAGTTTTTGAAAACAGAGCAGCTAGAGTTACTTCTAAAGCACTCTCCTGGGGACTGATAAGTCAATCTCTGTTTGTGTAATGAAATCGGGGAGCAAGGGGGCTGCCGGAGTGCTTTGCGATGAGATTCCATTGGTGTTGTCTTTCAGGGGGAAGACTGGATTTAATAAGCCCTTGTTCTTACCCGCTGTCTCCAGGGCTGCAACCACTCCAGCGGATTATTTTGAACTGTTTTTGTTGATGTAGTGTTAGAGCTTCCTTTTAAGCAATCAGTTTTAGTAAAATCAATAGGCTTATTGTGGAAAATAGGATACTGAAGCTGACTTTACCTGTTAAAAGACTTAAATGTCTAGTTAATCTTTCTGTTCAGTGCTACTGGCGTTCATTGAGTGTGTGTTTAATATTGTCTGCTTGGTGTACTTAAATTTTAATTTAACTTGAATTTCCAAAACAAACTCTGCTGGTTTAGCCTCTCAAACTGCTTGTGAAATCCTCCCTTTTACACAAAGTATTTATAGAGTATTCTTTAGAGTGAAATCTCTTAAAGGCCTTTGATTCAGGACCAGAGTTCAAAGGAAAGTCTGTTTGGTTTTGATTTGAGAACTGTAAAAACAAAATAGCCTCAAAATGGCAGGGTGTGAATTAGTAACTTCAGTTTTATTGCAGTCGGCCAAGCCCATCCCCACATGTTTTCAATTAAAAGTCAGGAATGCTAACTTGGATGAAAATCATGTGAAAGCATTTCTTTTCTCTGATTTTTTTTCTTAGACAAATAACAAAGTCTCAAATCTTTTAACTTTAATTAAATGACTTCTCATTCACATGTTGTTTAAGCTTATATACAGAGAAGTGCAGTATTCAAAGGGATTGTAACATTCAAAGCGCATCCACCTGTGTCAGCTTTGCAAACATGTATAGACCCAAATACATCGGTGTTCACAAATACCTTCCTGCTTATGAGGGCCCAAAGAAGAAGAAAGCTCTTTAAAGGACATTATGGTATTTTTGAAAATCAAAATCCTGTATTTCTGAATTTACTATAATCAGGGTGGGTCTTTTAATACGGTTGTTTGTTTTAAAAGAGGTGGTTAATAATTTCAGTACTCTCTGCAGGATTGTTGTTTTAGGGAATTTTGCAGTATAATACAAATAGTGTGTTGGGTTTTTAAAACATTTCTTATCAGGTGTACATTTGTGTAAGAAGCATTTCTTTGGATATCTAGGACAATGTAATAAGACTAAAGAAATCATAATGAAAAATAATTCAAAAACCGTAAGTTTCATGATTTCTGCAGATTAAAACCAGATTATACATCCATGAGCTGAACTTGAAAATTGCTTGGAATACGTCAGTCCGAATTAAGAGAAAAGATATTGGTAATAAATTTGAATTTATGAAATTGGCGTTTGTTCAGAAAGGCACTGAAGTCTCTTTACAGCTAACCTTACACCAGCATTTTGCATGTAATGCTGCAGATGGATTTCTTTTTGAAACTTGCCCACACTGTAGGGGCAGGACCACATACTAACTGCAAAGATGAATCTGTTGTTTCTCATCTCCTGCTTGGCAGCGTCCTGGGGGACAGTGCATGTGGGGGTCAGGAAGGGGGTCTCCTGGGCAGGCCTTGGAGCTCAGTCTTCACCAAAGAGGAGGTCCTCTCTTCTCAGGCACACACTCAGTTAGAAAGGCCCTTCCTGAAGAAGCTCCTTCCCTTTGTGCCCGGTCGCTGTGGCTCCCTGTCCACCCTGTGGGGCTGACTTCTGGCTGGGAAAGCTCTACAGCACAGGGCCTCCTCTGCTCCCTGTCCCTGCAGGAGCTGAGTGAACACCTTACAGGACTCATCTCGCATCTCAAGCAGAGTCCTCTGGACATGAGTGGTGATTTTTTGGTTTAAAAAAAAAAGATTGATTTATGTTTTTGAGAGAGCTTAATCTTCTGTGTGCTGGTTCACTCCCCCAAATGGACACAAGAGCCAGGCAATAGCCAGGAGCTGTAGCCAGTTCTCCCATGTGGGTGACAGGGACCCAACTCTTGGGCCATCTTGTGCTGCTTTCCTGGGTGCATTAGCAGGGAGCTGGATGAGAAGTGGAGCAGCTGGGACTCAAACTGATGCCCTCATGGGAAGTCACATTTCTGCCTAACTTGCTGTACCGCATGACCACTCTTGAAAATAAAGATAGTTGTACCTTAAGTGAGGTATAGTGTCTTAGTGTTGTTTGCTATCCTGTCACTATTGTTTATTTTTAAGTAATTTGCTAAATCTCGGAGAAGTCAGTTGTTCTCACATTGCCCTTTTATGCTCTGGGATATAAACCTCTGTTCATTGGTATTTAGTATAAGATGACGATGAGCTGGTTTTAATATCCAGCTCAAACGAGTGTCTCCTGTGATAGAACATTAGATCAGTTTGATAGTGTTTGTTCAGGTTAGGGTCTGAAGCGTGCAATTGAGACTGCCTTTCTTCATTCCATTGACCAGAACTGGAGCTGTGTGATCTCTCTTCCAGAAGACACAGGCTTTTTAATAGAAACAGGGCAGGAAGTGTGTTTCACTAAAGGACCTTTTTTTAGCTTTGGAATTTCCTAGACTTTGATTATATGGCAACCTAGTAACATTGATTGAGATATTTATGTTGCTATTTAAGCTCTCTTTGTCTCTTTCTCTCCCTCTCTGGTGGGAGGAGGGCTGATGGATACAGTTTAGATTTTGCAGATAGTCTAAGTATCTTCATTAGCTACAAATCCATGAACTCTTACGCCCTTGCTGGTGAGCAAACACTATTAACTCTTGGACGACTCAAAACAGGAATGCCCTGACTTGACTTTCCTTTGTCTTGCTTTTCGTTTCTAAACAGTGAATATTTGAAGAGTTGCAAAGGGGACATTTTGGTAAAATTTTAAATCCTAGGATTTGGAGCTTACTTCACTTTGAGCACTTTGAATGGGATAGTTAGCCTGCACCAAAAATGTGTAATTAAAAACGAAAACTAAGCATTCTTTCCTCTGCCTGTAGGATTTTTTTTCCAGTTTGCTTTTGTCCTCTTTAGACATCTGCTGGCCTGCATTGCCCTCCTAGTGGCCTGCCACCCTGGGAGAGGTGCCCCTGGGTGGGATGGCTGAGGGGTGTGTATGTGGTTCTTGCCCACTGCATTTTTGAAAGTTGCTGCAGAGGGAGTCTAGAACTCCTGTCCTAAAATTGTGATCCCAGTGAGAGAACTCAGTAGCCAAGGCCAGCACCCCATCACAGCACGGCATTTTCAAAATGGAGAGTACTTCAGAAATCTGGGATAACCTGGATTCCTTTTTACTTACAACAACTCACCCTAAGGAAAGAATTAATCTGTTTTTACCTCATTGTTCTAATCTGAATGAATGTACTTACAGGTTGATTAAATATTTTCTTACCAGAGAAAAGTATGCCCAAATCCTTAAGTAATTACATTCTTAATACAATTATTTCTTATTTTCTTACAGGAGCTGAAAGACAGGGCAGCTTTGAAACCCCCGCATTTTCATTTGTATTGATGGAACTTTAAGTCAAGCTTTAAGCACTGAGTTCTCTTAACCCTCAAGACATTTATTTGAGAAAGCAAAACATTTCAGAGTAGTTTATTTCATAAAACTCTGCAGTCTTTGATGACTTGGGAAAATAATTGAAGCACTAAAATAAACTTTTACTTGGGCCTGGCACAATAGCATAGTGACTTAATCCTTGCCTTGCATGCGCCGGGATCCCTTATGGGCACCAGATTCTATCCCAGCTGTGCCACTTCCCTTCCAGCTCCCTGCTTGTGGCCTGGGAATGCAGCAGAGGAAAGCCCACAACGTTGGGACTCTGCACCCACGTGGGAGACCTGGAAGAGGTTCCTGGCTCCTGGCTTCAGATCAGTTCAGCTATGACCATTGCAGTCATTTGAGAAGTGAACCAGTGAGGGAAGAACTTTCTGTTTCTCTTTCTCTCTATAAATCTGCCTTTGCAATGAAAATAAAATCTTTAAAAAGAAAAACTTAGACTTAAGAGAAGAATGATGATCTAATCTAAAAAATCTAATTTCAGAGGAACAGAAATCAAAACCTGTACATTGATGGTCAGTGACATAGCTGAGCATTTCAAGAGCTAAAATAGTCAGTGATTTCTGAATGATCAGATATTACCCTCAGTGTGTTTTTATGTATACTTTCTGTACAACTGTCAGTCCCAGTGCATTGTGACTTTTCTTTTTGAGGTATATTTCTTCATCTTTTTGTTCCCAGGTCCTAGTGTCTGTGACACAGTAGACATTCACTGGGTGTTCACTGTCATTGTCGTTCCGGTGGCTGTTGGAGAAGGCCTGTCTGTGTGGAAAGTGTTTGTAAAGAAAGCTGGGTGTGTCTTAGCCTGACATTTTCTTAGGTTGTGACCTGATCCTTCTTCCCCCCGTCTTTGACCTTTGAATGTTAGCCGGACAACGTGAAGTTATATAATGGGGCTATTAAAAATAAAAAGATTTGTTGATTTATTTGGGAAACTTAGAGAGAGGAGCAGCACAGAAATCTATAATCCACTGCAGCGGTCAGGGCTAGACCAGCACAAAGCGAGGAGCCAAGAACTTCATCCGGGTCTCACTTGTGTGCAGGAGCCCAACACTTGAGCCATTTTCCACTCTTTTCCCAGGTCATTAACGGGGAGCTGGATTGGAAGTGGAGTAGCTGGGACTCGAACCAGCACCCAAACTTTGCCTACAACATTCCAAGCTATTCCCCTGTTGTTTTTAGAGCTTGAGTTGATTCTTACATTCTTATTTACTGGACATTTTTAGGATTCTGTTTTGTACTCTGCCATCATGGTAATCAAGATGTACCATTCTGTCTTTGTTACTGTTTTCTTATGGTAGTAGGATTTTGCACTGATACTGAGTCTTAGAATAACTAGGCAAGGGCTTGGCGGTGTGGCCTAGTGGCTAAGGTCCTCGCCTTGATCCCATATGGCCGCTGGTTCTAATCCCGGCAGCTCCACTTCCTCTCTGTCTCTCCTCCTCTCAGTATATCTGACTTTGTAATAAAAATAAAATAAATCTTTAAAAAAAAAAAAAAAAGAATAACTAGGCAAAAAGGGTCAGAAAATTCTGCAAATGAATGTTGAGGAGAGACTAGATATACCAGATTACCAAAATATTATGTAAAGCTTTAGTAGTTCAAACTGTGCGGCACTGACAGAGGAGTCTGCAGACGGGTCAGTATTCTCAGGAAAGCGGAGAGTCCAGGTGGCGGTTTACACTGTGATTGACAAAGCTGTAAAGGAGCATTTTAAATCAGTAAGTGAAATGAGGATTGCTCACAAAGTGATGCTGAGGCGCCTGAATAAACATCTGAAAGAAATTAGGTTGGGTCATTATGCCCTATTCCAAAATAAATTCCAGATGGAGGGTAAATGTAAATGTGAGATTATGAAGCCATAAAAGTATTAGAAAAGGCATGAAAGTGTTTTTATAATCTTAGCGTGAGGGCGGCCTTTTTAATTATCTCACAAAATTCATATGTCATTCTGAAACTTTATGAATTTGTCCATAATTTCCACATGGCAAATGCATTTGGTATTCAAAGTGAGAAGACAACCAGGAAAGCACAGTATATTTTATAAACTAAGGGTTAATCTCCTTGATATATAAAGAGTTCCTTCAGTAAATAAGGAAATATCAGCAGGCTAACAGAAGTGGACCAATGTCTATGAAAAGTATGGAAAAGAAAATATTCATTCCTTTCCACATGTGGAAAAGATAACGTGATGCAAATTAAAACCACAACATGCCTTTTTTTTCATGTTGGCAGACACTTAACTGTCTTGTGAAAATGAAGGGAAATTAATACTTGGGCAGGTAATGCTTTGCTGATGAAATGTAAAATGGTGCGACTTTTATGTTTGACATTATAGAAGTTAAAATCCTCTTACCCACCAATGTCAATTCAAAGAATTTATGTTGGATATGTTCTCAGAAGACAGATGTATAAGAGTAGTTATATTTTATCAAGTTATTATACCATTTTAAACCAACAGTATTGGGGCTGGTGCTGTGACTCAATTGGCTCATCTTCCACCTTCCAGCACCAGCATCCCATTTGGGTGCTGGGTCCTGTCCCATCTGCTCCACTTCCCTTCATCTCCCTACTTTGGCTTTGGAAAACAACAAAGGGTGGCCCAAAGCTAGGGACCCTGCACCCACATGGGAGATCTGGAAGAAGCTCCTGGCTCTTGTGCTATTCGGGTAGTGCACCAGCAGATGTAAGCTCTTTCTGTCTCCTCTGTATATCTGCTTTTGCAATAAAAATTAATATTTAAAAAAACAATATTTAAATTAGTACAAATCCTTGCCAGACTTGCTTTTCTTCACTGTTTTAAAATTCTGGTCATTCCAGTAGATATACAGCCGTTACTAGTTATGGTTTTCATTTGCGTTTCTGGTAACTGATGGTGTCAGACATCTTTTGGTATGCTTACTAGGCATTTATATTACTAAGACAATGTGTCTAAGACATTTATCTGGTTTTTAAAATGGGTTGTTTGTATTGTTAAGATTCTTTATATATTTGGATACAAGTCTCTGTAATAATTATGAATATTCTCTCCCTAACTTTGACTTGCCCATTTAACTTCATTAATTTGTTTTGAATACTGTAATTTGAATGAACTGAATGTCATCATTTTTAATGCTTTTTATGTACCAAAAAAAAAATCTTTGAATATTTCTAAGCCAAGAAGAATTAATGCTTCTTGGGAATTCTGTGTGTTTAGCTTTTGAAGTTATGTCTTTAAATGCAGATTTTCACAGTGGTCTATGTAGGCTGCTGTGTGGTTTTTCGTATTTGTTAATATACATAATGTTATCTGTGGTCCCTCTCCCCCAAAAAACAAATTCTCTATTAATGAAGCTAAGAACATTGCTTCTTTTTTTTAAAATTTATTTATTGTTGTTGCAAAGGCAGCGATACAGTGAGAGAAAGGGAGACAGAAATCATCCATTTACTCGTCCCCAAATGGCTACAGTGCCCAGAGCTAAGCTGAACCAGAGCCAGAGGCCAGGAGCTTCTTCCAGGTCTCCCACGTGGGTTCAGGGATCCAAGGGCTTGAGCCAGTCTCCTCTGCTTTCCCAGGACATAGCAGGGAGCTGGGTAGGAAGGGGAGCAGCCGAGATTCAAGCTATCGCTCATCTGGGATGCTCTTGCTGTGGCTGGAGGCTTACTATGATTCTACACTGTTTTAGCCCTGTGATCTTGCTTGTGACAAGGCAGATAGCCCTGGAGTATCTGCCTCTATTTTACTTCTGAAGTAAATCATAGACTTCTTTTTAAATAATCCTGTCATGGCCACAACCACTAATTCTTTCCCCAAATGACCATAACCACCAAAACTAGGCCGAGCCGCCTCCTTTAGGTCTCCATGCAGGTGCGGGGTCCCAGGCTTTGAGCCATCACCCAGTATGTTCCCAGGCCCTAAGCAGGGAGCTGGATCAGAAGTGGAACGGCCAGGATACAAACCAGCATACGTCTGGGACGGTGGTGCTTGGAGATGGGGAATTACCCATTGAGCCACCATTCCTACTGTTGTATAACCATTGTTTTGAATTTGGGCATACAGTGGCTTCAGAAATACAAAATAGAGGCCATTTTTCTAAAGCAGTTTTTCAAGAAAGTTTAAACAATTATTTTCTGAAGTTTTTTTTTCTGTTTCTAAAATTTCTCTTTATTGTATATTTGTCAAAATTGCATATTTTAAGCATATTAATAAGATAATGCTTTTAGCATATTAGACTGAAATAAATATTGGAGTGCATTTTAAAAGTTATGATTAACAGTAAAATTCAATTTTATGAAAAGAAATTTCAGTTTGTTATTCACTAGCATTTACAAAAGCAACTTGAATTTGAAACTGGCCAATTTTTGCAATCTGCTCAACAAGAGCCACTTTAAGTATTTCTTCAAAGAGAGTGACTACTTGGAGCTGCGGCCTCCACACAGGCGGCCTCGGCCCCCACCCGTTCCTGCCATGACTGGGCCTGCGCTCAGCCTTGGGGGACAATGGCAGAATGATCCCTGGCCAGGCTGCCTCATGGCTCTAGGGACGCTGTTCCCGGACCACTTGGCTTGCATGTGCCATTCAAGACTTCCCTCAAGCTTGTCACTCTGGGAGTTTCCCTGTTACATTCATCATGCCCGTTTCTGTTGTTTTCTCTTCTCTGCAGGGTCAGTATAGACCTTCTGACTTGCTGTGTCCGGAGACGTACGTCTGGGTGCCCATAGAGCAGTGCCTGCCTTCCCTGGACCATGCCAAGTACTGCCGATTCAACCAGGATCCTGAAGCAGGTGTGTGGGGTCAGGGCTCCGCTGGAAAGCATCGTCTGTGTTCACAGTGCGTGGGCTGTGGTTCCCAGTGTCATCCAGATAGCTTTTCCCAGTTCATAGTGTACATGTGAGTACGTGTGTGTGTACGTGTGTGCATGCGCGCTCACGTACGTGAAATTAAGACAGCACATGCACACACACTCACACAGTTTGGCAAGAACTTAAGAAATATGTGTTTGTGCTGCTTCCTGAGCTGGCTTCCTCTGTTAGGTTGTTTTTTTGCATACTTCATTCAAGGACTAGTACTTTTATCATTTCTTTTAAAAGTGTCCAGTACATAAAATATATTTACCAGATTGGTAATTTGGGTGAAGAAAATAGACATTTTGAGCAGTTGGAATAAACAAAACTGTGGAGTGGTTCTTGGAGGCACCTAGATGCTGATGGTTCCATAACAGTGTCTTTGCTTTGTAGGTTTGTTTGTTTGTTTAAAAGGCAGAGTTGAGGGATGCGGAGAGGCCTCCTATGCACCGAGGTCATTCCTCAAAGGACGGAGTGGGCTTGGCTGAGCCCAGGAGCTCGAACTCGACCCTGTATCCCATGTTTGTGGCAGGGCTCAGGCACCGTTAGTGGGGAGTTGGATTGGAAGTGGAGCACTCCTGGGATGCATCACAGGCTTCCACGCAGCCTCTGCATCACCGTGCCAGCTGCCATAACAGTCCTTTCATGACTTCCATCTTGTCTAGCATGTCTTCCTTTCTGTCTTCTCTCTTTTCTCTTGCCCAGAGCAGCACTGGCCCTGCTGCATTTCCCATATTCACCTGTGGATATCCTGTGTACCCGTAGTATGTACAGAAAGCCAGGCTCCCTGGTCAGCTGTTAAACAGTGTCCCCTTCGGCCATTGAGAAATCCTGAGTTTCTGTTTTAGCCTAGTGGTTGAGATGCCTGTGTCCCACGTCAAAATGCATGAGTTCAAGTCCAGGCTCCAACTTGCTGTCAGCGCAGCCCCTAGAAGTGGTGGTGATGTGTAGGTGATGGGTACTGCCTCCTGGGTCAGAACCCTGTGTTGAGTTCTGGCTGCTAACTGTGGCCCAGGTGCCTCCTCAGCTATTGTGGGCATTTGAAGAGTGAACCAGTGAGTGGAAGTAGGCATGCTCTCATTTTATGCTGAGATCCCTGCTTTCTGCTGAGGTTCTTGCTGCTTCCACATTGTGCTTAGTTGAATTTGAATCATCCCAGAAGCCAGCACAGAATATGCATTACACAGATTTTAGGAATATAGTCACTTTTATACCAGCCACTGTGGGGTCCAGGTATAAGAAGAAAGAAGGAGAAATGGGAGACAGGGCTGGGAATGAGAGAAGTGGAGATCAAATAGGAGTCAAGGAGAGGCGTGCAGGAGGTATTCCATTCAAGGACGTGGATGTTCTTTTCTCAGATTCATACCATGTTGTATTTTGCCACCTGCTTGAAAATCTGCCACAAAGTCAAGAGCAACACCTTCTCACACGGGATGATACTTGAAAATCAGATGCCAAGAGGCCACAGGGCCCTGCTGGCCCAGGCACTCAGCTCAGCACGCTGGGCTTGGCCTCATGTTTAGGAGTTATAAGCAGAGCTTTATAGTTCCTGCACTTGAACTTGTTCATCAGAATTGGTTCATTTTATTCTAAGTAAAGTTACACCTCGTCGATCAAACAGATATATTGCTTGAAAACAAACATTTCGTTGATCAATCAGCTTTGGAGTCAGGCTCAAAGCCAAAGTCAGTGGTGTGACAGTGGAGCACACACACTTGCCTCCGCTCCTCGTTCCTTCCAAACCCCTCTCTGTTCAGCTTCCCATCCAGATCCCTGCTAATGGCCCAGGAAAGCACCAGAGTAAGTATAAAACAAGTGCTTGGGCCCCTGCATTCACTTGAGATGGCCCACCTCTGGCCATCTGGGAAGTGAGCCAGTGTTTGGAAGACTCCCCCCGTCGCCTTCTCATCTTCCCTCCTCTCTCTCCCTGCAGATAGCCACAGTGGCCAGGGCTAGGCCAGGCTGAAGCTAGGGACAAGGGCTTTTGTCTGGGTCTCCTACATGGGCACAGGGGCTCAAGGACTTGGACCGTCTTCCACTGCTTTTCCCAGACCAGGAGCAGGAAGCTGTATAGGAAGTAGAGCAGCTGGAACATGAACTGGTACCCGTGTGAGAGGCTCCCATCTCAGGGGTCATCACCACAACACTCCCAACCATTTGTTTAAATTAAAAAAAAAAAAAAAAAAAAAAGAGTAATGGTACCTGCATAGAAAACTTGCCCAACTGCAGGAAACCATGACTCAACGCAAGGTTACCAACCCATAGCTTGGTACGAAGGCACTAATCACGGCTCAAACGGAAGCCCATGCAATGTGGGTTTAGTTTTAGTGTCATGATAAGCTTTTGATTTGTGATTTTATTTGACTTTAAATGTTGGAGAAACATTATGCTACTAAAATCCTTGGTTCCAGATTTACAAGGAATAAAACTATGGTGCATGCACAGTTTCCAGAGAATTGGCCCCTGCTCTTTTTATCCTCAACAATGATAAAGGGCAATTTTAATTCATGTACTGCTGCGTGATTTTTATAACTACTGTACTTAATTGGAACAATTTTTACTTTGGCTTATAATAATATACTGTTATAGATTAGTCTGGATTTTGTTCTCCTTTGCACAAACTTTGCAGTATTTGCAAGAAATTTTTCTCTAACATAACATAGTTAAACTTTGTTAGTAACAGTACCAAACTTAAATTTGATTTACCAACAGCAGTATGTGACTTTGGCCTAATGTTTTATGCATTCATCTGGGATAGGTCATTTTTAGGATACTTGAACTCTTTCTAGAGGTTGCTGAAAGTCTAAATAAAGAATGTTTTTCCATGTTTGATCCCCTGAAACCCTGAAGCTCGTCTGTTGGTTCGTACAGACTCTGCCCTCTGTTCTTGCCAGCCTGGCTCCTTGGCTGTTGTTCTGCATTCCTGTGTGAGTCTGGCACATGCCCACATCAGGAGCAAGCCCAGCCCTGTCCTTATTACAGATTCAGAAAACCTTCTGTTCTGTGTCCACCTGCCTGGTTATCCCAGCCAGCCCTTCCCAAATCCTGAATGTGTGGTCATGTGGAAGGATTTGCCCCAGCCATCATGTTGTCTTAATCACCGGGAAGCAGTGCCTAATGAGAAAGCCACTTCCAGAACTCTCTGAACTCCTTGTTGCAGTGATGACTTAGGACCAAGTGGACATTATTGCTTCTAATTATTTTAGATTCAGAGTTTAGCTATTATCCATCAATAATTCTGAGGGTAGAATTGTTTTTAAATGTACATTTCAGATTAGACGACCCTCTTGAAGTTGAAAAATGAATGGTATTACTTGATGTACACTTGCTAACCATGCATTTTTTGTTGCCAGTGAGGATGGTGCTGCGTGGCTGCATCTAGCTGGATCTGCAATCTTTTGTATTCTGCTGCATATCATAAAGGAAGTGGACATCAAAACAGAATTTTAAAAGCCAGTGTTGTGGCATAGCAGGCAAAGCCACCAGCTGTGACACCAGCATCCCTCATGGACGCCAGTTTGTGTCCCAGCTGCTCCAGCTCCCTCCTGCTGGCTGAAAAAAGCACCAGCAGATTAACCAAGTGCCTGGGCCCCTGGCCACCCCGAAGCACCTGAGCTCACCCTGGCCCTAGACTGGCCATCGCAGCTGCCTGGGAAGTGAGCTAGCAGACAGAAAAATCTCTCTGTATCTCTTTCAGATGAATAAATACATACACGAGCCTACCAAAAATTTGAAGTTATTTATTTCTATTTGAAAGGAAGAGGAGCGACAGAAAGGGAGATCTTCATCTGCTTCACTCCCCAGATGACTGTAACAGCTGCAACTGAGCCTGTCTGAAGCCAGGAGCCAGGAGTGTACTGTGCATCTCCTACACAGGTGCAGGGTCCAAAAGCTTTGTGCTGTCCTCCACTGCTTTTGCAGTCCGTAACTAGGGAGCTAGATCCAAAAAGGAGCAGCTGGGACATGAACCAGCTCCCTATGGGATACTGGCACCAAAGACTCAGGCTTGGCTTGCTACAACACAGCGCTGGTCTCTTAATTCAAAAAGAAATTTGAGAAGCTCATGTCAGTTTCACAGTGATATTGGATTGTAGTGAAAGTAAAAACTGGCCACTAATGTAAACATTTATGTTCTCCATGTGAGGTGTTGTTAAAATTTGAGGTTTTAAAAAGGTTTGTTTGCTTATATATTTGAAAGGCAGGATGACAGAGATCTTCCATCTGCTGGTTTAGTACCAAAATGCATACAGCACTTGGGGCTCAGGATGCAGCCTGGGTCTCCTACGTGGACGTCAGCTGCCCTCTGCTGCCTTACTCACGTTGGTAGGCAGCAGGACAGCTGGAGCGCTTTGGTCATCCCGAGCCGTGGCTTCACGCCACTCCGACATGGTACCCACCACAGTTGGGTTTCTGTAAGGCAGCAGTAAATGTAGGGAATTTAGAAGTGCTAAGCTGTGATATCTGGCAGTGAAATAACAAAGGGAAGGAACAGATGGTATGCTGGAATGTTATCTACCGCAAGAGGATACGAACGATGCACTTAACTAAGACACGTCTGTGCAGGTGGCTCGATACGCTGTGTTCTGGAGCCTGCAGTACTCGGTGCGTTGCCCACTGTAGTGGGAGCGGCTGACAGATGCAGCTAGCCAGTGTCAGTGTAACGGAGCCTCAAACTTTGTTCCACAAGGTATTTTGAAATTGTGTAGATTCTCTTTTGTGGCTGTTAAACTCAACTTCTTTGCAGAAAAATAAGCGAACTCTAACATGAAGGATGGAGAAACACGTGTGTTAACAAGTGTGTTCCTTTGTGTGGTGCTAGCAAATGTTTGTAATGTGAATGGGAACTGGGGTAAAATTCTGCTTCTTGTAAGCTACTGTTCCCCTCGCTTGCCAGGGTTTGACGTAAACGTCATGCGGAGGAGGCCTGATCTGTTCCTATTTCTGAGTAATGTTCACTGAGAATGGAATGGGATCTGAAAATAGGGAAGAAGAAGTTGGTAACAGGGCAAAAGTAAAGTTATGGACTTTATTAATCCCTAGTAAAACAAGAAAACCAGAACAAAATTCTGAGTACTGGTAAAACTAAACAGGCTGTCTTAGTCTAATTTCTCTCCTGGAGCAGATTTTAAAACCTGTTGCCATGCTTTATTTGGGAGATGTTGTCACGAGGCAGGAGTAGGGCCTGGGTCACATGACTGAGGGAAAGGCAGCGTGTGCTATTGCACGCCTGCTGCTCCAAGACTGGAACGCAGTCGTGTCAAGGCACCCCTGGTGTGCATCGGAGGGACAAAGAGAAGGAGTCACTCATCAGCTCGCTTCCATTTGTCGTTGGCTGATGGTTGTCCTGCGTGGCCGGGACATGTAGAAATTCAGAACAGGTTCCAACTCGCATGTCAGACTGTGGATCGGGCAGTGAGTGGGAGTGGCTGGCCCTGCCTGCTCGGCCTACTCAGCACTGTTCATCCAGCGAGTCCCCTGGAGTCTAATATGGGGAGGGCACAAGACCCAAACCATGACAGTGCTGGACTCAAAACACAAACCAGAAACTAAGAGGGGCCAAGCAGGAATTAGAAACAGAGATTTACAGAACTCATCAACACAGCTCCTCAGCTGTGTTTATTGAGCCAGAGATGATGCTTACAATGGCAGTATCAGCACTCGGCAAACCTGGTACAGGTTTCATGTGATCGGTTTCCTATTGTGGCTGCTTAGTGGGGCCCTCCACCCAGATTTGGATGAGGTGGGGAGGTCAGGGGAAACTTCTTGGCCCATGTGATCATAGTTTACATTGAAACAGGAGAGCCCAGGCAGGTGCTGCAGGCTGAGATGAGCACATTGACAAGGCCTGGTGGCAAAGAGCACAGCCCAAATGTCGAGTGGTAGGAGGCCAACCACGAGAAGGGGTTAGAAGGAGTTTGTCACTCCAGCCGCAAATCCTAAGGCAGGGGTGGGGCACGAGAAAGATGGGAAGCAGGGCGCAGGTTAGCTGAGCTCAGGAAGAAATGGTAACCGAAGATAAATGCATTGAAAGGGCCAGCATGATGAGTGGAGAACATTCTCACCGATGGCTTTGCTCTTCCCATTGAAGTGGGTGCCGGCAAAGAGGGCGGTTGCAAGGTCAGGGGAATTATAGCCACTGTTGAGCAGAATGAGAGGTGGAGCTGATGGCCAGGCCTGGCTAAGGACTACTGGAGATTTCTTCAGGTGGGTGTGCTGCTGCTGCAGCCTAGCTGGTCTGGCCGTATTCCAGAATTGGGACCTTGTCAGGCAAGAGTGTCAAGGTTTTGATAAAGAAATGGTTCAAGTGTGAGAATGGCGTCTGGTACAGTTTGACTGGGACTCCCCAAATTCATGCCACTGCTTAGACACCAAAGTCTTACGTTGATGAATTAACGGCTGATAGCTCAGTGGCTCCCGGAGGGTTGATCTAATGATGATATCTGGGAGGCTTGCCCCAGAAGTTGATTGTGTGATCCTGGTGTGGCCGCCTCCCTGCCACGGCTTCGTGGCTCACTACAGGATTATCCCGCCACCATCCCTGAGATTTTCATTTCTTGCTGCCATTTTAAAATGTTAACATTTATTTTATGGGTCAGTGTGGTGCCCTTGACTGAACCCTTGCCTTGCACGTAGGTATTTTCTTTGGTGAGGTAGCAGCAGAGCAGTACTCCAGCCTTGCTGGTGAGAGCTTCATCTCGGCTCCCCGTTCAGATGGGGGTCAAGGACAGACTTCCTGTCTCTCCCAGAGAGTGTGGCAGTTGGCTGAGGAGGCAGCCTCCGGAGGTGCCCCTGCACCGTAACACACGTGCCCGTTGGGGTGCCATGTGTGCCGGCATCACAGAGCCAGAGCCAGGCATCACTCCTGTGGGAGCTTTTCATTTTAAATTAATGCAGTGCAGCTCTTCAAACTTCCAAATTAAACAACACTTTCAGGTTAATGACCATTGCCTGATATTCTGACCTTAACCTTTGCAAATAAGTAAAATACATTAGGGGAAGAAGGCTAAATACTCTGATAATACTAAGTATAATTAAGTTTATTGGAACTGATTTGCTAAAAGTTGCCTGTAATGCAGTGAGTATAAATTGAACTGTTTTTCAAGTCTCTTTCTAAAAACATCCTGTGGTTCATTCCATGATTGTGAATTCTTTGATGAAACAAAGTCTCTTTTGTAATAGGACTAATCAGCCTCTGTATTACATTGTCATTTCTTAAATTAGGGTTGTTGAACATAGTTAAAGCACTTGGGCTTTTCAGAAAGGCTAAAAAGAGTGAAAACAACCGTGTAGTTCATTGCTGCTTTTTTTTTTTAAGACTTATTTATTTGAAAGAGTTAGAGAAGTTAGAGAAAGGGAAGGAGGGGGTGTGAGGGAGTGGGGAGAGAAAGGGAGAAATCCCTCCCATCCACTAAGCATGCTCCAGATGGCCACAATGGCCATCGGGACCAAAGCCCGGAGCCAGAAGCTTTTTGTGGGTCTGTCCTACGGGTACAGAGGCCCGAGCACTTGGGCCGTTGTAAGCCGTTTTCCCCAGGCCCTAATGGAGCTGGATTGAAAGTGGAGCAGCCAGGACTCCAACCAGCGCCCATGTGGGATGCCAGCATCCCGCCCACGAGGCCCACACACCGGCGCCCCTGTGCTCCTTACTGTTTGCCAGTGGTATTGGAGGTTGCTTTTGAGTGCAGCCTTGATGTTTAAATTAAAAACAATAGCAATATTTTGGTAACTGTACACTTTTGGAATTGTTTTCGGAACTGAGTAGAGCTTTAGAATTTTAGAGATGGAGTGTGCATTGATGAAAAACAGTGCTTTGTAGCACTGCTTTCTCTTCAGTCACAGTCTTGCGTGGTTTTCAAAATACATGAAATTAATAGTAGAGATTTTTAAAAACATTTAACAAAAACCTGTTTGGATTGCAAAGACTGAGTGGCACTGCCGTAAGGTTCTAGGATCTGCAGTTCTGTGTTGCTGCTGTTTGAAAAACAGCCCGTAGCTTAGGAACAAGTGTTGGGATGGAGGAAGATTCTGGGTCACTGTCAGAACCGATAAGGGGACAGGGGCAGAGCCCCGGGATTGGCCTGCAATGATTCCGCAGTTTCTTTTATGCTGTTCCTGTCCAGCAGTTCTCCGTGTTGGTTACAAAATTTTGCCTCACTTGACTCGGGTGCTGGTTGGCTTACTTTTTAAATAACATCAAAGTTTTATGTTCTTATGGTAGTGCCCCTACAGCGTTGGCTTGTCTAAGATCTGCTTTGGAACAACGTGGCAAGTGCAGTGGAGTGAAATGAAAACACAAAGCGCAGGGCACTAGATGGTGAGGCGGGATCTGAAT
This sequence comes from Ochotona princeps, assembly GCF_030435755.1. NCBI lineage: Eukaryota > Metazoa > Chordata > Mammalia > Lagomorpha > Ochotonidae > Ochotona > Ochotona princeps. Next base: position 62,327,677 of record NC_080844.1, on the reverse strand, counting down.
TGGCCTGGAACGGTGGAGTCCTTCATAAGCACGTAGGAAGTAATGAAAGTGCAGGTGCACTCGGCAGCACCTGCTGGTGCAAAATGGGGAGTGGGCGGGCTTGGTACAGATGGAAGTATGGGAGCTACATCTGAGCCGGCCATGTGGGGGTCTTGCTCCTGTGTCCAGGGCAAGGCTTGCTCTCTAGTATGTTGGGGGGAGTCAGTTGGAGGTTTCATAAAGCATCCAAAGGTGGCATAATCAAAAAGTTGACTGTCGGCACTGAACTTGTTTAAGATTTAATTATTATCATTGGAAATACAGATTTATAGAGAGAAGGAGAGATAGAAAGGAAGATCTTCCATCCACTGATTCACTCCCCAAAGGCCTGTGATGGCTGGAGCTGAGGCTATCAGAAGCCAGGAGCCTCCTCCAGGTCTCTCACATGGGTGCAGAGTCCCAAGGACTTGTGCCATTCTCCACTGCTTTCCCAGGCCACAAGCAAGGGAGCTAGATTGAAAGTGGAGCGGCTGGGACACAAACCAATGCCCATATGTGATTAACCCAATTGAGCTACTGTGCTGGCCCCTATGCATCTGTAAATTGTACTGAAGCAAGGCCCAGCACAGTGGCCTAGCGGCTACAGTCCTCACCTTGAACGCGCTGGGATCCCATGTGGGCACCGGTTCTAATCCCAGCAGCCCCATTTCCCAACAAGCTCCCTGCTTGTGGCCTGGGAAAGCAGTCGAGGATGGCCCAAAGCCTTGCACCAATGTAGGAAACCTGAAAGAAGCTCTGGGCTCCTGCCTTTGAATTGGCTCAGCTCTGGCCAATGTGGCCGCTTGGGGAATGAATCAATGGATGAAAGATCTTCCTCTCTGTCTCTTCTCTCTGTATATCTCACTTTCCAATAAAAATAAGTAAATCTTTAAAAAAAAAAAAAAGACTGTACTCAAGCAATTGCCTTGGCATCAAGTTTGGGCCCAAATCTCCCTCTTCATACAAATCGTTGCCTGAGCTTTACCAGTTATTGAAAGGTCTGGAACACAGAGGTGGAGCTGGGAGCATCTGTCTACCTCTGGACTAGGCCAGTGCAGGGTGTGACGTGTGAGACAGGCCTTTGGCAGGCCCTTGCCTGAGTGTTGCTGCCTTACACTTTGTTGTGGCTGATTAATAGAAGTTTTATAGAGATTTGAGATAATACAATTTTTTGTCTAAAATGAATCAACTCAGCAGACTTTAAAGCTATTTGATTTGACATGTCAGCTTTACAATGCATTCAAAAAGGAAAGAAAATAATCCAAGAATGATTTGAGAATTCAGACAGTAACGAACATAACAAGAAGATTGATACAAGCCAGCGGCTGGCCGGCGATGTCGGCTTGTCTGGTGATCAGGAGACCCAGGTGGTCCCCATGAGCCACAATGTCTATTGCACAGTGGTTTGGCCCTGTGTCCCAAGCACCTGAGTGTGCTGGACATGTGGGACGATGCCTGAGCACCAGGAGCACAAGAAGGATGAAATGCTACTCCCACCCTCCGGGTTGGGAAGGCTGCCCGTGTGTGGCAGGATAAAGAGCAGGCAGAGTATTATACAGAGCAGGGGTTCTCTGTTCCCAAAGCATCCCTCTTATTTGTGTAAATTATTTGTTTGACAAGGAGAGAGAGATCTTCCATCCACCTGAAAGATGGGTTATGCCTTCAACAGCTGGAACTGGGTTAGGTCAAAACAGCAAGCCAGCTCCAACCTGAGATCTCTCCTGATGACAGGGATTCAGATAGATTAACAGAGAGCTGGGTCAGAGTTGAGCTAGGGCTTGGCCCCAGGCATGCCAGTTTGGGGTGCAGGAATCCCAGACAGCATCATGACAGGCTGTGCCACAGTGCCTGCCCTAATCGAGACCTCAGTTACCAGTGATGGAGTTTATAGAAATGAAGTTGCTGAGATACTGAACTGTTTCTGTGATATTGACCAAAAAATGTGTAAAATGAGTGTGGAGTATATTTTCTTTGGTGCTAATTTTTCTCAAGTGGTGAGCTATTTTTTATTTTAGCTGATTCAGTTTTAGTCTTTAGATTGTGAGAGAAGGTAACATTAATTGATATGTATAATATTTGCATTTCTACAGAAGACCTAAGAGTGGTATTTGCTTAAAAGATCTTGGAAACATTAACTGTTCATTGGTCTTCGTACCCTTGTTGTTTGGGATTAAAACAAAGCCTGCAGTATGTTTCAGTTTCAGTAATGACAAAAGTTTGCTTGTAGCCTTGGCTTAACATCTGGTTTTTGTGATACCTTTTCAGGGATCCTAATTTGATGTTTTGAATTTTTTTCCTGAAAACCTTGGTTTCAGTTGCTCCTATTTAATATTTTTAAAAGATTGACTTACTTATTTGAAAGGCAACATTGCAGAGAAAGGGAGAGGCAGAGATAAGGAGTTTTCATCCACTGGTTCATTCCCCAAATGGCTAAATTGACCTGAGCTAGGCCAGTCTGAAACCAGGAGCCAGGATCTCCCACATGGATCTCCTCAAGGTCTCCCACATGGAAGCAGGGGCCCAAACACTAGGGCTGTCTTCCACCATTTTTTCCATTTGTATTAGCAGGAAATTGGATTGGAAGTGGAGAGCCAGGACTCAAACCAGTGCCCCATATGGGATGCTGGTGCTGCAGGCCATGGCTTAACCTAACCAACTGTGGCATAGCTCCATAGCCCTGGACCCAAAATTTGTGCTTTCGAAGGTTGTTGTATAATTTTTTTTAATAGTGTGTCCCTTTGGCCATTTTCCTGGGGGACTCTCCTGGTCCAGGGAGTTGCTTTTTGTGGTTCCAGCCTCTCTGTTAGATTTGCCGACCACCTGTGAGAAGAGGACACCAGCAGATTGTACAAAATGATGCACAGAGGCCTAATTTGAGATCTGCCCTTGGTCTTTGCCCCTCGCAGCAGAAAGAGAAGGGAGAGAGAAAGATCTGGGAAGCTGTAAGGAAACAAAGGCAGGCAGGGGCATGTGGGAAGCTGGCACAGGCTCTGATTAAGTCCTAATTAGATAAGGAATATCAACTGAGGCTCTTCATTAGCTGGCTGGAGCCCTGCTAGTCCCATGATGTGTCTGGTTCTGGGCTGAGGCTGGAGTGACGTGTCAGGTCTGAAATAAGCTTAGCCCAGCTCCTGCACCCGCGGCAGCCATCATTCTCTGTCTCAAGTGGAATTTTGAAGCAGAAAGAAAAGCCAGAGAGTTGACTGCTGTGTTTCCTCGTGGGTCAGACGCACTGGCAGGGCTGCCCTTTCTGTCAATGCATGGAGCCTTGTTGATTTGTTCAATGTGTGGCATCCAGGGTGGCAGTTTTGCTTGTAGAGGTGGCAGAAAGTAGATCTCCTGCATTTTCCTCCCCATAAGCAGAGGCCCACTGTCTTAGGGTTTCTTAAAAATAAACAAACAGGGCCTGGTATGATAGCCTAGTGTCTAAGTCCTTGCCTTGCATTTGCCAGTTCTTGTCCCGGCTGCTCCACTTCCCATCCAGCTCCCTGCTGTGGCCTGGGAAAGCAGTTGTGGACAGTCCAAAGCCTTCGGTCCCTGCACCCACATGGGAGAACCAAAAGAAGCTCCTGGCTTCAGATCAGCTCTGCTCTGGCCATTGCGGCCACTTGGAGAGTGGATCAGTGGACAGAAGATCTTTCTCTGTCTCCTTCTCTCTGTATATCTGCCTTTCCAATAAAAATAAATAAAATATTTAAAAAAAAAAAAACAAACAAAATTCCTAAGAACTCATTTTTCATGGTCGAGAGTGTGTGCGCCAGCAGTGCTCCGGCTGTGCGCCGAATGTGCGTGAGTGTGCACCGTCCTGCCGTGCCTGTGTGATCAGGAAGTCCTAGGGAACACCCAAGGTCCATGTACTGCCCGGCAGAAATCAGACATCATAGAATCCATTTGTGTAGAAGATCCGTGTCGCCCTAATTTTACTTTACTGTAGTAACTTCCAGAGAGATTGTAGCAGCCAGCTTGGAGTTGACACATTCATAAAACCAGCTTTTGAGAGACGCAGCCCTTCTGCAGTTCCCCAGGAGCCCGTACCCCTGAGGCTTTGAGCTTTCAGGGGGCAGTGGTGTCTGCCTGCTTTCTCTTTTCTACTCAGTTAATTTCCACTGAATGACTTTGTCAACCTGCAGATTAAATGGAAGCTTGCTAGTTTCTAATATAAAAATAGTCAAAACACTGTTGTTTAAAGAGTATTTATTTTATTTATTTGAAAGGCAAAGTTACAGAGAGATCTTCTCTCTGCTGGTTCACTCCCCAAATAGCTGCAATAGCCAGAGCTGAGCTGATCTGAAGCCAGGAACCAGGAACATCTCCAGGTCTCCCACATGGGTGCAGGGCTCCAGGCACCTGGGCTGTCCTTCACTGCCTCCCAGGCACATTAACAAAAGCTGAATTGGAAGTGGAGTAGCCAGGACTCAAACCAGCACCCATGTGGGATGCTGACGCTGCGGGGGGAGGCTTAGTGTGCTCTACCACAGCACCACCTTCCTCCCCTCTCTTCTCCTTATGTCTTGATATTCAGTAATTCTTAATCCTGTAGCATTATCGATTTGTTCATTTTGTAAAGTTAATTAACTTATTTATTTGAAAAGCGGAGTGGCATAGATCTTGCTCTGCTGATTCACTCCCCCAATACCTACAACAGCCAAAGCTGTGCCACCTGAAGCCACTACCCTAGAACTGCATCCTTGTCTCCCACGTTCGTGGCGGGGGCCCGCACACTTGGGCCACCTGCTGCTGCTTTAGCACGGATCAGGAGCAGAGCAGCCAGATTTGAAGCAGCAGTACAGCCCCCAACACACACCAGCTAAAACGGTAAAGGTCGGAGGCTTCTGTGGTCCTCAGGGCTCTCTGAAGGCCATTGCCAACCTGTGTTGAGTAGAACATTATTTTGAAAACCAAATGGTAACATTAACATACAACATACCCTCGGAGTCCTGAGCGGATGTTTGTTTATGGTTGCAATGGACTTTGTGAATTTTTCCACATCATTATCTAAGGGCTCTGCTCTTAATAGGCTGATGGCTCTGCCAAGTTCCCCGGGCACGCGCATTGTTGTAAAGCATCCTGGCGATTCTGTGCGCAGGCTAGGTCAGCAGCCACTGCGACTAGAGTGAGCTTACTGTATTTGGCACTCATCCTCGTGAGAGTCTGGCAGAAGTCTCTCTCACCTGTGCATGCTGAAAGGAAGATGAGGCCTCTGAGGTGACTTCTCATCGAGAGGCAGGTCCAGGCTCGGCTGCACTGCCTTGCCTGGGGGGCTTGGCTCCCGCCGAGGATCCCTCTGCTGGCAGCAGGACGTGAGCCAGAGCACACAGGCAGCGCAGGCAACCCCTCTGTTCCTGGGGCACAGCAGTGCATTGTTTACGTCGACACGTAACTTAGGTAACTAAGTTAAATGACACAAAGAATATTCAGTGGCTTGTTTTCTACTGTAAAATAATATCTTGAAAATCATTTCCTGTTATTATATAAAGAATCAATTGCTTTAAAATGTATTTTCAAGCAGTGTGACTTAGAGCAAAGCTGCTGAGACGGTGCCGGGAGAGCCCTGCACTCCCCGCCGGCGTCCCCCTGGGCGGTGAGGTGTGTTGTCGTCATTCTTTTCTAGTGGTCTTAGTTTTGTTTTGTTTTTGAGCAGTTTTAGGTTCAGAGAGAAATGAAGCAGAGTACAGGGAGTTGCTGTGTTCCTTCTGTTGGTAAGATCTTGCACTGCTGTGAGCGTCTGCAGTTGATAAGCTAACGTTCGCCTCCGTCGTTCCTCCCTGGAGTCCATGGTTTGTGTTAGGGTGCATTCTGTGGGTGTGGGCACACAGGTGGTGACAGAAATCATGCGGGGTAGAGTCCCTGTAAGTGTCCCTATTCCACCCACAGCCTCCTTCCGGTCTCCACTCCCCTGGCAGCTGCTGATTGTTTTACGGTCTACTTAGTTTTGCCTTTTTTCTGAGTGACAGATTTGGAAACAAATAGTTGATGGCCTTTTCACGTAGCAGTATATATTACAATTCTTCCATGTGATCCATCCTTTTACTTTCCATTTCTGCATGGGAGCCATCATAGGCCCTTTCTCTTCTGTAGGAGGGCGTCTCGGTGGCTTCCACATGCTGTCATCTGTGGGATGAAGTTGCTGTAAGAACTTGCAGATTTTTTGTCAGCATAAATTTTTTTTGGTTTTAGCTATTAATGCAGTCACATACCACATATGAATATTCAGACAATGAATAGAAAATTGTGATCCCATCGGTGTATGATGGAGCTGAGACATTCCTGTGGCCTCAAGGGCCCCGTTACTCACATGGATGTGGCGATGCTCCCAGCAGCAGACTGGCTGTGCTACCCGCGGAACAACAGTGCAGCACATACAGTTAGGTGCAGAGCGTCGTTCTCAGTCATGATGGTAGAAGTTACCCGCTTATGTGTTTACTATGCATTTTATCATTATCTAAGTGTGTAGTTCTTCTGTTTATTAAAAATGAAGTTGGGCCCAGCAAAATAGCCTAATGGCTAAAGTCCTCACCTTGCATGACCCCGGCTCCCATATGAGCACCAGCTTGTGTCCCAGCTGCTTCACCTCCCATCCAGCTCCCTGCTTGTGGCCTGGGAAAGCAGTCGAGGACGGCCCAAAGCCTTGGCACCCTGCACCCACATGGGAGAACCAAAAGAAGCTCCTGGCTTCGGATCAAGCTCAGCTCCAGCCATTGTGACCACTTAGAGAGTGAACTAGCCGATGGAAAATCTGTCTCTCTGCCTCTCCTTTTCTCTGTATATCTGCCTTTCCAATAAAAATAAATAAATCTCCCCCACACACCAAAAAAAGTTGGTTGTAGAACTGCTGTATGATGCTGCTGACATCCTGTATACCACGTGATCAGCGCTGTTTCCTGATCACATCACTCTTTTCTTGCATCTGATTTAATCTTGCTGATTTGCCCGTTGTGGCACTAGAAGCATGTGCTTACACAACATCTGTAGAATTCTGCAGAGCCTGGGTGTGTGATAGACTGTCAAGTCTAGGTGAATGTAACTGCGCACTGTGCTGCTTGTGCTGATGGACCACCACTGCGCAGTGGTGTGTGATAGTACCAAGAAGTCCAGCCGGTACGTCACTGGCGTGACTTTTTTAATGGCCGCATACTACGATAAATTCAGTGATAATAAGTCCACTGTTCATGTTGGTAGATAAAGATTTTTCATGGTTTTCTGTTGGTTTGTTTTTGCTGTTACCAAAATTCTGTAACATACTTTTACATGTACATTGTCTTGATGCCTGATAATGTACAATATAGCGTTCTGTCCTTAGACTCATGCAGTACTGGCAAAGTTGCTGGGACTCAGGAGGGATACCTGGGCCAGACCTGAGGCTTGGCGGCTAGACTGAGAGCTGCTATTTGAACCCATGACTGTAGATGACATCTCCTAGGAGAAAACAAAGTAGGAAAGAGGAGACACACAGAACCAGCCCTGTGAGGCGCCCAACACTGAACGGTCAGGTGAAGCAGAGAGAAGTCAGCTCATGGAACAGGCATGGCCCTGGAGGGGAAGGGAAAACCAGGATTAATGGCATCAGGAAAGCCAGGACCAATGTGGATTTCAAGGAGCAGGAAGTGGTCCTCTGAGTCTACATTTTCCTAAGGGTGGTGAATGCTGAAACATACCCATTGTATTCAAGAACAAGGGGACCCTTTGGCCTCAGTGAATACAGAGAAAGTGACTGGGCCAAAATACACATAGAAATAGATTGTGGAGTGAGTGGGAGGTGAGGAAATGGCCCTTAAATAAATAATACTATTAATACAGCAAAGAAAAGTAGAGCAGGGTAACTGGGCTGAAAAGGGGAGTGGTCATAGAAGTTGGTTAGTTTGTGCCAAGTTGTAGAGTTTTAAGCTTGTATAAACGCAAAGAGAAATTAGTAGAGGAAAATTGATTACAGGGGCCTGTAGGGTGGGAGCCAAGAATGGAGAAGAGGGTTGCTTTCCGGGTTGGAGGCTTTGAAAGGATCTGGGAGGTTAGAGAAGGCCTCTTGAGAGATGGGAACGCACAGAACTCCCTGCGTTGCAGCCAGTGCCAGGATGCCGCCTGGTCCCAGCTCCATCGGAAGCCAGTGTCACTGTCGACAAGGAAGGTTGTCCTTGCCACTGAGGTTTATACTACATTTCTGATTTGATGTTTTGCCCCAGGAAATACTTGGTAGTATGCTGCTGAAGGATACTTTTGGCCTCTCTTGCAAACAGTCCTGCATTTTCTGGGGTGATCAAAGATCACCCAGATGCTGGCTGCGTGGAAATCAGCACCATAACTCTCATCGTAAGTGAGAATTTGGCTTTGTTACCCAAAGATTATCTTATCATCTTATATCAGGATAGTAGCTTTTGTCACTTGGCAAATAATGTAGAATTTAAAGTTATTGCCCTGTTTCTTAGGGCAAAAGCAGGCAGCTGGATGGGAAGTGGAGCAGCTGGGACACAAACCAGCGCCCGTAAGGAATCCTGAGACATGCAAGGCGAGGATTTAGCCACTGAGCCATTGCACCAGGCCTGGAAAGTGCAATCCATTTTTAAATGCGGCATTTAGGGTAAGGTAAGAGATTGATGCCAGAATAAATATTTAAGACAGAGTATTAGAGCTCAAAAATATACAGAATAGACATGTAAAAGTCTTTTTATTCACAATCAGAAGAAACATTTGACTTCTGCAGCCGTTGTTTAAAAAAAAAAGTCCAGGCCAAAATGGAAGTGGTAAACCTGCTTCTGTTCATAGATGACATGCTCTTGTACTAGAAAATCCTAAAGAACTTAAAAAGCTATTCAAATAGAATAAAAGTTGAGCAGCATTGCTGGATGAAAGAATATATAAAATTCAGTTTTATTCATGTATATTTGTAGTGAGCAAATAAAAACCAAGCAAACCATTTCAGTTATAGTAACATCAGAAAGAATAGAATTGGTGGGTCCGGCACTGTGGCCTAGCAGTTAAAGTCCTCGCCTTGAACACGCCAGATCCCACATGGGTGCTGGTTCTAATCCTAGCTGCTCCACTTCCCATCCAGCTCCCTGCTTGTGGCCTGGGAAAGCAGTCAAGGACAGCCCAAAGCCTTGGGACCCTGCACCCACGTGGGAGACCTGGAGGAAGTTCCTGGCTCCTGGCTCTGGATCGGCACAGAACTGGCCGTTGCACTTACTTAGGGAGTGAATCATCAGATGGAAGATCTTCTTCTCTGTATATCTGACTTTGTAATAAAAATAAATAAATCTTTTAAAATAAATAAAAAATTAAAAATAGAATTGGTAGGGTTAAATTTATTAGTGCAGGACAAAAACCTTAAATTTTTTTTTTTTTAACTATTTGGAAGGGAAAGCAGACACAGAGGGACCACCCATCAGTTGGTTCAGTCCCAACGTTCACTAGCATTTTACAAATAAGCAAAGTCTAGTTTTTTCTTAGTTTTTGTTATTGCCAAAAAAATATTCTGGATGAAAATACTAGATACTAAAAGCAGTATTCTTTCAGCATGATGAAAGTGTGTGATTTGCAGGGCTGGCATGTGGCACCTGTGACGCCGACATCCCACGTGGCAGCAGTTTGTGCCCCAGCTGCTCCGTTTCTGACTTAGCTCCTGTGAATGGCCTGGGAAAAGCGGCAGCAGCTGGCTCCAGGGCGTGTCCTCCTGCCACCCACAGGGGCCACCTGCCTAGCTCCGCCTGGCCTGCAGCCATTGGGGTGAACTCGTCTTCCTCTCGCCAAGTCTCTTTCTCTGTGAACCCTCCCTGTTCCCCTCTCTTCCTATGACTATTTTTTTTTTTTTTTTTTTTTTTTTTTTGGAAAGCCGGATTTACAGAGAGGAGATACAGAGAGAAAGAGCTTCCATCTGCTGGTTCACTCCCAAGTAGCTGCAATGGCTAGAGCTGAGCTGATCCGAAGTCAGGAGCCAGGAACTTATTCCAGGTCTGCCACACGGGTGCAGGATCCCAAAGCTTTAGGCTGTCCTCCACTGCTTTCCCGGGCCACAGGCATGGAGCTAGATGGGAAGTGGAGCAGCCGGGACATGAACCTGCGCTCATATGGGATCCTGGCAAATTGCAAGGTGAAGACTTAGGCACTAGGCCCTTGTGCTGGGCCCCTTCTCTATGACTTTCAAATAAATAAATCATTTTTTAAAAAAATAAGAAGTCTGATTCTCCATAGTGTATTCCTGAGGTAATTTCTGAACCTCCCCCACTGCGGGCTGGCAAGCAGGCTGAGCGGTGTGTGTCCTAACCACGTTCCCTGCCTCCCCATGCCAAGTCGCAGCATCCTTCCCTGCCCTGTCCACACCTTCCCCATCTCCGGTCAACGCAACGCAGGCTCTGTTGTATTCTTGAAGCTGCCAGAGTTGAGTTTTTTGGGCATTTCTCCCTCTATAATGCATTGTTCAGGATTTCAGGTTTTTTGTGTAGGGAAAATTCTGGATCTCAGCACACAGATTGGCCTGTGTGTCTGTGTCTGCCATTTATACAGCTATTACTCATGAGAAACTGAAGTTCATAACTTGTCTTCATGTTCATGTGATAAAGCTGTAGCAATAAATAATGTAGTTAGGAAAATAGATTGTTTCATCATTTTTTGAAGAGTCTAGAAGTTAGGAAGTCTCTTTAAGAATAACAGATGAGTTCAATCCCCCAAAGTAGAAGTCAGGCTTTGATGTCCAGACTCTTCCTTTGAAAGCACCTGTGCTGAGCGGCTCGTGGCCGTGCATCAGCAGTGGGGAGGACGCCGTCCCCGCAGGCGTCCCTGCAAGAGTCCACAGCGGGCTCGTGTCACCCGGGACCCAGTGTCGTCTCGGTGCCCTGGGATGCCTGTGGTTTCTAGTTCATGAGGTTAAACGGCGCCGCATCAGACACGGGACACGGGGTTCGCTCTTAGGACGTGTTTCCAGATCGCTGTGCGGGGGGTTTCTTTGCACGAGATGGCAGATGGTCTGTCAAAGAGGTGCGCTGTGGGCGATGTGGTGTGGGTTCTTGCCACCTGCCTCCGTGATGGCAGCTAGCAGGGAAGCTGCGCAAGATGATTCTAAAGGGATTGTGTTTTGTTGCGTTTTTTGTTTGTTTGGTTTTTGTGGTTGTTGGTATTTTTTGGAACTTAAGTTGTTTGTTTTTTGGGTTTTTGGTTGTTTTTTTTACTTTAGTGAATGATTTGTTTTCAGTGTTTTAAATCTGGTAGAGTCTTTTTGAGTTTGTTTAGGCTTTACACTGGGTTTAGTATTGATGCTATGGAATACGGTAAGTATCAGAATCTGCCTTCGTTGGGATTGGGACTGAGTAATCCTAAGCCCCTCCGACTGGCAAGCCCAGTAGACAGCTGTGTCAGGTCTGTGACAGTCGCGGGAGGGTGAGGCTCAGATGTAGTCCAAAACTGACTAAATAATGTTTAAACGCATCTTAGGAAACTGTGAACACAGCAGTAAGTTGGATGGCAAGGAGGCAAGGAATAAATTAGAAGCAAAGGCTTGGGGAGGCAGTGGTGTCTTTAGCGTGTTGGGTTGCACAGCAAGCCTTCTCAGCCGTGTGTGATAGAGGGAGCAACTCTGAGAAATGCAACTCTGCAAGTTCAGACAAGTCTGTCTGCCCTCGGACATTTCAGGAAAGGCTTGGGACTGTTTAACCCCCTTCTATATGACTACGCAAAGTTGTTAATTTCGAAGCTTGTGTGTGGGGAGCGGCCGACCCCACACTGATGAGGGACTTGAAGATGACGGCTGGCCGAGTGCCAAGAGGTGGGACTTGTCCTGCCACAAGGCAGGCAGGAAGTCACAAGGACACGCCAATTCTCCCTCGCTGCGATTGCTGGCCTATCAGATAGCGCCCCATGGACGACGGACCAAAGTGATGGGTGGAAGAACTGTATATAAGCAGCTCGCTTTCAGCAATAAACCCCTTTTGATTCGCCCTCTCTTTTTGGTTGTCTCTCTCCCTTTTTGGTTCGCAACATTCTAGTGGCCCGTACGGGGAGAATACAGAAACGGGAAGAAATGTGGGAAGAAGGGTGGTGGAAAACGGAATGAAGGGTGGCGGAAGAAGCGGATAGAAAAGCTTAGACCAACAGGTACAGGAGCAGCGGAGAAAAGGTTTTAACCGCAGCCGCTTTTGCCAGTTTTTCCCGGACCTCCAAGAGTATGACTCGGCGTTTTTAGTGTCGCCACTGCTGGACGGCGGTGACACTTGTGTCCTGTTGCCGGTATTGCCCTGCTTTCTCGCCCTCCCTTGTTCCCCATGGTCTGCACTGCTCTTTTGTGTTAGAGTCAAGGCAAGTTTGAGTGTTTGTCTGTCTCGCCAGGGCATGTAGTTGGGCAAGGGAGAGACCCCTCTCGGCTGCCAGCGCATGTGGAAGTGCCCTGAGCCGGCAGCAGGTTCTGTGCTGCCACTCTGGGAACCGATGCTAAGAACCAGTTGTCTTAGAGGGCCCAGTGAAATGGCTCAGCCACTAAATCCTCACCTTACAAGTGCCAGGATCCTGTATGGGTGTCCAGGCTGTTCCAGTTCCCATCCAGCTGTCTGCTTGTGGCCTGGGAAAGCAATGGAGGATGGACCAGAGCTTTGGGACCCTGCACCCACGTGGGAGACCCAGAAGAGGCTCCTGTTCTTGGCCTCAGATCGGCTCAGCTCTGGTCATCGAGGTCATTTGAGGAATGAGCTAGTGGATGGAAGATCTTTCTCTCTCTGCTCTGCATAGATCTGATCTGCCTTTCCAGTTAAAATAAGTAAGTCTTTAAAAGATGAGGGAATTAGATGTCTTAGAATATGTGAGTTTTGTACTTTGGTTGTGTGAATTGATTTGAAGAAGTGACACAGATTTACAATGGAGAAGGTCAGGTATTAGTGATAACAGGCATGGTGATACTAAGAGGCACAGTGCCCAGGGAGGCGAATCAGGAATTAGCAGGAGCAGCCTTCTGTGCTATAGAGCCAAGGGGACTGCTGCCAGAACGCTGAGCCAGGGAAGACTGGGGAGAGAAGAGGGGGGCTGCTCCTTTCTCCCAGCTCCAGGTTCCCCTGTTTGGTGGAACCCACTGGAGACCAGGCTGCAGGAGTTGGTGCAAGCCACAGTACAGGCCACAGGCAAGGAGGGTAGGGAGGTCACCAGCCTGGAGGATATGCCATCCCTGCCAGGGTGTGGCCTCCTCCCCTTGCTCTCCTGGGACTGTGGCCCTGAACACGGAGCAGACCACGCAGGCACCCAGCTCTGTGTGTGAGGACCCTCTGGCTGGGCCGCGTGTCTCCTTGTCGCCTCTCCTGGCCTCCCCAAGCTCATTGTAAATGCAAGAATATGGTTTTTGTGGCATTGTAGACCTTCTTCTGGTTTCTGGACACACTGGTAAACCTCCCCCCAATCGGGCCTTTGGAGCTGGGCAGACTGTGGTCACCTGGGAGTGCCCTGCCACACCTCCTCTGGGTGATGGAGAGCTGCTGGCCTCGGATGGGCCTGCAGCAGGCACCCTCCTCCTGCGGCAGGCATGGGGGCAAGGTACTTCTGTCTCTACTAAACAAAAACTGTTAGAGAGCTCCTTCCAGTTAATATATCTCTTTAGAAACAATGAGGGGAGAATAAGCATCTATTATTTATTGCTTCAATGATTAAATTATAATGGATGTAATTTAATTTAAATACGGCATATGGGCCCGGTGTGACAAAGTAGCAGTTAAAGTCCTCGCCTTGAATGCACCAGAATCCCATGTGGGCACCGGTTCTAATCCCAGCAGCCCAGCTTCCAGTCTAGCTTCCTGCCTGGGGCCTGGGAAAGCAGTTGAGGATGGCCCCAAAGCCTTGGGATCCTGCACCTGCGTGGGAGACCCAGAGGAAGTTCTTGCCTTCTGTCTTTGGATTGGCTCAGCTCCAGCCGTTGAGGCTGCTTGGGGAGTGAACCAGTCAGATGGAAGATCTTCCTCTTTGTCTTTCCTCTTCTCTGTATATCCGTCTTTCCAATATAAATAAATAAATCTTCAAAAAGATCCTGCAGTTTAAGAATAAATAAATATAGCATAAAGCCGTGACGCCAGCACTGTGGTATAGTTGGTAAGACCACCATCTGCAGTGCTAGCATCCCATTTGGATGCCAGTTCAGGTTCCAGCTGCTCCACTAACAGTGCAGCTCTGTACTGGTGCATCTGGAGAATAGCAGAGGAAGGCCTGATGCTTGGGTCCCTGTGCCCCTTTGGCCTGGCCTGGCCCCAGCTGTTGCAGATGTTTGGGGAATGAGCTAGTGGACAGAACATCTCTCCCTCCATCTCTTTCGTCCTGCCTTTCAAATAAATAAAGAGGGGCTGGCACTGTGAAGATGTGGCGAAAGCTGCCCTCTGCAGCATCAGCATCCCATGTAAATGCTGGCTTGAGTGCTAGCTCTTCTTCAAACCAAGCTCCCTGCTAATGGGAAAAGCAGCAAAAGATGGCCCAAATCCTTGGGCCCAAGACCACAGGCCTAAGCCCAACTCAGCCTAGCCATTGCAGCCATCTTGGGAGTAAACCAGTGGATGGAAGATTTTATATTTTCTCTCTCTAACTCTGACTTGCAAATAGTAACTAAATCATAAATATTTACATCTGTGTGTGAGTGTGTATGTGAGAAGGCTTCACACAGCTGCAAAGAAGCCTGGGAAGCCGGTTGTCTTCTGGGTGACCTTTGTGCTGTGATGTCAACAGACGCTCTTTGGCTCAGAGGAGGAGGAGCCCCCCTTCCCAGTGGGCTCCGCCCCATCTTCCATGTATCCACGTCTTCCTACCTGAGAACTCGAGTACCTGTTGCCCAGACCCGGGCCCTGGCCACAGCTGAGTCGGCCAGAGCAGATGTTAGTGCTTCAGGGAGTGTATTGGCCCCCAGAGGCGCCAAGGAGACGTGGGCCAGGCTCAGGAGCGCGGGGAGTGTGGCACACACCAGAGAGGCATCCAGGTGTGGGAGACGCTCAGAGCACGTGGTTCCCTGCGCTCCCAAGTGTCAGGGGCGCTGTGACTTAATGCCTCACCAAGGTTCCTGTCTGGGTCCAGATCGCTCGGTGCCGCACAGTTCCAGCTGCACTTGAATGCAATGTTCAGCCAGGACGTCTCCATTCACCAATTTCTATTTCTAATGAAGTGTTGTTTTACTTTAAGCATTGAAGCTTAGTTGTTGCGTAGCATGTTGTAGCTCAGTGGGCTTTTTGTCGTTGCAGTGGATGAAGGTCGCAGCAAGGACGCTGACCGCCTGCAGGTGTTTTACAAGAAGACCGTCATGCCGTACGGGGTTTACAGGAAGCACCAGAAAGACCCGAGTGAGGAGGCGGCCGTGCTGCAGTACGCGAGCCTGGTGGGGCAGGCATGCTCCGAGCGGATGCTGTTGTTCAGAAACTGAGGCCGCGGCCTCAGCACGGTTTCTTGGCTCTTCTAGAAGATTCTGTGGCATCGAGAATCTCATGGTTAACATAAGGATTTTAAAAATGTGTTATGATGTAGCCTTATAAACAGGGTTTATCATTTTGTAAGTTTGTTTCTAGAGCAAGAAATGCTAAATTTCTCTCATTGATATTTTGGAAAGTAAAATCAAGATGTGAATCTGAGTAATGTAATCATACTTACGATTATTGATTCTTTTCTGTTAAGTCAAGCCAGACTGTCCTCCATGCCCTTCAAGCAGCAGTTCATGCTGGGAAACCTCCAGTGTGGGGAAGGAGGCGCCCCCCTGTGCAGTGTGGAGTGGCTGCTGGGTCCGACCACAGTTCAGCAGGTGTTCAGGAAGGTCTGGACCTAGCCCTGGGAACCCGGCTGTCTGGAGCGGTCCCTGCAACAACTGCTTCCCAGTTTGGACACTAGAATCCGGAATGCCCCAGTGTTCTATTATTTCCTGTTTCCTAAACTCTAAGAAATGGGATTTGTAAAGAAAAATGTTGGTTCCCACCTTGTTCTAAGCCCCAGCAGGGCTCAGGGCACCCAGCTTGGGTCACTGGCTCCCAGGTCAGGAAGTGGGGGGGTCACGCAGCCTCCATGTTCCAGGAGACGGTGCAAAACCAATGCTTCCCTTGGTGACGGGAGTGGCCAGCGCTTCCTTCCCTCCGGCTCTGGGTCTGGTGCCCTTGCCTGTTCAGCCTGGCTCACGGTCAGGGTAGCAGCGCTGAGCCGGTGCGGGAGAACTGGGCGTGCCGGGTGTGGCTCACGGTCACTTGATGCTGGCAGCAGGAGGTGCCCAGCCAAGGGCTCCTCCTCAGCTGGTCCCTCTTCTGCTGCCACCTGTTCGGCCGCCACGCCCTCTGCAGTCTCCCTTGTGTCCATTTATCTGTTTTTCATTGACTGATCTTTCTCAAACTTAACAATTTGAATCGCACTACTCATTTTAAGCTTTTCTCCAGAATGCACCAAATTTTGGTGAAACATTGGAAAATAACATGCAGCCAGCTGTAATAAGGGAAGGGTGATTTTGAACATCATTGTGATTTTGAAAATTATATGTCTGGGCCTAGTGCAGTAGCCTAGCGGGATCCCTAGTACCTTGAATGTGCCAGGATCCCATGTGGGCACTGGTTCATGTCCTGGCACTCCACTTCCCATCCAGCTCCCTGCCTGTGGCCTGGGAAAGCAGTTCAGGATGGCCCAAAGCCTCAGGACCCTGTACCCACATGGTAGACCATGAAGAAGCTCCGGGCTCCTGGCTTCAGATTGGCTCAGCTCCGGCCATTGTGGCCACTTGGGGAGTGAACCATCAGATCAAAGATCTTCCTCTCTGTCTCTCCTCTCTATATATTTGACTTTCCAATAAAAATAAATAAATTTGAAAAAAAGAAAATCAGATGTCTACAAATTCAACATCCAAGTACACCCCTTGCTTTTTTCTGTGTGCTGCGCGTGTTTGGGGAGCACAGGCGACTCCTTCCGGGGGCTTGGCTGACTGGGCATAAGTTCCCGAATAAAGCCATCTTCCCTGGCCGTGGAGGTTTCACAGCTTTCTTCAAGTTTTGATCTTCAAACTAATCTTCCAAACCATTTGAGAGACTGACTTGGAACTGCCTTCAGAATTAATAGAATATATTTTCTTTTTCCATCAAAAATGGAAATGGCTTTATTTTGTAATTTATCATTGTAAAAATGTTACTAAGCAAATAGTATATATAAATAAGTAAAAACTCTCCTCTTCCCATTAGCTAGAGAAGGGAAAGGGAACACACATGTGTACTCACATACAATTTGATTCTAAGCGGAGTTGTGTTTTGCTCCTCAGCAGTATATTAGGAACACGCCTGCAGCTGAGAAACGTTCTGAAGTCAGCTTTCTCAGTGTTAAGTGGGGTAGCCCTGTCCTGGTCCCCGGTGCTGGGAGCCGGTGCGTGACGTCACGGTCCACGTGGTCCCCCGGGCAGCGTGTCAAGCAGGACCGGAAAGATGACCCCTCTGGAGCGTCCAGTGAAGAGAGCTTGACATGGACACCTGCCCACACCCCCGGGTCTGCCTGCAGAATTTAGTTTCGAGCTTCTTCAGAGGCCGGTAGCCCCTCATCCCTGTGGTCTATGGGTCTGAGGGTGGCAACCTTGGGTGGTTCCCCCCAAATCCCTGGGGCCCGTGCTCTGCCGCGGGGCCCCACTCGTCCACTGTGGAGTGTGCAGCCTGTCGATCCCCAGCGTCACGGAGCCCCACTCCCATGGTCAAGGGACCCAGTTTGGTTGGTTGACAAGAAGTCCAGCTGAGAACAGGTTTTGGGTCAATGGCTTTCATCTTAAGGCTCAGGGGACCCTTGCAGCATGGCTCAGGTGGCGGGTCTGCGCTGGCAGTCCTGCTGGAGGTGGCTTCTGAGCTCCAGGACTCACACCTAGCCCTGTGTCTCAGATAGAGGCGTGCGTTAGCTTCTTCCTGCTGCTCTGTACCTAAACTATTGTTGCTTGGTGAGATTTTCATTATTTTTGATTAAATGTAACCTGTGCACTTTTTTGTATTCTAAGAGGTAGAAGCTATGATCAGATGAGTATATTATTCATTTGATTAAAATTATCTAAAATAAGAAGTTACCGTTTATGTCTGCTTTCAGACAGCCCTCCTGTTTTTGGTTTTTTCCTTTCGGCAGGTGTCTGTTGTGTTCTGTTATACATAGCAGAATCTACCATGAAAACCAACTTTTTGAGATTTCTGACTGGTGTATGATTTATTTTGTAGGCATGACTTCTGTGAATAAAAGTGAGGAGTAAGATGCTGTACAATTAAGCAATAGGTACCTGTTGTTGCTCCTAAAAGGAAGAAATCAGTACAGACCATTGGGAGTGTTTGAGTTGACAGTTTTTCAGGTGTGTGCTGTTTTCTAGAGGAAAGCGTTTTCCAGTTCAGGCCTGGTTGTGTGGGGTTGTTGTTGCTCCTGTGTATGCTGCTGAACAACCTGTTGGATAAAGCTTGAGCATAAATAAAGTGTTTCTCTCTGCCATGGCTGTTGCCAGTTACTGCTTCAGAAACAGATTTCATCTTGGAGATTCCTGCAGACGGTTCACTTACTAGTAAATCTCAAAACTCCGACTAGGTGAGGTGTGCAAGTGAAGGGCAGACCCCTCGCCGCCCTGAGTGGAGAGCCTTTTTTGCGCCCTCAGAACTGAGTAAGATAAACCTCACTTTAGGCAAAAAAAAAAAATTTAGGTGTTTCACAAGACAAACTAAGGAATAGATTTTTTTTTTTTACATTAAGGATTCAAACATAGAACTTAAGTAGCTAATTGAAATATAATTTTTCTTAATGATTCGGTTTACAGGGAAATTTCAAAGTAAGTAGTCCTGACATTGTGGTGTGAACAGCATCCAGCATGTGCACTGGTTGGGGTCCTGGCTGCTGCACTCTCCCAGCCCGCCTCCTTGCTGATGGTACCTGGGGAGGCACCACATTGAGACCCGCCTGGGATTCCTTGCTCCTGGTTTTGTCCTGGCCCAACTCCCCCCCCCCCCCCCCGTACCATTTGGGGAGTGAGCCGCTGGTTGGAAAATCCCCGGCCTTCTCCCCACTAACTCTTCTCTAACTCCCTTTTCTCCTATCAGATACGTAAAGTAGATTTTTTTTTAAAGATTTATTTATTTTATTACAAAGTCAGATATACAGAGAGGAGGAGAGACAGAGAAGATCTTCGTCCGATGATTCACTCCCCAAGTGACCGCAACGGCCGGTGCTGAGCCAATCCGAAGCCGGGAGCCAGGAACCTCTTCCAGGTCTCCCACGCGGGTGCAGGGTCCCAAGGCTTTGGGCTGTCCTCAACTGCTTTCCCAGGCCACAAGCAGGGAGCTGGATGGGAAGTGGAGCAGCCGGGATTAGAACCAGTATGCCCATATGGGATCCCGGAGCGTTCAAGGCGAGGACTTTAGCTGCCGGGCCCAGTAGATATTTTTTTAATTGGAAAGTCAGAGAGGAGGAGAGATCTACCTCATTCTCCAGGTAGCCGCAACGGCCAGAGCTGAGCTGATCTGAAGCCAAGGAGCTCTTCCGTGTCTCCCACGTGGGTGCAGGGTCCCAAGGCTTTGGGCCGTCCTCGACTGCTTTTCCAGGGCACAGGCAGGGAGCTGGATGGGAAGCAGGGCTGCCAGGATTAGGATTGGTTCCCATATGGGATGCCGGCACATTCAAGGGGAGGACTTTAGTTGCTAGTCTACTGTACTGGGCCCACATAAACTAGATCTTTAAATACATATATGTACATACAGCAAAACTGTGTGAGGATGCCACACACTGTGCTATTTGTGCTTTCAAACTGTTCTTACAAATATGTATGTGTCTTGCTTTAAAGAAAGATGGAAATATACCATGCCTGTTCTGTCATCAATTTAGTATATTATGAATATCTTAATATACTGTGAACCTGAAAATGGAGGAGAAAACCTAACACCATTCTGCTGCCTGCATAGCACTCCACTCTGAGTATAATGAAGGAAGCCGCAAGCTTCTGCCGCCCCCTCTTGCTGCGCAGAAGGAATTGTTCCTGCTTGGCTGCACTTGGTGCTGCAGACGGAATGTCTGAGTTCCCCCCTCCAGCCTCACATACTGAAATCACCCCCACAGTGATGGTGTTGGAAGATGGGGCCCCTGGGGGATTATGGGGGAGGTTTGGGGGAGCTGCCTTGTTCTACCCTGTAAACTTGCAGCTTGGAGGCCCCACCACTGAACCAGAGAGCGGGCCCTCGCTGGACCACCGCCCTGCCCAAGGTGTGATGTCACAGCACACTAACACATGGACACTTGTACCATTCCTGGCCCTCATTTCTCCATTCCCTGTGTCTTTCGCTGGCCAGTAGGAATTTGCTTACCTGAATTCAGTTTCAGAAAACGTGTGGCTTCTAAAAGTTAGTGCCTCTCCTCCTCCAATGCATACATATTTAACGGGAGACCTGTTTCTACAGCTTGCACACCTCTAAAATTTCCAGTGAAATGTATTATTTAAAAGCATAAGGTCATTGAAAACAAACTAAGGTGCTGATGTAATGATTCTTTAGGGAGCCAGTGTTTAAAATGGGTTTATTGGGCCAGGCGCAATAGTCTAGTGGCTAAAGTCCTCGCCTTGCACGAGCCGGGATCCCATACAGGCCCGCTGGTTCTAATCCTGGCAGCTTCACTTCCCATCCAGCTCCCTACTTGTGGCCTGGGAAAGCAGTCGAGGACAGCCCAAAGCCTTGGGACCCTTTACCCCTGTGGGAGACCCAGAAGAAGCTCCTGGCTCCTGGCTTCAGATCACCTCAGCTCCGGCCATTGCAGCCAGTTGGGGAGTGAAAGAGCATACGGAAGGTCTTCCTCTCTGTCTCTTCTCCTTTCTCTGTATATCTGACTATCCAATAAAAATAAATAAATATTTAAAAATAAAAAAATGGGTTTATCAGGAAGTATATATAACCAAACCCTGTGATTTGCTAGGTATTTTACTTTTTTAATTTCATTTTTTATGTTTGCATAGTAGATTAGGGTTGGAAGGGTCAAAGAGAAAGTGGGTAGGTAAGATTGTTTTCACGTTTTCTTTTTCTTCTTCCTGTATCTGGGGGAGGGGGGAGATAAGGGAGCCGCCTCAGTGCCTGGGGATGGGAAGCCACCACCTGATGTCATCCCAGGGTCCCTGGTGTGGAGCATGCTCTTAGGATTCTGCTAAGTGGTTTCAATAGTTCTAAGATACTGTCCATCTCTCACCACTCCAGGATGAGGAAATCCTTCAAAGGTCCTTTGGCTGACATAGTCCGACTTACCATTTGCCCAGATATTTGCTGTCAGTGTTCGGCTGGGGTATTTGATCAATTTGTTCTGCCCTGCTTCCTCTGCTGTAATACCAGAATTGTCTACAGGATACTGCCGTATCCTCCATGGGCATCTGCGTATACCATCACTGCTCTGTCTAAGCCACTGAGGAGGCCCAGCTAAAACACGCCCTCCTCAGACCACAGATCCTGCACTTCTCCCCATGGTTGGAGTTCTGTAGAACAGTAGGTCGGTTGGTGGAATCCCCAAAGAAACCATGTTTGAAGTGATCCCAGACATGACTCTTGTGTGTGCCTGCCTGTAAGGAGTCTAGCTCAGTCCATCACCCACATCAACCTATGTGCACACTGATAGTTGCAATTACTGGGTCAGTTCTGTCTCCAGCCCCATCTCTTGCATAAGCCAGTTGGGTGCTACAGCCCAGCCTGACTCTGCCCACCACATACTTGGCCTTCACATACACCACCAGGAGCTGCAGCCTAGTTGGAGAGGCCCGCAATAACCCCCACTAGGCCTGCCCCCAGCCCTCGCTCCTTTGCTTGCCAGTATGTGCAGCAGATTGGTCCAGTCTGTCCCGCATCCCATTTAGCTCTCATATACCTCAATAGGCCTTGAAGCTTAGCTCAGTCCTCCCGACCCCACTATCCAGCCCGCACTCATGTCAGCGGGTGCCACCACCTGCCTACCCAGGCCTGCCCCCAGCCCTGGTTCTCATGCTCA
Organism: Ochotona princeps; assembly: GCF_030435755.1. Taxonomy (NCBI): domain Eukaryota; kingdom Metazoa; phylum Chordata; class Mammalia; order Lagomorpha; family Ochotonidae; genus Ochotona; species Ochotona princeps. The sequence continues at coordinate 62,305,750 of NC_080844.1, read as the reverse complement.
CCAGTGGGAGTTGCAACCCATCAGAGAGGTGCCCACAGTTTGCCTACTGGACCCAGTCCCAGATGTTATATTCTCCAGGTGGTTCTGCAGTCTGGTTTGACAGGATTTGCCTCCCGTGCCAGCACTTGCCAGCTGATACTGCAGCAAAGCCCGGCCAACCCACACCAACTCTGACTTATGCATGCACCAGTGGGTATTCTGTTAACACAACCTGGCTCTCCCCTAACCCAGCTCACATGCAGACCAAGAGGTGTTCTAGCCTTGCCCAGCCTGGTCTGCCCACAATCCCAGCTCTCATGCTCAAAATGGCTACAATTTTCATTGGTCGGCAGTTCATAGCTTCGGTACAATGCTATCCAGAAAAAAAAAATTGTCCCATGAGCTGTGTCAAATGAAATCAAGAATTAAAGTTCCTGAATATAGCTGCTTCTAAAGGCTTCAAAATAGGGCTGTGGTGTGTGTGCTTTGGTTGGGCCATGACATCTACCAGTCTGCCACTTACAGAAGTGACTGCGATACAAACACGGAGGCACCACCTCAAGTTGTGGGTGGCACCTGTTCTGACACGGTGAGTGGGCTTCCTGGGGGCGGGGCATGCTCCGCACCTGGCTGCTGCACTGACAGCAGGTGAACAGAGACTAACACAAATACTGTGTGTCTTCGGTCATTAAATATGCAGTGTAAAGATGGCTGTTCAGACCATTTTGGTGTCACAGGTTGGAACTGTCACAGGAAAAAAGGCAGAGAGGTTGTTCTCCTCCCTCACTCGTGTGATTTGGGGTGAATCTGGGTGAATCTGGGTCCGAGCCTTGACTCTTAATGCTCGCCAGCCTGTGCCAGCCTGTTCTCTTTCATTTCTTTATTTGATTAGCGTCAAATGAGAGCTCATGCATACTGCATGAGGCTCCATTCATCACACTGTGTTAATTCAGTACTGAGCCGCTCTGAAACATCTCTCAACTAGTGGAGCTTTTTGATCACAAAACAAGAAAAACAATGTGTAGGTTTGTGAACTCCGAGCTGAAGGCTCTTGGTTCATTGGATGCCAGCAGTCAGCATGACTCACAGTGTGAGGACCAGACTGCCATTCAGAAGCTAACAGCCTCTTGCTGTTGTTTAAAGTGGGTGGTGGGAACATGGGAGAACCCACAAAGAGGCTGTGCGCTTGGATCTTTTATTAATATGTTGCAGTCTCAGTTCTGATGCGAAGAATCCACTCTGCCAGAGTCTCACAGACTGACAAAGCTACAGGAACCCTGGGTGTCTGTCAGGACACATTTCCGGGAGCCGCCCCGACAGCTCAGCACACCCCGCACAGCTCAGAACAGCGGGAGTGGATCCTCTCCCTGTCCTGGAGCCCACAGGCCTGCAGCCCAGGGACAGCACCATCTGGGAGGACTCCCGGGAGGAGTCACGGTTGCCTCTCCCAGCTCTTCTGCTCGTGCCCATCCATCTCTGATCCCTTGCAGCGCTGGCTCTGTGTGTGTGTGTGTGTGTGTGTGTGTGTGTGTGTGTCCATCACATCCCGTAACTATGGACACTAGCCACACTAAATTCACAGCCTCCTTTTGCTCAAGTGCATAGGCTCCAAGTGCAAACAAGGTTATGTTAGCACGTAAGGGACAGGAAGGGGACAATTCAGCGTGCCACCAGCTCCCATGCTGGACCCTTTCCACCCCCTCAGGCAGTGCCCTCTGATGATTCCCTTGGGCTCCTGAGTCGTGAGCCCCCCTTGGAACTGTTGACACCTTGTGTTTCCTCCCGGTGTGTAATGCTCGTTCTGTGCTCTGCTCACATTTTATAGCTGTAAGTACGGCTGTGCATGTGTGACTCGGGCATTTCCGCAGGAGTGTGGCTGTTTCCTTACTCATCTGCCGTGTGGTCAGCATTTAGGCTTAAGCTGCTTGCAGACACGCTTCCCTGAAGAACCACTGGAATTCCTGGAAGAATAAAGCAGAAACATTTACACCTCATTCATAGTTTATTGCCATAGTTCTTAAATATATATTTATTTATTTTTTTTGGACAGTTAGATAGAGAGAGAGAGAGACAGAGGAACATCTTCTGTCTGCTGTTTCACTCCCCAAGTGACTGCAACGCCACAGCTGAGCCAATCCAAAGCCAAGAACTTCTTACGGGTCTCCCACGCGGGTACAGGGTCCCAAGGCTTTGAGCTGTCCTCCACTGCTTTCCCAGACCACAAGCAGGGAGCTGGATGGGAAGTGGAGCTGCCGGGATTAGAACCAGTGGGCCCATATGGGATCCCAGTGCGTGCAAAGCGAGGACTTTAGCCACTAGGCTACCGCACTGGGCCCTGTTCTGCTGTTTTACAGTTTATGTGTAGCTCAGCAGTGAGGCAGCCCAGCAAACAGATTGACTCTGCCTAAGGATTGATAAAATCCCTTTGATGTATATTTCAGGCTGATTTGGCCTGCTAGTTTTCTCCCTGGCACAACCTGCTTCTAACCCAAATGGTGCGTCTGTATCCTTGGTGCAGAGCTCCGTGGAGTCGCGGTGGGGCTGCCACTCTGGTCCCCAGAGAACCCAGCCTCCCTGGGCAGGGGTGCTACGTGCGCATGTGCTTGCTTCCGTAGGAGCCAAGCACCGCAGAAAGGAAGGGTGACCAACTCCCTGTGCCTATTTCTGTGCCTGCCTGTGCTTAGTACCGCCTCTTTGTCACTTCCCTAGGAAGGCCAGGAACAGAACACGCATGTGGCCGATGGCGCAGTTCAACAGCGAGCGGCTGTGACCGATGTCTCTAAGATTTCTGATCACGTCACCCGTGAGCACCGGGAACGCCTAAAGATGAAAGACCCAAGTCAAGAGGGAAGGTCCGAGGACAGTCGAACTTCCTGGTACTTGTGTGGCTGCTGACTGCCCTTGTGAAGTTCCTGAAGCTGTTGTGTGCACATGTCATTGGGGTGTTATGAATTCAGGGCGCCCTTATTCCACGTGGCTCACCTAGCCCCTTGACCATCGGGAACATGGATCGGGCAGCTGAGAGGAGGCAGGCTGCAGTCCATGGAAGAAGGTCATGCCTCGGTCCTGGGGCCCCTGGGGCTGTGTGCCAAGCAAAGGGAGCCTGGGCCTGGGGGACTTGCATCCGTGAAGGCAGAGGGGAGTGGCAGAAGGGTAGAATGTGCTGGAAGTACTGCAATAATCAGAAGGTGCACAGCCCAGCCAGTATCTCTCAGCACCACCCGCAGGTCTTGGGGCTCCTGTGGATACAGAATCCAGGGGTCAGAACTGCAGTTACCTGGCCACAGCCCACAGACACCACAGTCTCTGACTGACCTTGGGAAGTTGAGAATAGGGAATTTTGAGGGGGCAAGACTGGGACTCAAAAAGCGAAGCAGACGGGGTTCGAGTCCCTGGAGGAATGTAGACTCAGTGTGTGACTGAGGGGGTACACCTCAGCTTCCTGGGAAGGAGAGGCGATGGGGGCAGGTGGGCCGCTGGAACATGTCATGTACACATCGTACACCCTGGTGCTCTGCTGTCTCCGTCCCGTGTCACCTTGCTCGAAGTAGGTGTCCATCAGAAGGAGAGATCACAGGAAAGAATCCAGCCTGTCTACCAAGGCCCCAGATCCTGCCCTGTGCACACGGCCGGCTCAGGCATGTGGTCGCCAGCTAGTGCTGGCGGTGGCTGTGCTGTGGACTGTCCAGAAATGGCTAAAGCCCATGTAGTGTTACGCATTAGATGAAACTATAGTGCAATTCCAAACCAATGGAGCGGTCAGGATGCATAGCGGGACCTGCAGAATCTGCAATGCTAAGGCGGCAGGCGAATGCCTGGTGGTTCCAGTCACCCCCTGAGGAAGGAGGATGCTGCCGAGCTGGAGGGGCAGACCCCTCTCCTGGCAGCCTCACCAGCAGAGTGTGGATTAACAGTATTCACAGGCACTCCCACAGCGCTTCACTCCGGTGGCGCCCCCATTCAGGAGCTCCTTCTATAATGGGCCAGAAGCAGGTTGGAGGCCTCGGCGCAGTCGTGCAGTTTTTGTTTGTTTTGGTGGAGACAAAACCAGACGACGAGCTATCTGGAGGACCAGCAGGCTCCAGCCGTGGCCGATTGCTGCGCTCAGCAGGTCGCCCAGCCCAGTGGGCTGGCGGGGAATGCTCAGGCTGTTTGCGTCCTGCCCCCAACTGGCTGCCTTTTCTTCCTCCTCCTCCTCCTCAGCGTGGCCAGTGCTGGAGGAGCCTCTCGGACAGGGTTTTCACACAGCCGCCCAGGTCAGCTGAAAGCTTTAGCGCCAGCACCAGGAAATCCGACACACGCTTGTTGGAAGGAGAGAGAGGCTGAGAGTGGAGCAGCAGGAGAATGGAGGTGAACGCTCATACAGATCTGTGGCTCCCCTCAAAGAGCAAGGAGAGCAGTTCTAGAAGAGAAACAAGTGCACGCGAAATGGAGTTAACGGGTTGATTTTGGTGTTTTGTAATCCACGCATACCAGGGGTCTTCAAAAGGTCAAGGAAATCGGCTATTAGGAGTTCCCAAGAATGTTCACACCCTGATCAACGTACTCTTCAATTCTGCTTTCCAAAGACTCTGCAAGGCCCCCCAGGAGCACACCGCACCTCCCCCAGTCCCCCAGCGCCATTGTGCAAGCCCTCTGCCACCTGCTCACTGTGGCTGAGGGTTGCATGTGTCACAGTGGGACCCAGAGCTCCCAGAACCTCACCGTGGGCACCCCATGACATCCCAGCGGACAGTCCCAAGCCACGGCTCCAACTCAGCCTGCCTACCGAGAGCAGACGCAGGAAGGCCTGACCGGGACAGGCCTGGAGCCGCAGCGGGGAGGGTGCCCTCTGGAATCTTCTCCCTTTCGCTCATCAGTGGGAAGACCTTGGTCTTCAGCCTTCTACCCTCTCGGTGAAATTTTCCCTGGAGCCAGCAGGTGGCAGACGAAGCTTCTAGCCTGTGGCGTTTTGCTTTGTGGTTTGGCTTTCTGTTCTTTTTACAAGTTCTGCACATCTCTGGGCCACCGTGTTTGATAGGAGGCCTGTTTGCTGACCCCCATTGCTTGATGCTTTTTCAGGTCTGGGTTGTCTTCTTAAGTGAGTGCTCTGGGCAGTGGTCAGGGCGGTTGGTGTGGGTTTGCTGTTGCCTGTGCTGTGCCCGCTCCCTGCCCACCTTCTCCCTCACCCCCAGGCTCCTGGGGTGTCCTGCGCATGCCTGGCCACTCTGGGTCCTGGCAGCTTGTGCCTCAGTAGCTTTTGAATGCTGGTCTAGCTGAGTGCAGTTAGGGGTTTGACCTAACATTGATTTTAGGAGAGAGAGAATCCTGTGATCCCCACAGAGGGAACCCGCCAGGCACTTGCAGGGAGGAGCACGCAGCTTAGCTGACCAAAGTCAGTCATGGTGTCTCGAGTGGACAGGCCAAGGCGGACAGGTCAACTGTCAGCGGCTGTGGAAACAGCCAGAGTTGGAAGTCTTGGTGAGCCCTGAGGGGTCCAGGACTTCCCTGCCAGGAAGGACAGGAGGTCAGCAGGACCCTCCCAGACAGAAACGAGGCACCCCCCGCCTGGTGAGGGCTTCAGGCCGGCTCTCTCACCTCAGCCACACGGTTGGTCACTGTCACCCAGAGGCCTCGGGCAGGAGGTGGGCAATCCCGGCTCCTGCTCAGAGGAGCATCCAGAATGGGGAGATGACTGACAAGAAAGCAGCCCTCTCCCCCCTCAGCGGGGGTGACAGGTGCAATGACAGTGTCTCCCCAGGTTCAGAGGGGTCCGTGGAGAGGCCGACACCCGTGACCCAGTGACCCATGGAGCTGGCTCATCAGAGAGTGATGGCGGCAGCAACAGCCGTGAGAAAAGCCCTGAAACCTCCCTGCGCCTCTGGCAGCCCTCATCCTGGCAGATTCTCCCACGTTCCTGCCACAGTCAGGTGGCTCTCACAAGTGTGCCCTCCAAGCCCTGGGAACAAGCCCCCTCTTTGTGCCACGTGAGAGCCACTGAGGGCCACAAAGCGCCCTTCAGAAGCCGACGCTCGCTCCTGGAACGCTGCCTCCTGGGTGTGGGTGCCAGGAGGCAGATGCAGGCACGGAAGGGCTTCACACACAGGCGCACTCGAGGCGTGGTGGGGGAGCAGGAAGTGGTCCTGCAGCCGACCACTAGGGGCCTGTGTGACCCCAGGCCTTGGCCTTGCAACAGGCTGTGCCACTCTATGTTTAGAGGCATGTGCTGCGATGCAACAGTGCCAAGCTGCTGTTTAGCACTCTTAACTCCCATATCAAAGCACCACGGTTTGAGTCCTGCCTCTGCTTCCGGTCCAGCATCCTACCAATTGACACACATCCTAAGATAATGATCCCCAGGTGGGAGACCTGGATGGGGTGTCTGGTTTTGCTGTGGCCCTCCCCTGGTTGTGGCAGGCAATTGATAAGGTCAGCAGCAGCGGGAAGATTTTCTCTTCCACCCCATCTCTGTCTCCTCCTTGCGCCCTATCAGATCAGTACATGAACATAAGAAAAAAAAAGGCAGGTCATGCTGTTAACCTCGTGCAAACAGGGCAGGGTTGGGCCATTCACTTGCTTTGTGTCCTTAAGGGAGCCCCCCACCCTCTCTGCCCTCCTCCCTGCTCCCCCCTCAGTTCTGCTGCTGAGCTGTGCACACGGCAGTGGAGTGGAATGGGGGGGAAGCAGGTGCACTCAGCAGCACAGCAGCTCAGCAGCCAGCTTGTTGGGGGAGGGGAGGAGCTGGACGGCCACTCCAGACACTTGCTTCTGCTGTCATTTTCAGAGAGGAACAGGACACAGGTGGACAGGCCCGCTGAGGGTCTACTCTGTGTGGCTGCCATGGGGCGTGCCCCAGGCCAAGATGAGCCTCCTCTTCGTGGGGCCACAGCCCCTGCCTGCCCCTGTGCCCATGCCCTGGATGGTTCATCTGTCCCTGAGTGCGGAATCCTGTGAGCTGCGTTTCGACTGTAACAGGAAATGCTGACTGTGGTAGAACAGTTCATCTGGAAAGACTGGGAGAAAAGGAACCTTACAGGAGCTAAAATGAAAGACAAAGCAAAGGAAATTGACAGTGGAACTGCACGCACAGAGATGGGTCAGCCACCCACAGCCAGTGGGAAGGCCTGCTTCTCATCTAGCTTGGCACCAAAAAGCCGTGGGACTGGACAACCACTAGCTCTCTTAGACCCAAGAGGAAAAACAGCATGTTACTCAGACCCTGGGTTGGGGGCCTGTCCGTCCACCCTACCCAGAATGCCCTGTTCTTGGCTCCGACTTCACGGTCCATCCCGCCCCGAGCGCCCTCCTGCTGGCTCCAGCTTTGCTGTCCACCCTACCCAGAATGCCTTGCTCCTGGCTCTGACTTCATGGTCCATCCCGCCCGGAGCGCCCTCCTCCTGGCCTTGCCTTCGCTGGCTTTTCCTCAGAGAAGCCTCTGTCCACCCTATTGAAATGGGCCACCGACCACTCTCTTTCAACCCAACAATTAGAACGTTGTTTGAATTCTCCGCGCAGCCCTGTTCTCTGTGGACCATTTGTCTTGTTTGTGGCCAGTTGAGCTCTGTGAGAGAGAAGACCTCTCTGGCCTGGCCTGGCTCTCTCACTGGGCTTGACAGCTCCTAGCCAGGGGGGCTCTCGAACACTCTCTGAAGGATTCTGGAGCAGTTTTCCAAAGGAAGAAAAGAGGAAATGAGAGGAGAGGAGAGACAGGAGAGAAGATCCAAAGACTAAGAATGCTCTCAAATGTGACGTGTGTCTGGCCTTCATAACGTAGGCATTCTCAACCGGGGTCGTTCCAGCTTTGTCTTAGGGAATATCTATGCGGCAGGGGGCATTTGGCCCAGCATTCCGTCACTGCTTGGAACAGCACATCCTGGATCAAGGTGCCTGGTCTAAGTTCCAGGTACTTTGCTTCGAATCAAGCTCCCTGTAGCAGGTGAGAGCTCGTGGGGGTGGATGGTCCAGTAAGTGACCAACTTAGGGCTCCCCACCTGGTGCAGAGCGAGACCACTTGTGAAGTGTTGCCATTACTTGCAAATCTGGGGCCAGTACCCTGTTTCCTCGGTAGTTTTGAGACCACACATACCGAGGCTTTCCGTGGCACTAACTTCTGTGAAACATGTAAGGGAAACCACGTGCGGGGTTCGCAGCCACGTGGGCTGCATGCAGCGTACATCACGGGCAGGGAGTGTACGGGAGGGTGGGCCTCGAGGATCAGCACCAAACACATCAGCATGGACTGCACACACACAAATACCATCCTCACTGCTTTGCAAGTGTTGGTCACGTGGGCTAGATCGGGGTGGTTGCGTAACTGACGGCCTGGTGGTGAGTCTTGAGTCATCTTTGAGCATCACGGTCTTTTCCTGCATGCGGTGATGGAAACGCTTTGATTTGATCACCGGGCTGTATCCTGCAGGGGGTCAGCTGGTTCATGCTCAGTAGACGGAATGTGTATGCCGAGGGTGACATGCACTTTCAACTTTGAAAGTATACTTCAGAATGTCTTAGATTTGGGGAAGGTGCTGCTTGTGACGCCAGCATTCCACAGGATGGCCCAAGTGTTTGGGTCCCTGCTGCCAAGGTGGGAGATGTGGATAGAATTTCTGGCTCTTGATTTGGTCCTGGTCCAAACCTGGCTGTGGCAGCCATTTAGGAGGGTGAACCAATGCATGGAAAATCTGTCTCTCCTTCTTTCCTTCTCCACCCACACCCTGTCTACCACTCTGCCTTTCAAATAAATAAATGTAAAATAAACTATCAAAATAGCTTAGACTTCACTTCCATTGCTGCACAGCCAGGGTACATACACGGCAGTAAGGAGGCGCAGTTGGCCACCAGCAGGAACCGCATGCAAAAAGTGGTTTCGGCCTGCAGAATGATGAGCCGAGAGCCCTCCAGCAGCTGTGGCCAGGGCCCTGCGTGCTGCCCGCAGCCAGCCTGTGCTCTGCTTGAGCCAAGTCACAGGTAAGGTTGGGGAGTGTTTTGGCTCTGCTCGAGGGGCAATATCAGCTGGAGCGTGCGTGGGCAGCTGAATGCATACCCCTTTCCTCCAGCCATGGCTCCTGCTCACTGAGCCTCTTGAAGCGTGCTGTCCATGCTCACCAAGCCACCCGCTAGCCTTCCCTCCCTCTCACCTCCACTCCACCGTGTTCTGCCACACCAGCACCTGCTCCTCCCCTCCTATCCCAGGCATGGCATAGCAGTTCTCTCATCATCCACATTTGCCACCTCGGGGGAGCCCTTGGATGTTCTCCCAACATGCCCTGTGGTTCGCACCTGCAGCGTACAGCGTAACCCTAGCAACTTGCACCTCACATCACCCCCTGAGTCTGTCCGCCCATTTGCTCTCTGCCCGCCTGGTGCAGGAGGCTCCTCCCTCGCCGTCTGGCATCCGTCCTTGCTCTCCAGGCTCACTGGCGTCTTGTCACTTCTTCCTGGGATCATGTCACATCATGCTCTCCCTGCCTTCCCACGGATTCCAGGACTAAGTCAGCCTTTTGCCCTACAGTTAAACTCCAAGCTTAGGTTTTTAATCTCAGACCCATGAGGCTGGTTAGTATCAAAACCCTGGAAAATACCAAGTGTTGGTAAGAAGAATTCAGCTTCCTTGTGCCTTAGTGGGGATGTGAAATGATGCAGCCGCTATGGCAACTGCTAGCAATGTGAAGAACACAGCCGCAGTGTGATGTGGGGGCTTCCTTTGTCGGTGCACTGAATGTACCCTGTGTACCCACAGTTGTGGCAGTATCATTCTCAACAGCATGTAGTGGCAGTCCAGCTGTCCAGGGATGTGAGAATGGGTGACCAGGTTGTGGATCTGTGCCTAGAAGAATATTATTCAGCTCTAAAAGGGAAAGAAATTCAGCCATCTGCTATGACATGGATGAGCCTTGTGACCATAATGTGAGAAATAAGCCAGTCAGAAAAAGGAGTCACTAGCTTATGGGATATGGAGCTGGGGGGGGGGGGGGGGCTGGGGGACAGCAGAGGGCTGGAGGGAGAGGATGAGAAGAGCTGTTGTTTAGAAGAGAGAAAGTTTCCAGGCAGATCTAGCAACAGTGGTGGTAGTCATTGAACAATGTGGCTATGCCTCACTCTGCAAAATGATTGGGCGACAGGCATTGTGGCACAGTGGGTTAAGCTGCTGTTCGGGGTAACCATATCCCAGATCAGAGAGCCTGGGTTGAGTCCTGGCTGCTCTGTTGTTGATCCAGCTTTCTGCTAAAGCACCAGGTAGGAGGGAAGAGATGATGTCCCAGGCACTGGGTTCTCTCCACCTGTGTGAGCTGGAGCTCTGGCTCCTGGCTCTGGCCTGGCCCGACTCTGACTGCTGTGAGCACTGGGGGGACTGAACCGTGAACCAAAGTATGGAAGATTCATTCATTCTCTCTTTGTCTCTCTAACTCTGTCTTTCAAATACATTAACACTAAAAAAAACCCAACCAACCAAACAAAAAAACAACAAAAAAGCAACAACAAAACGGATTAGGAGATTCATATTATGTTATGTGGATTTTGTGTCAATCACAGATTTTATTTTTTAAAAATTTCAGTGTTAGCATCAGGCTGTCGCAGCCTGGTTGTCTTTGGACTGTTTCCTGGGGATGAGGTTCAGTGTTCTGCGGGAGAAGAGAATGTTGAAACTGGAACTTGTGAAGGAAGGAGGAACGCCCTCCGGGGGAGCCGCACCTGCCTTCTAATGCGGATGACTTCTGTCGCAGGCAGTAAACGCGTAGTTCTCCTGAGATCCCTGTACATAGAATTTCTCCAGCTGAACGCATCCCACGATTAGCTCAGCCCAGCTTTCTCAGCAAGTTCAGGAGGCTGAGAACCAAGATTCAGCAAGGCACATCTCATGGGTGCGTTTTGTTGCTGGAGCTCAAAGGGGTGTAACAGTTGCCAGAATCTAGACCCCACCTCTGCCACTTTTGGGTCACCTCTTGCTCCCACTGCAAAGGGAGAGAAAGAATAAGCCAGTGTCCAGGGAAACGTCCCCTCAAAGTCCTACTGTCCTAGGCCGGGCGGCTCCTGCTAAGCCTTGTGCAAATAAAATGGAACTGTGCAGAGTGTTCGCTTTATTCCGATGGCTGTTATTCTGATTGACTAATGCAGGTCTGAGACCTGTAGCCTAAGAGTGCTGGTAACTCCATCCTGGGACGCCTCCCGTCCTGACATGGATCACTTCTTTGGCTGCCCAGTACGCTCCTCTGCATTGCTGGGGACAGCGACACGCACTGTCCTAGGCCGACCCACCACGGGGTGCCGGCAGCACTGTGGAAGGACTGGTTTCCTGGGCAAGCAGGGCCTGGTGCTCAGGTTCACTTGTTAAGATTTAAATAATTCCAAACATTTGGACAACTTGCAAGAACAGTGTAAAGAAACATTGTGTAGCTGAATTCCTTTTTCGATGTATTTACCTGAGAAGCACAGACACAAAGCACTCCCACTGGCTACTTTACTCCCTGGTGCCTGCTGTGTCCGGGTGCTGGCACAGGCCTAAGCTGAGAACTGGGAACACAGGCCAGCACTCCCACAGGAGGAGCGGGGACCCAGATCCTTGACCCCTCAGCAGCATCTTGACCCTCCAGTCCTTTTCTCAGGGTCATCGATTGTCACTGTGTGTCCTCTGCCATTCCCTCTCATTAAAACCACTGAACAATCAGAAGCAGCGAGTAGACCTTGGCATGGCAGAACTGTCTACAGGACCTGCAATTCCCCGATTACCCAATATTGTCTTGTGCAGGCATTTTGTCTAGTGTGGGACCCCCACTGAAGACAGTTAGGTAGTGTGAACCCCTCCATCTCTGACCACTGTTCCCACCCTTCCCGCCTCTCGTAGACCAGTTGTACTGGTGATGAGAAGGAACTGGGGATTTAACTAACCTTTCGCCAGTCTAGCTGAGTCCATTGCTGCTTAGCCTTTCAAACAAGATGATGGGCAGGCCTCTCGGGACACCCGCTGTGGAGTCAGCGCTCTGAGGCTGGAGCTGGCTGTCCTTTGGATTCTGGCTTCCCACTCGTGTGCACCTTAGCAAGCAGCAGGTGGCATATCGAGCCCCTGAGTTCCTGCCATCCAGGTGGGAGATACCTATTGAGTCCCAGGCTCCTGGCGGTGGCCTGGCGCAGGCCTGGCTACTGTGAGCATCTGGAAAGTGAACTAATGACTGGAAGAGCTCTCCCTTCCTCCTGCCCTCCCCTTCCCCTCCATTCTCTCTCCTTTTTCCCTTTTCTTTCTCCTTTAAAAAAAAACCTGAAAATAAATATACACTTTAAATAAAATAAAGTGCAATAATTAAATGTACACAAAGGGAAAAGAAAATGTCCATTCGATTCCATGTTGCCCTCCTTTACACGTGCAGCTTCACAGCAGCAGCCGGGAGGGAGGTCAGGAAGCCAACACTGTGACGGGTGGACAGTGTCTTGTTTGTAGGCTAATTACTGTTGCATCACTACCGTCAGTAAGCTTGACCCAACAATCCACAAGAAACCTGATACTAGAAAAAGAAACTAGAAACAATGGTCCTTTCACAGGCTAAGGGTGGAAGAAAGACCTTAATCCCGCAGGATCCGCCTGTGTTTTATCGGCCACATCCAAGTTCAAGGTTGGATTCAACCTTGTGAAAATATTATCTGTGCTGTTCTTTTCTGGAATATACCTTTGATCCTCCTGAAGTGAAGACTCCTAAAGCAAGGCTTTTTGTCAAAAAGGATTAGTTAATTTGAAAGGCAGAGAGAGAAGGGGAGAGCTAGGGGCAAGAAAACCATCTTCAATTCACTGGCTCACTCCCCATAAAATCCCGATCTAGGCACAGCCCAAAGCCAGGAGCCTGGAACTCCTTCTTGGACTCCCACATAGGTACAAAGACCCAACCCTTGGGCCATCTTCTATTGCTTTCCTAAGCACATTGGCAGGGAGTTGGATCAGAAGTAGAGCAGCCAGGATTCAATCCTGCACTCATATGGGATGCCGGCGTCGAGGTCAGTAGCTTAACTCACTGTACCACAACACCAGTCTTTTCAGAGACTGAAGGTAAAAAGGAGGGTGTTGGGCTTTCCTAGTTGTCATCACTGCATGCCCTTCTGACACCCTCAGTGTATTTCCTTTAGGTCAAAGAGCCTTTTGTGTGTTAGGAAGTGGTGATAGTACTTTGCGGTGTAGGGGTATCAACGTCTCGAGAGCTGAGTCTGGAACTGCCCACCATGACTGACGTCTGGGGTTGTGGAGTGGTGGCAATGGGGTCATCTGGGGCCCAGCACCACTTCAGGAAGTGGAGACTAGAACCGATGGCACTGCTGGCTAGTCTTCTAAAAAGAAAGCCACTCTTTATTCTAATAAATGGTAAATCTGCAGCTTAAAAACCTCCCATGATGAAGCCCAGGTCCCATCACACAGCCTCAAGCACCAGCACACCAGCTCCCCGAGCCCTTCCTGAGGGTTTGGGATCAGGTTATTTTCCTGCTAGCAGGTCATATTATCAATGCATACCACGGTATGTAGCTTTGAAGAATCCTTGATGCTAAGAGAATCCGCCGCAGGACACCAACCCTCCTCGTCACATCTCCGTCCTTGTAACTACCGATGATGCATTCGTGTTGTGAATGGTCAGTGCTCACATTTCCTCAGTTGTCTTGTAAATTTGTTTGCAAACTGTTCAGGTCTGGATCCCAGTTAGAGCCATGCATTCCATCAGTTACTGTGTCTCAGGTTTGTGTTAACTCTTTATGCCCCCACCTGCCCCCCCCCCCGTGTCCCCTCTTCCATTACTTATGGAAATGTGGTTGGTTGTTGACGTGGTTCTGAAAGTCTGTCCCCTTGTTATTGTCTAATGTGTTCCTCTTTTCCCAACACTATCTGTAAATTTTTGCTTAAATCTCAAGGCTTTGGGCCAGTATTGTGGCGTAGCAGGTATAAAACTACCACCTGTTTCCTGGGCATCCCATGGGTGCCGATTTGACTCCCAGCTCTCCACTAATGTGCCTGGAAAAGCAGAAGATGGCCCAAGTGTGTGGACCCCTGCATCACTTTGGACAGTTTTGTAGAGTGGTTGGAGAGACTCCTGGCCCCAGGCTTTGGTCTGACTTTTGGCCATTGTTGGCACTTGGAAGCAAAGCAGAGGGTGGACAACTCTCTGTGTCTCTTGCCTCCCATAATTCTGCTTTTCAAATAAATAAGTCATAAAAAAGATCTCAAGGCATAATTAAGTCCAGGATCGAGTTTTTTTTTTTTTTTTTTTTTTTAATAAGACTCCTTTATAAGTGGTGGTGTGTTCTTCCAACACGGATTTGAAATTTTCTAGTTCTTTCTGTTAGTGGTCGTTAGTGGTTACTACCTGGATCCATTATTTAATCAAGAGTTGAAGTTGGTGACATTTTAATATTTTTTTTTGACATTTTAATCTTATTGGTCTGTCCTCACTTGTTATCAATGAAGATAACCTAACCTTCATCAACTCTGTCACTAAAGACAGTTCACCCAGAAAAACTATTTCTATTAAGTAATTTTCAAAATGGGGAGTTGGCTTGCAAGCATATCCCAAAGGTAACTGATGGATTTGTTCTTAATAGAGGGCCTAATCCTGGTTGGTGGGCTTTAACCCACTGCAGATTTCAGGATTCTAGGGTTTTTAGGATTCCATTGGCACCTGCACTTTTTTGCTCCATGATGAAAAATTCCAGTCCCCAGGGAACCCAACGTAATTACTCTGTGGCTTAATCTCGAAGCACACATACAATAGCCTCAAAATAACAACGCTATCACCAGCAACATCTTTACAGAAAATAGTCATTCTGTTTCAGAACTCCACCCCACGGGGAGACTTGCTGAAGTCCCTGGGGCTCCTGGTTGGTGTCTGAGGCAGCTGCTCAGGCACAGCAATGCACATGTGGCTTGGGAATGAGGTAGCCTTGGCCGTGGCCACAGAGAAGAAGCTGTGGGGTCCAGAGGAGGCAGGTCTGCAAGTATCATTCCATGTCCCAATCTTCTAGAATCTCTGGTTCTTGTTGGCAGATGTTCAAGTTCAGACTATTGCCCTTTCAGGTAGCCTGGCTGTTTCTTGGGCCTAAAAAGTTCAGAAACCAACTCTCCACGGACTCCCAGTCTGTAGACACAGCTTTTCGAGCTACAGAATCTAAAAGGAAATGTAAATTCAGGAAGCATCTATTTTACAGGTAGGGGAGCTGGGGCTCAGGGGTGTATGTTAATTGCATGTGTAAAGTGATAGGAAATTGTTCACTTGGTCAACTCTTGCTGGACTTGGAAATTTCAAATCCTGATAATCAGCAGAATGACAATGAGGTGTTTTTTTCCTCATGGCTAACAGTTGTCAGAAATTACTGCGGAGATGGGCGGGAGTTCCGGGACTGGTTGTCTTGCACGTGGTGCACACGGTGGGACTGATCAAGTCACACCCTCTAGAAGCGAATACCTGGGGCTTCCTCCTTGGGAAGGGGTCTGAGTCAGAGCAGGAAGTCTGATTCGTTCAGGAAGGACTGAAAATGCAAGGGGAAGAAGATCAGCCGGAAGGGTTTTGGACACCAAAAGCCAATTAAAATGACCAATAAGCACATGAAAAGCGAAGCCACTTCGCTCACCATGGAAGTATTGGAAGTGCTACAGAATTTTCCACACATTCTGTAAAGCACAGAGAACTTTCTTGCCAGGAGTATAACACAGCACGAAAAGGTAGAGGGTATCTTGGCGATATTTTTCAGAATTTGGTACTTTGACCTAATGATTCCATTGCTAAGAAACCTACCGTGTGGATATGCTTGCAAAGTTTTACAAAGACATCCAAGTTACGTAGCTTGCTTCCATGTGTTTATGAAGCACAAAATCCCAAGGACCCAAATGGATATCAATGAAGCTCTAACTAAATAAATTATGGAGTAGATATTTAGTTGGCTATTATTCAACCATTAAAAGAAAGCTACCTATACTGAAATAAGAAATTTACCCAAAATATATGAAGAAATTAAAAAAAAAAAATGAAGTAAATGTCAGGCTGCATACCATGCACAATTTGCATAAAAGTACTTTTAAGGATTATGCAAATATGTGCTGGAAGAACGGCCCTGGAGCTGCTTTTGGAGTGAAGACTTCAGCTTTTATCTTGCGTGTATCTACTTCCTGTTTGTGTTTTTCACCATGTGAAAGAATTAACCTTGTTTGAATTCTTTTTCAAAGAACGTCATAGCCTTCCTTTCCCAGAGCAAGTAATCAGTAAACATCATCTTACCAAAATCTTGAACCAAGTTATCTGATCATGAGCCAGTGTCCTGGTGTCGTCATCCGGACTTGGGGGCCAAGGGCTGAAGGCAGCAGGAGGAGCCACTGATTTTGACATTTATTTCTCACGGTGACTCAACATGACCATCGAGGGTGAACGATAGGAGCAAACGTGCATGTGTGGAACAGGAAGTGAGAGACAGGAATGAAGTTTGGTTCAGTAGAGACTGTTCTGGACTCATGAGTGCTACTACCTGTAGAACGATGGGGTTGCTCTAGATCTGTCCAGACCCTAAGATTTCTTCCTGATTCTGGTTCTTGACTGGCCAATGGGGCATGGCCAACTCAACGTTCTTCCCAAAGCAGCCAAGTCACAGGATCACAGCCCTGACACCCCAGCATGCTCCCCACCTGTGAAGGCGTTGCTGGCAAGTGCATCTTCAGAAAAATAGCTGAATCAACTCTGAGAAGGCAAGGTCAGGAAGTAGAGCTGGGTGAGCTGCCGTGCAGATGCTGCCTGTCCCTGCCATAGGCCCCTTCCTCTCTCAGAAGTCATTACTGTTCTGCCTCAGATAGAAATCTTGCCCAGTCCCACCACAACCCCAGCCCCGAAAAACCTCCTACAGCCAGCAACTCCCCCGCACGTTCCTTGTCTTGGAGCCATCTCAGGGGCTGGGCAGGTGGCAGAGGCGCCACTGGTCAGTCTTTGCCCATGACACGAGTGTGATGCATCTGTGCCTTCAGGGGCTGAGCCAGGCTTGAACTCCAGCCCTTGTGCCAGACTTCAGGTGACAGATAATGTCTTGTCTCTCTTCTGGTCATGTGAGTAGAGTCAAAGCTCAGCGCCAGGACCCCATGCACTGACTGGGGGAAGGGCAGCGGAATGGTGACATGCTGGTATTTGATAGCTGAAATGTATCCGAGAGATGCTCCACCTTATCCATTTATCTGACAGGTCGTGTAGGTAATGAAGAGAAACGTTCAGTGCCCTCCTCTCACGAGGTGCTGTGGCACTGGACTTCCTCCTTGTCCTCTGAACGTGATGGTCGAAGTGCCCACACAAGCACGCATGCCACATACATACGCAAATACAGAAGACTCCAACAGTTGTTTGCTCCAAAATAAATCTTTAATTCCATTTTCATCAACTTTTCCAAGTATGTATGTGAAGATGAACCCATGGATTTAAACATACTCAATGCTTTTTGATCCACTGAGTCATTATCCTTATTGAAGCATAGTATGTTTGCTCATTTATTCATTTACTCACCCGCTAGATATGTGGGCCCATTCTAGGCAAGATGTACAACTGTATAATGTAGAGAACAAAAACAGCTAACATTTGTTGAGCTTGCCATCTGTAATGAGAACTTGTCTACAGATTGGAACTAGAAGGTACTAACATAAAAGGTATACATTAAAAACATGCTGTAGTAAATTTTAAAGAGTTCTTTATTGATTTGAAAGTCAAAATTACATAGGAAAGGGAAAAATCTTCCATCCACTGGTTCATTCCCCAGCTGGCTGCAATGACCAAGGCTTGACCAGGATGAAGCCAGGAGCCAGGAGCTTCTTCCAGTCTCCCACACAGATGGCAGACACCCAAAGACTTGGGCCATCTTCCACTGCTTTTCCAAGGTCATTAGCAGGGAGCTGAACAGGAAGTAGAACACTAACCAGCACTCATATGGGATGTCAGCCTCGCAGACAGAGGCTTTACCCACAATGCTGCAATGCCAGCCCAGTGCTGCAGTAATTTAGAGGAAGAGCTGGTAGGATAAGTTTCAGAATCTGCAGACACCTGGGCTCCTTGCTTGCTTCACCACCCTCAGCATAGGTTTTCATCTGTGGGCTGGGAAGGCTGCTTTCCCTCCACCAGAAGGCTCTGATCCAGCCAGCAAAAAGGGGGAACAGGAAGAGAGGGTGAAAGGCAACCTTCTTCCCTTTAAGAGCAACACCTGGAACTTGCACACGTCTCTCCTACTCCCTATCGGTGGCCACAACTTAGACACCCTGGTCACACCTAGCTGCAAGGGAGCCTGGCAAGGGCAGCTTGCCACTGGGCTGTGTGTAGATGTAGATACATCACCTGGGGTCTGGCAAAGCAAAGATTTTGATTGCATAGGCCTGGGTGGGTGGCTGGGTGTGAGTATCAAAATCTTGCAGACCTAGAAAGTCCTGCTTAAAGAGGACGCTTTGGGTCTTGGGCTGCACTTGTCTACCGAGTGGTTGCTTGGGAGGGACCATCTGCTTAGGCAGCCCAGCCAGGGATGCTGCCACATGCCTCCTGACTCTGTCCTGGTTGCGCAGCAGCTCCCTGCAGAGCACCTCTGGGAGAGGATGATGCGTCTTCCCATGAATCCCCAGTCAGTGGGTCAGTGTGCAAGGTGCAATTAAAGGCTCTTTGCCCAAAGCAATGTTTATATTTGCCTTTGGTCACAGAATTACCAGCCTAATGAAACTAAAAATGAATGATCTGCTAACATAGAAGACAGATCCTAGCATCTCACAAACGTGCTGGCACTACAAATCCTGGGCTTTGTGGCCTGCCTCCAAGATTCCTCCAACACTTTCCAAAGTGTGAAAAATTATACTTGGTGCCAATGTAAATAGCATTTTTATTTCCTAACAAAATCTAAAAACTCTGGGCCTCTTTAAGCCTGCTATCTTTTCCATTTTGTTCATCAAAACAGCAGTGAGCATCTCTGGGAAGCTTGCCAGTCTCCTGGGGCCCGAGGTAGCACCGCTACCCTCTGCCCAGGCTCTGCAGTCCCCCGTGTCCTTCACCTCTTGAACGGGCAGCTGCAGGATGCAGGAATGTCTCAGCTGGGTCACTCCCGTGACCACCACCTTGAACATTCCCAGTCCACAGGGCTGGAATTTGGAATTTGATTATCTAGGATTCTGGTGTGTAATTTTTAAATTTATTAATATTATTATTTTGCCTTGCATAGCTGTTCCTGGAGCAATGGCTCAGATCTCCCTGGAGGAGTTTCAACCTAAAGCTTGTCTGACCAGCTAAGAACTGTTGAGAAGCGGAGAAGAGGGGGAGTAAGGTAAGATGTGTGCCAGACACAGAGCACAACTCTGTATGACCACAAATAAGAAGAAGAACTAATAATTATGATTCCTGTGCCCTTTGTGCCTGGATCTAAGGCACTGCCCAAGTCTCCCCTTTAATTTTCTGAATCATCTTCTTGCTGCCAGCTTACAAGCAGAGAACCTGAGGTTGGGAATCTCGTCACTTCCTTGAGGTCACATGACATGTAGCCAGGTCGGGAACCCAGGCCTGCAGATGCCAGACCTTGGGCCCCAAAGCCAGCCCAGCTGCACCTCTATGGGTGAACCAGACCCCAAGAGATGACGGGATATGTAGGCATAACGGGAGAAGCCAGCTGAGCCCCTGTGCTCCCGCCATTGCATGCATGTCCTGGTCCAGGGCATGTTCGTGTCCCCTCCCTCCGACTTTGGAAATTGCCAGAACCACAGTGCATGGAAGAGGGCGCTGCAAGATGCTCAAGAACAGAGAGGGGGCTACGGCATCCTGGGCAAGGTTTTCAAGGGAGCCCAATGAAGCCCAGGCTCCTGGAATTAACTTCCTTCAAGCCACAGGTTTTGGGGGTGTTCCCCATGCTTCCCTCTGCCCCCTGCTTTTCCTTCCCCCCCCCCTTCTTCCCTTCCCCTCCCCACCTCAGCCTGAAAAACAGCTCTCGGAGGGAGAGAAAGAGGCTCGGGGCTGGGCCGTGCGACCTGAGCAGTCAGCTTAGGCAGGGTGTACACAATGAACTTCTCTCTGGACTGAATTGTTCTGCAAAGTGGCAATCATGGCCCAGACAGAGGGGCCCCCGGAGGACCCGCCATTCTACATCTTCTAATCACCGTTGCTATGGAGAAGGCCACTATTTCATTACAGAAAGCGCCTTAACGCAATTAACACATAGTTCAGTGGTTCCCTGTCTCTCCGGGTCCACAGACGGAAGGAGGTGGTGCAGTGTGGCTTTCCCTGACTCCCCCCAACTTCCCAGGGGACAGCAGGCCAGCTGGGATGAGAGGGGATCCCAGGAAGTCATCAGTCAGTGCACGCTGGGGGCCCAGGGCGGCTGGACTCAGAATGGGCTGAGGGCACAGGGTGGCTGTGGTAGGTTGCAAAGCAGAAGGAAGCATACTTAGGGAACCATGCAGGTCGGTAGACCAATGCGCTACGCCAGTCCTCCGGCAAAGCTGGCTTTTCCACTGCTCCTATTGTTTACTGTGGACTGTGTTTCGGTGTCCAGGGAGAGACTCAGCAGTGGGGCAGAGTGGGTGCAGACTGGGCTGAGCCTGCTTCCAGAGTTTGCCCCCTCCCCGCTGCTGTTCCTAACTCCCTATCACCAGCTCATTGGCAAAACCGAGCTAGAGACAGGAAATGCTAACGAACTGCCGGATTCCTATGGTTATGAAATGAGGACTTGAGGACAAGTTTTCTGAAGTTGTTCAAGTCCAGACCTCTGCTTAGCGTGGGACTGGATAACTTCGTGTCTTCCTCCTTCCTTACCTTCTTGTTCCTGTGTGTGTGTCGGGGGCACATCTAGGCGGCAAACGAGAGAGAGGGAGGGAAAGAGAAAGAGAGAGAGCGCAAGGTGTACTCTTAATACAGCACTTGGCACAGTGAGAGCGCGCGTTCCTAACACACACTTGGCCCCCAGGCGGATGTATCTGGTGTATGGCTGTTTTGGCGCACCCCTAATTAGCTAATGCATTTTTGTCAGCTGTGCTCTGGGAGGAATTCTCCTGTGTGTCCCCTGCTGCTCCTGGAGACCGCAGAAAAGCAAATGACACCGAATTTTCCCCCTCTTAATTAAAATGTTAAACAGGGTTAAGATGCCAAGCTTCATCAGAGATATTTGTTCGCCATGAACTTGGAGCCCTACCGGGGGTTCGGCTCAATGGGAGTTATTTGAGTCAACACATGTTATTAAGTTTCCAAATGTAATCAGCCCAGATATTTTAATGGAAACATTCTCCTTTGCTTTTAATAAGCATGTGGTTTGGTTCAAAAGCACTCGGGTGAGGTGGCCGACTCTGGCCTTCCGTAACCAAATTGCCATAGCAACAGGCAGCTGGGCTCGGTGCATCAGGCACAGTGAGGGGGCGGCCCCTGCCAGCCTCTGCTGGGCGGCTGTCAGCATCCCCCCTGGGATTAGGCTGTGGCGGGGGCTAAACGCTGTGGGAAAACTCCAGGCTGCTGTATTCATCTCATAGGCGGCGGTGGCCAAGGCTTCCACTGGGGCTGAGCAGGGTCAGGAGTCGGAGCCGAGGTCTGGGATGGCTTCATTCTGAATTCTGAACCCATGGTAGTGCATTGCCTCGCCTCTTCCCTGGGCGCTCCAAGCACCAGAGGAGGGGTGGGAACTGACACCAGGGAGTGCTGTCAGCGTAGAGAATGAATTACACGGGCTGGGAGCAGGCAGACACTGGGTATCCTAGAGACAGGCCCCAGGGCTCACGGCCCCGTGGCTGGGATGCAGACACCAGGGCAGCGTTTTTCTGAGTACCAAGTTCTGGCGAAGAAAGAGGGATACTGGGGCAGATGTCTTGTCTCCTGGTCTGCATGCTCCTTACAGCCAGCTCGAGCTAGGAACTGTGTCCAAGGCTCAACCATGCGTCCCTACCCAAGTTCAGAAGTTCAAGGCTTTGTCCTCAGGTTGAGGCTGTATTTGTGCACAGAGCCTTAAGGAGGGACTGATGTTGGAAGGAAGAAGCTAGCGGAGTGGATGGATCTTAGCCTGGGCTCCGTGCTGTCCTAGGGGAAGAGCAGGCCTGGACCCTCCCAGAGACGACGAGAGGAGCTGTAAGGAGCATTCACCTGCCAGCCCAGGGCAGAGACCTGAGGAGAAGCCAGCCCTGCCTGTGGAGCCAGCTGGGACACATGTGTGGAAAGTCTCCGGCAGCCCAGGCAAGCCACTCTGCAGGTGCAGACAGCTTAGGAAGGCTCTGGAAAGACACTGTAGGACACATGCCACTATCTCTCCCTCCCAAGAAAAACCTGCAACATGGCCCTGAGCCAAGGGCATCCACACCCGTCTCCATCCACAGCATGCAACCTGCAGTGCCGGCATGTTGCATGCGGCATACACTTACTCACAGGAACTATGCTACATAGGACCAGGTAAACACGAGGATTCTTAGGATCCTGGTGGCTGAGGGCCCAGGAACACAACCAGGTGGGATGAGGGTACATCAGACAATCTCTGGGAAAGAATGAAAGCATCAGTTTATTTTGGTGCCAAACGATTGAGAGCCATGCGGTATTTTCATAATACACATTTTTTTCCCATGAACTTTCCAAAGAGCGCTTATATGCATGATTTCACAATTTGGGGGATGAAGACAGAAAAACAAATTTATCTTTTCATTCCCATTTTCTACCTGCCTAGGTGACACTCAGCCACCCTCACCCCACCTCAGACCCCCCAAGTGAGCAAAGGAGACCCTCCCTCTGTCGTGGAGGATGAGTGACACTCGGAGGGGCAGGTAGGCACTTTCTAGTGTGAAGCAGGCCTGAGGTATTTCAGACCTAGCTGATGGGAACAGCTCTCATTCATTCATACAACGAATACCTATTGATTCCGTATCGGGGGGCCCAGGATCATCTCAGACAACAGACGCTGCACATTCTCTGTTCTTGGAAAAGCAGAGGCCTGCTCAGTTTCCCCTAAGGTATCTCCTGGCTGTCTTTGGACTCTGCAAATTCAAGCTTGTTCGCTGTCATTCCTCACCTGCAGAGCAAGGAAGACCCAGGAGGTTCCCTGGACGTTTCAAGCCCCATCAACGGAGCAGTGCTTGATACAGTCCCTGGGGGGCTGCACGCTGCGGCTCATTGTCAAGTGCGCTGGCTTGCAAAGGCAGATGCTTAAGCAGATCCGTCACTCAAGGATGTCAGAAGGTGCAGTTCTAGTCTGGACAGGATGAACGCATGAGCTGAATTCCAGGCAGCCAGCCTGACCCGCTGCTTTGTAGGGACCCCGGGACGGAATTTCTTCCTGGAATTTAATTCGATTGAGATGCTTGATAAACTCCTTCCAGGAGGAGTCGAACACTTAAAATTATATTAAAGATATTTTCCCCAGGTACCTGTAGGGGAGCCCTGAACTCATCAACACGTGTGATAAGACAGCCACTCGTGTCATTTTAAACCGGTTCCAACCAGCACTGCTGCTCCCTGCCCCGGAGCGGCTGGCTCCGCGCAGTCCTTCTCAAGGTGGAGGAGGCAGGCATCACCGCGGAGGAACCTGCCAGAACAGGCCCGTGCAGGGAGCACCTCACAGCAGCTCACGTCGCCCACACAGGTCCGGCCGCCCGCGCAAAGCACCCCATCCCCCAACATGGGCTTTTTGTTGAAGTCTTTTGGAAAAGTTTAGAGTTTAATCCTCTCCCAGGATGGAGTTGTTCCTGTTGCCACTGATACTTCTGCTTAAGCAAGTTTTCATTTTTCTTGCTACCGAGGTTTCTAATTTTATGAAAACCTTCAAGAATGTGATCATGTAGCCGCGGGATGCCCACCTGTCCTTACTCGCTTACTTTCTAAATGAATTCCTACCCCTTGCCGCCACGGAGAATCTGCCCGCGCTTGGGCGGCGGGCTTCCTGAACCCCTTTGAAGCCAGGAATGTAATATCAAGATGATGTTTTGAAAGATAGTGGGTTTCAAAGAGTGGTACTAAAGAGTCTTAAAGAGGCACAGTGTTTGCATTCTAGTCCTGGGGGCTACTTCTGCAGAGCTGGGTGTGCAATAATTGGCTTCATTTTCCTTACCTGTCACTGCCTCCACCCACTTTACTGCTCTTATTCCTGTCTGTCTTCTGAAATGTCACGTGTAAGAAGAGATTTTAAATCAGGGCCAGTCTGGCATACAGGCCAAGCTGCTTCCTGCCACGTCCAAATGGGCACTAGTTCCTTTCCCAGCTGCTCTGCTTCCGATCAAGCTTCCTGCTAAGGCGCCTGAGAAAGCAGCGCGACATGCCCCAAGTCCTTGGGTCTCTGCACCCACATGGCAGACCCAGAAGCCCGTCATGGCTGCTGGCTTGAGTCTGGCACAGCCTTGACCATTGCAGGTCTAAGGGAAGTGAACCAACGGTGCAAGATCTGTCTCTCTCTCCCTCTAGCTCTGTAACTCTTTCAAATAAATACGTAGGTCTTTAGAAATCAAGAAATGAAAAAATAAACCAATTAGGGCCTGGCATGTTCCAAGGGGTACAGAGACAGAAACAAACCTGAGGGATGCACTGAGGCTGTGGATGCTGCTGGTGAGTGTACGGGCTTGCTCGGCCCTGTCTGCAGTTTGGTTACTAGCTGACTATTTCCTACAGTCACGGCAGGAGACAGCAGGAGATGACCCAAACGCTCAGAAGCGTCCTCAGCGTTCTGATCGTGGCAGGTGGACCAGGACTTTCTGCCCTGGAGGAGGAGAGGGAAGGTGGTAGATGGGGGAGAGCCTTGGGAACAAAGAAGTCCTCTCACAAGTTCCTAAGCTTGGCCCCGATGCTCAAGGAAGGGTGACACCTGCGTTGTGATCCATCCATGCTCAACTGCCAATGCCGAGAGGGCGAGACTCAAAGATGGCAACTGGCTCATTAACAGAGAGCACAAATCAGAAGACAAATCATGATACCCCCAGCCCTGGGTTCTGCCACAGAGGCTTTCTGCTCATCCCTGGAGACACCGGGAGGGAGCAAGGTGGCCAAGGCGGGTCAGTGTGCTGGTCACCTGCAGGTGCTCTGCAAGCACCTTGTGTTGGTGGTGGCCTCTTGCAGCCTGGCTGGGTACATTCTGTTGTGGATTTGCTGGTGGCGGAGGCAAGGCCCTGTTAGCCAAAGGTGCCTCACAAAGTTCTTAGGACACTGGGGGTAGGGTGGATGCTGACAGTAAGCACGAAGAGAGGTCAGCCTTTTGTAGAAAAAAAACTTTTGATAAAGCAGAAATGTATCAAAGACAATGACAATCTGCTGCTCAGGAGCTTCATGAAAAGTTTAAGTGAGCGGGATGCTGCCGGGACATACGACTGAGGCCCGGCTGCCTGGCAAGTGTGCAGTGCCCCATGGGATGCATAGGGCTAGGGCACCCCCATCAGACACACAGGCCAGGGCACCCCCATTGGGCTCACGCA
The DNA here is from genome assembly GCF_030435755.1 of Ochotona princeps. NCBI lineage: Eukaryota > Metazoa > Chordata > Mammalia > Lagomorpha > Ochotonidae > Ochotona > Ochotona princeps. The sequence goes on along the minus strand of NC_080844.1, from coordinate 62,280,420 downwards.
GGTCAGGGCACAGCCATGAGACTCATGCAGCCCAGGGCATCTCTTTTGGGAAAGCACAGGCTGGGGCACCCCCACTGGACACAAGCAGGAGGGGGCACTCCCATGGGGCTCACACAGGCTGGGGCACCCTCATCAGACACACATTGGCTGATGGGGCATTGGCATACAACAGCCCCTCTGACAACACATGCACACACACACACACACACACACACACACATACACGGACGTACACTCAGCGCACTGCTCTCCATAAACGGAAGCTGAAGTCTCAGCCACTCTCCGTGCGGGCCAGAGCCCCTCCTGCCCCAGTGGGCCTCTGTGCTTAGCCTACGTGCTCACAGTCAGGCTGGCGAAAGCCGAACTGAAATTTCTGCACTGATGTAAAGCCAGCTTTGCCCTCAGGGCTGTTTGTTGGAAAGGCAGATTTACAGAGAGAAGAAGAGACAGAAAAATTCTCCACCTACTGGTTCACTCCCCAAGTGGCCATAATGGCTGGCGCTGAGCAGATCTAAAGCCAGGAGCCAGGAGCCTCTCCTGGGTCTCCCACATGGGTGCAAGGCTTTGGGTCTTCCTCTGCTGCCTTCCCAGGCCACAAACAACGAGCTGGATGGGCAATAGAGCAGCTGGGACATGAACTGGCACCCATATGGGCTCCTGTCACTTGCAAGGTGAGGATTACCCAATTGAGCCACTGTGCCAGGGCCCAGTGGGTTCTCAACACAGCCTGACACCTGAGAAAAGTTTAATCCTTCATGCACACTGGGCTCCACCTCCAATTTCCTTTCTCATGTTACTCCATCTTGTTACTATACACATGTCGCATATGTACTGGATCTAGTCAAAACCCACTTTTCATGTCTTGCTCCCCTCCCCTCCTTGCTCCCCTCACCTCCAGGATAATGGCCGCTTTGTCCTGACATCCTCCTCTGAGTCGGCCCCTTCTCCACACCTGTTCAGCTGACGTCTCTCCACCATGTCAGTCCTGGCCATGCATACACACTTTAACTCCCAGCGTGAACTGCTTGTCACCATGCTGTTGATTTCATAGCTCTGGAGGTGCCTGTGTGGACATTACGTCCACACCGGAACTCCACGTTTTGTTCATTCTTTTGTTCGTTCAACAGCCAAATGATGCTGGGCCTGGCCCTGACTCCACTCAGACCCTTTATCCATGCAGGGCATCAGCTCAGCCAACATGGGATGAGTGAAGGAACTAATGGGGGGCAGACCAAGCCTGCTCGGTTGTGTTAGAGAGCAGTGGTGCAGCTGGGCTCCCTCTGGGTTTGGGAACCTCCTGGCGAGGCCCTGGGCTCCCCAACCACCACCTGCTCTGCCTGTGCTGTGCTGTCTCTACACTCCCCAAGTCGGGCTCTGGCTACACCTCCTGGCTCCTCTCTCCCTGGACAGCAGAGTGAGGCCTGCCTGAGTCCTCCCCCTCCTCTCCCCTCCTCATTGCTCATGGCCATGGGGAGGCAAAGAAAACACAGCAACCCTTTCCTGCTCCCTACCTCTCTGCCAGGCTTCCCGGCAGCTGCCACTTCCTGGAGGAGCCCACCGCTGGGAGCAGCCTGGGGGGCAGCTCTCTGTGCAGGTGGCAGGCCAGGGCACCAGCCCCAGGAGCTGGGGGGAGGGATGCTGTGCAGAAGGCCCTGAGGTGTTTGTATTGGCTCATCATGCAGGGGCTGGAGTACCAGAGCCCGGTTCCCTGGCCTTGCATCTGCGTTTGTGCTGGGTATTGCGACCCTCGGCCCTTCAGTGTAGACCTTGCACAGCCCCCCTCCCCAGAGGCTGGTGGGCTACAGGCAGCCCAGAGTCCTAGGAGTCGTGTCCTGGGACAAGGCGTGTGTGTGTGTGTGTGTGTGTGTGGAGGGAGCTCTGGCATGACCAAGGCCAACCACAGCCCCTTTTACCACTGCCAGAGAGGGAGGCATCATTGCTGCAGGGAGAGAGTGTGGTTTCTACTCTGCATGCTGTTCCCTTAGAGGGTTTTTTTTTTAAATTGTCCATCAAAGATCCTGAACTAACACCCTAAAAAAATGCTAATAATAACAAGTTAAAAGCACACTTCAGCCCCTTCAGCCGGGACCCATCTCCCAAGGTGGATCCACTTTCACACACTGGAAGTGAGACGAGGGCAGGCCTGGCTGCCACTGTTTTTCACGGTGAGGAAGAAAACCCCTTTATATGTAATAGTCTTCTCAGCAGCTGAAGCCTCGCCGGCCGCTGGGGTGTCCCCTTCACCAGCAGGAAACCCGAGTGGCCGGCCCCAGCCGCACCTCAGCCGTCCTGGCCCTGGCCCCAGCCCCTGGCGAGCACTGGTCAACTTCCTGGCAGAGAGTTCCTTGTTCTGAATCTTTCCTATAAATAGAATTGGCCTTTTCCACTTAGCATAATGTTTTCAAAGCTCAGTCATTTGTAGCGTGGATCAATACTTTGTGCTAAATGCTTTTCTTTTTAAAGTTCATCTATTTATTAATTTTCATTTAAGTAAAAGGCAGAGAAGGAGAGGAAGAGAAGAGAGAGAGATTGAAATTTTCCATTCACTAGTTCATTGCCCAAACACCTGCAACACCCAGGGTTAAGCCAAGTCACAGCCAGGAGACAGGAACTCCACCTAGGTCTCCCACGTGGGTGGAGAGGCTTAACTCCGTGAGCCATCCTGTGATGTCTGACAGGCTGCTCCAGAATGGTGCTGGATAGGAAGTGGAATTACTGGGATGCAAAGCAGGCCCCCCAGTGTGGTATCCCAAGAGGCGACTTGACCAGCTGTGCCACAGTGTCTACCCCAGTGGTGGGACAGTTGTCCTAAGTTTGGGGGTTGTCATTATGGTCTCTCCCTTATGCTCTTTTCTGTCCACCCACCCTTCACTCTTTTTTTTTTTAAAGATTTATTCATTTTATTACAGCCAGATATACACAGAGGAGGAGAGACAGAGAGGAAGATCTTCCGTCCGATGATTCACTCCCCAAGTGAGCTGCAACGGGCCGATGCGCACCGATCCGAAGCCGGGAACCTGGAATCTCCTCCGGGTCTCCCACGCGGGTGCAGGGTCCCAATGCATTGGGCCGTCCTCAACTGCTTTCCCAGGCCACTAGCAGGGAGCTGGATGGGAAGTGGAGCTGCCGGGATTAGAAGTGGCGTCCATATGGGATCCCGGGGCTTTCAAGGCGAGGACTTTAGCCGCTAGGCCACGCCGCCGGGCCCCACCCTTCACTCTTGATTCAAGATCTTATGAGGCCTTGACCCCTGGTGACCCTACCGCCTCCACAAGGGCTGCCATCAACCACCCAAACCACCTGCACAAGGGACTTTGGGCTCCTTGTTGCACCTGCTCTGGACTTTGGGGATGGAGCCAGAGAACTGACCTTTCTGACATGTGACTCTTCTCCATTCCAGCCCCAACACCCCTGCCTCCTGTCCCGTGGCTTCGTCCCATCTGGGGTCCCAGCTCTAAGGATTCTTGAAGCAGCCCTAAAATCTGGGCAGACTGAGCCCCAGGGAAGCAGGGACCCTGCCTTCTGTTTGTGCTCCTGGACAGGAGCTCTGGTGGAGTGCGTGTGTCCAGGGTGCATTCCTGCTGCTTCTAATCAAACACGAAGGCTGTCATCACAGAAAAAGTGAGGGTGCTGCTCAGTGACAGGAGGGGCGACAGCTTCAACAGGAGCAGCTTCACAAAGCTGTCTTGGAACTCAGTGGAGGAAAAGGAGCCAAATAGTGAAGTGGGTAACAGTGCAGGTGGAGGCGGACGGTGCAGGTCTCAGCACTGCAGGGGGACGGTGCAGGTCTCAGCACTGCCAGGAGACAGTGCAGGTCTCAGCACTGCAGGGGGACGGTGCAGGTCACAGCACTGCCAGGGGATGGTGCAGGTGTCAGCACTGCAGGGGGACGGTGCAGGTGAGGGGGACGGTGCAGGTCACAGCACTGCAGGGGGACAGTGAAGGTGGGGGTCAAGCTATGCTAATAGATAGTTGTGGATGAGCCAGTGTATGGAAGATTCTCTCTCTGTCACTCTGCCTTTCAAATAGCAAATGTATCAGTCTTAAAGATGCTGAAACAAAGCATTGTCTACCCACACTAGGAAGTTCTGATCTGCGTTAGCATGGAGGGACTATGAGAACTTGAAGCCAGGCGAATTCAGCCTGACACCAATAAACAAGGGCTCTGGATTCTGCTTACATGGAGAAGCTACGGCAGACCATGTCTCAGGGCAGGAAATGGATTTGCGCAGATACTGCCTCCAGGGTGCAGACTTTGTGTGGCGTGATGGACATGTCTTAGCAATAGGCATGTGATTGTGGCCATGCCGTTAAGACCCCTCTGCCGGACACCCTGAGTTGAATTCCTGACTCCAACTTCCTGGTCATGCAGACCTTGAGAGTCAGTGTCCCACCACATCCTGAGAGACCTGTGGGTACCCCGCTTTGGTCCAGCCCAGCCCCGGCCACCCAGGGTGTGAGCCGGTGTAGGGAGGGTCCATCTCTCTGTCTCTTGGTTTCTCTACCTGTCAAACAAGTAAGTGCAGATCGTTTTAGAAATAGTGGTGCTGGAGGCAAGACACATTGTGCGTGGTGCCCTCTCGAAAATAAGGCTTAGAACGGGAATCCTCATTTCCTACTTAGAGAGTCCCCATACTGTGTCGCCTGGGCCCCTGCAGACTTCCAGTTGGTGAGCTGAGAGAGCGTCCTTGGGGCAGACTGTGGCCAGTGGCAGCCTGGCACAGGGGTCCGAGGTGTCTTCACGGAACTGGCTTGGTAAACTGGTCTAGACTCACAGAGAAACAGGCAGAAACCTGACTCCTCCAGAAGCCCTGGCGGGCCAAGTGTTGTGAATGGACAGAGGACACTGTTGGATGCTTCTCTCAGCTCCAGTGGATTTGCATACTCAATCAATTATGCATGCAAGATTACCCTCTCCTGAATTGAACACCCCATCAAAGACCTCCACGTTCCTCCAGGCTATCTGTAAAAGCTTTGGTCGCAGCTCCACTCTCCTGTAAGATCATTTGCAGATATCTTGTTTGTATTACTGCCCCTCCTGGTGGCAAGCATGGCCTGCAACGGGGAACTTGCGACCTCACCCCAGTTGGGACCCTGGAAGCTGAAGCAGTTTTCTCCCGATGCCCTGTTACTTGGAGCCAAGCACGTTCAGCGGGGCAGCTGCCATGCCAGGCTACTGCAGGAGGTCCAGTCCCCAGACCCGTGGTGTGTGCTTGTGACACAGCAGGCATTCCTTGTGAATTAGGCAGGACGCCTAGGAGTTGGGAGCCAATTTGCTTTCCTGGATTAGGCACCTGGAGAGGCCAGGACAAGCCCAGAAATTCCAGAGCCTCTGGTGAGGGATTAGGAGCGGCAGATTCCAGCTCCCCACTAGGCACAGGGCTCCGGTGTTTAGGGGCTGGCTATGATCTTCCCAGTCCTCCCAACCACAGCCACACGGCCTGGGGGGTGGGGATGGAGGAGACTTTGGGGCAGCTCTGCCATCCCCAGAACAACCTCCACCTGGATTGGCCCCACCAACACACAGCCTTGCCCCACCCCCTCCTCTGCTCTAAGTACTTGGCTGAACTCTTGCCTTGCCTTAGCACTTTGATCATGAATAATGACGTCCCTCCTCTCCCCCACACCCATGCCATTCTGATCTTGCGGTCCCCTCCTCACAGATGGCCTGTGGCTGCTTAGAGCCCATCCTGGCCGTGGGCTGGGGCTGATGCACTCCCAGCGGTGTGGCTGGTTTGGGATCACAGGTAGGAGGTTTTGTCCTCGCCCCTCCGCCCCGAGGAACTTTTGCTCTGCTCTTCAGAGCAAAGTGTTTTATGATCACTCAACGTGTTTTTTTGCGTGGAGAGGTCAGGCTGTGACTGTGTGGGAATTGGGACCAGACTTGTCCGTTCCCTCCGCGTGGAAAGTGGAGAGGGTGAGATGAAAAGCTGGAAAGGAGGCGCACCGATGGTTCCCTCAGGGTCCTAGTGCCCTAGGTCACGCAGGTGCCCCAATCCTGGGTGCCGGGTTTAGTCCACATGGGTCAAGGTGTGCCATTTTTCTGGTTCTCGATGAGTGTTTGCCCCTGGTCATCCTGACATGCCAAGTCCCTCAGCTGGGTGCTTCCAACCTTGACTGCCACCTCCACTTTCCACCCCTTCTACCTTCCACCCCAGGAAAGCTGCCCCTCTGGCCCTGCTCCCTGCTGTCAGCTAGGGCTTGGAGCCCTGGGGACCTCTTCGTTTTTCCACATACTCTCGGTCTTTGGAGGAAAGTGGCCGCACCAGAGGCCACGCATGACTGAGGTCAGCTTGGTGGCGGGGATGGGGTTGGTGTTTTTCTGAAATCCTCAGTGTTATCTGCTACACACTCACACTCACACAGTCACACACACACACACACACACACACACACACACACACACACACACACTCACACACACCCCTGGCTGCCAGAGGTTTCCTGGGGACTTGCTGGCTTAGAATCCCTGCTCTCTCTCTCTCTTTCTCTCTCCCCACCCCCAGCTTTTAGGAGCCTCAGGTGGTTCATTTTTGGGAACTTCTCATGGGAGCCCACTGGACGGGTGGCTCCAGTGTCTTGCATGCTGATGTAAGCAGTTTGAGACCAGTAGAAGCACAACCTTAACTGAACCTTCTGCCAGTCCCTGACTGCGACTGTCCACGGGGCCAGAGCCAAATAAGGCAGACACCTCTCCATGGCTGTGGGTGTGGCATTCTTGGAACCTCGGCTGGCTTGGATTGCTGCCTGATGCATGCATCCTTTAATGCTCGCATAAACACTGTTGAATTTCTTTTTAAAAATATAGTTTATTTATCTATTTGAAAAGCAGAGTGACAGTAAGAGAGACCTTTCATGGTTCACTTCTACACAGCTAAGGCTGGGCCAGACCAAAGCCAGCAGGCAGGAGCTCAAAGCAGGTTCCCTGCATGGTGCAGGGACCCAAGTGCTCAAGCCACAATCTGCTGCCTCCCACGTACAGCAGCAGGAAGCCGGATCCAACGTGGAGCTGGAAGATTCCAACCACGCGCTCTGATGCGGGACACCAGCATCCCAAGTGGCCTACCGTGCCACAATGCCCACCCCAAGGACCTGGCTGGAGGGAAGTGGCCCCAGCAGCAGCAGCAGCAGCAGCAGAGGGCCCTCGACCTGGAGCTCCACCCTGGGTGTTCCTGAAAACAGGCTGTGTGCACCTCTGGCTCTGGTGTTCTTGTGGTTGGCACGATTCTGCTTGCCAAGGACCAGGGGAGAAGGCAGTGGAGAGGAACCATGCAGGGGCCAGCTGGATCGATGCCAGAGACACATCAAATTGTCCCAAAGCAGTTTACACCAGTGAAAGGGACTCAGTCATCCCAGTAGGTATGGCAGGGCCAGCCAGTCCCCAAGGCCGCCTGGAAAGTTCGCAGGGCCTTCTGTCCAGGGGCTGCAGCTTGAATCCTTGGATTTGGAAAACATTTGAGACTCTGTCTTACCCTTTTAGGCTCCATTAGTACCTGGGAGAGTTTAAACCGGAAACTCCTGTCTGGTCCCAAGCCCGGGGCTCCTGTATGCCACCCTCCCCACCCTTGAGTTTATGCTGCATAAGTAGAGCTCTGACACAAACTTGATCCTAATGCACATTGATGAGCATGCGCCCTTTTATCCGCTGGCCTAAGAACAGCAGGATTTCCTCCTTTCAATTTCTCAGCTTGGGCCTGATCAGTCTACTGTTGCAGACTTATCTTAACTCGTCAGTCAATGCAATAGCAAGAAAGCTATCAAAACAGAAACCCAAGAGGCACCAGAGAACACGTGGGTCTGGCCATAGCCCCCCTCTCTCAGACAGTGCATGCTCCTGGTTGATTTGGAGGGAATATTCTAGAGAAAGTGTGTACATGCCTGCTCATGTGGGATAGCCTGGCAGGTTCATCTGAAGGGAGGGTGTTGGGAGTGGCTTGGGAGTCTTTCCTGGTGCCACCATCTGTCACCATCCTGGCTGCTCCACTTCCCATCTAGCTCCCTGCTGCTCTGCCTCGGAAAGCAGTACAAGATTGTCAAGTGTTTGGGCCCTTGCACCCATGTAGGAGACCTGCAGGAAGTCCATGGTTCCTGACTTTGGACCAGCCCAGCTCTGGCCATCATGGCCAATCAGGGAGTGGACCTGTGGATGGGAGAAATCTCTTTCTCTTTTCTGTGTCTATACCTTACCTTTCAAGAAAGTAAATTGTTAAAAAGCAGAAATTAGCTTGTGTGTGAGAGAGAGGGGGAGAGAGGAGAGCACTCCTACCCAAATGCTCACAATAGCTAGGGATACATACTCCAGGGCTGAAGCCGGAGCCAGAACTTAACCCAGATCTCCCGTGTGAGTGGCAAGGACCTGCTAGTTGAGCCATCATCACTGCCTCCCAGGCTCTGTTGGAGCAGGAAACTGGAGTGGGTCTCCAGCCCAGGCACTCTGCCGTGGGGTGTGCGCACCTTAACCTGGGTCTTAACCACAAGGCTACAACCTGCCCCTCCTTTACTGTTAATCAGTTAATTCCTCCCCCACCCTGACTGCCTCCTCTGCCTGCTGCAGCAACCCACACATGATATGGAGAGCGAGTCCAGGGGAGCCAGAGGCCTGGCCAGTCGAGCTGGAGAGAGCAGGGCAGGCTTAGTGCCCACTGTCAGGCCTGGAATCCTGGCCATGTCTCATTGGCATCTCTAGGACCTGCACTGGTTTCCATTTGGGCACTGTTGATTTCAACAAAGCAGATTTTTCGTCAGTGTAGAGTAGAGACCTACTTCAGGGCCTTGTGGAAGAAAACCAAGCAGGTTCTGCTCGTCTCGAGTTGAGGAACGTCCATCAGCTGAAGGCTTGTGGCCAAGCAGACACAGGTGTCAGCAGAGTCCCAGTGAGCAGGTCCATCTTTGAGCCCAATGCCCCTGGTCCTTGTTCAGGCTGACCTCCCTTCAGGTGGACAGTCAGAGCCATGGAGGGGTTGTCCTAGAAGATGCGTAGCTGAATGCTTCCACCTGTTGATGCACTGTTGTACACCTTGGCTGCCGTGAGGCGTGGCAGGTAGGAGTAAGCGACCCCACAGCACGCTGAAATATTGCTGTGTGCTGGTGAGTAAGGCTGCCCCAAGACGTGAGAGGGAGTCTGGGCAGCCTGGGTTTGCCACCTGGGAGGATACCAGCACAGCCCTTGCAAGGCCTGCCATTAACGCTCGTGGGAGACCCTTGGCTGACCAACATGGGCCAGCCAGAGAGTGGGAAAAGAAACGGTACCGGTGGGTGACCCGGAAGTGATGCATTAGCTCTGCTCATCCAGTAGCGTTTCTCTAAGCCTTTGGGGTCACTTAGTAGCTGCCTGGATCAGGGTTCAGGCACCCAAGCGCTATCGGCTCGGCCTCTCCTGTTGCTTTCCCCACCTAACCCCCATATCCACCTCCATTTCAGTGCCAGTCTGGCCTTTGTGGTCTGGCACCTGGCTTTCCAGGCCCAGCAAGAGCTGCTCAGCTTCTTTCCAGTGTTGTTGCCAACAGTCCCTCATGAGGGCTGCGCCACTCGCGGGCTTGGAATCCTCCCACCTGCCCTCCCACCTCCCACCCTCCTTCCTCTCTTGGGGTAGGTCCCAGCTGTCTTCCCTGTCTGCGAGCCCAGCCACACCTGTGGGCTGCCTCCCAGGTCAAGGCAAGGTCACTTCACTTCCGAAGCTGTTTTGCCTGCTTCCCAGTAGGGCCCCATGCCACAAGGCCCTTTGTTTCCTTACTCTGACAGCTCTCCCCAAGGCATCTCATGTGTCTCCATCCCCACCCCAGGTTGCGCCCCTTAATGTGGGGGGGTACAGAGCCCCTGCTTCTCTGTCCTGCTTCACCTTGAACGTAGCAGGGAGCTGGGGAAGCACCCCGATGCCTCCGCCTTCTGCCTGGGGATTCTGACCTAATGAGGCTTGGGTTGCAGCCAGGTAGGTGATCCAACAGGCAGCCACATGCATACTTTGGGCATACTTTGTGACAATCCCATATGTTTGTGAAATGTGTCATGGTTGGATTAGGGTATTGGTGTATCTGTCATCCTAAACCTTTATCATCTCTGTTGGGAGCACTCACCATCCTCTCTACGAGATATCCTGAAATGTGCGATCAACTGTTGTTAGCTATGGTTGTCCCGCACTAAGCTTTTATAGCAACTTCATTTGCTGTGTGGTGTTTGGCAGAGAGAGAAACCTCCCCAAATGGTCACCATGGCTGAGCCAAAGCCAGGTTTCAGGAGCTTCACTCAGGTTTCCCATGTGGGTGGCTGGGTCACTTCCACTGCTCTCCAGGTACATTAGACATTAGAGCTGGGTTGGCAAGGGAGCAGCTAGTCCTTGAACCAGGGCCCTTTTGGGATGTTGGTATCTCAGGCAACAGCTCAGCCTGCTGCGCCGCTGTGCCGGCCCTGCCTCAGGCATTTGCTGAGTTGAATGGAGTGAGCAGAACCTGGAGGTGGAAGTGGTACAGAGGGTGACAGATCAGCATTGATCCATGAGAATGTAAGGTGAGCTACAAAAATGAGCCCCGTGTGCCATTTTGTTTTCTGGTCACCATATCTAAAAGAAAACAAAAAGAAGCCATGCAATGAATTTTTATCTCTCTTATCTATGTCTGAAAAGTGATCATTTCAATAGGTCATCAATACAAAAAATTATTTAAAACTTCTTAATGAAGTATTGCAGATTCTTCCTTTTTGTACTCGTTCTGGGAAAACTTGCTTGCATTTTGCTCTCACAAACCACATTCCAAGTGTGCAAAAGCTGCATCTCAGGCCTGGCATTGTGGCACAGTGGGGAACGTCTTGTGATGCCGGCATCCCATATGGGTGCTGCTGCATGTGTTGGCTGCTCTACTTTCAGTCTAGCTCCTTGCTAGTGGTGTGGAAAAGCAGCAGAGGATGGCTCAGGTACCTGAGCCTCTGCTACCTGTACGGAAGACCTGCATGGGGCGCCTGTCTCCTGCCCATTGCAGCCATCTGGAGAGTGAACCAGTCCATGGAAGATCTCTCTGTGTCTCTTTCTCCATGTCTCTACCCCTCTCTATAGAACTGTTCCTTTTAAATAAACAAATAGATCTTCAGAAACAAAAGCAATGCTGCATGTAGCTTGAGGCTGCCTTACAGACAGGACAGCGAGAGACCATGGGTCCGGCAACAGTTGGTGATTCTGGCCTGTGCGGTCCAGGGAGCACCTCTTTGGGCCAGCCAGCAGGCTCCCAGAGGAGGAGGTGGTGGCAAGTGGCTTCATAGTTTTAACATTCTCAGTCCCCACTCTCATCTCCTGTCCAGTCAAATCAGAGCATCTCCTCCCACCTCTCTCCCTGCCTCGCTTCCCCCACCCACCCATCAGAGTCCCACATCCCAAACCCTGGGATGGTGGGAGTGAGGGGACGGGAAGGACTTGGCCCAGAGATCAGAAGAGACCAGAACGCCAGATTGGAGGATGTGTTCTCTCTTCCTCATTCTTGTTCCTTCCTCTCTCTTTCTGGTCTTCATGTAGGCCCTGAACAATTCCCTCCCCACCCTAGTCCTCAGAAGCCTCTTAAGCTGTGCAGGGCTCCTAGTGGGGGTCATATGGCTGTCTGCCAGGCTCCCCACCCCTGGTGGTGACATTCTGATGCCAACAAGAGCAGGACTTTAGGAGCCGTCTTTCCCTGTCCCAGTGACTGGCCCCATGACCCAGTCTTCCACGTCACTTGGTGCTTTCTGTGGCATGCACCTGTTCCTTGTGCCTGCAGGGATCATTGGTTATTTCCCACAGGAATTCCTCTTCTCTGCCTTCCTCCTTTTTTGCTGCTCCTAGTCAGCTCCCTGTCCTGTGACTTCTGCCAATCTGTGAATGGATTTGGAGCATGTGGTAGATGTATCATTCTACTCTAAGTTTTTGCTTAAAACTAGGGCTGCAGGGATGGCTGATGAGATTTTTTTAGAGGTTTATTTATTTATTTATTTTTATTGGAAAGCCAGATTTACAGAGAGGAGAGACAGAGAGAAAGATCTTTCATTCACTGCTTTGCTCCCCAAGTAGCCACAATGGCCAGAGCTGAGTCAATCCAAAGCCAGGAGCCAGGAGCTTCTTCTGGGTCTCCCACACAGGTGCAGGGTCCCAAAGCTTTGGGGTGTCCTCGACTGCTTTCCCAGGCCATGAGCAGGGAGCTGGATGGGAAGTGGAGCAGCTGGGACACAAGCTGGTGCCCATATGGGATCCCAGTGCATACAACTTGAGGACTTAGCCACTAGGCTACCACGCTAGGCTGGCCTGTGATTTTTTTTTTTTAATACGATCTGAACCTCTTTGGTATATAGCAGGGGGCTTCACTTGGAAGGTTAGGTGACCCAATTCCCACAGTGGCAGCTGGTGGTGCCATCTCACGGGTCTGCAACTCAATCATGGGGGTACTAAATGGCAACTGTGCAGACAGCATGTTCTGGGGGCGGGACTACAGGTAATTCCACCCCTGTGGAGTTGAGCAAGCAGGACATAGTGTGCAGATGACCAGCAAAAAGAAAGGGGATGTGGTTGTGTGTGCCAACAGCAGGTGCATAAAAGCCAGAAGTCACTGCTGAGAGCTTCTGCCCATGGCCGAAACAGAAGGGGTGATCGGCAGACTCCAGAGGAGGCAAGGGTGTGGCTGCACTCTGAACTCAGCGGGGATGGTCATCACACGGGGATGGTCACCACCATGTCACCTTGCCCTTTGTCTGAAGTTCTTGAAAAGCAGACCTCATGTTCTCAGTGCAATCCTCAGACTAAGGTTTGGGGTACCTGTTCCTTGACCCCCTCTGTGTAAGAGTCCTGTTCTGGCCCTCTCTAATCTACACTGTAGTCATGGGGCCAAGAGTCTAGGAAACCAAGGGCCACACCCTCCCGGGCTGACCTCTCCTCTCCCTGTTAGGTCCTACCACCCTAGGGACCCGGTAAACCTACTTCTGAGGCCTCTCCCTCTCTCTGCAATTCTACCTTTCAAACAAATAAACAAATTCTTTTAACATGCATTTACTTTATTTATTTGAAAGAGTTAGAGAGAGAGAGAAAGATCGTCCACCCCTTGATTCATCCTCCAAATGGGTGCAGTGGCTGGGAATGGGCCAGGTTGAAGCCAGGAGATTTGTCAGGTATCCCATATGGGTGCAGAGGCTCAAGCACTTGGGTCATCCTCAACTGCTTTCCTAGGCACATTAGCAGGGATCTGGATTAGAAGCAGAGCAGCTGGGACTTAAGCCACTGCTCATGCTGGTCCTACAAATTAGAAGGAGAAGAAGAAGAAAGGAGAAGATAAACAGAGAAGGAAGAAGCCAAATCTGTCAGCACATGAGTTTGGGCCTCAGCCTTCAGGACTGCAGGAAATAAGGACCTGCTGTCTAAATCCCTGGCTGCTGGGATTGTGTGTGAACACCCTGAGCTCACTGAACGTGCCCAGTTCCAAAGGGCCAGTGTTAGGAGAGCACAATACCGTTTCATAAGATTGGGACTGGCACTAGCAAGTCTAGTTGACAGCAAAGACTCCTGGGAGGTTCGTCACTATTCCAGGGGGCAGAGGGGGAGGGGGTTTCTTTACCACTCTGGAGCAAGGTGCTGAGTCTCCAGGGAGATGTGTGCTCCTGTCCCTGCAAGTTGTTTGAGCCCAGCTGGCTAGGCTCCCAGTCCAAGTGCAGAGGAGAGATGTCAAGAACAAATCCGTGTATGGGCCCGGCGGCGTGGCCTAGCGGCTAAAGTCCTCGCCTTGAAAGCCCCGGGATCCCATATGGGCGCTGGTTCTAATCCCGGCAGCTCCACTTCCCATCCAGCTCCCTGCTTGTGGCCTGGGAAAGCAGTCGAGGACGGCCCAATGCATTGGGACCCTGCACCCGTGTGGGAGACCCGGAGGAGATTCCAGGTTCCCGGCTTCGGATCGGTGCGCATCGGCCCGTTGCGGCTCACTTGGGGAGTGAATCATCGGACGGAAGATCTTCCTCTCTGTCTCTCCTCCTCTGTGTATATCTGGCTGTAATGAAATGAATAAATCTTTAAAAAAAAAAAAAAGAACAAATCCGTGGTGGGATCCCATCTAGCTTGGATGCCTGGGATTTAGCAATGACGAGAAGGTCCCCTGGACACAGGTGTATGTGACCTCAGATGTCAACGAGGCTGTGCAGGCAGCCTGTGGTGGGTGCTGAGCTGATGAGAGCCTGGGTTGGGCTGCTCACCTGGGGGGTGTCAAGCAGCACACGATTCAAGACTGAGGAGGAGGAGGGTGGCGGCAGGCCATGGTCTGGGGCCATGCAAGGGCTGGGATGTGACAGTGAGCAGGCCCAGCGGCGTTAAGTGCCGGGGACTCTGCCAAGGCATAGACTAGATGCGCTGACTAATGAGCCCGTGAGTGGCTTCCAAGACGCTGGGCAGGAAATGGCACCTTGGCTGACCTCACGCACTGTCTCCCGTCTCCAGCCCCACCTGCTCCAGGAGGTCCAACACAACATGGCGGTTGGCTCCTCCAAGGATGGGAAGGTGATGGGACTTGCCAAGGAAGAAGTTTCTTTCTTTTTTTATTTTTTTAAGATTTATTTATTTTTTATTGGAAAAGCAGATATACAGAGAGGAGGAGAGACAGAGAGGAAGATCTTCAGTCCGATGATTCACTCCCCAAGTGGCCGCAACAGCAAGAACTGAGCCAATCTGAAGCTAGGAGCCCGGAGCCTCTTCCAGGTCTCCCACAGTGGTGCAGGCTCCCAAGGCTTTGGGTTGTCCTGTATTGCTTTCCCAGGCCACAAACAGGGAGCTGGATGGGAAGTGGCATAACCAGGCTATGAACTGGTGCCCATATGGGATCCCAGCGTGTGCAAGGCAAGTACATTAGCCACTAGGCTACCGTGCCAGATCCAGGATAGAGGTTTCTTAGCAGCAAGTCCAAGGATAGAAGACAAAGCAGGAGCTGGTGGGAGTCAAGAGCCATCGGGTCTGAGTGTGGTGAGAGAGTGAAGGGAGGAGGCTGCCAGGGTAGGAGAGCCTTCGCCTGCAAGAGCTTCACCTTTCCAAAGCTCAACATGGTCATGGGGGCACCCTGAGGGAGAGCATCCTCGCAGAACAGCCGCTGTCTCTCAGAAAGAGGCCTGCTTCTCCTCTGTGGGGCAGCCTGTCCTGGAGGCAGGTGCGTGTCCAAGCCCAGCACCCAGGCCCTTGGCCAGTTGCACTGGGCCGGTTTGTCCTGTGATGTGCTGTTTTGGAATCCACAGCCTGTGTTGCCCTTGCCATCCCCAGCGCCCCGTGCTTTTGCTCTGGTGCTGTTTGTCCCCCATGGCAGTCCAGCATGTTCCAACACGGCACATCAGTTCACTCGTCTGCTATGTGGATGATGCTCTGTGCCTTGCCTCCAGCTGGAAAGCAGGCAGGGGTGCTTACTCTGTTCCGGGATAGACCCCCAGAGCCCATGCGCTGAGCAGGTGCTTGGTCAGTTATTGAAACGTTAACAGAGTTAGGGGTACAGGAAGAAGGGCTGGTTTGGGAGGAGACTTTGAGGGGCATGGGAGAGGAGTTCTGTGGCTTCCCAGCAGGTCTGATTTACAAGATACTTACCCCTCCCCCATTCCTGGACTGAGTTTAGCTTCCCAGAATCCAGATACTGCCCACGTGGGTGGCCTGGGCTCCCAGCTGGCTTTGCGTTCACCTCGCGCGAAAAGCTGCACGTCCTCCTTCCGTGCTCGGCCAGCAAAGGAGGAGAGTTTGAATGTCACAGCCCGGGCGGCTGAGTCACTTCTCCGTGGAATTGTGTTGATGGGTATGACACTTTAGCCTGCAGCAGCCAAGGCAGGACAACGCCTTCACTGCGGACAAGCAGGGGACCCCGCCTGGCATCCCCACTTGTGAAGCCACTTGGTGCGTGGCCTCGGTGGATATGGCTTCCCATGCTCCCTTCCTGCTGTCAGCAGCCCCTCAGCGCCCCACCTCTGTGTTGATGCTGACCCATGGCCAGGCCCCCAGGGCTGCGTGTTGACTTCTGGTGCTCCTCTGGGTCACCTTGTTGGTGTTGTACCTGGCACTGTGCTCCCTGGCTGCCCAAACACTTGGAGGAGATTCCAGGAGGGCTGCTGCCACGCTTGGCTAGCCCCACGGAAATTCTGGGCGGCTTGTTACCACCAGGTGGGCTGGCCGCCTGCTGGGCCTCCTGGCATCTTCCTGCTGGGGGAACCCTCCTTTCTGGAGTCTTTGCTGAGCAGGAGGCCATTGCAGGCTACTGAACCAGACCAGAAGATGGACAGTCCACAAGACCAGCCCCTGTGGGTCCACCTGACAGACTGGCCACTCTACTGTAGGAGTGTCAGAGCCAGGCTAGCCGCCCAGGCTTTCTAGAACTTTGGGCAGAATGATGTTTGTGAAAATGGAGAATTTTCCCCAGCAAACACCTAGATCTTTCAGAAGCTGGCCTCTGTTCCCATGCCTGGAGCACCATCTGCTTTGCCACTCGGGTCCCTCCAGCCAGATCCGGTATGCACATCCTGTATGCGTTAGGCTCCGTGTAAGCACGTTGCCTCCAGCGGGGCTGGCCGCTACTCCTTCCTGGGAATCCCCGGGCTTCTGCAAAACCCAGGCCCTAGGTGAAGATTTCCTGCTACTGCTCCCGGACCCACAGGCCAAGGTCTGAACCGCAGTCTGCGCATACTGCTGCTCTTTCAGAATCTCCAAGCCACACATGGTGAGCTGGAAATTACTGGAGAGAGAGTGAACATCCTCCCAGTGAAGTCCTCCCAACGCCATAGGTGTGGATGGTTCACTTTACAGATCAGCTTGGCCAGGGCACCCAGTGATGTGTCCAGACATTGTTCTGGACATCTGTGTGAGGGTCTTCTTGGATGCGATGGACATGGAAACCAGTGGACTTTAAGGGAGGCAGATTGCCCACCGCCATGTGGGTGGGCCTTGTCCAATCAGTTGGCGTCCTAAACAGCACAGAGACCAGGCCCCTCTGCATGAGAGGAGAACTCTGCAGCAGCTGACCTTGGCCATGAACAGCAGAATGTTCATGGCCAAAGTCAGCTGGGCTTCCTGCCTGCCAGGGATCTGAAACCCTGTGGATTTGAACTTGCCACGTCTCATTTTTTTGTATAAGCCAATCTGCTAAGATAGCTCCCCCTTCCCCGATGCGTGTATATACTTGAGAAAAAGTTTGTGCAAAACGAAAGATAAGTTTTTAGGTGCAAAACTATGTTTTTTAAAATAATACACATTTTTCACATACACACGGATTTCCGTTTCTGTGCTTTTTATCTGTGTCCTGTAGAAGCCCAGCTAATACCCAGGCCTGTCACCATGTACACGTGGAGAACCCGGTGCCTGTCGCATGCAGGGGACAGGGAGGTTCCTCAGACATCTTGCCATTGTGCCTGGGAATAAACTTGCCTCCAAGCTGGGGGCCTTGTGCAGCCCCTGTAATGCTAGCTGCACACAACCGTAATTTGCTAACAGACCACTTCGGCAGCCAGGTCCTTTAGCTCTGTCATTTCCAACCCTCTCGAGACGGATGTGGGAGGCAGCAGGCTGCGTGTGGTTGTCATTGACTAAGCGTGTGGAAACTGCTGAGCTGGGTCTCCTGATGTGGCCAGGGCACTCAGAAGCAGCCTTGCCTGCCCTCCTGGTCCCCCAGGGCTCGGCCCTCTCCGTGGGAGGCTGTGGATCCCCAGCCAGGTGCCTGCTTGGAGGATGTGTCACTCCTACCGCTTCCCGCCCCCAGGCCAGCTGGGGCCCTCTCCAGCTGCTGCTGTCCTGAGTCAGGTCTGATCTGATGACTTGCTGTGACATCATGAAGCACGTGTCCCCTGACTCTCAGTGTTCAGATCCAAGAGCTGACCCGGTTCCAGTCTTTTCCAAGATATGATTCTTCAGCCCTTATCCTGGCAACCCTCCTGGGGTTCCTTAAGGTCATTGGAGGTGGCCTCAGTAGCTAACCGAGGTGGGGACAGTGCAGGAGAGGGGGCTCTCCCATGTGCTGAATGCTACTCCATGCCAGGCAAGATGCCAAGTCTTGTATTTCATAGATTCCATTCTGCACATCTCCCCCAGCACGCACACACACACACTTGAACTGTTACAGCATGGGTATGGACCTCTGTGGGTTACTTCTGGGGAGTGGCTAGTGTTCTATCAAGACAAAGGAAGACCAAGGAGACACCCACTCCATTTCCAGCCTTGCTCACTAGCTGGAAAGTGGAAGACACTCCGTCAAACCAAAGCAAAGCAAAATACCAACAAGGCTCTGCTTTTGCCCCAGCTGCCAGTCACACAGCAGAGGCAGATGTCACTGCGTGGGGGAACACAGATGCCAGCAGGCTCAGCAATGTGCCCGACTGTCTCAGGGAAGCTCCGCCCCTCCTGGGGGGGCTTCTGAGATGCCTCACCTCCAGTGACCACGGAGGACAATGTTGTGGGGCCCACACAGTCGCTGACCACTCCTCGCTGGGAGCACGACTGGGAGGCTCAGAGCTCTCTGTGAGAAAGGTTTGGCCAAGGTCAGAGTGCAAGATGGGGTGGGATGCGGGTGCAGTGGGCAAGCTGTCGGCTGGGATGCCAACATCCCATAGCAGAGGGCGTGGTTCAAGTCCTGGCTCACAGCTTCCTGCTAATGCGCATCCTGGGGGACAGTGGAGGATGGCACAGGGCAAGTGCCCCTGCCAGCCTGAACTGAGTTCCTTTCAACTGCCTTCTGTCCTGACCCCGGTGGGTAGGGAGTGACCTAGAGATGGGAGTTCTCTTTGTCTTCTGTCCTTTCTCTCTGCCTTATAAATAGGTAAAGTTCTTATCTATTTCACTCTTTTGAGTGGCAACTAATTTTTCTTTCAATAGCCTAAATGAATCTAAGAGAATTCTCTTGGTAAGTAGGGAATAGATATCCTAAGCTGGGGACGGACAACAGCCTTCTGTAGCAAGCCAGAGAGCACTTATTTCAAGTCTCTATGGTCACTACTTAGCTGTGCTGCTGTAGCCCCCCCTAAAAAACGTGCGCTCCCAGTAAACACGTAAGCCTGACCATGACCCAACACAGCACCATCTGTGGACAGAGAAATTGGAATTTTCATGTGTCACAACATGTTCTTGTTTCCCAGGGGTAGAAGTTTCTTCAGCCACTTATAAATATAAAAGCCATTCTTAGCTCCTGCACCATCAGAAAGCAGCCAGCCAGCCGGTCCCTTGCTAACCCCGTTGTCAGTGATAAGAGACACTGTGTCAGGTCTAATCACTAGCAATTTTTCTTCCTTAGTTCAATAATGGCCTAATCGTGGTGAACCTTGGAGTCGATGAAATAAACATTCCCAGATGGTGACACTGAGACATGGGGAGTTTTATTACTTAAGATCAAATAGTTCAGTCAAGTTGGGATCCACCCCAGGTCTGGTTAACTAACTGGAAAGTAAAACAACACATGATGTTTTGTGAGGATGTGGGACAAGTGGTGTCACAGGTGGCAGATGGCAAGTGATGTGACCGTCCAGACGTGATACCCGCAAGGGCCTGGTGGGCCTCTGTGGATTTTTTTTTTCTTTTTAGCTTATTTATTTTTATTGGGAAGTCAGTTTTACAGAGAGAGGAGAGGCAGAGAGAAAGATCTTCCATTGGCTGGTTCACTCCCCAAATGGCCGCAAGGGCTGAAGCTGAGCTGACTGGAAGCCAGGATCTGGGAGCTTCTTCCGGGTCTCTCAAGCAGACGCAGGGGCCCAAGGCTTTGGAGCGTCCTCTGCTGCTTTCTCAGGCCGCAAGCGGGGAGCTGGATGGGCGCTCTCTCTGTGTCTTTCCTGGAGACTGTGTCACCCATTCAGAAGAAAGTAGGGATTGACATCGAGATTTTGGGTGACTCAGCGTGACTGAGTGAGAGGTGACAGCCTGGGTAAGTGTAATGACCAATTTTAGAAGACTAAACAGTCCCTCGGGTCTGTTAAGCTGACCGTTCTCTTTACCTCCTGAATCTTTAGAAACATGCCTTAGGGTGAAAGGGAAATCCCTGTGCCAATGGAACCGTATCATGAAAAATAAAATAAAAACAAAAACAAAGGGTCTGGTGCAGTAGCCTAGCGTCTAAAGTCCTTGCCTTGCTTGTGCTGGGATCCCATATGGGTGCCGGTTCACATCCTGGCAGCCCTGCTTCCCATCTAGTTCCCTGCTTGTGGCTGGGAAAGCAGTTGAGGATGGCCCAAAGCCTTTGGACCCTGCACCGGCGTGGGAGACCCAGGCTTCAGGCTCCAGGCTCCCGGCTTTGGATCAGCACAGCTCCGGCAACTGTGGCCACTTGGGGAGTGAATCATTGGACAGAAGATCTTCCTCTCTGTCTCTCTTCCTCTCTGTATATCTAACTTTCCAATAAAAATAAATAAAACTTTAAAAAATGCCTTTATGCCAAGAGGAGAATGCAGTTAGAAAGAAGGGGCTCCACTGTGCTGCTCCTGACACGTGTAGCCGCCCTCCGCTCTGAGCCTTTCGTGGGCTGTTCCTGTGTTTGCTATTTCTATGCCACAGGCAGGGACTCCCTGCCCACTCGGGTCCCCCAGAGGCCTACAGCAGCAGAGGTGTGGGCGATGTGGCAGGGGCTGGCACAGCCGGGTGGTCCCAGAGCCGCAGAAGGAATTAATGAGTGTTCTGCTTCATTTTTCCAGGCGCCGTGTGCTGGACAGGTCTCCTGGACAGACCCTAAAATGAGCTGTGCAAATAGGCTTCCAAAATCAATAGGTTGCAAAATCCTGTCTGGCCTGCAAAAATCTTGCCTGGCCTCCTTGCTATCCATCAATACCCCTCTCGCTCCCCAGCACCCCACGTCCTCTGCTGCCCTGAACCACACAGACCTGGGGGCATGGCCAGCCACTCAGCTCACAGCCACCAACACAGGGCCTGTGGCATGACACAAGGGGTGGCAGACAGATGCACCTCTTTGGGGAAGGTTCTCGGCCTGCTTTACTGGTGGCTGCCCTAAGCCTCTGAGACCCTCTGTCTTGCCCTCCTGGCTGGCCCTGAAGCTGGGCACATCTCCCAATTACTGTCTGGATCTTGCTTCCAAATATTAGTAGTGCCATTTGGGCAAATGCTGCGTGCTAGGCATGGCTTGCCAAACTTGAGAATCATCTATGCCTTTCTACCTGAGAACCTTGCCCCCTTGTTTATGAAAGAGGAGACCGAGACCCGGGCACCCCGGTTGTCTGTCTAGGTCAAGGAGTAGCCTAGCGGCTAAGCTAGGGCTCTGGTCCATTTCTGTCTTCCTCTATGACCTGTGCTGCTTTCATGTTGAACAAAGCCGACGCAGCAGCGTCCTCAAACCCGAGGTGTGACGTCTACTCATTGTGATCTTCTGTCATGGCCAGGCTCCCCTACAGGCTCTTACCTATCACCCACTCCCACATGGCGCCGCATCTTGGTCCATTTTCTGCTGCTACAAGTGAAAATCTGTAACGAATGGCAGCTTTTTTGGCTCATGGTCCGGGGGCTGGGAGGTGCAGGAGTGTGGTGCTGGTATCAGCTGGGTGTCATGTGTCGGGACACAGTGTGCTCACTTCTTATAAGGTCACAGGATTACTTTATAAGTCACAACATTTCACCCTAATCACCCCCCAGAGACGCCACCTCCAAACCCCATCAACACAGACTAAGGAATTAGGTTTCCAACACAAGTGCCCTGGGGAGAGGCAGACAAACCACAGGGCACCAACAATAGGTGGTGGGGAATTTCAGCTCCTGGACCTCAAGAGAGACGCACAAATTTCTCTGCTTTCAGTGAAGCCTGCATTGCAAAGGACTCAGACCACAAACTCATGGGGGTGGACAAGTGACAAGTGTTAAGACGAAACACGACAGAAGGTAGGGACAGCGCTGAGGACGGCAGCATGGACTCTGTACAGGACACTGAGCAGCTTAGGGCACCAGGAGCCACGGGGGAAGCAGCAGGATGGCATGAAGCACTGAGTTGCGTTCCCAACAATCCCCCTCTCTGCTGACTGCCTTTGTAGATGGGGCTTTACAGAGGTGAGGTCAGATGAGGTCATGGAGCCCTGTCGCAAAGGGACTAATGGCCCTGGAAAAAGAGAGAGATGCCAGAGCATGGCTGTGTACAGGGGAAAGGATGCGTGAAGCCAGCAGGAAGGCAACCCTCTCCACCCTGCTGATCTTTGGCATGCGGGACTTCCTGCCTGCAGGACTTTGGGATGGGAGTCCCTGCAGACTGTCACCGAATTGCATGCCTGGGACACTCAGTTGCCCAGTGGAGGAGGACGCCATGAGACAGAGAAAGATGAAGAGTGCGGGGGAGCTCACACAACTGTGTGGGGGCAGTGGCGAGTCCTGTCAAATGCCCAACGAGAGCCTGCACAGGGCGTGGGCCCTGGCAGGCTCAGGACCCTGGGCAGATGAGGGAAGGTGAGACCCCAGCAGTTGTGTGTGAGAATGTGGGCCTGTGGGGTCAGGAGAGCCGCTGAGACTTTACAGCCCTAGGCTGTCCTCCACTGGCACCTGTCCAGTCTGGGGGCAGTGTAGGGAGTGAGGCCTTTGTCCTGGTGCTTCCTGAGATGGAGGACTGGGCTCCTGGGGGCCCCATTGTTCCCACACAAAGGGGCAGTGATAAGCTGGTTGTTTGCAGCTCCTGGTGCTAGCAAGAGGCTGGCCCCATGTTCCCTACTCCACAGGGTGAGGCCTCACAGAGCACCAGTGACTGTAGAGGAGGGGCTGGGCTGGTACCTGAACCACAAAAGAGCAATTGATGGGCCCTGGGGCAGGCTGGGAGGCCAAGGATGAAGCTGGGCAGCCCTGGACTGGTACTGGTGGTACTGGCTGTCCCAGTCTGTGAGCAGCAAGCAAAGCCATGACTCTGAACTTCAGTTTAATTTCTTCTTCCTGCTTTCATCACCCCTCTTTCCTCCTCCTCCTTCTTCTCTCTCTCTCTCTCCTCCCACTTTTTGTTCATCCTACCCACAACCTTCAAACTGCACAGCAGGTGGCTGCCGGCCCAGGCCTCTCTTCCCATCATGTCCTGCTTCCCCTGCACCTTCTGTCCTCAGACCAGCCCTTGCCAGTCTGCCTATCTCCTGCCCACATGCTTATCAGAACTTACCTGGACCCTCAGAGCCCCAACAGGGGCTGCCTGGGGCCATGGCTGCTCCCCTTCTGACCCAGCTGTCTACTGCCATCCCTGGGAAGCAGAGGAAGATGGCTCAAGTGCTGGGCGCCTGCCATCCCTGCGGTCCCACGTGGAGTTGCAGGCTCCAGGGTTTGGCCTGCTCCAGCTCTGGCTTTTGTGGCCATCAGGGGTAAACCCTTTCTCTCTTACTCTGCCTTTCAAATAAATACATCTCATATATCCTACAAACTCTGCTAATGTTAGCACTATTGGTTGCTGACACTCACAGCCAGGCAAACTGCCCACCCAAGCTTCCCCTGCAGTGTCTCTAATCAGAGAGGCTTGACATGCATGGGCAGGTGGACAAGGATGCGGGGTCAACAGTGCTGGTGTCACTGGTCACCCAATGCCCACCAGGGCTGAGAGCAGATGGGAACGTGGTGAGCTGAGCCATGGGCTAAAGCGTCTTCTTGATCTTTCCGACGCACTTGGCCTTATGAGAAGTCCGTTTGTGTTCACTGGTCAGAGGGGCATGTAGCTTGGCATGCCTTTATGAGACAGAGGAGGAGTGAGAAGCTACTGGCATCAAGGATCTGTTGCCTGTCACCAGGCCCCAGTTGCCCGCCTCCCCACAGCCTCTCATTAATGTTGGTGTCTAAAGAGTGGTGATGATGAGTTGAACAAGATCTCTGGGTCATCAAAAACAATTGTATTGGTCAGTGTGTTCTGCTTAAGAAACAATAAAAGCAGAAAGCTATACACCACCCCCAGTTCCGAATGAACGAATCAGTAAGCAAGCAAGAAGCCAAATGCCACAAACCAGAGCTGTAACCAAGCCAGAAGCGACTTTTATGTCGAGGAAATATATGACCTTGGAAAGGAACTGGAGACAGGTGCAGAGCTGCTCCTAAGTCTAAATCTCTCTCCAAGAAAAAGAAAAACCAGAGAGCTGGGAAACCTGAGAGCATGCTCACTAATCCTCGTCCACCTAGAAACAGGACGCCCTTGAGACCAGGTAGGAGTGGACATCCCTGACAGATGTCCAACAGAGCTTGAGCTCTGTCCCTTGAGCTTGGAAGGCCCCAAATGTCACGTGGAAGCCTTCGTGGAGAAGGCGCACTGTTGTTCAGGAAGCCAGCATACAGAGAAGTGTGCTGCCGACTGGCTGGGGAGGATGGGCCTGAGTCCTGTCTTTCAGCGGGCTCTCCATAGTGCAAGTCAGAGGCTGTGGGCAGGCAAGCCCCTCTGGTCCTCATCTCCTTGGCCCCAGGTCACAGTAGAATGGAAAGTTCACAAAACCACCGCTACCACACCGCAGCCCCGTGCACAGTAAGTGGTGGATGACATAAGAATGGGGGTTCAGGAAAAACCACCCTGTCTTAGAATGAATCACGCATGTGGAGCCACAGCTGTTTAGATATGAACACGCCAGGAAGGCACAGCGTGACAATCTTACAAACATGTCACAGAGGATGGCAGTGACAATGGCAAGCAAGGGAACAGGCCTAGGAAAAACAGATGCTGATGGCCCTGGGCTGGGTGGGCCCACGGCCACTCTGGCTGGGCAAAGCTGCACAAAGGCACAGGGGTCAGACCTCAGAGCTGAGGGCACAGACACCTCTAGGCGAGATTTGCAAAGATGTCAGAGTGAAGCACACACTGGGCGACTCCAAAAGAACAACCCGGTGTTTCTAGTCATCGGTTAGAAGTCTGAAATAGTAGACACCACCGAAAGCATAAAATCATTGCCAGAGAGACAAGTGGCTGAAATTATTCAAGGGTGAACATACAAGAATAGAAGCTGAGATGGTGGTAGGTTGGAGACGACAGTTATGAGGAACAAAGGTGATTCAGAATGATGATGAACTGGTGTCTCTGAATTAGGGATCCAACAAATGGGGGAAAAATATGTGCTCAGAATGAGAGACCGTGAAAAGTGAAGTACAAATCTTTAGGACACGAGCACATCAGAAAAAAAAAAAACAACAACAATGATATGTAAGGGCTGACATTAAGCTGTATCCTGGTTAAGATATTGAACTTGGAAGATAAACAAAGGCTCCTTCAGAATGCAGGCAGAGAAAGCCTGCGAGGGAAAAGGGTCGGGTGTCCGGGGGTTGCGGAACAGGGGACAATGGAGCAATGTCTAGAATGTTCCAAAGGAGAGAAAGCAAAAAGCAAATCTATTTCACTGACACAAGCTGTCACAGTGGCAGAGCCTGGAGCAGGGCAGAACTCAGGACGCCAGCACCCCGAGGCTCTGGACAAAGGCCCCTGCCAAGCCCAGAGAGGAACTGGAACCCAAGTGGGAAAACCCTGCAGCGAGCGAAAAGACTTAGGCGGGGGTGGGGGAGGAGTGAGTGCAAATTTTCTTTTTTTATTTAAGAGTAAGAAATCAAAAATTGGAAAAAGCATCTGACACAGTTTAATGGCTTCAATCACTGGCTTTTAGTCTGGGGATACTTGATAAACACTTGAATTTAGTGTGGGGGGGAGTAAATACGTACTAGAAGTTCAGAAATGTCTTTGTCTTTTACATGTTCTGAAGAAAGTTGGCCGAAGTTCTGATTCTAGCAGAGCATTACGGTAGGGTAGGGTTCAACTCAATCATTCTGCAAATATTTGCCGAATCTTTGGTGTGCCAGACTGTGTTCTGGGCACCAAAGACATGGGGAAGAGAAAGAGAACAGTGAAAGTGTTAGAATGAAATTATTCCCACCCATCCGTCTCTCCGCCTTTTAGAAACACGGTGACGCTCAGTGACTATGATGATGGTGTGTCTTTGAACATACGGATGATAAAATGCATATACAGCATTCTCCAATTAAAAACGGTTGTGCTTCTAAAAACTTGTAGGCTTTAATGAATTGGAACCTGGAAAAGGATTTCTTTTCATGTATTCACGTTTCGACTCCTAGTGGCTGGGGGTGCTGAGTGTTTTTCTCACACTGGAGATCTGTTGTGTCATTTTCCACTGCCTGCGCACCTGCTTGTATACCTGCGTCTGCCGTCTCCCACTGGGTTCTTCCTTGGTGCAGGTGTTCTGCCCAGTCGTGTTGATTACACTAACGTTGCCGAAACATCACATAGTATAAATAGAAGAAAAAATTTTATAGAACAATCACGCAATCCCTCTATTCAGAGACACTTCCGTGAACACCGAGAGCCCGCACATCCCGATGCCTGCCTGTCAGTGCTGCTTGACACTGAGCCGGCTGGGAACATCTCCGTGTTATCAAATGTCTGCCCAACGTTTGGTGTCTGTGTGCTGTCTTATTGTTTATTCCTTCCAGTTAATTTGCCGTTGGGTATGTAGATGGCTTCCTGTTAGAATCCTGAATTTGGTGAATGTGTTGTATATGTAACATTTTGTGCCTGCCCCTACTGCTTCCCACAGGACAAACCCTAACGTTGCTAGAATAACAACGGTTAGCAGTTCTAAGTCCCCTTCTGAAAGAAGTCCTACGGGTGTCGAAAGCGGCCATCTCGGGGCTGATGGGGTTTCAGTCTCACCAGAAGCAAACGGGTGTTTGTGTCTGTTGTTTGCTGGGGAAACATCCCTTCCGTTTTTTTAAACCTTCTGATAGGTGAAAAATTGTGTCTGAAAGTTGCTTTGTTTTATGCAAAATTCTTTGATTACTAGAGAGGTGGGTTAGCATATCATCCTTCCTTTTCCTTTTGCTTCTCTCATTTATTCACTACATGAAAAACTGGGCCTCTCTTTTCTCTTTTTTGGGATTATTTAGCAAAGATGGTAATCCTTCATTATGTATTTTATTAATTATTTTTCTTGGTTTGATATAATTTAGATCAATAATTTTTTAAAAAAATTTTTTATTTGGAAGGCAGAAAAAGAGAGAGAGAGAGTCTATGTGTTGGTTACTCCCTGGATGGCCACAGCAGCCAGGGCTGGGCTGGGCTGAAGCCAGGAGCCCAGAACTCCATCCTAGTTGGCCCTGGGATTGACAGGCCACACATTAGCAGGAAGCCAGGATGGAAGTGGAAAAGCCAAAATTTCCCATCACTCACTCAAGGTGTGATGCAGGGATCCCAAGTATGACTTAAGCACCACGCCATATGCTTGCCCCTGTGATCTTTGTATAGGAGTTTTATTTTATTTCTTCTGCGCTTAAGTTTGTCAAAAGCTTCCTAAGAAACACTGAGGAAGTACCTGGTGCATCAGGTAAAACTTCCTCCTTCATTGCAATGGCAGTAGGAAAGCCAGGGCCTCTGACTTCCTTCCCACCAAGACCAAATTTGGTCCCCACACACCACTCCACCTGCAGAGGCTTCCGGTCCTCTGATTCCTCTGTGGGTGCTGGCATCTCTTCCCGGTGCCACGCTGTGACCCGTCATAATTCAGTCTTCTTCAGGGGTAACTGCTACTTGCCATGCTTTGTGGAGGGTGGGATACACAGAGGAGGCCCAGCTCTGGGGGTGAGGGGTGGGGTTCCTGGGTTGTAAGCAAGGTTGGCACAGCTGCTCCTAGGTACAAACAGAAATCTTCCTGCTGGCAAGTATACAGATAGGGATGGCTGTTTGGGCCTGGGCCCTCCTCTGGGAAGCCCCAGGGGACCGAGGCCTCGCTCAGCCAGTTCCTGTGCGAACTAGGGAGTCCCCAGGTACTGCTGGACCAAGGGCTCGAGCCAAGTCCACTGCTGAGGATGACTGTTAAGTCTGCTCATCACTAGAAACAAAGTGACTTCTCGGATGCCCAAACCAGGGGCCTGGAAGCTTTGCCCGAGAGCTGCTGGTCCTACAGGCATTTCCCGCCCGTGATTTCTCCCTCCCCAGACTTGAGGCTGTCTCCTCGCTTCTACGAGCCTCCAGCACTTTGCCATTTACCCTAGGGCCCCCAGAAGCCCCGCACCATGCTGGTTTGCAGTTCTACAGAACAAATGCCCCTGCCTGCAGGTAGAGCAAGTGACTCCCTGGCCACTGAGATGGCGAGAGTAGCAGCAGTTGCCACCCTGTCCCCAGTCATCCCCCAGAAGTGTGCTGTGTAGATCATACGACTCACCTGAGTTGGAAATCATGATTAACCAAGATCATCAAAATATAAGCAGCAGGTACGTTTGAGCTGAGGCCCGGGTGAGCTCTTGGGTCCTCGCTACAGGATCACGCTCAGTAGATTCTTTCAAAGCCACAGAAGCCAAGCAGGACTGCAGGGGTACCTGTGTGCCCCATTCTGAACGTGTTATAGCTTTCCAACTCCTGCCCTGGGGGGCTGTGGTCAGGAAGCTGCAGACTTACTCACAGGACCCCCAGGAGAGGCAGAAATTTCTCGGAGTCTGCCACAGTCTCCGTGTCCAGCTTGTGAAAGATGCTGTTGCAAGCAAGTCCAGGTTATTTCTTTTCCTGCCCAGAAGAGGCCCTGCTTGCCCTTGATGCTGGCCATGTCTAAAGCTGCCAGCTGCCAGAAAGCCTTCCAAAGGCGGGGTGTCCACCATGCTGTGTTAACGTGGGGAGGCTGTGGGTCCCCTGTCCCATGGTCCCCCTGCAGGATCAGCCTGAGCAAAAGCCCACGTGAGCAGGTGTCAACTGGGAAGGAGAAAGCCTGAATATACAGCCATGCGGTGAGGAAGGCAGGAGTGGTGTTTTCTGCTGTTCTCCAACATGTGTCGCACAAGTGTGGGGCAGGTCACCCCTATAAAACTGCCACAGGTCCTGGAGAAGAGAGAGGGTAAAGCTGACTATTCACAGTTGGCCCTGCTTGTTGGGTTTGACCGATGGAGGATAGCTGCATACTTGACATTCTTCTAAAGCAGAGATGCTGATGTGCTGCCAACCCTGTCTCTGGGACAGGGAGCTGGTAACGACATGCCTGGTCTGTCCTCCAGGCACAGGGGGAGCAGCCGACCCACATCCCCAGCATGGGGCCCGTTAAGGAACAACACTGCTCTAGACTGAGCCAGGGCGTGCACGCCCAGCTCCTGGTGTGAGCGTGGCCACTCTGCTGCAACGTGCCTGTGAATGAGTTTCTTGACTTCTCTCTGCCTTCGCTGGGCATTGCCAAAAAGCAGAGATGACCAGACTTAACCTGAGTGAAAACCTTTACTTTAGGGAAAGCTTTATTTTATTTATTTGAAATGCAAGAGTTACAGAGACAGAAAGAGAGGCATCTTCTATTTGTCAGCACCCTCCCCAAATGGCTATACCAGCCAGATGTGGGCATGGCTCAAGTTAGGAGCCTAGAACTCCATCCAGGCCTCCCACATGGACACAGGGGCACAAGCACTGTGGCCATTTTCTGCTGCTCTCTCGGGTGTATCAGCCGGGAGCTGGATCCGAAGTGGGGCTGTCGGGACCGGACGCGGTGGTGCTCTGATGGTGTGCTGGCCTCACAGGTGCTGACTTAACCAGCTGGGCCACAACACGGAAGCCCTGGTGAAAAATCCTTAGCTCAGAGGCTGTGAACAACAGCCCACAAGCCAGATCCAGCTCGCCATGTGCCCCTGAGACAGGAGAGGTTCTCACATTTTCAAATCATTAAAAAAATCAAAGAAGAATATTTTATGACATGCAAAACTTGCATATGACATCTTCAGTTATGCTAAGTGCCATAAGCTAGACACAAGAGGGTCACTGTACATGATTCCACTTATTATACGAGTTACTTAGGATGGTCAAGTTCAAGAGGATGCTTCCCAGGCACGGGGGGCAGGAGAGGGCTGTACACATTTCACAGGTTAGTTTCAGTTTGGGAAGCCCACGGAGTTCTGGAATTGATGGCAGTGACAGCTGCAAAGCGGCATGGGTGTGCTTACCCCCACGAGCTGTGCGCTGGAGGCCGCTGGGTGTGGTAAAGGCGTGTGAGTGTGTATTTTTGCCTTAATGGAAACAGTCACATGAAATTCAAATTTCAGTGTCCATAAATCACACTTGATAGGGCCTGCTTGCTTATGTACTCAGTCTGTGGGAGCCGTTATGACAGAGACCACGTGGCCCACGGAGTCTGGACAGTTCCCCCTGCCTTTTGCAAAAGCAGCTAGCCAAACCCGACCTTACAGTCCTAGCTTAGGGTCCTAGCATGTGCTGCTTTATGCCAGGGGGCGACGTGGGGCTGGCATTGTGGAGCACTGGGATAAGTCACCACCTGTAATCTTGGCATCCCATATGAGTGCCAGCAGGAGTTCTGGAGGCTCAGCTTCTGACCCGTCTCCCTGCTGATGTGCCGCAGAAGGCAGACAATGATGGCACCACGTGCCTGGATCCCTGCCACGCATGTGGGAGACTTGGAAGAGTTCTGGGCTCTGGGCTTCAGCCTGGTCCAGCCCTGGCCTGTGTGGCTAACTGGGGAATGAGTCAGTGAAAGGGCGATCCCTCTGTGTCTCACCGTCTCTCTTTATAACTCTGCCTTTCAATTAAATGAAATAAATCTATTATTTTTTAAATAAACATGTGAAATGTGCTTAGAACTACACCTGGTATGCAGTAAGCACTCCATGATTGTAAGCCATCATTGCCAAAAAGACTGGAATTGGCTGGTGCTCATGACAGAGGGGACTGTGTTTGCCGGGCTCTCCTGAGGCCGTCCCGTGGGCCCGTGATGCATTGCACATCAGTTCCTGAAGGCATTACCTGCTCTTGCTTGCTTCCAGAAGGACTGCTGGCAGCGACAAGCAGGGGAGACTCTGAGGGTGCTGGGTGCCTGGGCTTGCTTCTTCGCTAAGGTGTCCAGGAGGTTGAAACACGTCTGCTAGCCCCAGTGGTTCCCTGGGGGATGCCGAGGAAGCCCCGATAAGAAGCCATCGGCACCACGAGGCAGAGCCTGCCCGGTAAACTGAGGGTGGGGAGACTGCCCGGACCCTGGCTTGGCTTCTTTCAGGGCTGTGAGCAAATAGTTTGCGTTAGAGAGGTTGATGTCCATTACTGCTGCATAATTAATCATCTTAAAACCAACTCTTACACTTCAGCAATTTACTATTTTTAGAGGGATTTTCCAGTCTCCTCATTTTGTTTCCAAAACCACTGAGTGGCGGCTACCTTACGAAGGACTAAGTGTTCTGTAGTGTCCAGAGGCTTGCCATCTTACGATGGAAACATGGCGGGGGCAGGCCAGGCGTGGGAGGCGGGAGCTGGGCATGTCTCCTAAGCAGAGGCACCACCTCTGGGCTTTAACACCACAGTGATGAAGTGGGGTGCGGAGGGCCCTGTGCGATGGCCCTGTGCATAAATCCTCACCTTGCATGCACTGAGATCCCATATGGGCACCAGTTCGTGTCCTGGCTACTCCACTTCCCATCCAGTTTCTTGCTCGTGGCCTGGGAAAGCAGTAGAAAATGGCCCAAAGCCTTGAGATCCTGGTGGGAGACCTGGAAGAAGCTCCTGGCTCCTGGCTTTGGACTTGCTCAGCTCTGACCATTGCAGCCACTTGGGGAACAAACCAGCAGACAGAAGTTTTCTGTGTCTCCTCTCTACAAATCTGGCTTTCCAATAAAAATAAATAAATAGGTCCTAGAAAGAAAGGAAGGAAGAAAAGAAGTGGGGTCTCATGGATGTGTCCAGCTCAGGGCCCCCGGCACCCTGCATGGGGGCAGAGTCCTTCTCCTGGGGCACTGTGGGGGTTGGTATACTCCCCTCCACCTGCTCTGCATATAGGTGCTTTCGTGTCTTCTCTTTCCCCCATGGGGCTCCACCATTCCTGAAGGATGAGAAGGCCACAGTCAGTAACAGCTGTGTCCCCTCTAAGCCCCCAGGCTGGCCCCGTCTTTTGGCAACAGCAAAATGCTAAGGGATGTCGACTGGCTGATGGGCTCCAGGGGCTGAGGCACAGGGCAGCGGCTGGCTTGTCTCTGCGGCCCAGAGTCCAGCTCAACAGCTTGTCAGCAGTGTGAACTCTAGCTGAATCTTTGTAGGATAGCTGGGTCTCCATCACACGTGTGTAATGTTGTGCCATCAAAACATGCAGGCAGACAGCCGTGGCCAATGGGGCATTTGCATATCATACATGACCAACCCAGGACTAGGCTTTACAGGATCTCGACTTAACAGCTGACAGGCTCTTGGTCGACCATCGCACACTCAGAGTTGCATGCAACTTTTTGGGATGCATGGAACAGATGTCAGGATTTGCTTTTATAGTCAAGGGCACCTTCCAGCAGAGGCTTCTCATGCTCTTGTAGTGGCTTTTTCAACTCCTGAGTGGTTGGCAGCATCTTCCTGTGTTTACTGCTGTCTGTCCCTGAGCATGGCATACCAAACGCATGATGGAGTGCACAGATCTACAACTTGTCCAGAGCACCTTGACTGCTTCATGCACATATGTTCAGACAATCATTTCTTAGCAAATGCTTGATGACCTCCCAGACATGCCTCTCTGAAAGTGGCACCCTCTGTCACTTTATGGCTTCATTCTATTTGGGTTTAAATTTTCTTCGGGAGCATCTTGCAAGAGGAAGTGGAAAAGCAAGTGAAAACAGCTGATTGGCTGTACCATTAATCAGCACAGCAACCAGAAATGCCTGAATGTGGTGTTGATCTGGCTTCGCAGTGACCGTGGCTCTCCGCACGTGCCCGGGACCTGCTGTGTGGGTGAGGGCAGTTTTCACGTTGCTCCCTGGAGAGGCATCCATGGAGATTGCCAACACCCACACCTGTCCCCGTGCTTGCCCAGCGAATTGATAGAATTCACCTGTCTAGGGCGTATGGGGTCCAGCCTGGAAGTCCCTGCCGGGATAGAGATGTTGCAGTTGGAGTTGCTACCCATGAAAGCAGGTAGGAATGAGTGAAGTGAGTTATAGGACGAAAGCAAGTGTGTCTCTTTCCTGGGCTCTCAAGGTCGTCTCCCTGCACTGAACTTCTTACCGAACACAGAAGTTGAGCAATGTGTTAGGAGCTTGGGACTGAAAGGAGATGCGGACCTCTTAGCCCCACCTCACCAAGTAGACTCGAGCCGATTGGCTGGTTGTGGGTGGGAGGAGCCGGGACATGCTACTGCTGCTGCTGAATGGTAGAAAGCCCCAGATGAGGCCCTTCCCGCCACCTGCTAGATGAGACCTGGGCCAGCCTGGCCTCCTGCTCACCTGGATGGGAGCCCACTGAAGGCAGTTGCTGTCTTGCTCTCAATGTGTGTCTGGGGAGGACCAAGATCTAGGCTGGGCCCC
This sequence comes from Ochotona princeps, assembly GCF_030435755.1. Classification (NCBI taxonomy): domain Eukaryota; kingdom Metazoa; phylum Chordata; class Mammalia; order Lagomorpha; family Ochotonidae; genus Ochotona; species Ochotona princeps. The sequence goes on along the minus strand of NC_080844.1, from coordinate 62,247,257 downwards.
AAGTGAATGCATGCATGAATGAATGGTATCTGCCTGTGGGAAAGCCCTGTGTGACCTGGCACCTTGGAAGGCGTGCAGCCTCAGCCCTGGCATCAGTGGACTCCCCCAACCCAAGTTCCGGAAGCACATCTTCCTCTTCCTTGAGGACAGAGGCCGAGAAAGACGGCAGATGCCCGAGAGCCACAGTGACGAGATGATCCTGGCTGAAAAACCTGGGGCTGCCTCTTCCAGGCTCACCTGCCCGCACCTGCTTTAGCCCGAGGCAGCAGATGCTGCTGGCATCTCCCGGGTCACTAGCAAAGTCACAGGGCTTTGTCACCAGGCTTGTCCCCCCACTGACATGACACGGAGCACTTCCTGCTTGCAGGCTGGGAAGAGGGGCCTCCCAACCACCAGGCTTATGAAGCCATGAGGGGAGGAGCTTGGCCAAGGCAGAGCCCCTAGGAGGATGCTCTGGTCACACATCACACAGCTGTTTATTTCTTCTACATTTCTGGGTGAATGTATATTTCTGCGTGTTTAGAGATCGGCAGCCCTGCAGAATGTGGTTTATTTATGCACCAGACCCACATCCTCTGAGCAGCCGCCTGCAGCCTGCCCTCCCTGTGTGGCTGCCGCCCTCGGTGCTGACCCGTGGGGCTATGTGCTCTGTAATGGAGGGGTGGCTCCCTGGGCCAGGGCTTGGCTGGAGCCTGTGGGAGGTGGAAAGCCTGCTTCTGGGAGCTGGGGGTGGGGTGGGGTGCAGAACCAGTGGGAGTGGCTTCTAGGACCTCCTCTGGTGAACTCAACTCATTTTGTTTTTCTGTCTGTTTCACAAAGCATGGCCAAGTTTTCCTGGACTCGGTGATGTTATAGTGATCAGACTGTCACCTGGGAGAGAGCCTCAAAGGGTGGTATCCGAGGAGGGGACGCTGACTGCCTCTGGGGAGCCTTCCCACTCAAAACCAACCCTTGTTGTCCCAGTGAAGACAGCTGTCGCTCTTCCTCCCAGCCCTGTTCCCATCTATCTCCGGGGAGACAAGCGTAAGGCTGTTGTTTCTGGAAAAGGGGGGAGAGGAGGTCAGGATGGTAAGGTGTTTGAAATCACCCTCGGCCCTCCCCTGAACTCCACTTGTGGCTGCAATCTGCTCTCTGCCTGTGATCCAGTGAGCTAACCATGGTGGTCCTAACCAGACAGGGGGCTTTCTGCACTGCTGATGGAATATCTCAGGCCTGTCAAGCAGGACACATGCCAGAAACAAAGTGTGCTCCTCAGCCGACACCCAGGTCTATGGGGAACGGGACCCCTGGGGTCACAGCCCTGGACGACCAATGTGGCAGGAGTGTTCAGAGGCCATCGCTCCTGTTCACAGGGAGGATTGCCAACAGGCAGGGATTGGCAAAGGTTCCATTCCTCACTCAAAAACTTGCTTTTCTGGTGAGTTAGCATTCGGCTTTATCTGTGTTTTTCCCTGCCTTCCCTCTGGAGCAGGTGCTAGGCGGTCGGCATCCGCTTGGTCAGCCCAAGCTCCCCGTTACCCACCGTGAACACCTCCCCTGCTGTAGGAGCAGCACATGAGGGCCTCCTGGAGCAGGTCCACCCGAGCAGTGGTCAGACTGTGGCTCTGCAGGCCATGGAGGAAGGCAAGGACAGCAGAGGCAGGGTCCCAGGCTGAGGTCAGGCTGAGCCCAAGAAGTGACAGGGACTTACCGTCCGTTCTCTGCCATCCCAGTCCAGCCCACAGTGACCACTTGTAGGTCGCCAAGTCTGCTTGTCTGCTAAGGTGGTTAGAGTTCAGGCCCCACAGGCTTACCTGTGCTTCTCTGTCCCCAACAGATGTGGAAGTCTAAGTCCTCACTCCCTTATGGGGTCCGTGACCGGGATTGTATTTGGCAACAGGGTCTGGGCAGATGTCACCAAGTGCAGCTGCGCGAAGTAGGAATGCTGCCATTGTAGCCTCTTCTAGGTCCTCTGCTGACCCAAGGCAGGGAGGAAGGAGCAGGCTGGCTCCTGGGTGACACAGCCAGGCTTCCTAATAGAAACAGTGGTCCAGTGGGTGGACTGCTCTGTCTGGCTCCTGGTGGGATTAGTCGGTGCTTTAATGGGGTCTCAGTAAGACTATCCATGGCTCTGAGGCGCCAGAGACTGTGACGTCACCCAACAGGAGGCCTGCGTTTGTAGCAAACAGTGACGATGATGGCTGGGTTTTCAACCATCTGTCAATGTCGACCCAAGTGGCTTTGGAGACCAACCCAAAAGCAAACAGGGCAGGGCTTCTGGTCAGGCTGGCCAGCTCTGGGTGGATGTTCTCTCTCTCTCTTTAAACACTTAACATAGTTTTGAAAAATGCAAAAGACTTAGAGTTTCAAATCAGTAATGAATAATTTTAAGTATATGTCCCATGCAATACTTTTTCCTATAATATTGAGGGTACATTCATATTAAAGCTTACTTGTTTATCTGAAAGTCAAGTTGAACTGGACATCCTGTATTCTTATTAGCCACATCTGTCACCTTGAATACTAATTGTTTAGAATTGGTGTCTTACTTTATGTGGAGCAGAAGAGGCTAATGATGGTCTCTTTTTCCCTCTAAGTATTTATGTGTGTAGTTATGTACATACACACTATTTATTTGAAAAGCAGAATTACACAGAGACAGAGAGACCTTCCATCCACTGACTCACTTCCCAGCTGGGGCTGGGCCAGGCTGAGCCAGGAGCTTCACCCAGGTCTCCCATGTGGGTACAGGGGCCCAAACACTTTAGCCATCTTCTGTTGCTTTCCCAGGTAACAGTTTCATTTTCTATCCCACAACGCTAGCTCATGACAATGATGCTAATTCCTGCCTTGCACACAGAGGATTGTTATAAAAATGAAGAGACTCTTTGCTGATCCACCTAGGGTGGGACAAACAGACATGACGGCAAGCAGGTGTGAAGGCTGCCAGCCCTGAGCAGCAGCCCTACCCTGGGCAGCCTGAGTGGCTGCTGCGACCCACAGCATCAGAGCTGAACCTGAGCAGGGTCATGGTTGAGTCACTCACAGCCTGTGGATAAAGAGCTCAGAGCTCAGGAGGGAGGAGGAATCTGCCCAATGTCACACAGCAAAGAACACAGCAGAAAGCAAGACCAGGGCTGGGACAGGACTGCGGAGAGGGTGGTCTGGGGGTAGCATCAGTGGATTGGTCACCAGAAGTCTCCTTGGCCACCTGCACAGCAGGTGTCCATCGTCCTGACCATCGTCCATCACCCTGACATCCCACAGTATCTTCTGGGGACTTTCTCAGGGCCTGGAGAGTGTGCCCAAACCCTGGAAGACCCAAGTCCCCTTTGGTAAGTGGAGTAGTGTGTGCATAGGACCTACACATGTCTCCTACACTTTAAATCATCTCTAGAGGACAAAAGCCACAGAACTGCTACAGGAACAGTCAGTTTGTGTTGGTTATAAAATGGTGAGGACCCAGCATGGTGGCATTTGAGCCCCTGCTTGCTCCATTTCCAATCCAGGCCCTGCCAATGTGCTGGAAAAGCAGCAGAGGATGGCCCAAGTACTCGGGCCCCTGAACAGACATGGGAGACCCAGACAAAGCCCCAGGCTTTAATCTGGCCCAACTCTGGCTGCTGTGGCCGGCTGGGGAGTGAACCAGCTGATGGGAGGCCTCTATCTCTCCCTTGCTTCCTCTCTATATCTTTAACTTTCAAACAGATACATCTTTTTAAAAATAATGAAAAGTTTGTACTTGTTCAATACATACAACTCTAGCCACATGTTTTCGGTTGTGGGGAGTAGGGTGGATGCTATGGTCATGCAGGGGACTGCCCCTTCCGGACCGTGATGGAACAGGGAGGCACAGGTGGCCGGACCCTGCGTGCTGCGTCCTTAGCCACTGTGGACAGCGAGGCTGTGGCCTGCACGCACCCAGGGCTTCTGTCCCCAGCCCACATCTGCTCAGGCTCCACCAACCACTGCCCAGGGTCTTCCCTTTCCTCCCGGAGTCCCTGTGCGCCTCCCCTGGGTGAGCTCAGCCGGATTGGTAAGTGGGGTTTCGTTGAAGTCCACTGCATGGGGGCTTGGGACTCACCCTGTGCTCTGCGGGTGAAGAGGCCTGTGTTCATACCACGCTTCCAAGGGTGAGAAAATAGCCCTCGGGGAGTGGTGCCCTGGGGTGCCCTGCTGAGGAGGTCTACGGTGGGAGGAGGCTGGGAGGTAGTGGCCAACCTTCCGCTGCTGCTGCTAGCGGACACAGGTGGACGCTGAACCTGAACTCTCACCGCCCCCCACCCGGTCCGTCGCGGAGGATGCTGCAGAGGTGGTCTGGCTTGGTTGTTGATCCAGGTGGGGAAACGCCACCGTAAGCTGGAAGCGTGGGGGGCCTCCAGGAGAGAGGAAGCCTGAGATCGCGACAGCCAGGCCGGGCGGAGGCGCGCCTGGCTGCGGGACTCGCAGGGGATGGGGGCACCGGCGGGACGCCCCCTCCTCCTCCCAGCCCCACACCTGCCCGCCCGCCCTTTGCGCATCGGGGCGGCCGCGGCCACACGAGGGCGCTGTCGCCCGCCGCGCGCCTCCCGCGCACAGCCGGAGAACAAAGGGCCCCGCGCCTGCTCACCTGGAGCCACCTGCTGCCCGGTGCGCCTTGGGCGCCGCGCTCCGGGGCTCTGTGTGCGGCTTCCCCAGACCCCCAGCTCTGCATCCTGTCTCCTCTCTCCCTCCCCGGCTTTTGCAGGACGCCAGCCGCGTCGTGTCTCTTTCCTGTGGCTCATTATAGTGAGGTGTCCTCGTTAAGACCAAATCGCCCCCGCACCTCGTGTAAGAAATCCCGCGAACAGCCGGGGAGAAGTGTGACGACTGCAGCGCACGTGGAAGTTGGGAGACAATAGGGCAGGAGAGCCCATGCAGGGTCTGCCCTAGTGAATCGAGCCCTGAAGGCTGCCTCCGGTCGGTCCAGGCCGGCTTTGTTGGGGGCTGTGAGACAGGGACCTCCACGGAACCCCAATGCCAAACACTGCTGCTTGACTTCTGCCCCGAGCATCTGGGCTTGTAGTGTGGAGGGCACTGCCAGGAGTGGCTGAGTGTGAGAGGGAGCAGGGGTCCTCACAGCTTTGGAAGCCCCCCTGTAGAACCAGCAGGGACAGTCGTGCCCAAACCAACAAAGTCCTGTCCAAGCCTGCTTGTAAGGATTGGAACCCCACAGGTAATGCAAGATACCCCTAGGACCATGGCCACCAGCACGGGGACTGCAGGAAGGCAGCGGCCACTCCTAGGGACCCTGCTGATGAAGGAGGACTTCTTGGACGAGGAGGTGGAGGTGGGCTGCAAGGACGCTGTCCAGCACAATCCAGCATGTTTGGAGGCAGGAGTAGCCCCTCACCTTCTGCGCTGTCCTGTGGAGCTGTGGAGCCCTCACAATGAGGCTTCAGTTACACCTACTTTACATGCACACAGGGCTTGTTGCAGCCAAACCGACAGCAACAGCCACAGGCAGTGATGCAGGCGGGCAGGGGTGCAGGCGGGCAGGGGTGCAGGCGGGCAGGGATGCAGGGGTGCAGGGAGGCCGGGAGGCAGCTGTCAGCTCGTCCACACCTGGCTGCAGTTCCCTGCCCTCCACTTGGAGGCGCTGTGGTAGTGAGCTGGTCCCGACCTGTGGATGGTGGCGGGTGGCAGAGGGCAGGGCCTTGCTGCCCAGCAGTGACGCACCATGAGTCACCCTCCTACAGCAGCAGGCCGGGATTAGAGGATTTTTCTAGCAGACACTTGTGGCTGACAGAGGGGTGTGTGGGGGTCCACAGCAGGGAGCCTAGACCGAGGCTACAGCAGTCTTCCTGGTGGCCATGGGAGCCTTCCCCAAGAGGATATCTGGAGGTGGGCTGCAGGTGGCAGATAAATGATCTCATCTTGGCGAGAAAGGGGAAACTCGGCTGTGCAATAGACGGTGAGGCCAAGGGCAGGGCTGGCAGAGCACCTTCCCAGAATTCCAGTTAGCCCTGCACCGGGCTAAGGTGAAAAGCCAGGTCTTGGATGCTGCCCAGATTCCTGGGGACTTCGGGCATTGTTGACGTTACTGCTGGCTGGTCCGAGCACGCCAGGGCATCTTCCTTCCTCTGATGAGGTGGGCAGAGGCTGGAGCCGAGTGGGGGATCTGCCCATGGCCACTGGGGTGTGGCACATGGGGACAGTGCTGAGGCCAGGGCAGCAGGTCCACCGCGGGAGTTCCCCCCACTTTGGAGTTAGAAATCATTCAAACTTTTGGGATGGCGCTGTAGCCTGGCAGGTTGAGTGGCTGCCAGGGAGCGCCCTGGCCTCCAGCCTTGTCTCTGCTGCCAGTCCAGGTTCTCACGAATGCACTGGGAGGCAGTGTGTGATGAACCAGGGCCTGGGGTTTCTGCCACCTCCCATGGGAGCTCCAGGTGGAGTTCCTGGCTTCTGGCTTCGGCTGGCCCAGCCCTGGCTGACACAGGCATTTGGGGAAATGAAGCAGCAGATGGAAGATTCACTGTCACCTTGCTTTCCAAATATATGAACAAGTCTTAGAGAAGACCATATCTGGATACTTCTGCTGTGTCTATGCCTGTGTCTTCCCCAGAGCTATGTGAAAGGAAGTTGCAGAACCAAGACAATTAATACCTTCAACTCGGGCATCTCTTTCCTAAGAACACAGCAGCTTTCCTCCAAAACCAAGCTGTTCTAATCCGACCTAAACAAATGAACAACAACCCATACTGTTGCCTTATATCCAAACCGCAAGAAGTCCCAATTAGTCCCCCACCTTATTGTTATCCATCCATCCATCCTTATTTTGAGACACAGTGTTACTAAGATTCACAAATTACCTGTCTGTTGCATTTTGGGCAACAGACCCAATTTCCTGTGTGTAAATGATAAATGGGTGGCAGATTTTATAGCTGTGCTCCCATAAACACAAGCTTTAGCAATTCTTAAACCTTCTTAAAAATCATCCATTTACATGTGTTCTCACACTAATTAATGATCAGAACCATCCCAGGAAACACACACCGGCCCGAGTTCTGTCCCTGTTTTGAAGACAGTGCAAATGTCGCTGCTGACCACAGGTGAGAGTGGCCCCATAATGGACAGGTACTTGAGGCTGCTTGCAATAACAGCTCTGAGGCAAATCCTCTCAGAGCATTTAGGGGAAGCGAAGGGAGCGGTGGCTGGACAACTCTTCCCTGGGCGTGTGTTCCTCCCAGCCTGTGCCACCAGCTCCTCTTGGTCGCCCTGTCCCAAGGCTGCAACAGGGACTGGTGTTCAGAAGGAGTGCCAGCGCCAAAGGCAAAGGGTTAGCGCGTCACGCCACCATGCTGGCTCCTCATGCCGCTTTTCTGTAGCAAGAGGAGCAGGTGCCAGAGAAAGTGAGGGGCAAGGAAACCCCTGGTGTTTAGAGGAGAGCCGGCCGGGGCGGCGAGGTTCCTGGCCTCTGTCCGCCCACCCGGGTCAGGAACGGCCTTCCTCCTCCTCCTCCTCCTGGGTTTATCATTTCTCCAATAAGAAAGAAAAAAAAAAAAAATAGAAGGGCGTCTCGGGGGCAAAGCCCTTTGAGGGGCGAATGGGTGAGGACTCAAGACATTCTGAGAGGGGGAACAGTCGCGGAGAAAAGGGGCCCCGGCGGGGGGCGCAGGGCTGTGATTGTGGCCTTGTCTGGCCGCGCTTTCAGCCCAGAGCGCGGTGCTGGCGCTCCTGGGGCAGTTCAAGCCGCCACCTTTAGTTCTCGCTGGCTTTTCTGCCCTGTCCCAGAACCTCCGCAGAAGGCGCCTTATTTACCTATTCACACCCGGGCCAGGGAGGCGCATTTACGGGCTGATTAGCAACACCATTCACGCGAGGCCACTGACAAAAGCAGTTCCAGGCACTTGAAGAGGGAGGGAGGAGGGGGCCTGCCGAGATTATTTTCTCATTCAGAAGCCTGGCCGCTTGAGCCTTCCCGGACCCGTCTGAGGTCACTCGAATCCTCAAGCTGATGACAGAATTGATTTTATTTTTCTCCGAACAAGAATTCCAAACATGCTTTCACTGGGGAGTGTGCGGGTGCAGGTGCGGGGCTTCCCTGGCCGTCGGGCTGCAGCCGCGTGGGCACAGCACAGGGGGTGTGTTGCTATTTGTCACTTTCAGGCCTGGTTTGCTTCCCATTCAGGGCGCAGTGGTGAATGGCAGGTGGGGACGGCGGCCCGCCGGCCAGTAAAGACGGGCAGGGACTTGAGAGCCACCCCAGTTGTCCACGGGTGGGAAGCATCCGCCCAGCCGCTCGGCCACATCCTCTATCCCGGCCGGGATGCCTGGAGTACAGACTATGAAAACCCACGGTCCGACCCGAGTGGCCCCTGTGGGTGCCTTGGCTGGGTGTCACCTGCCCGAGGCGTCTGCTAATTAGAAGGCCCAGGGACTTCATCAAATGCTCGCCGCCTCCACCCCTGCCTCTCCACAGACCCCGTAGCTCTCGGTTCTGCCATCAGACTCCCCAAATGCGGTTGCGGAGCTGTTTGTCCCTGACCTACAGAGGCCCCGCGGTGCTCCTGGGCTGGAAGCTGCGAGGACACAGGTTTTCTAGGCCGCCGCATGGGTGAGAAATGATGGTCTCATTACGTGACACCTTGGCCGATGTGGAGCAAGCACTGGGGTGGCCTGGGGCAGCTTCCCCCCTGCACCATCCATCCCCCCCCACCCCAGGTTTCTCTGGCACTCTGAGCTTTGGTGACCTTTCCCAACGAAAAATAATGAAGGATTTTATCTGTTACCATCTGGAGATGGCCCAGGAGTTGTCTGGACCTGCAGGGACAGAGGGTCAGGATTAAGGTTAGAGATGTTAAAAACAAATCGCCCAGGCATAGCCAAGTGCAAAAGGTAAATGGAAAACCCTCCAGCTGCAGGGTGGGGTTCAGTGGGGAAATGGATTGCAAGAGTGTGAGGTTCGGGGGAAGCCATCGGCCTATGCAAGGCCCTAGAGCTCTCTCTGGCAAGGTTAAGACTTTGGGTTCTTCCCAACTGCTTTTTATGACTCCTGTGTGCTGGTAGATGACCAAGTAACCCACTTGTTGTCGTTGCGCAGTTTGGGGGCCTTTTCTAAAAGGACCTGCTGTGTGACCCCGAGCCAACGCTCAACCTCTCAGAGCCTCAGATTCTTTCCGGAGCCTATTACGGGTTTCCCTTCTATTCCTTTCCTGGAAGGTCAGCAAAACCCAGGATCGTTCTGCCAAGCATTTGCAAGCGGTTTTTCCCGTCCTCCAAACGCGTTGCTCAACGTGCGTTTCCCTGCCTCATGCGGTGTAGCCTCGGTTTTACAGCCCCTCTCTCTTTTCTTTGGAGGGGGGCATAGCCACTTGTGTTCCAACCCAACCGAAGGCAGCGTCAGGCCAGCCGGGGCCAAGCTCTCCCCGGACCGGCGGGCGGGCGGGCGGGCAGGCTGGGCGGGAGGCGGCGGCGCGGGCCGCGGGAGCAGGCCTTATTCGGAGCAGCCGGCTTGCAGCCCTGCGGCCCCGCCGGGCCCGGGGCGTCGCGGGCGCCTCGCAGGCGTCGGGAGCCGCTCGGGGCGGCCCGGGCGCGCGGCGCTGATTGGCAGAGCGGGCGCCACCGTCCAGGAAGCGGCTCGGGTTTCAGCGGGGGCGTGACCCGCCGCGAGGAGGCGGCGGCAGCGGCGGCGCAGCGGAGAGCGCCGCGGAGAGCCGAGCGAGCGGGCAGCCGGCCGGAGGGTGCGGAGCGGGCGAGCCAGCGTGCGCGGCCGCCACAAAGCTCGGGCGCCCGGGGAGCGGCGGCGTGCGTTGGCCCCGCGCGGTGACTGCTCTCCGGGGCTGGCGGGGGTGGGGGGCCGTCCGCGCGCCCCGGGGAGCCCCGAGGCCGCGGCTCGCTCTCTCGCGCGCGCGCTCCGGGCGCCTGCAACTTGCGAGCGAAGTTTTGGCGGAGCGAACGACCGCCGAGTTCCTTTCTTCCCCTGCGCTCCTCGGATCCCAGGGCGGCGGGCGGGCGTAATGCCCGCGCGCCTCCGCAGCCGGCCGTGCGCGTGAAGCCGCGGAGCCTCGGCGTCGGCCAGCACCCCTGGACCGCCGGTCCTTGGTTTTGAAATCTGCCACCCGCATCCCGAACCACGCCACGCCGTCCGCGGAGACTGCCCGGAGCGCGGAGCGGCGTTGCCATTCAAGGTAATCGGCGCGCCTGGCGTTTCGGGGAGGTGAGGGCGCGGGCATCGGACGCTCCCGGTTCTCCGACCTGGGCCGGGAAGGGGATGGGGGAACTGGGTGCGAGCTGGCGCCTCAGGAGTTTGGCTCCGACCACCCATTCTGGGCGCTGACGCTGCTTCTGGCGCTGCCACCTCTTCGCTGTCAAACGCGGGCGGGAACAACCCAGCAGGCCGGGGCTCTGGAGGCGCATCCTTGGGGTTTCTTGTCCTTGGGCCCGTCTCATCCAGGTCCTGCAGGGAAGCCTTCCCCGGGAGGGAACCCCTGAAGGAGTGTGTGAGTGTGTGTATTACTGGTGGTGGTGGTGGCAGGCAGTCTCTCTTAGGGGTGTCGCCTTGAGGGGCGGTGTCTGGGGTCTCCTGATTTTGTTGCGGGGCACCCCTGGCCGCGACCGGTGCCTGGCGAACTCAGCGATCCTGGGGCTAGGGGGCGGACTGAACCCACATTTCTCCTCCGCCTGCCTGCTCGGCCGCGGATGTCGACTGCGCGGCGAATTCCGACCTGCGTGTCGATTCCTGCAGCCTGGACCCGGGACGCCGCCGAGGGCGCTGCGCTGTGCCAGCCCCGACCACCGCGGCCCGGGCGCTCATGAGCTGGTGCCCAGCGAGCCTTCCTCGTTAGCTCCCAACTCCGGGAGACTTGCCTTTGGAGAGACCCGCTCCCCTGCTCAGGGCACCCCCTGCGCGTTTGGTGTAAAATGGCATCAACATTTAAAACTCCATTGTCCCCCGAGCCTCAAATCCGGGTAAATCTTCCCGGGGCCTCGAACTCATTTTTATCTGAAAAGCCTGTTTAGTTTGAATAGAAAATCAACGAGGCGCCTCTCTCCCTCTCCCTGGAATGTCAATTAAAATGCAGATTTCCCTGAGCTCTTTAGCGCCCCGAATGGGGGGGAGAGAAAAACAGGATATTCCAGGCAAACTAATGAAAGAAGCACTACAATGCGCCTGGCATTGCAGGTGCTGGCAGGGCAGGGAGCGGCCGGTGGGCTGGGGCTACATCTGCTGAGATTTCCACCTCCTGAGGTCTTCTTCCCGTACTGGACCTGGACCTCCGCTCCCCTGTGCTCCGGGGTGAAGTTGGAAGGCCGTGAGCGAGGGTGGGCACTGCCCTGGGCACAACTGACTAGTGCGTGAAGTCTTCTCGGGCACGGAGTGTCAGATGTCCTGCGTGGGAGAGCCGGCTGGCCGCCAAGGCTACGCCTTAGGCAGACGCCTTGTGGGGCGGCCCCTCCTTCGGCTTCTTGGACCATGTGGGCTTGGGGATGCTGTGGCCAGTGGCTTAGCCTAGCGCGGGAGCGGTCCCCTCCCGGCTGGTCGGAGAGCCACCTCTTGGGGATGGGGGAGGGCAGGCTTGTGCCTCGGTGTGTGTGTGTGTGGGGGGGGGTGACCGAGAAACGCCATCTATCAGAAGGCGGGTTGACAGCTCCTCCGCACGCAGGCTGAGCGGGAGTTCCCTTTCAAGGGGAAAAATAAACACGCCTGGGCTTTCACTGGGGCTCCGACTGCAGGAAGGATTATGGTCTTGAAGGCAGGAAGCCGGGATTGTGGCCGCCAGCGGCATGCTGGGCCTGTGTTCCCAACACGGAGCCTCGAGACCTAATTATCCTGCCCAGGAGGTCGCGTCGGACTTTTGTCCACTCTGGGGAGGAGCAGAGCGGACCTGCCGCCTGCAGGCCTTTGCGCAGATCAGAGATCTGGGGCAGGGGCCGCCGTGGGGCTTGAACCTGGAAACGGCTGAAATTCAGGTTTCCCCTGGGAAGCAAGAATGGGGCTCCGTGTGCCTTTCCGCGTGTGCCTTTCCGCGGCCTGGGGCTAAGGAGGCCCCTCCGGGCAGGGCCAGGTGGGTGAAGCGGCTGGGACAGTAGCCTGGGGTCACAGACTGCTGCTGAGGTTGCTCAGGCAGTGTTGCCGACGGAGAATTCCCCTACATTCTGCAGATGCCTAGGGATGTTCTTGTACTGCCCTCCCACATGTATGTAGAAATAGATACAGAATATCTTAGGAGGCTCTGCGCCCTAAGAGGAAGGGAAGGAGAGTCCCTGAAGTGATGTAAAAGCGCGCGCGTGCGCGCGCACACACACACACACACACACACACCCTTTTCCCATTTCACCCTTTGGATGTAGGCCCTCTCTGCTGGCCCCCCGTTTTTAATCTTCAGGCGGGACTTAAAGGAGCTATTTTTTTTTATGGTAGAACTTTGGTGAGGCCCCAGTGGTGTTGAAATCCTGTGTCATAATTTGAAACACCAAGTTGGCACAAGCGCGGGTTGGAGTTTTTGTATGAAAGGTCTCCCCCGCCCCCCACCTTGTACGATGTGGCTGCCGGGGTCGGAAGGCTGTGCTTGGTTGCACCCTTTCCTGCCATTGCTTCCAGCATGTTCCCTGGAGCATGGTCACTGACTCTGAGTGCATCTCGAGTTCTTTGGAATGTTTTAAACTTGTTGGGGAAGGACTTTTTTCCATGGGTGACTATGCCTGTGGCTGCTATGCCTGTGCCCCAGCTAGAGCCCCCTGGCTGTTAGGAGCCTCAGGCGCCCGACTTCCGCTTCCTGCTGCTGTAGCCCCTGGGAGGCAATGCAGATGGCTCCAGTGATTAGGTCCCTGCCACCCATGTGGGAGACCTGGATGCATTCCTGGCTGCTGGCTTCTACGGGCTTTGTGGGTATCTGGGAGGAGTGAGCAACGCGTCTCTTCTCTGCCTGCCTCTCTCGAAACTACCTTAAAAATAAATAGGTTATTGGCCTGGCCAGCATATTACTATCATTCATGCCCTGGGTTGAAGACATTTAACAATGTGGTCGGTGCATGGGGGCGCTGGGCTTGGCCCCCTGTGTGCATTGTTGCCCGGATGCCTTCCAGCTCTCTTCCGTGGCTGCCTGGGGGACGATGGAAATCTACTTCCGCATTTGCGGATGAATCCTGACAAGTGGGGGGAATTTTCTGGTAGCTTTTCTGGGATCCTTTGGATTTCACTGGGTCCCTCCCACTGTGAGAGTGGGAACCAGCCAGCTCCGGGAACTGGTCGTGTAAGCAGATGCTGCCTTCCGGCCGCCTGGCCAGTTTTCCACAGGATGGGGAGAACCTGACAAGGCTGAGCCCACCAGCCAAGCCAGCAAGCTTGTTTTCCTGGTCGTTCTCGAAGCTGAGGTCAGGCGCTCCTGCTTGAAGGGTGGTGGAGGCCTGGTCGATGGGTGACAGAGAGCGCTCTTCGCTGCACTCATGTGGCCACGCCTGAGTCCTGTAGCTGCTGCTTTTTCTCTCTGTTTCTTGAAAGGATGGCTTTTCAGAGGTTAGCCTCACACCTTTGTGGACGGTTCTGGAGGACACGCCTAGTGGTGGGCAGATAATGAAAAATGCTCATTGTGCCCATTGGGCGTCTGGAACTTTAAGAGAGAGGTACTGGGTGGAAGACAGCACTAACTCGCCTTGATCTCCTTTTCCTGGCAGCGGCAGCGGCGGCTAGACCAGCTTCAGCCCAGCAGCACCCTGGTTCCTGAGACCCCCACTCCAGGCTGAAGGCATTGCAGGCAGTCCATGCTCCCCGGGGACGTGCGCAGATGGGATTAACGTCCACATGGAGATACGGACAAGGACCGGGGATTGGCACTGGAGCCATGGTCAGCTGGGGCCGCTTCATCTGCCTGGTCATGGTCACCATGGCAACTGTGTCCCTGGCCCGGCCCTCCTTCAATTTAGTTGAGGATACCACCTTGGAGCCTGAAGGTAAGGGGTATCATTTCCCTTTTGTTGGGGGTGCGGAGTTTGTTTTAGGGGATTTGGGTGTGGGCGAAGTGGCACTTACTGGAAGGCCTGTTGAGTTTGGAAAGGAGTCTTGGAGAGGAGGTGGAGACCTTGTGAGAGGGCTTTTTTGGGGAGCCCTGCGGGCAGCAGGGTGCCTTGCTTGGTGGTCCCTGGCTGAGTGTGTCCCTCTCTGTGCTGGGTGAGGGAGGGTTGCAGCCAGAGCCGGGGAGAGCCGTGGCAGCCCGTGCTGTGCCTTGGCACCCTCGCTCCCAGGATGGGTTCCTACTCTGTAAAGGATTGCTGGTTTTAAGAAAAGGAGCTGGGAAGGGACGTCGGCTTCTGTCTGAAATGCTCATGTTTTCATTGTTCAAGGACGAAAGATTTTGGAAGTGAGCATGGAAAGGATTGACTTACTAGGGGTTCTTATTTTTATTTTTATTAAAGTTTTTTTTTTTTATGCTGCTGTAGTCATCTGACCTTGTAAGCCACGTGCCCTGGAGTGGCCTTCTAGTTCAGGTCACCTTCCGCGTGGCTCCACCAGGGGTCTGCCGGCTCCGTGAGAACTTCCAGACCCTGTGGGGCCGTGCAGCTCTGAGACTTCCTTGTAAAGGCATCGGGCCACTTGCAAGGCCTCGGCCAGGCTCAAGTTTTCCACTGGTTTGGACCCTGTCTCCCCAGGTTCTTCCGAGACATCATGAGCCAGGCGTCTGCTTGGTGCAGCCCTGAGACCTGTCATCGGCAGGGAATATTGGTAGCCGAGTTAGTTTGCGAGTGGTAATCTGAGACTAGCATGCCAGATCCCAACACTCATCGCCACTTAATGAACCTGCTTGCTGAGAGCCCACCTGGTGCCTGCCTGGCTCTGGGGGAGCCGGCACCATCCTTGGTGGCATCTGGGATTAGCCGAGCTGCTGTGCAAGTGCATGGGGAGCCCAGGCCCTGGGTTCGCTCTGTTGGGCTGGGTAGCTGGGTGGGGACAGGGAGCCGACCCGAGAGGGGTCCCTGGTAGTGCCTTCACGCTAAGGGTCTATGCATACTTGATGAGAGGGTAAGCCCCTGGGTACAAAGCACCAGAAGTGTGCCAGGGAGCTTGGGGAACTTTCTGTTACACAGAAATGTGACCGCTTTGTCATGAGCAGGTGTGGTGACGTCCCAGCGACGACGGCATCCCTAGGAAGGGAGTCTGGGTGTGTGTGTGTTGCGGGCGGGGTGTGGGTGTTTGTGTCTGTAGCTTGTACCGTCTGCACCTACAGATGGCTTCCGGCATTACCTCGTGGTGCCTCATGTTGTGACATCAAGATGGAAGTGATTGGCAGTGGGGGGTTGAGTGGGAGGGAGGAGGTTCCAGGTTTCTGAAAGTTGGGACTGCGCTTCTTTAATTTTGCTAATAATTAAAATGGATGTTCCCGTAATTGTTGGTTTTCCCTCGAGTGCATGGCTTAGCGCGCAGCGGGCAAGAAGAGCCGGGATTTCCTACAGAGGGGTTAGGAGCAAGCTGCCATTTTTCATTTGGATTTTCAGGGTGGCCTGGTTGTGGCTTGATTTCAGTGTGAAGTGGTCCTGGAGGGTTTCTTGAACCTTTTTTAATTACTGATGGGAGGTTACGGTGATGTGGATACCTGCACAGTGGGACCAGGCAGCGGTGTAGGAAGGCACTGAGTGCCCCGCACTGTTCCCTGAGTGGGAATTGCCGTGTGAGGACGTGGGTGTAGTTGACAGCTGGTCTTCCCATGTGGGGATGTGGGGATGCCCTGGGAGGAAACCTGAGATGTCCCTGAAAGTTGTAGGTCTGGCTTTACCGGGTATGTGTGTGTGTTTGTGTCTGGGATCATTAATTTGCCTCTAGAATCCCAAGACACTGGAGTGAGTAAGGAGACTGCGAGCCCTGGGCCTCCTGCAGTTCTGTGCCTGTATGTCTTCAGGGTCTCTTTATGGATACCCGATGGATGCTCATGCCCACTGCCTAGCTGCCTCTGAAGGTTGAGGTGGGCATAAAGGCCAGTCAGTACGAATGGCCGCCAGTGGGCACCGCGGTGCCAGCTGTTACCATTGTCCCTGGGAAGGCTGTGCCCGTTCCCACAGTGTCTGGCTTTTGGGAGAGGGGCAGTGTAAAATGCTGCCTGTGGAAGGAGGAGGCCCCTCCCCCATTCCAGGTCCTGAGGGGTTGCCCACCTCCCTCTCTGCCACCCAACCCCTCAATACCAGCCACCTGAGAGCAGATCATTCCTGGGGGGAGTTTGGTGATAAGGAGGGGCTGTTTGTCTATCTGAGGTTAGGATAAGCACAGCTGTCTTCCTGTATAACTATAGCTTCCTTCCCGTAGCAGTTAAGGTCTGCTTTGACTTTCTAAAGCCTTATCTTGGGAGACTTTTTGTTTTGCTAATAGGGAATTCAGTTTAGATCCTGTGTGGTTGGATCCTCCTGATGAAAGGGTCTCGGAGGAGAACCCCTGGCCTCTAACCCCAGAGCCCTTTCCTGAGAGTGGGGCTAGCCCCTGGATGGCCTTGGCTTTGTGGCTGGCAGAGTGCATGTGGCTTGCTAGCCCAGGTCTGTCTTTCAGAGACCCTGTGCCTGCAGGCGGGGGCCGGATTCTGCTCACCTGAGAGCCGTGATCTGCTGCTGCTCCTTGGTTCTGGGGCAGGGATGCGAAAGGCGTGGGATTGATTGAGACGGGAGCAGGCCGCAGTGCCAAGTTCTGTGCATGAGTGTTGTAAACAGTCACACACCCTCCCCATCTTAGCCTGGTCACCTCTGAGGGGGACTCTTGCTTTCAAACTCTTTCTGCTGTTTGCATCTCAGGTGGCTAACACAGCCGCGGGTGCCCTTACCAGCATCTTCCTTTACCCCAGCCCAATAGGAGCTGGGATAAAAGGGCATCCCCAGCCCCAAAGCCCTGAGGACTTGCCCACCCTCCTCAACCTGTGATTCCTGGCCTGTATCGAGGCAAGCACTGGGGGGAGGTTTGCCCGTCTTCCTTAAACTTATTGGGGGGGCAGTCAGACTGGATGTGGAGCTGGCCGAAAATTCGATGACAGAGAAGCAGAGTGTGGGGTTCTGCGTGGGTACCCCCTCAGTCTGATTTTTCCACTAAGCCCTTTGTTGGAAGTGTTGTAAATGTCATATCGGCCATATGCATTTAATTGCAAGTGAAAAGAAAAACAGAATATCTCCACATACCAAGAGTGGATGCTTTAAACTAATCTGTTTTATATTATCTGCATCTTTCCCCCTCAATATGGGTGTTAATATTTAAGAGTTGACTGTAATTTGATCGTTAGGCTTAGGAACAAGGACTTATTCTTGGCCAATTAAACCAAATGCAGGCTTATGCAGTTAAATACACAATGAAGTACACATTCTTTATTAGTATATAAAGTATTTCACAATTCATGGACGAAGAGCTGTGTTTAATATTACTTCTAGAACTCAAATCTGGCAAGCCCAGAGAACTGGTGTTTGTATACTTTCCATACTGCTCCCTCTAATCCGACTTTGGATTGTGTGTTTGTGTGGGTGTGTGTGCACACACACGTGTGTGCACCTATTTGAGCCAGTTGAGCACTGAGCATCCACGCAGCCCAAAGCTCCCCGTCCATCATGGCCCCCGCAGGCCAGAACTAGAGATGTGTTCCCTTGGAGTCTTGACTCGGTGGAGGGTGAGGGTTCAGATAACCAGGGCTATCGTATTTGAGAAGTTTCTGAAGGGAGAATTAATGAGTAATTACATGGTTATGAAATAACTGGGGTGGTGTTCAAGCAGGAAGTTTTGTTTAATATTCACGTTCTCAATTAAATCTGTCCACAGCCCTTCAGTTGTCTGGGGCGGGCGGTGAAAGCCCTCCTCCCCTCTGTCAGCGTCAGGCCCTTCCGCCTTTCCCTTCCAGCTATTTTTGTCCCTGCTGGAGGAGGCAGGGAATTGATTTTTGGGTGCTGGTGTGTGGGTAGGTGGGAAATCTTGAGGCTGCTGCGGCATCCCCCTCTCCCACACCCCGACTTCATTTTTGACGGGGTGACCTGCTGTGTGCGAAGGGTTCTGGAGTCATTTCTGGGGAGTTCTCATTAGGCCTTCCCCAGAGAATTCGGAGCCGGTGCTTTCGATGGGTCGCTCTCTGGTTCCTTAGGTCTTGGTGGTGGTGGTGTCTCTGCCCCGTGCCCCGAATTCTCCTTCCTGGCATCAGAAGGCTGGGCATTGTTCCAGGCCCACCCCTCTGTTCCTCGATTTGTCTTCTCAGTGTTGCTGTCTTTTTTTTTTTTCTTTTAAAGATTCCTTGGAATATGAGGGGTCAGAAGAGGGGCTCAAGTTCTAGTTCTGTTCCTCCCTGCTCTGAGTCGTCACTGCCTGCTTTTAGGGGGCGCAAGAGAAAATGCAAAATGGTGGTTCCCCATCGGTGGAGGCTGGAGATGATCCTGGTGATCGTGTATATAGCTTGAAGCTTTCGCCTTTTAGCTGTTCCTAGGGATGTTAACAACCCCTGGGGAAGCCATGGTGCACCTGGAGGAATTGATGTCAAGGTCAAGGCACCCTGCAGCTTTCAGTCATTTAGTTTTGGGAGACTTGTCTCCCTAGGGAGCGTGAAGGTGCTGAATGTGGCCTTGGCTCTGCTGTGGAATATGCCCATTGTGGACTGAGAATATCAAGCATCCCTGGTTTTTTCTTTTTTCTTTCTTTTTTTTTTTTTGGACTGGACTGAGTTAGGGACCTGAACTACGGCATATATTCTCCTTGCCTTTTAATGCCTGTCTGACCCAGGGTGGTGAATTCCAAGTCACTCGTGAACGGAATGCAGTCATATAGAATTTCAGGCTGTGGTGAGCGTGTTTTATGAGGTTAAAAATAGCTTATAAGGCAAATGCTGATAGGTCCAGCAAAGAGAACAAGAGAGGCCTTTATTTGTATGATTTATGCTTCACTTTTCCTTAAACAACTTCATTTTGAACTCTAACAGTAGTAAAGTTAACATCTCTATAAATTGTTGTGACACGTATACATATATATATTTTTTACCCAGAACGCTCATGTGACTTTACCTGATCTATTTTTACACTTGATAGTTTGCCATGAAGCTTTTTAATATGTGACCAATTGTAGTGATTTGAAAGCATTCAGACATGGAGCAAGGCCAGCTTTGGGTTGGGTGCGTGCGTGCGTGTGTGTGTACATGTTTTGCTGGGGTGTTATGAAGATGAATATAAAGATTTTGGGTCACTGGTGGAGCTGAGTCTTTTAGCTCCCCGTGCACCTTGGGCACAGTGGGGTTGCCCTAAAGCTGTGGGACTGCTCCCAGGGGCCTCCTCCTCCTGGCCCTGCTAAACCTGGATTTCCAGTAGGATTGCTAAAATGTTCTGGTTGTTGTCAGTCCAACCCAAGAATCACCAACTACACAATGAATCCAAATTCTGCCTAAGACATTTGTTTTTAAAATGCAAGTGAGTCAAATAAAAGAGAAGTAAGTTGTCTTGGATGGCCTGTGCTGCAGGAAGTCTGAGGGAACTTGGCCTGGGAAGCTGGGTCCCCTTTGCAGGATTTGCTGGGCTGTGTGACCTTAGACCAGTTAGATAACCTATCTGAGCCTGAGTTTCTCTATCTGGAGATTGAATGCAAATAGCCAACCAAGCCTCTGTCTGCTTTCTGGCCCAAGCTGGGTACTTAGAAAATGCTAATTTCTTCCCCGCCCCACCCCACTTGCCAAACTAAATTTAAAACCAGTATTTTGCAGACTGATAAGATGTTTGTCCTTCAGTATACACAGCAAGTCTTCTGATGAGAGAGGTGAGTTAAAATAGAAAACTGACCTCCTAGCTAGGTTTGTTTGTTTGTTTATTTATTTATTTACTTACTTACTTACTATCCTGGGCTTTGTGCAATGTGATCATCTTTCTGCTTGTAGTTCAAATGGCTCAGGATTGATATTTTTTTTTCCTCCTTTGTTAAAAAACTCAGTTGTAGATGTGTGCTAGCAGTGGGATGCATACGTCATGAGACACAACAGGTTTTGGAAAGGATGTTTTCTGTTTGAGGCTTCCAGGGCTGGGGTGGGGTGCCACTCGGCCCTGGTTAGAATGGTGATGGGGCCACTTTCGCCCAGGTCAGTGACCAGAGCCTGTTGCGATTGCCCTTGCCTTGGTGGTTTGTAGTGACCCGTCTGCTGCGTGATCTAGGTGCAGAGGGAGGGGGCTGCTTGTCTGCCTGGCAGGGAGCGCTTGCTGTGGGGCCTGTGGGAGTGAAGTGGGGAGGAGCCGACCTGTGTGGTCCTGTGGCGGTTACGGGATGGGACAGGTGGGGCTGGATGAGCTCACCTTCCTGGCCAGTGAAGCCTCAGGAGGAATGAGGTCAGGCGCCCTTCACCCATTCCTTGAGGTTGCGATGGTGACGACTGGCGTTGTGCTGGGTACTTGGATGGATTATCTTGAATCCTGTAATCCAGAGGGTTCATGTATTCCTGTTGTTGTGATATGACAAGGTAACCGTGCCTCTCGGGGACAAAGTCACTCTTTGGCTGTATCACATGGACCCAGCTCCTCCGGAAAAGTTTTTGGAGCTAAAATGATTTGCAACTTGATTGCTTCTGCTTGCTGAGCAGGCCGTCCTGGGGCAATGCCCCGCCCCTGACCATGGCGTCCTTATTCCTCCTAAATCTGTCATTGACCCTGGGGGATGCTGTGATCACTGCTTCTTCCTTCTGTCTCTTCCTCCCACACCCACACTTGTCCACAGCAACATCTCAGGCCGTGAAGGACTTGACTTTGTGATTCTCTGAAATGACCCCTGTCTTGTTGGTTAAGATTCTTGGGGTGGTATGGCAGCCGCGGTCTGCTCTGCGATACTGGCATCCCATATGGGTGCCCGTGTGTGTCGTGGCTGTTCAGCTCCTGACCCAGCTCCCCACCTTTGGCCTGGGAGGAGCAGCAGAGGATGGCCCAAGTGCTTGGGGCCTGGAGCCCACACGGGAGACCCAGCCTGAGCCCCCTGGCCATGGCCTGCCCCGAGCAGGCCATCGTGGCCATCTGGGGAGTGAGCCAGCAGGTGGGTCACTCACTGTCTTTTCTGCCTCTCTCTCTTTCCTTCCTCCCCTTTCCTTCTCTGTAACTCTGACTTTGAAAACAAATGGATAAAGCTTTGAAAAAAAATAAAAAGAAGCCAATTCTGCTTTAGGAGACCCATGGGGCTTGCTGCTCTGGGTCCCAGTGGTGACTCAGCCCACAGTGGGTTCTGAGGAGGCAGAGCGCTGGCCCAGCGTGCAACTGCCTGAGCTGGGCTGGCTGCCCCCACACCTTTCCTGTCCCAGATGCCAACTCTGGAGGTTTGCCCTAGCTGGTACTGAGCAGTGGCCTTCTGCTCATTGCTTTGAGAACCGCTTCAGCCCTTCTTTGCAGCATTTCTGATTTGCAAGGGGGTGGGAAATCAAGCTCCCCCCTACTGCCCTGACAACCCTTCAGCCAGGCCTCCCGTGTCCTTCTAGGGTCATTTCTCAACAGAATTCAGGAGCAGACTTGGAAAGCTGGGAAAGAGAACAGGTCCAAGATGGAAGGGCAGAAGCAGACACACCCAGTCTCCCGTCCGCCATCTAGGGGAATGGAGCCCACTGTTAAACAAAAGTAAAGTTCAGTTTGGTGGTGTTTTTTTTTTTTTTTTTAAGGTGATCTCTGATCCCAGCAACTGCAGGGATGCTTTGGGTCAGGCTTGGTCGCTAACCTTTGCTCTGGTGCCCCATATGGGGTCATCCAGGGGTTGGACATGATAGCTCAGTGTGGGAGGAAGTTGTAGAAATCTCAGCCGGAAGGAGACACCTCACTCCCCTCTGAAGCTTGCAGCCCCAAGTGAGATGCGCACCCTCGGAGCTCGGCAGAGGGGCTGTGGGCTTTGGCAGATGCTCTTAGCATTCCCAGAGACGCGGGTTTGACTCCTTAGGCTGGCTCTGCTCATTTGTCCCTCCTCCCCCTTGGTTTTTTCTAAGACGCTGCCACTGGGCAGGTTGTGTCAGGGATGGAAGATGGGGTGTGGTACATGTAGAGCAGGGTGTATCTCAGAGGGGAGCCCGAGCTGGAGGCGTCTGCACCCTCAGGGTGTTCCATGGACGTGGGCTAGGTTGTCCCTGGTCCAGTGATGGAGGTGGCCCCAGTCACAGGGCGAGAGCGTGCAGCCCACTTCCGCTGCTGGGTGATGCCCCTTGCGGGACCCCTCCCCCGCCTCGCCAGTGGCTACTGGCCGGTGCTTGAGCTGGGTCTATTTCAGCTGGCTCCTTGACCGTCACTTCCAGCACTACCTCCAATGAGCAGACTGCTTGCCAGGCTGACCTGGAGGCAGGGAGAGGGGTAAGTGTTCAGGCATTCGGCAGGGAAGTGACGGCGGGTCTGTGGGTGGGTAGCCAGGATGCTTGGGAACCTTGCCCAGCCTTTCTAAGATCAGATGGTTGCTTGATAAAGGGCTCTGCCGGGAAGAGAAGACCCTTCTGGGTGCTAGGTTGGTTGGTCCGAGGTTTTACCTCTGTGCATATGGGCAGGGGTTGGGTAGGGTGAAGGTTTCACCGTGGTGGCGCCTAGGTTTAATTTGGAATTTCCTGAATTGATGTGGGTTTCACTCCTCTGGCACAGGATCCCTAAAGGGGAGAGGTTTGGTGTTCTCTGCACAAAATTGGAGAAAAGTGATCCCTGGGGTCCTGGCTAGCTGATTCTGGGCTCTGCGGGCCGAAGCAGCTGGGTCAGCGGAATGCCTGCTCCAGGCTCCCACCCTCCTCCACGAGTCTGGGCCGGCCTTCCAGCCCCTTGCTGAATCCTCCTCTGGCCAGGAAGCAGTGCCTGAGCAGGATGTACTATCCAGCTTTGCCTGTCTGCCAGGGCTGACCCGGCTACCCGGCTAACGGGGCTGACCGCATTGGGAGCGGGAGGAGAGCCAGAGGAGAGCCATCTCCGAACCAGCTTCGAGCTGGGGGCCTGCTGAGAGGAGCAAGGCCCCAGGCCTTTGTATAGACTTACTGGAACAATGGCCCTCCAAGATTCTCACCTCTGCCCTCTTGGGATAATTCTGCGAACCCACCTCCCCCTCCCCACCCCGCCCCACTTCCACTTAAAAAGTTTTTCTGTATTCAAAAAGTACCATGGCCTGGGGAAAATGTCAAACAATATTTAGACATTGATCTGACCTTTAATGGGACTTAAAGGGCAAATGCGCCCACTTGAGACTGCACCGTTTATGAAGTGTTTGTATCAGGCTCTGCCGCAGCTTCTGGGGGCCGCAGGTGATGTGATGTTCGGCAAGGTGGCTGTCCTTGAACTCTTGCTCCTGGAATGCATGTCTGTCTCTGCAGTTCACGGGAAGGCACGTCTCCAGCTTGGGGACCCAGGGAGGCACGACTCCAGCCCCCAGTTCCACCTTGCTCTGCTTTGGGGCTTGTGAGACCATTCCCAGCATGCTTTGGGGCTTGTGATTATTTGTTCATGCTCCTCTGTCCGAGTCTTAGGAATTCTGTGGGGTGTGACCATGCTCTGCACAGTGAAGCTGTGAGGTCCTGAAAGAGTTTGTGGGAAATGGAATGGAAAAATAGGTAGGTTTGTTCTGGGGCCAAAAGAATTTTGAAATCCATGAGTATGAGGGATTACCAAAGCTTTATGAAAAATATGGTTTGGAATTGATAGTTTTTTGCACCATCTTTGAATTCCGTTTTTGTAAAACTGGTTTTTCCTAAGTCCCAGGCCACACCCCTTACTAATTACCCAGATGGGTGGGGTCTGTGGGTGTTGATAATGCCACTTCCCCAACTTTAGGTATTCAGTTCCCTTTGGGAGTGTTTCTAGAAGTCCCCACCTCCTTGGGTAACTGACAGAAATGTGCTGTGACAGGTTGGTTCTTTTGAAAGAAAACCCGGTTTTGAAGTCAGGAATGTGAATCGAGGTTCTCCTGGGGTTGGGAAAGCAGTATGGTGACTTCAAGCATCTGTGTTGGCACTACCACCTGCCGACAGGGACCTGGGAGACCCCAGGGCCAGGGCTGACCTGCAGGGACCTAGGGGAGCCCCGGGGCCATGGCTGAGCCGCAGGGGCCACCTCCTTCCCTGGGTGAGAGGGCTTTTGCTCAGAGGTGACCCTTTTCTTAAGGGCTACATGCAGAGACCTTCTGGGGTAGTTTCCACTGTTGTCCTTGCTGTAACCTTGAGGGCGGTGTGTTCCATGGACTGCAACTCGGGCCGGGCACATGCAGTGTGTTCCTGGCTGAAGCGGCTTTGAAACACTGTCCCCTGGCCACCAGAGGCAAAGGTCTCCCAGGAGGACCTCAGGCTAGCACTAGACATTTGCTAACTCCGGAGTGTGTTGGTCATTGTGCCCAGGGACGCCCATGGGAAGCAGGGTGTACAGACATCAGCTCTGCAGAGCCTGGAGGGGCACACAAAACTGCTCTGGGCAGAGGCAGTGGTGCAATCGGAGAGCTGTGAGCCTGGCTGTGGAGCCTGGACAGGAGCTTGCCAGGCTGGGCAACAGGGCAGGTGCGTTGGTGGATGTGGGGAGGCAGGAGGGAGCAGCCAAGCGTCTGTGTCCGCTACTCTTTGGGTTTTATTTGGAGCATTGTGAAGTCCAGGGGTGGACAGCTGGCTAGCAGAGATCCAGGAACAGCTGTGTTCTCAGGGGCATCGGAGTGAGCTTCGTAGGAAGGGATGCAGAGGTACCCAGAGGGGCATCAGGTGAATGGGGAGCTTGGGCTGTTGGCTGCTGCCAACAGCAGCGAGAGGCGGTGGCCGGTCCCTGGCTGGTTCTGCACAGGGCCTTGTGAGCTGTCCAGGGACACTTCCCTTGGTCAGGAGTGTGAGTGGCTGGGGCTTGGAGAGTAGGATGCATCCATGGGTACAGGAGGGGCATGGAAGGAGAATTTTCTAGAAAAGCAGGAGGTTCTCTGTTTTAAAAAAAAAAAGGATTTTTTAAAAAAAGATTTATTTTTATTACAAAGTCACATATACAGAGAGGAGGAGAGACAAAGAGGAAGATCTTCCATCCAATGATTCAATTCCCAGGCTACAAGCAAGGAGGTAGATGGGAAGTGAAGCTGCCAGGATTAGAACCGGTGCCCATATGGTCTCCCCGGGGCGTTCAAGGCAAGGACTTTAGCCTCTAGGCCACTGCACTGGGCCCAAGGATTTATTTTTAATTTTTACTTGAAAGAGTTATGGAGAGAAAGGGTGAGAGGTAGAAAGATATTCCATCTACTGCTTCATTCTCCAAATGGCCACAATGGCCAGAGCTGAGCCCATCTGAAGCCAGGAGCCATGGGTTCAGGGGCCCAAGGCTTTTGGGCCACCCTCTGCTGCTTCTCCGGATCATAAGCAGGGAGCTGGGTCATAAGTGGAGCAGCCAGAACTAGAACTGGCACCCCATGGGATGGCGGTACTGCGGAGGGAGGGTTGTGCCAGCCCCGAGAAGACCTCCCTGACAGGTGGAAGGCAAGCCAGTAGCTGAAGGTGCCTTGTCTCTCTGCTGGCGGCTCCTGGGCTCTTCTCACTGGCCCACTGCTTTTGCATGACGATGATGATGGTGTTGATGATTGGCCTGTCGTGTGGCCATGCAGGTGTGCTGTGAGCCATGGGTCCCTGTGCAGGTGGGTGATGGGGTCTGAGTGTTCACCAGGTGCCCAGCGTTGTATGGGTACGGTCCATGTGCTCCCCTGTTTGGTGTGGGGAAGAGGCATGAAGGAATGGCAAATGTGGGCGTTGGGCCCAATGTCACGTGACTTAGGTGGCAGGCGGGACTCGGCTCCCTGCTGCGCCTCGTGTCCTTCAGGACTGGGCATGGCATGTTTAATGTCCACCTGTTGCTTGGTTGTGCTGTGATGTGGGGCAGGAGTCGCCCAGAGCGTGAGCCCTGACAGGCCCTGGAGGACTTGAGATGTCCCCCATTGTGTGCTGCGTGTGGCAGGCGTGTTTCCAGGGGGCGGCAGGAGGCTGTGGCCCGGGGCCACCTGATGGCCGTGCACACAAACCCTCTTTGTGTGTGGGAGCTGTGGAGTGCGGGGCCCGTTGACATACTTGCTGTGCAAGTTTCTGCATCCTGGGCACGCTGTAATCTACTTGCCTGTCTCTTGGGAGAATGCCTTTGGAACAAAGGGCTCGATTCTGGAGTTCTTGTGTGAGCAGAATGGCCAGGGTTGAGGGATTTTGTGCAAACAGTGCTTAGTCCCTTTGTCTTACTGGTGAAGTGGGAGGTTTTTTGCTTCAAGTTATTTATTTTCATTTTATTTGGAAGACAGCACGAGTTCTTCCCATGCACCGACTTACTCCCCAAATGCCCACAGCACTCTCGGCTGGGCCAGGCCAAAGGCAGGAGCCAGGAACTGCATTTGTGTCTTACCTGGGTGACAGGGGCCCAAGGACCTGAATCGCCACTACGGCCTTCCTGGACACGCCCCGAGACAGGGGCGTCCCAGCTGGCACCTTCACTGTTCTGCTCCCCAAAAGTTCAAACCCCCCCTTCCCCACCGCAGTGGGAGTTTTGTGCTTGGGAAGCTGAGAGTTGAATGCGGTCATGTGACCAGGGTGAGAGGTGTGTTCCCCTCCCCCTCCATGATGTCCCTGTCATTGACAGCCTGAAACTTTGGGCTGGAGGCAGAAAACACAGGGAGGGAAGGTGTGCATTTTGAATCCCCACACTGGGTGATCCGGGTGACTCAGCCACAAATGTTTGTGTTCTTAGATGCTTTTCTGACATTTTTATTTTCTTGTGTGCCACAGTATGATTTCTGTACCCCGTGGAGAGTTGCACCCCGCCGTCCTCAGGCCCTGAGTTCTGTGGAGGGTGTCATTGGTCATGGCTCCCGTCTTAGAAGCACTGACCCTGAGCCCCTGGGTGAGGAGAAAGGGCAGGCAGTAGGGCAGGCAGGCTGTGTTGGAGGTGGCTCTTAGGGCTGTGCGTTGTAGAACAGCTGGGCGCTCAGCTGGAGCAGCTGCAGCTCCCGCGCCTGCCCACTTAGCTCCATTTCTGTCCGTCCCCCGCTTTCCTGTTGGCAGTTTTCCTTGAGGTCTGGAGCGTACGTGCGTCCTTGCGTCATGCTGTAACCCATGTCCCTCCTTCCCTCTCCAAGGACAGATAGACCCGTGCCTTCGTAGGCCTGCATGTGGAGTTTGTTATCCTTCAAGTCAGTTCTGGTCTGTGCGAGCCCCTGTAGTCGGGCCCGAGACTGCCGCTGGTGACATCATCATGAGCCTCCGTTGCTACAGAGTGGGGTGGCCAGGTTGATCACGTGTCTGCTTGTCGGGTTGCACTTCATTGATTCCTGGTTGTTCAAAGAAAGCCTTCCAGGGTACTGTGTGTTGGAGGGTTTCAGCCGTCCGTCCCAGTGGACTCTGTGGGTGTAGCAGGTGATGGTGGCGTGGCCTCAGTGGGATGGCCAAGGCAGGCCACTGGGCACTGGGAGAGGCCCTGCCACCCATCTGCCATGCTTTCCGTGTGGCTCAGCAGGAACATCTACCACTGGCTTCTGTTCCGCCAGGACACTTGATCACTGACCACTGCACCACCCTTGCTGCAAGCAGGAGCCTGGGCTGTGGCCCTGCGACCCACCCGCTGTCCGGTCCATCACCTCCTGCCTCTTCTTCCCTGTTCTCTGCACTCCCCTCCCCCGCCCTTCTTCTTTTCTCCCTTGTTTGTTCAGATGAATCCATCTGGGTTTCTGTCTCCCTGGAGGAATGTGTCCAGGGCTACCCTCGGTGGGGTTTGTCCCAGGGGCGACCCCTCGCATGCCCGGACCCAGGTATGGTCTGCGCCATTAGAAAGGCCCTGGCTTTCCTTGTGAGAGGAGCTCAGTTAGGTCCCACCCCCACCCGCCCCAGCACGACCTGCATCCTCCTGGCTCTGCAGCTTGAATCTGTCGTCCGTTCTCCCCTGAAAGGATCAGATGGGGCAAGACGTGGGTTCCCCATCTGTTCTCTGTTTGCATTTGGGCGCCATTTCAAAAACCACACGGGAAAGGTTTATAGGCAAACATTATAAAAAGTGACAGGCTGAAGTGCTGCTATCGCTGGTTTGGCAGCGTCCAGCGTTACCTGAAATAGCTGACCGTTCCCAGCCCTTCCGACGACACTGGTGTGGCAGGGAGCTGGGCGTGCCCAGCAGGTTGAGGTGTCCGCGCGTTGTTTATTTACAGAGGGATCACCTGCAGTTCTAAGAGGTGACGTCATCATCTGTGTGATGCCACGGTGAGGTCATGGGCTCCACCCTGACCTGCTGAGTGTCGGGGAGGGTCAGGATAGCTCCTACCTTTGTTTCCATCTCTCTCTGACTGGAGAACCCTTAGCAATTTGTGTAAGATTGATCTGTTTCTGCAATAGCCAGAGAAGGATTGGATGGAAGCTGGGAGAGCAGAAACTGAATCTGGGTTCCCACGTGGCTAGCCGACACCCAGGTGCTTGAGCCATCATGGCTGCTTCTCAGGGTGCAAGTCACTAGGGAGCTGGAACTTAAACCCAGGCCCCGTGATGGGGGTGCCTGGGACCCAAGCACCCCCCCATCTTTTTTTAAGATTTATTTATTTTTATTGGAAAGTCATATATATATATATATAGCAGAAGGAAAGACAGAGAGGAAGATCTTCTGTCTGATGATTCACTCCCCAAGTGAGCACAACTGCGCTGATCCAAAGCCAGGAGCCAGGAGCCTCTCCAGATCTCCCACACAGGCGCAGTGTCCCAAGGCTTTGGACTGTCCTTGACTGCTTTCCCAGGCCACAAGCAGGGAGCTGGATGGGAAGTGGAGCTGCCAGGATCAGAACCGGCATCCATTTGGGATCCCAGAGTGTTCAAGGGGAGCACTTCAGCTGCTAGGCCACCGCGCCGGGCCCCTAAATTTGTTTTTAAATTATTATTATTGTTTTTTGCAATAAAACGATCTTTTAATTCTGTTCTCAGTGAACTTGAGGAAGTACTCTGGTGCCTGCTGGGGAGTAACGGCCTGCTGAGGTTGGGCAAAGACCTAGGTTTCCGGCAGGGAACTGCTGCAGTTCCTGCCATTTGTTTTTGACCAGTCCTCTGTTCAGGCTTTCAGATATCAGAGCTGTCAGTTTATTCTGATAGAATATTGCACCCCAGCACTGCTCAAGGCTCTGAAACTTCTGGGAGAAAATGCAGCGGTTCACAGGGAGTCCTTCCTGCCCCAGGCTTGTGGGTGTGGCTACAGCAGGCAGAACCCTCCCAGAAAGTCAACGTGTCCCCTTGTTTGTCTGGCACTTTGCAGGAACAGTGACATGGGCTGTGCAGCGCCCGTCTGTGTCAGTCGGCCTTGCTGCTGGCGGACTTCTGTTTGGATTTGAGTCTGCGTCGTGATCAGTATGGAGAAACTTACCCTGTGTCTGTGGAGGCCTCTGCAGGAATGTCTGGGCCTTAGCAAAGAGCATCTGGAAGCTTCTCCTGTTCTTTTGGCGGGATCAGAGGAGGAGCTGCGGAAGGAGGCTGCTGTGGCTGTGGAGGACTAAACTCCTATAAAAGGGATTGTTTGGATTTCCCAGGCAGTTCTGTGCCCTGTGTCAACTGCCCTGTCAGAGCAGCCCGCACGGCCTGCTGGAGGCAGAGGGAGGGAGTGGTGGGGCCAGGACAAGGAGTTCAGGCAGGGCGGCAGGTGTCACAGTGAGGCGGGTGCAGCACCCCTGGAGATAGTCCTGCGATGTGCCAGGGGTCCCAGGCACGGGTGGTCCCCAGAACAGGCAGCACGGCTTCCCTGAGGCACCTGATGCGGAAGAGCGGGGCAAGGGGAAGAGAGGTCACCATGGAGCCGGCATCCTGGCCTGGGTATCCCTCTAAGCTGGGGACACCGGGTAGCCCTGCGGGCTTTGGGGCTGCCTTGTGATCATGCCTCTCCCAATCTCTCTTACATCTGTCCCTAGCTACTATTCCTCTAAGTTTCTCTTTATTGTATTTCCTTTCTCTTTGCCCCGTGCTTAAGGTCTTCCTAGGAGGATCTGGGATGTGGCCGCACACTGCCAGGAAGGGACCACTTTCCCGAAGGAGGAGGCCCCCACGCTCTTGAGTTTCCCCGGGCAGTGGTTACTGGGTGGAGGCTTGATGTTACACACCCTGTTATCTTGTTACTGTGTGTCCAGGTGATGTTTTGCCATCCTTGAAGCTTATCATCTCATTGGAAAATGCACAGACAGTTCTGACTGTGCTCACTGGAAATAAAAACCACCGTTACTACATCTGGTCATTTCATTGTCCGTTAGATGGGAGCCCATCAGGGAAATGTTTATGTGTGTGTCGCACTCCACAAATGGCCACAGTGGCTGGGGCCGAGCCAGGCTGAGGCCAAGAGCAATGAACTGCACCCACGTGGGTGCAGGGGCCTAGACACTTGGGCCATCGGCCATTGTTTTTTCAGATGCCTTAGCAGAGAGCTGGATCAGATGTGGAGCAAGAGGGACTTGAACTGGCACCCATTTGGGCTTTTGTTGTTGCGGGTGGTAGCTTAACCCGTTATGCTATGACACTAGCTCCTGGTTTTGTGTCTTGAAGAGACAAGTCCACTGACTTGCTTGTTAACCACTGGACTTGGTGGGGTCCCCCATCCTGGTGATGCTTGCTGCCTTGTAAAGTCATAGTGACAGTGCCTGTCACGAGCCCAGGACACTGTTCTGGAATGATCAGGATCAGGTTGGAGCCTCGTGGAGCACCCTGGGGTGTCTGGGTGTCTGGTGTGCAGGAGCGGGCAGGGCTTGGGTGCTGCCCATTCACCAAGCTGTCCTCCTGCTGCACCTGGCAGGCAGGTGTGGCCCAGCAGCCAGATGGCCCTGACTTCAGCAAGGCCTTGTGGTGTGCCCATTTCAGGGAGGGGCAGAATTTTCAGTGCAAACACTTGGTTCTGCAAGTGGAGAGAGCAGAGCTTTTCCTAGCGCTGCCTGGAGGAAGGACCCGCCTCTCCCCGCAGGGGTGGGGCAGAGCAGGCCTGTTGCTGCCTTCTGTGCCCCACCTTGTCTCTGCTCTGGCTTGGAGGAAGGCAGATTCCATCACATTCTCCGTGACTTGCGGATCACGCGGCATGCATAGTCATAGTATGAACTGATTGTTTTATGACCCTGGGCCAATGCAGTGTAAATTCATCCTGACATTGTGGGTGTTGTTTTGTAACTAGCCGTTGAAGACACGTGTGTGTGTGTGTGTGTGTGTGTGTGTGTGTGTGTATGGGTAGGAAGTGAGATTGGACTGAAAGACACCAGCCCCTGGCTTTCTTTGGTTGCTCGGGAGCAGGTGGCTTTGTGGGCTCTGTCCAGGCTGATGCTGAGTGACCTCTGACCCTGGGATGCTGGAAGTGGGACCACTTCCACTCTTCCTGTGTTTCTTCCTTTCCCTTTCTTTTTCTTTTTTCTTTTTTAAAAAAGAGTTATTTATTTAAGAGAGATCTCCCATTCACTAATTCACTCACCAAATGGCCACAGCAGCCAGAGCCGAGTCAGGCCAAAGTCAGGCACCAGGAGCTTTTCATGGGTCTCCCACATGGGTGGCAGGGTCCCAAGGCCTTGGGCCATTCTCCACTGCTGGGAGCTGGATGGGAAGTGGAGCAGCCGGGACACGAATCCATGTGCACTGCTTTACTGACTCTGCCACAGCTCCAGCCTCTTGGCCGTCCTATTCTGTTGCTGATGCAGAGTTCTTAGCATTTCTTAGCCAGTCAGTCTAGTCCTATTAGGACTTGAATAACTGTGAGTATCCTGGCCTGAGTCCCTTGCAAACCGAGTCCCCTGTGTTTCTCACTGCCCTGCCTGCTCTCAGGAGAGGGCCTTCCCTGGTCAGCCCGATGGCAGGACTTGCACAGCTCTCTGTGAAGGCGGGACTGTCAGGTGGCTGGCTCTGCAGGCCTGAAGGCTCTGCCACCGCGACACATCTCTGCCCTGCATTGCAAGGGCAGCCCTGGATGTAAACAGCAGTGTGTGGCCCCCTCCCTGGGACGCTTGTTTACCCAGAGGCTGATCTGGCCCAGGGGCTGTCACGTGCCAGCTGCAGCCATGGAGCAAGCAGTTGCCCATCATTTCTGTGGGTGCTGTGCCCTCCCTGCGTCGTCCTAATCCTGCGTTGTAGATTTTCTGTGTGTCCATTGCTTCCAGTGCGTAGAAGCTGCACTGGTGCAGGGCCTCCGTGTCTTCTCCGCTTGCTTTCTGAATGCCCGGAACAAGGCAGATGCTCAAGGAATGCTTGTTGAGTGGGATCAGCCCACCTGAGACATGCGGCCTGCCTCTCGGAGGGGACTTGCACCTGTCGTGTGAAGCACGACTTTGGCCATCTTCTGTGGATGTGGGTTTTTCTGGTTGACACCTGTGCTATTCCCTGTTTGTGTGCCCTGGGAGGGGGCCCCTTGTCAGGGAGCCAGGAACCTTCCCTGTTGGCTGCTGATGATGGTCGTTGGGGACCTCACTGCTCTGTTAGCTGTGGAGCTGAAGCTAGAACTGACTTTGTCCAGTGTCCTGTGCGGCCCTTGTTCTCCTGAATGGAGCCTGGCTAGGACACTGTCCCAGCACTGAGCAGGGGCTTGGGACTTTGTGTCCCATTCACAGTGCTCCATAGGGGGGTGGAAGCTGCTGCGTGGCTCCTAGGGCCACCCTGGCCAGCGGCACAGATTGGGCTGCTCTACAGCCAGGACTTTTGTGCTCCTTTTGGAGGGGCAGTCGGGGCTGGAGCCCTTGATGATGGTCACCATGTTCAGCTGGCCTGTGTCAGCTGAGGGTGACCCCAGTGTATAGGTGGCGGGGTGGTGGGGGCGAGTACAGAGATGGCAGACAGGCAAGCTTTGTTATTTAGAAATGTGGTCCACTTGCTGGGGACACGGGCAGCGGTGTGTGAGGCTGGGCAGTGTGAACAGGGAAGAGAGGGAGGAAGGCTGAGGGACCTGAGGCCTGAGTGGCAGGCAGGGTCGGACCTTGTCACGGAGTGAGGGTGCAGCTCTGGTCCGGCGCCGTGGAGACGGCCTCACAGCTGCTGTGCTGTTCACCGTCTTGGGGTTGAGGCCTCCAGGTTTTTAGCATTTGGGGAAAAGCAGCATGTCCCAGCTCGCCCAGCACAGAATGAAGTCTTGAGGTCCGTCTCTGAGAGCTCCTGACAGCCGCAGGGGGGCTAGCAGCTTTGCCGATGCACTGGTTTCCCTTGGGTTGGAGCCGTCTCAGCTTAAGAAACTCGATTTTCTTACTGGAAGGCCAAGCTTAACACAGGCGAAGGACTGATTGAGAGGTGACACACAGTCATGCTCAGGTACCACATCTGGAAAGTGCAACATTGTTGCAAGTCAGAGGTGCCGATGTAACGGTTCCCAGGTGCTCAGCAAGCAGCTTTGGGTTGGCAATGGACTTCAGTGTTGCTTGGGGGAAAATAATTTCCCACACTGGGTTTTGTTTTTAAAACCCTGCCAAGGTGGAAACTGAGGCCGGACTGCCTTTCTGGGTGTTTCTTCCGGTTGCTGTTTCTGGTGCTTAGACTGTTCTGGGGAGCTGGGGAGCCAGGGACCTTCCTGTGGAGCCAGTTGCAAAACAAGAACAGCTTCCAATGAGGACTCCGGGACCTCCAGTGGTCTTTGTGGGGCCTTCTCTCCCTCCTTCCCATCTGTCTCTGTCTTCTCTCTCCCGCCTTTCTGCAGAGCCACCAACCAAATACCAAATCTCCCAACCGGAAGTTTCTGTGGTCGTGCCAGGGGAGTCGCTAGAGTTGCGCTGCCTGTTGAAAGATGCCGCCGCCATCAGTTGGACTAAGGATGGGGTGCACTTGGGGCCCAACAATAGGACAGTGCTTACTGGGGAGTACTTACAGATAAGAGGTGCCACGCCTCGAGACTCCGGCCTCTATGCTTGTACTGCTGCTGGCACTGTAGGCAGTGACACTTGGTACTTCATGGTGAATGTAACAGGTGAGTTGGCCCCCACCCCGGCGGGACACACTCTTTGCAGCCACTTCCCAGTTACAATGTTTGCAGAAAAGTGCATTCCTGCTGAGATGTTGGCCTGCAGCTTCCTCACACACTGTGGGTCTGTTTATGACACTTTCCCCTGGGCCACTAACAATGACGGAGAGCTTGTGCACTGAGTAGCGTGTTTCTTTTTTGAGACGGCAGACTCTACTAGTCCAAACAGACCGTCCCTCGCCACCCTCAAAGCGACCCTGACAGCCTTGGCATTTTAGACTACGGGAGTGAAAGGTGCATGCTCGAGACCCAGGGTTCCTTCCTTAAAATTTGAGATTCCTCCCACGACGTGAGTGGCTCTGAGCTGATGCCCTGAGTTACGGTCCTGCTGAGCAATCAGCAGGGCCATGTGGGGATTCCATGTTGATGGGGGCTCATTCCTTTATTGAAATGAGCCCTGAATGCCAAGGTTATGTCGGACAAAGGGCTGTGGATGTTACACATGCGGTAAATTTATCAGGCACTTGAATACTGCTTGATGCGTACCTGATGGTTGCAGTCGTGTTTAAACCCCACAAAAGCAGAAAATCCTGAGATTCATCCCACGGACTGCTCATTGGCTAGGAGAGAGACTGCTTAAGCCGTGAAGACTGTATGACCTCGACACGTCTCTCACGCTAAATGCGAGGGCTCCTGGGTTGTAGGATTTGCAGTGTGGCCCATCGCAGCTTCTGGCCTTGCAACAGCGTACCCATGGGTCTGTTCTTTCCAATACAGATGCCATCTCATCCGGGGATGACGAGGACGACACGGATGGCGCTGAGGACTTTGTCAGTGAGAACAGTAACAGCAAGAGTAAGTAACCGCCTGCCTCGGAAGGTCCCGAGAGACAGAGAGCAAGCGCGCATCACGTGGAGGGAGCCCCTGCCTGCACCTGTCTGCTTGGCGACTCCTCAGCGCCCTGTGTGCCCTGTGGCCCGTGCCCCTCCTGACTTGCAGACCTGACAATAAACCAGTGTTCTGTGCACCCTGCTCTTCTACTTGTCTTTTCTTCTCGTGTCCGCTGCCACTCTGGTCTCTAAGCACCTGCTTCTCTTGCTCCTCTCCTCTGCCCTGTGGTTTCTCACTGTTGGAAGGTATACAAACAGCAGACCGTGGCGTCCATCCTAACCGCACTTGTGTTGAGACTGGGTGTGGTTGCCTGGCCTGCCCCCTGGGACACTGGTGGTGTTGGGTGGTCCTGAGGAGAGGATGGGGATTGTGGTGTCTCAGGGGTTCTGCTGTTTAACCCCTCAGCAGTGCGCAGTTCCAGAGCAGCCTGGTCTCATGTGCCGTGAATGCTGAGGGCAAGGGAAGCCTGCCTTGCTGTAGATGGGGCCTCAGTGTCGGGCACTTATTAAAAGGTGGTTGATGCTGAGTAGTCCCATGCCAGAGGCGGTTAACGTGGCGCACAGGGACTTGGTGGGGCCCCTGTGGCCTGGCTGTGAGTCTGGGTCCTGCCCCATCACTTCTCTGGGTTGCTAAGTGAACACAGTACACATCCATGCCTCAGTCTGTTCAGCTGTAAAGCAGTGAAAGCAAGAGCACAGAGCTGGTGTTGGGATTCGGAGCGGTGGTGGTCTGCAGTGCTCCAAGAGCGAGTGCTGGTGAATGCTTGCGGATGAAAGCCTTCCTTACTGACACAGCTGGAACTTGCCCAGAGTGA
Source organism: Ochotona princeps (assembly GCF_030435755.1). Taxonomy (NCBI): domain Eukaryota; kingdom Metazoa; phylum Chordata; class Mammalia; order Lagomorpha; family Ochotonidae; genus Ochotona; species Ochotona princeps. Next base: position 62,211,799 of record NC_080844.1, on the reverse strand, counting down.
CAACACGGCAGTCATTGGGTCCCTGGTGTGTGTGTGTGGGGGGGCATATTCTTTATTTTCTCAAATGGATTTTCATCAATTTTAGAACTTTTAAGGCAGTCCAAACGAGGCAGTTATTGAAGTGCAAGGCCTTTAAAAAAAAAAGGCAGGGCACCTTTTAGGGCATTTTAAAGTTCATAGTAAAAGTGAGGACACAGTGGTTTCTGGGTTTCTGGTCAGTTCCCGTGGTCTCCATTAGGGTTTGCTACTGGACTCACACCTTGAGTGTATGCATTGCAACAAAGGTGTAATGAGCTGCTTGCATCATTCTGGCGTCGCAGAGCGTGGTCCCACTCCCGGGCCGCCTGCCAGCAGCCGCAGCAGCCGTGGGTGACAACCCTTGTCGCCTCACTCGCTCGCCAGCATTCGCTGTTGGCAGCCTGCAGGGACTGGCCCGTTCTGAGGAGCGTGCGGTGATATCTTACTCTGGATTTGCTTCACGACGAATCAAGTGCACGCTTCAGTGGCACCTGGGTACCTATGATGCCTCTGAAACTGGGTGGGTTGTTTGCTGGTTGTTGGAGTTGAAGGGGTTTTGGATGACACTTCCGTGCCAGCTGTGTCAGCTGCACAGCCCGGTGTGTGGCTTGTCCTGTCAGTGTCTCTGACACAATAGAAAGCCTTACTTCTCAGGATGTCTACTTTGTCAGTTCTTTCATTGATTAATAACACGAACCTGATGCTGTTTCTAAAAAAGAAAGTCATCACACCCAAGCTTACATGTAGGTTTTCTTGGTCTTCTTGTGTTGAGAGTTTGAAAGATAGCTAGTGCAGAGCCGGGGAGAGGGACTCGTGGATCTTCCACCTGCTGGTTACGCCTCTCTGTGATTGGGGCTGGACCAGGCCGAAGCCAGAAATCAGAAAGTCCTTTTGAGTTTCCCTCATGATGGCAGGGACCCGAGTACTTGGGCCACCCTCTGCTGCCCTGCCAGGTGCATTAAGGCCTGGCGGCATGGCCTAGCGGCTAAAGTCCTCTCCTTGAACGTGTCCATATGGATCCCATATGGGCGCCAGTTCTAGTCCTGGCGCTCCACTTCCCATCCAGCTCCCTGCTTGTGGCCTGGGAAAGTAGTTGAGGATGGCCCAAAGCCTTGGGACCCTGTACCTACATGGGAGACCCGGAAGAGGTTCCTGGTTTCCTGGCTTTGGATAGGCGTAGCACCGGCCGTTGTGCTCACTTGGGGAGTGAATCATCGGACGGAAGATCTTCCTCTCTGTCTCTCCCCCTCTCTGTATATCTGACTTTGTAATAAAAGTAAATAAATCTTTAAAAGGAAGCTGACTCAAAAACAGAAGAACTGGGACTTGAACCAGCCTTGCTATAGGCGAACCCAGGCTCACAGCGGGAGGTTAATCTGCTGTGTCCCACCAAGGACCAAGGACCGCTCCCCACACTGTGTTTTGTTTTCTAAGAGTGTGTAACAGTTTTATTGTTTGCTTTAGGATCTGGAATATATTTTAAGATAGTTTTTGTGAAGTGTGCAAGGTTTATGTTTACATGAATTTGTGTGTGTGTGTGTGTGTGTGTGTGTGTGTATAGTTGTCCCAGCACCATCTATTGAAAAAAGTTTCAGGCCAGAGGTTTAGTTTTTTTAAAGGAAGAAGAGCAAATAGGTACTGCTGGGTGCCTGGGATCAGTATGTCACCCGAGTGGAGATTTGACCCGAAGGCTCCCAGCGGCTTGGGCAAAAAGGGAACGACTTTGGTTTATGTGGTCTTTGCTTTGTATTGGGAGGAAATTGAGGACAGTGGCCCTCAAAATGCAGTTCCTGGACCCCTGGTGTCAGCACCCCTGGGTGGGGGCGGAGCACCATCTCCTTGGCGCCCTGGGGTGCTTGTGAAAAACACTGTGTGAAAACCACTGGCTGAGGGGCTGCCCGCCGAGCTCTACGTTGGGCGGGAGCTTACCAGGAGTGACTGCAGGGTAGAACAGGAAGTGGACGGGCTGCTCTGGGCACGCTCTGTGTTGATGCTGGTTGCGCAGCACCACTAACCCAATGAGGTGGAGAGAAGGAGGTGTTCTTACAGTGTTGATCTAGAAATTGTAGTGCAGGTGCAGAGCTGTTGTTCAGCTGTGGGCATCTCAGGTTGGTTTGGGAAGACTGGAAATGCCACAGAGTAGTTTGTAGCTCTTCAGGATGACCTGCGAGTAGGAGTTGCTCTGCCTAATGGGAACACTGGGTTCTACTGGTTTGGTTTGGTTTGGTTGGTGGGACCTACCACTTGGCTGTGGTGGTTGAGCCCCTTGCAGCGTGATGTGTGAGCCTGAACACGGGAAGTGGGAAGATGCATCCCAAGGTGTAAGTTAGGTCACCAGCAGGCCCAGCAGATGCTGCTTCTTCGATGGTTCAGGAGGCTTGCGTGCTGTGCAGTGCTGCCAGGTTGGCCATGAGGCCTCTAGCCTGACCACCCCATGCCCGCTGCAGAGGGCTGGCCAGAATGGCACTCCGTTTCATGAATGCCAGCCAGTAGGTCACTTGCCATGCCTTCACCTTGCAAGCAGGGCTTTTGTAATTAGCTCTCGAATGACACCAACTCTGCCCCCCAAGTGGGTGCTGTGAGGTGATTATGGACTGGTGGGGACCCTGCTGCTGGGAGGGGCCTCTGCCTGGGGCCTGTGAAACATTAGATGCTATTTAAAGTGATAGCGGTTCTTAGCTGCCTACTTGGCCTCTGCCATCTGTTGGTGTGATTAGGCTGTTCTGATTCACAGGTGCAGCCCGGGGTGGCTGAGAGTAAGCAGCTGTGGCCTGTGTGGACAGAGGAATGCCAAAGCTGGGGCAATTGGCAACGCGGGAAAGGGGATGTTGCTATTGAAACAATTTCTTGCCACTCCAAGTGTCAAATACCTGACCTGATTTAATAGGGAAAATTGCAGAAGCACCACATTCTTTGCATTTTCCACCACCCTGGAAAACCCCCACGTGTCTGAATTGATTCCTTTGGGCCTTGCGAGGGTCTGGAGCATCGGTGGGTGGATTGGATGTTCTCTTGTGTAGCTAACCGTTGGCACTCCTGTAGTCCTGTGCTGATGCCAGTCGTTTCTGGGGGAGGTTCGTCCCTTTCTGAGTGGTGGTGATCTTGCAGGCTGACTCTCTCATCTTCTGGCTCAAAGGTTGTCCCCGCCCTGTGTGTGCTGGTTTCTTGTTGATCTAAATCTGGGAGTTGAGTATAAGAAGGCAAGCTTATGTGACCAGTAGAGTTGTTCTTAGGGTATGAACTCAGGTCCAGAATCGCAGCAGCGAAATGCGGTGGAGAGAGCAAGCCAGAGTGGAGGTGGGCCGGCTGGAGCTCGTCTCCGTGAATGTGTTTCTTGATTTTGAGAGAAGTGTTCTGCCATCTTCAGGGTGTAGTGGAGGCTTGCCACGTCCACTGGGTGGTGGACGCCTCTGAGTGTCACGTGTTGCGTTTTGCTGCCTTACACATGCAGGATGGCCCTGTGGCTCAGTGCGAACATTGCCCAGTCTTCGCTTACATCTTTCATGACTTTGTTTAAGAAGGACGGTAGTGTTCAGGTCTGGTCTTTAGCAAGCTCTTGTTTCCCTGAAAATATTTTTTTGGAGCCGTGGTCTAGAATAAAGTTCTGCCTACAGCTCATATTCCAAGGTGGATCTGACCCTGTCTTGGAAACTCCCAGCATCCCCTCAGCATCATACAAGCTCTGAGATCTTATACAGTAGGACATCTGCTTACTGTGTGCTATTGCAAGCTTGCTCACCAGAAGATGCTTTTGAAAAGACAGTGTCTAGCAGCCTCCTATTGCATGGGCTCTAAACAGCCTGGCCAGGGGCCGCTTTGATGGCCTGCATAGTGTCCCTCGCTCCCTTGCAGGCATGTTCTTGCGTCACTGATGTGGACGGCATTCTGACTGTGTTTTAGCATAATCAGACTAGATGATGACCTTATATTTCACCTGAGGCACAATCCTGTGATGTAATTGCAAGCCCAACTGCCAGGAACTACTGCCACTACATGCATGTGTTCAGAAAATGGCAGTTTCAGATGCTAATGTTTGAATTAAGTTCTGGTTGAAGGTTTGGAAAGGTTCAGATTTTGTGCTTGAGTATAAGAAAGTATAACCGAACAGGTCCTTGCTTTCTGTAGGAACCTGGTGTCCTAGTGGTCATCTGGCAGCAAACAAGACAATATGTGTGTCTGTTTGTTCATAAGATTGCCCTTACCTGGAGCTTGTGTTGAAGAAGTTAGTGTTGGAGTGCGAGATGTATCTCCTGGGAAGAGCATGTCGGACAGCAAGTTTACATTCTTTGAGAGGGAAAAAGGAAAGGAATTTGTTGGGTAGCAAGAAGGGAAAATAAAGAAACTCTGCTGAAGATTGCGGCCAACCTGCCGATAACGCAGTTCCCCATCACCTCTGTTCTCATTGGAGCTTTGATTTGCTAGAGATTATATCCGAGCTGCAAAATGGAGATTTTTCAGTTGTATTGAAATTTCCAGGAAATGAAGAGAACAATACAAGAGCAACAAAAGCTACAGGAGCAACAAAAACACAGAGGCTTTCTTAAGTTTGGAAATGTCTATAATCAAAAGCTCATTAGTAAGTTGGTTTGGGTTTTGGGGTGTTGGTGTTCCATTGAGACCTTCCGTTTCTCTGCCTACCCCCTGGTCAAGCAGCTAAGCTGGCAGCTGGAGGGTTTTCTTGGGAGGCAGCTCCTGGGCATTCCTGCAGGTTCCTGGTCTCCCAGTAGGACCCATCATCTCACTGGGAGCGAGTTGTGGTTTTTATGAGATTTCCCACGCCCCTGCCTCAGTTCACTCTCCCTTGCATCTTCGTATTTTGGTGGATTTGTTTCCTCTTGCGTTATGCCGGAGACAGACGAACCGCAGCCCACTGCAAGGATTGTGGGCAGCTCGCAGAGACGCCGCTCCTCCCGTCAGGGGTCAGAACATTCAAATGTTCTGATTAGTGATATTTTTAAAAGCCCTAATTATAGACTTAAGGCAGGCCTTAGTGGGGCTTTAGGGAGTTTGGGAGACTTAATCTAGAAGCTGAAATAGGCTGTGTGTATGTGTGTGTGTGTGTTTTTATTTTTGCATCAATAAAAATACAGTTGGCAGTCATCAGCATCCACTGCGCACATAAATCTTGAACTTTTGACTTAATTACCATGGGAGAGTTCAAAGGGCAGTTTGGAGTGGTTGAAAGAGTACTGCTCAGGGGGCTGGAGACTTGGGGTTGGCCTGAGCCTGGCCTCTGTCTGCGTGACCTTGAGCAGATCACTTAACCTTTCTGGTAACATTGATCACATCAGCGGTTGGGCCAGATGGTCACCAAGGTCTCCTCTGGTGCAGCACTGTAATCGGATCCCATGTTTTTCCTTAAACCACTGGGCCGTGTTCTCTCTGTTGGTGAGAGAGAGAGAGAGAGAGAGAGAGAGAGAGAGAGAGAGAGAGAGAGAGAAGGACCATAAACCTTAGATGCCAGTGTTGGGACATGTAAGCGTTGCTATGGGGACAGGCTTAGCAGCCTATGGTTTCTCCTAAGTTTAAATGAATGAGGTCACAGAAGCCCTATAATTCTGCCATTTGTTGATGTAATCAATAGCTGCCAGCACATGGATCCCTGGACTCAATGGACTAGGAGGGACCTTATCAGGGCAGTCCCTTATCTCACAGCTGCAACTTTCAGCAGTTGTCAGTCTGTCTGCCCATCCGTCCCTCCATCTGTCTTGATCCATCCATGCAGCGCTGGGATGTGCTCTAGACCTGGGTCAGCTCCAGCCGCATCCTCTGGGGCCAGCACCCTGGGCAGACACCGAAGGGGCTGTTTTGCAGTGCACATGCTAGAAGTACATGCCAGTGAAAGTGGCCCAGAGGAAGAATGAGGGACCCTCACCAAGGTTTCGGGATGGCAAAGAAAGACTGCATGGGAGGACTTTACTGGGGGATTTTGTAGGGTTATAAATCTTTCTTTAACCAGCCACATCTTAAGAGACGTCTGTTGTGTTAAAGTAACGCTCTTGCTTACTTAGCATTGTCACTGATGTACAGTAACTGTTCCAGTATAGAAAATCAGTGCTGGAATTTCATTTGTCAGTTGATGTACCGGTTGTGGCCAGGTTCTGATACTCATTCATCTGCCCATCATTAATACTTAGAGATTAGGAAAAGCTTGCCCTGTTGCTGCAGGCTCCATCTGAAGGCCTACGCATGTCAGGGTTGAAGGGACCTGGCCTGTCACTGGGATCAGCTGGAATACAGTGCCATTGGAGACTTCTGTCACGTTTCTGCTGCTCCACCACCTCCATGTCTGTTCCAGCAAAGAGGCATTACATGGATGCTCAAACCCGTGAGCTCAAACAACCTCATGTGAGCTTGGTTTGTATCTTGAACAAGGCTGTTGAAGAGCATTCATACTGAATACCTGCTGTGTACAGTCATCTCTGCATGTGTAGTTATTTAAAGATTTGAAACCAATTCCTTCTCCAAATGGAAGCTGTTCAAGGTGTTCACTCTCACATAGGAGGGAGGCCTCCTTAGCGGCAGGGGAGGTTGGCGAAGGTGTGTGGCCCATGATGCTCTCTGGCTGTGCTGTGGATTCCATGTCTTTGGTGGGAGACATGGAGGAGAGGAAGGGTGTGAGGTGGGCAAGAAGGCCCTGCTGAGGCTCATGAAGCTGGGCTGCTCTTGGGCAGTGTCAGCTTCTAGATAATGCGGCGTTGCATAGAACTGGCTTCTTTCAAGAAAAACCAATGTCAAATAATAGTTTTTCACCTCCAACTTTGCCCTCGTTGTAACAGCTGGCACCAAGAGAGGTCTGGTGTGATACGAGCAAATCAGCACAGGGTTTGGACAGAGAGTTGAGAGTGGCCTCTCAGGACGACGTGGGGAGCCCAGAGCAGCCTGTCTCCAGGGAACGTGAAATCCAGGATTCCGGCCTGACTGTGTGGGTGACCTAGTCCTGCTTTGCTGATTGGCTGTGTGGGGTCCGCACTACCCACTGTGGCTCTCTGAGACTTCAGTGAGGTGTGCCCATGCCTTGCCACGTGCCAACTGTTGCACACCCGCAGATTTTACAGATGTAGTTTTGTAGCCTGAAACTTTTTCCCCTTGAGAAGTAGCTGTCTGTCAGACATTCCAGCGGATTTCTTCCACCTTTGACAAGGTGCTGGTTGCCAGTGTGTGTCTGCTGCAGACCAGGGCTGCACAGGTGCACGTGAGCGGGGCCATTCCATTGCTGGTTGCAGGCCACCGCTGGCTTAGCACAGAGAGCTAGGGAAAGAACAGCATTTCTGTTCCCTAAGCTGAACACCTCTGCTGACGTTTTAGGGAACGTACAAATCATGCCTAATGATACATAACCCACATACCTGTTGTTTTCTTTTCTGTAAAGAAGTAAGGGCATTCCAGGGGACCAGCCCAGTGGTAATTGATGCTATCTGAAAGAGTTACTACATTAATATTTAGCTAATTCCAATGAATAGGCTATTGTGTTTACTTAAACAAATGACATGAGCCCAGACACCTGACAGCATGAGGTATGCTTTTCATTTAGGTCAGATTTGTGAAAGTCTTTGTGTAGCGACAAAGCTCATTATTTATGTTGTGCTCTCAATGGCCTCTTTTTAGTGACCGTGGATGTGGATGGATTTTTCTAAGTAGGAGCTTTTAAAATGAAAGATGATTGAAACCGTTTCAGTATATGCCAGGCCCCGGGAGCTGTGTGGTACATAGCGATCAAGTTCTCCCTCCTAAATCTTGAAAAGAAGAGTTGTTGTTTATGGGCATTTGACACCCAAAGTCAAACGGCTGCCTGGGTTGCCTGCCTGCCACTAAGACACCCAGGAGAGAAGGCCTCCGCTCCGTCTGTTTGGCCCCCCTCCCTGCTGTCTTTCCTGCTGCCCTAGACCGTTCCCAGCTGGAGTTTTTGCTCCTCTCTGCGCTGTCTTGTCTGTGTGCTGCCTTGACATTTAGCTGCTCAAGGATAAAGACGATAAGAACGCCCTTATGAAGAAAGCTCAGCTCCACTCTTCATCACAGTGCCAAGAACAAGCATGAGGCCAAGGGGTGTGTGTGTGTGTGTGTGTGTGTGTGTGTGTGTGTGTGTTTGGGATGTAATTACTCTGGTTCCTGATTGTACTGAGAGAGTCCTAAAGTTCAGTGGGGGGGTTGCTACACCCAGAAGCTTGGTTCACACCCCTTCTCACCACCCCAGAGTAGGGATGCTATTGAAATATGCATTGGGGATGCAGCCCCTCTGGACGCCTTGTGGGCTGTGGGCTGTGGGCTGTGGGGTATGTGTGTGTGTGCAAGTGAGCACCATCTCTCATGTCTTACCCTCATCAGAAAGGAGTCAAGTTACGAACTGTCCTTCTAGAACGTTCAGAGCCCTACTGGTGAATACTATACAGGGAGCACAGCTTTTGGTGACCAGTTGGCTATAATGCAAGCATTCCTGTGTTCAGTTTAATTGCTGTACAAGACTTCTATGGAGATGAAATGTGTTTGTGTGTGCGCCTTTGGCCCAGGATGGCCTGGCCTCTAGTTTTGCACAATCAGACTGGTTAAGGTGTGGGATCCAACCCCCCTGGGGAAGCTGCTTCCTCCCAGCAGTGCACAGGAGGCGTGGGGACAGCAGTGTGCTCTGACGCCAGACCCGGCTTGGCCCCACTCTGGCTGCACCCCTTTCCAGCTTCGTGGCTTTTGGCAGACTTCTCGCTTGCTCTGCGGCCGGGCCTCCCTACCTGTAAATAGGGATTATAATAGTGCCTTTCTCAGGACATTGTCGTGAGGATTAATGTGTTGGGCATGTAAAAGCTCTTAGCACGGTGCTTGGCAAACACAGCTTGCTCCGTCAACAGCGGTCATTAGCCATTATGTGCAGAGGTGAAGGATTCGCAGCAGTCTTGGGGATGGAGGCCTGGGCGCTCCTGCAGATAAAACGCACCTGACTTGGCGAGTTAAAAAGCTCCCTGCCTGCAGCTTAGAAACAATCTCTTGTGTTTATGACTTTGAGGATCATACTGTTCCACTGGTTGGCCCTCACTGTCAGCTCACACGTGGTGGCAAGATTATGGCGTTTCCAATCACCATTGGAGAGAACAATATTTTATTTTAAAAATTAAGATCTATTTAGAGACAGAGTTTTTCACCTGTCTCACGAAGTGCTGGGAGACGCCTGATGCCTCCCTGGACTGTTTCTCTCACATGAGGATGGTAATTTATATAATTGATTGCCCTTTAAAAGAAAGCTCTGAAGGGTTCCTGGATGTGGCTTCGGAGGCCAGCTTGTTTTTCCTGGTGTGCCTCCGTGCCATTGCTTCATGGGCGGTTATTGGAAAGATTGTGATTTTGGAAGACTCAGCTGTCCTTGCCATGTGTCACTGAGAGCTTCAAGTAGTGTTTTAAAAACATGCTTTGACATGAAATGATTCACTGGCACCAAGAACAAGAGAGAGAAGGTGTTTTAAATACCTTTTTTTCCTGTTTATAGGCGTAAACCAATGGGCAGCTCTTCCCCAGGGACCTTCCGCTAGGCCAGCTGGATAAGACTTCTGAAAACATTTTCCTAATGTAAATATTTTCCAGGGATTTGAAACACATCGAGTCTTTTTTCCTATAAAATACAGTGAGCCTACCTGCGTGGAGCTTACTGGCGGAGGGGAGGCAGTCTGCGACACATGCTTTAATGTTAATTTCCTGAAACAGGAGCGCCCTACTGGACCAACACAGAGAAGATGGAGAAGCGGCTGCATGCTGTCCCCGCCGCCAACACGGTCAAGTTCCGCTGCCCGGCAGGGGGGAGCCCGACCCCGACCATGCGATGGCTGAAGAACGGGAAGGAATTCAAGCAGGAACATCGCATCGGAGGCTATAAGGTAGGGTGAAGCATCCAGAAAGGGGCTGTTCAACTTGTGCATATTTACAGTTCTTGAAAGTTACTGGGAGCTAGCGACCAGCCGCATCCTTGCTTGCTGTTTTCTAACAATAGCCCTGGACTTGAACGTCATTTTCAAGTTCAGGCCCCATTTGTGTTGTTCGTTACACGAGGAGGGTTCAGTTGCAGAAAGGGTCGAAAGTTGAGCGTCTGTTTTCTATATGCTTTACGGTCTGTAAAACTTAAAACTGGTGCAGCGTTTGAGTCATCAGTGCAGTTGCATGTGGGAACAAGACTGGACCGGAGCCTGGAGTATGAGATATTTATTACTTGTTAGCCGAGAGTGTGCAAGGGCCCTGCGTCCTTCTATCTTCACGGATTCTGCAGGCTGTATCACCGAGGGCCATGGAGCCGAGACTTGTCAGTCTAGGGAATGTGGAATGGGCCAGCTGGCTCCCTAGACACACCTGCACGGGCTCCCAAAAGCCTGGGTTCAGCCCCTCAGCAAACATGGGTGCACATTCGGTGTTAGTAGTGTGGTTTTCCATGACTGTAATTAAGTATCCAGGGCAGGCTAACTGTATACGGAAACATAGTTAATTTTGGTTACAAGTTTTGGAGGCTGAAAGCCCAAAATGAGCTGTCTGGTTGCACCTCTGGTGAGGAAGGAGGCAAGGGTGTGGTGGTGGTGGTGGTGGTGGTATGTGTATATGTATATGAGAAAGAGAGAGAGAGAGAGAGAGAGAGAGAGAGAGACTGACTACAGGCAGAGATTGACCCCGCAGTGGGATTCGCTTACGACAGCTATCCCTCCTCCTGGGAGTTAACTCCGGCCCCAGGAACAACCTTAGTCCCTCTTGAGAGGTGGTATTGAGAGTTCTCTCCTAAGGGTCTGCCCCACCTCTTCAAAGGCTCTACCTCATTCTAGCATCACCATGTTGAAGAGCAAGTTCCCAGCATGTTAACCCCCAGTGGGTGTCCTGCCGACATTCCCAATCCTTTTTCTTCTGTGCCAAGCACTGTCCTGGGCTCTGAGCAAGCAAGGAGAGCAGGGCGTGGACGAAGCTTAGAGGCGCGGGAGACCCAACAGCATGCTGCATCCCATGTCCACAAGGAGAGGTGGTGCTTGGAGGAGAAAGATGAGGGTGGTCAGGATGTGGTGGGTGGGGCTGGGAGGGAGGATATTTCAGGTGAGAGGTGGGACATCCGGATTATCCAGCGTGGAAGGGAAAGCATCAAGAATTCGGCATATGAAAGGGACTTAGAACAGGCTTATTACGGAGCTCTGGGTGCATCTGGAGTATTTATACATTGCTGTGGAATGTATTGCCCCAAGATACAATGACTTTTCACAGCTACATTTGTTATCTCACAGTTTGTGTGAGTCAGGGCTGCAGGCATGGCTTAGTTTTGCTGGTCCTCTCCCAGGAACCTGGCGAACCCTGAGGCCCAGGCTGTCATCAGGGGGCTCACTGGGGAAGGCACTGGTCATGGGGCTGCTGTCAGGGTTCACCTCTTGGCGGGTGGGTGGGCTGAGAATGTGCCTTGCTGCTTCCATGGCTGGAAGCACCCGCACTTCCTTCCATGTGTGCTTGGCAGCCTGGTAGCTGCCTCTGTTAGGGAGGTGAGCAGGGAGCCAGAGAGAGAGGAGGAACAAAGGACGGTTTCTCTTACCTAGTCCTGGGAGTGATGTCCCTATTAGGAAGGAGGTGACCTCAGGACACCCCGAGGACTGCCAGGAGGTGAAGAACTTGCTGGGACCATGTGAGCAACCTACACTGAGGGCCAAAGAGGATGCTTCCGCTCAGACAGTAGCTGCTTTGGAGTCACGAGCGGTCAGGACCAGGTCAGTTCTTGGCAGCAGGGGAAGGTCTGGGAGTGCTCCCTCTGCCCCATGTGACACTAGCGTCACCCCACCTCTGCCGCTGGGTGCCACCTCCGGCCTGGACCTCTTCGTTGGCCTTCCATGCACAGCTATTGATCAGGGGGTTATTTGCTTCTGCGAAAGTTTTGCCTTTTTAAAAATTTATTATTACTATTAATTATTATTACCATTTAACAATGAACACTTGGAGGCCCAGGTTGAGGGAAGAATGGAGACTGCCTGGGAGTGTGTGGAGGGCAGGTTTGTGTGGTCCAGGATCTAAGCCACATCTGCTTGGAGGAACTGCACGGCAGGTGCCTCCAGGGGCCTGCTTGCCGGGGAAGCCAGAGGCAGGCGTGACTTGTCCGTTGTTTCTGGTTCAGCTCTTCTACCAGATGCAGTGAGGTTGCAGAGTCGCCCCATGGACAGAAGAGGGGTGGGTATTCTGTGGGACAGTGAGTTAAAGTGTCCCTTGAGATGCCTGCGTTCCGTTTTGGAGTGTATTGGCCAAGTCCTGCCTCTCCTTCTCGTCCAGTTCTTTTTCTAACACATTCCCTGGGAAACAGCAGGTGATGGTTTAAGTGGTGGAATCCTACCACATAGGAGGGTGGCAAACCCGGATGGAGTCCCAGGCTCCTCAGTGGTCTGGACCTGTCCTGACTGTTGTGGGTGTGTGCGGAGTGAAGTGGTAGATGGAAGGTAGTGTAAGGGCTGACTCTGTCTCCAAGAAATAAAGATAAATAGAGACCTATTAAGAAATAATGAATAGTTGAGGATTTCTGCAGGTGGTGCTGCTTAGAAAGAGTTAACCAATGAAATTGGCCCTTGGGGATATTTTATCCAGCAAATGTTCTCTGGAAGCTCATGTAATTGATGTTGTTCCAATGGTTTCTTTAAATATAAGTTAAGCATAAGCATGGTGGTCAAAATCCTGGTGATCAACTAATTTCGTTGATGAAGGCAGCCTGGTAAGGAAGTACAAAGAGAACTGACAGGCCTCCAGGGACGCCTGGTCTCAAAATAAATGCGACCAGGCATCAGACCGGCATCATCATTATGGGCACGGAGCTTTTTGCACATTTGCTTCTGTGATTATGAATATGTTGGGAGTCTGAGGGTGCCTAATGAGGAGACGCTGCTTGATTTGGAACAGGTGCAGCTCAGTTCTAATGAGGGGTGACAACATTCCACCAAGTTGGGGAGCTTCTGTGTTCTGCGGGCAGAAGGGGACCTCTTGGCCGAATACTCCAGCTTGCCCCTGGGCAGCGTGGATGGCTGGAGCGTTGTTCAGGCGGGGGGTTATGTTTGATTTGTTCCAGGATGGAAAGAGAAATGGAATTTGAGTGTGTGGACACCAAAACCCTACCCGAAAAAGTAACAAAAGGAAGAATAGTGTGTCTTTGCAGCGCGAAGTCCTGCTTGGCGAGTGGCTGCTCCTGTTTCCTGTCCTTCTGGGCTATCTGGTGGAGGCCGTGGCTGAGAGAGGCCAGCCGTCCAGTGCAGGGGTGAAGGAGGGGAATCTTGCAGTGTCCCTTTTAGGGGATAATGGGAACTTGGAAATCCCACCAGGCCCAGGTCCTGGGAGACCCAAAAGAGGCTCAAGACTCCTGACTCCTGGCTTTGGATTGGCACAGCTCCAACCCTTGCAGCCACTTGGGGAGTGGATTAACATACGTAAGATCTTTCTCTCTGTCACTCCTTCTTTCTGTTTATCTGAGTTTGCAATAAAAATAAATAAATCTTTTAAAAAAGATGATTTGGCGGAAAACAGTTGTGAGATCCATGCGTAGGTTTTTTGGAATGTTTGCCTTCCACGAACATTTCGATGAACACTTGTGCAGTCGGTAGATTTCATTTCTTGGCACTTCTGCACAAGGAGACAGAGGTGTTGACTGTCACACGGGGAGCCCAACATCATAGAGACCCCATCCCTCCCCCTCGACACTTGTTCAATGAAGCAGCAAAGTGTCAACTTTTCTAAGATGTATTTCTTTCCAGAAAGTAGAGGTCGGAAAGACTCCGCAAACAAATGTTTGTTATTTCTGCCACTTTTCTCCCTCTGTATGTCTGGGTGTGTGTGCTGGCCCTGCCCACTGCCCTGCTAGCTTTTCCACCTGCTGATGGGCAGGCACCCTGGCCCTCATCCACCCTGTGACAGCTGCTTTGAAATGGTGGTTGTGGCCGGGTGAGGGAGAAGGCCCAGAGCGGAACCCAAACAAAATCAGAAAGAGCTCATCATCCTTACCATGGCCAGGAGAACCGCTAGGTATTCCAAAGAAATTTTGATATAGATGTTTGGCTTGCTCTGCATGTGTGTTTGGAGTTATTGATGAACTTACAGTGTACTGGGGTTTTTCTTGGTTGAGACCATTGAGCTTGGCTCCCAGATCCAGCAGGCAGGAATGAAGTAGCAGGTATGTGTGGGTGTAAGCCAACGTTATTGGCTGCTTACCCCTGCCTGTGATGTCACTCGGTCAAGTATGTCCCGAGTGCTTTGTCACTCAGGCCTTCCACTCTCAGAGCAGCAGCCATGGGCTTTTTTTTTGTCCCTTTGGCCCAGGATGGCTGTGTGCCCCCAGCTGGCAGAGCTGGCATTGAGATCAGGTAGTTTTGCCCAGTCTGTGGCCTTGCTCAACTGTTTCCTCCACACATGGTTCTAGGGGTCTGTTACCGTGACAGCCATGACCCAAGCAAGGAAGGGCCCCAGAAGCCTGGAAAGATGGCTCAGCCCAGGGTTGGAGGGGAGGGCGGACTCGGGAGTCTGACCGTCTCCTCCCAACCTCTGAGTGTCCCGAATTGGTTATTGTTATTACGGTAAAATGGACATGAGCTGCAGCTTAGCGTTTAAGGACCGTTAATGTCACTGCGTTAATGACATCCGTTTTGTGTGCCATCAGCACTAGGCTCGTTTCCAACGCTTGGTCGCCTTAACTGATGTTCCCCTCCCTCCCCCCCAGCCTCTGTAGCCACCACGTTCTGTGCGTTCACCTCTTGCAGGGCCCCATGTAAGTGGAATGTTGGGATAGTCATCCCATCGTGCCTGCTGCTGTTCCTTCACCCGTGGGCCTGAGGCATTGAAACCCTGCTCCTGTGGATGATGGGGTCGGTCAGGACTGAGCGTATTCTGTCCACTCCAGCGTTTGATGGACACTTGGGTTGTTTCTGTCTTTTGGCTGGTGAGAGGAATGTCGCTGTGAGCAAGTGTCTCTTCCGGCCCCTGAATTCGGAAGTCTAAGTGGAATGACTGGGTCAGGTGGCAGTTTTGCTTCGCTTTTCCAGAACGATCGTGAGGCTAATATAGCACTACCTTCAGAAGGCAGTTGCACCTGCAGGCCAGCGCTGAGAGCGCCAGGCACCCTCTGTGGCCTCTGACTGAGCAAAGAGCCATTGTCACTGGTCCCGGGGGTCGCATGGCCTAGTGCTGCTCTCTGGCCACCTCCTGAAAAGCAGATTTCTTCTATTGAAGTTGCAGCTGGAGCATGACCAGGTGTCTGCCTCCACATCTGCATGGTGGTCACAACAGCTGGGCCATGGTCCCTGACATGTGAAGCTCAATGTGTGCAAACACGCTTGGGAGGTCTGGTCCGGAGTCCCTAGGAGCCTGGAAGGTGGCGAGGAGATAGAAGGATTTTTTGTGTGCCTTAAAAACAGCTGTAGTTAGGGCAGGGAACAGGCTCCTGAAGGCCAGGGTTAACAAGGCAGTGCTGTCTTTGGACAAATTAACTCAACTGGCAGAAGAAAGTCTTGGGTGTGATTTCTTGTCACATGGGCACAGCATGCGAGCTGGCAGGGAGACCAGTTTCTGGCTGTTTACTCCACTTGTTATTGAACACCTGGGTATTTGGAAATTCTCTCTCTCTGCAATGTGGAAACCAAATATCCAGTGATAGCCTTAGTTTTTGACCCGTGTGACTTGTGACCTAGGCGGTTTGGTGTCTTAAAAAAAAATAAGTTTATATTCCCAGTTGTCATCCAGAGGTAGCTGGGGATTTAATGGGCACCTTGGGAGATTTAGATAAGAGGAGGGAAAAAAAATCCAAGGAAGCTACTTTATGTATTTACATTTCCAAGGTTAGAGTCAGATGTTTGTGGAATATGCTTCTGGTATATGCTTCAGGCCGTTGTCAGGTGCCATCTGCTTTGCCTCCCTATTGGCGCGTTTTGTTAAGAAGTCTGCAATGAACCTTGTTTCGAAGCCCTGTGCTCTTTCATTTGTCACTTGGCAGCTGAAACGTGATGAGAAATTCCACCACAGTTTGGCTGTGGACAGGGATGAAAATGAAGATGCATGTGCTGTTAGCTGGTGGAGGGGCCCCCTCGCTCCTTGGCTGCTGGGTTTGCTGTGCCAGTCATAGGTACCATGGTTCTGAAGCCTGGCATTCAGTGCCAAGTGGGCTTCCAAGGAACTGGTCCTTGTTGACTTGTGATGCGTGTAGGAAAGAGTTTTGTTTCTATTTGAAGAGTGAGATGGAAAAAAAAATTAAGTGACATTCATAGTCCCTCCACTTAAAATCTAAAGTGTTTTGCCAACCATTTGGTGTTTTTTTTTCTGATTGAAGCTCCATTCAGGCGGTCATGCTGTGTGCACGTACGGCATGGCGTGTCTGTGTGTAGTTTGTGTAGAATGGAATCATGAACATCCTGGCATCCAGTCTCTTTTAAACTTAGTTGTATGTGACCTTTTTTTGTAGACAGTGCATTTGGCAGCATCAATGCCTCTCTCCTTGATGGAGCTCGGTCAAGGCCTCAAGCAGCTGTTTTGTTCTTGTGCCTTGAGGTCCTTGTGAGTGTATATGCATGTGTTTTAAGATCTGTTTATTTGAAAGGCAGAGAGAAAGGCGGAGAGAGAGAGAATCTTCCATCTGCTGGTTCACTGTACAAATGGTCACAATGGGTTGGACTGTGCCAGGTCAAACCAGGAGCCAGGAGCTTCTTCTTGGTGTTCTGTGTGGGTGTGGGGATCTTGAACTTGAATGATACTCTGTTGCTTTTCCATTGTGCGAGCAGGGAGCTGGATTGAAGTGGAGCAGTTAGGACTCAAGTCGGTGCCCATGTAGGATACTGGCATCACAAGTGGTGGCTTCATTACTCCACAGTGCCAGACCCTGTGATGTTTTGTTTTTTAACATATTTAAAAATATTTGTTTGAAAGGCAGAGTGACACGGTGGAAGAGAGTGATTTCCCATCTATTCATGCCCACAACAGCCTGGCTAGGCCAGGGAAGATCTGAGATCCACCTAGGTTTCCCAGATGGATACCAGGATCCAAGTACTTCAGCCTTGACCTGCCGC
Organism: Ochotona princeps; assembly: GCF_030435755.1. Lineage (NCBI taxonomy): Eukaryota > Metazoa > Chordata > Mammalia > Lagomorpha > Ochotonidae > Ochotona > Ochotona princeps. The sequence continues at coordinate 62,194,769 of NC_080844.1, read as the reverse complement.
TGCCCAGGTGTGTTGGCAGAGTGCTGTATCTGAAGGAACAGGAACTGGCATCCCTAGGTGCTGTGGATGTCCCAGGCGACAGCTTAACCAGTTACGCCTTAACACCAGCTCCTGTTGTCTTCTGTGGTCTAAATGTTTAGAAATGAAATTAGCTGGATATAAAAACAAAATGTGCATTGCTGTCCTTAATAGATGTCACCAGATTGTGTTGCAGAAAGGGTTTTTTTTTTTTAAATTTTTGTCCCATTCGCACTTTGTGTCTCCTTTGCTTCGTACTCACCTAGTGCTGAATGACATTGATCATTCTAATTTTTGTTAATCAGCCAGTGAATAACAGGGTCTCATTATTGTTGTGATTTGCATCTCCCTGATTGTTAATGAGGTTAAGCGTCTTTTCATATGTTTATTGGATATTTACATCTCATCTTTTGGGAAAGCAAGAATGGTGTCTTTGACTTAAGTGCCAAGATAATCTGTGGCAATGAAACTCTGAGGGATGGGGAAAAGACAGTTTGAAGGGCACATCATAATTTGGGCTGAAAGAGTAGGCCCCATTAGATGACACTGAAGCTTAGAATGGAAACAGGCTGATTTAAAACAAGCAAGAAAAACCCAACCGTGACCGAAGCTTTGTGCCTTGGTTTCCCGTTTGTAAGAGCTGCTAATGCAGCCACTTAGCTGTTTAGCAGTCGCTAATTAATGGCAGGCTATCCCCTACAAAAGTGTCCCAACTCCCCATGCCTGCAGCTTCTAAATGCATCTTCCATTTGGAAGATACCATTGCTCATAAACTTGGGGGTGAGTGATATGTTAAGAAATTAAATGCAGAAGTGATGGTGGAAGAAAATAAATATTAACAGCCCTGCGTGGTGCAATGTTGATCAAGTGCTGAAGCTTCTGGAAGGGCAGAAACACCCTGTTTGCTCAATGTGCTACTTACTGTCAAAGCATTGTGGGAAAGCTGGCCTACTCCTGTGTGTGGTGCAGTGCTGGGGAGTAACTTTGGGGAGCACGTGTCCTCACTGAGGAATCTTACGTGGAATGCCACAGCCCTAGCGAGAGATTCCAGCTGACCATATGTCTTGGCTGAAGAGCAAACAGTGGCATCCTGAATTGCTGGTGCCAAGACTGAATGTCTTGGGGCCAAGGCAGACGGTGACCCCTTCCCCACGCCATTCAGGTTCAGTTCCATTTGGAATCTCCATGTGCCAGATCTGGATCTGGACACAGGAGATGCTGACAGTTTGGATGGGTTCCAGAGACAGGCACTCAGCGTGATTAAGGGCTTATGGGCATGACATCTGAGCGGGGGACTCAAAGACGTGGGTCTTTACAACAGATCTCAGTGCTGGATTACATGACTCGATGACGGAGGGGCCTGTGGCTGCAGCCCCAGTTACCCTCCTCGTGACTGGCTCTTCAGAAGCAAGGAGCTAACCCTTTCTGGTACCCTGGAGGGCTTGTGGGTGAGGGAACATCTTCTTGGGGGCCCATCTGCCTCAAACTCAGTCAGAGCTAGAACTTGCTGCTCCCATGAGCTTAACATTGCTGCTGTGATGTAGCATCTGAAAGCCAAGGTTTACAAGTGATTTCTCCTTGCTTTGGGAACTTCAGCAGCCAGGCCTGCCCCTCCCAGCAGGTGTCTGCCCCTCACGGTGCAGGTACCCCCTAAGGGGAGACTGCACTTGTTGATTTGCTTTTCCTCTAAGTGCATGGCCCAGCCAAGAGCAGAAAGGGGGTGTTTTTTGGATGTGGGTTGCAGATGTTCTCAAGTGCACGCCCAAGAGGGGCAAGCAGTTTTCCACTGCCAGCTCTGTGGCATCAGACTCTGAAAAAGCCCCATCGCCATGCAGGGGAGTTGGTGACAGCCAAGCAAGGGAGCTGCACCGGCCTCAAGTTGCTGCGTGTATGCAGTGGAGAGGAGGCATTCAACCTCCACGCTGGTGCTCTTTGCCAGACTGGCAGTGATGAGTAGCACTCTTGTGTTGGAACGCAACAGCAGAAATGACTCGACAGGCGTGGCTTGTGTCAAGTTGAGCAGTCACAGTGAGGTGCTGGTGCTGCGGCAGCCCTTGTGATCTACCTGGGGATGGCCACTGGCTCTGCTTGGAGTGGGGCCACTGGCTCCTCTGGGGGAGTGGGGCTGCTGGCTCTTCTGGGGGGAGTAGGGCCACTGGCTCCTCTGGGGGAGTGGGGCCGCTGGCTCTGCTGGGGGGAGTGGGGCCACTGGCTCTGCTGGGGGGAGTGGGGCCACTGGCTCTGCTGGGGGGAGTGGGGCCACTGGCTCTGCTAGGGAGAGTGGGGCCGCTGGCTCCTCTGGGGGAGTGGGGCTGCTGGCTCTTCTGGGGGGAGTGGGGTCACTGGCTCCTCTGGGGGAGTGGGGTCACTGGCTCCTCTGGGGGAGTGGGGTCACTGGCTCCTCTGGGGGAGTGGGGCCACTGGCTCTTCTGGGGGGATTGGGCCGCTGGCTCTTCAGGGGGGAGTGGGGCCACTGGCTGTTCTGGGGGGAGTGGGGCCACTGGCTCTGCTGGGGGGAGTGGGGCAGTGTTGCACTTTCCTGTCTAGTTTGGAGGTGGTTCTCACTCTGGTTTAGTTGTTGCTTCAGCGTGTAGGTGATGAAGATCCAGGGTCACTAAGGGACGCTGAGTGACATTCCTAAACAGAAGATTAAGATTCGTGGGCCTTAGCTTGCTGTTTTTCCTTTCTGGTTCTTTAGAAGGCCCGCTCAGAATACCTATAAAGAGTGGTTTGGATTTGGAGAGAAATGCAATAGCCTGGAGCCATAAAAATGCAGGAATTTGCATTTGTCCTGGGAAAGGAAAGCTCCTGCTTGTTTTCCATGTGAGCCTAGTGAAATGTTTTGTTAGGCGATGTGAGAACAGTGGAATCAAGTCTGTGTGCACATTGACAGATCTGTGGCTAGGGCCCAGGGTAGCTGATTTTCACGTGTGCTACTTATTTTGAAAAGTCTTAAAAAGAGTCTCCAAGCAGAAGGGTATAGGACTTCAGTTTCGTAAGGATTCATTGCTCCCATATTTGGAATTCTGGGTCTGTCTGCGAGAAACATCTATTTAGCCACAGCTGGAGCTAGGAGTTCCCAGCTGATAACCACTTGAGGGTCTGGGACAAGAAAGAGCAGCTTTGGGCTCGGCAGCGTGGCCTAGTGGCCAAGGTCCTCGCCTTGATCCCATATGGCCGCTGGTTCTAATCCCGGCAGCTCCACTTCCTCTCTATCTCTCCTCCTCTCAGTATATCTGACTTTGTAATAAAAATAAAATAAATCTTAAAAAAAAAAAAAGAAAAAGAAAGAGCAGCTTTCCCTGCACCCACCTCTGGGGCTCCTTGGGAGAACTGAACAGCTAATCCTGGAGGCAGAGCTCAGAGCAGTGCCTAGTATGCAGTGGGCACCCACTAATGTTGGCTGTTGGTCGCTCACCTGCCCATGGCACGGGTACTCTGCAGGCCCCTCCCCACCCACCCTGCCCCTTGGCTGCTCCTGGGAGGACTCTGATTGGAGGCAGCAGGACACCCCCTCCTCACCCCACGCCCCTGCCGTATCTCCTTGTACTGTCTGCTTCATGCTCGGTCCTGATGATGGTAGTGAGGATTGTTTTTCACGGACTGAATGCTAATTAGGAAGGAAGTTTAGCATTCAGGTCATTCTCTACCTTTTCCTCCAGCTGCTCTTTTTTTTTCTAGAAGAGATGTTTTAGTTTAGTTTAGTTTTTTTTAAAAGACTTTAATTGAAAGGCACAGTAATAGAGAGATTTCTTCCGTTCACTGGCCCATCCCTGAAAAACCACCACCGCCAAGGCAGGAGCTCGGGCCTGGACTTCACCGTGGTCTCTCGGTGAGGCGCCCAAGCACGCGGCCATGTGCTGCTGCTTCCTAGGTGCACTTGTGGGCAGCAGGATTGGAAGTGGAGCAGTCAAGATTTAAACTGTCTTAAGCCGTTGTGTCACAGTACTGGCTCGCCCTGGCCCCCCTTCCCAACTGCTTTTTACACTCAGAATGCAAAGCACATGGTGTTCTGTGCTAAGATCACTAAATAACCACCTGGGCTTCAATTTTTTTCAGGTACGAAACCAGCACTGGAGCCTTATTATGGAGAGTGTGGTCCCGTCTGACAAAGGAAATTACACCTGCGTGGTGGAGAATGAGTATGGATCCATCAACCACACGTACCACCTCGATGTTGTGGGTGAGTCTGCTGGTCCTGCCCTATGTGAGTGGATCTGCTTCTGCCCCAGCGAGGCAGAGGACCTGATCTGCGCTTCCCACATGCGGGCCGTCTGTCTCCATGACATCCTACCTCCGCAGTAGCAGGGTGCCAGGGCTTCTGCACAGTTCTGGTCTCAAGTGCTGTCTCATGTAAGGTGATGTGGTCTGAGATGACTGAGATTGTGGGAGGTGATATTACTCTAGAATATGTTGGTGTGTGCAGGGAAAAGGGTGCTGATTATATTTTATGAAGACTTTATGTTTTTGTTTTTTTTTTTTAAAGAAACTCTGTTGATCTTCTATCTGCCCGTCATTTACCAGATGTATGCCACAGAGTCAGGGCTAGGCCATGCTGAAGCCAGGAGTCCCTGGTGGGTTTCCCCACGTGAGTGGCAGGGTTCCGGGTGCTTGAAGTACCACTTGCTGTCACTCAGGTAGCTGGGAGCAGAGCTGGGGCTCAAGCCCAGACACTCCAGGAAAAGATGCAGGCGTCCAAAGCAGCATATCATTGCTGTGTCAAGCACTTTGTTTTTATTTTACTTTAAACAAGATCTGTTCATTAATTTGGGACAGAAGGAGATCTGGAAGAAAGAGAAAACCACCATTTAGTGGTTCCCTCTCCAGATGCCCAACCCAGCCAGGGCTGGGATAGAACAAAGCCAGGAGTCTGGAACCCCAGCTGAGTTTCTTATGTGGGTGGCAGGAACCCACATACTTAGGCTATCATCTGCTGCCTCTCAAGGGACATTAACAGCAAGCTGGATCTGAAGTGGAGTGGCCGAAACTCAGATTCAGTACGTGCGCACCCAGGTGGTGACTTACGGGTCAAGTGCTTGGGGCTGGTTGCAGGGTGGAAGGGAAGGATGCTCTGGCCGAACATCACAGCCAGCTGGAAACAGGTTAGTGTTAAATGTACTTGCTTCAGCAGGTCAATATCTGTTCTTGGAGGCCTTTTCTTTGTAGAAAGGGAACGGCATGTATGAGCTTATAAATAGAAATGTCTTTGCCAGAGTGCATGGATAAGTAGGCCATTTCAATGAAGCATTTTAAGACCACGTAGGCTATTGTCTTGGAAACTCAAATTCTTCCTAAGTCTTGCCTGCAGGTGTTGGGGCTCGGGGGAGATTCCTTGTTGTCCATGATGAAGACAGCGTATCGTCTTTCTCGTTGGAGGGTCCCTGACACTGTCCTCATGTGTACTGTATTCCAGCTCTTGGACACTGAAACTCTGTTTGAGATGCCTCATTGGTGCAGGGAGGAGGAGGAGTGGGGCCCTGCGCTGCTTGGGGCCCATCTCTTCAATGTCTTGTTAGGCAGCATGGCTCAGCCGGGCCTCCTGTTTTGGGCCCTGCCTTAGGTTGCCTAGTCGTCCACCCGCTCTCTGTGCAGGTGGCTGGCTTCTGGTAGACTCAAGGCTCACACTGATCCATTTTGCTTTCACATTGGTAACTCCACAAATTCAAGTCCACCACTGTAAACAAGGTCCCCTACATCATTTCGTATTTGTGTTCCCCTGTAATATTTCCTATGTATTTAATCTATTTCAAAGAGGTACAAGCTCCTTCAAGAGCGAGAGATGTCATTGTTATTAGAATTACCTAAAAAGCCATTAAAAAGAACTTTTCCATAAATCTGATTAACCAAATTGCCTAGATTTGGTTAATTGAAGATTGAAGTTAATGAAAAATTAAACAATAACCCATTTTGATATCTTAACCAGAGAAATGAAATGAAATCTATGAAACAGTCTGACTTAGAAAATATTATACTGTCTCTACTTCCATTTCTGTATAAACATTCAGTGAAACTGGTGTTTATTCGAACGTTTTAGTGATTCAGAAGTCTTTTTTTTTTTTTAAAGATTTTTTTTTTTATTATTATTATTGGAAAGCCGGATATACAGAGAGGAGGAGAGACAGAGAGGAAGATCTTCCATCTGATGTTTCACTCCCCAAGTGAGCCGCAACGGGCCGGTACATGCTGATCCGATGCTGGGACCAGGAACCTCTTCCGGGTCTCCCACGTGGGTACAGGGTCCCAAAGCCTTGGGCCGTCCTCGACTGCTTTCCCAGGCCACAAGCAGGGAGCTGGATGGGAAGTGGAGCTGCCAGGATTAGAACCAGCGCCCATATGGGATCCCGGGGCTTTCAAGGCGAGGACTTTACCCGCTAGGCCATGCCGCCGGGCCCGATTCAGAAGTCTTAATGTGAAATCTGATAGGTCTTTGTATGATCCTCTGGATATTCACGAAAAGTGACTTTTGGAACTCTTTCTTCTCGTAGAGATATTTGTAGTATGTTTCTAATGAGAATTACCGTGTTCCAATATTTCACAAAACAGACACACAGAGAAGTAACTGAAATAGGAGAGCAAAATGGCTAACGTTTACTTTGGCGTTGATGTGCCCTGAATTCACCAATCAAAGAGCAGGTGACTTGGAAATTTGCTTTGGGCCTGACCCACACTGAATTTGACTTGAAAGAATTTCCATTTAAGGAAAGTTAGATTGGAGGCTAACAGTTCTAAATAACCCAATTTTAACATGAAGTAACTTATTGTCGGTAAAAAAAAATCATGGTGGTATAACAGTCCTGTGAGGTTGTGGATTTACTTAGGCCAACGGAAGGGTAAGACTGGCTGGGGCCGTTCCAGGAACTCTGGCCTGGGACTCCGCCACTCCAGCTCTGGGCTGTTGCTGAAGGCAGACCTGAAGTTGAGTTGTTATGTAAAACATCCCAAAGCCCCCTGCCCCACCTCCCCTTCCCACTGGCTGGCAGCCCCTCTGTGAGGAGCCCTGGGCTCTCACTCTGAGTTCAGGGTCGAGATTGAATCGGTTGCTGAATAATGGAATTGTGCTGTCTAATGTTAATCCCCTGGCAATCGGTCTTGTTGAAAAGAGTGTATGATTCAGTGGTGTAATGTGGAGGGAGCGTGAGTGTATGGAGTAATACAGAGAGAGGCCTGATTATGTCACACATTTGGGAGCTCGCCCAGCACAACACGGGCCAATAATGACACAATGCTGTTTGGGAATATCCATTAAAGCTCAACTCCAATAATTTTCCAAGCCTTGAACCTTCATTATAAGTAGAAGCCAAGAGTCAGTGGTGTAGAAGGCATTTTCAGTGAAGATGGAGGTGTGAAACACTCCCCCCATCTTTGCGCAAAACCCTGGTCATTGCTTAGGAGGCAGCAGTGAGATGGGAGTGGAATTGGCTGATGAGCCTGGTAGGCTGACCCAGTTGGTGGTGGTGCTGGGCATCTCAGTGAGTGGAACCAGAAAGGAAGTGAGTTCCTGGTCACCCCTGGAACCCAGATTCAGTGTCACTGCGTGATAACAGTTAGGGTTAGGATTACAAGCTCCCTCTCTGGTCCGCAGAAAATCCGAAACGCCTTTCCCAGGGAGCAGTAGGCCAGTAGGCCCGGCTCTCATCCGCCAGGTTATATTTTGGTTGCTATGAGACATAAATTTGTGGTGGAGATACTGCGAAGCGTCAGAAGGAGTGCGATCTTTTTATTGAAATTCCTCCTTGGAAATGCATTCGCATAAGAACCGTGTCATTTAAGTGACGGCCTTGTGTTCTGGAAGTCAGCCGTGAGTGATTGTGTGTCTGAGAGCAAAATGCCTGATCTCTGGGAGCTCTTTTAGGGCTTTGCTTGATCCTCAGTAAAATGTATACCATTACTTGGTAGCTTGTGGGCTGCGAGGGAGAACCAAGGGTTGAAGTCCTTTTGGTAAATAACTGGCTCCCCTTAAATCGCTGGGTCTGCTGTGCCTGGCCCCATCGCTGGCCCTGGCCCTGACCTGCCCCTTGGGAGCAGAGGAGCCTAACACTCTTGTTTCCCTTGTGTCTGAAGTCAGAGGAGCTGGGACATGCAAGGGTTAGCAGCACAAGCGACCTGGGGTTTTTGTGGGAAGAAAGAGTAGCAGGTACCCAGCTGACACACTTGGGGCACAAATGAATTGGGTCAAGTTATTTAATTTTTTTTAAAGGTATTTGTTTATTGACCCAGAGATCAGTCTGTCTACTAGTTCACTCCCCACATGGCTGTGATGACTAGGGCTGGGCCAGCCAGAGCCAGGAACCAGAAACTCCATCCAGGAATCCCATGTGGGTGGTGGGACCCAAGCCCTTGGGCCATCATCTGTTGGCATCCCAGGCACATTAACAGGGAGCTTGGATCACACACAAAGCAGCCAAGACTCAAACCAGTGTGTTGATACAGGATGCTGGTGTCACCTGCCACGGCTTAACCCTCATTTTTAATGTGATTTTGGGGAAGATTTATTGATTGATTTAAAAGGCAGCATTTTCAGAAGACTTGGCTTTCCCGACCCTTTTTATTCTCAGTATAGTCTGAGCAATGGTACTTGCTCTCTCCTGTGATGGGGATATTAGCTTCCTGGAGCTGCCCTAACAAATCACAGCCAACTGGTCGGCTTGGAGCCACAGCAGCTTATTCTCTTGCATTTGGGAGCCTGAGAGTGCAAAGTCAAGGTACTGGCAGGTTCCATGTTCCCTCCTGCCCGTGGTGCCTTCCACAGTGCGTGGTGCTCCTGGGTGTGGGGACTTCTTGACTCCCATCTCTCCCTCTGTACCGCCATGTCCTCTGAGCATTCCGTTTGCTTTCTTTCTTTCTCCTGCAGGGACACCTGTTGTCTGTTCATGGCCCACCCTAAATCCGATGCCTACTTCTGGTTGTAATTCAATTACACCTCAACCCCCGCCCCTGAAGACCAAATCTACAGGTTCCAGGGAGGGGCTGGGGTGTGGGCTTAGTTTCTGGGGCTCGCAACTCACCCACCACAGCGGGATTTGTGCACACAGCAAATTGGCCACACCCCTCTTGCATCTTAGATCGCTTCTGTTAGGTCCAATCAGAAGTTTTAGTTAATGGCCTGAATGCCATTGTATTAGCTGCTGGGATTTTCCACCTGGGTGTGTGCTGCCCTCATGGCTGTCCAGGGCCATCTTAGGCTGCTGCACCTGCAAGAAGAGGTGATGGAGTCAAGTGCTTCCCCGAGTAGCTGCTTTCACGCCACACCTCTGTGTCTCTCCCCACTGTGTGTGGAGGAAGAGGGATGTGCTGGCGAACTTGAGGGAGACACTGGGCTAGATGGGGGTTTTTTTTTGCCGTCATCATGGGAATAGACTAGCACCGACCATCAGAGCCTGACTCCAAGAAGATGCTGCTCTGTCCCCATGCTGCGTTAGCTCTTTGCCACGCAAAGAGAGAGAGAGAGAGAGAGAGACAGAGAGAGAAACCCAGAACAGTTGGTCTTCTTCACCCCAGGACACTTTGCCTTTGCTTTGAAAAGGTCTGCTCCTCTTGGCCAATCCAGTTCTAGCTCCTGGGAGACCACTGATAACTTGTGAACTCTACTGAGGTGGCGGAGCACAGCTGATGTGGAGGTGGCCTTTGGTTTGCTGATGCCAGCTGGGTGCCCTCTCTACTGAGAGTTCACCCCTCCCCCAGAGCAAGAGCCAGAGGCAATGGGCAGTGACAGTGATGGAGGTGTGCGGATGGTGGAGATGGGCGGCACCGCTGACCAGCCCTGACCTGCCTGCTGGCAGGCTGGAATGGGCACCGTGGTCCAGCCCTTCTCAGGCATCTGCTGGGCCTGTGTTCCGGGCATGATGGGACGCAGTCCCGCAGCAGCAGGAATCTGCCCCAGGACTTGCTCCCCTCATGTGTGTGTTTGGGAGGGGGATGTAGGGGCTTTTACACCCAGCACTGACTGGCAGCCCCAACAGTGGAGTGGACCCCTGGCCCTGGGCTCCTGGCAGTCTGTGCCTTGTGGTAGAAGGGAGATATTGTGTAAACTGTTTATTGCTGAGGGCAGCCTCTGCCCTCCGAAGACAAAGGCCTCAGTGTGATCTCGGAGAGGCAAAGGGACCGAGATGAGCCAGAGCCTGTCCCCTCCTTCCCCGGACTTCAAATAGAGAGAGCATTTGGGGCTTTGGGGGTACTTTTTGAGCCAAGTAGGGTGTAAGTAAATCAAGGCATGTTGGCCTTCTCTGCTAACTGACTACTTTGTTATTAAAGTTTGGGGAACTCCTGCTCCCAGGACCCTGGTGAATGGCATGTCTCAGTCCTGGTCTCCATCACACTTGGCTCCTGGACAGAACTGCCTGTGGTGGTGATGTGTTTCCAGAGCACGTTGAACACGTGAGCCTGTGACATTCTGAAGCCCGCATCCCCCCTGCCCTCCCCAGCACTCAGGAGGCCTCAGTCCCTTGTGGAGCTCAGAGGGTTTCTAAACTCAAAGCGCCTTGACCTAGAAGCTTCTTAGACAAGCCTCATTTAGTTCACTTGATTTTCTTTGGGGTTCCTGATCTTGCTGCCAACTCATTCTTCATTTCATGCTTTAGGGTGAGGATATGGAGGCTTTCTCCTGGTCCTGGCACATGCCTGGCAGCCCCAGGGCTGTGAAATCCTGTTGGAGCGAGGGAGGAAGTCCATCTGTTGAGAAGGGCTTGGGAAGGCATTGCCAGGTCTCAGCAAGGCCTGTGGAGTTAGCATGGGATTGAGTGGGTAGCAGTTCCCATGGCTTCTTTGTGGTCATGGCTGCCTCATTCTTTGCTTGCAAACCTTCACTGCATCAGCACACCCTCAAGGAGCCCTGCCAGCCAGGTCCTATCTTTGGGTTCAAGTGAGAATCACACAGCAGAGGCAGGATAGTCTGGGGTCAAGTTCTGTTTCCATTTTTTGGCTGCTTGATAGTCCTGGAAAAGTCACAGAACCTTTGGGCCTCAGTCCCCTTGTCTGTAGAATGGGGGTGATGACCCGCTTTCCTGGCAACACCACTCGGAAGATGAGATGGCTGGGACTGCGACTGAGATAACTAGTGCCCCGTGACTGCTCGTTTGCCATGTCCAGTGGCTCCGCCCACTTCCCATATCTCCAGGCAGAGACACAGGCTCGGCCCAGCTCTGATTTTATCCCTTCCCCCAAGGACTGAGGTTTCAAAACATCCTTGGGAAGCTAGCTACTGTTTAATGAGCCCTGGAATGCCCCACGGTGGCTTTTCACTCCTGTTTCACAACTGGAATTCCTGGGGGCAAAGGCTGGCCAGGAAGCAGTTGGATGATGGCAAGTAAATAGTTCCCTGCAGGTGGGATGCCAGAGAGAGGGGGAGAAAGAGAGAGAGAGATACTGAGATTGATCTATCCATAGATTCACGCCACAAATGCCCGCAACAAGTCAGGGCCAGACTGAAGCCCAGAACCATGAACTCTGTGTCTGGTCTCTCACATATATGGCCAGGGCCCAAACACCAGGGCCATCTTCCACTGCCTTCTCAGGCTTACTAGCAGAAACCTGAGTTGGAAATAGAGTTGAGGCTTGGACTGGTGCCATAATAGGGGATGCCAGCTTCCTAAGAGGCAGCTTAACCCATTGCACTGCAATGCCAGCCATCATCTGCCCTTTGCCCCACCGTTGAGGATGGAAGGCTTATTGATCATTTCGGTTCTGACAGGGCCTCCCTGGGGTTGCTGGCAAGAAGGCTAATATTTGGTCTGTTGTCTGATCTTTGGCATTGACCCTGTGATACAGGCAAAGAGGATGTGGAAGTGTTGTGTTTGAGTTAATGGCTTACCATTTTAAGGAAAAGGAGAAGGCAAGCTGGGTGTGAAGCTGTGCAGTTGTGTGGGATTGTCACGATACACAGCAAGGCCAGAACGTAGCCGGGTTCCTCTCAGTATGTGCTGAACTGAAATGCAGACTGAGAAACCCCAACTCCGAATGTCAAAATGATGGGGTTGGCATTGTGGTGCAGTGCCTTAACCCACCACCTACAAAGCCCTCATCCCATAGGGTTCAAATCCTGGCTGCTCCACTTTCAGATTAGGGGTGCTTATCTGGAAAAGTCTGCAGGTACTCCCAAAGCCCCAGAACTCCAGTATCTGAAGCACTTTTGGTCTTAAGCATTTCAGATCTATAATAAATTACAAGCTACATCTATTTAAGGTATAAATTCTGGAGCAAGAACTCAACAGTTCCTCTCTAAACGCACACAGCTCAACCAGAAGCTGTCAGAATAAACCCAAGGGCCCCTTGAAGAGTTGTGTGAGTGTTGACATACTGTTGCCATCTGCCGGTTGTCAGTGATGTACATTCTGGCTTTCACAACACTTCGTACCTTAGAGCACCTCACTGCTGTGTTCACGGTCTTCACATGCAGGTTGTTCTCATGGTCCTGTGGAAGGGAGGATGTGCTGCTAAGTTTGATTGGGAGGGTGCCTGAGTTTTCACACTAGCAGCCCAGGTGCAGGTGGCCATGGAGGCGAGACGATTGTGAGTTCTGCTGTTGCTATGGGAGGCTTTTCTGTTGTCCTTTCTAAAAAGGCAGAATGGAGCAGTGAGAACCTCGTTGCCTTTTTTTGGGAGATAGCCAGGGTTCTGTGTGCTTGATGTCTCATCATGAAGAATCCTGGTTGCTTGCAGAGCACAGAATGTTTGTGGAGCTGCACTTGGCCAACAGGTGCCAGCCACTGGGAGGTAGAGCCTTCTTGGAGTCCTCCATTGTAGGGTTATTTCAAACAAATCTTGTAAGAATTCTGACCTTCCCTAAAACAGGTGTCCAACTCGGCATGCAGCACCCGGTGCATCGGGGGAATCATGAGAGATAGGCATTGACTGTTATTCTAGAAGGATCTTCTGCTTTATTTGAAAAGGGAAACTCTTACTGTTTCTGTAAATGCTTTGGACTGAAATTCAATGTGGTCAGAAGAACCTGAACCATCACTAATGGGGGGTAGGCTGCTTCAGAGCTGCAGGCACCCACCCTTCAGCGCTGAGCTGAGCCTTTTGTGACCTGCATGGCTCTTTTAAATCTTCTCGAAGGTGATGCTTGCACTAAGGAGCATCCAGGCCTACACTTAATTTTCAGGGTCTGAAATCTGTCTCCAAAAAAACAGATGGGGTTTATGGTTCAGCTTCTCAGGGTGTGTGTAGCAAAGGGGGCACTTCCTGTTTGCTCAGATGGGCTGAAGGCGTGCACGGCTGCTGGGCTCGCGGCAGGAGCAGGATGAGGCCCTGGAGAGACGAGCATGTAGACTTCCTGAAAAAGCGTGGCTATTTAGGTGGGGAAAGTTGTGGGGCCTGTTCATGTTTGTACACTTGATGTTGTTCTGTGTCTGTATGCGTACGGCTACTCCATTCTCACCAGTGGTCCCTACGCTGTTTTCTCATGGGTCCGGTAGACTTTAGCAAGTCCTGTTTAGGTCATACACATCTTCTATTTTCTGATCACACAACCTGGTACAGCAACACCTCATTTTTGGGCAGTGGTGTGAAATTTTGTCATGTTCTAGAGGTAGGGTAGCTAGGTCCTTTTTAGACATGGATAGCTGCATTTTGAGCCACGCTGTCTTCGACTGGGTTTCCTGGGTGGTTTGGTTTTTGAGGACCTTCACAGACTTGGGAGGTAGATATCCTCCTTCCGAGTGGAGCCTTAATAACAAAGGGTGTCTTTAATTCCGGAACAGTCTCACCTTCTCTCGCCTTGCTCTTCCTGTGCAGGAAGCCCAGCTGTGCAGATCCCAGCTGGTCAACTTGCATTCCTGAGCTGGGGCACCCTGGCCCCCAGGCTCCGAGCAGGCCCCTGCAGGCTGACCCTCAGCTGTGTTTATCCCTGAGCCTCAGGAGGGCGCCGGGGAAGGCTGACGTCCGAGCTTTACATCAGAGTCACCATGTAGAGAGGGACCGCGTGCTAAGGCAGAGAAAAGCTGTCGTTTAGTAAACGGGACAAGATAAATACACTCCACTAATCGGCAGGTCAGCTTTCCTTGGCCCTGGAAATAGATCCTGTTCTCTGGCGTAGGAACACCTCTGCCATGTGTCCTTTCTAACAACATTGCCCTCAAAGATAAAAGACCAGATGGATCGTCTTAGCCAGTTTTGAGAGTATCAGGGTCAGGGACGTTAAGTACCTTGACAGCGCGTGACCAGAGCAGAATTTTGGCTCCAAAAACTCTTTCACCACCGCCAAGCCAAGGCTGCTTTTCACAAAAGGAGCCATGCTTTCTTACCTAACTGTGGCTTGCCTCTGTGGCCACTGGAGTCTAGAGTTCTGGTTTACTGCTGTGAAGGCGCAGAGCCCTTGGGAACCCTAACCGTCTGGGGTTCCAACGACACTCTGGTCTGTACTGGTAATTCACCCAAGAAGATCCAAATGGACATCCAGCTGGTGGGACCCACTCCACCCCCAAGGCAAGCCATGGAGTCGTGTGGTTAACAAGGGAAGGTGTTTTGTGCCCACCCGCCTCGATCGTCCCAGGCCCCAGCCGGCTGTGCACGGTTCTTCTCCGCAGCTGTGAGCGCACACAAAGGGCGCGGTTCTGGTTTACACTGCACAGCCTCCACAAGTCTTTAGAGCTGCAGGGGCGGCACTCGACTTTCCCTGAACCGACTAATTCTGCAGACATCCCTGTTGGACAGGAAGCTGGGTCCCCCGGCAGGCAGTGCAGGCACCCGGACTGCCGGGTGGCAGAAGGGAACCAAGAGTACCCCAAGAAAGCAGCAGATCAGTTCCACTTTCTCCAAAAAAATCAGATAAAAGGTGCAAAAGTTAAAAATCTTGTCAGTTCGTCAAAGTAACTGAAAGTGCCCAGTGGCCCAGGGCACTTGCTGGCAGTGGGCACCGGGAATCTTCCTCCCATTTCTGTGCTGGCCCCCATAGCCGGAGAAGGCTTAGGGACAACAAAACAAAGCTCCGTGTCCACTTCCACAGACTGGCCGGGTTTGAATGGTTTGAGTACATTGGGCGGAGTCCTCACCAAGCAATGAACTCGTTCTACTAATTGTAATTAGTGTGAGGCCTTTAGCAAGTCATTGTGCCCCTCCAACTTCGCTGAGCTTTGATCAGCCCCCTCCTCCTAATCACCAGGCCCCTTGCTAACTAGTTTAGTGCATTTTGCTTCTTTTTTTCTTCTTCTTTTTTTTGCCCCTCCATGACAAAAGCAACTATCACCTCCTCTTTGGAAAGGAGCTAGGCTGGGCTCTGCAAAGTGCAACAGCTTCGTGGTTTGCACTTCCACTGTGTGTTCTGTACTCAGCACCTGGGGGTTGCTAAGAAACTGCCGTTTTGGAGGAAGGGTAATTAAATCTTGATGTTAAATAAAAGACAGCACGTGCACGCTCCTTAAGGGAATGGCAGCGCCTGAGCCCAGGGGACAGGCTGTTCCCAGCTCAGTCCTGGGGACTTTGGGTGATTGCAGTCTGTGCTGGGTTGCTGTGCAGAGTGGCCCCAAGTTTGGGAGAGAAATACATAGGAGACCGGGCCATGCTGGAAAAGCAGATGGCTCTGAACTTGAGCTTGTAAGTGTAATCTACCAGCCTGCCTCTTCTCTGATCCCTGGCATGCATGCTCACTGAGGCTGCAGATGCAAAGCCTCTACTCAGTGGACTTTTTGTGGCCTTTGCTGTGTTGGAGGAGAAGCTGTGCGTCTCTTCTGAACAAACCCGTTACGGTGTCCGGAGGGGGACTTGCCTGTTGTGAAACTGCAGTGCTCAATTAGCAAAAAGATTTATTCTTTGTCACTCAGGTATTTGTCCCCGTCCCTGCAATAGCCCGTGTTTTCCTGTAGCAGAGGGGGCCTGCAGCCTTGGACTTCCCTGCTTTGGGAAAGTGGTCACTTGAAAACTGGGCACGGGTGAGCGGGCAGGGAGAGAATGTATTTTTTACAGCACTTCAGTCGGAGTTTCCAGCCGGTTTCGTGGAGCCTCGTTGCAGCCACGCAGCCGGTTGTCCCCTCGGCGGCGGCCGCTCGCCCTTCTCCCTTCCCTGCGATCGTAGCAGTTGTCGTCCCCGAAGCATCCCATCCACCGCCCACCGAGATCATAATGTTTTAATTATGCAGAGGTGGGCTGCTGGGTAATGTTTGGCTGCCGCTCGACTTCTTTTTATTCTTCCTATGAGAAGGCAAATCTGGTTATTGAGAATCAAACTCTCCGTGAGACAGCCCCACCTAGCACTCAGAACCTACACTGGAGGAGAAGGTGTGACCTGCACAGGGCTTTGGTCTGCTGACCACGGCTGCTCCACGGACAGGTCGCTCTGCACGTTGGCCGCTGCGGAAGGTTGCGGACACTGGGGTTTTGGTTTGGTTTGCCAGGGCCTTGCCGAGGCTGTGGGCCATGCCTCTGTGGCCACTGTTGCCCTGGCCCCCACCTTCTTCCTAGGTGCCTGCTCGGAAGCCCAGGAGGGCTGCCCGTTCTGCCCAGCCAAGCTTGCTGGTCAGCTCTTCGTGTCCTTTTCACCCTGGCTTCTCGGCAGTTAGAACTGGAGTCCCAGCAGTGTCACCTGGGCAGGGAAGAAGCCCCGCGGTGAAAACCGCCGACGGCAGCCATTGGCGTCTGGGACCCTCTCCAAGAGGTGGTGGGCCTCCTCCCCTCTGACTGGTGTGGAGGGCAGAGCGTAAGGTTGCAAAGGAAGTCGAAACACGAGGCCCGCTGACTTTTAAGAAACATTTTAAAATAACATGCTCTAAGGTTTCATTGTATGCCGAAGGCAGCTGTAATAAGTTTTGGAAGGCGGTGTTCGGTTTCTCTGAGCAGCGATCTCACTTGCAGTTTCTGTACCCAAAGTGAGAAACGCTGGGAGGGGTGGGAGCGGGGGGTGGCTAAGAGGTTATTCTGGATAAGGTGAGACTATCTGAACAGACGCCTTCAAGCCTGCACGTGGGGCATGCTGTCACTTGCACATGCAATAACATTCAGCCGCTGCAGAGGTTTTCAACCCCCACCCCTTCTGTGAAAACAGCCAGATGGAGATGGAATAACTTAAAACTAGAGCTCCACGGCAGTGTGGTCACAAGTAAAACAAGACTGTGGCCCTGTGCGGGGCCCTGGCAGTGTTGCCCCAGCGACTGCACTCCCTGCTGAAGGCTGGCGCAGGCCAGCGCCGGCCGGCCGAATGAATGCACGCGTTGTTTAGGGGCGTCATTATTTGGTATTACATGTACAATGTTTGCTTGTGAAACCATTTATTAGAAACCAGCATGTTTAAGAAAGTCGACTTGGTTTGAAATTCTGTTGATCTGGCCTACGACATTTCAGGTTTTATAGTGCTTTTGTTTCTGTGACAAGACCTCTAGATTGCTGTAAATATTTATCTTTGCACACGTATACACACACACACACACACACACACACTGAGTAGCCCACATACACACATGAGTATGAAACTGGGAAACCAAGCCAGGGAAGGAATTGATACCTAAAGACTGTTTTGTTTTACATTCTGCGGGAAGAAGTGAGCTTCTATACTTGAGATGCGGAAGAGTGTGTTTTGTGAACTTGGCTGGCAGCGTTGGCCTAAAGGCCAGCTTCCTCTCATGCTGTTAGGATTCTTGGTAGGAGGCCTGGGGAGGAGAAGGGAGGAGATGGGCATTAACTCTGTCCTGCCCACATGGATGGACCAGTGGGGAGCAGCCCAGAGCATGGTCACTGCCCGCAGCACACTGAGCACCTGTGGACACATAGGCCTGACCAGGATGCTCGCTGTGGCCACCTTTGAGACAACGTAGCAACTAAAGAGCCAAGGCTTCAGTTGATGCTGGAAGGACCCAGCTTTGAGGTGCTTCTGCCCACGGCAAGAAGTCTTGTGGGTTCTTTTCCCCAGCATCCGTGGGTGATCTTGGGGCTAATAAATGACTTCTTTGGGGGCTCTGAAATCCTTATCGCCATAACATGGGAAGGTAGGTGTCCGAAGCACCAGAGATTCCGGAGTGTGGCGTGCTAAGAGAACCCATCAGTGCTTTTTCTTCCCTTGCAAGGCCAGCAGCAGGCTTGTGCAGTAAAATCAGTTTGCACATGGTCTGGCTCTTGTCCAGCACATTCCACTCAATGATATTTTAATCTGAAAGGCCAGATAGAGAAGGGCTCAGCTAGTTGTCGGGTTGTGTGCCGTTTCCAGGCCAGTGGGCCTCCCCCCAGGTGCAAAGTGGACACATCCTGGGTGTGTCGGGCTGCCTGGGCCCTCCTCCTTTTGCTTGGCTGTTTTTTAGATGGAAGCTAAAGGCAGCGGTACCCCCACAGTGGGGAGTTAACGAGACAGAATGGCTGGCACTCTCAGGCATTCGGGATGAAACTGTGAATGGCCTGATGGTTGGCTTTGGGCAGCTCTTGACAGAAATATAAGAAGAATTATCTGCTGACGTGTACGGCAGGTTAAGCCGTCACCTCCAATGCCAGCATCCCAGATGAACACCGGTCACCTTGATCCCTGGCTGTCTAATCCACCTGTGTACTGACACGCCTGGGACCTGCCTGCCACTTGGCAGATCCTGATGGAGTTCCAGGCTCCTGGCTCCTGCCTGACTCAGCCCCAGCCTTTGCAGCCATTTGGGGAGTGAACCAGCAGATGGAATCTCCTCCCCCGCCCTGCTCTGTATGTGTGTATGCACATGCGTGTGCATGTATGTGTATGTTGTAACCCTGCCACCTTTCAGATAAATAAGTCTTTTAAAAAAAACCCCTCAAGTCTGAAGTATTATGCTTCTGTAGACCAGATTGTGTGACAGTCTGGTCTGCTACTTAAGTTTTGTTACTTACACTACATTTTCTTTTGTTTGGTTATTGTAAGCACCCTTGACACAAGATCCTTGCTGAGACGTTGGGGTGTGACCATGCTGATGGGGGCTGTGGCCAAGTGCACAGCAGCACCTTGCATGACCAAAGCTCCATGCCCTTGACCAGCGCCCTTCTAGTCTCCCCTTTGCCAGTCCCTGGAAGCCACTGTTCCACTCTGATTCTCTGAGTTTGCCTGATGCAGGCACCCTGTGCAGTGCTCACCTCTCCATTTTACTTAGCATAGTGTCCTCCAGGCTCACTTGTGTGCGAGAT
This sequence comes from Ochotona princeps, assembly GCF_030435755.1. Classification (NCBI taxonomy): domain Eukaryota; kingdom Metazoa; phylum Chordata; class Mammalia; order Lagomorpha; family Ochotonidae; genus Ochotona; species Ochotona princeps. The sequence continues at coordinate 62,175,695 of NC_080844.1, read as the reverse complement.
GACCTTCCCCTTGAAAGCTGAACGTGTCCCTTCACGTGGATCTACCACACAAGAACAGGTGGTACTGGGCCCGGCGGCGTGGCCTAGCGGCTAAAGTCCTCGCCTTGAACGCGCTGGGATCCCATATGGGCGCCGGTTCTAATCCTGGCAGCTCTGCTTCCCATCTAGCTCCCTGCTTGTGACCTGGGAAGGCAATCGAGGACGGCCCAATGCATTGGGACCCTGCACCCGCGTGGGAGACCCGGAAGAGGTTCCTGGTTCCCGGCTTAGGATCGGCGCGCACCGGCCCGTTGCGGCTCACTTGGGGAGTGAATCATTGGATGAAAGATCTTCCTCTCTGTCTCTCCTCCTCTCTGTATATCCGGCTTTCCAATAATAATAATAAAAAATCTTAAAAAAAAAGAAAAGAACAGGCGATGCTTCCTCTTGTCCAATCATCCTTCTCTTAGGTATTGTGACAAATGCTGTGATGACGTGGAAGTGCTGATAGCTCTGATCTGATTTCAGTTTTTTTGGATCAGTACCTAGAGGTGGTACTGCTGAATCCTGCAGTGGTTGGGTTTTTAATGTTTGAAGAAACCTCCATATTGCTTTCCATAGTGACTGTGCCGTTTGGTATTCTCACCAAGGGTTTGCAGGGCTTCAGTGTCTCCCACCCTTGCCATCCCTTTATTTATCAATTGATTGGTTGATTTGTAATTATTTATTTGAAAGGCAGAGCAGCAAAGAAGAAGAGAAAGGATGGGGAATAGATACAGAGAGAAAGAGAGAGAGAGAGATCTCTTCCATCCACTGGTTCACTTCCCAGTGACTGCAAGTACAAGGGCTTGGTCTGGTTGAACCCAGGTGCCTGGAACTCCAGCTGAGTGTCCCACATGAGTGACAGAGGTTCCCTGCTGCTGCTTTCCCAGGCTCATTAGCAGGGAACTGTGTCAGAACTGGATTCCAACCAGCACTCCAGGATGGGATGCCAGCATCACAGGTGGGCAGTTAAAGCCACTGTACCACCACATCCACTCCTATGTTTCGCTGTAAAATAGCTTACCTGGACAGGTACTGGTAGGTATGGGTCCTCTCTCGTGGTTTTTATTTGCATTTCCTTGCAAAATTCATGATTGGTGGTGTTGAGCATCTTTTCTGCTCGCTGTAGGCTATTTGTGTGTTACAGAATCGCTCAGCCCGTTCTTTAGCTGTGTGACTTAATGCCTGGGGAGGCTTGTGTGGCACTGTTGGTTGGCTTGATTACCTGTGCACAATTGCTTCAGGGGGCAGGCCAGCACTGGGGTACACAGGGTTAGGCCTCAGAGCCTGAGGTGCCAATATCCCATATAGACCATGCTGGTCTGTGTCCTGGCTGCTCTGTTTCCCGTCCAGCTCCCTGCTAATGGCCTAGGAAAGCAGAGGAGGGTGGCCCCTGCACCCATGTGGGAGACCCAGAAGAAGCTCCTGCCTCCTGGTTTCAGACTCACCCAACTCCAGCTATTGCAGCCACGTGGGGAGCGAACCAGAGGATGAAAGATCTCTTCTTCTATTTCTCTATAACTCTTCCTTGCAAATAAAAAAAATAATTCTTAAAAAAAAAAAAAAAGAGAGAGAGAGAGATGCTATAGAGACCACCTCTTAACCAGAGAGGAACCTCTTCAGGCTGAAGATGCCGAGAGCTGTACTGTGTAGAGAATTCTTTTTCCCAGAGGGAGAGAGGCAGGATGATGGTGGCTCTGGGGGAGTTTGGAGCACTCCTGCGTGGCTCCTCCACAAAGCCCAGCTGTGGGCGCTGCCTTGCCCCAAGGGCTCTGCCCTGCTGCACCCCCTAAGGACTGCCTTGCCCCAAGGGCTCTGCCCTGCTGCACCCCCCTAAGGACTGGATATGGTGACGCTTGATACTGGTCAGAGAAATCAAGGGGTTCTAGAGGAGTGAATGAGTGGGATAAATTCCACAATGAAAACGTGAATCCAGTTGTTAATTTAGCCTGTAACACTGGGCTTTGGCTTTCAATTGCATCTGCATTTGGGGACCTCGGTGTGTTGCTGCCCGTGACGGTAAGGCAAAGGCAGGTGAGGCGTGCCTGGCCACCACCACTCACCTCACCATCCTAGATCGTCGGAATCTTGCTTTGCTTGTCCGCTGGCTGTGGATGAGCATTAACTCGGCATGTAGTAAATTCTGTTCCAGATTTTCCAAGTAGGTCTTGTTTTTCCAAAGGTTGCGTGTCAGAGGTCTCCTTTGAAGTTGCTCTTGCTCTGTCCGGGGCCTCCGTGTGATCCTGAAGGAGTCCTCCGGCAGACTGGAGGCCTTCTGGCCTTGAGTTCGTGGACCGTCTTCTAAATGCCACAGCTTATTTATCAGTCTCTCCTCCTCCCTCCCCTGCCCCTCCTTTTTTCCCTCTTTCTCGGCAGAGCGATCACCGCACCGGCCCATCCTCCAGGCAGGCCTGCCTGCCAACGCCTCCACGGTGGTGGGGGGCGACGTGGAGTTTGTCTGCAAGGTGTACAGTGACGCACAGCCCCACATCCAGTGGATCAAGCACGTGGAAAAGAATGGCAGCAAATACGGGCCTGACGGGTTGCCCTACCTCAAGGTGCTCAAGGTGAGGCCCTTCTGGAACTGGAGGTGCCCATGGCCGGGGTGGGGGGTGAGAGGGCAGTAGAATGGGCATGGCCACCGACGGGTGCTTTAATTTTCTATTGCATCCTGCAGGGGATGACTCTCCTTCGGCCAATAGGCAGTTGAGGAAGCAAGACCCTGTGCTTGCCAATGGGGCTCCAGAAGGGAATTGTGGGTTGGGTGGAAAATGACTCAGCTTGGAGTCAGACACCTCAGCTCTCTCTCAGCCTGTGCTCTTAGACTTGTGGGCTTAGCTGCCCCTCTGTAAAAGCTGGGAATCATAGTGCTACCCCCCGTGTAGGGCAGCTGCTAGAGAAAATGCAGCAGAGTCCATGGGGACAGCTTTGAAAGGTCTAGGCCCCCAGGGCGGGCGCAGTGTGCCTGTGCTTGCTTTCTGTGAGCACTGTGTTAGGTTCAGATGTTAGTAGTTGAAGGATTTTTTCCCTCAAAGATCTCTGCCTCTTTGGGATCTATCTGCGAGGTGGGCCATAAACCTTAGGAACTGTGTCTGCACTAGCCCGATGTTGAGCAAGGAACGTTTTATTCCTGCTGTGTCTGGTTCCTTGCAGCTCCCGCTTTGACAGCATCAGCGCCTTCCCTTTTCAGTCTTAAATTTTTTTTGGTTGTTGTTAAAGGCAGAGTTACAGAGAGGAAGAAAAGCACTTCCAAATGGTCACCACAGCCATGGCTGGGCCGGACTGTGTCCAGGTCTGCTCTGTGGGTGACAGACCCAAGGACTTGCGCCATCCTCTCTGCCTTTTCCAGGCACATGAACAGAAGCTGGATCGGAAGTGAGCCAGCTGAGACGAGAACTGGTGCTCGTAGGAGACGCTGGCATCACAGGCAGCTGTTTAACCTGCTCTGCTGCGATGCCAGGCCCAGCCTCTCTCCTTGTGTGACCTGACATGCTGTCCAGAATATTAGCAAGAGACAGTGGGCTCTGCACAGCCAGTTCTTGGCCTACTTGCTCCTTTGTTTGCTTGCTCACTTGTTCATAGAGAATGTCCTTAGAAAGGACAGTCCCCCCCGGGCTCCCAGGAGGCTCGCCTAGGAGCTCCTAGCCAATGCTAACATGGTCCTCTCCACAGCTGAACATTCCCAAGGTCCGAAGAGCTAGGAGAGGGTGACCCACCCGGGGAGGCGTGACTTAGGCCCTAGCCAGTAATCGCATCCTCCCACCCTCCTCCCTGCTCATGTCCATTGCCCACCGCTGACTTCCTTTATCCCTCTGGAATCTGCGGCTCTTGAGTGCTGCTGTGTAAACATAACGGAGTTTGTTTTCTCGTGGTGTGTTGGTGGTGGGACCATAGGCAGTGCTACGTCCTTCCTGGTTGGCCGTTATATTGTTCTCCTGTGTCTGTTCTAGCACTCGGGGATAAATAGTTCCAATGCAGAAGTGCTGGCTCTGTTCAATGTGACTGAGGCGGACGCTGGGGAATATATATGTAAGGTCTCCAATTATATAGGGCAGGCCAACCAGTCGGCCTGGCTCACTGTCCTGCCCAAACAGCAAGGTAACAACGTTTTTGTTTTTTGTTTTTGTTTTTTAAAACGGAAGCTGGATGTAGGCGCCGGAAAGACTTTGGTGCTTTGGGAAGCTGCAGGCAGCTTATAGGACAACTCTTGTGGTCTTGGTATATCGATGGTAATCTTCCTTCGGTGATGCAGCTGGTGTGGGGCCAGCAGCCATGGAAAAATGCCCACAGCGTTCAGAGTGCTTGCTCTGACTGCTCCACCATCACCCCATTTTGAAGTTGGCCCTTCTGGTTGGCTTTGTCTAGGCTGCATATTTCCCACTGTGACTACATGCTAACATCATGTGAAACTCCCCACCCCAACACACACACCTGCGTGCCTGTTGAGCCTGTGGCAGCAGAATTCACACAATCAAATTTTTAGGGAAATATTGCCCCTGATAGACCATATCCAGCAAGGCCTCATTTCCTCGGTTGCAGATTTGAAGTGAGTTCCTTTTGCGTTGCTGGATGCTGCTGAAAGCAGAAGGCTGACTTTCTTAGTTGGTGTGATCACAGATGTTGATACTAAAAAACACGAAAGCCCAGTTTTCCTATTACCAAGGACATACGCTCTTCCAGGGCTACAGAGCCCAAGATGCTTTTGCAGAATCAAAAGTGGTCCTAGCCGGGTTACCATGACAACCTTTTACCCCGGTCGAATCCCACAGGACTAGGTGGTCATGTGAGGTGTCCACCTGGGCTCCGCTTCCATCTTTGGCTTGATGACCTAGTTGCGTAGATGGAACCATCTTGTTCTCAAGGGTGGGAGTCTGCAGCCAGCAGGACCAGAGTGCCGCCCGTCTAGCCTTCTGGGCACCACCAGACCGGGCAAAGCACCTCTCAATCCAAACCAAAGCAAAGGCCAAGAAGTGTGGAGCTGTGTGGGTTAATTTTTCCATGTGTTTGGTTGCATGCATGTCTAGGTGGTGACGGGCCTGCACAGGTGAGCTGGCCGGTGGCGCTCAGTGTCTCTCGGTTGTGGGCTCTGTGGATGGGCTGCAGTCGGAGGCTCTTGGTGGCCAGCGCCTCCCAGGGCCGCCGGCGCGACACCTCCTGGTCCCACGCCCCCTCCGCAACCATCCTGTGTCGTCTAGCCTTTTGTCTTGCTTCCCTTGTTTTCTAGGCTGCCGGTGTTAACACCACGGACAAAGAAATTGAGGTTCTCTATATTCGGAATGTAACTTTTGAGGATGCTGGGGAGTATACGTGCTTGGCGGGTAATTCTATTGGGATATCCTTTCACTCTGCATGGTTGACAGTTCTGCCAGGTATATACTGCTCTTTCTCTCCGTGGGTTTTTCCCTTTTCTTGGTTGATTGCTATAAAATTAACACAGCTTCTGTTCTCAGAAATGGCCCCTTTTATCCTTGCATAAAGATACAAATAAAATGATAGCCCACTGCCCCAGGGATAAGAGATAGTACTCTTGGAGTGAGATCTCACACTCTCATTCATGAGCTGGTAAAATTTCAGCCTTCAGACTTGAAGGGATCCTGTGTTTGCAGTGAGTCATGAAGCCAATGTAGAAATGACCATGCTCCCCTACCCCCACTTCTTCTATGGAAGAAGTCCAAATTACTTTGTGAAATTCAAAGTAATTTTTTTTTCCTCATTGCGCATCCTCTTTATGCTGCAATCCCATATGTGTCTTTATGACTTTGGGCCCACTATGGAGTTTTGACGAGATGGAAATGAATGGGTGTGCCCTGCGGGGCCGAGGGAGAAGCACCTGTGAAGGTGGCAGTACAGAAGCAGTGTGCACGACCTGGGACTTGGTGGCTTGTGCATGTGGCCATAGAAGGGACTCTCCGGTTGCCTTTTCTGTGAAGCATGCTTGTGCCGTCTCGGGCTTGATGCTGTTTCCGCCCTCCAGAGAAATAAGCATCAGCGAAGCCCTGTGGCCTCCACCTTGCTGCTGCGTCTTGCCTCCCTTCTGGTCCAGCTCTCTTGGTGACCGCTGCCTGCTGAGAGGCACCTGCCTGTCTATGCGTCATTTGCTTTGTAAACCTGCTTAGACTGTGGTTTGTCGGCTCCTGGCCTGCCACTCCAGTTATTAATTCCATGTCGTTAGAATACAGTACTGACCTGCATGCTCTAGTTTATAGTGTATAAAATAGAAACTGATCGATTCATTGTGTGCTGTGCTGCTGAAAAGTATTGACTGTCCTGCAAGTATTTTTCTGATTGAAATGTATCTGCTTGAAATAATACCATTGCATCCATTTTTCTTTGGTTGTGAATCTGCTCTGTGAATATTTGCTTCGAAACCATTGAGTTGCCTCTTGCATCGAGCTTGCTTGTACTTGCAGTACTGCATTTTGCCAGTGCCCGTTTGGCACTTCTTAACCGATTGGCCTGACAGTACTAGCACATTAACTGAAGAATGCAGTTTGAGAGAAAGATAATTTGGAAACACTGCTTGTAGATTGACCACTGATGGCTAAGGAACAAACACCGAATGTTCAAAATTGACAGGAAGAAAGCGTGTGAAATTGATCATGTGTATTCATTTATGGTCATGTTTATGTTTTGCTTTTAAGAGGAAACTGTAGTGAGAGAATAACCAGATACAGATTTTTTTTATTGTATCTCATGGTCACCATGATGTGGTATTGTTCAGTCTTTCTATTAAGTGCACTGATTTGTTCAAAGAGCTCAGTGGAACTCATAGTCTGATCTACCTAATGAATATTCATTTCTGAGGTGCACCTGGGCGCAGCCACCACCGTGTTGTCTCTTCCTTTGGAAGAGCCTGCCCTAGTCAGACGGAAATGCTGTCCACGTCATGTTAGAAACATACAGTGCGCATCAGTCTATGTAGGGGTTTTTAATTTGAGAGACGGGACTTTCGCCATGGGTGCAGCTGGTTGTCCTCTGCTGCCCAGATGTCCGCCCAAGAAGGCCTAGTAGCCTGTGCTTTGGGATTCGGTGGCAGCTCCTGACTGGGTTGCAGCTGCCCACGGAGGCCAGAGACAGCGACTCCCCGGTTATTGGGTTACTGTTTTTGGGACAGCCACGGGCAAGAGGCAGAGGTACAGGGAAGGCCACTGCCTTGAAAGTGGATGTCACTGTGGATTCCTCCACTGAAGCCAAGCTGGTGTGCTAACTGTGTGGCCTGCTTATCTGTTCCCCTCCTTGTGATCAACAATCCAGCGCCTGTAAGAGAAAAGGAGATTACAGCTTCCCCAGACTACCTGGAAATAGCCATTTACTGCATAGGGGTCTTCTTAATCGTCTGCATGGTGGTCACTGTCATCGTGTGTCGCATGAAGACCACCACCAAGAAGCCAGACTTCAGCAGCCAGCCGGCCGTGCACAAGCTGACCAAGCGCATCCCCCTGCGGAGACAGGTAACAGAAAGTAGATAAAGAGTTTAAAGAAACTTACTCCCCCCAACCCCAGCCTGAGAGCCAGCCAGCTCATGGGTCCCTGCCCTGCTTGAATGCCTTTGACTGTGAGGAGTGGCAGTCCGCATGGTGAACCTCCAGCTCGGGTGTGGAGCTCAGAGGATTGGGTTGCGGTGCACAGCTGGGTTCAGTGAACAGGGTCTGGTCCCAGGAAGGGACAATAGTGTAAGAACCAGCAAGACTGGCCATCACTCCAGAGGCCCTGCCCCCTGTGCAGGCTGCTTGGGGCCTTAGCTCAGCATCTCTTCGAAGCCTCTGCCATTGCGGCGCTTCTGGTCTCTCCCGTGAGCGTTTGTTTTAAAGATAAGAATGAATACTCAGAGGAGTCTTACACTACTGGTAGGAAAGAGACTCGAGTTCTCTTTGACTTAAAGTCAATCAGAAACCTATCCCCGTAAGGTGGCATCCGAGCCAGTATGTGACTTAAACTGCCTCTGGTGTCCTTCTAAAGCAGAGTTTTGGCTGTGATGCCAAACTGTTAAAGTAGTGTTGTATGTAAATGTTACTGTTTGTAGTTCACAGGTGTGACTGTGGACTTAGTACTAGAGTGGTGGTTAAGTGGCAGCGGTGACCAGTTCGCTTTTAGCCTCTGGCTTGGTCTTTGGTGGTGACCTGTGGCTTGTATTTGTCTCCTGCGGGGTTTGATTTTGCTTCAGGGAGGATGGGGTGGGGTGGGGGGTATGATGCCCACCACCAAAGCTTGGCCTAGGTAGGAAGAATTTTGACTGTCCTGTTGCTCTGGGAGGTAGAAGGAGAGGGCAGGTGTGCACGCTCAGTGTTTACAGGAATGTTTGAAACTTGGTTCCATTGGAGGTACTTTTTGGAAATAATAAGCGAAGCAGTTAACGGGCTGGCTGCCTCTGTGTATTTTAGTAGAATTTATGAGGCGCTTGTTAAAATTGCAAGTGCCTTCGTCTCAGCCCCAGAGGTTCTGGGGCAGTAGCTCCTGGACAAGGCCAGAGATCAGCATTTCGAACACACCCCCAGGTGCTTCTGAAAGGCTTGTTTGAGCTGCTCGGGGTTCGGCGCAGCCCTGCCTCCCCTGGGGTTTGGGTAGCAGTGATAGTCTCTGGATGAGGCCTGCGGGAGGAGTGGGAAGCAGTTGGCCAGCAGTGGTCTTGGCAAGGGCCGGAGTGTTCTCAGCCCAGCTCCAGACTCCAGGCTCAATGAGCCCTTGTTCACATCTTTGGAGCCAGGCTTCAAGCAGGCCTTTCTCCGCTCAGGTGGAGCACAGGCTACAGAGCTTGTTGAGTCCGATCAGTGACTGGGCTGTGCTGAGAGCAGAGACGTGAAGTGGCCTGCTGGGGCACTTCTGCCACCAAGAGTGCGACTGTGATTTTGTGATTTTGGGTGACATCACTCTTGTCTGTGAGCCTGTTTGAGGCGACTGTTGTGGTCCTCTGGTACTCTGGCTGGAACCTCCCCCCAGCCCAAGCCCCTTATTGATCACCTCTGGGCGGTTCTCCGAGCCACCCACCCGCACAAGAATCTGGCTTCGGGAATGGAAAAAAGGGAATGGGTTTCTGTTTATGCTTTCTTTATTTACTCATTTATTTTTCTGGCAGGAAAAAATGGTATGTACTGGAGTAAGCCTGTAACTTGGCCTCGCTGGGCCTTTGTTCCCTAGTGAATTGTTTCATTATTTTTCTCTGCACCTGTGAAGGGCTCTTCTTCTTCTCTCCTATAAAAGAGGGAGATGTGTATCAATGCCCTCACCCAGCCACGGCCACCTTTTCCTGTTTGCTCCTGAGCTGTTTGTTGTCTGCCTACTCCAGGGAGCACGAATGTGAGAGTTCCTAACTCTTCTCTCTGTTCCTTCCTTTTAGTTTATTTATTTTTTGAAGATTTTATTTATTTTTATTGGAAAGTCAGATATATATAGAGGACGAGAGACATAGAGGAAGATCTCCTGTCCACTGATTCACTCCCCAAGTGGCTGTAATGGCTGTAATTGAGCCAATCAGAAACCAGGAGCCAGGAGCTTCTTCCTGGTCGTCTCTCACGAGGGTGCAGGGTCCAAAGACTTTGGATCTCCCTCTACTGCTTTTCCCAGGCCACAGGCAGGGAGCTGGATGGGAAGCGGGGCCGCCAGGATATGAACCGGTGCCCATATGGGATCCTGGCGTGTGCAAGGCGAGGACTTTAGCCACTGCGCTATTGTGCCTGGCCCTGCTCCTTCCTTTTAGACATCACCGTCTACCCAAGGCTTTGTGTAAGCTGAGTTCTGTGTGAGACCCGGCTGTCACACCTGCCTCTGGCTCCACAGTTGTTTGGGGGCTCTTGCAGATACCTGATGCTTGCATAAGGTCATGGAGTGTACGAGAGGCAGCGGAAGATGGACAGGTGCTGTCTCCATGGAAACACCCATCTCTCTGGGGAGGGTGTTGCTGGAGCTCAGTTGGTCGTGCAGGTCAAAGCGGATGCATCACTGGTCACTCACAGAGAGTGTTTGCTCAGTCAGCCTCACCCTTTCTGCTGGAGGCAAATGCCTATGGGGGGTGGGGTGTGTGGATACAAGATGATGATTGGACTGCAGCTGGAACGCACAGCCCCACAAAGGTGCAGAGACATGTTGATGATCGAGTGAATATCACAGGGATACCACGCATGCCTTCACCTGGTTACAGGTGAGCCTGTGAGCAGGTGTCTGCAGGATGGGTTGTTCCCAGGCACTCAGGAGGCCACTCGAAACTACAGGGTGGCCCGCCTCTGCTGTGATTCAGCGTAGGTCCCCGTCCCTCCCCTGCCACGTGCACGCAGCATCTCACTCAGTCTACCATTGCTTTTGTCTGGAACAAACGATTGCTTTCTTTTTTTATCCTCTGGTGAGTTTGCGCTCCCTGACATTTACTGTCTACCCTGGACTTGTCGATGTAAGACAGGCCTTTCCATGTAGGGGTTTTATTTTTTGCAGACAGAACAGTTTTTCCTCCCGCACCAAAGAAGAGAGTCTTTGTGGTCATTTTCCAGTCACTGTGACCTGGGGAGAGGGGATGTTTTTATGTACTGGAATGCTTGGTTGGGGGGAGCAGGGGTTGTGGCATATCCCTTGGCAGGGACTGGTGCAGGCTTCTTTCGCTCTCTGTGCCATGCCGTGTTGGCACTGGGCCCAGTATCCCCCACCCTGGAGGGGATCTTGGTGGGCCTGTTGGTGCTCATCCAGTCCCTAGGGCTCCTTTTCCACACCTGTGTATTGAAGGGGGAGGGCTTCACTTCTGTCTCTTACACAGACCGGTTGGGGCTTGTTCTGGAGGCGTGTCACAGAGCGTCAGATTCTTCCTCTGCGGCTTGTGGCTCCCAGAAGGCTCCCCTGGCTCAAGGCGGGCCCTGGCCAAACATACCTCCTGTTTTGTGGCTCACATCCTCCCCACTGCCATTGGCCCCGTCAGGGCTGCTCAGAGTCAGCTGCTGATCTAGGTAGATCAGAAACCAGAGAGGAACAGGGCCTCTCAAGGTCAGCTTTTGTAATGATGCTGGAAGGCATCTGGAGTGCTGCTGGGGAGTGGAGGGGCAGGGATGCAGGGCTTGGGAGCTAATTCTCGGGGGACATCAGACATAACACATTCCATTGGCAGGCTTCCAGAAGCTGCCCTCTGCTTCGCAGCTGAAGAAATAGCTGTGTGCTGCGGCTGCCCGAGACCTTCGGGTGATCTGAGCGGGCACAGCTGACTTCCCTTGAATCCCCTTCCCCTTCCTGCTTCTCGGGCCACCCTCTGCTCAAGGGCCCAGGAAGGTGAGGCAGCCTGCCCGGGAACCGACGCATCTGGGTCTGGCATGCCATTGCTTTCATAGCTCTTCTCCTGGGGTCCCAGAGAAAGATTTCGGGGAGACAGAGGCTTCTTCATCAGAAAGGAGAGTGGTAAATGGCTTTGTCTGACTTTCCAATTTTTTGTTACGGAGCTGTGGAGGAGATTCACCCTTTGAGAGTTTGTTTCAGTCTGGTTTGAGGCGGACCGTGCGGAGCGCGCCGCCCGTGGCCGTGGGGAACGAGAGACCAGGGCTCCCATAGGAGGTGTGAGCTTGGGGCTGTGTGCTCTGGTTTGGGAAGTGGGTCCACAGCGCATGAGGCAAAGGGTTCAGTTGCCAGGCTGTGGGTTCAAGGGCATCCTGCCAGCATCTGGCCTGTGCTGCTGCCATCCCTTCAGGATCAGGATCTAACCTGGTATGAACAGAGAGAGAATCCTGTGTCTTTAAGAAACATGGCCCTTTAAGGCAAGAAGGACAACACAGCGTCCTCTCAAGTCTCCCGCTAGACACAGAGCACATTTAGTTAAGAGCTTGATTTATGGCACTTGGCAAAGAGATTCCAGGATGCCAAGGAGGAGGCTGTGAAAATACAGACTTGGGTGGGGGAGGGGAGAATGGGCCAGGCCTGGGCAGAGGGGAAAGCAGGTTAATACCGAAGTTAGCCCTCCCTGTGGGTAAGGCGCAAACTGTAGGAATGGAATATGGAGACGGTGCAGCCGAAGAAAGTGATTGAGGGTGTGTAGGGGAGGAGGTGGCGGGGTGTGACTCCGAGGCCAGGAGCCCCTGAGCCATGGGGTCTCACCGGGGCAGCAGCTGCCAGGGCCTCCCCAAGCCTCCAAACAGGGTCTCTTTCAAAGGCAGCACTAGTGGAGAGAAAGCAGTGCTGTTTTACAGCTCCCGCGGGGATTTTAAAAGTGTAGTAAAAATGCATGGAGGTAGAATTAAGATGTACCTCGGCCGACAGCACCCTCGGATTCCCTGCTGGCTTTCCCTACCGGCGGCTCTTTCTTACCTGTTCTCCTGTGTTTTTATGGGAGCCATTTCTGGGTTGACGCATTGAATCCACATCTTGAAACAGAATCCCTCCGAGAATCCCTTTTGTAAACACGATCCCTATTGCTCAGGTCTGAGACAACACCCCACTTTCCAGTGGTTTTTACATATTTGGTTTGTAGGTTTCCCATTTCCATGGTGTTGTCAGCCCTCAGCTGGGAGATGTGTGTGGGCGTGTGTTACTTGGTGCTCGCGTGTGGGCTGCTGGTGGCCTTGAGCAGGTAGGCTGCAGAGCAGTTGCTGAAGTCTGCTCTAAGCCCACTCAGGTCCCTGCCCTGGGGCTGTCCCCTCACTCCTGGGGACACATCCCAGGAAGCAGTGATGCCCCAAAGCCCTGGTGGGTGGCAAAAGGAAGTCCAAACATGGCGACTTTACTGTCCCAGGCTCTTGTGAGTCGCTCCATTTCAAGCTTGTGCCCTTCCTTTTCTTTCTCCTGTTCATGTCTTGGTTCAGATCTCTCTCTCTCTCTCTCTCTCTCTCTCACACACACACACACACACACACACATACACACTATTGTGTAATTCTGTTAAAATGCATCTACCTGGTAATAAAGTCCAAACGGTCCAGAAGGTTTTGGAGGAAGATACTTCCTGCTCCCCCCCCCCCCCGACCCTGATCCCTCTCCACAGTGATGACCAACGTCCTTCCGGGAACCTTGACCCTACCCATGTCCTCACACCCTGTCTCAGTGCTCAGGGTGTGAGCCTTATCCTGAGACCGTGACTCGTAGCCTGTGATCGCTCAAGCTGGTTCCCCTCCATGATCGGAGCATGCCGCACACTCCGGGAGGGGCATTGCTTATGGAGGGGTATGGTGTCCTGACCGCAGAATCCCCCAGACCCGGGCAGCATGGTGCCTGTGCACCGACCCTTCTGACTTGGCTCTAGATTCCCCACCCTTGTGAATTTCAAGTAGGAGTTCTCCCTGCAAAGAGTGGTGATGTGGTCTGCATGGGAGGAAGAATACTCCGGAAATCTTTTTTTCTTTTTTCTTTTTTTTTTATTTTCTGTTTTTGAAACACCTGGCTCCTTTTGCATTCACAGCGTGCTGGTGCCAAATGAGTTGGGTGGATAGAATGATGAGGGGAAACATCCTTGAGCAAACAAGTTCCTGAAGCTTTGTGGGGTGGAACTCGGATGTTTGTGTGGTCGCTACAAACTGGAAGCCTTGGTGTTCTCCGAGGTCTCCTGTGGGTGCAGCCGGCTCCCAGCAGTGGCGTTGGACACCTGGGCCGGGGGAGCCATCTGCCTGGCCTGGTTGTGGTGTGATCACTGGGCAGCGGCCTTCTTGCCTTTCCCTGACTGCTCCTGTCGCTTGGCTGTGCAGCCTGGGCAGTTGGCTGTGAAGTTTTCTGGTCCAAAATGAAGGATTCTCCAGTTACTCCTTTTTAATTAGAAAAGAATTTTTTTTAAAACTGTGCCAGGGGTCAGCATTATACCATAGCAGATTAAACCGCCACCTGGGACGCCAGCATTCCAGCTGTTCTAATTCCAGTTTAGCTCACTGCAGGGAAGGTATAGAAAGATAGCCCAGGTACATGGACAGTGCCATCAATGTGGGAGACCAGACTCCTGGCTTCAGCCTGGCCCTGTCCTGCCTGATGTGGCCATTCGGAGGAATGAACCAGTGGATTGGAGATTTTTCCTTCTCTTTCTGTCACCGTCTGTCTTGGTGTAACTCTGCCTTTTGAATAAATAAATAACAAATCAATAACACAATGAGTAGATTGCTCCTGCATGATGAAATTTAGTAGTAGTTGTCTGAAGGACTGCTCAGAAGGCTTATAAATATACACATGGAAAAGACTGATGGGAATTTTATTACCTAACGCTTGATTTTGTTTACTTTTCTTCAGTTTTATTTGTTTGAAAGGGAGACATGTATGAAAGAAAGAGGAAAGAGAGGGAGCTTGGTCTTCCAAGCGCTGGTTCCCACCCCAGATGTCTGTGACAGTGAGTCTAGGCCAAGCCACAGCCAGGAGCCTGACACTCCATCCTGGCACCCACGGGCCCAAGTCCTCGAGCCATCTTCCACTGCCTTCCCAGGCACAGTAGCAGGGAGCTGGATCTGAGTCAGAGGATCTAGGACTCAAATGATGCTCTGATATGGGGTCCTGGCTTTGTAAATGGTGGCCCAACCTGCTACACTACCAGATTGTCCTCTGCTATTGAGTTTTATTGCTGGAAACAGCTTTCTTTTCCTGTAACTGTCAATCCCCCAGGCTATTCTTGGGCATCTTCTCTAGTTTACCAAGGGAGAGGAAGCTTTGATAACTGGGATGCTATTGAGTCCTGTGTTCCCTGTGAGGTGAGACCGAGTCTGTCTTGTGAAAGTTGATCCCAGTGGATTCCATTTTCTCCAGCTTGACTGACAAGGTGCTTGCAAATGCCCCTGGGGAATTGTGTGGATAGGGAAAGCCATAATCCAAGATGCACAGGTCATGTTGAACCTCATGATCCAATTCTTAGGGGTCTCAGTCCTGTGCTTGGTTCCGAATAAGGTGGTGCCAAACAGGTGCATGCTGTGTGGTGTCCTCAGGGGTGGCTCGGTGCACTCACACTGAGCCTTCTTTCCCAGAAGAGGCTGTGCTTAAGACCTGTTCATTCATCGAACGTAGCCTGAAGCTAATCAGGGTGGACAAGAAACTAACTGGGGTGGGGTCGGGGGACAGACATGCTTGGGGACTGGGTGGGGGACGAGCAGCGGCCCAGCGTGACTGTGAGTTGGGTTTTGTGCTTCTTTCCCTCCCTTCTTGATGCTGACACAAGACAACCCAACTTGCACTGAATGCTCTGGGCACCAGCAAGTGTCCAGGAAGACTGGGGTGGACCAGAGAGTGGGCCCCAGGCCTGATTTTCCCAGAGCTGGGGGCTACTGGGAAATTTCATACTCGGATCCTAGGACTCTTTCCTTAGGAGAGCCCACTTTATATTATGAAAGATGGGAAATCTGAAGTTTTCTAAAGGTTTCTGTGAGGTGTTCCAAGCACATCAGTGATCCAGAGTTTGAACAGGTGTCTGGGGCGCCAGTGCAGGTGTAGGCAGAGTGCAGTAGTGGCTCAAGTGAAGTCTGTCTACACGGCATCCAGTGCTTCTCCTCAAGAAGTAGGACAACAAGGAGACTTGTGTGTCGATCCAATATTGCACAGCATTTCCACTTAAAAGCCTGATCTTTGGAAACCCAGGACTGCATGGGGGGGGGAGGAGGCATCCTGGTTTTCCTTTGGGCCAGTCCCACCTCCCGCTCTCCCCTCTCCGTGAAGCAGTCTTCTGGCTGGCTGGGCTCTGGCTGACTTCCAGCCTTCCCTTCCGAGGTGGAGCCAAGATTACACCTGCGTCTTTGCATTTTGTATCCAGGTTTCTGCTGAGTCGAGCTCCTCCATGAACTCCAACACCCCGCTGGTGAGGATCACCACCCGCCTGTCCTCCGCGGCCGACACCCCCATGCTGGCGGGCGTCTCCGAGTATGAACTTCCCGAGGACCCCAAGTGGGAGTTTCCCAGAGACAAGTGAGTTCTTCCACTGGGCGTGTCCCTCCCTGAGTGCAGGCTTGAGACATTCATGGGGTATTGCTTTGACAGTTTCTCTTTAATTGCAACGGTCTTGGTCTGGTAATGTCAACAGGAGTGAGATTTTATTTCTAAACAACCAGCTCCTGGAAAAGAAAAGAATGGATTTTTTTTTTTTTCCACCAGAGCTACTAAGTGCCGGTTGCTCCCCAAACATGATGGCGTCTGGTTATTTTTTAAATTTCTGGACAATTCAAAGCCAGTCACATGCAGTCACAGTAGAAATATCCAATCTGTGAGACAGATCCGGTTCCAGCTTCTGGCCACCAGACCGTGACTATTCTGTAGTTCATTTATTTGGAGAAATTAAAGGCAGAGTATAAATTGTCCTAAAAATCTTTGCCCAGTGTTGCTGTTTTCCATGGTTATTAATGTAATTGGGAGCTGAAAAGCTTCAGAGGTGATGCTTGACATTGGATTTCTGTGGGGCATTGTTATCTGTCTGACTGTAGAGGTGTCCTGAGAGGCAGCCAGGGAAAGCACGCCCACCCCAGGGCCGAGCTGAGAGCTGCGGCTCTCCTTGTCTACCTTAGAGTCCGTGTGCTTTGGGCTCCCTGGGCCTGCATTTGATCCCGGCTCCACCAGGCAAGGGCCAGGTGATGCTGTGAGTCACGTGATCTGTGAGCTGCATCCCTGGAGCAAGAGCAGCCAGGGGCAGAACTCAGGCGTGCCGCCCGCTGTGCAGGGGCCAGCCAGGCTCTCGAGCACCTCTTGCAGAAAGTAGAATGTGACCAGCTTGACAAGGAGGCAGGATGGACTCCCTGAGTCTGTGCATCCGACACCCCAGATCAAGCTCTCGGCTTGTCAGCAGCTGCCCTGTTGGCATGGTGTTGATGGTGTGTCCCTGCAATGCTTGGTGTTTAATGTCCACTCACTGAGAGACGTCAGGGGAACCACCTCTCTTCGGAAGGCTGGGAAGCTGGCAGCCCAGGCAGCCCTCGGGTTCCGTTCACACGGCTTCCCGTCCATGCTGCTTCCCAGTACCCAGCACTCATGTGAACCTAAGCTAGGACTCTGGTACAGTGGTCGCGGAAGTCAATCTCAAGTGAAAAGACTATTCATGCGTTCTTTCATTCAAAAATCATTCACATGTGCTTTTTGGACCTTTACTGGAGAGGCCCCAGAAAAAGCACCCAAAAAAGAGACTTTTCTGGCTGGAGCGTGTGGAGATAGGAAGGCGTGCTTGTTTCTTGTTAAGGCCTGGCAGTCCCCTCGTGTGTGTGCTTCCAGAAGGAGGGGGTCCCGTACACATTCCCATGTGCAGGGCATCTGTGATCCTGGGGTAGGGAATTGTAACTTTCAGGGTCAGTCCCTGCTTCTGGCCACCTGCGACACCACAGTCAACAGTGGGCGTCTGTATGTGCCCGACTGTTAGTCCGCACCCAGGGGGACCTGGAGTGTGGAAAATCTGAGTACTGTGCATTTCAAAATAGCGTGGAGAACCAACGTGGGTGGAGCAGATTGCCAATGAATGAATGCCCTTTGGAAGCAGTTTCATTAGATGGAGTCAGAAGTTACACAAAGGCAGGCCTGTTAGGCTTGTAGTAGCAGGGGCAGGACATAAATTAGCCATTTTTCCAATGCAAATGTTTATTTTCGGCCAAGATGTGAAATTTAATTTTAGATCTGGATAGAAAGAGAATGACCTCAGCTTAACACACACTACTCTCTGTTGTCCTGCACTCTTGCCAGCTTCTGTGTACCTACTATAATACCAGGGGCGGTGGATTCCTCAAATCTGAAGACCCCTCTGTTGGGTTGCTTTCTGGACTGGGCAAGGAATGGCTCTTTGTGCAGTGGCTGCAGAGTGTCTGAAGCTGGGGTGGGCAGCATCTCTAGGAATCGTTTGGGTCCGGTCCTGCCAAGACACCTGGAGGCAGGACTCAGAATTCCGTAAATCGATAGCAGGCTGATTTTCAAGTTGATAATTTTATGCAGCCTCTGAAGGCTGTTGTTTAAATATCCAAATGGCTCTTGGCAGGAAAAAGGCTCCCCAGCCTTGATCTAAAGCTTAGAAATTTAATTTGTGATGTTCATTTTGGATTTGTTGTTAATTTCGGGTAGTTGTAAGGTTCTCTAAACGTCACATTTTTTAAAAAATGCTTCCCCTGGTTTTTTTTTTTTTATTTTCTTTTTCCTTCAGTGAAAAATTAGAGATTCCCTGAGATGCATTTAAGAGTCATATCCCGTAACTTGGCAAGGAATGTGACCATAAAATCCGATGGTATTTGGATAATAGTGATTTTAAAGCCACCCCTTTACAGGGACCAAAAACTAAGACCAGCTTCAGTGTTTCTCTTTGAGACATTCTGAAATTCAAATATTTAATTGGCTCCAGATCAAAAGCTCTTCATTGTTGGCACTTAGGAAAGCTGACCACCTCGCGAGCAAGGATCCCTTCCATAAAGAAAATAAATCGCGAATACAAATGTGAAATTTAATAGCTGTTCCACCCGTAATTGACATTCTCGAAACGTCACTAAGAAAATACTCGAGTGCGTGTGTACCCCGAGTCTCATTAGTTCCATATGATAAGCGCTCCACGGTTTTGCAAGCCGCTGAAAGATTTTTATATTTAGTTCTGGAATTTCCCGCACTACACCCCTCGGCCATATGCTGTATGCTAATCCTCTCTTTACACATCTAGGTTGACACTGGGCAAACCCCTGGGGGAAGGTTGCTTTGGGCAAGTAGTCATGGCTGAAGCAGTGGGGATCGACAAAGACAAGCCCAAGGAGGCAGTCACCGTGGCGGTGAAGATGTTGAAAGGTGAGTGGGAAGGCAGGAGGGTGGGGGCAGGGCCGGGCCTTATCAAGAATGTTCCCTTTGTGGCATGCGACCTCCTTCATGGCAGGGGTCAGAGAGCACATAGTTGACCCAGAGGTTGAGGAGTTTTCAGGATAAATCAGCGTCTAGGACAGACTATTTATCTTGAGCCGCTAAAAAAGAGAGGCCAGGTCTGTTGGAAAGTGGTCGCCTCCTAGATTGGAGTTACTGAGTCTTTTTCAGCCCCTCCGTGTTTTCACAACCTTTAGATAAGGGGAGGGGTACACTGTGTTTGGGGTCTCAGGGGAACTTGGCCCCAGGATCTAGAGGGGAAGGAGGCACCAACAGGCTGGGCTTGGGTAGTATAGAGCCCTGGGGTAACAGAGGTGAGCAGTGGTCTCAGTGTGTGGATATGGCATGGGGCTGTGGCCATGGCATCTGAAATTTGCACCAACCACAGGCAGAACTTTCACTCATTAACCCCTTCCTCTTGAAGAATTCTTGTAGAGGAAGCGCTGTGGGCAGGGTCACGCTGCCCACCCTGCTGTGGGGAGCACACCGAGGACTGCGTGTGGCCCACGTTTCCAGTAGAGAACTCTGAGCTTGGGCTGTGGGGGTGCCTGGCTCCTGACTTGGGCTTTTGCTTCCCTCTGGGGCTCCCCATGGCCTGGATGTCGCTTCCCTCACTGGGAAAGGGGACAGCCGGAACTAGTCGCAAAGATGTTGGTCTTCTTATGCTGTTGGTCTGAGTGGCTCCCAAGGACACTGGGGGTGTTTGTGGAATGTCCCCCCGAACCCGTTAGGCATCCGTGCTGTGTCTCCCTAACCTGGGTGTCTCGACATCACCCATGTTGGCTGTGGACCTGGGACAGGTGCAAGGAGAACCCCAGTTTTCCATCTGTCTCTGCAGAACTTGCCATTTTGCTGATGGGGCTACTGAGGGAGGCCTGTGGCTGTTTGCCTGGTTATGCCATACCTGGCAGCCCCTGCTTTTGCATATTCCAGTAGTCCTGGAACCCTTGTTGTGGAAAGTCCTTGTCACAGCTGGTAGGTAGCTGAAATCCTGGAGAGACGGGGGAGCCCCTGCCAAGCTGTGTACTCGCAGGTGCAGCTCCCTCTGTGTGGCGGGACGTCCGTCCTCCATGGCTGTCAGTGTAGAGTTTGCACGCATGCGGCATTTCATTTGCAAGCTGAAAAGCATGTTGTTGCAATGCAGTTTCATGAAAAACTGTTATCTCAGGAGACCCTAAAGGAGAATCTTGTCACTTAAAGTAAGCTGAGCCCATGTGGATACCATCCTTGCTCAGATTAGAGCAAAGATTTATAAACTTGCTGGACAGGCCTTGCAACCCTTTAGAGTGGCCAGTGGCAGGTGTGGGTCTTTGACTAGCAAAGTGCAGTTGCGTGCGCGCGTGCACACACACATACACACACACACACACATGCACACACAGGTGTCGTCTCAGGGATTCTCCCCAACCACCTCTGTGAATGCCCAAGGGCTGTGTTGGGTCTGTAGCAAGTGGAGTGTCTACCATGTCCTCTCGCTGGTTGTCTGGAGTCGTTCTCCAACTGTGAAGTTTGCTGTGAGAGTATTTCATCATTGGTGAAATTACATTTGTGAGGCTAGCTGGAAAAGAACTGGCCTTAGGGACAGATGTCTGGGTTCTGATTCTGTCAACCTCACTGACCCCAGCGAGGAGCAGTTTCTTGTCTGGGTCTGTAGTGCTTCCCTGGTGTGACAGTGGAGCTGGTTTGGAAGGCCTGGTGTTTCTTTGAGATGCAGGTTCACGCTGTTTACGCTGCGTGTTTATCAGCCTCCAGTGACAGCTGATGAGCCAAGAAGGGAACCCGTTTGTGATTGACTTGATATTCACAGATGATGCCACAGAGAAGGACCTCTCGGATCTGGTGTCAGAAATGGAGATGATGAAGATGATCGGCAAACACAAAAACATCATCAATCTCCTTGGCGCCTGTACACAGGATGGTGAGTCGGAGGGAAACGTGCTCTCATCCAGGGACTCTGAGCTTTCCTGTTAGAATGGTTTTTAGAAACAATTGGGTTTATGGATCCTGCTTCCGGCGCACCTCCAATGCACGGTTAAGGAACTTATAAAATACCCTTAGGAAAGCTGTCCCTGCCCCCAAACAGCTCCAGACATGTATCTGTGGCTGGGGGAAAGTGGCTGTGGGTTGACCAGGCTCCAGAGGTGCACCTGTGGCTGGGGGATGACCAGGCTCCAGACGTGTACCTGTGGCTGGGGGATGACCAGGCTCCAGAGGTGTACCTGTGGCTGGGGGATGACCAGGCGTAGGAGCCCTCAGGTCGTGACCTGCATAGTGTCGTGGGAAAGGCTGGCTCCTTGGGTTTTGTTTTGTATGTGCTAAAAGAGACATCAGACTGTGTTTTGGTTGAGGTGTTCTTCCCTTAAAATGAGGATGGAGGAAGGCATGTGATGCTTCGGGTGGCAGGTGGCTGGGTTGCTAAGGAGAGCGTGGGAGAGGAAAAAGTGGTGTGAAGATGACAGAGTTTACCTAGCGGGAGACTGAGGCTCGTTCACTGTGGGGCTGCTGAACTTGGGGGATAAGCTCATCAGTCATCAGCATGTTTGGGAAAGCCTGTCTTTAACTTAGCAGCAGACCTTCTCTATGAAGCACAGAGGTGGACATCTTAGGACCTTCGGGGTCTTTGTCACAAGTCCTTGTCACTGCCCCTGCAATAGGGACACAGCCGTCAAGGGCTGAGTGAGTGGTTGTGTTATCCATGTGGGCACTTGGCAGGATTTGACCTGTAGGCAGTGGTTTGCCAACCCCTTGATCTGTGCCGTAGAGAAATCATGGGGCATGCGCGGAAGGAAACCTGGGAAGGAGAGTTCATTCACTCCTCTTTGTTCTGGCCCAAACCCAGAAGCAACCTAAAAGTGCAGGAGCCCTGGGGGATGGCTGAAGTGGGCTGTATGTGTGTGCAAATTGTATGTAGCTGTGGAAAGTCTGAATTTGTTCTTATCAGCCCGACTGGGTTCCTTGAGGATAGTGTAGGGGGAAATGTTTCAAACCCCTCTCTTTGGGAGTGGCCCTTTAACCTTGTGGTTAAGAGACCCACGGGGGCTAGTGTTGCGGCACAGTGCATCGAGCTACCACCCGCCATGCTGGCACCCCTTGTGGGCACCATTCTCATCCTGGCACTGTGCTGCTCACCAAGTTTCCTGATAGTATACATGGGGAAGCAGTCCGAATCCTTGGGCCTGCATCCATGTGGGAGACCTGGGTGGAATTCCAGGCTCCTGGCTTTGGCCTGGTCTGGCCTCAACTGTTGGCCTCTTTGGGGAGGGAGTCAGCAGGTCCAAGGTCTGTCAGTGCCTCTGTCTTCGTGTGTGTCTCTCTCTGTAACTCTGCCTTTCAAATAAAATCAACCTTCTTAGAAAGAGACACCCGCATTCTGCATCAGGGTATCCAGAGTCACTTCCTGACTGCCGTCTCCTGCATTGTGTTGACCTAGCTTGCCTAGCTTGGCAGTGCTGGCCTACGTAGTTTGACATCCCTGCCACCTGTGTGGGAGACCTAGGCAGGTTTTCCAACTCTTGCCTCTGCCCCATCTCCAACTCTTGTGCCATTTGGGGAGCAGGTGAATGGATGGGAACCTGCTCTCTCTGTCTCTCAGAAATTTTTAGGTTGTATCATTGTTATTCATTCATGTGATTAAAAATAGTATGTGCTTTGTTGATGCGGGCATACATATAGGATACATTTATCCCTGGTCTCTGTCAAGGAATGGTTTCAGGGTCCCCTCCCTGCAGACATCACAGTCTATAGATGCCCATGTCTCTTGGAAAAAAACTACATAGATTTGTGTAGAAGCTCTGTACATCCTGCTGTGGATTTTCAATCCCTGGATAAACTATTACGAACATTAAAAAATAAATGGCTTCTTGCCATATTGTCTGGGGCTAGCCAAACGAGAAGTCTGTCTGTGTTCAGTACACATATAGTGTTTTCTCCGAATAGTTTCCTTATGGGACTGGCTGGGTCCAAGCGTGGGGAGCCTCTGGGGGCGGAGGGCTGCTTCCTCCGTGCCACATCCTATTTTGCGTGGCTTTGGGAGAGTCGAGGGTGCAGGTGTTTAGTTTTGTGTGTGCTTTTCTGAATGTCACGACTTCAGGAACAGACAGCACTGGGCTGAAACAGCTAAAAGGCCCTGCTGGGGTGTCCCTGGCAGGTTCGGGGGTCAGCAGCTCAGGCGGCTCCTTTTTCTGTCTGCAGGTCCACTCTACGTCATTGTCGAGTACGCCTCCAAGGGGAACCTCCGGGAGTACCTGCGGGCCCGCAGGCCGCCCGGCATGGAGTACTCCTACGACATCAACCGTGTCCCTGAGGAGCAGATGACCTTCAAGGACCTGGTGTCATGTACCTACCAGCTGGCCAGGGGCATGGAGTACCTGGCTTCTCAGAAAGTGAGTTCTTTATGTTCTGCTTGGAGGGCCAGAAGCCACTTACAAATGGCTTTGAACAGGCACTTCGGAGGTGCTCACTGGCAAGCTCAAGCCCTTGCCTATCCTGTTAAATCTTGGAAAATGCCTTCTGTATTATTCATCTTCGGGTGTAAGACTCTGGAAAGGCAGGGCAGCCTCACAAACCCAGAGCTGTTCCTCGTGGGTGAGCAGCAGTTTGGCTGGGTGGGCAACAGCCATATTGCAGAATATTCGCTGCTGTTCTGATAGGGTTTTGTTGTTGTTGTTGCTTTTTGAAGGTTGGTTAGTGTTTTTGTGGTTACTGAGTTTCGAGACACTGACCCTTTTGTGGTGTTGTGTTTTGGGGTTTGAGTTTGATAGGATGTTCAGTGGTGTAAGCGTCCGGATCCTACAGAAGGGGTATTGTAGCAACCCTGCGTCTTACAGAGCTTAGGGTATTTTGTCTCCCTTGGTGGATAACACTGTGGCGAGAAGGCGGCTAGGTCCCCCGAGGTGAATTGCCAGCATTCCAAGCATGCCACTTCCTGGGGAGCTTGAAGTATTCCAGTTATTCTGAAAGCAGTTACACAGGTGTCTGGATGACCCCTTCTCAGCCCTGCACTGACCTCCTGGGGTAGAGGTGGGCCCTGCTGCTACCTGCAGTGCAGCTCAATGCAGCATCAGGAGCTCCTCCAACAGGTGAGGGCCTCTGGCCGACACGGGCCGCCTGTGCCAGGCCAGCCACGTGAGCAAGTGCGCAAAGTGCATCCTGAGCATGCTTGTGTGTGTGTTTGAGTGTGTGTGTGTGCTTGTATGCGTGTGCATGGAGCGACCAGCCCTGCCAAGCAGGTCAGGCAAGCCTACAGAGAGGCACGGCAGCCTTTCTTTCCTTCTGGCGACACCTGGAAGGGCGGGCTGTCCTCTGCGATCCTCTGCTCTGGGTCCCTTTGTGCCTGCCTGGTAGAAGATGGAGGAAGATGATGATGATGATGATGATGATGATTTTGTACCCAGCGTGGAGCTGCTACTAATTCAAAAGAGGTGGGAACTGGGCTTCACCATCCAGTAAATCTGCAACAAACATGACTGGGCAACCCCGATGCCCATGCCTGCATGCCTTGGTTAGGTCCTCCAGTGGGGTGGACAGACCAGGAATAATCCCTGACCTCTTAGAGCAGGGAACATAGATGACAGGAGGGGAGATTGACAGCAAATGTGGAAATGACAAGTGGATAAACTAAGAAACAGGCAGTGGAGGAACCTGGGGTGGGCACAGCTCAGGCTGGGTCTTGCTGACCCAGACAAGAGTCCTGAACTTGGCTGTTGGTGCTGGATGCCGCTGAGGACAGTCGTAAAAGCGAGTTGCTGCTCCCAAGGTTTGAGCTGCTGTGTCCCAATGAAAGCGATGGGGTTTGGGACCAGTGCTGACCCGAGAGAAGTCAGGAGGTAGATCTCAGCTGGTCAGTGCAGTTTACAGATAAAGGATCTTTGTGGGAAAGAGCCATTTAGGGAAAGTGCTAGATCCCCAGCTTGAGGTCATTTGGAAGGTGATGTGGCTCCCGCCAGGTGGTAAAGACTTGAGAATCCAGGGGGTCCATGGCTGGATTTCAGTGGAAAATCCTGAAGCCATTTGACATGTCTGGGAGGTGGGGTGTCAGGAGGATCGGCAGTGAGGCCTGCCTGGACCAGTGGGAGCAGACAGGGCCTAGAGTCAGGCCCTGAGACGGCTCTCAGAGATTGGCCAATACACAGGATGTGGCAGGGAACCAGAGAAGGCCCATCTGTGAGGTCAGAGGGACCCGGGGTGTAGCTTCCAGAAGGACGGAGGTCAGGAGGTCCTTGTCCTGCTCAGACCATGGAGAAGCAGCAGACCAGGCCAGGCTCACAGGCAGTGGTGACCCCGGCCCAGCCCCTGCCTGCGGGCCTGGGGATACTGGAGCTGCTCAGGACTATAGCCCGAGACCCGAGTCGGTCAACTGTTGTGAGAGGAGCCGGTGCTAGGGTGGAAGGGTCCTTACCGTTGTGGCAAGATGAGCTGCCGCTGCTCCTGCTCACTGCTCTGCAGCCATGGAAACAAGTGTTTGCTGTGCGGCATCTGCATGAGCCCTTCCCCCCCAAGGACTCGGATGGAGTGGGAGTCCATCCTTCACTAGGGATGCCCAGGGATGTCAGTGCTAGGTAAGCTGGGCCCACGTGTGGCCGTGTCCCTGTGCTCCCCTGGACGTGCAGGTCCTTGGAGCGAGGAGGATGGTTCTAGGCCTCTGTCTGCTGGTCGTGAAGCACCGTCTCCCCTACTCTGCCCGTTCCCTGGCCTCGAGCTGCGGCGTAGCCCAGTGAGGCTCTCGGCCTGGGTGTTGCTGGAGAGCCTGGGTCAAGGGGACCAGTGTTGTCTCTTTCAGGCACTGCCTGGCTCCACACACAGCACCTTGGCAATGATGACCTCAAGTCGGTTTGAAGCTGGTGAGAGATGGAGGGGTCAGGAATGAGGCTCTTGGGAGCAGTGTGCTTTTACACATAGCACGTGCTTCTGAAGGTGAGTGAGCCAGCAGGGCAGAGTGAGAAGGGCCTGCCCCAGCCTGGCCCCGCAGAGCAGGGCTGGGCTTGTTAGAGACCTGCTGGGCCAAGGAAAAGGCAGCAGGAGCTGTGAACACTGAACAGGTATGGTTGTGAGGTTGGCTCAGTCAACATGATGTGTATACAAACACAGTAGTACAGATAGTAGCAGATTAGTTAAGCCTTATACAACTTAATAAAAAACCTATGCTATTTTAATCCAAAGCATGCTCATTTTTAGTTATTATTATTATTATTATTATTTTTAACCAGTTCTCCATTCTAATTAAACCTCCTGAGCAGGCTGGTTGTTTTTTTAAAAGCAAGCCTTGGCTTCCCCATCTGTGAAATGGGCATACTCATGTGTGTTGCAATGGCAATGGAATGCAGTTCGCTATAAGAGGCACCCACGGGGGCATTCGCCCACCTCCCCTTAGTAACCACTGACCTTCACCTCCAGTCAAATGGATGCTAAATGCGTATCGGGAACAGCCAGCTCTCTGGGTGCGGGACCACTCAGATCCGAGTGGACGGTGGGAATCTGGCTGGCCTTTACTCCGTTTGTGTTGTTTTGGGTGTGAGTTCCAAGTCTCCTGCTGCTGAGCCCTGGCAGGGAGGGGGCTCTGGGGGGTCCCCACACCCCAGGAAGGTGGTGGCGGCAGCCATCAGCAGCATGTGCCTGAGCGGCGCCCAGATGTGTGGTCGGAGCCGAGTAGTGGGGAAGCCAGATTGCCTGACCACACAGCTTGCCAAGCACACAGCGCACACGGTGGCGGGAGCACACCACCGGGAGAGCTTGGCCGGGAGCTTGGAAGTTCAATTTGAAGAGGCCTCCAAGACCAAGAACGCGGCTCCAGCCCAGACGGCTCTTGGGGCGGCTGGGAGTTCTCAGGTTTCCTGCTCCCAGTCTGGCCAGGGACAGGCAGCCTTGGGTGGCTTTGCTGCTTCCCCGGTTTTGATGTGAGCCCATCCACGTGCAGCAGAGAAGCGAACACACTCAGGAAATAGTTGGGGGTGGGAGAGGTGAGAGCAAGTCCTTATTGGTATTTCAGAGGCAGTGTGAGCTGCTCTTGAGTGAGTCCCGTCTCGCTGAGCCGGATGCAGAGAGCTGCGCTTCGTGCTGTAACGAGCCCATGCTAGGAACATTGGAACGGTGATCGAGGGTGATGCTGGCCTGCTTCATCCAGAAATGGACCCTGGTCAGCACGTATCATCATGTGGGCACCTCAGAATATTTTTTTTTCAAGATTTATTTATTTGAAAAGAGTTACAGAGAGAAAAAGAGAGCTCTTTCATCTACTGGTTCACTCCTCAAATGGCCGCAGTGGCCGGGCTGGAGCCAGAAGTCAGGAGATTTTCTGGGTTTCTGACATGCGTGCAGCAGCAGCCTAAGCACCTGGGCCATTTTCTGCAGCTTTCCTAGGTGCATAAACAGGGAGCTGGAGGAAGTGGAACAGCTGGGACTCAAACCAGCACCTAAATGGAATGCTGGTGTCACAGATGATGGCTTTATGTGTGCTGTGGGGCCACAGCACCGTCCCCAGAATCAGAATATGAAAGTGCAACTAGGATGCTAACAGCAGCTTACACAGGTAGACATCCTTGGTGGACTCCGTCAGCCAAGTCGTCCACTGCCTTGGAACAAGGGCTGGGGCGTTTCGTTCCTGTGTCCTGGGTGGAGACAGCTTGTGCCCTTTGCGTGGGCCAAAGGAGGGGATGAACTGGACCATTGGCAGGTTGGCATTGGCCGTGAGATGGCCCAGTTAAGGTTTGGTTGGGTCTTTGAGAGACAGGAGTCATGGGAGGTATGGAAGCTGCAATGAGGCTGCGTGGCAATGGGACCAAGGCAGTCTGGTGACGGGGCAGGCTGTGGGACTGGAGGGGTCACGGTGGGAGGCCGCTGGTGGTGGGAAGGAGTGAAGAGGTGATTGGAGTTGAGACATCCAGGCCTTGGAGGAGGTGTTAAGAATGCTGGTGTCCACCTGTGATCAAAAGAGGTAACGAATGAGGGGGACAGGGAACTTGGAATTTGTGACATGAAAGAGACCGCACTGTGGGAATGTCCCATCCTCTGTTGGAAGCAAGGTCAGGGCTGTCAGGGTCAGAACGGAGATGGGAATTTGTGTCCATGGCTTGCTCGTCTAAGAGTTGACATCACGAGGACACGTGGGCGTGCACAAGCTGCACGGGGCAGCTTCTCACTTTGAGGGCTAGAGGAAAGGCCTCAGCCAAGAGGCTTCGGAAAGGGAATGAGCCAGCACTGGTGCTCGGGGAGGATGCCACACTGGGACCCTTTACACAACTGAGCAACAAATCAGCCGTGCCCCGAGCTACAGAGGAGCTTCTCTCAGGGAGCGCCAAGAGGTGATGTGGACGGACAGAGGCTGGACTGGCTGGCCAGTGACTGGGCCAGTGAGCTGAGGTGGGAGTCTTGTTACTTCAGCTGAGGGTTTGACAGTGAGTATGCAGAGTGAGGATGTCAGACTGCACCATCAGGGGCCGGGGTGCGGCTTGAAGGAGTCCCGGTGTCGCCGGACACGGGTGCGGATAAGGGGACAGGGTGTGTTGAAGGTAATTGCTTCTATCTCTCTTCGTTTTAGTGCATTCATCGAGACTTAGCAGCCAGAAACGTTTTGGTCACAGAAAACAATGTGATGAAAATAGCAGACTTTGGCCTGGCCAGGGATATCAACAATATCGACTATTACAAAAAAACCACCAACGTAAGTCCATGGTCGTGAAGCGGTGAGAAAGGCTGGGGTGCAGGACGGTCCCTGATGAAGGTGCCTGGCTCGTCCGGAGCCGAAGAGACTGGGGCGTTTGGCAGCTCCTCCTTGCTGGTCTTTGGCCTTACCCTCTGTCTACTCTTGGGAAGCACATGGAGGCCACCAGTTAACATCAGTGACTCTCAGAGACTGTCTGTGCAGAAGAGTCAGCGGCCTGGGGCTGGTCTTACAGTTCTTGTGTTGCAGGGGCAGTGTTGTGCAGTAATTAAGGCTGCATCCCCTACCAGAGTGCTGGTTTGAGTCCCAGCTGCCTGCTTCCCCTCCATTGCTGATGTGCCCGGGAAAGCAGTGGCTCAGCAGTGGCTCAGCAGTGGCTCAGCAGTGGCTCAGCAGTGGCTCGTGGCCCGAGTGCTTGGGCCCCTCCCACCCATTTGGGAGTTCCAGATGGAGTTCCTGTCCTCTGGTTTTGGCAGAGAAAGAAATGATTTGCTGGTTCACTCTCGAAATGGCTGCAACAGCTAAGGCTGGGCCAGGCCAAAGCCCGGAATCAAGAGCCTCATCTGGATTTAGCATATAGGTACAGGGGCCTAAGGACTTTGGTCATCCTCTAATGCCCTCCCAGGAGCATTAGCAGGGAGTTGGATCAGAAGTGGAACAGGGCCTGCCGTGATATCCTAGTGGCTAAATCTTTGCCTTGCATGCCCGGAATCCCGTATGAGTCCCGGCTGCTCCACTTCCCATCCAGCTCCCTGCTTGTGGCCTGGAAAAGCAGTCAAGAATGGCCCAAAGCCTTGGGACCCTGCACTCAGGTAGGAGACCCGGAGGAGACTCCTAGCTCTTGGCTCCTGGGTTTGGATTGGCTCAGCTCCAGCTATTGTGGCCACTGGGGAGTGAGCCAGCGGATAGAAGATTTTTCTCTCTTTCTCCTTCTCTCTGTAAATTTGCTTCTTATACAAATGAATAAATCTTAAAAGAAAAGAAAGAAAAAGAAGTGGAGCGGCCAGGACTTGAACTGGGCACTTGGGTACTCATACAAGATGCTGGCATTGTAGGTGCCCAACCTATTATGCCACATTGCCAATCCCAATAAATTCTTCCATAGAAAAGAATGGGGCTTAAAGATTGTTCGTTTTTGCCTGTAAGCTGTGTTTGTGCTAAGGAGAGAGAAAGGATATTTAGCACCCAAGGGGATGGTCTTTGTTATTGAGCCCATGTTTGTCTAACTCACACAAGTCAGTATAGCTTATTTCTGCCCCAGTGGCTGACCAGTAAAAACCATTAAAATGCCAACCCCGAAAATGGGCATAGCCCTGC
Source organism: Ochotona princeps (assembly GCF_030435755.1). Classification (NCBI taxonomy): domain Eukaryota; kingdom Metazoa; phylum Chordata; class Mammalia; order Lagomorpha; family Ochotonidae; genus Ochotona; species Ochotona princeps. Next base: position 62,145,985 of record NC_080844.1, on the reverse strand, counting down.
TGAGCTAGCTAAAGTGAACCTGTCTTAATCTGTTGGCTTGTGCACTGTTTCCCACATCTACAGGGGCGGCTTCCGGTCAAGTGGATGGCTCCAGAAGCCCTGTTTGATCGGGTGTACACGCACCAGAGCGATGTGTGAGTAACCCCTCCGCCTGGCTTTGCATAGAGTTGTGAGGCTCGCTCGTGTCCTCCCCATCATCATTCCTCGCAGAGTTGGCCTGGGGGAGGGTGGATTTCATGGTAGGCTGGTAACCAATGCTGTGTTACTAATCTGCCTGGCTTCAAAGAGCGGAGGGGGTGGGACTGCCGCCTCCTCCTGCCAGGGCGGAAGTCCCTCCCGGGACAGTCACGGATGACGCCTACAAAGCTGCCGAGGAGTTCACCATGCTCTTGGCGTAGTCTCGCACTCCCTGGGAGCAGGCATCCCGAAGCCTTCCCTCTTAGCTTGATTGGCTGGCTGTCTTCTCACCTGGCTCTGTCCTTGAGTGGGATGTGATCGTCCCCGTGGGTTTCATTCCACAGACTGCCCGGCATGTCTGAGCATCCTTTGTAAAACCTTCTCGCATGGGAGTAAAAATGCTGTCATTTAAAACACTGTCAGCGCCAGCCTCCCACTGCCGCTTGGGGTTGGACATGGACTTGAGTGTTGTGACCGCTGGGAGAAGCCAGGGAAGGGCTGGTTGTGCAGGCTGCTATGAGTTGGTACTGACCCAGAGGAGCAGGTGTTCTGCTAGGGGCGAGCCTGCTTTCTGTGCTTCCTCAGCTGCCCCTCTGTCCGTCCTGGAAGGAAGCGGTCAGGAGTCCCCAGTGTGCAGGGAGCACGTGGGTACACACAGGTGTTTCTGTGTGTCCTGGGAGAGACCCAAGAGATACTTGGCCCCCTTTCCCCGAGCAACCCATCCATGTGCCCCCCCTGCCCCTTGGCTCCCTCCCTGCTTTGTCTCCCTCAGTCTCAGGGCCTTTGCCACGTGGAGCACTTGTACCCTCGCAGGCATGACCCTTGGGCCTCCTGCCGGTGCCCACCCTGGCAGATCACAATTCTGGAAGCCAGCTCCCAGGAAACAGCACAGAGGGCCTTGACGCTTAGAAGTTGAGACCCTCACTTTGCTGCCACCATGTTGAAATGATCCCATTTATCAGAGGGCTGTCGGCCATGTTGTTGGCAGTGGGTGGAAAATTCCATCTGCTTAGCCCCAGCCTGGTACCCGCAGCACCTGGGGCAGGAGTGGGCGGGGAGGTGTGCCTTGCAGGAAGCCTAGCTTGTTGCACTGTCAGGCCCCAGGGCAGCGTTAACTTCCTCAAGTGGACCATGCATGTTTCTGCCATTGCAATGGGTTGGTGATGCTGTGCTTCCTTTCTTTGCAGCTGGTCTTTCGGGGTGTTGATGTGGGAGATCTTCACGCTAGGGGGCTCGCCCTACCCAGGGATTCCCGTGGAGGAGCTCTTCAAGCTGCTGAAGGAAGGACACAGGATGGACAAGCCGGCCAACTGCACCAATGAGCTGTAAGGCCCCCTCCCACACCCTGCCAGAGCCTAGGGTGCACAGAAAGGTACCCTGAGACATGGATCAGCTTTCTGGGGGACCCCCAGTTTTCTAAGTGCTCCCAGAGGATGAGAGGTGCTGGCGCCACTGGGCTGCACCTCAGTACTGACAAGCATTCCATGTGGATATAGGTCACAGGCCACCAGGGCTGGTCTCCCTGGACCACTGGCTTGTGCTGGCTGCTGGTGCCCTTGGAGTGACAGGAGTGACCCATGGTGCAGACGACGGGCTAGAATGCTGGGGACTGCCTTGTAGAGTGGGATCTAGACCCTGTGCCATGCCTGGCCCCAGTGTGGTGGCAGGAGAAGGGGGCTTTCCAGAGCTGTGTCCTCGGGGTGCACACACATACTGGGGTCTGGTTACCTGTTTGGCATCCCCGTGTTAGCACAAAAAATTAGACCTGTGTCCTAGTGTCTTTTTCAGGGTAGTAGGGCTGGCTTGTGCACGCTCTGCAGGATGGTGCTGTGTTAGTAGCCCGTGTCCTGGGCAGTGATCGGTGCTTGGAACAGGAGCCACCTGCCTTGGCCCCAGGATTAGCCGGCAGAGGGGCTGAGTCTGTGCGCGGGGCACTTCCCAGGGATTTGCCCGTCGGTTGGCTCCCAACTGCTTTTCGGTGCGTGGTGGGCGGGAGGTGAGCTGCCGTATGAAGGCGCTGATTGTGCTCCTGTGGCTTTTTCTGACACAGAGGGTCTGTCGAAACCCATCATCAAGATAAGGCCTGGGAAGTGAGGCCTATCTGAGAATTAATCAGGAAGTTAGCGAGCAGCCCTGTGGCAGCGGATTAACGCACCAAAACTGACCTGAAAGTTCCAACGTTCAAACTGTTTTTTTTTTTTTTTTTTTTTTTTAAAGCCAAGGCACCTTTGTCAGTCGCAAGTCTTTAGAACAAAGCCAGATCAATGTGTCCATCATGGTGCAGCTGCTTTTGTCTGGGCAGGGGTGTTTGAGGAGGGAAGACTGGGACCAGCTTGCAAACAGCTTCCTTCTGTGGCCTCCAGAAGCGCTTAAAAACTCAGTGCCATGGTAGCATGTCATGCTGGCCACACGGCAGCCAGAAAAAGCACACAGACATGTCGTTCTGGAGGGCCTGCCTTCGTGAGCATCAGGGTCAAGGTGATGTCCTTGTCCATCATCGGGCATTTCCAAGTCTTCGGGAAAGTGGACACTCCTGGTACATGTTCGTGCTTTAGGCACCTCTCCCTGTTGCCCATGAAAACGCCACAGTGCTGCAGCCAGCACTTACGGAATTGACTGCAAAGGAAATCCATCTCTTCCAGGTATATGATGATGAGGGACTGCTGGCACGCAGTGCCTTCCCAGAGGCCAACGTTCAAGCAGTTGGTGGAAGACTTGGATCGAATTCTCACTCTCACAACCAACGAGGTAGGGAAGCCCTCCTGCCCGAGCCTGGCCTGGCCTGGGCGAGGCGCACAGCCTCGCTCCGTGCAGGCTGCACCATTGGAGGCGGCCGTCTCCCTGATGGTTTTTCGTGGTGGCTGGAGTTCAATTTTTTGTTCTCAGAACTACAGTTTCTGGTTTCTGACTCATGAAACCAGAGACCGAGGGAGGAGGGTAGGGCTCTCAGGCTACCCCTAGGGTGGCTGGCCTGGGGAGCACATAGGGGAGGGGAAGTGACGGTCCCCGGCAATAGTTTGGGGAGCATGGGAAAGAGCCTGGAGCCTGCTCGCTTGCTGGTGCTGTGTTGCCAGTCAGGTTGACTGGAGCAGTGAGGTTTTGGTTCTAGCTTATGCTTTTCCCAGCCCTGTTCTGGGTGGCCATGGCGGGGGCCTTCAGTGTCTGTCTATATGTAAACACACAGAGACAGTTTCCCCTGGTGAATGACTTACTTGACGTCTAAGTGGAAAGGGGTTCGAGTTGAGCATCCCTGATCCAAAAACCCAAAGTACTCCAAAATGAAAAGCTTGGTGAGCACCGCTTGGACACCAAACATGAATATTCTACAGCCGACTAGTGCACAGCGGAAATGCAGGTGTGCTCAAAATGTTTTGATGATAAATTACCTTTAAGCTATGAATGCAAGATGCATGTGACACATAAGGGAATTTTATATTCAGGCTTGAGTCCCATCCCCAAGATACGTCATTCTAAAATTTAAATCCTAAATGTGAAATACTTCTGGTCCCAGACATTTTGGGGAAGAGATCTACTCTTTGCAGAAATACTGACTCTCCATAAAATACTTAAACAAATCTGGGCAAACCAAAACAGTGCCCTGCTGTCTCACGGTGGCTCCTTCAGCAGATAGCTCCGCCAGCCTTGGGGAGCCCGGCCGGGACTCACCCGCCGAGGCCAGGCAAGCCCTGCAACAGTTAGAACTGTCCGTGACCAAGTGTCCGGGTTTTGGTCTGGGCCGGGGGAGAGGGGAAGCATCTCTCTGGACGCACAGTATCCCGAGTCTCTCAGTTGTTTGGACCACAACAGAAAGTTAGGGAAACTCCCAGGTTGTAGAAGGAGAACAATACACTTAATCGCTGAGAGAAAGCAGAGATTTCTTGTGTATGAAGCCTGGCGATAAGAAGCATCCCCCAGCAGTGTTGTCTTGGACACAGCTCGGTGCTGGAGGAAGGCGGAGATTGCATTTAAATGAACACAGCTGACCTTCAGAAGTTGAAAGCAAAGGAACAGTTCAAGGGGAAAACACACAACTTTCTTCTCCTGCCAAAAGTGTTGTTTCTAGCCTGAGCTCCTTTCGTCCCAGCCTTGGAGTGCACCGATTCCCCCTGGTTTTTCTCCTATCAGATCTGCGAGTTTATGGCTTCATTTAGAAACTGGGCAGAAGGACCAGTGTTCCCTCTTAATGAGCCCACGTCTGTGCTCACCACTTTTGTATTTATGTGTTTACAGCGAGTGTGGGTTCGTTCCTACCAAAATTGATGTCTAGTACCCTAAAATAAAAAAATAAAAAAGCAGCACGCCATGCTGTCTAACGGATATAAAACTCGAAGTTGCTTTCCTCCTGAAAATCATTCCCAGCTGCTGGAGAAAAATGGTTCCATTTAGAACGAAATTTCATTTTTATCTTTGTAAGCAGAAAGTTTTCTTTTGAAGTGGTGGGCGTGGCAGTTTCTGGTCGTGTGGTTCAGGCTGATGTTGTTGGAACTGACACGTCCCCCTTCCCAGGGCGGGGACCGTCTCCCGCCAGCCCCGGCGATGGATTGCAGTGGGGTTGAGATGCCCAGCCGCTGGCAATCCCAGTTAGCCCTCGCTAACACAGAGCGCCTTGTGCTAGGAGCTTTGCTTTGGGCACCTGCCCCCAGCCTCAGAAAAACCACATCCACAAGTCATCGCTGGCTTCTGAGTGGGCGAACCCAGCCCCCCACCCCACCCGCGTTTCTCTGCTCATTTGAGAGCTCTGCTTCGAGCTTCACAACAGGGACCAGCAAATGCTTTCCTTAAAGGCCTGGGTGAATGTTTAATTTATTTGAAAGGCAGAATGACAGAGAGATCTTCCATCTGCTGGCTCACTCCCCAAATGCTGCTGTGGTTGGGGTTGGACCAGGCCGGAGCCAGGAGCCTGCAGCTCCATCTCTGCTTTCTACATGGGTGGCAGGGGCCCAGATACTCAGGCCGTCTCCCCTGTTTTCCCAGGCACTGTTAGGAAGTGGAGCTCAGCTTGGATGCCTGTGTTGCAGGTGGTGGCTTAGCGTGCTGTGCTATAGTGCTGGTGCTGAGTGTAAATGTTTTTGATTTTGAGGGCCGTGTGGTCTCTGCCGCAACTCACTGTTGTGGCATGCATGTGAGCCTGTGCTGGTACGATGTTGGAGACACTCGTCCTGGAATTTGACATGATCCTACGTGGATTTTCTGACTGTCTTTCACAGTTCAGTGCAAGAAGACTGTGACTTTTTGGAACTGTGTGCAAATGTTCCAAGGCATGCTGGACTTAGGGCCTTCCAGATGAGACAAGGGGCTCTCGCCCTGTCCTCAGCCAGGGAGGCACTGGGGCCCTAGTGGCCCTTTGGGTAGCAGACTCTGACACCTCTGCTCCCCTAGCCTTGCCTTGAAGAGCCCCTATTGGATGCAGCATGCTCGAAGATGCCCAGGCCTCCCTTGAGCCTGGTCATGTTTTCTGCTGGGAGGGTAATGAGTGCCAGCTGGGCAGTTAGCTCCTCAGTGAGGAAGTAGCCCTCTTGGACGATCTGCGCTCGTGCAGCGTCATTCGGAAAGTCGATACGTGTAGGCTCCACTCTCGAAAGGCATCTGGAGACCCCCAGCCTGGGGTGTGTTTTCTTGGGACCAGGGCTTGAATTTGAACTTGCTCTCATGTGAAGGGTGCGGCGAGGGGCCCGTGTGAGTGGCGGTGACCTCCTGACACCTGCAGCTCAGCCGGGTTTATGGTTTGATGCTGGCCGCATGGCCTTCCTAATGACTGTGAGTGAGCAGTCCAGTGAGGCCTCCCTGTCCCTGAATTGGGGTCTGGGGAAGCCTCTGGCAGTCTGTGCCGGGTGGTGGGGGGGTGCACCCCAGGTCAGTGTCAAGTTTCAGCATCTCAAGACCTTGTGTTTGAAATCCAACTCTTCTCTTCCCTTCTTGCAGGACTACTTGGACCTCAGTCAGCCCCTCGAGCCGTATTCACCCAGTTACCCTGACTCAAGATGAAATAAAAACGTCTCTCTTCCCTTCTTGCAGGACTACTTGGACCTCAGCCAGCCCCTCGAGCAGTATTCACCCAGTTACCCTGACTCAAGGAGTTCTTGTTCTTCAGATGACTCTGTGTTTTCTCCGGACCCCATGCCTTACGAACCATGCCTTCCTCAGTATCCACATGGAAACAGCACTGTTAACACATGAACCCAGCCGGCCGCCTGTCCCCGTGTGGGGGCAGCGCCGGCAACCTGCCCGCCCCGAGCAGGGAGGCCATGCCTCCCCGAGCTTGCTGTCTCTGCTTGTCTGTGGATCCGAGGAGTGACTCATTGTAAATGCAGTCGGCATGCGTGGAAAGCCGCGGAGGGCTGGAAACGCATGAGCTTTGCTGCCAGCGTGTCTTTGGGGCCACGCACAGCCATGTAGACCCTCTGATCTGCGTGGTACTGGCTGAGGACCACTGGGGACTTGAGGCAGACCCGTGTTCTGCCATCCTTGTTAATTTTGTAATAATTGGGGAAAATATATGTCAGCACACACTTACAGAGCACAAATGCAGTATATATAGGTGCTGGATGTATGTACATATATTCAAATTATGTATAAATATATATTATATATTTACAAGGAATTATTTTTTGTATTGATTTTAAATGGATGTCCCAGTGCACCTAGAAAATTGGTCTCTCCTTGTTTTTTTTAAAAAATAGCTATTTGCTAAATACTGTTCTTACACAGAATTTCTTAAATTTCACCGAGCAGAGGTGGAAAAATACTTTTGCTTTCAGGGAAAATGGTATAACATTAATTTATTAATGAATTGGTAATATACAAAACGATTAATCATTTATAGTTTTTTTGTAATTTAAGTGGCATTCCTATGCAGACAGCGCAGCAGAATGGTTCATCTGTTGCTTGGACTTGACTGGTTATTAGAGTCTTTGGAAAGAGAAGTATTTACAATATATGACTAATTTGGAGAAAGTGAAGCAGGGATTTATTTGTGTTTCAACTCTGCTGTCTGATGCTTGTTCTTGTACGACCCAAATACCCGGATTTAAAGAACGCGTTCCTGAAGAGTTGTTTGGGGGCCAACGCGCCATCTCACGGGACTTCCTGAGGCGGATGGTACCAGCATCCTGTCCAAACGATGCCTTAATCCATTCCCGGGACAGCCTTTGCATGCAAGGACAGCACCCGGGGCCTTTTTCTGGTGGCCGCCACCTGCCCGAGTCACACCTTAGACCAGCCCGTGTTATTATCCTCAGCAAATTGGTCGTGGCTCGCAGATTCTGTGGCCTTGAAGAGGCCCTTTTAGGATCTTCACTGTCACCCTGGAGACTCAGCACCGTGCTGCCGATGGCTTGGGGGACACTTCCAGCTTCCTAAGAGATGGCTTCTGTCTGCTGCTAGAAGGACCCCGCTGGGAGACCCGGCCCCGTGCCGACGTCGTTGCTTGTGTATTGAAGTCTCGGGTCTTGCTTCTAAAACACCCACTCACTCTGCTGCAGCCATGCATCATGAATGCAGATTACACTGATTTTACGTGTGACAGAATTGGAGAAAGTATTTAATAAAACCTGTTAATTTTTATACTGACAATAAAAATGTTTCTACAGATATTAATGTTAACAAGACAAAATAAATGTCACGCAGCTTATTTTTTTAATCCTCGTGTGTCTTACCAAATGGTTTCATGTGCTCAGAAGTGTAGGCCAAGTCCTGTCTGTTGTTGAATGCACGAAAGATGGAGCCAGAAGGGGTGTTTGTTGGCTGCAAGTGGAGGTGACTTGTAGAGGTGTTGGTGCAGAGCGGCAGAAGCAGGGCAGGTGGAGCTGGTGCGAAAGCTGAGGTTTGGTTCAAGCCCCTATTCCTTGGCTTCCCGAGGCCATGGCAAGTCCTTCATTGATCCTCCGTGAGTCCTGCCTGCTCCCTGGGAGGGCCAGTGAGGAAGAGCCTGGAGCGGAGCTGGGTAGACGGGGAGGCAGTGGGAGGATGGGGGTGGAACATGGATTAGAGAGATGTGTACTATGTGTGGGGACCTGGGGGCACCTTGATGGCTTGTGGACTGGTTTCCTTGTGATGCAAGTAGAACTTGCTTCACGTTTTCCTACAGCAAACGTGGGACACGTTTTAAAAATAAATATTTCTTAGAGTGCTACTGAGAGTAAGCGGGAAATGGAACCCCGCTTGTTAGTGAACACCTGTGATTCTGTGGTTCTTTATGTTCCGCGAACCCTGCCTCTCTGCCTCAGCCCTGCCACACACAGCCAACCTCTCCCCAGCTGGCCTTCCTCTGAGGACCTTCCAAGGTCATTGGTACCTGGCGGGATCTGCCTGTGGGGGCTCATCTGTGTAATGCTTGTGACTGTAGAGAACGGACTCGCTGAGGCTGCAGGTGGATTTCGGGCAAGGCTCAGCATCCATGCAGGTTCTCTTTAGTGAGGATACATGTGTCCGTTCCCTGTGTTTGAGATGGATGGGGTGCTTGATGGCTTTGACCATGGGGATTATAATGGAAGGGAAATTTGCTGTGTTTCTTGCCCATTTCGGGGAAAGCAGAAGGCAAGAAGACTAAGCTAGCTGTTGGCCATTTATCTCTTGGAAAAAGACTTGTTTATTGGAATTGGCTCAGTCCAGCCAGAGCTGGGCCAGGCTGAAGCCAGGAAATAGGAACTGCCTCTCAGCTTCCCAGCAGGGTGGCAGGACCCTAAGAACTTATGTGCCTCCTAGTTGCATTAGAACACTGAATTGAAAGAGTGAAGTAGCCAAGCCAGCAACCAGCTCTTCTATATGATATGTGAATGTGCCAGGAGGTAGTTTAACCGGCAGTGCCACAGCACCACTCCTGGAATTATTTTGAAAGACATGTTTATCGCAAAGGGAGTGAGCAGGGCGATCCATGGCAAGGTTGGGGAGTGTTCCGAATAAGCACAGAAGCAAGCCTTGGTGAGTATCCTGCGGCTGAGGACTTTCCCCTAGGCCTAAAGAGAACAGGGATTTGTTAGACAGCTGTGACTGTCGCTGGGGCACGAGATGCTCTGTGTGAAAAGGTGAAGGGTTACAGATGTCTTGGGTGGGGTGTGCCTCTTGTTCCAGAGCATTCCTGTTATTCTGTGAAGGGTGAAAAGGTCCATGAGCAGTCACTTCTCAACTCCCCTCCTGGTCCCTGACAGCCTCTAGTCTGTCCTCTGCTCATGGATCTGCCTGGAGATGTTTCATGTAAGCCAAGCCTGTACCAGGGGCCTTTGTACTTCGTGTTTTCGAGGTTCACCCACCTTGAAACCTAAGCCAGAACCTCATGCCTTTTATTATTGATTGCACTTATTTGAGCTGCAGTCAGCCATACAGCTCCCATCTGTTGGTCCACTCCCCAACTGCCTTCCACTGGCCAGGGCTTGGGTCAGGCCAGCCAGTCCAAACTCTGGGTGCTGGAACCCAATCCAGGTCTTTTGTGTGAGTGGCAGGGACCCAGCTATACCTGGGCTGCCATCTGCTGCCTCTTGGGGTGTGCATTAGCAGGAAGCTGGGTGTGGGAGTGGAGCTGGGCCGTGAGCCTAAGAACTCCAACATGCAATGCAGCAATCCCAGGCCAGTGTCTTAGATGCCTGGCTAGAAGCCAGCTTCTCTGTTGGCTTTATTGCTAAAATGTAGTTTGTTATGTGTGTATATGACATTTCTGTCTATCCATTCAGCCATTAATGGGCATGTGGGTTGTTTTTGCTTTCTGGCTACTATGTGTACGTTTATGGGCCGTCACGTATTTTCATCTTTCTAGGTGATACCTCAGAGCAGAATTGATAGTTCATATGGCAACTGTATTTTGTTTAAAAAAATGCTTTTGCTTTGGTTTGGTTTTGCCATAGGATTTTTATTTTATTTTTAATTGAAAGGCATAGCGAGATCTTCCAGCTCCGATTCATTTGCCTAGACGGCTGTAATACCTGGGACTGGACCAGACAGAATGCAGGAGCCAGGCGTTCCTCTCAGGTTTCCCACTTGGCGGCAGGGATGCTGGTACTCGAGCTGAGTCCCAGTGGGTGCCTTAGGAGGAAGCTGGTCATGGAAGCAGAGGCAAAACTCGGGCCAGGCACCGTGATGGGGAATGCGGCCAACCCAAATGGTGGCTTAGCTTCTACACCACACACCTGCCCCTGGCAACTTCCTGCTTTCAGTTTGGCACTGTCCAACTTCTCCAGAGCCACCTGCTATTTTGCATTCCCATTAGCGATCCTTGGATGGTTCTCAAAGCTCGCCTCCTAGCCAGCGCTTCTCATCTTTTTCATCATGGCCATCCTGATGAGGGTGAAGTGCCTCCTGCGAAGGTGATAGGCAAGCAGGTCCCACTCAGCTCAGGGATCCATGACACCAAGTCTTCCAGAAGGAAAAGGATGTCAGTGAGTCAACTTCACACTTTCAAAATGGCCACGAGGACCCAGAGCCCTCTGGGTTCTCATGGGATGCAGGTGCCGAGAAACGTGGGCTCCACCTCTTAGCTGCCAGCGGTGGAGATCCCAGCCGCAGTCCTGGAGCGCTCCACACCTCCAGCTCCGCTTGACGCCAATGAAGCCTAGTGAGCTGGAGCCGCCCACCAGGACTGATGAATGCACCATAGCTTATGTATGCACGCTGGAGGCCTTAGCCCAGCCTGGGTTTTGATGTTTATTTCTTTTTTCTTTCTTCTCTCTCTCTTTTTTTTTTTTTTTTTTTTTTTTATGTTTTTTGAGATGAAAGCAAAGTCTGTCTTCTCTCACATTTCATCTCCGGGGAGACTTGAAGTGACTGGGCTGTCTCCCTGGCCAGGGCCAGCTGAAAGCCTTCGTTTAAGTGACCTTCTGGGCTGGCGCCCCTCCATGTCCTTGTTCTTTGGGGCTTCCAGGGATTTTGAATGGGCTCCCTAAAGCAGCTCTGCAGGCCCGATGCAGAGAATCCCATGGAGAGCTGAAGAAGACAGTGGGCAGAGAGGACGCTGGGAACCCATCCCTGGGCCGCCTTGTCTCTAGACGCCATCGACATCAAAGATGTTAGCGCCCCAGGACAGTGACAGATGGGGCTGTACGGGACGCTTCCTCTGTGTCACATCACTGCCTCTCTGGGGGTGGCGTCCTTTTCGTCTAAGTCTTTTGCTAAGGGCACCTAGTTAAGTCTGTATCCCTTCTAAGTCCAAAGGACACTGACAGACACATTGAAATTAAGGAGACTTTAGCCAGTAGGCTACTGCGCTGGGCCCTTAAATTAGGGAGAAAAGTCTATAAACAGGCTGACAAATGAAGCCCAGCTCAGGTGATTGCCGAGTTAAATGAGATGTTACATGGGAAATGCCAATGATGACTGCTGGGTACTACTCAGATGTTAGTTGATCCACCTACTACCTGCCCCGTCTGTAGACACGGGTGTAGACTGAGCCAGACGCAGGCGTGGAGCCAGAGATGCATCTCAGAGCTGTCATTATTGCTGAACAGATGCATTGGGAGGTTCCTGGTACGCTGTGAATGCCGCCAGGGCCATGCCCCCGCTACCTGCTTACTTTCTTCTCATCTACTTCCATTTTACTTGAACGGCTGAGTGACACAGACAGCCTAGTGCTGCAATAGCCGGGGGCAGGCCAGACGAAAGCCAGGAGCCCAGAGCCAGCCCACGTCTTCCACGTGGCTGTCAGGGACCCACAGAGCGGAGTCATCAGGAGGAAGCTGCACTGGAAGTGGAGCCAGAAGTCAAGACTAGGCGCTCCCACACCGGACGCAGACAACACAAACAGCCACACTCAACTCCTCTCCATGTTTTATTAGAAAGAAAGATATACATAGAGGAGGAAAGAAAGAGAGAGAGAGAGAGAGGAAGATCTTCTGCCTGCTGTTTCACTCCCCAAGTGGCACAATGGCTGGAGCTGCACCGATCTGAAGCCAGGAGCCCGGAACCTCTTCTAGGTCTCCCATGCAGCTGCACGGTTCCAAGGCTTTGGGCCGTTCTCCACTGCTTTTCCCAGGTGACAAGCAGGGAGGTAGATGGGAAACGGGGCCGCCAAAACTAGCACCAGCACCCATATGGGATCCTGGCGCGTGCAAGGCAAGGACTTCAGCCGCTAGGCCACCATGCCGGGCCCCATCTCCTTCTTTTAAAACAGGCATTCACTCTATATAACACTAACCAGGTCATAGCCACCCTGTGTGACAAGCGTGACAATGCCATGCTGTAAGAACTGCACAGCAGACCAGGCTGGTGAATGGTCTAAATAATGTGGTCCCAGGGGCAGACTAGAACAGGAGCAAGCTCTTACAAGGGCAGCCATGTGTGGCTCCAGACATGAAGTTATTACAAGAAAATCTAAATAGGTGCCCCCTGACCAAGGGAAACACCCCAGGGGATAGAAGTAAGGCGGCTGGACGCGGTGCCTCCTAGGGCCCAGTTGTGTAGCGTGCAGGGACTGCTCTGCTGCGTCGTCAGCGTTGAGAGGCTAGCACGGATCACTCAGATGACGAGGCTGAAATAAACCGTGACCTTGCACGTTCATCAGAGTCCGGTGCGTTTCATTGCCGCTGGTATGGACCGCACAGGTGTGAGCAGCAGCAGCGGGCTGGAGCGCTTGCTCAGATTCGGGGTTGTGCTATGCAGTTGTGTGGTGACCAGCCACTGCATTTTCTGCACAGCAACCACGGCAGGACAGGAAATTAGAAATCTCACCTGCTTGCTGCCATGGTCTTCAGCCCCAGGGGTACCAGCCCTTCCGTGGCTCTTGCTGGGTCTTGGCTTAACCAAAATGCAGAAGGTCCTGATCCATGCTGGTCATCGCCCAGGGACAGTTGGAGCTGTGAGGGAAAATAGCAGAGTCAACATACAAAGCCACAAACCCGGCGGAGATACCGAGGGGGTGTGGGTAGTGGGAGAGCTTGTTCAAAAAATTGTGGCCATGGCCAAGTCCAGCTCACTCATGGCCCATGCTGCCTGAGAGCTGAACAGCATTTGAAAGGTCTGCTCTGTGCTATGCATAAATTATCTAAAACTTCAGTTTTGGTGTCCTTAAGTAAAGCTTACTGAAACTCAGCAGGGCCCATTTACAAATGTCTGCAGAGTGTTTGTACCACAACAGCAAAGTTGAATAGTTGTGACAGCAATGGCTCACAGAAAAGTAAATATTTACTATCTATTGCTTTTTACACAAGTGCTTGCCAGCCTCTGGCTTAGGTAATCAGGTAGCAGTCGACGTGCCAGGCCTGTGCAGGTGGCTCATGGGCATGGACAGCAGCTCACAGCCAGAATCTGAAATCGGGATGCTTTCAAGGGCAGGATCTGTTCAGAACACAGGCATGCTGTGGCCAAGAGGGCAGCTCTTAGCCACGAGAGGTGTTTTGGCTGAGATGCTGTCTCGTCCACCCTCCAGGCACAGGTTCTGCCCTGGGTACCAGGTAGCTGCACAACACAGCTCTTCCCAACAAGCTTGCCACAGAGATCTACAGACCAAAGGCTAAACAAATACTGCGGTTCCTCCTGAGAGAGGGCGATGTGTGGGTTTGAACAATGCTTGTTCGCAGGAAAGAAAACGGGTCCGGGAGCAATGTGTTGCCAGCACTCCATCTTCTACGCAGGGCTGGGCTGGGTGGCAGGCGGCATGTGGCCAGGCTTGGCTTCTCCTCATGCTCGTGTTTTGGGCTGTGGTAGGGGCTCCACACCCCAGAAGACAGGTGCACCTGCCCTTCTTGACTCTTCTCACACAGAGGCAATCCCAAGACAGCCTCACGGTGGAGTTGCCTTGGTTTGCCTGGATGAGTTAACCAGGTGTGACTCCTTTCTGCTTCTCCATGAGTGGAGGTGAAAAATGTTTCCCAAGCTCCGACTGCTGACAGAGCCACTTGCCCCACAAATCAGCCCGTGACTCCCCCATGTAAATAGATCTGGGGGAGAAAACCCAATCTACATATGCTGTAAATGTGTACGGGTAATGGAGACAGCTAATAAAACTGCCCGGATCTGGTTTCAGCTTTTCGCTTGTTTTCTAAACGAGGTTGAAAGCAAATCAAGCCCTAAGCCCTTATTTTTCTGACCTCAAAGCAGGTGCATTTAGTCAAGTGCAGGAGACATGAGGGGCAGGGGGAACCCTGGGTAAAGGAATCCAGGGTGTGGGTAGATGCTTTGGGGAGGCTGTGCCCCAGGAGAGCCCCAGCCTGAAAGCCTAGACCCCTTCCAAAGACCCCAGGCTGGAGGCGGGGCTGGCACACCTCGTCAGGCTGCCCTGGTGAGAACCTGAGAAGCGATGTTTGGAGTTGCTTCATGCTTGGGCACATGCCGCCTTGTAGACTAAGCTTTCACAGCTTTCTAGAACAATGGAAGCACTGAAGGTCCCCACAACACAGGCCGTTGGTTCTTTAAGATCTCCGTGGTGACCCCAGTGCGGGGCAGCAGGAAAGCTCTACAGAAAAATACAGCAGTTAGGGAGGAAGCAGGATGGTGGGTCAGGGGAGCTGGGGACAGTTCTAGAATCTCTTTAGGAGATCAGCTGAGGGTCCAAAGCTGTCATGGAAGGGGATTGGGGGATTAGGGATTTGACTCAGAGCAGCTCTTATAGCAAACATACAGTCTTGATTATGCAAATCAAGTGGTTTTCTTGGTTGAACTGGAAGGGGCTGGAGATGGAGCAGGGAGCATCCCAGGTTCCCCAACCACCCCACCACACTTTCTCAAAGCTCTAATTAGCCCAAGCAGCTGCACTTCCAAGCCCTTCTCTCAAGCAGTCTGCCAGACCAACGCTCCCACCACTCCTGTCCGCCCCTGCTCCCACAGGAAGGAAGAAACACAAGGGATCCTTGTCCCCACCATCCTGAGCCCGTTCGAGAACCTTCCTCATCGAGCTGCTTGGAGCAGCTGGCTGACAGATACAGCCCCAGCCACGAACACAGATCTGCATCTGTCTCAGCGCAGAGGTGGCATGAGAAGTGTTTGGCTCAGCTCCCGTGCGTCCACGCTGTGACACTTGGCAGAGGCAGGGCTCCTGAAGCATCCTGGAGTTGCTTGGCCGCACCCTGTTCCAGGGCTGCACAGGCGGCACTGGATCAGGAGAAATGGGGTGGTGTTGGGAGAGAGGGCTCTCTATGTCTGTTGCAGCAAGTCTGTGTTGTGCGTCTGCCACAGTTCTGGGGTTCATTCTTTCCCTCCCCGGTAGCCGGCAAGACACCGTGGGCCTGGTCTGGCACCAGAGATGGGAAATTGTATTAGTTATGGATCATTCTTGAAATAGTCCTGAGGGGCGCTGCATTCCTAGGCTATTCTAAGAAATTGCTGTAAACGAAGTGGCCTGAAATGACAGAAGTTCATTCTATTGCATGTCTGGAAGCCAAGTCACGGCACTGCAGGCTTCCCCTCCTGCCGAGCGCTGGAGGGGCAGACCCTGCCGGCCACCTCTAGCTTCCTGGGGCTGCAGGTGCTCCTGCACTTGCTTGGCTCCAGCCTGTTTTTTCCTTCATGGGGTTTCCTCCGCTTCCCTGGGTGTGTCTCTCCTCTGTCCTCTAGGACCCTTTGGGACTTGGGAATGCTGCCCACAATCCAGGATGATCTCCTCCTGAGAGCCTGAATTCTATCTGCAAAGAGCCCGTTTCCCAAAAGGCTCCAAAAGAGGAGGGTGGGAGAATTGAAACCTGATGACCCTTCTAAGTGATGCCACTGAGAGCAAGGCTGCCACTCATGAACTGATTTGTGGGGGAACCTCTGCTTCAACCATCTTACCTGATGAGATGGGTAAGTCCATTCCCTGCCCAACCCTGATGGGCAGGGAGCTCAGCTGGGATGAGCCTTCTGGGCACCTGCTGTCATTTGCAACCCTACAGCAATTACGTGCTTGCAGGGTTGGAAGACTGGGATACAGACCCAGGTTAGCCCAATTCTAGGTCTGAGGGTTTCTCTTCACACCTGCTGTCATGACAACACTCCTGCTTTCATGTGTGAGCTTCAAGGGAAAAGGACCCCACCTGTGAACTTTTTATAGTCTAGAACTAGCTTGGGAAGGCGGAAGAGGACTCAGGCCAGGGGAAGGCTGGAAGCTCCTTAGAGCCACAGACTGGGGGGATGAAGAGATGGAGGCGACGCGATAACGGCGTCTGGCTATGCGACGTAAGTCCTTAAGGGAAACGTGGTCATTCTGGGTCTCCATGGAATGGGAACAGGGTCCCTGTGGCTGGGGGCTGGGGAGGGGGTTGGACACCAAAGAATTTGGAGGGGAGTGACTCTGAGCTGCCCACTGCGAGGTCTGTTTTTCTTCTTTAGCCAAGCGTCACACACTGGGTGGCTTCAGTAGCATCGAGTTATTTTGTCCTAGCACTGGAGGGTGGAAATCCAGGACTGAGGTGCTGGTACCGCTGGGTCCTGAGGGCGCTTCACCGGGTCCCCACTGGGCCTTCCTTGGCCACAAGTGCATGGAGAGTGTGATTTCTGGCCTCCTCTTGTTTTAAAGCCACTGGTCCTGTGGGGTTGGAACTCTGTCCTTAGACCCTTGTTCAAGCCTAGTTACCTAAGAACCTTACTGTCAGATACAATCATGCTGGAGATGTATGTTTTGCAGGAATGTGACTTTAGTCCTCAAAAGTGCCTTTCGTCCTCCCCTCCGCCTGCGCATCTCCCCTTCTGTCCTAACCTCACGTTCAGCCTGCAGACATGACCATTGAGCATACAGGGCTGCTCCCCAACAGACCACTACGGACACAGAGCCATTCCTTTCCAGGCTGGGGTGGGGGGGCACATCTGTGTGGCCTTTTGTTTCCAAACCAGCACCAGGGCCCCACTGACCTATCCCACTGTGGGGACCACAGAAAGCCCCTCACATTCAAGTACAGGTGGAAGGGGCCGCAGACTGACTGGCCAGCTTAGCCCAGGTTCATCCTGGAGCTGGACTTCCAATCCAGGTCAGCTGCAGCCAGAAGGCCTTGCGCCGCACCCCCCCACCCCCCGAGTCTCACTGGGCCGCAGGTTTCTCATTTTGACCACAAGGACACTGTTGTAGCTGCCTCTCCAATGACACGGTGTCAGTGTTGGGTCACTTTTGGAGAGCCATGGGCAGACACGGTATGGGTCAGCAGGTTGACTTCAAGTAGGGGCAAATGAGAATTGGCTGGCTCCAGCCCATGAGGGGTGTCTTCCCCAAGTCAGGTTCATGTATGAGCTTCAGTCCCAGAGCCCAGTCCTGGAATGCGGTGTACCTGCTGTGGGTAGCCAGGGCTTTCGGAATGCCCCTTTGCAGACGCGGATGTGCTGGCTGATGTTAGGAGGCCCCAGGCATGAGGCTGGCCCTGTAAGTCTGCCTCCCAGAGTCCTCAAGTGCTACATCTTCAGGAAGAAAACAACTGCCGAGGAGAAAGGAGATGCATGTGGTTTGTTTTCCAACTGGGTTGTATGGAAGATGTCTCTTGCTCAGGGAACGGTTTCTATTGGCTAAGGGTGCTTGGCTGGTGTGTCCAGGCTCCAGTGACTGAGGAGCGGGGAAGAGGGCTGGAGAGGACCAGGAGTGTCCCAACCTTGCAGGAGGTTCCTCCTCGTGTCTTGTTGCACTTCTGCCTTGGTAAGAGATGGAGGGAACAGAGCGCAGAGCTCCATCGGTGCCAGAAGGCTCTGCTTTGTTTGGCCTGTGTTGGGTCAGAAATATTTTGGAATTGGTTCACAATACTAAAATGTAGAAGATTCTGCAGGAACACGCGTATTTCTAGGGCGTCTTTTGGAAATGCAGAAGGTGTGACCTTGGCCCATATCCCCACATGGCCATAGTCCCTACGGGTGGATTAGCCATTGTTTTCTTTACATGAGGCACACAAGCCTACCTAGCTGGCGTCTCTCAGCCCTCAGACTCCAAGGCTGCCCAGGACCTGGAAAAGCCCCGGTTGAAGGGACAACACATCTAAGCTACATCTGGCTTCCATTTTGGCCATCACCAAACCTTCCTAACCAGTCGGCCAGACTTCAGGTAACAGGGAAGATGTCCCCTTCCACAATGGCGTCTGTTGAAAAAGGCGAACTTTCCAGAAGCGGTTCTTACTTCCCTTGCTGGTTGACCTAATTGCAAAGGAAAATCTTGTTTTCTTCAAGAACTGAGGTCTTGCCGGTGTGGTTCGTGGAGAGGCTGCTCAGCGTTTCCATTAGGAACACTTTCCTGGGCTTGAAAACCCAGCCGGGAAGATGTTTTGTGGAGGAAAATTGGTCCTGCCCCAGCTGAACCTGAGAATCTTTATTCCAAGGCCTTTTTGAAAAGATCTTTGACTCTTGATGTGCAAATATGTGTGGTTTGCGGCTCAGTAGGCCCTGCTTGGGGTTTGGGATTTTGCTGCATGACATTTTTCCAACCATTAATTTTAAAGCCATCATCTCCTATATTTATTTCCATGGTTAAGGTTGGTATTTCCCCCTTTTTTTTCTTGCTAGGGGGAGAGGGTTGCATCAAAGGGGGCTTTGTCCAACGGCTGCAGTGGGGGTGCAGACAGCCTGCACCCTTGTCGGAAACCTGTGGGGCATATCTCTTAATGGTGCTAATTTATATCAGCCAAGAAGAGTCAGTGGACACAATTCCATTAGCAGTTAGAAACAGTCCGTGTTTCCAGCAGAAAGAGTGTGTGTGTGGAGGCGGGGAGAAGTTTTGGTGTTGGCCTGGCTGCTACAGGTATGAATAATTATCTGGATTGCCTTAATGATCAGAAAACCAAGTTCAATGTAATTCTCAGGGGGAATTTTTGAAAATCTACTCTCTGGCTTCTGTTTTCTCAGACTGCCAGACATCACAAGCCTGACACTACCCGTCTGCCAGACTGACTCACTTGCAGTCTGTCCATTCGTCTTGCCCATGCCTACCTGCTGTAGTCTGTGCTGTCCCTCTATTTCCCAACCTGATCATGGTCACCCAGCCAGCCTCTTAAGTGAGGATCCCTCACCCCCCAAACCTGGCCTAGGTTCTTCCCTCTTCCTTCTGTAATATTCACTTGGCCAGCACCTCCTGCCCATTGCCCCGTCTGAAGTCTCTTGTTCTGTCCCCTCCTTCCAGTCCCCACTGCCATAGCCTGGCCAGCGTTGTCCTCATCTTTGGCTTAGGATAAGCAGTCTGACAGGGCTGGAAGTCTTGGTGTCCCCTCCACCCAAGCCATTCTTGGCACCACTTTGGATCATAAAGTCATATCTCATCCCATTCCATTATCTGCTGGAAACACTTCTGTCAGTTGCTTCTGTTTCAGGTTCAATCCGTGCTGCAGCCTGACATCCTAGCCGACTTTGCACAATTGTCCCAGTTCACTGTCCCTCAAGGACCTGAGTCCCTGTGTCTTTGCCATCATCACGCCACGGTCCCTAGAGCCTTTGTGTACCCCGGATCGAGAATGGCTTTGCTCAGGCAACCTTTCATTTACAAACTCATCCAAGACCTAAGTCAAATACTAGGTCCTTTCGAAGGCTTTCCTGGTCAGTTTAAGATGGAGGCTGGCACTGGAAGCTTGGGGTGAGCACCTGTCACGATGCATGGTGGCTTATCCTGCCGTGGGCCTTGTCTTCCCTTAAGCTGTGGCCACTTCGGAAGGAAAGTTTCTAGGTCTTTGTTGCTCTGGACTTACGACACCCAGTGCAGTGGCTGACCTAGGGAGGCTGCTCTGTCAATATTCTCTCTACTGAGTGGTCATCATGAATATTTACCAAGTGCTCCTCGGACATCAGACATGATTTCCAGGGTTTGACATGTTGTAATTGCCTTACAATTCCACTTGCTAATGAGAAAACAGAGGTGCAGTATCATGGGGCCTGGATCAGGCTTGCCTCAGCATATAACTCTGTTTCCTTGCAGACAAGTCCCAAGGCCAGGGCACTCATCACCTCTGGATAGATTTGAAGTGAAAGTTCTAGCAGGGACTCAAACCAGGGTTCAGTCCTGGCCATGAGATTGCCAGCTCAGACTGGGAGCACCAAAAGTTCAGTCTCTGTGTCCTGATTCTCCTCTGTTACTTGGCCTGTGAGAACCTTGGGAGGGGAGCTGACCACATTCCTGACCTGCTTTGGGGACCAAACCATTCAGGACCTGGAATCCTGCCCATCCAGAGCACCCCCATGGGTCTCAAAGCCTCAGGACCAAGGCCTTGGCAGGGGCTGCTGTTTCATTGCCGTCAGCATCCCCGTCAGCATCTCACGCCTTCGCTGGAGGTTGGGAAGAGACTCAGTGTCAGTCCGCACAGCCAAGGACAGGAACTAGTTTTCTGACCTTCTGGCACTTGACACAGGTTTGTACATGAACAACCCTGGTCAGCTAAAGTGTGACTGCAATTGCTATAGGGACACTACTCAGGGGAACCCAGGCAATGGCCTCCTTCGAGAAGCATTGGCTGGAATGGCTTCGGTGCCATCTTCCTTAGGGGTGGGGACCTAAATGAGGTCTCTTACAAGATCTTTTCCTCCCGGCCCCTGAACCTGGGTCTGGCAAACAGCCAGGGTGTGCTGGAGTGGACAGGGTATGGGGACAGGACTCACTGGCTCCATTGTTGGCTCTGCCACCAAGATGGACAGTTGTTGCTGGTCTGTGGTCATCCCTTTCTTCGACTCTCCCTAACAGCCCCCACTCCCTGTTTGACGACCCATATGGTTCTGTAGGGGTTGGTTGAACTCTTGGTTCCAGGAATGGAAGCCAGACTCAGACCTGGCCATCAGCACATTGGTCAGGAGGAGGCCTTGTGACCCAGGGAGGGCCAATCAGAGGATATTGGCTGGGGATGCAGCACAGTAAGATTTCTCCTTCTGTACCCCAAAATCCTGCAGCTCAAGGATCTTGTAAGAAATGCACCTTCTTAGGCCACACCTGCCGAATCAGAACCTCTGAGCCAGGGTCCAGGAAACAGTCCATCAGGTGAGTCTGAAGAAAGCTCGAGTTTGAGGTCCACTTCCCCCACCCCCTCCCACTTCACTGACTCCCAGGTGATACAAAGCAGGTGCAATGGGGCGAGATGATTTGCTCACCTAGTAGTTTCAGGGCAGTCTATGACCAGGAGGCTGGTTTCAAGAACCACCCCCTTGTGTTTCACTGAGTTGTGCAATAGAGAACTCACCTTTTCAAGTTCCTCCCCAACGCCAGCCCTCTTCTCCAGGACTGAGAATAAATGCCCGGTCCCCTGCTCTGAGGTCACGCAGGGTGAAGACTCCCCATCTCTCCCAGGCTGCTGGGCCTTATCACAGATTCGGCATTTGCAGGAAAGCTTGGAGCCAGCAAAACAGGCTTGCAGAGGCAGGCCCCCAGGTGACCTAGGACCCTGGGCAGCACACCGGGCAAAGGCTGGCTGCTGTCATTCCTCGGATTCAGCTGCTGGGGGTCTCAGTTGACTCCTGGCAATGTGATCTGAGCCCCGGTTATGGTCTGCCCACCCCAAGGCTCAGCTCGGCGTGTGCGGGAGACATCTGGCTCCCAGCCAGCGTCGTGGCTCCAGTCTGGAAGTCCAGGCATACCTAAGTCGGCTTGCGTGGCTCCCCAGTGCCTTATTAGGCTGCCCCCTCTGGAGGGTGGAATCTCTGACTCATCCCCTCTCCCCCAGTCCCCCAACTCCTGCCAGTTTGCTCCAAGATTAGAATTCCCTCAAATCTGTGGGTTCTAAGGTTTATGTGCTGTTTCAGTTTGGCAAAGGACTTCTTGTTTCAAGTTGGAAAAAGTAGCTCTCCCCCCAGGCTGGCTCAGGAAGGCTTCTGTGGCCACTTGATGTTTTATACACCCCCAAAGCAGCACAGTGACATCTGTGCCCTAAGCCAGCAAGGAGCCCACAGTGACCTCCGATGCATGTAGCTTGGGTTTCAAAGATGTCACACAGTTTCCCATGAGAGTGACAATGTGGCAGTAACAACTGTCCTTGGGTGTCCTGCAATCCTGTCCCAGACCCTCCGTGTACTTTGCTAACCCACATCTTAGACCCACCAAACAGGCAGACTCCCATTCTACAGATGTGCGAACTGAGGTTCTAAGAAGTCTGCCTGAAGAGTTGGTGTTGGCTGGCTTGTGATTGTGCCACAGTCATAGTCCTGCCTCCCAGGATGGTATAGGGGCTTGGGAGGAAGAAGCTGGAGGCGTGGGGTATCCATGCTGGTGCCCTGGGATTTTGGGGGATGAATAAGTTCGGGCTTTGAGGTGGTGAGCAGCAATATAGGAAAGTGACAACGAGGCAGCAGCCGGAACAATCAGAAAGACAGGGCGCTACGGAACACGCCGTGGCTGCTCTGACACTCCCGTGGGAGACGTCTCGGTGCTGCTGGCACAAGGGACGCATACTACTTTTTGTCTGGCCACTGTGCCATGGGTGCAGGGAAAAATGCATGTAGTTGGTTCTGCTGGACTCAGGGTCCTGTCTTGTGCTTGGGGTTGCAGGGGGACAGGGCCTCATGAAAGACATGGGGGGAATCCAGCTGTTCTGTGCTCTCGCTGGCATCTATGTGCCAATGGTGCTCGCTCTAGTGCAACCGACCTGGTGGCATTGCTCTATTGGGGCTGACCAGCCACTCTGCGAGGTGGCCGTGGCCCCGTGGTGATCATGGGCCAGCGGACGGAGACCATAACAAGCTCTGCTTCCCTCTTTCGGCCTCTCAGCCTTGCTCCCGCACAGCCCGGGGATCATCAGGGCCAGTGTGTGTAGGGGGCAGGGGTGGGGAGCCATTCACAGCTGCTACTCCTACTGCCCTGCTCGGAAGCTCTGGGGCAGAAAAAGCCAGCAGGTGATGAAATGGGCTGTGCTCCACCCACTAAGGACCACCTCTGAAATGCGGAAGGACAAGGAAGTCCTGAGAGCCCCAGGGCTGACCCATGCCGACTGTTCTGAGTGGGAAGCTAAGGCTGGAGAAGCAGAGGCAGGGCCCAAGGTTGCACCATTAACTAATGATGGAATGGGGATGGTGGAGGGGAGAGGACCTATGGCTTCCATACTTCCTGGCCTGCCCCAGTGTGTGCTACCAAGGGACTAGGGTTTCCTGCCCTTGCTCTGACACTCAACCTTCCATTTAGTCTGGCAACCATCATTTATTAGGCACTTACTGGATGCATGACTCCATAGATACATTAGGACTCATGAAACTTATCCCCTATCCTCCTGAACTTTATGACTCTTGCAGGGAAGAAATGAGGAAACAAATGGCCACGATTAAAAGCTACAGATGAAGGAATATACTTGGGGGACTTGGGTACCTTTTTTCCAGTTTTGGAAGGAGCCTGATGCTTGTACTGCATCCTCAGAGTAGGAGATGAAACAGAAACTGCAAGAAGGGGTGCAGGAATTAGGCGTGTGTGGGGGGGTATCCAGGCAAGTGTGCAGGTGTGCTTTACAGCCACACGCACGTGCAGGTGAGTGTATGCACGTGTGTACACAGGGGTATGTGCAGGCATGGCAGAGCTCTGACAGCAGAGCTTTCGTCCTCCCTGGCAGGTGTGACCAGAGCGTGGCCGCGGTGGTGATGATGGGGCAGGGTGGATGCCGTTGGTGCTTGGCTGAAGTTGCTAAGAATGAGTTTAAACATTGTCTGACAACGCCTTCCCGCCTGGGCCTTGGCTTTCTTTCTGGCCAGCACCTTTCTTCACACACATCCTGTCCACACTTCTCCTTTTGGAACCTTCCCCTCCTCCAGCCCGGGGGTCCTCTCTTTGCAGATAGAGGGCAAGGTGCCCACAGTCAGCTCAGGGGTTTGGTGTATCAACAAGGGTCCCCTTTGCATGCAGCCAGGACCTAGCAAACACCGAGTGAGGGGGAACCCACGGGACCCAGGCCTGGCCTGTCTGCCTTCCCTCTGTCACTGACTCTGACACTGACAGAGCAGCTGTCCCCGGGTATCTTATGCACCTGCCACACGAACACCTCGGTTCTGCCCTAGAGTCACAAACTCGTCCAAGGTGGATCCATACCCTTTGTTCAAGGGGATCATGGTAGGCTTGACCTTGATGTGTAAGCCACAACTCACTCCTTTAAAGTGTGTGCAACCCTGGACCAGCTATTGCCCTTCTTGAGCCTTGGCCTATGGGTTCCAGTGCACAGGATACAGACGGCCATCTCACTGCAAGGCTGTGAGAATGAAGCAGATGGCTGTGGAAACTCCAGGGAAGCAAACACTAAGTTATTGATTCCATGGCTCTGTGAGCTCATCCATTTGAAAAGAAAAAAATTCAGGATAATTCAAATTTTAGAGCCTGGGCCTAACATACTTAGAGGAAAAGAAAAAGAAAGAAATTGAGTAGCTTATGGCTGTTTTCTCTTAAAAGGGAAGATACAATCATGAAGAAAGTCCTGGGCAATGTCGGTGAGGTTAGCGCTGCTCTCCCTTCAGGCCAGACAAAGCTGTGCTGGTGTCTCTAGGTGACAACCCCAGCTAGCCACTGAGGGCTGTTGGGGATGTGCCCTCGGGAGAGCCTGGCCACTAAGGGGTGGGGGGAATGTTAGCTGCAGAGCATGGTGGCTGCAGGGGGAAGTGGAAAGCCATCAGCTCCAGAACAGGGGCAGGAAGTGCCAGGACCCCTGCCTCCCTTTAAATAAGCTGAGGCCAGTGTGGTGGCACGTGGGGTTAAGCCCACACCAGCATGGCATCACATATGGGCACAAATCTGAGTCCTGGCTGCTTTCCTTCCAGTCCAGTTCCCTGCTAACGGGCTAGGAAAGTAGAGGAGGATGGCCTAGGCGCTCAGGTTCCCTGCACCCACGTGGGAGACGTGGAAGAAGCACCTGGATTTTGGCTTTGACCTCCCTTCAGCCACTGAAGCCTTTTGGGGAGTGACCCTGCAGACGGGCACTCTATCTCCCCCCTCTTTTTGTAACTCGGCCTTTCCAATAAATAAATAAACTTACAAGGATGAGAGCAAAAAATTCCTGCTTTCCTGGAGCAGGAAGGAGCATTAAAAAGCTTGCCCTGCCTGATCCTTCTCAGAGAACTTGTTGAAGTTTTCACATCTGCATGGGAGTCCCTCCAGTTCTCTCTGGATCAAAGAGGGGGAGCAATTCTGGGGAGACTGAGGACTCAAAGTTATGAATAACTTGTGGGTGGGTGGTTTTGCCTGCATCGTTAGAGGTTCTAGGAGGAAGGATGGGAAAGCCCATGAAACGGGGTTTAGGGGAGATTGGGGGCGATCACACTGGGGTCTTTAGTTTCCTTTAGATTTGAGCTTTGCGGTCAAAGTTCTAGCAGCAGGGGCCCGGCGGCGTGGCCTAGCTGCTAAAGTCCTCGCCTTGAAAGCCCCGGGATCCCATATGAGTGCCGATTCTAATCCCGGCAGCTCCACTTCCCATCCAGCTCCCTGCTTGTGGCCTGGGAAAGCAGTTGAGGATGGCCCAATGCACTGGGACCCTGCACCCGCGTGGGAGACCCAGAAGAGGTTCCAGGTTCCCGGCTTCGGATCGGCGCACACTGGCCCGTTGCGGCTCACTTGGGGAGTGAATCATCGGACGGAAGATCTTCCTCTCTGTCTCTCCTCCTCTGTGTATATCTGACTGTAATAAAATGAATAAATCTTTAAAAAAAAAACAAAAAAACCCAATTACCAGTTGAAGGATGAATTAACGCTCAGAGTCCAGTGGCTACATAGATTGCATGTGTGCTCGGAGCACATAGCAGGAACTCAGAACAAACATGGAGGTCCTCAGGACGTGGGACTAGGGCAACTGCACTTGTCCATGGGACTTGCTGAAGGGATGTGTGGATATTGGATGTGTGGCAGTGTTCTCCTCCCCCTCCTGCAGCTAGGGTGAAGTGTGGGTTACCCTGGGTCCTGAGTGACTTGCAGACCCAGAGTGGAGAGACCCAAGCAGAAGTCTCCCTAGGACCTGGGAGCAGGCAGCATGCTAGAATGGCTGGAGCCCAGTCTTCTATAGGCTAGGCCTGGGTTTGGGTCTTGACTGGCTTCTTTCTAGAAAGCGACACCTGCTAGAACAGACGGTTGGCCTTCTAGAGCCTCGCTGTCCCCATGTCACAGTTGCTGCTGGTTGCATCATGAGGGCTGGATGTCCCACCAGGAAAGGTTTTGGCACAGCCTGGCCAGCCACGGCTGCTGCACACAGGGACTCCTGGAAAGATGGCCGGGGCCTTGTGGCTCATGGCCTCTGTTGGGCTCAGGTGAGGTGTGAGAACTGTCAGAATCCTCCCTGACGTTTCTGAACCACTCTGCCATTCTCCACCTCTCGGCCCTACAGGCCGGACCTTCAAGAACACCAGCTGGGACCAGAGTGTCGGGTAAGTCTTGCTTCTACCCCGTCCCTAACATCAGTCTCCCTGTGACGTCACTCCAGGCTGGTCTTACTACTTGGCCAAAGGTCCTTGTTCTACTCCAGGTGGCCTTGGGACTTGAGGCTCTGCTGAGGCCCAGTAGCTATGTCCTCCTTTGCTGCATCAAAACTGGGTTAACCCTGTGTTCCTGCACTGTCCTGTGGTGGGTCTCACTCCACCCACAGCATTCTGGAATTGTCTTAAATATAAAACCTGTTTCCTGCTTAAGCGTGCCTCCTGCTACTAAAGGTGACTTCACACATAGGGCTCTCTGGGGCTGCTCTTGCCACCCAACCCTGCTCCTGCCTGTTGTGCATCATTGTAGGATGGCTTGTATTTCAGTCATGTCACAGCTGAGCTCCTGCTTCAAGGTAGGGACTCTTCCTGTCCTTGGTGCCTGCCCAGGGCCGGCTGGAAGGCTCTCCTCTGGTTCCGTGTCTGGAGCTTGTGAACACTTGTGTGCAGAACTCGGGGCGGAGTGTGGGATTGAGCTGGGCAGGCAAGCATAGAGAAGTTTGGCAGTGCTGTATTCCTGAGGTTGGGATGCACTGGGGTCCTGCCAATTATACTGCGATTGCACAGGGAGCTTAATTTTAGATGTGGTTACTTTCATGTGGAGACATGTATCCCTTCTAGTGCTGTGTGCATGCGCATGTGCGAGCAGGTGCATGACTAGGCTGGCAGGCCTGTTCTGTGAAAAGGCTCTGCTTGCTGCTACTTCCGAGCCTTCACCCACACTGCCTGACCTCTCAGAGAGCAGCAGAGGCATCCGCTTCTCTACCCTCATGGCAGTTGCTCCATCTTTCCAAGCCACAGTTTCAGTTGCAGACCACTGCCTGTGGCCCCTTGCATTGTTCACTGATCTCACGTTCCACAGAACAACTCCATGGTGCATATATTTTTGAGGAATGAGCACCAAGTTTGAAGGTCTCACCTTCTTTTTCCTCCTGATTGCTGGTTCCTCACTGATGCCAGGGCCATGCACCTGTGCTTGCCAGCATTGTGGTTGCCGGTAAACATCATCACACTGTCTGTAGATTAAGGGCATGAAGATTCTGGGGGAGCAGTCCCTGGCATGGTGGAACTGTGTCTGATTGAATGCTTAAAGTCATTGATTGTCAAGGTTAGCAGTTCCAGATCTCGAGGATTCCAAGCTTTTGCTCCGTGGATTGTATCTGGTGATCTTGCCAACATTGTGTACCCCACAGAGAACCACTTGCAAGTACTTCATGTCAAGTAGTAATGGTAAATCCAACATACATTAGTGTGATAGATTTTTAAATTGGAGCTCTCTGTTTTCCAAAACAGCCAAAGCGTGAAGTGGTATTTTTTGGTACATTGATTACCTGACTTTAGAGAAGGGAGTTGGGATTCCCCCATCTGCCTATGCACTCATGTGCCATATAGATTCTGCAAAACTCCACTGTGCACCTTTTCAAAAGAAAGATTTATTTTTATTAGAAAGGCAGATTTACAGAGAGAAGGAAGGACAGAGAGAAAAGATTTGTCTGCTGGTTTACTCCCCAAGAGGCTGCAATATCTGGAACTGAGCCGATACAAAGCTAGGAGCCAAGAGCTTCTTCTGGGTCTCCCACGCAGGTTCAGGGTCCTGAGGCTTTGGGCCGTCCTCGACTGCTTTCCCAGACCACAAGCAGGGAGCTGGATGGGAAGTGGAGTAGCTGGGACATGCATAGGCACCCATATGGGATCCCAGTGCATGCAGGCTGAGGATTTAGTCACTGAGCCATCGCACCAATGCCATCCACCATACACCTCGGAGAGATGGGAATGCCAAAGCAATTGATATCCTCGGTCGCTGTGAAGACCACCTCACTCTGAGAGACTCTGGGAGGGCCTTGGGAACCAGGTGGTACCAGGCCTCTCTGAGAGCCACTGCTGCTCTGCCCAGCTCAGTTCTGCTTCACTTTTCCCACTCTGTTCCACCCAAGGCTTCCTGTCCATGCTCCCTGATATACCCGTCCTATGTGTAGTGATGAGGGGAGGAGGCCATTGTATGTGGCATCCATCTTTTGCTGCCAGAGAAGAGCCCTACTGGGCTTGACTCTGCTCCTGGGGTTCTGGAGGGAGGCTGCTGCTGGGTCCAGAGGGCACCCCACGTTTGCTACCCCAAAAAGGAATCTCAGCAGGACTGGGTGTCCCTGACTGGGCTCCTGGAGATGATGAACTCTGGTTGGTGATGGACCCATGACCTGAATCAACTCAGACCATTTATAATTGGGGAGGAGGAGAGAGAGCTCTGTGCTTTTCTCATAGGAAATACACATACGTCTCTGCAGGCTGTTAGGCAGGAGAAATGAACAGGTGGGCCCAGGGTGTCTTAGGGCAGTGAACTGATAAACACATACCATCACACAAGCACCAACCCCATGCTAGGTGCAGGGTTGAGAGTGTACCCCCATGGAGACGGCAGACTTGAGCTAAGGATTAGAGGTCCACATTGGCACATCCGTTGTAATACCCTGCTCCCCGCACCACTAATCAAGGGTTAATAATGGAAACAAGGGCAAGTGTTTTGGGATTGTTTTTTCTAAAACAGTTCTAAAAACACTGCCATTTTAAAAGACACGCCTGCTGGTCTCAGCAGTAGCTGAAGGCCCTTGGCGTTTGTTGGCTGGGATGATTTCATGGCAACCCTATGGCACCGCCCACTTGTGCCACCACACCTGGAACAGTCCCCGTTCGCATGTCATCCTCCCCAGAAGAGATGTCTTCTTGGGATCTTGCTCCCACTGCCTGTCGCCTGTCACTCCCTGGAGTCTGCAGTAGCATAAACTAGCATTTGGAGGGTGTAATTCCAGGGGTGAGACCAGTCATTAGGGGATTATTTAATGACTGGGGGCCCTTAGTCCATCATCGTGGGATAACAGGCCTCTAACGCACAGTGGAGCAGGAACAATGGATGCCATTTTTCCTGGCTGGCGAATCTGCCCATGGCACCTGCAGGGAGTCCTAGCTCTTCTGTAGGGCCACACGGGGCTTCCTCCCGCCAGGGACTCGGTAGGAAGGCGTGTGATGGTGAGGGAAGGGCCAGAGGACGAAGCAGTTGGGGATGTGGACTGCCACTTGCTTGGCAGCTCAGGCGGACACGCTCTGGCATGCTGGAACGTCTCCCCACCACAGCTGAGTTTTACACACAGCCAGGCTGGGGGAATGGAACCTGCCATTGGCATTTGTGGAGATTGGAGAGCATGGGGTTGGGCTGAGAGGCACCTGGAATGTGCATCTCAAAGGTGCTCGCTCTCCGGCTCATGCAGGTACAGGTTGGCACCTGAACATGAGGGGCTCTGTGCACCCACAGTATCTCTCTCTTCTTACTCCAGGTGTGCCCCATTCCTGTTCCTGTCATACTGTGTGCCTTACCTTGATAACTATTGTTTTCTATCTGCTTGGGAGAGACAAAAGAGAAATGGGTTTCTTTGGTTCAGCCCCTAACTGCCTGCAACAGTGAGGGGCCGGGCTAAGGCTGGAGCTAGCAGCCCAGGGCTGAATCCAGGTCTCCCAGGTGGATGAAGTCTTCAGAGCAGCTGCCTTCAGGGGTTGCAGCAGCAGGAAGCTGGAGCCAGGAGCCATAGCGGGAGTCCAGCTCAGGTACTCCCAGGTGGGATGCGGCTATTTTAACCTGCGAGGAGCCGTTGCCCATCTTCGCCATACTCTAGGTGACTGACCTTGTGGTGGTCTCCTGGCTGCCTTCATTCAGCTGTATCATCTTCTCTAACTTCTGTGGGGGCTGGCAGGCTTGAGAAAAACACTTGGCTTCAGACCTTCTATGAAGGTTCCTCCACAGCCCGATGTGTACATCAGCTCGCTGATAAGCGTGTGCTTGAGGGACAATGAGGAATTGTTCCAACACTAACAGGGGAGACGCTGGCGGTGGGCATGGGGGAGGTGCTTTCCACAGGGGTCAGGTCAGGGGTGCTGCTGTGGGGGGCGGAGTTCAGGCATTGCATGCAGGGACCCTCAAACAATTTACGTTTTTTTTTCTCTTTGCTCAAACTTAATTGGTAATATTATAACTTCCAATTTAATCATTGACCTAAATGAGCTGTGTTTTTATCTCCCCAGGAGCCTGGCGGGGCTGCGGGAAGCAGCTGCTGGGGCTGAATGAGGGGAAACTCTTGCTAGGATATTTGCACGGGTGGGGGACACCACTTCTGCTCTGAGATAAGAGGGAGGCCTGTTCAAGCTGTGTTTTAAAATCATAAACTCCGAGTCTCCTCCTGGAGATAAGCTCTGTGTTGCTCCGAGTGTTGGGATGCTGGGAGAGGGGAGGGTCAGGCCAGCCAAGCAAGGACGGCGCCTGGGAACAAGGTTGCCCATCATTATGGTTGGCAGAGTTCTCTCCAGGTGCGCAACAGACAGCTTGGTCCCTGGGATTCCTGAGCCGGGGTCAGGTTAACTATTAAAAGAAGACATGGGAGAGACCTGAAGCTTTTCTCTGGAGCAGGCTTCATACCTGCTGCTGGCTTCCACAGGCCTCGCTCGCCCTTAGGGCTCCCAGGAGGTCGGTGTTGCTCCACTGCTGAGCCTGGGTGATCGGAGGTGTCCTTCGTAATGATGGAACAGGAGACCGGTGTAATCCCTCAGCACACAGCCCTCCGTGGTCATGGAGACCCAGAGTGATTGGACAGAAGCCGCAGATGGTCGTGGCATTTCCCCTCCACCACGCACTTCTTTTGCTAGGGCTTAGCACCAGGCATGTGTGAGGAGGTGGGGTGGAGCGGGGAAGAGGGTGGGATTCACTCTCCTTCTTTCTCGTGGCAGCTTACACCCCACCACAACTTTGTGTGCCTAAGATCTTTTATAGGCATCCCGCTTGGGTCTAGCTTTGATCTGGGGGATGCAAACACATGGTCCTTGAAGCTACGAATCATCTCCAAAAAACCCAGAGGAGGGGGAGAATGCCCTTCAATAACTGCTCAGACCAAATTTAAAGCGTACAATCAGTACTTTGAATTAGTCCACGGTTCTTTCTCCCCTGTCTCCCGCTCTCATCTGGCCTCTTGCATGGGAGGACTCTGTAGCCATAAAGGGGTTTGGCTTCGGCAGGGCTGCCATCCTGTTTCTCAGACAAGGTGCTTTGTTTACAGAGGGAAACTTTGTACTCTGTCCAATCGATCTGGAGTGACTCAGGAATTTGGGTTTTATTTGTATTTATTTTGTGAACATTAAAAAAAAATATATATATATTTATATGTAAGGTGGAGCTGGAAACAGAGGCAGAGTATGTGTGCTTCCAGCTGCTGATTCACTCCCCAAAGGGCCATAACTGCTGGACCAGGCTGAAGCCAGGAGCCCGGGACTCCATCAGCATCTCCCACTTGGCAGGGGTGAGCCATCTTCCTCTGCTTTCCCACACATGTTATCAGGAAGCTGGGTGGAAGTGGAGCTTGAGCCGGCATTCAGGTCAGATCCCTGCAGCACCATGACAAGGGACTGTGGTTTTATTATTTTTTAAAGCATTGTGGTACAGTAGACTAAGCCCATGCTTGTGATGCTGGCAACCCATCATGAGCCAGTTCGAGCCCTGCTGCTGGGTTTCTGATCCAGTGTCCTGCTAATGTGCCCGAGAAAAGCAGCACAAGATGGCCCAAACACTTGGACCCCTACCACCCACTTGGGAAACCCAGATGGAGTTTCATGCTCCTGGATTTGGCCTAGCCTCAGGCATCATGTCTGTTTGGGGAGTGAACCATCAGATGGAAGATCTCCTCCCTTGGCCGGAAGAAGTCTTGGAGCAGTCAGGATTCCCTGTGTTGCTGTTTTTGGGAATCCTGTTCTGGGAAGACCGAGGTTACCCTGCCCAGACATCAGCTGACTTGACTTCTGTGGCTGCATTGCTTCAGAAGGCCAGTGGAGTGGGGTCTGCACCAACGCAAGCTGCCTGGGGCTACCTGGGGAACGGCTCCACCTGGCTCCACCTGGCTCCACCTGGCTCCACCTTGGGGAAGTCAAGATTGCTACTCCCTTCTCAGCACTGTCTTTGGAGCCTGTAGGCAAAGGGAGGAAGTAGCTTGTTTCTGGGACACAGAGCTGAAAAGCATACTGGAGTCTTCAGTTAACCTGAAATCTGTTTTTCATTCAGTCTGCGTGGAAAGCACCAGAAGGTGTCAGAGGTTCACCTCATGATGTTTTGCAGCATGCTCTGGGGTGTAAATGTACGACTTAATCTCCCTTGGTTTCCTTGTGTCTTCTCCATGCTTTTTGTGGTTGTGATAGAATATACATAATGTGGAATTTACCTTTCTAGCCGCTTTTTCAGTGTGCATGTCAGTAGTGTTAAGGACGTCGACAACGCTGGGTTATCATCACCCCTTTCCATTCGCAGAATTGGTCCATCACCCTCAGTAGAAATTCGGAGCCCACTGGTGAAAAACTCCCGCCCCCTTCCCCCAGACCCTGGAAACCATCGCTCCACTTCTGCCCTCTGCCCCGGGCAACGGGCATCTCCTACGATGGTGTTCTGGCTTATTGTAGTTAGCGTTGTGTATTCAAGGTCCGTCTGTGCTGTACCAGATGTCAACATCCCATTCCTTTGCAGAGACAAGTGATGCTCCATTGTATGAATAGATTATATTTGTCGGTCCCTTCATTTCGAGTCTTTCCCATATTTTGACTAGCATAAGTAAGGAATCTATGAATATTGGCATGCTGAATCTTTATGAAAAATGATGGGCAAGCATCCCCAGTGTTGATATTTGAAAAAAGGGCAGTTTCCTGTTAAGATGGGGGAATCACAGAGAAAAGGCTCAGAACATCTCCATTGTGGGTTTTTTTTATTTCCTACGCTGTGACATTGGGTGAACGATTAAGCTTTGGAGTCCTCATCTGCCAAATGGACCGAGATGGACACATCTAGGCTGCTTGGACAGTCTGGTGCTTCCAGGATTCTCCGAATGATCAGACAAGTACCAGGAGCCCTGTTCTGGAACACCCCCGTTGGAATACCAGGGGTGGAGACTGGGGATGGCCTCCTTACCAAAGCCTTCCCGAGGCTCCAGTTTGAAGTTCAGTCCCGAGGGGCAGTAGTTAAGTTGCCCATGCTCCGCATGCAAATGCTCGGGTTCACTGCCCGGCTCCTGTTCCAGCTCCAGCTTCCTGCTAACGCCCGAGTGAAGAGGGAGCAGGTCACAGCTCAAGTCCTTGGGGTTCTGCTCCCCACGTGGGAGACCCAGCTGTTTTGGGGTTCTGCTCCCCACGTGGGAGACCGGGCTGTTTTGGATTTTGGAGAAGTGAAACAGTGGATGAGAGCACTGTTTGTGTCTTTTTGCCTCTCCAATACATTAAAACAAAACCACAAACACTCCTTACAGAAGTCAAGTGCAGAAACCCAGCCCCGCCCTCGGGACAGAACACAGAGCTTGGTAATCGCTTCTTCCTGCTTCCCTCTTCCTCTTTCTCCTCTACCTATGAAGAGGGAACAGAGGACCATAGCATTTTCAGGATCCCTGAGAACAAAGAGCATGTCAGGCAGCAACAACAAAATTCCTAATCATGTTAGTTTCCATTGAGAACGGCTCATCAGTCACCTCTGATGGCAAATGATGCTGGCAGTTAAGGTTATAAAACCAATCGTTTATGCATTTATAGTTTTGTTTATACCTGTGGGCGTGTGTGCAGTGTAAATCTGCCAGTGGGGGTGGTGGGAGAACGGAGGTTGGCAGCAGGCCCCAAGCCACGCTGTGTGGAGGAGAGCACTCCCTTGAGACTATGCAAACTGAGGACATCAACGCAGAAAAGGAACCAGCAGTGTGCTTACATCAAATCAACTGCATGGATGGTCTGTTCTTCAAAAAAAAAAAAAATCCCGTAAATCATAAAAGGAGTGGACAGAGAGAATGTTGTAGAGGTAATTTGTTCCAGGTGCAAATAAAGTGTATTGGTGTCTTATGAAATCTTACGAGAAAAATGCAATTCAAATTGGCTTGAAGATGAGAGCTGTCAAATAGATTGAAAGCTGGATCATAAACCAAGACTAATGAGAGCCTGCGATGTGCACAGGGTTAGGAATAGGAGTCCAGGAGAAGCCCTGCAAGGCCTTACAGGGGAGGTAAACAGCCTATTAATTAAGGCAGCAGATGGTAGTAAGTTGGGAGATGGTTCAGATTCCAAGGACAGAAAAAGAAACGAAAGCATGGGAGCTGGATTGGGTAGTTAGAAACTCCAGCACGAAATCAATGACGAGGAAATAACAGGAGCTGCAGGTAGTCTTGGAAGCAAGCTGCCGTTGGAATACCATGGGGTTAGGAGGAGACTAGAGCTTGCCGAGGAGCACACGCTGAAGGGGGTGGTCCACGATGTAGTCTGCTTCAGGGACCCGGCGCGTTGGCTTGAGTACGTGCACGTATACTGCAACACGCATCTGGGCAGGTGTCATCTTAAGATCTCCTCGGTGGGTGTTTGCAGACAGGGAAGCCAAGTGAAACGGGCTAAATTGGATGTAAATTGAAGAGATAAATTAGCACAGGGAGGAGGGAACAGGTGATGCTTCGGCCAGAGTCGGAAGGAAATCTGGGGAAGTGGATAAATCTTTGGGGCTGCGGCTGTTCTGCCATTTGGAGGTGATTACTGAGTCATCTTGAACCTCAGTTTCCCTACCAACAATGGCATGACAGCAAAGTTCCCTACTCTCTGAAAATATGGTGAAGTTGAGTGAGGTTTGTGAGTCGATCACTGAGTAAACTTTGACAGGTGGGGACGTCCTTTTCCCTCTGAACCTGCGTGGGGCACGTGTGTGATTAGCACCTGCTGGTGGGAGGGGAAGGGGAGAGTAATTTGCAGAAGATTTGAGGAGCTCCTGGCACCACGGCCTCCCCTTTCTTGGTCTCTTTTTCTTTTCAGGGAAGCCAGTTGTACTGTTGTTGTTTTCATGGACAAGTCACTTTTAATTCAAGGGTTTAAGTCTAAACTTACCACATGAAGTGAAGGTCATGTGTGGTCAGAATCATATTTGAAAATCCTTGAAGTCACCCATGAAAAACAACAGTGTTCTATCTGTTGGAACGTCCTTTTCAGCGCATTTCTCCTCCGATGTGGGGACGCCACAGTCCTGGTGGTTTCCAGCTGAGCACTGGGTCAAGTAGTCAGCTTGCATTTCGCACTAGACGAAGATGTTTACCGTTTAACACTTGGTGGCACACAACTTGAGAGGGATGCTCAGAGCTCAGGCCACGGAGGAGACCAGGGATGAAGAGTGGGGCCCCGCATCTGCCATGGAGGAGACCAGGGATGAAGAGTGGGGCCCCGCATCCGACTTCCACGGCTGCCGCACCTGTGCTGAGAAGGTAAGCTGTGAACTTTTTGTCTCTGGCCGATGTCTTGTGTTGGTTGGATCCTGTGGATTGGTTTTTGATTCTTGGCAGGCCCAGGAGTGAGTGCTGCCGATTGGCTGCCCTGGTGAGGGCTCCCCTCATTGGTTGCAAGCAGTGGCTTGTGATTGTATCCCCACAGGACAGGGAGAACAAGCAGGAGCCAAAGCATGATCAGGGTCTCCCACTGGGCTTGCGGGGACCCAACAGCTTGCAGTATTGCTCGCAGCCTCCTAGGTAGAAGGCTGGAGTGGGAGAACGCTGGGGCTCAAACCTAAGCCATTTGATGTGGATGTTGGCGCCGTAACAGCCAGACCTGGTGCCTCCTGCTGCCCTGAGGCTTGCTTGAGGACCAGCAAGGCTGTGCCTGCTTCCAAGGGTCTGGGGCTGGCTCTCTTCCTTGGAGAAGTGTCTGTTCAGGCTGTTGACTCACAGTTAAACTGTTGTGGCTGGGATGCTGGCTATTGAGTTGAAGGAATTACTAATACGCTCTGGATTTCAGGCCCTTATCAGAATATGATTTGCAAATATTTGATAATTGAAGAAGTTGCTTTTGAGCTCAGATATCAGTTTTCCATAGCAGATAAAGGAGGAGGAGTTTGGTCCTGACCCGAGGGGATGCCCAGCCCAGTGCAGGCTGGGTCCAGGCCAGCAAGGCTCTCTCTGCACTAGAACATGAGGGTGGCCCATGTGGGCTTTACCTGCCTGAGGAAGCAGAGGTGTCAGGAGCAAGAGTCCAGAGCAGGCAGGGTGAAAGTGTTGCTCTCTCCATACCCATGTGACTCTGGTCACATTTTCCAACCTCTCTATTGTGATTGTTCTACCCTTATCAGCAAAGAGGGTATAACTACAGTGCCACCTAGGCGAGTGAAGAGCAGCAAGCAAAGCCGTGTGTGTGTGTGTGTGTGTGTGTGTGTGTGTGTGTTTAGCAGCAAGGTGAGTAGGCACAGGGAGCTGCTGTCATTGAGGTCTGGACATTTTTCTAACGTAGAAGTGAGTGGAAAGTGCTGGCCTCCTTCCCTCCATCCCAGGATAGGAAAGATGGCACCTTGGGTTCCTCCAGGACTGGCTCCATTATTCAGCCAGTCTTCCTCTAGGGAAGTGAGTGACTTCAGATGTCTTGGGCTAGCCCACCCTGGGGTGGGGGTGGGATTCTGGGCTCTTTTTGTGTCCGGTCCGTTTCTCAACCTTGAAACCAAACCCGTATACAGTATGGGGAGCAGATACTGGCAGGTCTGAATCTCCAGTCTCCAGCTCTTAGCTCACCGTTCCTTTGTCCTTCTGTGATTACAAATCTACCTCCCATTGAAATTAACTCAGGGCTGCAGGAGTGGCCGTTCATCCCCACTGGGTCCCAGGAAGTCATTTATCTCCTCCACAGATAACACCTGGATGTTTCATCTCCTCTTGCCGGCTTTTCCAGGAACCACAGGCCTTGAGCGAAAAGTAATGAC
Organism: Ochotona princeps; assembly: GCF_030435755.1. NCBI lineage: Eukaryota > Metazoa > Chordata > Mammalia > Lagomorpha > Ochotonidae > Ochotona > Ochotona princeps. The sequence continues at coordinate 62,108,850 of NC_080844.1, read as the reverse complement.
CACCTGCCACAGTCCCCAGACTGGCTCCAGCCCATTTTACCATCATTAAAATTCCCCAAACGGACATGTTGCCCCCTAGCCAGAGGAGGCTGCCAGTGCTAGAGACCTTACTTGAGCCAGGTGTGTACCTGTCAACCCCAGCTTTAAACTCCAAGTCAGCTTGTCCTTATTAACCCTTTGGGGGAACCGAGGAATGAAGTGTTAACTACCCAACTCCTTTCTCTGCATTTTGCACAAACCTACCTTCTTCCTCCACTCCATGTCAGTGCTGGGCACACTGCAGGTGGGATGAGTACATCTAAATTTGAGGTTCTCTTTAGTTTCTGTGAAATTAAATAAACACGCAAGTCAAGCGTGGGCCTGATACAACAGGATGTGTCCCAGAGGCTTGTAATCACAACAGAGGACTATGGTGGTAAACTGAGTGCGATCCCAGGTGCATGAGCTGCTCATGGCGCGTCGGGACTCCAGGCCCTGGCTCCCGAAGCAAGCCTTAGTCTTTGGGACCCAGCCCCACCCTGGCATTACCTTACAGTGCCAGGGCCCCAGAGGTTTTGGGGTCCTTTCACTTTTTAAAGAATTATGTCTAAGAGCCACCTACTTCCTAAGGGGTCCGGAAAGCCTCCAGGGTAACCTCTGTCACTTGGCACCCATTTGTGCACAGAGCAACTCCTAAGCCACTCATGGCCTGGTGCTTTGTTGTCCCCTAACAACCCAGGAGGGCAAGGGAGGAATTAACCCTGGTGGTTGTTTGTGACCTTTGGGGAGGCTGTCTCTTTATCTTCCCACCCCTAGGGAAGGGATAACAGTTCAGACAACAAAGGAGCCAAATTCTTGCCTTTGGAGCATAAAGGGAGAGAGATTGTTGTGGGTACTGAGCTTAGAGGAGGAGGAGAGTCCTCACAGGGAGCTTGTAGCCTGCAGGGAGGTTGGCCGCTGGGAGGCTGGGGGCTCGTGGGCCTGGTTCTGCAGCTGAATCCTGCCAGGCGATCCTCCAGAAGTTGGCCTTGAGTCCCTTCTAGGAGGTTTCCGAATGCAGGTGTGGGTATAATTGAGGGGGGCTGAGGGGTGGCGAGGCTTGAACCATTTGGGAACCTCTTCAAAAACAAACAATTGGAAATGAAGAATGGGAAGCAATTTTATTTTCTTTCTTCTTTCTTTCTTTCTTGATTTATTTTTATTGAAAAGGCAGATTTTCAAAGGGAAGAAGAGATAGAAAGTTCGGGCCTGGCGGCGTGGCCTAGTGGCTAAAGTCCTTGCCTTGAAAGACCCGGGATCCCATATGGGCGCCGGCAGCTCCACTTCCCATCCAGCTCCTTGCTTGTGACCTGGGAAAGCAGTTGAGGACTGCCCAATGCATTGGGACCCTGCACCCGCATGGGAGACCTGCAGGAGGTTCTTGACTACTGGCTCTGGATCGGCACAGCACCGGCCGTTGCGGCTCACTTGGGGAGTGAATCATCGGACGGAGGATCTATCTCTCCTCCTCTCTATATATCTGACTTTGTAATAAAAATAAATAAATCTTTTTTTAAAAAAGATAGATCTTCCATTCATTGATTCATTCTCCAGGTGGCTGCAACGGCTGGAACTGAGCCAATCCAAAACCAGGGGCCAGGAGCTTCTTCTGGGTCTCCCACATGGGTGCAGGGTCCCAACGCTTTGGGCCACCCTCCACTGTCTTCCCAGGCCACAAGCAAGGAGCTGGGTGGGAAGTGGAGCAGCTGGGACTTGAAACGGCGCCCATGTGGGATCCTGGAGCTTGCAAGGTGAGGATTTGGCCATTGAGCCATGGTGCCAGTCCCTCAGTATTTCCTTTGATGCTGTGGAATTCTGGTGATTATTCCATACCTTTGTGAATGGACTAAAAGCCACTGAGATGCACTCTTGAATAGCCTGAATTTTATGGTGACTCACATCTCAATGAATAAAAGTATATTATTTTTAAAAACTTAGGTGCAAGTTCCAGAAGGGGCCCAAATGAGGGGTACCCAAAGAGAAGCACCCCAGTATGATGAGAGGCTCCCTGCAATAGTCACCTTGTCACCCTCTGGGAAGGGTGGACTACCTTGAGTACAGGAGCGCCCCCTCGCTTGCCTGGGTGTGTCCAGGCACTTGGCTACATTCCGGAAGGAGGGAGAGAGCCAACCAAGGTGAATGAGGGAGGCTTCTGTGTTGTGGGATGGTACCAGGGAGTAAGTTACATTTCCTGTACCCCTGACTTTGATCTGCGTGCTCACATAGGTGTTGGTCTTAGGGCTTCCATGGCCATCCCTGCACAGGATGGTGAAGCAGAGCCTGCTGGCCAGGGGGACCCTGCATCTACGCCTGTGCCGTTTTGGAAGATCGAGCGCCCTGCAGCCTAGCCAATCAGACAAGGCCTGCTGAAAACCAGGGATACACTGCCATCATTATTTATAATCAAATCCTTATTTATCTTGAATCCGACCTGGCTCTCTGCACAACTTCTGTTCCTCCTATTTTAAAGATTCGGGCCCAAAGCACATCTCAGGAGGAAAGTAAGAAAACTCTTGTTGGAAAATGAACCAGCAAAAATAAATCATTGTGTTTCTGACATGATGCCCACTGCATACTTCTCAATTCTTTGCTTTGGCAGTGGTGTTTTCAGAAAGCGCGTGTGTGTGCGTGTGCGCACATGCACACACACACACACAAAACCTAGCACATAATTCTTTCTGAAAGGCTCATTCCGCAGACTTGCTCTTGCTGGGTCCCCAGCCACCGCCCCCCCACTCCTCCTGCTTTTGCTTCTCTCTTCCTTTTCAACCATCTCTTCTGGTAAGAGGGCAAGTGCAAGGGTCTTGCATTGTGTTTGTACAACAGTCCTATCAGGAGAGAAGTCATGATAACATTGGGAGTTATGCAAGTGCAGATAACAGTAATCAGATCTCTACTCTGGGCAGAAAAAACCCATGGCCAAAACCTCCAGGGTTGGAGTGTGATGCTGTGTGTGTGTTTGGGGTTTATCAAGGCCCTGGGCACTTTTTATTTGGCTCTGCCAGAAATTCTCCTGGCTAAGTCTTCAGTCACTATCTAGTTGAGAGAGCCCCCCACCCCTACCCCATTCTCCTGGCACTCCCTTGGGTAGGTTTTCTTGGAGCAAATGATTTAGGTTTGCTTTGCTCCCCAGCAGGTCATTTGACATCTGCAGGCTAGTAGGAGCAGCAGCTTGGGTGTGCCCTGTATCTGGGACTGTGGGACAGATAGTGTAAGGCCCCCCCCAACAGGGAACACCTTACCATCTGTCTCCAGAGAGTGAGTTTCCCCAATGACCGCCGAAGACGAGGCTTGATGCAAAAGCAAGAAGCTTTATTCGATTACCAGCGCTCTGGGGCCGGGGCCAGTTCCTCACGCGGGAGGTAGGCATCGACCCCGAGTCATGGTATAGCATCCTTTTTAAAGGCTAAACCAAGGCTAAAATCATAAAACCATAACCATGAACAGGGAAGGGGAACTATAAATATAAACAGGGAGGGGGAACCCTAAACATAAACAGGGAGGGGGAACCCTAAACATAAACAGGGAGGGGGCCATACAATTAGGGGTGGAGGCTAGTTGCAGGTGCCCCTTATCTCTCAGGCTCCCAGGCTCTATCATGAAATGTTCATTCAACTATTTACTGTCCTTTACCTTCACTGTCCTTCCAATCCCAAATGTTCCCTTTCTTTTTATTTTGATCAATATAGATTTATTCAGTTTTTTTAAAATTATTTTTTAATAATCTTACTTAGTTGATTAGGGAACTAAGTGTCAAGGGCTACAGGGTGAAAGTGGGTAATACCATTGTTTCCACATCAATATCATTTTACCCTGTATCTGGGGTCAGGGAAAAAAACAAAGGGAAAAGTCCCACCCAACCTCCCACCCATCCCAGATCCCCAATGGGAGGCACGCTCTGAGGGTCCTGCTCATACAGTTTTGATAGTTCATCAGTTCTGGATTGCTGCCAATCTCTCAGTTCCAATCACAATGAACCCTATTCAGAATCCACTGGCTGACAGTCTCTTCATGTTGGGGTTCTAAGATCAGCAGTTCAGTTGGAGGGATCTCCAAAGAAACTTCATCTGAGATGATCCCAGGCCTGATTCTTGTGCGAGTTTGCTAGTACAGAGTCCGACACCGTCCGGCACACCATCAGCTTATGCTCATGCTGCTCGTTGGGATTGCTGGGTTCGTTCTGTTTCCAGCCCTGTCTTCCTTGTGAACCAACGGGTGTTGTAGTCCAGTTCGATCCTCCCCACTTCATACTCGGTCCTCACGCAAACCGGTTGGAGCTGCAGCCTGGTTGGGGCGACTCCCCATAACCCCCACCAGTTCTGCCCCCTACCCTGGTTCCCATGCTTGCCAGTATGCACTGCAGGCTTGTCAAGTCTGTCCCACATCCGTTTAACTCTCGCACTTGTCGATGGGTAACCCAACCAACCTACTATCCAGCCCACACACCTACTGGCAGGTGCCCTTCTGTACAGCCACCCCTGCCCCTGTCCTGGTGTTCATGCTGTCCAATGAGAGTGGTAGCCCCGAACGAGGTGCCCACTATTTCCCTTCTAGGCCACACTCACTCCCAGATTATGCACTCTCCAGGTAGTTCTGGCATTTGACTTGACAGAATTAGCTCCAAATGCCAGCCTCTGCCAGCTAGTACTGCGGCTAGCCCAACCAACCCTCACTCTAGTTTTTGCTTGCACCAGTCGGAACAGTCAGCCCACCATGGCCCTTCCCTTATCTAGCCCACATGAGGCCCACAGGTGTAACAGCCCTGCCTATTCTGATCTGCCCCCATCCCAACTCATGCTTTCCAATGGAAGTAGTTGGAATGGGGCTGCGTTCCGATCAGGATACGAGTGTAATCCCACTTGGCACAACTGTGGACTGGGAATTGGAAGCACCAAGCCAGGCCAGACCCCAACACCATCTGGTGCTCTGCAGGACCAGGGGAAATGTATGACAGACTAGGCTGGGTCTCAGCCCCGATTGAACCATGTGTAAGCTCTATATGGGGGTATGGAAGAGCCATAGCTGGGTTGAAACATCCAACAATAAGAACCAAATTGGGTTGAAGAACAGTCAGGAAACACTACTGTTCCTGCTAGGACAGGAGGTGAATTGAACAGGGCTGGCTCATGGACCCACTGGTATGCGCGAAACCTGGCACTGGGAGAGTTTCTGATGGAGGAGCCTGGGCAACTCCTCTGGCAGGACACAGTCCCTGCAGGTAAGCGCAAGAAGCACAATAGGAAACAGCCCAGAACAGGCTATGGAAATTATTCCACTGGTATACACATGGCATGGATTGGGGGCAGACCAGGCTGAACCTATTCACATCACCCGCTGGTGAGTCCGAGCGCCAGAACAGAGTGTGGGTCGAGCCAAGTTCGGTTGCGACACATACTAGTACACAATAAAGAATACCAAGGTGAGATGAGCTGTACCAGATGTGGTTGCAGCGCCCAAACAGCACATGTGATAATCAGGGGGAGGAGGCAAAGCTGACAGGGGAATGTGGGCTTCCCTGCTGGACAAATGTTCCCTTTCAATAGCATCAGTTAGCTGTGCCATTTGGATGTTTGGAAGAAGGGTGTTTTGGCATTGCCCTTAAGGTTTGGAAATCTGATTTCCCTGTGGTGGTTTCTGTTGCATTTTTACCCAAACAGCATGCAAACATCTTGATGCCTAGGAAAGAACTGGAAGTTATGATTTCTAAGGCATGCCAGGTGGACAAGAGCTGCCAGGCAGGTATAGACTTAACCAAAGGAGACCAAGGGTTCCCCAGGTGAACTATTTTAAGAAATCACAAGGTTAACTCCTTGTTGGGTGTCTGGGTCTCCCTGGTGCTTGAGTTCTCTGATTTCATTTTGGGGTGGCAGGTCAGCTAGGCGGGGGTGGGGAGGAGGCAAGTGAACTTGTGAGCTCCAGATGGAGCAAATGATGTCCTCAGACAACCAAACACCCCAGACCAGGGTTGATACCCTCAGTTCGACCAAATGCCCCAAACCAGGACGGCTGTCTGTCTAGACCCTGCTTCTTACTGAGTCAGGTGGAAACACGAGTCTATGATAACCATTTTAACAAATGGAGGCCAAAATATTTTTCTCCTGTGCTGTCCCTGAAGATGTGGTCTGTGGAATCATGTTTCTCTTCATTTCTGTAGGAGGGCTTCAGACCAGGAAGTTCCCCCTCTGTTCCTACTTGTATCTACCTGCGAGAGTCTGCAAAGAGGAGCGTGGACGTGCAGATGTGAAAAGTAGCAGCACAGTCCATAGATTGCTTGGGTATTTTATAAAGCAATATCATTTTATGTTTTAGTTTTTTTTTTAAAGGATACATTTTCTTCCTCATTTCCAGACATAGGTTTTTGCATTAAAAATTATCCTTCAAATGCTGTGCAGATGTTAGCATTTTGAAGTCAAATCCTATTGGCCCATGGGTTGCTGAGCAACCCGTACCACCCAATCAGCCTGGTTTGACATGGAAACTGTTCCAAGCAAAGAGGAAAGGAAGAGTCCATTGCCATGCCTGACACCGCGGGCTGGGCTGGGGCGGCCTGCAAGCGCCCTGAACGATTGCTCTGCTGCAGAGTTCAGCTCCGCTGGTTTCCTTGCCTGAACATGCATTTCAATTTCACCACGTCAATTCTCATTATCTGTCTACGCGGATACCCCTTTTTGTTTTTCAGAAATAATTAAGTAAAAAGCCCTTTCACTCACTGCGTTTTGGCACTGATGAAAGCAGTTGCCCCACAGACAAAGCAGGAGCCAGTATCAAGAGCAAGGCTTTGAAGATGCTCAGTAGAGACAGCTCTCCCACACAATGGCAGCGACCAATTAAGCCCAGAATCCAAGTCCTGGGTGCTTTCAACTCTTCAAAAGAAATTAGCCTTCACAGTAATGGAGAGGGTGTTAGACCGTTTCAAGATGTCAGCCTCAGCCAGCCGTGTCAGCTGGCATGGAACAAGCATGCTGCCCCATCAGAGGAGACACCTGCACTTTTGGGTGTTGTGGTCACAGTTGCTCAGGAAAGTTCTGTAAGAAATGTGTGAACTGGGCTCAGCAGCGTGGCCTAGTGGCTAAGGTCCTCGCCTTGATCTCATATGGCTGCTGGTTCTAATCCCGGCAGCTCCACTTCCTCTCTATCTCTCCTCCTCTCAGTATATCTGACTTTGTAATAAAAATAAAATAAATCTTTTTTTTAAAAAAAAAGAAATGTGTGAACTGATGTTGGAGTAGCAATGCCCAGTGGAACAGTACAGGGTTGGTTATAAAGAATGATTCAAAGAACAACAGCCAGTGTAGATTAGGGGTAGGGCCTGGGCCCCCAGGGATCAGCTGCCCTAAGCCAATTCCTTATTGAGCTTTCAGATGGTGAAGGGGAAGACCCAGAGCTGCAGGGGCAGGGGGTGGCTTCTGCCAATGAATAGCCCAGGTCCCCAGGAGGGTGTGCTTATGCCTCCCAGGGGAGAAAAGGGAAATGATTTACAGTGGGATTTGATCCCATCTGCAGGGACCCCATGGTTTGATTTCTGTATCGCTGTGGTCAGAAAGCCACTCTAAATGTTGCCTCTTGTTCGTTCTCTTTCTCAGCAGAGTGAAATAGACCTGCTCTGTCAATGCCATCTTGGAGGACAGATTTTTAGCACTGACATCATTGTTTGATGACATGAGGTAGGAAAAACAAACTAATAAAGAAACAAAGCCCAAAGCAGTTGCCACTCCTGGGGAACTGGCAGGGTGGCAGAATGGACTGGCATAATAAAGCTTTGAGCACTGGTGCCAGTCTCAGAGGTGAAGGTCCAAGTGTCTGGAATGGAGTCACAACGTCAGCTGGAGGGGACCCCACTGATAACCAGCACCAGACCCCATGGCTCTCCCCGTCTCCCTACTGCATGCCAGGGAGGCAAGCAGGCTTGGAGGCGAAGGGACTTGCCTGGAGTCATGTGACTCTAGGTGCCCTCTGCCAGTTCTCCTGCCCTAACTAGTCTAGTTCCTCCAGCTGCATGGAGAGACCCTTGCCTGCTAGGTGCTTTGGCTCAATGGTGCTGGCTGGATTTGGCACATGCGTTCCTGATAGGTGCCTTTGGCTCCTTTTCTACAATGCATTGCTCTCTGGCTATGGGTTACACTCTCAACAGGTGGAGGTCCCAGGGCGGAATAGCACTGTTGTCATTGTGCCTAGCTCCCTCCAAGTTCCTGTGGCTCCACAACCCTTGGTGCTCCCTGGCGCTCCAGCCATTGAGCTCTGCCCTGCTCAGCACCTGTCGCTTAAGGACTCACATGCTGGTGTTCTGACAGGAAGAAAGGTCTCCGCCTCTGGCTCCCTCAGGAGGGCAGGCCCTCGGCAGCCTCCTTTGCTTTTCACCTGCCCCATGGTGATGCCTGGGCCTTCCCTCATCAATGGCCATGAATACAGGGTTCTCAATTTAGTATTTATGCTGAACCCCAGAGTGGAAGGAACCAGGTTATTCATCAACTGAAGGACACTTTCCTCTGTACCTGTGTTTGGGTCTGGAAAGGTAGCAGCTTACCAGGTGCCAAAGTTAGCAGATTGCGGTCTGATTCCCAGCTGTGTCTGTCCCCAGGTGTGATGTCCCTCAGGTGTGCTGGTCCCCATGTGTGCTGGTTTCCAGGTGTGCTGGTCCCCATGTGTGCTGGTCCCCAGGTGTGGCTGTCGTCAGGTATGCTGGTCCCCAGGTGTGATGTCCCTCAGGTGTACTTGTCCCCAGGTGTGCTGGCCCCTAGGTGTTATGTCCTCCAGGTGTGCCTATCTCCAGGTGTGGCTGTCCCAAGGTGTGCCTGTCCCCAGGTGTGCTGGTTTCCAGGTGTGATGTCCCCATGTGTGCCTGTCCCCAGGTGTGCCTGTCCCAAGGTGTGCTGGTTCCCCAGGTGTGCCTATCCCCAGGTGTGCCTGTCCCCAGGTGTGGCTGTCCCCAGGTATGCTGGTTCCCAGGTGTGATGTCCCCATGTGTGCTTGTCCCCAGGTGTGCTGGTTCACAGGTATGATGTCCCCAGGTGTGGCTGTCCCCAGGTATGCTGGTCCCCAGGTGTGATGTCCCCATGTGTGCTGGCCCCAGGAGTGGTGTCCCCAGGTGTGCTTGTCCCCAGGTGTGCTGGTTCACAGGTATGATGTCCCTAAGTGTGGCTGTCCCCAGGTATGCTGGTCCCCAGGTGTGATGTCCTCAGGTGTGCTGGCCTGCAGGTATGATGTCCGTAGGTGTGATGTCCTCAAGGTGTGACATGGTGAGATTGTTTTTCCCATCCAGATCCGTATTTGGCTCTGCGAGCTTCTCCTCATTGCCTTGTGTATTGTTGTGTGTGCTGCTGCCCAAAGCACATTTCAACAGCAAGGCTTTGAGCCCCGGCGAAGCAGAGCGTTTCCTGCCACTGCTGTTGGTTTCGGCTTGTCAGCCATTGGCACTTGCAATACAGAATTAGGATCAGAAATTCTTTTTTGTGAAAGATGAAAGAAAATGGATCCATGCCCCTCTCCATCACTCTGGTCTTTTTTTTTTTTTCATGAAGTCAGCTATACAGAGACGAAGAGGAAGATCTTCTGTCTGATGACTCACTCCCCAAATGACCACATGGCTGGAGCTGAGTTGATCTGAAGCCAGGAGCCAGGAACTTCCTCTAGGTCTTCCACTTCAGTGCAGGAACTTCCTCTAGGTCTCCCACTTCAGTGCAGCTATGGGCTGTTCTTGACTGCTTTCCTAGACCACAAGCAGGGAGCTGGATAGGAAACAGGGCCATTGGGACATGAACCGGTGCTCATCTGGAATCCCAGTGCGTTCAAGGCGAGGACTTTAGCCTCTAGGCCACTGGGCCAGGCCCCATCACTCAGTTTTGTTAAGCATTTTTCCAACCTTGCAGCTTTCCCGCCTCCACAGGCTAAGCCAGTGCTTGCTGCTGTTGTTCCCAGGCAGGTCGGCGAGGCTGCATCTTTTAAGCACATCTCATGCCTTCTAGCCTCTGAAGACAGCACAGTGCAAGTTCAGAGCCAGGGTGAAGCAGTCCCCTCCCAGCAGTGTGGGTCAATGCACCCTCAGCCGGGGAGTCTGTGTCCTGACTTGGCAGGATAAGAGATGAGACCCTCTGCTTGCTCACAGACTCCAGTTCCTAGTTCCCTTCCTAATGGAATACCTGGTACCCAGGCACACTGCCAGGCTGAAGGGTAGGGAGGTCTTCCGACTCCGTGATTTCTACTTTGCCAATCATTTGGGGAAACCCCTTATGTTTGGGGACAGAGACACAACATTAGAAGGTAGGCTGAAGGGTATAGAGTAGACCCTCCACTCAGTCTCTGAAGGTCACTGAATCACCTGCTGCCGTGTTCTTGAGTGAGTTGCACCATTGGCCACTACTGGTGTTTGGTATTGGGTAGCCTTTGAACCAAGCCAGGCCTACCAGCCCTTAACTTTTGGGTCTGGGACTTTCTTGTCCTACTTGCCCAAGACCTGACCTAGGCAAGCTCTGAGTCCCCAGCCAAGTGAGGCCTTTGGCTACCAGGGCTGTGGAGAGTGGCCACGTGGGCTGTTCCCTGGCAGCTGAAGTTCTCAGCCAGGCAACAGGGAGAGAAATGTGTGGAGGAAAGAGCTGGAGGAGAAGGGAGACAGGGATTCTAGCTCCATCCTCACATGCCCCGTGCCATGTGTCTGGAACCTCTCAAAGCCCACCGACTGGGGTGTTTGGCATTTTGCTTGATATGTGTTCAACAGAACACCCTGAACCTGATGTGAGGAGGCCTGACGGATGTGAAGGAAGGATTTGCCTGGAGCTGGGCATGCCTTTCCTTTTCTTCACTCCGAACAACCCATGAGCTAGACAACATTGTGAAATTTTACAAAGAAGGCATTGGAGAAGCAAAGATTTTGAGGGCTGCAGGATCAAGGTCCCCAAGGTGGAATGACACTGAGTCACACTCCGGTTGCAGAGCACTCCAAGCTTACAGTCTCACTGCCACACTGCAGGGCCCTTTGTACATGTCTGGATTTGTTCATGTCAGAAGGTACTGGTCAGTCTGGCACCTTATTCTGGAAGATTCCAGACAGGGCCAGCAAAACACTGTACACTCCTTGCAGTCCAGGTTCCTCCTTTGGTGGGAGAAATCCTTGGCAGAACATGCAGTACATCAGAGTTCTGGAAGAGGTGCTTTTGTATTTAAGCCTTACAGCAACCCTGGAGGGAGCAGGTTGGTTTATCTCCACCTGCAGGCAGGGAAAACAAGTGTGGCTGGTGATGTCAGGGTTGGGATGTGAGCCTGGAGGGTTGGGTTCAGTCTCTGCACTCACATTAATGAGGCTTCTGAGACCAGATTGGAATCAAGAGGCATCTTGCTCCCCCTGAGCTAGTCCCACATTGCTGGGGGATCCGGGGAACTTATCCCCCTTGGACTTTCCTTCTTTGTTTTCTTCCATCTGTGAGGATTAAGGGAGAGAGTTCTGTTGATTGCTGATTTAAGCTCCAGGCTTCCAGTGAGTGCTCAGTCAATGTGGGTGACTCTAGGCTTGGCCTTCTTTCCAGAGGGGTCACTTGAATTTCAGCTGCAGAGAACAGAATCAACTCGTTTTGCAAGCAGAGTTTGCTTTAGTTTTTGCCCAAAGTATTCAATGTCTTACATCACTGTTAAGAAAGCTGAAGAAACAGACTGTGGGCTTACCATTGAAGAAGAAATCCCCGAACTGTGGTGCCAAATTAGCCACCAAGGAAGCTGTGAGCTCTTCTATGAAAGGAAACTGCCGACTCCTGCAAATCCAGAAGCCACCCCGTGCAGGAGGTCAGCAGCTACCCCCTGCGCTGAAGACCTCATTTGCTACACCCCATCAGCCATCAGGAGGCCCCTACTTCCTGACATCCAAGATGTTAGGGTCACTGACACTGCAGCTCACAAAGTTCGGGACTCCAAGGAGGGACAGCGAATGGAAGTATTCTTTCCCCCCCCCCCCATCACACATGTTTTTATCTGATTGGCTGAAACTAAGTCATGAGAGGAGGCATAGCTGTAGGGGCATTCTGGGAAATGTAGTTTCTTTGCTTTCTTTTGCAACTCAAGGAGAAACATAAGAAGGAAGGCAGAGTGAGTGTAGAGTACCATCCTGTCATTGCAAGGGTTGTCACATCAGTAGGGAACTCTGGAGGAAGCTGAATGGCGCTGTTTCCTGGAAGGTTCCTAGGAGCTCAGCTGAAGTGTAGGGTGGAGTATTGCAGGAATGCAAGCTCTAGAGTCCTTCTCTGCTCCCACAGAGCTCAGAGCATGGCTACCGTGTGATACACACCCGCTTGGACACAGCCCTCTCTGTGTCGTGGGCAGCTCAGAGCTCCCACTATGGCATGGTGCGAGGTATTCCAAGGTCCTGGGTGATTTTAGCACTGGCAAGGGTGACACCTGGCATGCTCTTCCTCTTTTGTCAATAAGGGGTTGGAAAAGGACCCCTGGTCACACTTAGCAACCTCTAAACTTGCAAGAAACACATGTGCATGTGGCCACTTCATTCCCGAGCAACACCAGAGAAATAGCATATTTCTTTTTAATATCAACGTTGTCCAAACTGCAGTATCTGGGTCTGCATGGTTTCTGGTAAAACAGAGGCTGTTAAACCTCTGTCAGTGCAAGCATGGACATAAACAGTAATAAATCTTGATAGGTATATAGGGCGGCTATATTTGGATTCAAACCAGTTAACCCTCACAAGATAAAGTTCAGTTGATGGTTCAGCTTCCCAAACTGGGCAGAGGTTCAGAAGTGGGAGGTTTATGGATTTCATTGCAAGGAAAATAGAAAGTAGAAGGAGCAATCTAGAATGTCAATATGGAAACTGACTTTTACTGTTGGAACCAAGGCCAAAATCGGGCCGCCAGTCTTCAGCTGTGTGGAAATAAAAGTGATTTCTTGGATCCTATTATTCTGACATTTTTAAAAAAATTAATTTTTATTGGAAAGGTAGATCAATAGAGAGAAGGAGAGACAGAGAAAAAGATGCTCCATCCACTGCTTTACTCCTAAGTGGCCGCATATGGCCAGAGCTGAGCTGATCCGAAGCCAGGAGCCAGGAGCTTCTTCTGGGTCTCCTATGTGGCTGCAGGAAAATTTTCCCAGTAGCCCCACATCCTCAACCTTTTGCTTCATCATTTTTTAAAACCTCATCCAGATTAGGTTAGCTTCTGATTCTGATCACTCTTCAACTCCAACTCAGCATTTTACTAACCCCCTCTTTTCTTCCTTGTTAATCCATTGTACCCACTTGTGCAATTGAGTGGATCAATCAGCCTGGACCAATGTGTGTGAACTTTCCCCCTGGGGGGATTCAATTCCAAGGATCTGGTGAAAAGATCCTTGGAGATAGCAACCTTGGGGACAGTAGCAGTTAGTACTCATAGATTCTGAACTTGAGGGGCTATCAGCAGGTGTCTAAGATGAGAGACTAGAAACTAAGAACAAGAAGAGGGCCACCTTGTGAGCTGGCCTGGGCTCTCGCCTGGAAAAGAATTGTTCTTGCATGCTAAGCAAAGCAAGGGGTGGACCAGTGGCTTTGTTGACAGTCCCCCGCCATCGTGTGCGTGTGCTTGCAGGATGCTTGGAGCTTTGACCTTGTCCAGGTTAGCATAAAGTATCATCCTTACTGGTCGTCTGAAAACAGAAACCCATGGACACAGCAGGCTCCCTATTGACTGTTGATTTGCAGCTGAGAGAGAACCAAATGGAAGCAGGTGCACAGACCTAACCTTTGCTCCTTTCCCATGGCTTCGTTTGTATTTCTGCAACATGAAGCGTATTAGCTTGGGTTTCCTCCACCGGAGGCCACAGATTGTGTGGCTTAGGTTGGTTTGCTCACCAGGCCAGGGAGTCAGTAGCCCTCAGTTGGGGTGAGGGCCCCCTCGTGACTGGGAGAGGGTTCTTTTTCTTTCTCTAAGCACATGTATGTTCTTCATGTCTCTTACTAAGGAGGTTGACTCTGTCGATCAGGGTCTTGTCCCTTGGAACCATCCTTAATTTGGAGCGTTGTGGCAGAAGGGTGTGTAGAAGGAAGCCAGCTCCAGAGGGCAGAGTCCTCAGGCATGGGGTTAGTGCCCACCATGTTCACCCCTGCTGTCACTGGAGGATACAGCAGCGAGGTGGCCTCCATGAGGCTGGCATGGAAGACACTGGGGCCATGATCTGGGGCTGCCCAGCCTCCAGGGCTATGTATCCATCAGCCTTAAGTTTTTTTTTTCCCTATCAGCCTGAAGGATGAACACAAGATCTTATCTCCAACTAAATCCACACTGGGGGTCAGGGTGCCAATCTATGAACTTGAGGTGGTGCCCACAATTCAGTTTACAGAAGGGATAGCACTAAACCATTCTTTTTTTAAAAAAAAAAAACAGTGAAGCTCAAAATAAAAATGCATACACAGGAAAATGCATGGAGCATGCGGATTTCCACAAGACCTGCCCCTGGGTGTGGGGGTGTCATAACACCCAGGTCAAGAACTAGACAAATGCTTCGATTCCCCTTTAACTGCCCTCCTCCGTCATCCCTTCTGCTCAGGAGAAATACAGTGGTCCACCAGGCTTCTGGAGTCCCTTTCAGTTCTGACATGGAATGTCTCTTGTTTGACACAACCACAGAAGATCATAGCCCTTGGCCAGGCTGCTAAACACTGGAACCCAGCGCTGTCTGACTAAATCGGATCACAACAGCAGTGAGCGGTTAGGGCCCAGATGGTTCTTTTAGATATCACAGCCCTGATTTTTTTTCTTTTAAACAAGAGGGGATGATCAACTAAGTTTGTTTCTGCATTCTCCCCTGTGTGCTCAGCACTGAGGGGCTGAGGTTGCATTGTGGGTCAGAAAATTCTTGCTTTCATCTCAAAGCTTAATGCTGAGCTCCAGAGTGGCTTTTTCTGGTGGTGCGAAATTGGCCTGGATGGGTACACTGTGGTGCTAAGCCATTCCTTGGCACTGCCAAATTGGGACTTGGCTAGTGTACTTATGCCCTTAAAAGGTTGCTTCCAGCATAGGAAAAGGCTATGATTTAAAACACCCCTCCCCTCCCCACACGTAGGTACGTAAGCCAAGTGCTGCCACTGTGGCCTGGACCCCATAACACACATACAATGCACCCCTTCAAATGATGTTTGCAAGAGGAAATGGGTTTGAAAGTCTTCGAATGGAAAAAACAATGGGTCTGGATGCTCTTCAGAGACACATGAATCCATGAGGCTTTGCTGAAAAGCTGGTTTCCAGCAAGCCAGAGCATCATTTCGCTGTGGCTTTCGCTGTATTAGAGGTTTCTAACCTCTGGTTGGTGACGCAGTTGGAGCAACTGCCGATGATTCACTGGGGAGCCAATGACCTTCTTTGTCTCTTTTTATCTCCCCAGCAGCTCTGTCCTGTCTGATCACGGCCACCTGCGTGCCCCTGACTCAAGCACTCAAGCACATTTGCATGCTTGCTCACTCTTGGTATCACAAACGTGTGTGTGTGTGTGTGTGTGTGTGTACAGAAGCTTCTGGGCTTCTTTGCCGCCCTATCCCAGCTACCGCTGCTTCTGCTTTCCCATTGGAAACAAGGCCAAGGCTGGCTCAATTGCCAGCCTGTGGGTTGGGAGCGTATAGCATGAAGTTCTCCCTTGGATTTCCTTCTGACGCTGAGTGAGGAAGGGGCTAGCTCTGGCACATGTACGGGATGAATGTGGTATCAAGGACTATCAGCAGGGCACCTGGCTCAGGTCTGATTTCCGACCTGTTTGCTGCTCACTGCTTCTGCTTTGTGTGGCAAGAAAGAAGACCAGTTGAGGTCAGGTTCCCCCTTAGACGTAGTCAGTGCCCTTGTCACCCTAAGATTGGGTCACAGAGGCTGCACATTTGTCAGAGATGTGCTGAGTTTGAGGAGATGTAGCAAAGGAGTTCTTGATGATTGCATACCCACAAGACTCCAAATGCAAACACACAGTGAAACTTGATCAGACTTGTTCTCCTCTCGCAGGCGGCCGGCCCGGGCGGAGGAGATTGCTGTAGATTGGGAAACGTAATTTCAAGGGGGCCTGGAGAGAGACAGCAATAAAGACCGGTTTGTTTTATTGCACGTTTGGAGGGGAAAGGCTTAGGAAGTGCCTTAATGGGTGAAACGAGAGATGGATCTAGAAGACAGGGCTTGATAAAAGCAGAGCAGCCTGAGCTCTGAGCAGGAAAGGTCGTGCCTTTTTAATTTGTTGGAATTTATGGAAGTTTTACTGTTAACTGCAGCAACACAAAAATCCCGGGCTGTCAGTGTGTCAGCATGGAAGCAGCCCAGGTGAACAGTGGTGTGCTGGTGGGGTTCTAACAACCAGCTGGGGGCGGAGGAGGAGGGCAAAGGCTTTGGCGGAAGGTGGGTGATGCCCCTCCCAGGAGTGTTTGCTCATTTCTGTGGCGTAGACACTCCCACTGTGGCTCACCTGAAGCCACCGAAGCCATGTCCCTGAGCACTGAGAGAAGAGGTCCTCAGAGAGTGTGCTGGTGAACAGGCGTCAGCCAGCTCCAACACAGCTCTACTTCACCAAAAGTGGGCGGAGCAGCTGATCTGGGCGACCCTCCTCAGATGAAGGCTGGCTGCCTGTGGCAGGCTGGCAGGTTGAACTTTTGGGGGATACAAGACTTAGACAAGGGGAGGAGAGCCAACAATGGGCTTTTCTTTCCTGAAGCTGTTATTTAAAATGGTGATGTTGCAAATATGAGTCCTGGGGTCTCTGAACTGCTTTAGAGAAATTCTAGAAACCCCAGAGGAGTCTGAGCAACACATGATGCGAACAGCAGAAAACCCTTGGGTCTCTGTGGGGAAGTTCCTATGACCCGACCCTGACCAACTGCGGTGTGAGCTGACCTTGGGCCCCAGGGTGCCCAGGGTCCCCAGGGTCTGGGGCTCATCGTCCTATGGAGCAGGTGAAGGCTGCTTCCAGACGGACCACATGGCTGTCCCAGGAGCTTCTTGTTAGCACCCCTCATGTCTCACATGTTTAGAAGGACTAGATGTGAGTGGAAATGTCACCCCCAAATGTGGTCATCCTTGTTGGAAGGAAGAGGTCATCTCGTTGACTGTGGGACTGTGCTTGGCTGCGCAGAGGCCATGGGCTATGGGTGGCTGGCCTGGGCTCCTGCACCCTCCAGGGAGTATCCCTGCCTCTGGGCATCTGATGTAGGTTTCGATGGACACGAAGTTTCTGTGGTTACTGTACAAATATGTGTCCCCAACTCCAAACACAAACACTCACCAAGAAAACAAAACAAGCAAACTACGGAAGGGAAGATCTTACTCTCAATGGCTTATTCCCACTTAACTTTTTCTCCCATCTCTTGCTGTCCAGCTTATCTCAAGATTAATGGACACCAATGTCTTTTATGTTTAAAAACTAGAAAGCTAGAAAACTCATTATGCAATCTGTGTATATTTAGTCTTAAGTGCTTGGGAAATGAGCAGAGTCCAACTTCGCTCTCCCCAAGATAATAATTATTTGCCAAGGGATCCAGCGTCTTGAAGCAGTTACAACTTTAGAGGTAGTGGGAGCCATGGCATTTCTTGGTTAGGTGTATGATACAGTTGGAGCTGAGTTCTTAGAAGGTGGTGTGAGAAAGGTGGGTTAGAGAGACCATGGGCTTGGAGTGATAGCCTAGTGGCTAAATCCTCACCTTGCATATTCTGGGATCCCATATGGGTGCTGGTTCATATCCCGGCGACCTCACTTCCCATCCAGCTCTCTGCTTGAGGCCTGGGTGTGGACAATCAGCTACTACCTACCTGGTGAGCATGCTCAGAGCTTCCCTGCCTATGGCCTGAGGTACAACTTCCAGGCCTACACAAGGAGTGTGACCTCCGACATGGCTAAAAGGTCAAGGAAAATACACGTGAAACATGACCTCTGACATTAGCAGAAGATCATGGGAAATAGAGGTGTCATATAGCCAATTACAGTGTCTTTGGTGGGCAAGGGTCTGATGGAAGATGCCCTCTGCCCTCCCCTTTTTTACCCTTTATAAGCTGTAACCTGTGCAGAATAAAGTGGACATTCCTCATCAGATTGTCTCTGGTGCTTCTTATAGCCGAAGAGCGCCATTACCTCATCCTCGGTGACCTTGGGGCCTGCCAGAAGGCCTAAACCTTGAGACCTAGGCAAGCAGCAAAGAACAGCCCAAAGCCTTGGGACCCTGTCCCTGTGTGGGAGACCTGGAAGAAGCTCCTGGCTTTGAATTGACTCAGCTCTGGCCGCTGTGGCCACTTGGGAAGTGAACCAGTGGATGGAAGATCTTTCTCTGTCTCTCCTCTCTGTAGATCTGATTTTCTAATACAAATAAATAAATAAATAAAAAAGGAGGAGACCAGGAGGAATGTGTGGTTATCTTTTGGTGTGCAGATAGCAATGGTGTGGAGGAAGGAGGGAACCCCTGGGGGTTGAGGGGCCTCATGAGGAGACATGCACATGTTAAGGGGGCCTGCTTTGGGGGCAGGACAGTGGGACCTGTTGAGTTGCTGTGCGTGGTGGGAAGCAGAAGAGATGGGTTTCTTCTCCATGGGTTGCTGGCATTGCTGTTCTTATTCAGACCATCTGTTCAAAGACGCCTGTCAACCAACAGCCTTGGGAGAGTGTTTTCCCTTGGACCCGATTGCTGTCCCAACAACGACTGCCTCTAGGCTCAGGTAAGGGCTGCTCGGAGCCGAGGCAAGGAATCTCATGCTGCCTGCTGTGAGCAGTGAAGTTCCAGGTCTCTGATCCTGGGAGTCTCGTGTCTTCTTCCAGTGCTGATGACAGGGAGGCCAGGAGCCCAGACCAGCGATGTCCATCTCCATAAATGCAAAGCAGGGGGAACTCGCTTTAGGTTTTTTGAGGAGCACTCATGGTGTTCTGGGCTCCGACTGTCTGCCAGTGACTATCAGAAGCAGAGCAGGTGTTATCTCATGCAAAGCTCCGAGCACTTGCTCGGAGGTGATCGCCTAGTATCTTTAAGATTCTTCTAAGGAGTACGTTCTGGCGACAGCTTCTCCAAGGCCGTTGCTACCTTCATCTATGATTTTAACCACAGTTGTTTGTAACAAGCATTTTAGGTGAGAAAAATCCTTTTCCACTGATGAATTTTGAGTTTGATGTGTGTGAATTGACCCTCTCCATGAGCCAGTAGAAGAATCAAGAGGATACTCTGTATGGTCCACACCCTCCAACAAGATCCTTGATTCTGAACAGATCTGGTTTAGCCAGGGCTTTTGGAGGATTCTTGCTGTCTGTGTCCAAAGCTGGATGTGATAACATTGACCTTGAGTGACTTTCATGAAAACACAGCTGAAACACCTAAAGATGGCTTCCTCAAGGAAACTGAAGAAAGATGTGTTTCCTAAAAGAAATCAAACTCTGCCAAAGTACAGAATAAATGATATGACTGTTTTCCCCTTGTTAGTAAGTGTTCATATCTGGGCAGAATTCAGTTTGCGATAACCTTGTATGCTGACCTTGAAAGGAGGTTGGAGGATATTACAGCCCCATCTACACCTGATTGCTGGTAGCTGCTTGAATTTACCCAGAGAGCCTAAAGGTTGGGACTAGTGGGCGTGGCTTGCAGCAGCCTGCAGTGCTCCCAAATGGGATGGGTACCACATCTTTGTATTACAGATGAGACCACGGAGGTACAGAGGAGAGGACTGGCTTGCCCAAGGCCACATGGCTTCCAGATTCAACATGTAACCTTTGCTTGTTCCGCTATAGCAAAATCTATCTGCCATTCCTTCCTTGTCATGAAAAATTAATTTGTTGCGAGGAAGGAGTGCAGATTATATATGTAGAATCTGCTTTTTAAAAGAGGTGACTGTCAAAAGTCTATTTTTAGAGTTCATTGCCAGGGGCAGATTATGGCTGTTCAGGGGCCAGGCCCAGCCTCCTGGCTTTCACGTGTCTCTTCCAGCTCCAGGGGATCCAAATATAGTTTTAACATGGTGCCTTTCCCTCTGGCTCATTCTGATCTTATTTTAAGGGCAAAGAACGCTGAGCTTGGCTTGGGTAAAACTGAAACTCACCTGCCTAGATTTTCCTACTTGTAAGTTCTGGTTCCAAGAAGGTAGGTGAAAGACATCCATGCAGCGAGGCCTGCCCAGAGCATTCCATTTTGCTCTTTGATAAAGCTTACAGCGTTAGGCTTGGTCTGCACTGTTCATGGAAACTCCATCCTTCTTTGCTGGTGAGTGATGCATGAGACCCTATAGTGTGGTTGTGGCCAATACTGGGGAGTGTGTGAACATTTTCCCATTCCAATAGCAGATAAACGGCAGTATCTCTAGAGAACACCTTTTCCGGAGGACACTCCTTTGTTTCCACCCTTTTCTTGGCTGCATGCATGTGACCCTGCCATATGGTCTCAGTGCTGGTGCCACAGCAGTCACATTGTGACCATGAGGATGAGCTCGCCAGCATGCAAGGATAGCAGCAGAGAAGTAGAGAAAGGGCTGAGGCATTTGGTGCCATGGGGAAACCAACCAACCCCAGGATGGCTAACCTGCAGCCCGGTTATTGTGGGATTCATGTAAGCTACCTGCAGTTGGGCACTGGGCTACTTACAGCTGAAATCATTCCTAAATGAATAATTATAAATTAGTCAAAAGCCAAACAAGGGAGGAATGATTTATTTGCTGAAAGGAGATTCAAGCCTGATGCTAAGAAAGGTGTCCTAAGATCTCTGATATTCTTAGTCCAATGTCAGTGACAGGACCGGAACACTCAATAAAGAATCACTACAAATTTTAAAGGGGCAAGAATGTCTAAATAAGAGATATCTTGTTTGCAAGTGGCTGAAAAGTGAACTAAAGGAATGTATTTTTTAAAAAGATTTATGTATTTTTTTCATTGGATAGTCAGATATACAGAGAGGAGGAGAGACAGCGAGAAAGATGCTCCATCCAATGGTTCACTCCCCAAGTGGCTGCAACGGCTGGAGCTGAGCCAATCCAAAGCCAGGAGCCTCTTCCAGGTCTCCCACGCAGGTGCAGGGTCCCAAGGCTTTGGGCTGTTCTTTGCTGCTTTCCCAGGCCACAGTCAGGGAGCTGGATGGGAAGCGGAGCTGCCAGGATTAGAACTGGCATCCATATGGGATCCTGGTGCATTCAAGGCGAGGACTTTAACCGCTACGCTACCACGCCAGGCCCAAAAGGAATGTATTACTGCAATACATGAAAGGTGGTAAAGTAAGCTTCAGATACAGCTTGATCCAGGATTTGCTGTGGATCAACTCGTGGTCTCTCTACATCCCTCAGTTCTACTATTCCTTGAGTTGACTTCACATACAAGCACCAAGTGGTAACAGCAGGGCAAGCATTTGGGTGGCAGCTCTTCCCTTCTGGCTTGCTGCCTTCCAAAGGCAGGATGTGAGCATGACAACATTAGACCAAGTTCATTTGCAGAATCTGTGTACAGTTCAAAATTGCAATTATTAATCCTCTGGAAAGCTATATGACTTCCCCAGTGTGTGGCCTTGGCTTTGGGTCAGGGAAGGGGAATGGGAGTTTCCATGCATTGGACCAGGAGCCTTAGTAGGGGAGAGCTGGAGGGAGAGAGACTCTGGGATGTATGTCCTTTCCTGGGGTCCACCTGTCAATGCCTGCTCAGGGTTCTTGTCACTTCTGCCTCCCTACTGACTCCCAGGGGAGTGTTCCTTGCTCCTCTGTGGCGGACATTTAAAGGCCGGGTAACACACACACAGACATGTCCAGTGCCTGGCTCTGGGATCCACCAGGCATCTCCTCCTCACTCCACACCCACCCCACAAAGGACTTGAACTTGTCACTTTGGGTGCACCTGGTACCCTGGGAAGGTGGCTGCAAGCAGAAAGGGTGTTGGAGCCAGAAACGCAGCGTTCAAGCCCCGACTCTTGTTTACCAACGTCCAGGTGACCGTGAGGCGGTGCCTGCCCGAGCCTTGGTTTCCCCAATTGTCAAGGTTATTTGGGAGATACAGGAAGATATTGAACCCCAAAGAGCCAGCGTATTAGCCATGGTACTGCAGGGCTGGGCGTTGGGCCTCTCTCTGTCTTCCCTGTTGAGGTTAGAGCAGGATTGTGTAGCTCATCTGAACAGGTGCATTGCCGCAGCTCGTGGGGCTGGCACCCTTCATACAGCCAAGCACAGCCTCTCATCTCAGCTGCTGGAAGCTCCGGCGCCCTCTGGTATTGGCTGCTGTGGGTGAGGAGGAGGTCCTGGTGGGAAAAAGATTACTCTCTCTGCTTGGGGTGAGCTCTGGCTAGCAGATGGGGAACTGTGTGAGGGCAGTATTTCTGTGCTTATGAGTTCGTGGTGTGTGTATGTGAGAGAGACACACATTTCTAGCTTGTATGCAAGACACTGGATTCACACTGGCCTGTGGGCTGCCTCTCAGGCCCCACTCATGATCATGGGGCATAGCTTGGGCTGTGGGCAGAGGATGACCTTGACTCCCTGTTGGCTCTGCCCATCTGTTTGCCCTTTAGGTCACATCGTGAAGTTTGTCCTACGGCTTTCCTTCCGTGGTTCTTAAGCACAGTATTTCGTTTGGCTGATCTGCTGCCTCTGGCCCGGGATGGGGTAGGAGCTCTGGGTGAGGGGAGCCGCTGAGAGGCAAAGGGGCTCTGTTTGCTGTGGGTCTTTAACCACTGAGCCCTTGGACTTGATGTTGTTAACCTGTATGTGTGCTTCGCCGAATTATCACCAAATACTAATCTGATGGCGTACACTGTGTGTGGATCTTTGGACACAGCCTCAGGCAGGACTCGGAGGAGGATGGAACGGGCAGGTGCAGAGATTTCTCTGGGAAACCTTGGAGCAGAAACAGGAGGCGGAGTCCCATCATAGACAGGTGGAGGATGTACCCTGTAGCCTGTGCAGACTGAAAGCAGGGCTCAGGATGGCGCTTGGAGCAGGTGCCCAGGGCCCCTGGCTTAGAAAAGGCCCATATGTGGTTGAATTCTCCTCCATTATCATCCTGAAATTTCTTGATAACTTTAAAACAAGGGGTCTTATATTTTTTGTTTTGTACTTAGGCTAATATTTAGTGGCTCAAGGGCTTCAGATTGACAGTGTGAAAAAATGGGGCAAAAGCATTGAGTAGAAAGTCTTCATTATCTGCAAGTGGAGCCCTTGATGGTGTGGTCCTGTGGGCAGGTGGGTTAACTGTGCAGCCTTCTTGGGCAGGATTTTTGATTTGGGGTGAAAACGAGGGAAGGTCATGTTTGTTGGCTGTTGTGAAGCACCAACGTACGTGTGGTGACCAGGGAGGAGGGCCACAGAGCCTAGGGTCTGCTGGGGAATACAGACTTCTGAAGAGGAAAGTGTGCTGTAGGGCAGTGGGGTAAGCAAGTAGGGGGTGTTCTCTAGCACCTTTAGGTAAGGGACATGGAAAAATAAACTTAGGCAAGAGGTGGGCAGTATGGCCCAGTTGATTAAGCCCCTGCCTGGGACTCTTGCATCCTCCATCAGAGTGCCTGAGATCAAGTCATGAGATCAAGTCTCATCTCTGCTTCTGGTCCAGCTTACTTCTTTTTTTTCTTTTGGTTCTACCTTCTCTCTCTCTATTTCTCTTTCTGTATCTGTGGAAAATGGGGAGATAAAGGGAGAAGTCCCAACCAGCCTCCCAACCCTCCCAGGGTCCTTGATGTGGGGACATGCTCCGAGGACACTGCTCAAGAGATTTTGATAGTTCAACAGTTCTGAATTGCAGTTGATCTTACCATTTCAAACACAATGAGCTCTGCAGAATCCACTTCCTGAATACTCCACCTTAGAGTCTACGTTGGCCCGTATTTTCACTGCCAACACGTGGCTGGGGTAGTTGAACAGTTTGTTTTGTCCCCCGTCCTCTGTTGTAGAATCAGGTGTCCTCTGCAGGTTCTGATGGACTGCCCTATCCTCCATGTGCATCTGGATATGCTGTCCACTGCTCCATCTAAGCCACTGAGGAGGCCCAGCTTTGACACATGCACTCCATGATCACACCATGGAACCCACACTTCTCTTCATGGTTGGGGTTCTGAGTTCAGCAGTTCAGTTGGGGGATCCTTGTAGAAACTTCATCTGAGATGATCCCAGACCTGATTCTTGTGTGTGCTTGCTAGTACAAGGTCTGGCATAGTCTGTTGCACCAATCAGCTTATGCATATGCTGGTGGTTGCAATTGCTGGGTCAGTTCTGTTTCCAGCCCTGTCTTCTACATGAACTGATGGGTGCCACAGTCCAGCCTGATCCTGCCTACCACACACTCAGCCCTCACACAAACCAGTAGGAGCTGCAGCCTAGTCAGAGTGACCCACAATAACCCCCACCAGGCCCGCCCCCACCCTGGTTCCCATGCTTGCCAGTACGTACAGCGGATTAGTCCTGTCTGTCCCACATCTCATTCAGCTCTCATATGTGTCAATTGGCATTGAAGCCTAGTTCAATCCAACCAGCCCCACTATGCAGCCCACACATGTGCCGGTGCGTGCCATTGTGTCTAGCCATGTCTGGCTCAGTCCTGGTTCTCATACTCATCAGTGGGAGTGGTAACCCAAGAGGGAGGTGCCCACTATTTCCCTGATGGGATCACTCCCACCCCCACTCCTGGATCAGGCACTCTCCAGGTGGTTCTATAGTTTAACTTGACAGAATTAGCCCCCAGTGCCAGCATCTGCCAGCTGATGCTGTGGCAAAGCCCAACCAACCCACACTCAATTCTGACTTATGCATGTGCCAGTAGGAACAGTTAATCCAGTCTGGCTTTCCCATCCCAACTCATGCTTTCCAGTGGGAGTGGTGGTCTAGCAGGGGAGCCCCATGCAAACTCCCTACCTGCTTTGCCCCTTTGCCTGCTAGTTCTCATGTGTGATGGTTGGGTGCTGCATCCCAGTCTGGCATGAGCATTTGCCAGTGGGTGCTGTAGCCTTGCCTGGCCCTGCCCACCCCCAATTCAAGCTCATGCTGGTGGGGGCTACAGTCTAGCCTAACCCAGCTGGAACCAAGCCCCAACCCTAATGTGTACTGGCATGTGTTTCGACCGAACCCAGCCTGACCCACACTCTATTCTCGTGCTTGGATTTGTCAACAGGTGATATGAACTGGCCCATCCGGGTGTGCCCCCAACCTGTGCCAAATGTATGCCCATGGGTACCGTTCCATGGCTTGGTCTGGTCTTCTCCCTATTATGGTTCTTGCATTCACCTGCAGGAACTGTGTCCCAACAGAGGAATTCCCCAGGCTCCTTCATCAGATCCTCTCGCAGTGTCAGATCTCATGCACACTGGTGGGTCCATGAGTCATCCCTACTTAGTCTATCTCCTGTCCTAGCAGGAACAGTGGCCTTTCCTGACTGGCCTTCAACCCATTCCGGTAGTTACTGTTGGATGTTTCAGACCAGCCAAACCTGGTCCACACTCAGACACAGCTTACACATGGCTCAGTAGGGGCAGAGACCTAGCCTAGCTCATCCTCTAAAGACCCTGGTCCTCTCACGCACCAGTTGGTGCTGGAGTCTAGCCCAGTGTGGTGCACCTAGCTCCAGTCCACACTTGTGCTGAGGGATACTGCAGCTCTGTCCAGACCAGAACACAGCTACCACTTTGGCCCTTGCACTCACCAGTGGGAACCACAACCCAGCCAAGGTGTCCCCTAACTCCCCAACTAGGCCTGTTTCCGGTCACAGATTCTGCATGTGCCAGTGGTTGCTCTGACCCAGCTTGTCATAAACTTCACCTGTCATGACCTTTGCCTTTGGATGCTGTAGCCTGGCCTGACCCGACTAGCCCCTAGTCCTGACTCTCACTAGTGGGTGCTGGAACTTGGCCCTGCTCAGTCTGCTCCCATCCCTGGCTCATGCAAACCAGTAGGTATAACAGCCTAGCCCAGCATGACCTGTGCTCCAGCCTGGTTTCTGCTCTTGCCAGTGAGCTAAGGTTTGCTTGGCCCTCCTCAGTCCACCCCCTTCCAAAACAAACCCACACATTAGCCAACGGATGGAGCTACTTTGCCCAGCTTGCCCGATCCCAGGCCTGGTCCATGTGATCATCAGTGGGAGTTATGACCCACTAGGGGAGTTTCCCACATCCCCCCACTTGACCTACTCCCAGACCCAGATCTCATACTTGCCAGCAAGTGTTTGGCCCTTGCCTGGCATAGCCTTCCCCTCCATCTTGGCCTTGTATGAGCTGGTGAATGTTGCGGCCCGGCCCACCCCACACTCTGTTTTAGGATGCACATGCGGGTGCTGCAGCCTAGATCTGCCCAGACTGTTCTTGGTCCCTGTAACCATGAGTGATGGCAGGTTCCATGGTCACACCTAGCTCAGCCCATCCCCATCCCAACTCTTGAGCTAACCAGTGGGATTTGTATTTTCACAGGGTTGGGCCCACACATTCCCCACAGAATCTATCCCCGGATGGGGTTCTCTCATGTGCTGGTTAGTGTCATGGCCCTGCCTAATGTGCCCTGTGCCCTGTTCTGACATTCAGTCAGATACTAGGATCTAGCCCTGCTGGACAGGCCCCCAGCCTTAGCTTTCACATAGACTGGTGTGTGGTGGTCAGCCGTGTTCCTTGATAACAAGCCCTACTCAGGATTCACATGTAGGCTGAGGTATCAATTTGATCCATACAGATTGTCCAGACTGCCCCCTCCAAACCACCAGGTCTCAGTCCGTTTGCTTACCTGTAAGTATAGTGACCCTTTCGTCGGGGGTCCCTCAGGATTTATTCCTCACCAACACACACAGTGGCCTTATCCATGGATGTCCCTAAGCAGCAATTCCACACCCCCAACACCCGAGAGCTTGCCACTGAGTGGCCAGTGGGCGGAGCCTGGCACCAATTGGCACTGGTGGCCCAAAAGCCCCAGGACTTGCTCACTGCTTGGCAGCCATGGCCGTGGCCAGGGCCCCAAGCATTGAGCCCGACCTGGCTCAGGTATCCCCAGCAGCCACCAGGCTGCTGGAAGCTCCTACCACCCAGGCCCTGGGGTTGAACTCCCGTAAGCCCCTCCTGCTGCAAAATGGTGGCAGCAGGTGGAGCCAGGGCCCACCCTAGCTCCCAAGAGTTCCCTTCACAGAGTACTTACTGCAAAAGGAGAAGCCTCTCGGGCCCAGGCAAGCCCAGGGCTGGCTCACTGCATGGCAGCAGCAGCTGTAGCTAGGGCCCCGGGGATTGAGTCTGACCTGACTCAGGTATTCCCAGCAGCCTCCAGGATGCTGGAGCCAGCTTACTTTCAATGCATACCTGTGGAGGTGGCAAGTGATGGGTTAAGCATTTGAGTCCTTGCTACCCCTGTGGGAGACCCCAAGGGAGTCCCAGGCTCCTGACTTCAGCCTGGCCCAACCCTCTCTTGTGGGAATTTGGAAAGTGAACCCAAAGTCCTCTTTCTTTCTCTGCTCTTTGAATAAACATGAATTAAGCAAACATTTAAAAAAATACGGTGGATGAGACTCAGAAATTGATGCCAGAGTGGCTGGGTCTTTAACAATGAACAGAGTCTACCCCAGTGTGTAGTGCGCACTGGTGGCGTGGAAATGTCCCAGGACTACGTGGCCCCTGAATGGAGGTAAGAGTGAGCCTGGGGCTGGAGCACCCGCACAAGCACAGGCCCGTTGGGGTCACTGCTGCTGCCCAACGAGGGACAGAGCCAGGGGGACTGAGTTGTGAGGCCCCGGAGTTTTGTTCTAATGTTTTCCTTTTGGCTCTTGGGGAGTTGTCCCTCTCATGCAGCAAAGGAGACTGACTCAAGTCTGCACTATTACTGGGAGCAGGACTGGCCGTTCCAGGTATGAGGCTGCAGAGCTCAGCGGGCAAAAATACAAAGGCCCGGCCACAGGTGAATTTCAGACAAGCAGCAAATGAGTTACTTTTAAAGCATAAGGATGTCTCAAAGCTGATTTGGGCTATACTTGAGCTTTAAACATTGTATTCACGAGTGGGTGAGCTTTTTGCTTACAAATCTGGCCATCCCTCTACTCCGAGCTGTGAGGAAGCTCACGCTCCATGCCTCTGTTTTTCCAATCAGGGCTTCAGGGAAGGGGTGGGGTTGGCAGAAGCAGGAGGAGGGGCGGGGAGAGCGGAAAGGACATCCTGGGATAAGCAAAGATGCCATGTACAACACAGGTGCTGAAAAAGCCAAGTCCCTTTCAGTTGCCCTTGTGGGTGAGCTTGGGTGTAAAGAAACAGGGCTCCAAGCTCCACTTCCCCCTCCTGCACCCTGACCGCGAAAGGAAGGATTCTCCAATTTCACGCCCAGGCGGAGGCAGACAAGCAGGTTCTTTGACAACCAGCATTATTTTGCTGTTTTTTTTTTTCATCCATTATATTTCAGGAGCTTTAAAATCTTTCAGGACAACCTCAGGGGCAAGTAGGGATGTCACTTACAATTTTGGGCATTTTTTACTGTGCAGGAGAAAAAACAAAAGGAATTCCAAATATGGAAGACTGCTTTTCCCAGGGCCCCAGCCACTTTAAATACTCTTCAAAGAAAGTGCCAACAAGCACAAGAGCGAAGGCAAGTTCCTTCTCTCTCTCTCTCTCTTTAATGTCTCCCTTATTATGCCCTTGCCCTAAGATCTCCACATGCCGGTGTCAGATGCAGGTAGCCTTCTACCATCATCTTGAAACCGAATCCTGAGACATGAACTCCAGAAAAATGTGTGCCGTGTTTTTCTTTCACTCTAAGTAGCAACAGCACGTTATGGTTAGCATGTGTGTCTCTCCCTTTCATGTGCTCCTTTTGATTTTGTGCTCTGTCTCTCCGGGTCTTTGTAGTTGGAAAGGTGAGGCTTTCCTTACAAGCCCTGGAGTCCAGGCCAGGACTGTGCACGGGAGCAGGCATGCAGTGTTGCCAGCGTCGTTCGGCCCAGCGCTCCGGCTGTTGACCCTGCTCCTGAGGCTGGCTCTCCACTGCCCTCCCCTCCGTGCTCTGCCTCAGCCTTTCTCCACCTTTCCTTTCAGGCTGTTTCCTACTGGGGGTAGAAAAGCGACTCTGGGATTTCTACTCCTGGTGGCATCTTCTGGAGGGGCCCTCTTGCCTTGCTCTGTTACCACCGCATAGCTCTCACTGTTGGGTTGAGGCCCAAGCCCCAGACCCTTGGGTTCCCATCCTAGGACCTCCAGGACAAATTGCTGCCAGCTTGACCTGGCTCTGAACAGCCACTGTTTGTTCTCTCCCAGGGTTTGAGGCTGTAAGTCCAATAGGGCCATGCCTTTACTGCAGCCCCCGGCCATCTCCTTCCATGCCTCTCTCAGCTGCTGCCAATTCCAGGTGTGACTTGTGTGACTTGGGGCTGTGTCACGCCAGTCTCTAGCTCTGCCTTCATATGCTCTCTGTGTTTCTGAATGTGCTCAACAGTCCAGGCTTGAGCAGAGGACCCTTGAGCTATTGTCACACTCCCTGAGATCTGCTCTAGCAGGAAGCTGGGGTCAGGAAGCAAAGCTAGACATGCACTCACCTGGGGGCCCCCTTTCTGTGTCACAAGGAAGCCTTATTGGATACAGGGCCCAGCATCACCCCGTACAATCGCTTCCCACCCCTCTCCTGTGTTACTTCCGCAAGGACCCTGTCCTTAAGGAGGATCACTCTCTGAGGTTTGGATGGACACGAGTCTGGAGGGAGCATCGTTCAGCTCCCTTCGCAGCTATGGGTGTAGGGGCGAGCCTTTCTGGGCGTGAAGCTGCCTAGCCCTCCTCTGCTGTGCAGGGCGTGCTGAGCCAGGATTTGATGTTGCTTCTTGATGCTCTCTGAAGAACAGGCTGTTTACAGAAGGGCTCGCGGAGTCACCTGCCAGGTGAGCTGTGCCAGGTGCTGGGAGCCAGGGTTGGATGACAGTTGTCCAGGAGCCCCTGGTCTGGCGGAGGATGGTGACACATAAACAAGTAACCACAATAGTCCTGTTTAACGGGCCCGGGAGCACATGGGGCTCGTTCCAGAACACTTCGTGACTTCAGCCCTGGCCTTCCCCTCTGGCCTTGGAGCTGGCATCGGCAGGATAGGCACAGGTGAATTGGTTACTCACAGGTTCATCTCTCTCACCGCATCCCCTCTCCTCCCGTTCTATCTTGGAAGTACCTCAGTTGGCTCCGACCTGGGGCTCAGTTCCCCCAGCCCTGGTGACGGATTCCTATGTCCCTTTGCAAAACACCAAACAAATTGTTTGTTTAACCTTCCCAAGAATAAGTGGGGCAGGGGCAGCGTGGGAAGGGAAGCAAACCATTGTTTCTGTGGGCAGACCTTCCTGGGTATTTCCAAAGAGATTCCTGACTCACTCACCTATATTTTCCCCATTGTCAAAGAAACGAGTTACCTTGAACTCTTCCTCATCCATCCCCATTTGACTTCCCCAACTCCACACTCCTGCTGGAGGTTCACATTGCCCCGTGGTGCATTTCACGACACGGCAGGGCATGGGGCAGAGCTGACACTGGACGTGTCACTGGTTGAGTCGCTGAGTAGATGTCACATTGGAAGCCTGGGCCTGTTAGGCAAGGCCGAGAGGTGTGGGTCTCTGGGCTCATCGCTAAGGTGAGCGTCCTCCCATCTAGAGAGTACTTTGGGATCCTAAGAGAAGACACTTCTTGGAAGCAGAGAAGCTCAGTGCTTGCTGTGGCTTCTGAGCCCCAGGCCTGGAGGGGGGCTCGGCAGGGCTATTCCCTAAATTCCCCCCACATTCCTGACAAGTAGCAAGGCTTGACATTCTTGTATCCAGCCGGGCTTTATTCAGGGGAATACATCAACCAGTCCTTCAGGTCAGAGTCCTTGGGGTAACACCTGGGCTTTCCCGTGTCGGTTTTTCATTTTCCCAGGTGACTTCAGTGTGTTGCCAAGGCTGGGCCCCACCACCCGGGCCCCACCACCCGGGCCCCACATGAGCAGGAGTCACACAGATGGCGGCTCAGCCAGGGAAATAACCCGCTGGCTGCAATGGGGGTCTAGGAGTGGCTTTGCAGAAAGGAGTCTCGGGCAAAGCCACTCCCGGCCCGGGAAGGCTGTTCGTCCCATCTTTTTCCACTTTTTCACTCTCAGACTACACCCCACATCCGGCCTTCTCCACACCGGCCCCTGGAGTTTCCCTGAAGCCCACTCAACCAGGGTTTGCTCACCAGCCTCCCCGCCACTGACTGGCCCCGGAGCCACAGGGAGGTACAGAGCGCAGAGGGAAGAGAACAGTTTTGCAACTTCACTGCCTTCAGATTTTTCTTCACTGCCCACCAAATGAGATCTGATGGAGACAAGTTCACTCTGCGTGTAGCTCCCCTTTCCCGAGGTGGCTGGTGGGGCTGTCCTAAGCCCCAGGGCCCAGTGAAGGCTCCGCTCAGTCACCCTCAGACTCCAAGCAGGCTGGACCAGAAGCCACTTGCACCTGCAGCTGGTGGGAGATGAAGGTGACGTGGGTGGAAGGTGTGGGGATGCTCTGGGCTGCTGAGCCCACCAGCCTGGGACTAGAGTGTCAGCCCAGCAGGCCAGGAGCCTGGTGCTTGTTAAGCTTCTTCAGGTTTCATACGTGGCGAGTCTGAGGAGAGATCCAGACAAGCTGGCCTCGATGTGGCCTCCAGGATCTCTTTTCCACCCTTAATCCTCTCGCTCTCTCATGCCAGGGTAAAGAGTTGATTTACTCCCCACCTCTGAGGCCCAGGCATCACTTGGCTTAAAGGACCCAATCTTGCAGTCATCACAGAGGCCACAGGTGCAGGGCCCTCATTTGGCCTGGGATACAGGAGCAGTGCATGTCAAGGTTGAGCTCCAGAGAACACAGGCTGTCTTTTGTAATGGCTGGCTTATCTGGGAGTGCTTGGCTGTCCATGGCCACAGGCTGGTTCCTCCTGACTGTGTGTTTTGGGTCAGGTACCCTGAGCTACGGGTCCCCGATGGAACCTCCTGCTCAGCTTGAAGGGAAGCCAAGGTAGCAAGAGCTGCTCTCCCAAAGGTCAGGGGAGGACAGTTGGAATATTCCAGGGCTTCGGGCTCAGGGCTGTTTTGCTTTGCAGTCTTAGTGTCCTTAAAGCTGCTGTGACTTGCACGTGGCACCCTTGGGTAGGCCTGGGCAGCACTCGTGGCTTTATTCTAGGGAAATTCATTGGACCTAAGGAAGCAATGAGAATGTTCCAGAAACCAGGCTCATACTGTGCTGCCTGGGACCTGGAGTACAGGGGAAGTGAGTTCAGAGTGTATTCCTTTCACTGGAAGAGCAGGTGACTCTGCATGCTTCCTCAACAGCTGTCTGCCCAGTGAGGGAGGCAGGTGGCCAACAACTGTAGGTGCATTGAGTCACTCTGCACACCTGCTCTGGATACTGGCAGCCAATGGATCAGGTGCTGTGCCAGGTGGAAGCACAGGACCCCTGGCCTCTCCCCCAGCACCTGCCCCACATTCAGTCTCAGGGCCCTGTGAACCCTTCAAGATTGAAGGCGGTTTATCAACAGGAAGTGACTCCGGAAGTTTGGAGAAAAATGAGTGAGAAGTTCATGTTGAGGCCAAATGTTTCTGAAATCTGTGCGTGTTTTTTTTTTTTGGTGATACTCATTTCCATGTACTCTTCAAAATTTACTCACATTCACTGTATAGAAATGAAAACTGAGATGTGTTCAAACTATTTTAAAATTGGGTTAAAAATAGCAAGTCCAGTATGTTGATGGAAATCATTTCAACATGAGAAAGCTATATATCGTTTTTTTCCAAACAACTTTATTGAGTTATAATTAAAGTGCAAAACAGCATCCAAATTTAGAGTGGTGTGATCTGACAAGCTAGACCTATGCATTCACTCTAAGCTATCACAACATACCCGCTGCTGTCGGGTGGTTCCTGTGCCATTTTGCAACCTCTGCCTTCAGTTTTATCCTGCCCCCACATTTCTATGTACAACCATTGATGTGTTTTCTATCGCAATAGATTAGCATTTTATAGGATTTTATTTTAATAGAATCATGTTGTATTTTGTCTTTTTTTTGCTGATAAATTTTAGGATAATCGAGACTTATCCATATCACTGTCAACAGGAACAATTTATTCCTATTTTTTAAAGAAAAGATGTATTTATTTGAAAGAGTGAGAGAGGAAGAGAATGAATATCTTTCTTCCACTGATTCTCCTGCTCAGCAGCCAAAGCCAGTAGCCAGGATCTTCCTGCTGAGCTCCCACGGGGGTGGCGGGGATCCAGACACCGGCCGTCCTCTGCTGCTCTGTCAGGTGCACCAGCAGGGAGCTGGATCCGAAGCGGAGCTGCTGGGACTGAGACCAGCACCCATACACAGATGCTGGTGTCTCAGGTGGCAGCTTACCCCATTATGCTGTAATGCCAGCCCCCACTTATTCCTTTTTATTACTGAGTAGCACCGTCTCCTTTGGATACATGATAACTTATTTATTCATTTACCTGATGCTGGACAATTAAGCTGTTCCTGGCTAAAGTCTTCCAAATGAAGCTATTGTAAATATTCATATATAAATCCTTTTATAGACATATACCCCCCTGCTTTTGGATAAATACGTTGGAGTGGAATTGTTGATCACAATTAGCAGGCGTGTGGTGAGCTTTTTCAGTAGATGACCACAGCGTTTCCTGAAGTAGATGTGCCATTTTATGCCTCTGTCAGTAGAGTGCAAAGGTCATAATCCTCCCACATCCTTGCCAACGCTTAAAATGGTCAGTCTTTTTATTTGGTCATTCAAATGGGCAGTGATATTTCACTGTTGAAATTACTTCTAACTACTAACTAATGATACTGTGCATCTTTTATTTGAATTTCATATATCACCTTTGGTGAAGTGTTTAAATCTTTTTCTCATTAAAAAAAATCAGGATGCACGTTTCCTTATTGTTGCATTTTAAGAGCTTGAGACCTTTAAAAAATATATTCTCAATGTAAGATTTTTATCCAGTTTATACATTGTGAATTTTCTCCCCTACGTCAGTGTTTGCCGCTCACTCTATTAACAATGTTTTGAAGGCTGAAGTTCTGCTTTTGAAGAACCCCATTTATGAAACTTGCTTCTTTATGAATAGTACTTTTGTTTGTCTGAGCTAAGAACTGTTTGCCCATCTTGAGGAGCAAAGAACTGAGCATTCATGCCAACCTGGAATTCATTAAAACCCTAACCTCCAGGTGATGATACTGGGGCTGGGTTGCTAGAGGGTCCCTCCACTGCCCTTTAGCCGTGTCCACTTGCTGCCCTGGTCCTGTCCTTTTCAAAAAATCCCCGTAACCACTGACTTGTTCTCTGCAGTTCGGTCATTTCAGGAATGTTACATAAAGAGATCGGTACAGTAGGTGATTTTTCAACGTTGGCCTTTATCACGTGGCACAATTCTTAGAGATTTATCTATGTCATCGAACGTATTAATGGTTTCTCACTGAGTAGGATTCCGTGTGCTGGACATGCCACAGTTTTACCATTCACTCATGGCAAGATACCTGGACTGTTCCAGTTGTGATGAGAATATTATATTCTAATTAATGTGTTTCTACATGCAAGAAGAGGTTCCTGTAGAAATGCAAATTCAGTTGTTTCCCTCTTTCCCTCCAGAGGTCATTGTTCAAGTGTAAAGTTCCTGAGACACATGAAGTTGCGTGTTTATTTTTGTAGAAATGAGAGCTTATTTGGTGGGATGGACCTTTGCATTCCAGTAAGCAATGAGTAGATGATCCAATTTCTACATGTCTCTGCCAGAATTTGGTGCTATTGTTGTCTTTTAGTTGAACCATTCTGGAAGATGTGTAGTAATATCTCACTCTGATTCGATGTATCATTATCCCCCAAATTCTGGCCTATACTGTTTTCTCAAAGTAAAATTGTAACCCATTTTCAGTTAATTTTTGAATAAGGTATGATAGTTAGGTCAAAGTTCCTTCTGGGGAGCCTGTGGGTGACTGGTGACTCCAGCACATTTATTATAAAGGCCAATATCCTTCCTCCTTTGAGTTGGCTTTGACCTGGATCATGTTTGCGTGGGTTTTCTGTTCAGGTCCATTGGCCTAACATTTCTGCCTGTCTTCAATATCACATGATCTTGATTATTGCAGCTAAACAGTGGGATGCGAGGATTCTCCCATGTTTTCAAGGTTGTTGTCGCTATTTTAGGATATTACTCCCTGTATAGATTTTAGACTAAGTTTATCTGTGTCTACAAATAGCTTGCTGGGGCTTTGCTGGAAAGTGTGTGAAACCCATAGATGAACCGGGCGACAACTGTTATCTCTACTGCATTGAGTTTTTTAATCTATGGACACTTTCTGTCTCCATTCACTAGTTTGATTTCTTCTATCAATATTTTATCATTTTCAGCACACAGTTTCTGTACATATTTTGTTAATTTTATACCTAGTGTTAAATTTCCTTTGGTGCGTTAAAAGTGGTAGTATCTTTTTAACTTTGGTGTTCATTGCTGTATAGAAATGCACTTGAGTTTTACATGTTGAGATTACATCCTATAATCATACCGACCTGGTTAGTTGTATGAGTCTTGTGGGGGAGACCTCTATGTCAGCCAGTGGATTCTGGAGAAATTTCATTGTGCTTGGAGTGGCGAGATCGGCAGTAATTCAGAACTGTTGAACTATCCAAACCTCTTGAACAGGACCCTTGGAGCATGCCCCACATTGGGGACCCCGGGGCAGTGTCGGGTGGCTGTCCTCCATCCCAGGGTGCAGAGGTGTTTGGGAAGCTGGATGTGGCTTCTCTCCTTGTCTGCTCCTCTTCCCCCAGATACAGGAAGGAAAAAAGAGAATGTGGAAATGGTGATCTCACCCACCTTCCTGTGGCCCTTGACCCTAATCACCCTAATCAACTATGTAAAAATTACCAAAAATAAAAATAATCAATAATTTTAAAAAAGAGAATAATATTGTCTGTAAATAGGGGTAGTTTTATTTCTTTCCTTTCAACCTGTATGTCTACACTTCTCTTTCTTGGACTACGCTACGCCTAGAACTATGCAGAATACAGACAATATGAGTGGCATCACTGCCTTGTCCCCAGCTTAGGAGGGAAAACTCGTCTTTCTCCATTACGTGTGATATTACTTCTCAGTGTTGTGGGTTCTCATCAAGCTGAGCAAGTTCCGTTCTAGTCTGCGGGCAGTTCTGCTCATGGGTAGGTGGTGGATTTTATAAGATGCCTTTAGTGTCAATTGATATAATTATTTGCTTTTTGTTCTTTAGACTGCCGATTTAATGGGATATATTGTTTGGGTTTTTTAAATGCTGAATTGGCCTTTCATGCTTGGAATAAATAGCACTTAATCTTGGTGTGTAATTCTTTTTATACATGGCTAAATTTGCTTTGTTAACATTTTCTTGAGGACTTTTGTGTCTAAATCACAAGAGATTCATCCATCTTTTTTTCTTTTTGGCACTATCTTTGTGTAACTTTGGTATCAGAGTAATACTGATTTTGTAAAATAACTTAAGAGATATGCATTCCTTGTCTAATTATGGTTTTGTAAGAATTGTGTTAAATTGATGCTAATTATTTTAAAAATAGGTGGTAAATTTTTCCAGTGAAATTATCTGGGTTTGGAGATTTTCTTTTTTGGTCATTTTATAAATAATAAGTTCAAATTTTTAGTTTTAAAAAATTTGTTAGGCTGTTTTTTCATCTCATTGAAGTTGCAGTTTATTTTCAAGGAATGATTTTATTCTAAGTTTTCAAATTTATAGGCATAAAATTGTCTTGGGGTGCCCTTTTTTAAAAAAAAGATGTATTTTATTATTTTTATTGGAAAGTCAGATATGCAGAGAGAAGAGACAGAAAGGTCTTTCGTCCATTGATTCACTCCCTAAGCAGCCGCAAAGGCCGGAGCTGTGCCAATCTGAAGCCAGGAGCTCTTCTGGGTCTCCCACATGGGTGCAGGGTTCCAAGGCTTTGGACTGTCCTCGAGTGCTTTCCCAGGCCACAAGCAGGGAGCTGGATGGGAAGTGGGGCTGCTGGGATTAGAACCGGCACCCACATGGGATCTCGGTGCATGTAAGGCGAACACTTTAGCTGCTAGGCTACCATGCTGGGCTCTTTAAAGAGTTATTTATTTGAAAGATGTAGTTAGAGAGTTAGAGAGAGAGAGCAAGAGGAAGGGAGAGAGGGAAGGAGAGATGCAGGGAAGCAGGGAGAGAAACACAATCCTCCGTCGGCTGGTTCACTGTCCAGATGGCTGCAGTGGCTGCTGCTTAGCTAGAGTGAAGGAAGGAAGCAGGAGCTCTTCCCAGGTCCTCTGCGGGTACAGTGACCAAGCACTTGGCCGTCCTCTGCTGCTTTCCCAGGAGCATTAGCAGGGAGATGGATGGGAAGTGGAGCTGGGCCTCCAGCCAGCACCTGTATGGAATGCAGCTCTCGCAGCGCTGGCCTGTGTCCCCTTTAGATGGATCTGTAGGGACAGTCCCTGTTTTATTCCTGACGTTAGTGCTTTGTGTTTTGTCCGGTTTTGTTTGTCCCTCTGGCTAAAGGTTTATAGGTTTTGTTGGTTGCGTTTTTTAGAACCAGCTTTTCATTTTACTGAGTTGTACCATTTTCCTGTTTTCAATCTTGCTGTTTCCCTTCCTTCTTTTTGTGCTTTCCAGGTTTTCCTTTCTTAGAGTGATTCCTGGGATTTTGCAGTAGTAACAAAGAAGGCCTGGGAGGGCTGAGGGTTGACCATTCCAGTGGAACACGGGGAGTGATCGTTCTTTGCACAGGCGGTGACAGTTTCTGATTGCCTAAATCTCTCATGCTTTGCTCTGGCATCGTCCTGCCTGAAACGCACTTTCTGACACATCCTATGGTGTGGCTCTGCCGCTAGGAAACTCTCTGAGCTTCTGTGCAGCCGAAACTGTCTTCGTTTGTCCTAATTCATTTCTAATACATTTTTATTTTAGAATAATGTTAAATGTATAGAAAAGTTGCAAAGGTAGTAAGAAAGTTCCCAAGGTCTCCTCATGCAGTCTGCTCTGTTGTTATCACAATTAATGGACTCATTCTGAATTGAATTCCATACTTGATTTGCTTTAACTATGTCTGTCTAATGTCCTTTTCTGTGCCCAGAAGCCCACTCAGGACATCAAATTAGATTTAATCATCGTGTCTCTACATTTCTCTTTGCTTTGCTGGGTCTGAGGAATGGACAAAGTCTGAGGAAGTTTTGAGGCATATTGACCAGGTCGTTTATATTAACATAAATTCATGGATATTAATTTTGTACTGTGTTAATCATCTAATCCTGTATGATATTTTTTGCTACCCTCATTCAAATATTTTTATTTATATAAAGAGACCAGACTTTATATACAGTTTTAAGCCAATCATGATTCTTCTCACATTTTCTCCCTCCTGCCTTCTTTTCTTTCCTTTTCTTTTCCTTTTCACAATAGCATACTTTTGATATACTTTAAAGTCATACGCTTAATCCTCCACTAAATACATGATTCAACAAATGGAAAGGTGGCCACATTCTGCATAAACAATATAAGGTTATAAGCAAGAAACAAATATCAAGATGTCAGTCTCACTTACATACATTACTGTTTTAGTACTCTGTATGTTAGCTAGAAATCAAAGGAAACCTTTATTTGAAAGATATTCTACCCAGATATGGAATTAAATATTGAAACTTCTGTAAAGATGTTTTTCCACTTTCCTCTTGTTTACATTATTTCTAATGATAAATATGCTGTCATTCTTACTTTTCTGTACCCCTGACGGTATCTTTTTTCCTGCTTTAAAATTATTTTTTCTGTACTATCGATTTGATCAGGTTGATTGTAATGTGCTTGGAGTGATTTGTTTTATGGTTCTTTTGCCTGGTAATCGTTGACTTTCTTGGATCGTGGGTTTATAATTTGTAAACAGTTTGGAAAGGCTTAGCTATGCTTCAAATATTTTCTGTCACTTACTATGTTGTCTCCACTGGGGATTCTAATTATGTGTATGTTAGGTGGCATGAAATCGTAGCATAGGTCATTATGTGTTGCGGGTTTTTTTATGTGCTGCTTCTGTATTTTAAAAATGGTTTTATTTGAAAGGTAGAGTTAGAGTTAGGGGGAGAAAGAGACAGAGAGAGAGAGAGAGAGAGAGAGAGAGAGAGAAATATGGATTGCATCTGCTGTTCACTCCCTGAAAAGCTGTATCAGTCAGGACGGGGCCAGGCTGAAGCCAGGAGCCAGGAGTTTCATCCAGGTCTCCCATGTAGGTGCAGGTGCTTGAGGCCTTGAGCCACCTGCACTGCTTTCCCGGGAACATTGTCAGGGAAATACATTGAAAGTGACCACTGGTGCCTAATCAGTGCCCGTGTATGAATTTGGCACTGCAGGCAGCGATTTAAACCCACTGCCCACAGCACCTGCCCCACACCCCTGCTTTTTTAAAGATGTATTTTATTTATTTGAAAGACATAGTTAGAGACACACAGAAAGATGTTTATTCTTTTGATTTTTTTTTAAAAACAGTATTTTATTTTGGACAATTTTTTCTCTATGCCTTCAATATTACCTTTTTTTTTTTTCATTAGTCCCATCCAATTCAGTTTTCATCTACAGGCATTTAGCTGGAGACTTCTCTCACCTCTCTCCTTTACTGTATTTCAAGAGTTCAGAAAATCAGCTGATTCTATGTGCTCTCTGCTAATTCTTATACTCAGTCAATTACGGGTCAGTCTCTTCATCATGATTGTGCCCGCCCCCTTGCATGCTTGATTGTCTTTGATTGGATGCCAGGAGTTGTGATCTGACCTTATGAGGTCCTGTGCTTCTTTGTGTTGCTGTAAATATTTCTGAGCTGTGCCTGGGATGCAATTAAGTTAGTTGGGGAGTTTAATTCTTCTCAGTCTTGTGTTTCTGGTTTGCTAAGCTGGTCCGGAGCTCTGGAGCTCTGATGGTCTGGAGTTCATGGTTTCTCACTCTTGAGACATTGAGAACACACACAATACTTCGTGAGTTCTGAGATTTTTTTTTTTTTTTTTTTTTTTTTTTTGTCTCCCAGTGTGACAGGGGCTACACAAATGCTGGCCATTATTTCCTCCAATCCTTTCGTAGGACTGTCCCTCCGGCCTCATCAGTGCCTTGCTGAGCCTTCCACAAGGACTCTGTACAGATCCCAGGGTGTTTTTAGGGAAGTCCACTCCTCTAGGGTACTGTGTGCCCTATGAACTTTAGCTGCCTGGGTCTTCCCAGAGTTTCAATTTGTATCCCCCACTCAGGGAGTTTGTGAGGCTTTGTCTCTGCCCTCTCTAGGTGCCATATCCTACAAACTCCCTTAAGGCAACTGTAAGGCTCAGCTTGTTTCCTATTTCTTATGGATCATTGTTTTTCCTATTACTTGACGCCCAGTATCATAACTGTTGGATATACACAATTAACATTTATTCATTCATATGAGAAGTAGAGTTAGATCATGCATCCATTGGTTTATTCTGCAAATGGAGTCGATGGCTGGGACTGGGACAGTCTGAAGTCAGGACCTGGTGCTCCATTTGGTCTCCCACATGGTGGCAAGAGCCTAAGTACTTGTGCGATCTCTCCTAGGTACACTAGCAGGAAACTGGATCAGAATGAAGTGGCTGGAACTTGAACTATGCTTAAGTGAGATGCTGGCATGGAAGGGAGTGGC
Source organism: Ochotona princeps (assembly GCF_030435755.1). NCBI lineage: Eukaryota > Metazoa > Chordata > Mammalia > Lagomorpha > Ochotonidae > Ochotona > Ochotona princeps. The sequence continues at coordinate 62,068,309 of NC_080844.1, read as the reverse complement.
TTAACCTATTGTATCACAATGCTGACCCCAAGGACTGGTTCCCTCCTAACTCCGTGGTGAACCTTGAGCACCCAGGCTTCTGAGCATAGGATATAGTAACAGTATATAGTAACAGTCACTTCTGGTGTTGGTGATCCTAACGCACTGACCAACGCCCGACCCCCACTCACCTACAGAGAACTCTCGGTTACAGCACAATAATGATAATTTATTTCTTTACTTATTATTACTATTTTTAAAGATGACACTTCTTTTTTAGATTTATTTTTATTGAAAAGTTAGATATACAGAGAGAAGGAGAGACAGAGAGGAAGATCTTCCATCTGATGATTCACTCCCCAAGTGACCGAAATGGCCCAGGCTGAGCCGATCTGAAGCCAGGAGCCAGGAACTTCTTCCAGGTCTCCCATGCGGGTGCAGGGTCCCAAGGCTTTGGGCTGTCCTCGAGTGCTTTCCCAGGCCACAAGCAGGGAGCTGGATGGGAAGTGGGGATGCTGGGACTAGAATTGGTGCCCACAGAGGATCCCAGTGCATGCAAGGTGAGGACTTCAGCTGCTAGGCTATCGTGGTGAGCCCAATAATGACTATTTATTAATAATGATTATTTATTTATTATTATGCTTTCCATGCACCATACCTCATGCTAGCTGTTTTGCTTGTTTTATGTAATTTCATTTTTGTAATAAGCCAAAATATTCTTAGCAGCATATCACAGTAGAGAAAACAGAAGTAGAGGAAAATTCCTGACCCTTAACCTGTGGGTCACTCTTGCTCTGCTGACGTGTGATCGCGGGGCTCAAACATCAGCCATCTGTGATGCACTCGGTCCTCTGATATTAAACAAAACGTGTGGCTGCTTTTGGAACCGCTTTCCTTCATTATGTTGATTTACTAGGCTTTACTAACTCTATTCTTGTGCAATTACTTAGCACTTAGAGGTATCTTTTCCTTTCTTGGTTATGATATTTTTGTTGTTTTTTTCTCAATCCTTTTAAAGAAAAATTGAAAAATATTAAGGCCAAACAAAGGAACATTTAGAGTGTGTATAAGGAATCCTGAACATCTGTATCCCCTCGGCGCAGTGTAGACGAGTGTTGAGTGCCTTGGGTCTGAGGTGAGGTCAAGCCGCGGATACTGTGGTACAAGGCGCAGACCATGGAGTGCACCTGCAGGGTCACTGGTTGCCGCCCTGGTCTTTGTCCTAAGCAAGCTTTCCAAAATGTTTTGTTAACTGAATTTTGGGACTCAGTCCCCCTTGTGAACAAGACAGGCTTCCTGCCTTGTCCCAGGATTCAGCTGTTCTCAGAAGCCACACAGAGCCATTTGTAAGAGGAGCAGCCCTTTGGCTATCACACAGTGAGATGCATAATTATTACAATGGGAATACCTTTGGGGGAAAAAATGGAACACACGCCTTTCCTTTCCTTTCTTTCTTTCTCTTTCTCTCTCTTTCTTTCTTTCTCTTTCTTTCTTTCTTTCTTTCTTTCTTTCTTTCTTTCTTTCTTTCTTTCTTTCTTTCTTTCTTTCTTTCTTTCTCTTAAGGTTTAAAATATGTGTTTGAAAGGCATAGTGAGGTTAATATTCCAATTGCTGATTTGCTTCCCAAGGGCTACAATGGCCAGAGCGTGACTCTTCTGAATCCAGGAGCCTGGAACTCCATCTGGGTCTCCCCCATGGGGGTCAAGGACCATGCACTTGGGTCACCTTCTCTAGGTTTCTCAGACACGTTGAATGAGAGTATTCTTTTTTTTTGTTTTTTTTAAAGATTTATCCATTTTATTACAGCCAGATATACACAGAGGAGGAGAGACAGAGAGGAAGATCTTCCGTCCGATGATTCACTCCCCAAGTGAGCCGCAACGGGCCGGTGCGCGCCCATCCGATGCCGGGAACCTGGAACCTCTTCCAGGTCTCCCACGCGGGTGCAGGGTCCCAATGCATTGGGCCGTCCTCAACTGCTTTCCCAGGCCACAAGCAGGGAGCTGGATGGGAAGTGGAGCTGCCAGGATTAGAACCGGCACCCATATGGGATCCCGGGGCTTTCCAGGCGAGGACTTTAGCTGCTAGGCCACGCTGCCGGGCCCGAATGAGAGTATTCTTAACCCTTCTTCCCACCTTAGTTCTCATGATGCTTCCAGGCTTTTCACATGTTCAGGGCCAAGGAATCCAATATGTGTGTGACAATGTGGGTCTGAGTTTTGGGATGAGTACAGATATTTCCATGTGTTGTAGATTGAGGAGCTTTCCCAGAGTTCACCATTGTTTTGGGAAACTCCCATGGCCTTTTAGAATCTTCTTTTTGAGCGGTTTCTGTGTTCTCATTTGATGCTTTCATTATCGGCCAATTCCCTGACTGTAGCATGTTAACCAGCCTGCCCAAGTCCCTCAAGTGATATTGAAGCCAAAATGACACTTACGTTTTATTTCATACTAAAAGCCCTATTCCCTTGGTGTGAGCAATCTTGATTAATTAGAGTTTAGGAAGAATGCGATTGGACTTAATTAATTCTTACAATCCTGGGAGTGACGGAGAGGCTCATAGGAAATGAACTTCCTGAAGACATCTGTATTCCCCTCCCTTGCTGCCTCTTCTTCCCTTACTGTACTTCAAAACTGTCAAATTTCACAAGGACGGATAGGATTCACAGTGTGTTTTTCATGGAATGTAACTTGAACTTCAGTGAGGGCAGATGAAGGAGAGAAAAGTAAGTTATTAGCAATGGCTGATTTTCTCAATCTGCTAAGAAAGCCTAGAATTTGCTGAGAATGGGGAACCATCGTAAAGATCAGCATTACATAAATTATATGGATTACAAGTACATGATGATATTAATCAGTTTAGACTTTTTAACTTCTGCTTACTCTATGAAGCCTGATCTCTGTGTGGTACTCACTCCATAAGAGTGAGGGTTGCATGGCTCACGTGGGAGGCAGCGGAGAATGGCAGAGTGGCTTGGTGAGTGGCTGATCCAGAAAGACAAAGGTACCCAGACAACATAAATCATTGCGCATAAGAAAACAGGTGCAGCTTCCAGGATTCTAGTCCCTGGAAGGGAATCTAGCAGGGCAAGCCAAATTCGTCCATCGCTGAAATCAGGATTTGGAAAACTGGAGAAATTTGAGTTAAAAAGCAAAGTAAAGGTACCACAGTCAGAATGGAGAGGTGATGGAGGGCTTGGAGGGCCAAGCAGGACTCTGGCATCCACATCCTGGGTCAGCCCAAGGGTGAGCAGGACCCAGTGCTAAGACTCTGGTGCATGACTGGTGGAGAACATTGGCAGTTCCCATCATGACTTGCATTTGGTTTGAAAAAACTTCTGGTCTCCATGAACTTAGGCTCTCTGGGGAGCCAATAGTGGAAATACAGCATGGTAAGTGCCACACATCATTGTAATAAATGCCATTGCAGGGGACTGTGGGAGACAGGGAAAAGGTAAGATGAACTTGGCCTGTGGGCTGCTGGGAAAGGTTTTCAGGGACAAATTCTGCCAGGAGTTGGAAGGTCAAGGGGGCTCTGGTAAGGGAAGGAGCATTTGAGACAAGATGTGCAGTAGGGTGGAAGGCTGGCAAGGGGAGCCAGGCTTGGTGGGAACCCGGAGAGCGAGGGTCAGAGAGCCTGGCTTGGGAAGGCAAGCTCCCTGCAGCAGAAGGATTCAGCTCGCGGAATGAGCGTGTTGGCTTGGGAGTTGGTGTGCTTTCCTGCTGTGCTGGAGACAAGGAGGAGGAGGAGGAGGACTCTGAGCGACGAAGCTTTGTGTGTGTAGAGAGCTCATGTTGGAAGTATCTTGGCTGGTACCCAGTTCCCAAAAGCTTTGAAGTAGGGGTGGCCTGTTGGCCACATTTCATTCCCTTAGACAGCTCCCTAAGGAGTGCTGTGAGAACTGGAGCGTTCTGGGGAGAGGCTGGTGGAAGCAAGGCAGCCAAGACATGGAGGGAATGATTCAGAGACGCGGATGCCGACCACATTTCGCACTAAGTTGAGAGGGTGATGTAGCCAAACACTATTAGGCGCTCTGTTTAACGGTCAATTGATTTGTTATTGTGGTTGTGTACATCTAACATGAAGCTTACCATGTTAGCCACTTTCCGTGTGAGTTCTGTGGCATTAGCTGCATTCCCAATCGCTGGGCAGCCATCCCACTATCATCTCCTCAGCTCTCCCGCTTCCCCAGCCGAAGCCCTGCACCTGCTGAGCACCAACCTTCCAACCCAGACCCATCCGATGCTCTCCTTCACTTTCCCTCCAAATTGGGCTGCTCTAGATGCTTCATGTGTCTCGGCCTGTTTTACTTTATAATGACCACACATCTTAGGCTGGTTGACATAAAAACAGCAGAAATGTATTTCTTGGAACTCTGGAGGGTAAGAAGTCCGTGACCAAGGCCGAGGTGGTCTGCTAAGGATCCTCCTTCTCAAGAACAGATCTTATCATCGAGGCCTTACATGATGGCTCCAGTGGTCAGTCTCTCTCTAAGATTTATTTATTTTTATTGTGAAGAAAGATCTATAAAGAGAAGAGGAAACAGAGAGAAAGATCTTCCACCTGCTGGCTCACTCTCCCAATGGCAACAATGGCTGGAACTGAGCTGATCTGAAACCGGGAGCCAGGAGCTTCTTCTGGGTCTCCTATGTGGGCACAGGGTCCCAAGACTTAGGGCCCTTCTTTACTGCTTTCACAGGCCACAAGCAGAAAGCTGGATGGGAAGTGGAGCAGCCAGGGCTTGAACCAGCGCCCATGTGGGATGCCGGCTCCACAGATGGAGGATTAGCACCAGCCCTAATTTTTTTTCTTTTAAAACAACTTTTGATTTAGCTATTTGAAAGACAGAAATTGACTAATTCCATCTGCTGGTTCACTCACCAAATGCCCACAGTAGCACGGCCTGGGCAAGGCTGAAGCCAGGAGCCTAGAACTACTCCATCTGGACCGCCACCCTCCCCCACAAGCCCACCCCACTATGAGCATCATCTGCTGCTTCTAGGTATGAACAGCAGCAGGAAGCTGGATCGGAAGCTCGGTAACCAGGACTGGAACCGAGCACATGGTGTACAACCCGGATGTCCTAGGCAGTCAGAGGCTTGAGCCAGCGGGCTGCATCACCCACCCAGGCACAGTTATTTTTGTATAGTCCCTGTGTAGATGGAATTCTGTCTTCTTAAAAATTCTATTTTGCTACCCTTCCCTCCAGTACCTCGGAATGAACTTTATTTGAAAATAGGGCCTTGCAGATGCAAGTGTTTAAACTGAGCCATTTGGGTGGGCCCTAATGACTGATGTCACTGTGCCATCCTCACAGCGCAGAGGGCTGCTGGTACCTTGAATTTGAACTTCCAGCCTCCAGGCCTCCAGGCCTTCGAGGCCACAGCTGCTGTTACAGCAGCTCTCTCCCTTCTTGGAGATTATGCTGGGTCGGAACTCTTCAGTGTTTTCCCTATTTGATGAAATGTAAAACACCTCCATTGCGTGGAGGTCTCGTCATTTCTCTGGCCACTCTCCTGAGTCGAGCATAGGTGATTGCCTATGCGAGACAATGACACAGAAAGCGCATTGAAGGACTCTGTGCGTGCATGTTCATATTGTGGAAGATGCGTCCTTAAGGCCAGTTTCCTGCAGTGGAACTTCTGGACAGAGAGCTAAGTGCACCTGTAGTTTGATGGGCGTTGCCTGGTTTTCTTCTGGCAGACTTTTACATTCCCACTGGAAGTGTACAAGAAGACATCATGTGGCCCCACAGCCTAAGCAGTTGTGTGTTTGACTCATTTTAAAATATTTGCTAATCCTCTAGGTGAAAAAATGAGGTCTCAGGATGTTTTAAATGCTCTAATTGTGAGTGAATTTGAACCTTTTTCATTTGCTCAAAGGTCAGAGTTACGGTTTCTGTGTGTCTGTGTATGTGTGTGTGTGTGAACCGTCTATTCTTTCATTTTTGTTTGTTGAAGTTTGGTCTTTTGCTCCACAAATGGTAAGGGATTGATACAGATCAGCCCTTTTTTCTGTAGCACGATTTGTGACTGTTTTTTCCTCAAGTTGTCATTGACTTCTAACAAACAACACTAGAACCTTCTTTCCCTTTAATCTTCTTTTTCTAATTGCTCCTAGGTTTGAATCCCACACAAAGACATCCCCCATGCCAAGATTAACCTCTTTGACCTCTGTGTAAGTTTTCAGTAGGGAATCAACAGTCTGGGTTAGGATGTTGATCAGGAAATGGATTGCATGTCTCATTGTTTCCTGGGAGTCCTGTCATATTCTAACCAGCAAGGTGAAGCAGAAGCCCACTTACTGAGAACCAGTGTTTATAACAGCTTCTTTATGTGCCTTGTGAGCAATGGCATATGATCTCCCAATGTTATTTCCCCGGGAGAACCCAAGGCCTGGCATGCTTGCCCCTAAGAGCACAGCCTCTTGAATCAGAAAACACCTTGGGCTTTGGGTGGTGGAAGCTTCTAGAAGGGCTGGCTTCGTGGACCAGTGTAGGTTAACCCATGATTCCAACCCTGGCATCCCTTATCAGAGCACTGGTTCAAGACATCGCTGCTCTCTTTCTAATCCATCTTTCTGCTCACGTGCCCGGGGAAGCAGCAGCAGATGGCCCAATTGCCCGGGTTCCTCCCAGTCCCCTGGGAGCCCTGGATGGAGCGTCAGGCTCCTGCCGCCCACATGGCCCAGCCCTGGCTTCTGTGGCCATCTGAGGAGTGAGCCAAAAGATGCAAGATCTCTCTCTGCTTCTGTTTCTCCCTCTCTCTGTGTCACTTTGACTTTTAAATAAATAAATCTTAAAAACTAGAACTCTTCTAGAGAGTAAGTAGGTTAATGTCGTCCCCCCTCCTTTTTTCCCCCTGTGTAAATGAGAAACGAAAGCCAGGGGAAGATTAGCTGACTTGAGACTGGGAGAGCATAAGGATTTTTTTTTAAACTTTCAGTCTCTAAATCTAGGGTTGTAATTCTAAGAATATAGGTCGGGCTTTTTCTTAATAAGCAAAAAAGGAGAAAGCGAATCAGATCTTGACACTTGAAAGCCAGTGTTCTTTCAGGTGTGCCCTAGTCCCCTAATCATTTTCTGCTTCCTCCTTCATCCAATTAGGGAACCCAGGCAGAGTTTCTGTGATTACATTGAGTGCATTGTTCCGGTAGGTCATTCGTGCGGTTCAGTCAGCAAGCGGTTATCAAGACTTCTTATCTGGGAGGTAGTTTTTATTGAATTGATGCCTGCATCGTGCTCAGGTCCTGTAAGAGTCTTAGGGCTAGCGTCCAGACACCACTAAGCCACAATCACCTCCAGGACTTCCTGGGTGACTCTTGTGTACAGCTACAGGCGGTGATGGCTGCTCTGGGTCCTGCTTGTTGGATCATGCCGTGTCTACAGATCACCCAGAGATCTTGTTGCTGTGGAATCATGTCTTAATTCTTGGCTGCCACTGAGGTAGGTAGTGTGGATCCACACACCACACAGAGTAGCAAGGCCAGGCCATTCCAGAGAGCCAGGTGGTAGATATGTGTGTTGGACAGTGCCTGCTGTCCACAGAGCCCTGCCCTTTTTCTGTTGCTTATTCCACAGTCTAGCGACCGTGTATACCTCCAAGGCTGCAGCTCAAGTCCCTGAAATCCAGCTTCAAGGCAAGATGTATTTCAACTGTGTCATCCACGCTGGCATTGCTGCAAGCTCTTTTCAGGAGCAATGCACAATCCCCACAGCTTTGGCCGTTTCTGCAGACTGGAAGCTGTCTTCTGCAATCCTGTCTGCAGTACAGAGCGCATGCTCTGGCCCCTTGGCAAAGCCCTCCACCCCCCATTCAGCAACAAAGGCTGTGGCCTCAGCCTGAAAGAGATCCAGGGCTGCCCTGTGTAATTTTCAGGATGACCCAATGGCAGCCCCTTCTGGTGTTTTTGATCCAAGATGTGATTAGCGGTTAATGGGCCTTGACAGACACCTCAATTTATTACTGTTGCGGATCGCTCTTGTCTTGATATTGATCTGTTCCAATTTTCTTTTTCATCCTTTGAAATGCGCAGAATACAGCCAGGCATCTCATTGCCTGCAGCGTTCACTTTGCTTAGGACTCATTTCCTTTTGCAATTAATATTGTGTCTATTTCATGGTTATTGTTACCTGGCTTGCTTTTCCTTTAGGTCAGGGGCCTGGAATAAATGAGGACATGCAGGTGGCAGATAGAAAAGAATCTACCTAGAAAGAAGTTCAAAACTTCCCATGACCCTCTGATGCCAGGTTCAATCTGTAGATTTATCAAAAAGTTCTGAGCCTTGATGCAGTAATATGGAACAAAAAAATAAGTGTCAGGGTTTGAGGATTTTAAAAATGTGGTGAGCTGGGCCCAGCACGGTAGCCTAGCAGCTAAGGTCCTCGCCTTGCACGTGCCAGGATCCCATATGGGTGCCAGTTCTAATTCCAGCATCTTTGCTTCCCATCCAGCTCCCTGCTTGTGGCCTGGGAAAGCAGTCGAGAATGGCCCAAAGTCTTGGGACTCTGCACCCGCATGGAAGACCCAGAGGAGGCTCTGGGCTCCTGGCTTCGGATTGGCACAGCTCCGGCTGTTGCAGCCATTTAAGGGGTGATTCAACAGACTGAAGTTCTTCCTCTCTGTCTCCCCTCCACTCTGTATATCTGATTTTCCAATAGAAATAAATAAACCTTAAAAAAAAGAAATTTGGTGAGCTACTCATATGGACAATCCATTTTTTGATGGGAATGTATGAGTCTAAAGGTTTTTTTTAGGAACTATGTGTTTTGGTTTAGACTAGAAGAGTTAGGTAATGTTACAGATTGCTCAGTGGGCAATGTTTGTGCCTCCAATCTCCTTGCTCAGTTTGAGGCACATATTACAGTTGTGTGCATTCAGGATGCTGACGCCAGGATGATTGAGGGCATTTTGTTTTAGCAATGAGAGGTGGGCTAACACCCTTGTGGAACAGTAGAAAAATGCCTGGATGCTGAATGTGGACTCCAGGATGCAGATATGGGAAAACCAGGATCCTTGCAGAGGGTGATGCTGTGTGAGGTTCCAAAGGCCCTTCCGTCACCGTGACAGTCTTAACTTTATTCTGCAGGCAGGATTAGCCTGAGAATGGAGAATGAAAGAATCTGTTGTGGCATGGTGGGTCATTTGGCTATCCCAAGGGCTTCTCTGCGGGCCGACAGTAAGTGCAAAAGGGCATCCATGGGGGTTCCAACGAGGCATGTCCAATATTACATCCTATTATTTTTGGAAGCCAAGGTGATGAGATGTTTTAATGTCATCAACAATAGGAAGGAATAGTCTAGAATCCTTGGGACTTGGGAGCTGGGGGGATAGTGGCAGGCTTTTCTGGCTGAGCAGGGGCTTCCCCTAAAGGGGAGGAGCTTGACTTTTGATCAGCAAGAAAGACCCAGTGGCTTTCCCATGGCATCCTGTGGGGCTGAAGAAGGAAGGAGGGCTGGTGCCTACACAACGGAGGGGCCAGCAGTTGGTCTGAGGGGCTTCCTAATCTGTGCTTGTGTTGAGCATGTCCTCGGTGGTCTCAGAGCAGTGCTGCTTGGTGAAGGAAGTAAAGTACGTAGGATGAGGAAGGGAAACTGACCATATTGAGCTAAAGTCACCAGAAATCTTTAAAAATCACGGTGTGTGCTCCTAAGACCAAGATTTAGAGTCAGTTCTATTCAAGAATAGAATAGGGATGAGTGTTAATGAATGTTGAGGTCTGCGACAAGTATATGACAATTTTTAATACTTCATCTTAATAAAATTATCATGGTGCATTGATTACTTTCATAGTTGTGGGAAATGCCAGATTTCCTTTGAGATCAGGGAAGATCCAGTTTTATCCTTCAAGATCCCAGACCCTGTGACTACTCAGACCCCAAATAAGATCCCTGGATTCTCACAGCCCGGCCACAGCTTTTTTACACTTTGTCTCCCTCTCTCCACTCCCACGCTGAAGTGGTCAGCCATCACTGCCTATAACACCCCCCCGAGAAATCAGGAACTGCCTATTCCTGCTTGGGGGCTGTTCTAGAAGTTGATGGAAAGGTGGACTTGGCAGAGGACTTGAGGGAGAGAGCTTGAGGCCACAGATGAAAAGAATTTGCTTGGGCAACGCTGTCAGTCCTAGTGGGTGAGGCATATGTGTCTCTGGGTGTGTCCCTGCAAGGTCGCTGTAGCTGTGTGGGGGCCTCCTATATAATTTGCTACAAGGAGATGATTTCTGTGGAGCTACTGAGAAAAACTTGCATGTCTGGGATTTCTGAGAGACAAGTAAAAAATTTGGCAAGTGCTAGGTTCTCCTTTAGAAGCCTCACCCAAGGTCTATTCTGGGGGCAAAACATTGTCCATAGCTTGAATGCAGTGAAAAATCCCCCTGCTTAATGGCCTGGCACTTCATTAAAGATAGGAGAAAAACGTTCACCAAGACACTCATTTTAAAAATGTTTAGACTAGCCCGCTGTAATCTCTGCTGTTATGACAAGTGACAGCAGTTACCCCTGAGCCCATTTCTGTTGACTTTCCCATGCAGGGCAGCCCTAGGAGGACTTCAGCCCATGTGAGACTAGCGGTCGTCATTGCCACAAATCTCCCAGGCCCCCAACAATGAAGACTGGCTTGTGGGAATGTTAATGTTGCTCGGGCAGTGCATTTCAAGTGAGCCGTGTGGCTGAGCCGTACAACCCCGACTCCTCTGCCGTTTTCTGACAACCTGGCACTCAACACGTTGCAGTGATGTCTAAGCACACAGATCTATTGGATTTCAAAGGTTTCCAAAACACCCTGGCAATGACGGCAGATTTGACTTTTTAAGGTTTATTTGTTTTTATCTGGAAGCATAGTTACAGAGAGAAGGAGAGACAGAGAGATCTCCCATCCAAGGGTTTGCTCCCCAAATGGCCTCAATGGTTGGAGCTGGGCCAGTCAGAGGCCAGGAGCCAGGAGCCTCCTCCGGGTCTCCCATGTGGGTGCACGCCCAAGCACACCCTCCACCTGTTCTCCCTGGCTGTTGTTAGCAGGGAACTGGAAGGGAAGTGGAACAGCTGGGACCCAAACTGACGTTGTGGCATAGGTTAACCGTTGCTCCATGGCACCAGTCCTGATGACTAGAGATCATGGCATGTGAGGTGGTGATGACGATGAGAGGTGGTGATGCTTGCATGTGACTGTGCTGCTGCTCTTCAGGACGGCAGAGAAAGGCAAGAGAGTTCCCAGCGCTCCGGGGGTGCCGCTCAGTAGACAATGGACAGTCTTGGTATGTCTGTTGTGCAGCAACTGTGAGCTCTTGCTGAATCGCATGCTTTGCATCATGCTCACGTTAGTGTTGAGAGTCTGGAGGGCACGAAAAAGAGCCAGCTGGGCTTTAACTAGTTACTCTAGGTGGTTCTTTGATTGGTCCTTGCAGGATTTCATGAGGAAAGCTCCTGGGCCCCAGAACAGGCATGTCTGAGTTTCCCGGGATATTGCAGCGACTGACAACAAACTTGACACCTTAACAAGGGGGGAGATATCGGATCGGGGGGCTGCATAAGACTTGTGAAATCGTTTGGTCTGGCCCTGTCAAGGCAACAGCAGGCATGACCTGAAGATCAATGAATCTATTGCAGGCTAATTTGTAAGTTGATAATTTTGTATGGACTGTATCTTTCATATATTTATTTTTAAACTAATATATTTATTTTAAAGTCAGAGCTACAGAGAAAGAGACACAGAGAGACCTTCTGTCCACTGGCTTATCTCCCAGATGGCCATAGCAGCCAGTGCTGAAACCAGGAGCCAAGAGCTTCTTCTGGGTCTCCCACATGAGTGGCAGGGCCCACTGTTCCCTGGTATGCTAATAGGATTAACAACTGGAGGGCCCAGGCCCCAGTTTAACCTGTGCTGTCATGGCTCAGGGCAGATGGAAGCTGCCAGTTTGGGTGTGTGGTTGGACGTGTTCTCCAAGGTTCTTGTGCTGGAAGCTCTGTCCCCAGTGTGGTGACGCTGAGAAGGGATACCGTGCAAGGTGGTTGGGTCATGGGGAGTTGCTCCAGAGAGCTGGAGCTGGTCTTCTGAGTGAGCAAAGTCTCATGAGAGTGGGTTGTTAGAGCAAGACCACTGCATGCCATGGGTGCCTTTTGCGTGAAGCTGTTCTGCTGGGATGGGACCAGGATGTCCCTCACCAGAAATTGTGCAGAAAGAACTGCCCTGAGACTTTTGCCTCCTCCCCCCGCATCAAGTTCCTTTCTCTACAAAGTAGCCAGTGTCATGTTTCCCATCACCGCAATAGAAAGCAGATTGAGAGAGGAGGGATGAGGCAGTCTGCGGCTAATAGCTCCAGATGATTGTCAATAGGATTTTGCCAATATTACCAGTGGTATGACCCTGAGGGGTGACTAACCCTCCCCGTGCCTCAGTTTCCCCGCCCCCATGATGAAGGGATTGCTTGGGGCCTTCTCCATCCATTGTGGCAAGCACTCCCATGTGATGGGGACAGGGCGATGGGGACTGGTCACTAACATTGCTGTTTTGAGGATTGTTCCCCACACTGTGAAGTTCCCAGGGCAACATCTATGTAGGAGATTCTACTCTTTTTAAATCCCACAGAAAGGAATCCAGGTCTCCCATCCTTCCCATGGTTCAGTTCTTCCGCAGGCTGAGCACTTTCGGGATTGAGAACTGGATTTTCTAGAATAGTTTGAGGTAGAAGAGAGAGGCTGGGACCGGTATGATAATTATGGGATTTGGAAGCTATGGGGATGTGGGAAGTAGACATTATAACCAGGAAAGAAATTCTCTTTGTTCTGATTAAACTTCAGCGTTTAACTTGTAAAACTTGGCTCTCATTTGGGCTTTAAAACACTTGAGCACTTTAATGATTCTTTTTGACAGAACTAAGAGTGCATAAAACAACCCAACAGTCCCTCACATACCAACATCAAAAGTAATCATTATCAAATTAGCTTCAGATCCTATTCAAAAGAAATAAAAAAAGAACCTACTGCAGGTATAGCTGAGGTTCTGTCTTCATCCACCCTCTCACAGTGGACTCATCCTGTCCACGCTAGTTGCTCTGTGGTATCAATCTTGTCCCTGTTATTATTGAGCGCCAGCAGACGGTAGCGCTGCCTCTGGTGACTGAGAAACATCCTTCTTATCTCTGTTTTGTGTGTTTGAACTGCGTGTATCCATAAGCAAAAGCTGTTCACTTTAGAACTTCAGGTGAATGATGCTGACCCACATCAGTCCAGCTCAATGGATTCATGAGGCTAAAATACAGTTTTGATAACCTGCCCACCTCCCGAGAGACAGTGTGGTTGTGCCCAATTGCTCAGAACTGTAAGGCTCGTGGCAATGCACATGTGGGAACGCACATATGAAGAATTCACGGGGTGTGGGATGTCTGAGAACCTCTTCAGCTTGAGTGGGTACCGACAAGTTGTTTTTCACGGAGTTTTTCCATAGTTTTACCCTCAGAAAGAGAGTCTGGTGACATTCAAAAACAAGCTTCAATGTTTTATGAATGGATGAAATGAGTTGGTGAGATACTTGTTTTCAAGACTTGAATGGAAACATTATAAATCTTGTATTTTTGATGTCCAAATAGCATCCTAACTTATTGCCAGGTTTTATGTATGCCCCTAGTTTTACATTCTAGCTTCAAATTTGCTTGGCCCCAAATCCAAATCTCCACTTGGTATGGCTTTTGAATATGTTTTTCATTTCTTGCTAAGATGCTAAATGCCCCACATGCTTTGTTAAATTCTTCCAGTGTTTGACTTCAAAGAGAGAAGTACTTCATATTAATAAAACAAATCTGACCTATCATAAAGAGTTTAACCCTTTTGCAGCAAAGCTGAAGGAAGGAAGGTGATTGAGGGGATACAACTGGGTGAGAAGAATTTTGAAACTGGTCAGATCCTCCTTCCGTTGTTGAGGAACTTACAGTTTAGTCATGGATAGTAAACTGTTCACTGGCACTGCATTGACAAGGGCATGGAGGACATGTGTTCTATATTTTATGATGGAAGAAATAGGAATGAGAGACTCGAGTAGAGTTAGCTTGGAAGGCTCTTGTAGGGTGAAGCCGCATCACCCAATGCCAAATGCCGCTTGTTTATCTTCAGCGTGGCTGTTGAATATGTTGTGATGACAATGAATGACTCTAAGCCTGTGTGTGCATTTCTGTAAGTGGGAATGCAGACAGTAAATAGGACAGTGCTGGTGTTTGGTGTTGACTGTGCTGTGGAGTGACTTTCTTTTAGTTGAGTGGACTCTGTTTTAAACTTGACTTCCAGCCCTGCGGACACACTTCCTGTCTGGCATTGACTGCCAGGGTAGCTGAGCCCCCACCCCAGGAGCCACTTGTACACCTGAAATGGTATCCTGCATTTACATGTTCAATAGTCCTGGGCAACGCGTGTGGAGCTCAAATGTCACTCAGAAGCGGTAGGCAAAGCCGCATTTTCCAGGGAAAACAGCCAGTGGGAATGAGAAGCAAAGTGATGCCAAGCTAGTTGCCACTCCAGGAAGTCTGAGCTTGGTGCCCATACCTGGTGACAACGGGGAGTGGGGACGTGTCCCTGAGATATCCATAGGCTTCCTTCCAGAAGGGGAGTAAGTGTTCTTACCAACAGTTTCCTGTTTCGGGGTGAGCCACAGTGACGTGCACAGCATGGGTCCTGTTCCCTCAGATAAGATTTTGCTCTTATTTTGAGAGCAAGGTTCCCCAGTGTCAGCCCTGATGATGGGCCTACGGAGTCTTAGGTATGGAGGTGCATCCCTGCTCTCCCCAGGTAGATGCGAGGAGCACCAGCGACCCCTGCCTCCTTGAAGCATGACAACAGAATAGGTATCCAGACTGTTCTAAATGTCACCATGTGCGAAATCTGCCTGCTGTAAGAGTGTTGGACATGGAGTAGCCATCTAAACCCTTTCCATGGCTAACAAAACCTGGAGCTTCCTCTCCGACTCCTGGTCCAGCCATCTGCCCTGGCTGGTTAGAACTCCGTATTTGTAGAGTCAAGCGCACCTGTCTCCTCCTCTGGGTGTCTGTCTAAAGGCAGACCGCTGGGTTGGAGGCTCTTGGTATGCCTGACTGCTTTTATCCCCTGGGTTCACGCTGAAGGCCTTCCCCGATCTACCTATGCCACTCCCACTGCCTGCCTCACTTTCTCTCTTCCTATCACTTCTGCCTCTCTGCTGTCTGCGTTCCACATCTTTTTTTTCCGGCACAATCCAGCATCTTCTTTTGCTTTCTTGTTGCTTATCTGTCTCCTACTAGAGGAAGTGGCTTGTAAGTAATTTATTGCCCAGCAGTAAGCTCCTAAGAGTAGAAGTCATTATCTGTATTTCTTTTTACTATATCCCAAAGTCTAATACCTTGTTGGCAGGCAACAAATTTGAGTTGAAAAAGCTTGGCTCAAGTGGATGAGAGAGTCGCGTCTAGACCAGCTGCAGGCTTCAGTGAAGGGTGGTGTCGAACACAAGCCCCTGGCTGAAAGGGCAGGTACACCTGCATGTTTCTGGGGAGGCAACTTTACTAACAAACCCCTTAATTCCAGCCAATTTTTATGTCTTTTTTTGTGTGGCCATGTCACATCCTTTGTGTGTGTGTGTGTGTGTGTGTGTGTGTCCATTACAGTAGCTTGCTAACCAACTGTTGTCCTTCTAGGGGTCAAAGGTCCCTCGCGAGGCCTAACTCATAAACTCCATTGCTGAAAGATAGGCTGAAGGGAGGTTCTGTGTTTTCCCAAGCTCACCTCCCTTCCTGGTTCTCTTCTGCAAGGAGTTTTTCTACATGAGCTTGCAGCTTGCATGCACAGGCTCACAGGTTGTTGTGGTCAGGTTTGAACTCCTCCGGGGTCCAACATGGTGACTCCACATAGACTCTTGTGGAACAGGCTATTGCTGTCAGGCAGAGGCGCAGCGTGCCACAAAGTGGGCACCGTGAAAATGAAACAGCAGCGTGGGGTGGTGAAAGAGCCCATTTTATGTTGTTTTCACACATTAGGTTCAGCTTATAGCAGACAAGCACCGGGGCAAACGTTCTGAAAAGAGGCTTTGTGCAGGAACTGGATGTTGCGCCATCAGATTTGTCATTTCAGGAATGTCGCCAGCTGTACCGACTTACTAGCAAATGCTTTGGTGCCATCTGGCCTCGCGGAGGCCGGGCGTGAGATGGAAAAAGCTGCACAGAAGAAATGAGACTTGCTCATCATGCCATTCCCCTGGCTGCTTATTTAAACAAGGGGAAAAAAATGTAACTTCTTGGCAGGGGAGGTGGGGGGAATGCCATTTGTGAATAAAATAGAAGGTTTTCAGAAGTGAGAGCTGCAGAACTCCGAAGTCAGCCGTGGTGTTTACACAGGGCCTGGAAAGCGGGCCCCCTTGCTGTCATATTGTATATATATATTTTGCTCTGTGTAGAACTTCTTTGAGACCCTACTGTTCTGCGGGGAAAAAGTTTAACCCCTTGGAGTCGGGTTGTTTGCAAGACCTTCCTTGTATGGCTCCTTGGAATGTCCCCAAGTCACTAACCCCGGAGCGTGCATGGCGCGCAGGGGTGGCTCTGTAAGCCACCCAGGTCTCACCTGGTAGAAACTGTTCTTCTGCCCACGGAGCCTCTCCAGGGAAACCAGGGCCCAGTTGCTTTCATCCTCGCTGTCAGTTCCCTCTTTCCTCGTGATGGCTTCATTTCTAAGCCTTCCTGCAGCCAAGTTACTCCATTGAGGGGAGCGATGGGGCTGCACAAATATCCCGGACATTTACATCAGCCCCTGTTCTTCTGGGGTGAGGAGAAGAAGCAGGGCTATGTGCTCAAGACTGCCCACGTGGTTTTCAGGGCCCAGAGTGAGGAGAAGAGGACGGTGTGTATGGAAGGCAGAGACCCCACCTTGTTCCTGTGTGCTGAGGCTGCAGCCCCATTTGTGCTTGTCTTATCCTGTTCCTGCTTTGGGTTCAGGGAAGATGGTCATCATAGGTATGTAGGAGGACACTTGGGGTCTACGTCTCAGTGTTTCCTTCCTATGCAATGGATTCTATGGTCTCTCCTTTCTAACATTTGAACTGTTTTTTTTTTTTTTAACACTTATTTATTTATGTTTTTTTCTGTGAAAGACAGAATTAGAGTGAGGGAGAGACAAAGGGTCATCTGTTTGTTCATTCACTCCCCAAATGGCTGAAATGGGTGGGGCTGAGGTAGGCCAAAGGCAGGAGCCTGGAATTCCAGCCGGGTCTCCCAAGCATTTGGTCTGTCTGCTATTGCTTTCCGGCATGTTAACAAGGAACCAAATCAGAAGCGGAGCATCTGAGACATGGATTATCACCTGCGTGGGCTGGTCTTGCACCCAGGGGCTTAAGCATCTATGCTACAATACTGGCCTGACATAACCTTTGAAGAAAGATACAGGCTAAAGAAGGAAATCAAATACAGGAGAAGACTAGACATGTTGGCATGCTGTTTGGCATTCGGTTTTTTAAACAGGAGAGTCAAATATGGGTTGAGTGACGATGAGTGAGCGATTTTCCTTCTGTGTCATGTTTGCGAAACTGTCCCTTGGTCTGATTCGAACACTGGTGTTTCCCAAACTCAGTGCAGAGAACTTCCTGCTGGAAGGCAGGGGTCAGGAGCCATGAGATTAGCAGAGAGATCAGACTTCTTGGATTACTTCAGGACCAGCATAAGTGGAGGAAGCTACAGGGAGCCGAGGTTCTTGTTGAGGGGTGGAAAGCTCCCAACTTGCAGTTTCTGGGAGGAGAAGTCCCCTCAGACTCTGATCTAGGGCTTGTTGTCCTTCCATTGTGGCCTGTGTGTGAGCACATGTGTGGGTGTGTGTGTGCGCATGAGTGCATGCATGTGTGAACCTGCACAGGCAGGTGTGTATGTGAGTGTGCACACACAGGAGTACACATGGGCTTGTGCGTAGACATGCAGAACTGTCATCAGATACACCGTGTGTGAGTGCATGTGTGAGTATTGGGTACATATGGGCACACGTGTATATATGTGTACAACTGTGAGCACACCTGTGTGAGGGTATGAGTGCATAGCTGTGTGTGTTTATCCATGTGTGTGTATATGTGAGTCTGTGCAACCTTGAGTATACCTATGTGTATGTGTGTGTATGCATGTGTGTGCATATGTGCTTGCAGGCGTGTGAGTGTGTAAGGAGGAGTGGGAGTTTCCTCTCCCAGGGCTTCCCCCACTGCGGGATGTGTGCTGATTGTTTCTCAGTGCTCTGTGACTGGGTGCTGCTGGGAAGGCACCAGCCTCCTGGTAGTGCTGTAGGGTGAGGCACTGCACCGCGACCCCAGGAGGAACCGAGCCGGCCCACACATGTCGGGTTCCAGCCGATAGACCTGCTCTGTGTGTGTTCTCACTCTGGGGACACCTGTGCCTGGGGCTGGGGAGCAAGTCCTCATTTGAAGGTGGAGGCTGGATCTTGGTGGCCAGTGCGTGAAGGTTGGTAATGAGGACTGGCCAGCTGCACAGGTAAGGAACCATTGCTGCAAAGGCCTTTGGTGGAGGAGGGCTTGGGGTGTAAGTCAGGGGGATCTGCTGATCTGTGCTTTTGAGGAACCCCCTGGAAGCCTTCGAAATTCTCATTGGAAAGTTGTTTTATGCCTGTTGAAGTTCCTGATGGCCCAAATTCAAAGAACAAATGAAATAAACGATGTGTGCTGTCTGTAACCTCCTGTATTCCAGTTGTTAAAAGGCAAATGATGTTCAGGATATGGTCCAAACAGATTTGGAGTGTGTGTGTGTGTGTGTGTGTGTGTGTGTATGTGTGTTGAGTAAAATCTTGCTACTATTCTAGCATGAAGATTAGCAAACGGTCCCTGCATAAACAATGCTGAATCCTGGCTCCTCCACTCACAGACTATAACTCTCCAGCAAATTATTTATAACCTCTTTCAGCATTAGTTTACTTATCTGCACAATGGGATGATAAGCAGTCAGCCTCCTAGGGCGTTGTGGGATGCCATTTGCTGTTCAGAATGTTCCTGCTTTATTACCTGCCCTGGCTGTCTGTCATCCGATTCCCGTCCTGAGCGAGTGTGGTTTACTATGGTAGTTTGTGAGTGGAGAATTCAGGTGACTTAGATTCAAACGTGAGTCAGTTGCAGCTTGATTAAAGCCTGCGGGCTGCGGACATGAAGAGAAGCGAGACGTGGAGGCTGACTTCAAGGGAGGACCCTTGGGCTGGCGTCCACGACCTCAGATGCAGCTCCAGTCTGTGAAGCAGGCACCTAGCCACTCCAGACACTGCGCACCTTCCTCTAAATCTCTTGGATTTGCAAATGAAGCTTTGATTTCAAAAGACACTCTCTGGGGCTTCCTGCTCCTAGCCCAGGGAGCACCGTGAGAACAGCCTCCTTGTATATTTTGGCAGTTGGTGGCCGGAACAGGGAAATGGAGTGATGTGCGACACTTAAGAATAATAGAAGAGGGGCAAAGTGAGGCTTTCAGAGTGTCTGAAGCTTTTTGGTTCTGGTTCATTTCTAATTTGGAGGGGAGAAATGGAGGTGCTAGCCTTCCGTGAGACTGGAGGACTGTGCTTTCCGTGCCTGGGCTACTGCAGTTTTACAATCTCTCCTTTAGCTTTAAACACGCGATGGGCGCGATGGACATTTCATGCCTGTGCTGGGCCTACACTTTGCCTCTCAATCATCAGCCCTCTGCTGCCCCCCCAAATTCTGAACTTGAGCCACAGTTTCCTGAGTTTCCAAGTCCTAGGGGTTTCCAGGGAGACCTGTGTGAGTGCAGCTGTCACATGGTCTGAGCGAGTGAGCAGCTCCGTAGGATGTATGGATGTTATGCGCTGTCCCTTCATGGGGAACGCAGTGGGCCAGTATGAGCTGAAGACTGGTGCTGATCTGTAAGCTACACCTGCAGTCTAGCAAGCTGGACACTTTTTAAATGAAATCAACTGATGACATACACACACATTCTTCTTTTTTTTCTTTTTAAAGATTTATTTATTTTTATTGCAAAGGCAGATTTTCAGAGAGAAGGAGAGAGAAGATATTCCATCCCCTGGTTCCCTCCCCGGATGGCTGCAACAGTTGGAGTTGAGCCAATCTGAAACTCGGAACCAGGAGCCTTCTCTTGGTGTCCCAGGTATTTGCAGGGTCCAAGAGCCTTGGGCCATCCTCCGCTGCTTTCCCAGGTCGCAAGCAGGGAGCTGGATGGAAATGGAGCTGCCGGGATGTGAACTGGTGCCCATATGGAATGCTGGCATCACAGGGTAAGGGCTTAGTCTTTTGAGCCATGGCGCCAGCTCCACCTTCTACCCTCTACCTTCTTTGGAGAGAAGCAAACAGCGACTTGTTCTTTGGTTCCTCCCTGGGATGTTTCACATTCCTACGGGAATGGCTTTCCCTTCATACCAGTTTTTGAAGATTCTATCTCTGAGAGTTTGCAGAAGCCTTTCCTGGAAGCTGGAAGGCACTGTGCTGTCCCTCGGGGGGCCTTATCTCAGTTGGTCTGATGATGGTTAGGTAATCTCTGGCACTGAAGGCCTGCTTGCCCGGTGATGCTTCTGCAGCTCAAACGTAGGACAGAGCAGTAAGGTGGATTAAGCTGGATTTTTTCTCTCCTGGTGTGCAGTACTTCCAAAAGCTTTCCTGTGAAGGCTACCGTGAGTCATGCGCTTCCAGATATTGATGTGTTATGGACAGTGAGCGCACTGGGCTTTCCCGGCTTTGAGACACTGGGTGCTTTCCTTACGGATGGGAAAAGAATGTGCTTTTTGACTTCTGAGCAATGACTACGTGCTCTGAGCAATGTTGCTTTTATCTCCTCTGTCTAGAATGTTCTCCCTCAACCTCCATTCAATGAATTTCTTCCTATCCCTTAAGGCTGTGTGTTTAAATGAGGCATCTCTGAGAAGCTGCCACACATTCCTTTCCTGTGTGTGCGTCTGAGGCTGCCCAGATTCTAGAATTTCCAGATTCCTTCTTCATTTGGGATGCATTGTCCTCTGCTGGCTCACTTACCAAATGCCTGCAATGGCTGGGCTAGGCTGATCCAAAGTCAGGACTGAGCAACTCCTCGGAGTCTCCCATGTGGGTTCAGGGTCCCAAGCACTTGGGTCATCTGCTGCTGCTTTCCCAGGTGTTTGGCAGGGAGCTGGTTTGAAAGTGGAGCAGCCTGGATTCGAATGGGCAGCCTTTTGGGATGTTTGCGCCTCAAGTGGCATCTAATCCTGTTATAACACAATACTGGTCCCCTGGCTGTGGACATTTAAAAATAGGAAACATGGGCCTAGATTGATGACTCAGTTGGCTAATCCTCCCCTGGCAAGCACTGAGATCCCAAATCAGTGCCAGTTCCTGTCCTGGCTCTACTTCCCACCCAGCTCCCTGCTGTGGCCTGGGACAGCAGTAGAGGATGGTCCAATGCCTTGGGACCCTATGCTCACATGGTAGACCAGGAGGGAACTCCTGGCTCCTGGCTTCAGCTCGGCTTAGCTCTGCCATTGTGGCTACTTGGGGAGTGAACCAGCAGCTGCAACCTTTTTCTCTCTCTGCTCCTTTCTGTGAATCTGCCTTTCCAGTAGAAATAAATAAATCTTAAGGAAAAGGTAGGAAACATTGCTTTCCTTTTTAGATTTTTTTCGTGCTTACTTTGGACTTTTTGGATGCTCAGAAGATATTTGCTGAGTGAACTTTCAAGTAGATGCTAAGTTGTCTCCTTGAATGACTGGGTTCTCTCCTCTGAAGGGGAAGGATGACATGGGGGTCAGGAGTGCCAGGGACTTGGGTCACCTCTGAGACTGCCTTGCTCACAGCCCTGGTGGGTCTGGGGAGGTGATGAACCAGCCAGGGTGACCCGGACGCACGTGGTTCCCTGCAAAAGTGAGGGTGCTCCGCCTGTCATTCCTCTGGGTTTTCTGAGTTGGGCTGTGTACTGCAAGAATTCGTGCTTGGGTTTATGTTCATCCTGGGTGGTCTGCAGCCCAGATTGCTGCCGTCCCCAAAACCCCTCTGATGACATCGGTAGGGGTCCTCCGCGGAGTGCATTACAGACCTGAGAGCGGCTCCTGGATTTCACCTCAGGCGCCCCCTTGCTGGTCAAGGAGGTGCACACTCATTCCAGTCATGTTTTGGCCTGAATTAGCTTCGGTTCTTAGTAACCAGGATCCAAAGTCATGACATTTTACCAGATTGAAAAACAAACAAGCGGATGCAAGTCAGGGTTGAAGAGGAAGAAAAAAATAAAAACCCGTGATAGCGCAAAGGGGTGGGGAAAGAAGTTTCTAGAATTCTTTTCTTTTAAAACATTTTTGACCTGAAATTTCCATTTCCATTTTTCTGTGAATAGTGCCTTTGAGAAGGTGTATATTTTCCTCAAGGTGCTGAGCTAACCTCCTAGGGCTCCCAGGCTCTGCTAAGCATGTCTGGAAGTTTCGCAGCCTACCACAGAACCAAAGGCTGGCCTGGAGACAGTCCCGGTGCCTGGGGATGAGGAGCCAACTTCACTCAGACCCAATGTGGTCGGTGTGACCTCGCTGGTGGCTTTTCAGAAGTAGAAGAACCCTCAGTCTCTTTAGCAGCCAGGCCAGAAGCCACAGCCTTCTAGTGGTGGTCAGGGTATGAGGCCCGGGGTCAGTTCCCTTGGAAGTTTCCTGAACTGGCTAGACCACAAGCCCATGTACCGCTTCCTGGCTGCAGGCTGAGCCCTGGGCCCTCAGGGCTTGTGGGCTTGGTGGAAGGACAGCTGCCCAGGGTCTCCTCGGAGGGCCTTGGGTGGGCCAGAAACTGCTCCAGGCCAGCTGCTGCTGCAAATGGGACCTTCTCTGGGAAAGTAGGGTGGCAACTCAGACAATGCTGTACATGCTGTTACAGGAAATGTTGAGATCTTTGTGTTACACACACACACACACACACACACACACACACACACAGCGGGTCCTTCAGAAACCTTATGGTAAAATGGTATTGAAAGATAAACTTGGTGTGGGTGTTGACCTAGTTGCTTAAGACACTAATGAAGTCACTTGGATCCCAACTTGGAGTGCCCAAATTTGATGCCTAGCTCTGGGTCTTGACTCCAGCTTTCTAGCCAGGTGTGTCTGGAGACAGCAGAAAGGCTCTCCCTGCGCATGCCTGGGAGCAGGGCTTTGTGTGTCCTGGCTGCTGTTGGAGATGCTTTCATGTTGGGATCTTCTAAGTTCCATTCACTGCTCCTGCTTGGACCTCTTCCTTCAGCCTGTGTCGTGGGCCTCACTGTGCACCTGAGTCTGCTGCAGCCACGAGTGGGATCCAGAGACACACAGCACGTGTGAGCATGAGGCTGCAGTGTCAGCTCTGGACAGCCCCGACAAAGCCGAGCTGCTATTAGACAGTAGTGAGTGTGGGCCCGCTCGGACCATTAGCAACCTGAAACAGATGGGGCTCTGCTCTTGGAGACGGAAGGTCTGTGTTGTGTTGCCTCTCAGCTGAGCCACACGACACAAGCAGCAGTTCCTTCTGGTCTTAACTGTGACCACCCTCGCTGAGCGGCCACTTAACTGAGACTTTGAGCGAGCTGGAGGAATGGGAGATGATTTACTAACTGCTAAGTAGTCAGTTGTAGTCGAGGTTGTCTGAGATTTATTAAAAATTATAACTGATTTTATGAACATAATGAAGTAGAGAAAAGGCAATCAATATGTGTCTTAACCATTCTTCCGATTGGAAGGATCTCTTAGGTTGTTGCACTCTGCTGCCCAGTGCTGGTGCGGGTGGGATTAGCCCTTTATGGAAAAAAAAAAAAGCTTTTAAGTGACCATATTTCTGCAGGCTGTCACGAGAAGGGATGCATCTTAAAATGACTTTTTCTGCTTGAATCCAAGTGTTTGGGTGTTACTCCACAAAGGTACCCAGATGGTGTTTCTCTAACCTAGGCAAGAATGGTGCCTTTCCTGTGCCTTCCAGAAAGTTCAGCGTTGTGTGTTAGTGTGACCTGGGGAGAAGGTGGCAGGGCTGGGGGAGAAATACATCGAAGTCCAGAGGAATGCCACTTTTCCTCTGTAGGCTGCAGTCTCCTCCGTGGCACTAGGGTTGGTGGGCCTGTTTCTACAGGAATATTTTAAAAGGTTCTTTTGATTTGGTCCAGTCTGTCTGGCAGTGGGTAGAAGGTGGCTTGCAGGGCTGGTCTCCACCAACAGGGAGACCAGAGAGCTGGAGGGCAGACAGCATGAGCAGAGGGGCTTATCCTGAGAACACATCACGGGAGAACAGTGTCTGTGATAATGATATCATTGAGGAGAGCACCACCGTCCCCCTCCACTGGAGCTGGAAATTCCATCCGGAAAGAGGAAAACACGATGGGATATGAGGAGTGAGATGGACAATGTGGCGGCTGGGAGGACAGGGGCCCTCGGGATGCCAAGAACCAGGCTGTTGTTCATAGACAAGGGCATGGCACGTTTGAGCTGGACTGGAGGGGGCTGTGGCAGGCTAGAGGATGGCAGCAGAGCCTGGGACAGTGCCCCCCTCTGCTTCCAAATCCTGAAGGCTGATTCCTTGAAGAAAATCGGGGAAAAGGGTCTTTTCTGGACAATACTTGGATGTGGGAAGTGGACTGAAGGAATTCCATAATTCTCCAGTTGCCTTGTTCATTTCTCATCGCCCTTCTTTCCCCTCCTTTCTCCAACAGCTGTCCAAGTTAAGGTGTTGTTTCATGAGAGTGTGACAGTTGAGCCCCAATGCACCCCCTTCCTGGTGCTTCCGCCCTTGTGTAGTTTTGTCTCCTCCCACCTCGAGGGGAGGCTGGTCTGTGTGACCAACAACGTGGCAGAAATCATGGCCTGTGCAGTTGAGATCAGCTTATGGGAAGGCTCTGGTCCCATCCTGGGCATATCTCATGCTCCATTAGTACCTGCTGTTGGGGGAGCGCCCACAGGGTGAGGAAGGAGAGTTCCCACAGAAATTTCTGGCACAGCCTAGGCCACCAGCACCAGGGAGCCTGCAGGGGGAGTCTTCCCTCCCTTGTTGGGTTTCAATGAGATGGCTATTCAAGTCAACACTTTGACCAAAGCTTCGTGAGAAGTACATCTTAAAGATTTACTTATTTATTTGAAAGAATTACAGACAGAGGGAAAGAAAGAGAGTGGGAGAGAAAGGTCAGTCTTCCATCTGTTGGCGCACTCCCCAAATGGCCAGAGATGGGCTGATCTGAAGCCAGGAGCCAGGAGCTTCTTTCCTGTGTCTCACATGGGTACAGGGGTCCAAACAACTGGGTCAGCTTCCACTGTCTTCCAAAGCCTGTTAACAGGGAGCTAGATTGGAAATGGAGCAACTAGGACTCAAACCTGTACCCATATGGGGTGCTGGCACCACAGGCAGTGGCTTTATTTACTATGCCACAGTGCCAGTCCTGGGGATAATTTCCTATATAGTAATAAATACCTAAAATAAACACTTACTTCACTTTCTTCTTCCTACTTCTAAAAGTCTACACTGGATGGTCAGGAGTATGGTTTGTTGAAATATTGGCTTTAGACTGCGACAAGAGATGCCGTGTACTATGTTCCATGCTTTAATAAGTCGTAACTCCGACCCATTGCAGTCCTGTGTCTTTCCTTGGGCTAAGAACCAGTGGGCTCAAGGCACCTGAGGCTTGCGTGGTCTAATGACCCCCACATGTGACTACTCAGGATCCTGGGACTTGGCTTTACCTCCAGGGTCTGGTGGTGCCACCCAGGCTTGGCCTCCTGAGAGTGAACTACGCTCCTGAGTAGTTGGTAGCACCCAGGGCTGTGGGTAGCAATGCAGGCTTTTCTTGGGACATTGGCATGAATGGCTCCAGGCTGCAGGTCTGGACTGGCCTTTCTTCAACATTCTGGTGAGAAACTGACAATTTTAAACTCAGCCCCAGCCGCCAAATGTGTTTGTCAAGGAAGGACAGCTGGGTCTTATTTAACTGTGTGGAGCTTTGTTCCCAGTGCTTAAATATTTAGACTTACTGTGTTTGGGCCTCCAGTTTACCCTTGCTCTGGGCCCCATAAATATTAGGATCATTTATGAATGTTGCTCTAAAAAAGGGACTCATAGCAAATAGTTCTTTAAAACCAGAACCAGCCAAACTATAGGTAAGTGGCAGCATGCCTATGTACCTGATTCTGGGATAAAATAAAAAGCAAGCTTTCCTGTTCATCTCCAGCGTGTTTTTATCTACCCACCAAGACTGGCAGCCACACATGTCTTTTTCCTTCTTTCTCTCTGCGTGTTTCTATGTTCATCTCTCAACCATCTACCGAGCCACTCAAGCATCTCTTCACACACCATCTCACCATCGACCACCTGCTAACCCACCTGCCTGTCTATTCACCTACCAGCTACTTGCTATTCTCTCCCCACTCTCTCTCTCTCATCCACCCATCAACCTACCCACATATCTATTCATCCTCCTACTTCCTTACCTACATACCTAATACACTGTTTGTTGTCTGCTAAGAGTTGTCCCCTGCGATGTGCCGAAGTTTAATCTAGCTAATGGTGACCTCATCTATTTCTGTTGGGCCTCACTCTCAGGCAGAAGTTTTTAATGGTGTGCTGGCTGCCCCAAGCTCTGACACCCTGGTGAATCTGTGGGATTATTGGATTTCTTGACTCAATAACTCTGCTGTTCCTAATTAGGAGAAAATTTCTGACTTTTCCACCATTTTGTCAGGTTGGGAAAAAGCTTCTTTCCTTCCTTTCTCTCTTGCTGTGTCCCATTTATACTTAGCTTTTATGTTCCAGGACAAAAGTTGACACATTTTAGTGCTAGAAGGGATGGAATCAGTATTTCTGTTTGTATGTATTTTGACTTGTCAAATTCTCTGTCAAAATTATTCATATGCGATATTCTAACCCCTGGGGACAAGATAAAATAGCAAGGGGATACTTCTCTGTTCCTACTGGAACTGGGATCTTAAACATAAACCATATTGCATTTGAAAATGGCCTTCTAGCTTTATCATGCTCACTGGAATCTTATCTCATTCTTGTGTTCTAATGAAATCCGAAAGACTGGTTGGCCATTAGCAAAATCAGTGGCCATTAAACAATGCTCAGGTTACCCGACCCGTATCTTTCCTTCCCTGAAGTATGCGATAACAGCATTTTAGTAAATATGAGACGGGAAAGCAATTTTCAAGCTATTTCCTGATATCTAAAAGTATTTAATAATGGACAAGCTCAAGACAGTATTGCAATAATTTTCTCGATGTGTGTTTGTGTGTGAGTGTGCGTACTCTCATGCGCTCGCACAAGCAATGTGTGTTTACTTATTCTTGCTCTCTGTTTCCCTCAAGTTGTCCCACATGCCTTATGGCTGGGTTAGAACACACTTGTCTCCAAGACATGCTGGTTTCACAGCAGTGGCCGCGTCAGACAGCACAGGGGAGGGTTCCAAGTTATCACTGTAACTCTAAAAGACACGTTTATTTAATCCTGACTCATGGAACTTAGGCCATCGAGACCTCCTCCCCTTCCTGCTTTGCCAGTGAAGTAATTGCTACCACATTGGAGCCTATGGACGTGGTGCCATTTCCCTGTAATTGTGCTGAACGGAGGAGAAATCCCGTGGCACATACAGCTCTGATCTTGTGAGACGTCTGCCTATGTCACTGAAACGTGAGCACTTGCCCATACACTGGGCCCTTAGAGAGCCAAGCTTGGGGCGGGCTCCTCGGCATGGTGCTTAAAACACGTCGGCAGTGCAGCAGCCTTCATCCCTGCCTTTGGGGGGGTTGGAGTATAGATTAGAGAGGGAGACCGGCAGACAGCCGGGGGGGGGGGGTTCTTTCTTTTTTCTTTTTTGGTCAGGATTCTGGTCAGGTAGGAGGCATGTAGACTTATTTTTTAGGCAGGGGCCTTAGAGTCGCACCATATTTGAAACACTCACCCTCTCAATGTTCCAAGTTGTTGGATGCACTGTCGAGGAAAGAGCACTTCCAAGAGCGGGGCACCTGATGACAATCCCCGCGTTCTGATCAAAGCGAGGAGGTTCAATCTGCTGACACCGAGAGTACCAGCAGAGAAACAATTGAAGTGTCAGCAGCCGATGGAAGGAAGTTATTTACTGGAAATCCAGAGAATGTTAGAGGTAAAAAAAAAATCCTCTACCCTCTGTTCAAAAGAAACAAAATCTAACATTTCAAAACCAGCTTCTGGCCCCAACGCAGTAGCCTAGCAGCTGAAGTCCTCACCTTGCAAGCGTTGGGATCACATATGGGTGCTGGTCTTCTAATCCTGGTGGCACCACTTCTCATCTACCTCTCTGCTTGTGGTCTGGGAAAGCAGTCGAGGACAGCCCAAGAGCCTTGGGACCCTGCATCCGCGTGGGAGACCTGGAAGAGGCTCTGGGCTATTGGCTTTGGATCAGCTCAGCTGCAGCCATTGCATGCACTTGGGGAGTGAATCAACGGAGGGAAGATCTTCCTCTCTGTCTCTCCTCCTCTCTGTGTATCTGAGTTTCCAACAAAAAAAAATAAATCTTAAGAAAAAAACCCAAAAAGCAAAACAGCTCTGTTTCTGGTTCAGCTCTGCCTGACCCTTCGTGCTGCAGCCATCTTGAATTTGCAGTCATGCTCAGGGTGCTGATCTGGCCTCAGGGTGCTGCTGCATGCATTGCTACAGGGGGCGGGGGGAAAGCAGCCTGCTACAGGGGGCGGGGGGAAAGCAGCCGTTTCCACATTCAGTTCGCTACTTTTTGGAGTGTCCAAAAGAACCATAAAACTCAAGATGTAAACAGACACTGAGGAGCTCATTTCTGCCACAACGTACACGTGTGTGTAGCCACAGCTGCATGTGTACAGTTTTCGTTTGGAAAGTTGGAAAGTACATCATAACTGGCTTTCCTACACGGCTCAGTGTTTGCTTGTAAACATCCACAGTGGGGCCCGGCGGCGTGGCCTAGCGGCTAAAGTCCTTGCCTGGAAAGCCCCGGGATCCCATATGGGCTCCGGTTCTAATCCCGGCAGCTCCACTTCCCATCCAGCTCCCTGCTCGTGGCCTGGGAAAGCAGTCGAGGACGGCCCAATGCATTGGGACACTGCACCCGCGTGGGAGACCTGGAAGAGGTTCCAGGTTCCCGGCTTCGGATTGGTGCGCATCGGCCCATTGCGGCTCACTTGGGGAGTGAATCATCGGATGGAAGATCTTCCTCTCTGTCTCTCCTCCTCTGTGTATATCTGGCTGTAATAAAATGAAAAAAAACAAAAACAAAAACAAAAAACAAAAACACCCACAGTGCGCACAGTGTCTGCGCTAAGTCAGTCTCTTTCAGATGCGCCGCCTTAGGGCATCCCAATGAGCAGACGCTACCTGGGAGGAGGAGCAGGGCGCACAGCGCAGCCTGGAGCGTGGGAGCCACGTGGGGGTTTCACTCCAGAATCCCTTCCCGAGCACCTGAGCCAGTGCCAGGGCAGAATAGACGGCCTCACAGGCGTTAGATGCTGCACATGCGCTTCGAATAATCAACTCAGTCACCTGTAATTATCAACTCCGACATTGGCTATGCGTGATAAACGCTAGACTCTCTACCTGAGGGATAGGGGGAATTTATTTATATTTTCAGCCCTGGAGCCTTGGGTGAGCACTGAGGGAGCCCCCTCCACGCTCCTAGAAAGTGACATTTAAGTTGAAAACTGAAGTTGTGGTTGATGAGTGTGAAAAGGATTTTTAAAGATTCATTTTATTTTTATTGGCAAGTTAGATATACAGAGAGGATGAGAGAGAGGAAGATCTGCCATCCGTCGATTCACTCCCCAAGTGTCCACAACAGTCAGAGCTGTGCCAATCTAAAGCCAGGAGCCTGGAGTCTCTTCCGGGTCTCCCACGCAGGTACAGGGTCCCAAGGCTTTGAGCTGTCCTTGACTGCTTTCCCAGGCCACAAGCAGGGAGCTGGGTGGGAAGCAGGGCCACTGGGATTAGAACCAACGCCCACATGGGATCTTGGTGCGTATAGGGTGAGGACTTTAGCCACTAGGCTACCGTGCCAGGCCCAGGAGCAAGGATTTTTTTTAAGCTTCAGGAAAGACATGTAGGCTGGTCATGAAGTGGAGAAGACCCCAAGTTGCTCCAGGTCTTGGCTGAATCCGGGGTGAAGATAAAGAGAGGTCTAGGTGAAGGTTCCAGAGGGGGATGGGCCAGGATGTCTGGAGGAGGGTGGTCAGCACCGAGCCTGTCTCAAGCAAAGGTGTTACTCACCCTCCACAAGAAGAGGGGACCCCTCTATTTCTGTGAAAGTTCTGGAAAGCAACATGTCAGGCAGTTCGACAAAAACATCCCTTTTGACCCAGTGAGGTATACTTTTGGTTAATATCCTCACTTTGCATCCACTCGAATTCAATATGGATACCAGTTCATGTCCCTGCTGCTCTACTTCCGATCCTGTCTGTGGCCTGGGATGGCAGTCGAGGTAAGCCCAAAGTCTTGGGACCCTGCACCCACGTGGGAGACCTGGAAAAATCTCCTGGCTCCTGGCTTCGCTCATTGTGGACACTTGGGGAGTGAACTAATGGATGGACGATCTTTTTCTCCGTCGCTTCTTTTTCTCTGTAAATCCAACTTTCTAATAAAAATGAATGAATCTTAAAGAAGAAAAAGAATTGGCCACTGAAGATGCCAAGCGCCATGGGGTGGAAGAAAGAGGGCAGATCCAACAGTGGGATTTGTTCTGGAACAGCTTAGGACCTGCCCCACCCCCTCCTAGGACAGGCAGAAAGGGTTTTATAGATAAAAAGTGTTCTGTTGCTAACTATTTTTTAAAAAATTAATTCTTAAAAAAATCCCCCCGTCCCCCCATGGAGCGTGGTGATATAAATCAGTGAGTGTGTGGGTGGGAGACTTCTGTTTCAGGGTTTCAGGAATCCCATGTCTGCTATTGACGGTACTGGAATAGCCCCAAAAAGAATAAGACTCCTGTTGCAGTTGATCTTCTGGAAGATTTGCAGCAGGTCTGTTTCAGTTTTGTTTTGCTATACTTCCTCTTGTTAGAAAAATGTCAATAAATCTCTATAAATACTCCTTTCATTATTTTGAAATATGTAGATTTCAGTAAAAGAAAACAACTCTAGGTCAAAACCTAGGACCAACCAAATGCTGTTGTCACACTTTTCAGGCGTAAGGCTTCACTGAGATCAGTACCAGAGAGACTCCAAGAGAGAAAGCAGGAATGAAATGCAGCCTCCCAGATCTACCCTGCCGTTCTGGCCAGAGCTACAGGCTGCAGCCAAGGGTGAGGAGGCAAGAATGAAGTAGCCATCTGACCCTGATTCTCTGATAGCTCTATAATCATCTCCATGTGGTCAGACCCAAGAAAAATCTAGTCTGTCCAATTCCCACTGGAGTGAATGTTAACATTGGCTGGAAGAACCTCTTTGCATTTGGTCGTTTTCAGGTAAGAGTGAATGTTTGCTCTGTGCTGTGTATTGGATCAAGTTTCCTAAGAACTGAATAGGGGTGTGAAGCCCAGGTACGCCTACAGGAAAGTAGTGTTGGAAAGCATCACACTGATAGTTTAAGCATCCAGAGTTCAAGACACGGTGGAAGGCAGAGAAAGGAAAAGAGAGCAGGCCATAGAGTTAAGTAGGCATTCACTGGCAGAGAAAGCGGGGCAGAGGGCCCCGGAAACTGGTATGCGGGTGAGTGACTTGTAGAGGCCATGCCAGTACAATATCAGCATAGGAAAAATCCCAAAGACTTAACAGAACCCATCACCCTGCTCTTGTGCATTTATTTACACGTGTGTGTGTGTGTCTACACATGGTCACACACACATTTGCTAAGAAAAGGATTTCTAGCAACAAAATTATTCTTTCAGCTTGATGGTAGACTGAGCGTTTTTCACGGCCTGAAAGCGTTTGCAGTGACTGCGCTGTCTGGGAGTCATGGTCGCAGTCTTGTCGTTCTTTTGTTAGATATTTGTGTGTTTGTGCCACTGTGCACTGTCATGGAAAAACACCCAGAGGCTCACTCTGCATTACTCGTGATTTCCTGACGCCATCAACATATGACGGGCTCTGGGCATGCCATGCTGAATTGTCAGGGCCTGTGTGGACATGCTGGTTCTCAGATAGGAGGGGCCCATCTCATGTGATGATACCACAGGGACATCTCTTTCATCTTAACACCATTTTCCAAAAAAAAAAAAAAATGGACTTCAATACTCAAAAGGATGGATCCCTTTGTCTTGGTAACAGATTATAGAAGGAAATGACCTGAGTTAGTGCACAGACAAAATGAGGCCCTTACACACAATGGAATATTATCTAGCCAGAGAGAGCAGTGTAGCCCTGTGCGTGCCATAACATGAATGAATGAACCAGGAGACATCGCACCAAGCGAGGAGAGCTGGACACAAACGGACATAGGGTGTGTGTGTGTGTGTGTGTGTGTATGTCTGCGCATCAACTATCCAGAATAGCCTGGAAAATCTTGAGACAAGAGGTAAAATGGTGGTTGCCAAAGGGCAGAGGGAGGAATAGAGTGATTGCTTAGTGGGTATCAGGATTTCTTTTGGATTGAAAATGTGACAGAGGTGAAAGGGTTACAGCTGGATGCTTCCAAGTTCTATGCTTTGGAATGGTTAAGGTGGTAAATCTGATGTTCTGTGAATTTTACCTTGATGGGGGAAAAAACCCTCTGTCTAGTGTGAATGCTTGTCCAGGGACAGATCAGGGAATGCTCTGGGAAGCACACAAGTCCTCACCGGAGGTCGTGCTGTGTCTGGCGCACAGGCTTTCTGAGGATAGAGGCACATCCTTATTTCCTGGGAAGCCTTCAGCTCAACTGAAGGTACGCATTTCTCATCGTGTTTAATCCACTTTCTTTATTTTCTTTCTTTTTAGATTAATTTTTTATTGGAAAGTCAGATTTACAGAAAGAAGGAGAGACAGGGAGAGATATGTTCCATCTGCTGGTTCATTCCTCAAGTGGCTGCAATGGCCAGAGCTGAGCTGAGTTAGGCTGAGCCAAAGGCAGGAGCCAGGAGCTTCTTTTGATTCTCCCAGGTGGCGCAGGGTTCCAAGGCTTTGGGCCGTCCTCCACTGTCTTCCCAGGCCACACGCGGGTTCCTGGATGGGAAGTAGAGCAGTTGGGACATGAACAGGTGCCCAGATGGGATAGTGGTGGTTGCAAGGCAAGGATATAACCAGTAGGCTATTGTGCTAGGCCAGTTTAATGCGTTTTCAAAGAGACTTTCTCATAGGACCAGATCTAGTTTTTGTTTTTTGTTTTTTTCCCTTCTAGATAATGTTCTTAAAACAGGTGGAACTGTCAACTTTTCCATATGGTGATGAAGTGCTGTTTAACATACAAATTACTCCCAGGCCCCAGGCTGTAGATCTGCTTGTAGAAGTTCATCTTTGTAAAACCTTTGTAAAACTCTCCCTGGTTCTTTAATTATCCGTGCCATGCTGGAAGGAGTTGTTGGTTAGAGAGTGTTTCTGGGAATTAAAACCTGAATGTAAATTAATAATTAGCTCACCTGGCCGCAATTTTTCAGCAGCAAAATACATTCACATATCTCTGCAAAAGTTGCCAAATAGCTTGCTCATTGAAAATCCTTTAATTACAGGGAAATGGAATTGAAACATTTTTTTCTCACTATCTCTGAGATTTAACTGTTTTTTTAATGACACCTTGGCTCTGATCAGGCATTAGAATTCACGTTTCTGAATGTTCAAAATTATTGATATAAAATAAAAATAGCATTTTGTCTTAAAAAAAAGCAAAGAAGGAAAAAAAGTACCTGTGGAAATTTCATGAGAAGGTGGCAGTGGTGGAGGTGAAATTGCCATTAGTCTTATTAACAAAACCTAGGGGACTTTTGAAAGGTATTTTAATAGAAAAGTCTAGCTCAGGAGAGGTATAATTAAAAACCCAAAGATGAAAAAAAAAATGAGTTCCTGCACCTTTATAGCTACTAGATCTGTGATGGCAGAGCGCCTGCGCAAAGACCAGTCCCCCTGCAACAATGACTGGGCCGGCCCTTTCTGCCTGCTTTCCTTACACTTCATTCATTCACTTGTTCAGTCAACACCGTGCAATGTGTCCACGTCTTGCGTCACACGTAGTTCCAGCCACAGAAGGGCTCCGTGATGACAGGGTTTTGACATCAGGGTCCCTTTTGTGAATCTAAGGTCCAAAGATGAGCAGGATGGATAGAAAACAGATAAGAATGTGCCCTATAATTAACCCAAGGAATGCTGCAGACAGGGGAAGCATGCTCATTTGCTGGGGAGAGTTGAGAAAGTTTTATAAGGATAGTGTCTGTGGGGTCGGCCCTGTGAAAGTGGTTGGCAAAACTCAAGGAGGCAATCAGTGAAGTATGCATGGAGAGAAAAGGGTGGGCAGATAAATTAGGATCTTCTTGAAGTACCATAGCTACTCCCTGGGGCCTCAAGCAGAGCCCCAGAAAGAGCAGAACGGTCACCACATCAGGCAGGTAGGCAGAGCGGACAGGGCAGGTGGAGGCAGCTGTGGAGGGTGTCAGGCTTACACGGAGCCGTGGCCAGGGCATGGCAGGTGTCTCTCCCCCATGAGCCTTCTCTCGCGGCATCTGCTCAGGAAACTCAACCGTTCTCTTGGTCAACTCACTTGGCTGGGTTTGCCTGGCCTTCCCTCTACCAAAAACCCTTACACGGAGGGCTAAGCATGACACCCTCCAAGAGCACTTAGAAATCTTGAACTTAAAAGGCACTTGTTCCATTTCAAAATAAAACAGAGCACTTCCCGTTTTATCTCGGACTGTGACTGTTGCGATGAGCCAGAGAAGTAAACTCTGACAGCAGATTCTCCGACATCTGATGAGTCAAAGTCAAGCAAGGGGAAGCCGCACTCACACCCAGGAGACTTCATCAAAGACTCCTTTTTAGCATCTGTTGGTTTTTGGAGGGAGAGTGTTAATTACATGATTCAAAGTGGACAGGGTGGCGAAGAGGCACCTTCTGGGAGGGATCCTAGGGTCCCAGGAAGACGGACATCTAGAAAACTGACCAAGAAAGTTAAACCTGGGCTGGGGGGACAGCTGGCCTGGGAGGAGGCAGCAGCAAGACTGGGCCGCTTGCTTTGGTTCCCCGAGAGGCACGGTGTGTGAGCTGCCGCTCTTTGAAGGGAGCCATATAAACAGGCCAGGAATGGCAAGGGGGAAACGGGTGCAGGTGAGAGCCACAGTTCTGTTTTTCCTTGATCCAAATGGGATTACCATTTATAACTTCACTCAGACACTCCCACTGGTCCATCCGTACGTCCACATGGAACCTGTAGATAACCATGCCCTCCCCACATGAAAGCGCTACATGCTTGCTTCTTTCTTGTCCTCAGTCACTGTTTTTTTTTAAATTATTAATTTATTGGGGCCCATCACAGTAGCCTAGCAGCTAAAATCCTTGCCTTGAACCTGCCCCCACATGGGATCCCACATGGGCACTGGTTGTGTCTCAGTGGCCCCACTTTCCATTCAGCTCCCTGCTTGTGGCCTGGGAAAGCAGCTGAGAATGGCCCACAAGCTTTGGAGCCCTGAGCCCTGCATGGGAAACCAGAAGAAGCTCCTGGCTCCTAGCTTTGGATTGGCTCAGCTCCAGCCATTATGGCCACTTGGGGAGTGAACCAATGGATGAAAGATATTTCTCTCTCTCTTCTTCTCTCTGTTTATCTGTCTTTCCAATAAAAACCAACAAATCTTAAAAAAAATATATTGATTTTTACTTATCTTCCATCCACTGGTTCACTCCCCAAGTGGCCGCAACGGCCAGAGCTGAGCTGATGTGAGGTTAGAAGTCAGGAGATGCTGCCGAGTTTCTGACATGGGTGCAGAGACCCAAGAACTTTTGCCATCCTCTACTGCTTTGTCAAGCCGTAACTAGAGGGCTGGGTCAGAACTGGCACAGCCTGGACACGAGAAGCCTGGATACGAGATGTTGGCACTGGCACTGGATGATCAGCCAGCTGGACCATCGCACTGGCCCCTGGGAACCTCTCCTGGAATACGTCATTTTCCCTGTTAACTCTTGTATGCCCAATACTCAAAAAACTACCCGGCACCTAAAACTTAATAAATAGTTTCCAAATATTTGTAACGCATTCCTCAAACATTTGTACCACCGTGTCCCAGGTTTTCTGCTATGTTAGGCTATAAAAATGAGTAGGGCATGTCCTTTGCATTTCGGAAATGAATTCTGGTAAAATGATGCAGTGAGGCATCGATGTGGTAATAGTGATACAGGTAAAAAAAAAAAAAGCTGGGGAGAAAAACAATTAGAAGTTGTATTTTTTTCAGGAACTTTCTGAAGACCTCCAGTGGAAGGGAAGAAAAAACTGCATTTGTTAAATCCCCGTAGTACAGTAGATACTGCACTGGTTGCACGCTATGTGCTGCGTGTCTCTGGCATCACCCCGGAAGGCATGAGCTCCATTCACCTGATGAGAGACTGAGGCGTAGAGAGTGAGCGCGGTACATCTGCAGTTAGCCATACATGCTCTGCGAGTGCCAAAGAGGATGGACTCCTCATGTGTGTGGCGGAGGGCGGGTACAGAACTGGTTGGAGTGGGTGTTCCAAGGAGGATTCGAGCCCACTGAGCCTTTGGCGAAAAGGGGCGAGATTGTGGAAGGGGGTGGAGATGCTCACTGGCTCTTCTTTCTGGCAAAGATGCCCACAAGAGTGGCCCAAGTTCCCAGCAAGAGCAGCCGTCGACCTGCGGCACGTTGGTCAACAGGGCCCACAAGTGCGCTCCTGCATCCGGGGACGGATAACGCAATTCGTCTTCCCGACAGAGCTCACATTCTGGTTCCATTGCGTTGGTGCCTGTGGAACCCAGAAGGGCCGCCTTTGCCCTCTGCCTTCTTGGTAAGGACAAACACAGGACGAAGGGGAGACCTGCTTGTCTTCCCAGAAACGGGATTGTCTTAAAATTAGCAGGCTGAGTCAACATTCCCCAGTGTTGAGGCCCACAGTTGACAGATTCGCTTCTCCTTACAGGAATCAGGAGCTTTTCTGGAACCCAGCAGCAGGGAAAGCATTCTTCAGTCATTAATTTCTGCTCACTACATTCTGCCTGTGCCCAGGCCTCGCCTTTGAAGGGTATTTTGGCATAAAGTGTGTGTGAGCACAGCCCCCCTCCTTCCTAGCTCTAAATTATATGGGTCATTGCCTTGCCCTTAACTCCAATTTGACAGCTTCACTCTGATGGGAGAAGCAACTAACAGTATCAGGTTCCTTTGCCCTAAACAGTTAATTCATCTCACATGGTTGAATGGCTCCTTCCCAGGCCCTGGAGCAGGGTCAGATCCAACCATCGCTGGTCAGTTGGTGGGGGAGGGCTCGAGGGGTAGGGCAGTCCGTGTGGCCCCTTTCTGTCTCCCCTCACTTGCACACACCAACTGGTCAGATCCTTACAATAAGATCACCCTTTGTTGTGTGAGTCCAGCCTGGGCCAGTCAAGTGCTCGGCACGCTCCGAAGTTACTCCTCTACTCTGTGCAACTTAGGAGCTGCTGTGTGCTTCCCCCCAGTGCAAAAGGGAAGAACCAATGCAGAACTGACAAAGCAAAACGAGTCTTGTCATTCCTGGCCGGAGCATCCCAGATTTCAGACCTGTGTGCACAGGCGCGGCCACTCAACCCGCTCTAGGCTGCTGGCCCAGCTCAGATGTTGCGATTGTTTTCCTGAGGCGTCCACCAGTATTAGGTCCTCTCTCTTTTGATCCTTTTGACTGGCTTTCTCCTGCGCCCTGTTTCTGTAACCAATTTGCAGGATTCTGTATTCCATTTCAACCGTGCCACGCGAGCCGGCATGTAGCCTGGGCCTTGGCATCCTTGGGGACTCATCCTCTCTGTCTCCCTTGCTTGCTGCTGTGCCATCTGCTGGTCTCTTGGACCATTCAAGGCCTGGCAATGATAGCCAGTGACGGTCCAGAGCAGAGCCCCCAGGAGTGTTAAATGTCCTTGCCCACTCACACCCGGGAAGTCCAAGGGAGTCCATTCCTGTGTTTCTGTCCTGAGGTTTGCACCCCACCCCCACTGAGAGAGAGAGAGAGAGAGAGAGAGAGAGAGACAGAGAGAGAGAGAGACAGAGACAGAGAAGGGAGTAGGCAGTACATGATGAGTAGCCAGGTAAGGGAATCAGATTGGCCCAGCCAATCACGCACTCTGTTCTTATCGCTTTGTTTTCCTGGTCATCAGGCCAATGATAACTTTGAGAATCATCAGAAGTTCATTATCCTAGCAAGGAATGTACAGAGCTGCTTTTTTTTAAAAAAATTTTTTTATTGGAAAGTCAAATTTACAGAAAGAAGGAGAGAGAGAGAAAGATCTTCCATCCACTGGTTCACTCCCCAAGCGACTTGCTATGGCCAGAGCTGGGCTGATCCAAAGCCAGGAGCCAGGAGCTTCTTGCAGGTCTCCTGTGAGGGTTCCAGTGTTTGGGCCATCTTTTACTGCTTTCCCAGGCCACAAACAGGGAGCTGGATGAGAAGTGGGACAGCCTGGACACGAACTGGTGCCCATATTGGATCCTGGCACACGCAAGGCAGGGACTTTAGTCACTAGGCTACTGTACCAAGCCCCAGATACTTTCAAATTACTGTGGACTTCTTGGGGTTGTGTCTCAGTAAACCTAACTGGAAGATGCCTCGGAGCCTCTATTATACCTCTGCTTGTCTGCCCTATGGCGGTGGGGCTGCCTGGGAGCGGGAGCTGCTGGGGTCCAGCTTTGCAGGAGAGGACGGGAGCCCATGTAGCTAGCCTGGACAAGGAGCTCAGTTCTGAAGCCAAAGCAGTTTTTCCCCACTGCCTGTGGCTTGGGCACAGTTTGCAGTCAAAAAGTCATTCATTGAACCTCTGGTGAGGGCTGTATTTACATATATAGAGGCTTCTAAAACTTCATGGAAAATGGAATGAAAAACATTATTTTGGTGCCGCATTTTTAAAAAATGCATTCATTTTTTTTTCATAATCCACATTTCCATGAACTTTTTGAAGTGTGTTTGAGTGTGTTTCTAATGAAAGACTTGTTTGCTGAGGGAAAAACCCTGGAGAATCATCAATGCACTTTTTCCTGCTTAACAATTAGGCATTTCAGATGCTTCAGGACTCATTGGTTGTTCCCAGCCTTACAATTTGTGCGAACTGAACTGCCAACGTCTGCCAACACCCGACATTCATCTTCAAAACCCTCTCCCAAGAAGACCTCCTCAACGCGTTCTGCTTGCCCGACTTGCACCCCAGAGAAAGGTTCCTAGCTTCTCAGCGGTGGGCCCCTGTTTCCACAGGCTTAATCTCCCACATGCCTCTCTCTCTCATCAGCCTCTACACAGGTACGCCAGGTGGAAGCCGGCCCCTCCCCCACTGTCAGGATTTGCAGTTCTGGGCAAGAGAGAAGTGGATTGCTTCAAAGGCTGATGCCGGCTCCATCCCCAGTGACTGCTAGAGCTCCAAGCCATAATAAAGACAGCACTAATGTTTAACTCTGGCCGCACAAGTCCGCAGGCACTGAGACATGAGAGGGCCTTCTTGAAAAGCCGGCCTTTGGGATGCCAGCTTTGGGATGGGCTGGGCCTTTGGGTATCAAGCTGTTAGCTCCTTTGTCTGCTGAAGCCTAAATATTCCTCCTCGTGAGGGGGCTAGGGGCGTGGCCCCCTTTGGAGCAAGGGGGAGGCAGTGAGCCTGCACTGGGAACAATGTCAGACCCCAGGCATCTCCCAACTGTCCTGCTCTGACCTCCTCCCCAAATTAAACCAAACAATGGGACTGTGGGGGGAATGCCTAAGATGTCTAAGCGGCTTGGCCAGGAGGGAGGTCGTGGAAGGGGCGGAGGGGCTTTGGCTTGGAGCAGACTGTGTTGGGCCACATGGATGGATTGATGGCTTTGTCAGCGAGGCACTGTCACAGTTCTGACAGTCCAATGATGTTTCTCAGGACTCCCGCGCTCCCTGCCTGAGCCCGGCGCCGCCACAGCAGGCTGTAAAGGGCTTGCCTTTGAAGCTGACTTAAGTCCGCCCATCAGAAATGCTTTCCGTCATCCCTCAGTGCTGGCAGAGTTAGAGTATCAGGCAGCTCCCAAACGGTTCAACCTGCTCCACACAGGACCAAGTATTTGGGAGGCAGGGAGCGCGGGGGGAGGGCAGATCCTATTGGGTTGCGCATGTTTTCACCTTCCCTGATTTAAGCTGAACTCTATTGGCATTCATTTCTCATTTGAGAGATGCAGAGAACTGAAGTTTTGACTTACCTCCATTCATGCACTATCATGGTGAGTGATGGAAGAGCCACAGAGTTTTAACTTTATTTGGAGAAGGCAGATCTTGAGACGCTGAAGGTCCCCGCCTGCGTCCAAGCCCCCACCACATTGGGAATTGGGATGAAACGAACATACCAGCTTCTGATGTGTTTCCACAGCGCTTTGGTTTAGACTGAACAGAAAACCTACAGCAAAGTTTCTGCGAGGACATATACTTCCACGTCGCCATTCTCTTTTTTCAAGTTAACGACGTGCCCACATTTTCCAACCTCAGAAGGATGTTCCCCCGACATCTGCTCAGTATGTGCTGGAGGACTAGGGATTTCTTGTCTCTGAGGTGGGGGTGGGTGTCAGGGGCACCCCTGATGCACAGGGGAGTGCCGAGCCCCTCGGGGCTTACGCTCGCAGCAGGTGACCCACAACACCAGGCTTAATTCCAGGGGATGTGGATTTGCTGCTATTGAGCCTGCGCGAAGGCTTGAAAAAGAAATGCCTTTCTGGTGGTAACCTACGCCCGGTGGGGTTCAGGGGAGAAGTCACTTCTTCTTCCGTTCCAGTTCTTTAGCCCTTTTAGTTGAAATTTGCCTTAGAATCCTGTTGAGTTTTGGGAAGGCTGTTGTGTGTGTGTGTGGGGGGGGGGGGTGGTGTTCGGAAGGGAGTAGGACTGGAAGCAAAGCCAACTGGTCCTGTGGTTGAATAGGACGCCTGTTCCCAGCCAGGCATGGCCACCGATGACAGAACAGTGAAAAACAGACCTCAAGGCTCAGAAGGCCAGGGGGGTGCTGGCTCCCTGGGATGGAGACTGTCAGCTCTGGGCTTGCCTTGCCTACATGGTATAGCAGGTGTCACACAAGGAACTGGGTGCTGGAAGGTGAGCTTGGCCAAGCAGGAGCTCAGCATCCGGATGTTTATGCCTGACCTGCAGAGGAATTTGGCTGAGTGGTTTTCATCCAAGTCCTGCCTGTTGCTTCATACCCAGTCCCCCTCACTCCTGTCTGTCACTTGCCTGACCTCTGAAAACACTTGGGATTCCACCAGGCCAGTCCAGGCACTGAGGTCATCCATATATAATTGTCCCTTGATTATTTGTTGGGAGATAAGCTCTCGGTCTCTTCTGCCCAAGGAAACCAGAAACTGAGAACGCTCAAGTCGTTTATGTAAGATGGCACAGTATTTGCATAGAACCCTGAGTAGTGACAGAGAGAGAGGGAGACATGAAGCAAAAGAAAGATCTTGCATCCACTGACTCACTCCCCAAGTGGCAACAATGACTGTGTCTGGGCCAGGCTGAAGCCAGGAGCCCTGAACTCCAGCCAGGGCTCCAACGTGGATAGCGTGTACCAAACACTTGGGTGATCCTCAGCTGCTTTCCCAGAAGCATCGAGAGAGAGCGGGGCTGGAAGCAGAGTGGCTGGGACTCCAGCCTGGGCTCTGATGTGGGATGCGGGCCTCACAGGCTGTGGCTTTTCTTGCTGTCTCTTCCCCCTCCGCCTCAGCTGCACTTTACACTTTAATCTCCAGATAATTTACAATTGCTAAGAGAATGTAAATGCTATATAAATGTTTTTATTTAGGGAATCTTGACAAGACTTAAAAGCCTGTCCAAATTCAGTGCAGATACAATTTTCCATTGGTAGTTGGTGAAATGCATGGATACAGAGCCCATGGCACTAAGAGCTGACTGTGACTGTGGCATGGCTGGACCTTTGCCCTCAGGAAGCTTTTCATCTGGGAGGTGAGGCTGAGGATAAAATGAAACCACCCTCCGTCCAGTCCCCAGAACTACCAAGGTCATGTCTGTGATGTGTGTGCTCAGAAGACAGTCGAGGGTATCAAGCTATCCATGGGCAGGCAGGAGCCCTGTGCGGGATGGTGGGAGAAGGTTGTTGTGAGGGTGACATGGAGCTGAGCTCCAGGGTACCCGAGGCTGTGACTTCTCCTGCATGGGGGAGTGACAGATGTGAAGCCATGCAGCTGGAATGTGCACAAGTCCAACGTGGCTGGAACGGAGTGAGGGGAGCAGTGGTCCCCAGAGGTCACTGGGGGCATCTAGGAGCAGGCTCAGGACATGGCACCCAGGGGGCAGCAGATGCCAACCCTCCTCCCAATCAGACTGAAGGTGCGGCCAGAGCTTCCATGAACTTCATGGGAACTGGCTACCAAACTTTCCACTAAGGGCCAGCTGGAGTCTTGCAGAGTTCCTTGGAGAGCTGAGGGTGGTGTTGACACTGACAATAGTGATGACAGAAGGAAACTTTGAATGTGTCTTCAGCCTTGATAATGGTGTCTTCTCCAGTGTATTCTTATCCCTGACTTACCAAGTCATACAACACAAATGCTCACCTTTTTATTTGTCAATCACACCACCATTTTCCTAAGGAAAAAATATCATGATGTAAGGCAAGCACTCCTATTTTGCAATCAGAAGGGAGGGTATGGTGGGGCTAAAGGCACTGTCCTCAGAACTAAGGCACATGCCCTCCTACTGCCTCAGTATTGATGTGAAATGGGGCTTTGTTGCAGAATCTCAAGGAGGCTGGGTGGGTGTGGTGCGGCAGCCAGTTCGGCTCTGATGATGAGCGCTTGAGGATGCGTCCTCCGCCTTCGGTGGCTACTTGGGCTCTGCAGCTGCTTTCACAGAGCTCTGGACGGCCCATCCCTTTATGAATTAAGCTCCTCTGGGACTTCTCAATAAAGCTGTGGCTGATGTTGGTGATACAGTGCCACAGTGGCAGCTGAAGAAGTCCACGCGTGTTGGAACCCGGCAGCCAGATAGAGCTGTGTACTCAGCGGGAAGAAGTGTGTGTTGGGAGCGAGCGCCCCTGCTCGCAGAGGGAAGAGGACAGTTGGTTTACTCCATGGCCTTCTGTGTCCAGTTCACATTGATGAGGCTGGATTGAGGCACTCCACATGACCTTGGTGAGGAGGTTTTCTCTAAGCCTACATTGACTCCAATTAGAAACTTCAAGAGAACCCCTGCTGGTCAAAGATGGCGCTGTGCTTAGGATCCTTGTAATGTAGCTTGTGTCTCCATCTGGGCTGCAGCAAGTTTCCAACACGAAGCCATCACTGCAAGCTTTTAATTTGTCCTTGTTTCTGTTTTTGAGTAAGTTGCCCCTTCTCCCTGGTAATTAGTATCAGAATTTGTTTTTACATCCCATTTTGATTTACTCTTAGGCCTGATCTTCTGTGTGCTTTGCTTGGTTTGTTTAAATATTTTATGGGTTGCCACAGGAGAATATTTCTTATCTTGAAATACTAAAACATTCAGCCACCCCGACCCTCCGTAGGGCTTGTGCTTGCCCTGAATCCACAGTCCCCCCACTCGCCATCGTCTCTCTGCCTCTGAGATTATTACTGTGCAATTGTCAAAGCACTGCTATTATTTCCAGAGAACTATTGCTCAGCACCCACATCTTTATGCATAGTGGAAGATGCGGACCACACCTGGGTGGCTCTGTGCGTAACAAGTGCGTGAGGTGTGCATCCTTTGTTGATACCTGGTGCCTCGTCCGTCCGTGAATCTTGCTGGGTCTGAGTTTCCTTGGATTTCACGCCCCTGGAACTGTGTGTCCGCTGTGCTTGAAGTTGCCTTCTCAGTTTAGCTGTCATCTCCCAGGAACGCTGAGCCTGACTTCTGTATCACATGAACTGGCCCTGCCTCGTGCTGTTTCCCGATGCTTTTTTTTGTTGTTCACATTTTTTTTATTAGAAAGTCAGATTTACAGAGAGAAAGAGAGACACAGATAAAGATCTTCCATCTATTGGTTCACTCCCCTCGTGGCTGGAGCTGAGCCGATCCAAAGCCAGGAGCCAGGAACCTTTTCTAGGTCTCCCACACAGGCACAGCGTCCCAAGAGCCATCCTTGACTGCTTTCCCAGGCCACAAGCAGGGACCTGGATGGCAAGTGAAGCAGTCAGGACACAAACCAGGGCCCATATGTGATCCCAGCATGCAAGGCGAGGACTTTAGCCACTAGGCTATCATGCCGGGCCCTGTTGTTCACATTTAAAAACAATTTTAACTTTGATTTTCCGGCACTCAAAGTTCTATGCTGTTGGGGACTATCTTTCTTGGTCATAACCCCTCTGTGCCATTATGAAAACATGGTGAAGGTTGTTGCCCTAATCTGGATTATAGATAAAAATAAAAATACAATGTCATCTCATCTAGGTCCTCATGACAACCTTTTAAGCAACTCATCCCAGCTGTAAGCAGAGGGTCTGGCTCCATGCGGAGGCCTTTTAGGTCCAGAGCAGACCGTGGTCTGAATAATCCTCGCAGGGACAACACCCATCACACAGTAAACAAGTTAATGTTGTGCGCCAGACACTGTTCCCAGACAGTGGCCTGCAAAGCAAAGGAGATAAGCTCAGGAATGCGTCAGCACTACACAAGGTGAAAGAAACATGGGTGGGCAGACCGGAGGATGCAGGGGGCCAGGCGGAGCTGGGAGGCTGACATTTTCCTTAGCCGTCTCTCCTCCACCTGCTACGAGAACCGAGATTTG
Organism: Ochotona princeps; assembly: GCF_030435755.1. Classification (NCBI taxonomy): domain Eukaryota; kingdom Metazoa; phylum Chordata; class Mammalia; order Lagomorpha; family Ochotonidae; genus Ochotona; species Ochotona princeps. Next base: position 62,023,624 of record NC_080844.1, on the reverse strand, counting down.
AATGGTAAGAAAACACCACCCTTAGGAAGAGCTGGGAGGAAAGTGTTCCAGAAACCGCACAGAGTAAGTGCAAAGGCCCTAGGGTAGGTGGGAGCCATGTATGTGTTCAGGACAGAACCACTGGCACTTGGAGTGAGAGACGTGGGCTGAGCAAGGGCAGAGGAGGTGGGGACCGTGTGGCAGCAGGGAGACTGGATTCCGTTGCATCTCAAAGGATGGCGAGCCGTGGCAGGTCCACAGCCTGTAGGCTCCTCTGGGCCGGCCGGGCAGCGTCCTGGAGGAATCGTGGCTTGGCGACGTCGCCTGTCTACCTCGGCAGGTCACCCATTGTTGCTGTGAAGTAGGATTTACGTGTCAAGGGGGTTTGTTCCTTTAGTTTCCACCCCATGAACACTTTCTGCCAGGTCCTTGAGACAGGCCTATGAGAGGACAAAGAAGGTTTTTCACCATCTTCATGGAGCCTCAGTGTACCTGGTGGGGGCGGAATGGGGGCAGTCTCCTCAGGATGGCAGGACAATGTGGCTTCAGGCACGAGGGTTCTAAAGGAAGGACATGGAGTGAGGGGGTAACAGGTGATCTGGAGAGAACTCTGTGACGTTGTTGTCTCCATTTTACTTCTAGGGATGCTAAGGATCAGAGAGGTTAAGTGACTCGCTGAAGGTTACACAGACTGTGAGACCCAGACCATGAAGCCCAAGCGAGTCCTTTGGTCCCTGAGGAGGGAGGAAGGTGAGCCACCTGCCTTGTTCGGATGATGTGGGAGAGACCAGTGTGGCCGTGCCCAGGGCAGCACGCGGCTGCACTTCGCAGCTCTCAGTGACCTGTGCTGCCCAGCCTGGAGTCTGGGCGCTCCCTGTCTCGGGTAACCTCCCCTTCACTGCTCCTGACCCTAGGATGGAGACATTGTGGTCAGAAGGGGAATAGGAGCCCCCGGGACAGGATGGGAACAGTCTTCCCGGTGCAAAGCCCTTCCCTTGTCCCCTTCTTCTCCGCCTCTAGAGGACTGGCCGGGGCGCATCTTCCACATGTCATTTTCACCATGTAAATTGCTAAGTTTTAGGGAGGTGCTAAGCTCAGCTCTGGGCACTCCGGTGAGCCTGGCAGCCCTGCTTCCCTTGGCACTTGTGTCTGGCCTCCTGAGGCACTTGCAGGAGGTGAGGTGGGGGACAATTCCTGCTGGGATGCCCAGGATTCACCAGACAGCCCAAGGCTGCTCCTGGTCTGAGCAGGGTGCCTTGCTCTGGGCTGCCACAACTCTCACGGTATTTTGCACAGCTTGAAACAAGTGAGGCAGCTTCTGTGATGTGTGACACAGGGGAGTTGGGGCAGGCAGGGGAGGTGGCTGAGGACAATGTGCACGCCCCCCACCCTAGCCCCTGGCACCTGTGAGTCTCGGGCAGCAGGTCTCTATGACCATCTGCTGCTCCTCCTAGTCTCTCTGCAGCCTGGTCTGCTTCAGGCTGGGAAAGGCTGCCAAGCCGGGAAAGGCTGTGCCAGATGCTCTCTGCTCCCACCCTCGTCCTGGGGCATCTCGTGGCTAGCCCGAGCAGTGTTCTCTCGCTCCCCTGAGTGGGGCAGTCACAGACTTGCTTCCTCCTGGCGGGCTGGCCTCTGCCCTGACTATCTCCACATCTGTCTGAGCGTATCATCCATCCAACCTCTTACAGGAAAGTGAAACTCAACTTGTCCCGACAGACCTTCGCTCTGCAGACCTGCTGCTTGGCTCCCCTGCTTGGTCCCAGCGAGGGTCGCCGGTTCATCCCACTGTAGAAGCTGGGCTATGGGAAACTCCCCATGGGCCCTTTCTCCTCTTGCCCTCTACCCCACATCTACCCAACACCGTTTTTACTCCTAAGCTTCCCTGGCATGTGCCCAGCCCTTTCCAGCTCTGCCCCAGCTGCCTGGTCTATAGTGCTGTGGAAGCTGGCTGCTCTGTGCTCCCACTCAGCATGCAGCAGCTAGGGCTACCCAGGAAAGGCGAGTCTGACCCCTCTTCCCCTGTGTCTTTCTTAGGGTATTAATGGAAGAGCTCATGTTGGCTTCTAGAGATCTGGCAGGTGTGTGTTGGGGAGGCACCCTGACCCTTCTCCACACTGCAGCCTTACTTGAAGCTACACTCGCTCATGCTCACTCCAGCCCAGGGATCTTTCTTCTGCCCCTCACCCCTGTCTCTCTGGGAGCCCCTGTGACTTCTCGCCTACTGAGCCCTGCTCAGCTTGGGGAGTGGTTGATTCCTGCTATTCCTGCCTCACTGGACCTCGGCGGTGGGGTGGGGTGGGGGCAGTGTGTGTGTTGTGGGGAGCTCTCATTGAGTACAGTTTAGAGGCATTTGATTAAGTGCTTGTGCCTCTCTGAGCTCACAGAGCCCAGGAAGCCTGTCTACCTTTTTGCTCCCACGGCCAGTACACTAGTTGGCTTTGTGGGCTGAGTAGAGGCCTCCTTACCAGAGGCAGTTGGTGGATGCCAAGCTGCCCTGCATGTTTCGGAGGGCATGGCACCTCAGTATTGGATCACGGGATTGGAACAATTGGGCTAAACTGCCACCATACCTCCTCCATCATCACCATCACCATCGTCGTCATGGCTACAACCAGCAACACCGCCATCACTGCCACCACCACCTCCTCCCTCTTCATCTTTATCATCTGGTGTTTTTCCCTGATGAGGACTAGGCTACAAAAACTCACTAATTGATTAATTTGGGGGAATGTTAGCACACTGAAGTTGGACTCTGATGTGGATAGCTTACTTGGTAGGCGGTGTTTTTTGACTAAATGTACTGCTTTTGAGGATGTGCACCTGCAGCTTGAGCAACACAGACCCTGACGGTGGAGCTGGGGTCTCATTTCTGATGTAAGCAGCCCAGGGTGAGCGCTTGCTGTGAGCCAGGCCCTGCCTCGGGACTGCAGAGGCAGCGCCGTCTTAGAACTTAGGATGGAAGGAAATGGGAACTCAAGAAGCAAACCAGAGGAGATGAACTTGAATAGCGATGCCAAAATGCCAACGTGAAAGCAGAGCAGAGGGAAGCAGCAGTGCCAGTGCCTGAGGGGCTGTTTGGTATTGCACGGCGTCTTAGCTTGCTGGCTGCATCACAAGCAACATGGACATCTCAATGGCCTGTGACAAGCAAGCTTTATTTACAGTTCCCCATTCACCTTGGGGGAATGATGCTGGCTGAGTTTTCGGATATGGGGTCCTCACAGTGGAGCTGGATTGAGTGGGAATCTGCAATTCTTCCTCTGGCTCTTGACGGCTGACTTATGCATTCCCCTGGCCAAAACCAGTGCCAAGGTCAGTGTCCCTGGAGAGAAGCTGCTTTAACCACAGAGAGCTCTGCCAAGCCCTGTGGCCAGGGTGTGGAGGAACAGTCCTACTGCCAGGAACAGACAACTGAGACCCACATCTAGTTACCCCAGAGCGTGGGGAGACCTCGGAAGTGGTGGCAGCCAAACTGAGACCTGAACGAAGAGGACCCAGGCCTGTGCTGGTCACAAGCCCGGCTGTGGGCAGTGGGCCCCTCTGGGACATGGCCCTATGGCAGGAATGCACTTAAAGAAGTGGACAGAAAAAGGACGAATCCGGGGTGGCTGGGCTGGAGCAGGTGGGAAGGTGAGTCAGGCAGTGAGGCCGGCTCCCAGGCACACAGGCCTGGCAGGGCATGGCGAGGAATTCAGGTCGTGCCACAGGAGGAGTGGGGTTGTGTACTTAGGACACTGCAGTGGCTGCCAGCTGTCGTGGGCAGACAAGGCAAGCAGCAGAAGTCAGCTTTGAAAGCCACCAGGAAGCACGACTGGCTCCTTGAGACTCATGTCTCTCAAAGGAGTTCAAGACCAGCAATACTCCGGTCCCTTATTCTCCTGCGGGCCACATAGCTCTGTTTCCTGGGCTCTCCCACCCCATGAAAGCCACTTGATTTGTTCTGGAAAGAGAGAGTCAGGGTGGGCCACTGATATGTCCCCAGCTCTCATTCAACCTCCTCCTAATTCAGAGCGGAAGCCTCAATAAGGAATCACTTTAGAAGAAAGTCTGTGCTTCAATTTATTGTTTTTTTTTTTTTTTCCCTGAAGTTTAAACATTCTCTGCACTTGAGTGGCTGTTGCTTATGCATCTGACTTATTTAGGCAATTTGCTATTGTGTGTGTGGTCCAGTCCAGCCTGTATGAGTAAAATGTATGTTAGACGTTTGGAAATGATCCAGTGGGCTGTGTGTGTTTGTGTGTGTGGTGGGGGCGGGGAGGGGAGAGGAGGAGGAAGAGGAAGGCTGAGATTGATGGGAGGAGAAGTAGCCGAAGAAAGAGTAAAGAAGAAGAGGAAATGAGAGGGGAGGAGAGAGAACATTTTGAGCAGCAATTCAAGCACAATGTTTGCAGATGCATAATATACGCTTAATTGGAAGAATTTTTTTTAAAGTTTTGGCTATTGCCTGTCTTGCGAGCAAGCACACCAACATGGTTTAGATTAGCAGTGTGGAAGCAACACAGGGCAGGGGAGTGCGTGACTGAGTTACTAAGAACAATGCGTGAGGCTCCCACCCAAAACCATGTCGGCAAGCAGAGGCTCAGAGCATCGTGCCCTGTCCGGCTTTGTCCCTGGTCATCCAGCACAGCGTGTATCCATTCGCCCATGAACTATTTTAGGAACAAGAAGCATTTCATCAAGGGCACAGTTGAGGTTTAAAATTTTGTTTGGCTCCCTTGCCAAGAAATTGGGCGTCCAAAAATTAAATATGAAAAAGTTTTAAGAGAATTGGAAACCAAGGCAGTGGGGTCTTCTTGCCAAATTGTAGTTATTACAAACCTCTGAGTGAATGGTATTGTGTAGTCACTTTAACAGGCTGTTCGTGTAGAACTCTGTCTTAAAGCTATAGTTTTTTTTTTTCAGATTTATTTATTTGGAAGTAAGAATGACAGAAGGCAGATTGAAAGAGCGTCCATCTACGGGTCATTCCCCAAACTGGATTCAATGGTTGGCTGGACAAGGCCGAGGCCAGGAGCCTGGGACTGCATCCCAGTCGCTCACAGGGTGCCAGGGATCTAAGTATTCAGGCCATATCCTATTGCTCTCCCAGGCTCATCAGCCAGGAGCTAAACTGGAGGCACAATCCCCAGGACTCTGATTGGTGTTCTGATGTAGGATACTGATGTTGCAAGCAGTGCTTAACTAGTTGTGCCATTCCCCATGCTGTAATTTCTGTAAAGTTTTTGATGTATAAGTAAAACTTAGCAGGCTAAGAAATGTTGGCTTTGTTACTCATGAACGGCATGAACTTGGCCAAGTCATCTCACTTTTTTATGCCTTTATTTACTTGTTTGTAAGGTGGAAGTGACAATGTGGTTTGTTTTGTTTTGTTTGTTACAGAAAAATGAATGCAATCATGTTTTTGTAGGTTTGTAAGGATGTGCAAATACAGAGGATAACTTTTATCAATGGTAATGAGTGGTAATGACAACTTTTGTCAGTGGTCATGATTGAGCTCTGAAGTTACTGAGAGTTAGGAAATCAGAATGTCAAGTTTTCTAGAAATCCATGGGGTTACGTAATAATCAAAGAAAAAGGCCAGGGCAGATGTTTCAGTTTCAGCGTTTGGGGTCTGGATTTGGAAGCTGGTGGGAAGCCGATGGTAAGCAAAGGTGAGGACACAGAAAATGAGACCAAGCCTGCAGTGCTTTCTGTCTCTTGCAGTTCCGCATCTGCTCAGCTAATCAAGTCCTTGGAGCCCCAGCTGGTCTCATTTCCACATATCACAGTTTCATCAGCATGGGCTGATAAACCATTTCCTCAGTAGAGAGAGGCTGCTACTGGCTGGGAGCAGCTCCCGGCCCCCAGGAAGGAGGGTGCCTGGACAAGGTGTACAGTCGAGGCAGGGGTGAAGTCCCCAGGACAGACACCTCCCATCTCAATACGGGAATCCATTCAGGCTCCTCTTGCTGTGTAGTTAGTGTGGATCCGTCTATTGCATTAATGAACAAAAGAATGAATGGAGACGAAAGCAGGATCTGGGGACCTCCTCACTCTTCAGGTCCCAGCAGGGTCTTGCCTGGTGTGTATATTTGTTTTCCCTAGCACTAGTCCCTTCCCTCTTAATTCCTACAGCTCTCCCATCTGGAGGTCTTGCAGTGCCTTTCTCTCTCCAAGTCTTAAGTCCACTCCTTCACTCAGTTCATTTGTTAAAAGAAAAGCTTATATTTGTCCGTGGAGCATCCGGCGTGTCCGTGGGGGTCTCTCTTCTCCCTGAGCACTCACGGGGGGCCATGTCTTCTATCGTCTTGAAGCTCATAGCCAGGAAGGCAGAATGACACACCAGAAGCCAACATTTTCCGAAAGAAGATAGACAAATGACCCAAAAAGCACAGAAAAAGATACTCAGCATCTTTATTCATTAGGGAAATGCAAATTAAAAATAAATGAGAAACCATTTCGTACCATTGGGACAGCTCTAATAGCGACAAAGCAAAGGAGCCAGTGCTGGCGACGCTGTGGAGAAGCTAGAACTGTCGTGCACTGGTGGTTAGAATGGAACACAGTGCAAGCACTGTGGGATACAGTTGGGAGGGTCCTCCAAAATTTCAACACATCGTTAACATAAAACCCAGCATTCCACTTTAGGTAGATATCCTAAAAAAATAAAACAAAATGATTGAGTTTATTTAATAATACTTAAACAAAAACTTGAATAAGTCACATCGTTTGCAGTCGCCAAAAGGCGTAGACATCCCACACGCTCACCCAAGGTGAGTGACCCCAGGTGCGTGACGAGGTGATCAGCAGGAGACAGAGGAGCGGCTCTGATGCGTGCTGCTGCGCGGGCTCCAGGAAGCGAGCTCTGTTACAATACAGAGCAGAACCTGCCACCGAGGCTTGCTCCCACACACGCGGGTCTTGAAAACATTGCCTCTGGCGAAGGAAGCCAGACACAAAAGACTACATGCTGTATGATTCCATTTACGTGAAATATCATGGGCGGACCATTCCCTAGAGACAGAAAGGTTGATGGGTGTCAGGGACTAGCGCAGGTGGGACTGGGGAGTGGCTGCTGGCCTGAGAGAGGGTTTCTTTCACGGGTGGTGGGCATTTCTGGAAGGGCGGTGATGGGTGCACAACATGGTGAACACGCTTCGTACCACTGGGGTATACATTTTAAGACTAGTTACATTTTATGTCATTTTTTTCCCCCAGTAAAAATCAATGCTTACCAATTTGCAAGCAGTACTCCTGGCTTGATGAGGACTGTGAGAGATAGGGTGCAGAGTGCCCCTGTCTGCAGAGTTTGGATAGGCCTGTTTTGTGGCAGGAGGAGGCCGCCTGTATTGAAGAGGAAGGGAGCATGCCCTGGGTAGAGGAATGTGAGGATGTGGAAGTGTGAGCCCGTAGGTCATGAGTCTCCCTGTAAGGCTGCTGCACAGGATGTGCTGGAAATGGTGTGATGGAGAAAAGCAAACCAGCCTGTACTGAGACTCCCCGTGTACCAGGCAGCATCTTCAGGGTCTTGTGTGGATGGACTGAGTTAATTCTCCCAACAACTCTGCTTCCCCTCCAGTTCTACCTACAGTGAAACTGAATGGGAAAGGTGCCTGCCTGACACGACACAGACTCTTCACCGGCACAATAAGAGCTCACACTGACATGGGTACAAAAAGGTGAGAAAAAGGGGCCTAGCACGGTAGCCTAGTGACTGAAGTCCTCACCTTGCATGCTCTGGGATCCCATATAGGCACCAGTTCTAATTTCAGTGGCTCTGTTTCCCATCCAGTTCCCTGCTTGTGGCCTGGGAAAGCAGTAGAGGACAGCCCAAAGCCTTGGGACCTTGTACCCATGTGGGGGGACCTGAAAGAGGCTCCTGGCTCCAGGCTTTGAATTGGCGCAGCTCCGGCCGTTGCAGCCACTTGGGGAGTGAATCAATGGATGGAAGATCTTCCTCTCTGTCCCTCTTCTCTCTGTATATCTGACTTTCTGATAAAATTTTTTTTAAAAAGATGGGAAAGAAGCTTCACTCCTAATTAATGCCATTTTGTAGGATGTCCCAAGGTGTGTTCTTTCAGGGACAACAACAGCTTTGTTCTTAGAGCTGAAGCGAAACTCACATGCTCCCCGTCTCCCAGGTTACAGAAGACAGTTTTGAGATCATGTTGCTTTTTATTATCGTTTTGGAGACAGATAAAATATAGTTAAACAGATATAAGCCAGACTTCTGTGGGTCACTGGTTCACAGAACATAGTTGGAGACCATTGCTGACAGTTTCTTAGCAGACACTGGCTCACCTGTTCAACCGCCCCACGTGATTCCAGCCTTACTGCAGCTCACACGTACTCTGAGTCCTTTCTCAGTATATTATATATATTCAAAAATTATTCACCAATGACAGGCTTATCTCCTCATGCTCAGATAGGACTGTGGTGACTCAAGGTTGATGAATGATCACCTGTCCAGTTCGTTATCTATGTCTGTTGGATCTGTTCATTAGCAGTTTCACTCCTGACCGTTGCAACCCTGGAAAATTCTTTACGGTTGTTCTATATGCCTTATGTCACCATTTTAGATTTACAAAAGCACTATAAAGATAATAGAATTCTTCATGCTCCGCGCCTAGATTTTCCTATTGGTGTATTTGTTACTGCAAACGAGTCCATATCAAAGCATTATTATTAAACAAACATGCTTCATTCAGCTGTCCTTCATTTTCAATGTCCTTCCTCCATTTCAATATCCTATCTAGGGTGCAATATCACAGTTATTATATGTATGTATCTCACAGTCCTGTTGCTTTAGAGTCCACTGGCTGTGATAGTTTCTCAGGCTTTCCTTGTTATTGTCTTAAATATTTATTATTTGAAAGGAGAAGTGACAAAGAAAGGTACTGAAGGAGAGAGAGAGCGAGCGGGAGAGATCTTTTACCTCCTGTTTCATTCTCCAAATGGCTGCAATAGCTCGGCCTGGAACAGGTACAAAGCAAGAGCCATAAAGGGGGACCATCTGGGTCCCCCTTGCCTCCCCAGGTATATTAGCAGGATGCAGAACTGGTAGCAGTTCCAGACACACTGATGTGGGATGCAGGCACTGCAGCTTTCCTCCCTCTCTGTGCCTCGATGCCCGCCCCGACTCTGGTTTGAAGGAGCACTGGTCAGGTATGATGCAGAATGCCCCCCATTTGGAATATTTTTCTGATTTTCCTCCATAATCAGACTAAGACTTTGGGGGAGGTCAGGCACTGTTACCATCATTTCAGCTCAAGGGACCCTCTGGTCAATGACATTCATGCCTGGATCCTGACCTTGACTGCTGGAACACTTGCCACTCTTTTCCCACATCCCCTACTGCTCTCTTATAAAGGAAGTCAATGGTTAGCACTTTGGTATGGTGGGTTAAGCAGTGCCAGCATCCCCTCTGGGGGACTGGTTCAAGTCCCTGCTGCTCCACTTCCCATCAAGCTCCTGCTAATGTGCCTGGGAAGGCAGCAGAGGATGGCTCAAGTCCTTGAGCCTCTGCACCTGCATGAGAGAAGAGAAGAAACTACTGGCTCGTGGCTTTGGCCTGGCCAGCCCCGGATGTTGGGGTCATCTGGGGAGTGAGCTAGCACATAGGAAGATCTTTCTGTCTCTCTTCTTTTTCTGCAAGTCTGCTTTTCAGATAAATAATCTTTAAGAATGAATTAAAGGAATTCACAAGCTCATCCACACTGAGTAAAATTTCATATTCTACTTCTTGGAGCTTCATGCTACTTATTTTCTCCTTTCCTTTCTCAGTGAAACAGGACATTTGTCAGCATACAATATGGATGACATTCCCAGGCAAGACGCTCTTTCTCTTGAGTCTTCCCTTAAGGGAAGATTTTCACCAGTGACACCACTGACATTTGGAGCAGAGTAGATCGATGCTGGGGTGGTGGAGCTGCTGGGGTATTGCAGGATGTTTATCCTTTGATGTTCATGTCTCAGATGTCACCCCCAGTTGGGATGGCCAATAGTGCCTCTAGTTGTTTGAGTGTAGCCCTGAGGACCAGAAAGCTCTGAGTCACAAACCATGATACTATTGTGCTGTTGTTAAAGAATCAATATACAAATAATTTCTGGGATGTCTTCCAGTGCTGATGACAAGCCCTCTAAGATATTTGTTGAATGAGATGAGTATCCCAAAATATCCAGAATTTTTTTTTTTCAAGGAGAGGAAGTTGCAAAAGAAGTCATCGGTACAACAGATGTTCCCATCAGGACTAAAGCAATGTTCAGGGTTTGGTTGCTTCCAATCCATGCCTCTTTTATTTCTTCCTCTATGACTTAACTTACAGAAGGCCAGTTGAATGGGAGTTGTGTGTATCTTTGAGAGGAGTATGGGTGATTGTAGTGACCTGTCTCTACTTTCCTAGCCTGAGTCTGTTGACCGAGATGTCTGAGCTCTAGAGAAAGCCCAGCTGCCAGTGCGGAACTGCAGGAGACATTTGGATATGAGTCACGTGTCCTGGGGTCTTAATGAGGACAGAGCAAAGCAGAGGCGCCACCTCCTCCTTCCAGAGAAGACGGTAAGGTCCCGCGAAGGTGTGTGTTCCATCCTGGGGCTGATGGAGGAGGTTCAGTACACCTTCTGAAGGTGGCGCTGCAAGGAGCAGCATCCCACTGGAAAGCTGAGCTGGGGACATAGAGAAGCTGCTCCGGTGACTATCAAGAAGTGAGTGGTCAAGGCCAAGCGGTGGTGCAGGGGGAGCCTTCTAGACTCTCCTTTCACAGCGACCCATTGGTGCAAAGGCCTGGAAGATTCTAACTGTCTGGCAGCTTAAAGGTCCGAAGGAGCATGTGGCCGGGAAAGACTGGGCTAAACAGGATGGATGTTGTGCAGATCTGACTTTGGAGCCTTGAGATAGGGTTCTTCTGAGAAAGGGTTCAGGTGTTGGTTCTCTTGTCTGCTCTTGGACGTCAGTACTGTAATAGATTTTTTTTCTTAAAAAAATTAGCCTAGAACAGTTGGGTCTAATTAGAGAATCTTGAAGCTAAATTATTGTTTAGTGTGTTCACATACGTGTGTGTAGAAAGACCACTAAGTCTTTCATTGTGTGAGATTCTGTACTCTGGGTCTATCTTGGCTGGTGTATATTTGTTTAATGGGCACCTTTCACATACGATTCTTTATAAACATTGGTACCCACTGTTTGGAAGAGTGTGGTTTGGGACTTGGGGCCATTAGTGCCCCTGGCTTTTATTAAGCTGTGCAGTGGGATTGCTTGTCTCCTGGGAATGGTGAAATATGCCCTTCTCACCCATGAGGTTTCTGATGCTAACGTGTTGTTTGTGATGATTCGGTGTTGATTCATGTGGTAAAGTTTATTTTTGCTAATTGCCTGTGAGTCAACAGCCATGTGCTGCTCTAGCAGGCAGGAGTAGCTCAGCATGCATGCTTTCACTTCTCTTACATGAAGAAGAAACTTGGAAGTAAGCGAACCACCTCTAGAAGAAAACAGTGTTTTCTCCCTAGACTAACCATCGCTGATGCCCACCACAACTCATAGCCAACACGTGAGACCTAACCAGGGAAGGGAGTGAGAATAGGGCCAGGTAAGCACCTGCCAGAGCATTGATTTTGTTGTGCATGAGAAATGAGTGTTGACATATTTATAAAGTAGATGGGACTGGGGAGTCTTATTATGGAACTGGAGTTAGGAACAACTATCAGAAAATAAAAACGAAGTGTACAAATTTCAAACAATTGAAAAAAATGGAAAAAATTGAAAAAAATTTGATCCAGTCAATGGAAGGCAGGAAAGGAGAAGAAAACAAAACCAAAGAAGTATAGTGAAAAAAAAAAAGTAAATTCACTTGATCTTCTCAATAGATACATTAAACTCCTTTATGCTAAGAATCTGTTAACCAGCTACCTATACCTCCATGTGGAATCCCACTCAACTAAAGTAGAGAGCACCCTGCAGACTTTGGACCCACCCCCTTTGAGTCTAGGAACATAGGTTGCTGCTGTTTAATATAATATAGGGACTAGACAATCAAACAGAACATTGACAGTTTAATGAGAGGGTTGGGCCTATTAGATTCTCCTTGCTGATGATATGAGTGAAATAGAAACCTATTAGGAAGAACAGAAGATTACAATTCAACAGCCTAGGACATTTGCAAGACTAAGAGCAACTCAGAAAAATCATTTGCACATCTCCAGTCCGGTGATCATCAGTAAGCAAGTGAAACAGAAAGCAAAATGCCATCAAAAACTGGCAACAAGGGTTGTAAGACCATCCAGCAATTAGCAGAGTGTGTTTTGAGGGTAGCACTTAAGAAGATAGGAGTACTAATTTACAATTCCAATGTGATCCAAAACCTAATTCCAGTAGAACTTTTCTAGGAATATAGCACAACTATTCTATGCAGCGAAGAGTAAAGGTCCACGAAGGCTTGATTACTTTGCCAAAGAAGAGGAAGAAGAAAAACTTTTATTACCAAAATGAAGAGAGTACAAAATTGTAGAAATAAAAGCAGTGTAATATTCCTACAAGAACAGAGCAATAACAGAAATAGTTCATGGGCTGATTCCCATAGTTGGTGTAAGAGTCATTGGATAACAGGACAAATTGCTCAATAATCTATGTTAAGAAAACTGGCTCACTGTAGAGATAAAAAAAACTAGTGCTTACCTTCCGTTATAGACAATATCCAACATAACGAAAGACCAATAACTGGGGTGAAAGGAATGATGTTAGTAAGAAGGAATTGTAGAAAATTGTAGACAAAGGATACGAATAGTAATTCACAGAAGGGGAATATGAATGGGTAGCAAATATGTAAAGAGATGCTTGAAATCAACACCACTCAGGGAAATAGAAGTTAACAGTCTCTGCCTGATTTATTGGCAAAAATAATATCCAAGGTATATGCGTGGACTGGTTGTGCTTGGAAGCATAGGAACTCTTCTGTCCTAGTACTGATCAGAAACCAGAGTAGCAGCTGGGGCAGACTTTTTCAAAGGAAGCATGTGTTGGTATACGAGTTTAGAACCCCCCTTGGAGGTCATCTCAGAAAAACATCTTTTCATGAATCCAAAGGAAAACCTGGATGCCAATGTTTGTTGCTTAGTGTTTACATCGACAGGAACTGGAGTCGATCTGTGCGTCGCTTAGAGGGAAAAGAGTTCACAAAAATGAGTGCGTGGGCCTCAACCTAGTAGACAAACGACAAAAACCTTACTCATGGCAACAGGCATATGTGGCATTGAGTTATAAAAGGGAAAAAGGTGATCTTTAGGTCAGAGCCACATGCGGACACCTATAAATGTAAGGCTCAGAACTGCTGCCCATGTTGGTAGGAGAATGATGGTGAGGAATTGGGGGGGGAACAACACAAAAGTAAAAGAAAGTAACACAGCAGACTTACTTGGACTCGTTGAAGCTGTGAGGCTATGAACAGAGGCAGAAGATTAAGTCAGCCATCCACCTTTGAAATACAGAAAGCAACGTAAAATCAGTCTGTGTTTACATATTCCTCTCTCTGTTTTCTTGTTTGCCACTAAACAAGAACATCTTACCGTGGGAAGTTTTGCACTTTGAAATTAACCCCTGAAGCCAGGAACTCAATTTCCGCTGCTGTGATTTGAAGGAAGCTCATGGCCACATCGTTGATTTATAGAGGCCTAAGGAGCGTTTTTTACCTGGGACTGGCGCTAGCCTGACAAAACATCCCAGAGCCCTTCTGTTTCCAGAAGCCAGGTTGGTGAGCAGGCCTCCCCACCCCTGCCTTGCCTGCACAGACTCTGAGCTCTGACTGATGCTTCGTTTCTTGTCGAGCCGCGTCAATTATATTAGCAACTTTATGGGCTGATATCTGAGCCCCTGGCAATCCCACCAGGCAAATATAAGTTGTCACAGGCAACCAAGTCCTCAGACAAAGTCCAGGTTTCCTAAATAATAACTATGGAAGATTTATTTTTTTTCATTGAGAGTTTGTTAGATTCCTTACATTTTATTTGTAACAGGGTACCAAGCGGACTGATTGGATCTTGATGGCATGCTCTTCTGAAGGGGCCTTTCTGGTCTGCTAACGTGCCAAGGGTTGGATTAAGGGACCTCGGATAGGCCCACTCATCGGACTCCTGTTTTAAGCTTCAGTTACAACTGAACTATCCTGGTGTATTATACTCTTGGACACAGTATTTTCTCACTTTCATTTGGTCCTCTCAGGAGGCTGTTCTGATTTTATAGCAATCCACGCCCTGCACACAACAGGTTTCAACTGCAGTTATTATTTGTTCTACGAAGACACAGAGCATCTGGAATATATCCTTTGTCCAATAAATGTCCGTGAACCCAAAGCCTATATAGTTCCCCTAGAAGTCTTTATGCCTCTCCCTAATCAATTTTTGTTAGAGCAACGTTTCTAACGACAATACTACTGTGGAAGTTTGTAATTCTAGGTATTTAGCAGATTTCCTAATAATCCATTTCATTGTTGTGGGTCCACATGGAATTTCTCATTGTAAATAGGAGCCATCTAAAGGAGCAGCCTTCTGCCTGCAGGTTGGGTGTTGACTTACTCTGTCATTTCAAGCCAAGCCAGTGGCAGAGATGCCTTTTGGAACAAGTTACCAGTCTCCTGAGACGCAGAAGGATGTCAGGAAGGTAGAGTAATCCAGCTATTAAAAGCATTACATTTTGTTACTTCTCACTTTGGCAAGCTCAGATTTCAGAAAGACAGAGGACCATTAACCAAATTCTTCATCCTTTCCAGTCTCCTTGGTCAGAACTCACCTGTGTATCCAACTGTAAACTAATGTTTGAAAAGCAATGGTTTCTTTAAGTAATTCACTTTCCTGTAATTCACTCATTCTGCTCACCTAGGAGGATTTTCTCATTCCCTTAACGAGCCCTTACTATATCTATCCTGCATAGTTTTTTTTTTTTAAAGAACCTTTTTATTGGAAAGTCAGATTTACAGAGAGAAAGACAAAGATCTTCCATCTGCTGGTTCACTCCCCAAGTAGCTGTAAGAGCCAGAGCTGAGCTGATCTGAAGCCAGGAGCCAGGAGCCAAGAGCTTCTTTTGGGTCTCTCACATGGGTGCAAGATCCCAAAGCCTAGGGCCATCCTCTACTGCCTTGCCAGGTCACAAGCAGGTAGCTGGAAGGGAGGTGGAGAGGTCGGGATGAGAATCGGTGCCCCTATGGGATCCTGGTGCATTCAAGCCAAGGACTTCAGTCACTAGGCTGCTGCTCTGGGCTCAGTTTTTTTTTTTTTTGTTTTCATAAAAGGCATTTTTGCTGAACTTTGTAGAGATCTCTTCTATGCATGGATTTCAATTTTTTTTAAAAGATTTATTCATTTTATTACAGCCAGATATACACAGAGGAGGAGAGACAGAGAGGAAGATCTTCCCTCCGATGATTCACTCCCCAAGTGAGCCGCAACGGGCTGATGCGCGCCGATCCGAAGCCGGGAACCTGGAACCTCTTCCAGGTCTCCCACGCGGGTGCAGGGTCCCAATGCATTGGGCTATCCTCAACTGCTTTCCCAGGCCACAAGCAGGGAGCTGGATGGGAAGTGGAGCTGCCGGGATTAGAACCGGCGCCCATATGGGATCCCGGGGCTTTCCAGGCGAGGACTTTAGCCGCTAGGCCACGCCACCGGGCCTGGATTTCAATTTTTGCACCAAAATGAACTTATCTTTTAATTAATTTTTTTAATGAACTGCCTGAACCAGTTTGGTATTTTGAAATTTTAAATAATAAGCAATCAAAAATGAGATAGTGATATGATACAAGAATACTATTACTTACCTTAGAGAGCAGTTATCAGACTTATACCTGCTAGGAATGTTGCAAAGATAAATTGAAGAATGTACCTTTGTAGTTCCTGGTTAGTATCTGCTCAGTAACTAGGAACTGGGTGAGTTCAAACAAGAACTGCCGGCAGGGGCTGTCACTTTGCTGCCCTCACTGCAAGCCTGGAGAGTGTTTTGATCTTGAAGTGATGCTGGGGTGTCCATGGCTTTTGACAGTTGACAGTAAGGACAGAGTACTGGCATCTACTGGCTTGCTAGAAAGACTGGGTGTGGATACTCGTGGAACTGGGCACCATGCCTGCTCTTGGGGAAGGTCTCTCTGCTGGTGCCTCCTCTGCTGCTGCACACCCACTTACCCTTGCCCAGGAAGGCACTGGACTTACTATGCCGCAAGGGTCGGAACAGCACTGCATGAAGGCCCATTTAGGATTAAGCTGGTGGGTGCATGCATGCCGCTGGGGTGGGTGGTAAGAAAAGACAGGACAACTTCCCAGGCCAGAGCTCTTCTCTCCTGTTTTCACTTGCTGAGAATCTTGGGCAACCCACTTTTCCTGGCCTAGCTTCTACTTCTCGAGGTCAGTGCAGGGGGTCTCTTGGGCCCTTTTCAGCTGGGATGCATTGTGATTCTGAATTCAGGGGTGGTTGCATCTCCATTGTGCCTTGCCTGATGAAGAAGGTTGGGATTGGAGAATCAACAGCTTGGACCCATTTGTGCAGAGCCCTGCTTTTTTCTCAGCATTGCACAGAAGCTTGGCTCAGGTTCCCTGTTTTATAAAACCACATAATATGTAGTCATTTGATAGACTAGGACTATCTCTGGTGCTGTATTTTGTGGTCCTTTTGGAAGGGACTGTGAAAAATGATTGAAAGGCATGTAGAGGAAAGAAAACAGAAGTGGTGTGGCTCCACATGTCAGCAGAAATCAGGTTTGAATTTGTGAACCACTCAGTAGTGTGAAAGCCAAGTAATTGGAAATAAATCAAAATTACCAAACACATTTTTCTATTATCCTTCTTTAAATATTTGCTACATCCATTACAACACTGTGGCCCATTGACCTTTTCCCGGGGACGTTGATTCTTGGGGTTGTTGGCTTTTGTTTCCCTACGGCAAGTAATCACTTGAACTCCTTGGCACTGCTCTTGGCCATGAACCCCGTAGGGTAGCTGTGTGGGGAAGACTAATGCCTTCCCCGGCTGCCGATCTGGGTCTGAACTCGCTTGGTCTACGAGTCCCACAGGCCCAGCAAGCCAATATAAACACACTGATTCCCCTGAACTCGTTAAGAGGAGTTTGGTTGGGTTAGTGAGAAGTCCAATTACTGGCTCCTGAAACACACAACCAGGACCCACAGTTCAGATATGTCACAACAGACCGAGAGCGAGTGTTCCTTTTGAAGAAAAACAAAACAAGACGTGGACTTCCTGGAGGAATGTGATATGATATGAATTTGAAAATATTCCCCATACAAAAGGTTTTCACGTTGTGCATTCCAACCGATACCTGGGACGCAGAAAAGGTAAATTCATTAAGCAGATTGTATTTCAAGCGGAGGAATGTTGTGGTGGACAAGATGTAACAGCAACATCGCCCCGAGCCACATGGGCTCCTGGAAGCAGCTGTGTCAGACACGCTGTCAAGTTGGGGCAGGAGTGACCTCTTTGCATTTAAAGGGAGCCTTGGCTGCTTGTAAGCTTATCCTCCAATTTTTAAAAAATAGTGTTTGCTGACATACAGCCTTCATTAAGCTGCCAGAGCCTTAAGATAATAGCAGGAAGCTCTCCCAAGATAAACCCAATATGGTAGTCTGGGGGGAAAAGAGACACTATCAATTAAATCATTAATGGATTTTTGGAATGCCTTCGAAATGGGGCGCCCATGCACTGCACACAGGAAAATAATGGGGAAAATGTCTTGTCTCCTGCCATGATTCTTTTTGGGGCCAGAAGACTCTCCCTTGAACTCCCTGTGTTTATAGGGCAG
This sequence comes from Ochotona princeps, assembly GCF_030435755.1. Lineage (NCBI taxonomy): Eukaryota > Metazoa > Chordata > Mammalia > Lagomorpha > Ochotonidae > Ochotona > Ochotona princeps. The sequence continues at coordinate 62,005,880 of NC_080844.1, read as the reverse complement.
GGAACGAAGCTTGTTTGAATTGGTTTTGTTTTGAGTTGGTGCGGGTTTTTCCTCTCAATTGCAGAATGTATTCTTTGCATTTCTGCATCTCTGAACCTGCTCTCTCCTTTCTGTAGCTGTGCCAGAGTTTATCACCAGTCACTTCTGGGTAGGGTTAACACTGCAGTCACTTCCTGTCTGTCAAATAGTTGTTGTGTCCATCAGCATTCTGGGTGTTACAGGCCGTATGGGGGATTTTTACTTGAAATGGCTAATTTTTTAAAAAATTTAACCTGAGATGTTCACACTGACCGTAAAGAGAGTGTTCCAAGTTAAACACATACCCATCAAGTCAATGGGAACACTACAGCAGATCTGTAAACCGAGCCCAGTAACCAGCCTTTGCCTTAAGAGTACAGTAGGAGGCCGTCGTTCCCTTTGCCTGAAATCGCAAAGATGGGAGCCAGTTAATGAGAGCAAGAGCTTTCACACTCCAGCAAGCATCAGGATCCCGGGGAGAATTTGTTCACAGAGGCGTTGCAGGTCCTAGTGCCAGAGTTTCTGATTCAATGGGCAGCTTCCAGCAGGGCCGGGTACTCCTGCTCTGGCCAATCCTGGGGCACACTTCGGGAGCCATGGCTATGGGAACACAGCCACAATGGACCTTGATATGAAAGGGAAGGTTGTTGAAGAGCAGGGGCTTGGTGCAGAGGCTGCACATCTGCTTCCCACCGTGGAGTGCCTGGTGGAGCCTTGACCTCACTTCCGGTCCAGCCTCCTGCTCACATGCACTGTGGGAGGGAGCAGGTGAGGGCTTGGGCATGCAGGTCTCTGCTCACTGCGTGGAACATCTCGTTGAAGTTGTGGGCCCCTGGCTTCAGCCTGGCCCAGCCCTGTCTGTTGTAAGCATTGGGGGATTAACCAGTGGATAAGATTGGTTTTCTCCTTCTCTTTTTCATTCTGCCCTTCAAGTAAATAAACTAGAAACAAGAGAGGTATTGAAATCCATGCTGTGCATCGTTTATCTTGTTCCACTGAAAAGAGACAACATCTTAGGAAAAACACAATAGTCTCTCCTTACCCACAGTCTAACTTATCATGCTCTTATTTGCCTTTAGTCAGCTGTGCTCTAAAAATATTAAACAGAAAATTCCAGAAACAGTCTATGTTTTAGGCTGCATGCTGTTCTGAGTGGTGTGCTGAAATGTTGCTCCATGCCGCTCCGTCCTGCCTCCCTTGACCGGCAGATCCACATGGTAGGCACTGCCAGCCCGTCGGGTACTCCACTGCCATTTTGACTTTCTCCCATCAGCCATCAGGCTGTCCACTGCGTGTGCAAAAGCAGCCCTTATCTGACGAATGGCTTCGAAGTGCCAGAGCGGCGATGCTGGCAATTTGGATATGTAAAGTCCTATTTCCTTTCAGAGAAAAGGCAAAAGCTCTTGGCTTGAGAAAAGGAAAAAAAAAAAAAACCCTTGAAAGCTGCGGTTGCTAAGCGCTGCAGCACTATAAGATTTTTGAAAGAGAGGGACCACATTCAGAAATTTTTATTACAGGATACAACTACAATTGTTCCAATTTATTAGTAGTGATTGTTGCTCACCCTTCCTGTGCCCAATCTACATGTTACACTTACATGGGCGTGTGTGTGTGTGAGTGACTGTACGCATTCCTGACCCCATCAGCTCTCCTCCCAACCTCTTCCTACTTTGTTTCTCTTCCCTCACACTCGGCATTTCCCTTGTCCATGAAAGCTTCTCCAGTGCCTGTGGATTGACTGATTCTAAAAGACGCACTCTTAGAACTGAGCTCTCTGCTTGTCACTTGAGTGTTTTAATGTCTGACATTAGTAAACATTTCATGACGGACTTCGCTTGCAGAAACTGACAGATGTCTTTGCTGTCTGTTTGGGAAGACTTTAAATCCGTGAGTTCTTAAAAAAGTCAGTGTCTTGGGTTTTCAATTGCCCCCAAATGTGTTTGTGATCAAGGTGAAACCCATAAGGATCTTCACTTCCCAGTGAATTGGGAACAAGTAATTCAAAAAATTACAGGATGGGTGAGAGCAGCCGAGCATCTCAATGCTTGATTATCTTCCAAAATTAAAACTCAGCAATTAGAAGCAGGAGTCACTACAATTCCCAAACTGGGGGAAACCTTCATGAATTATTATTTTTTTGGAAAAGTTTTAAATAAATTTGCAGAGTGTAAATGATTTATAATCTCATTGATGCGAAGCCTGCCTGCAAACGTCAGAAATCTATCACCTATTCTGAGCATGTCGGTAAACAGTGGCTTGAGAATATGATAAAACGTGAATGTCTCTACTTGGAAGTGGAAGGAAGGGAGAATCCCATCTAGGTGGGGGATAGATTTTCTTGTGCAAGGGAAGCAAACAAGAAAAACCCAAGACTTCCACGCCTGCAGTCACCTCTTTGGCCTCGGAAACTTAGCAGCGTGGAGCTGGGAAGCTCCCGGCCGCTCCAAAGCAGCCAGCAACTGTTCCTTGTCTTTGTGTGGTATTCTTTCCCTTTTCTTCTCCTTTTCATCCCTGCCTCTCCCCTACTTGGTCCCTTTTATAGTCGGGGCCCCATGTGAGCTGGCCTTCTGGCTTGCCCGGCCTCTCCCTGCGGGGAGCCACATGTGACAAGCCCAGCTCACTGTCTCTTCCACCTGTTCTCAATAGTCTCACCCGGACTGCCATGGGCTCCCTGTGCTTCCCTGTAAATGTGCTCAAAAGGCTAATTGTGGTTTCTCAGTTACAAACTCGATATGAGGTGACAGTTTAGTGGCCAGTCCAGCTGCACTGGGAGTTGGCATTATCCATGCTTTTCTGCACGCATGCTTACTGGGCTGCACAGCTCCACTGTTTTCCGGCTGATTTAGCCTTCTGTCCCCTGTGGAGTGCACAGCCTGGATCCCTCAGTCTGCTCAGAAACTGGCCTCCGTTGCCTTTAGGAGCCTGGCAGCCCACGGGGGTAATGAAGAGGTCTGGCGTGTTGGGATTGATCTCTTGGATGAATCGCAAGGACTCATTGTTTTTCAGACGACAGCAGGATTGCTGCTTGCACACCTCTCTAGGGGAGAGGTGCTCCCCAAGTGTTCCTCGTCTCTGGACTGCTTCCTGGCCTCTTTTAGCTCTGAGATGTGCTCACTGAGATGTGCTCACTGTGTATTGTCAGTCCTTGCCTGAGCTCTGTGAAATCAGTCTCTGATCAGGGAGAAGACAGAAGGAGATAGACCTCCTGGGAGGCTCGAGGAGCCAGGAGGGTTCAGAGCTTCCAACACTGCCCCTTGGATCCCACGAGCGGTCAGGCCTGGTACGGTGCTGGCTCCAAGACTCTATGGGAGGAGTAACTTACAGACACAGGAGTCTGGACTTGAAGAGTCTGCACTCCGTTTCATTGCCGTGGTCCTCCCTGTCTCCCTCATTCACTCGTCTGCACATTCCTCCTCCTTTCACTGGGAAGGAGGAGGGGAGCATGGGAGTGGCAGGTGCTTCTCGACTGCATGGCCATGAGCTTCCAAGGCAGAGGAAGCCAGTGCGAGCTTGCACAATGAGTGTTGACCGAGACTCTGGGCAATGTTTTGGCATCTCTTGACAGCTGCTGCCCTGAGGCCTCCTGAGGCTTCTAAAAGACAGCAATCATCCAATCATGTTCTGACTTCCTCAAATAGGGAAAGCAAAAAACTGACATGGTAGTGCAGTGGGTCAAGCTGCAGCTTGTGATGGTAACATCCCACTTGAGTGCTGGTTCAAGTCCTGGCTGCTCCCCTTCCAATGCAGTTTCCTGCTAATATGCTTGGGGAAGCCGCTGAAAAGGGCTCAAGTGCTTGGGCTCCTATTGTTCATGTGGGAGTCTGGTTGGAGTTCCAGGCTCCTGGTTTGTGCCTCCCCTCTCCCTTCCAGCTTGTATGGCCATGCAGGGTATAAAAGAGTAGATGGAAGATCTTTCTCTGTATCTTTCTTTAGCATGCACGTGTATGTCTGTCTTTGTCCTCCTCTCTCTGGAGTTCTACCTTTCAAATAAATCTCACAAAGAAATCAAATTGTCTTGAGCTTAATATCTTACCCATCAGTGAGGGTACAGAAATGTGTCGAATGCAGGTGGTCCCTCATCTGCCCACAGAATTTGCTTTGTGATGTCTTAGGATGCAAAGCAGAGGGACGCAAAGGGTAGAGTGGGAGTGTCCCAAAAGGGAAGGACACATCTAGTTCCCAGCAAGAGAGCCTGCATGGGATCTTTCCTAGAAAAGTGCTCCATGAGCTGCATTGTACAAGACTAAGAGCGGCATTTCAGGCTCCAGGGGCAGGAGAGCACAGGCCTGGAGCCAGGTAACCCTGTGCAATGTGCAGGGTCAGTGAGGAGCTTCATGCAGTAGGCATGTATGTCTGTGTGGTCAAGGTAGTTGACCAGGCATGTGGGTCAGACAGCAGCCAGCCTCTGATGCTATGATGGCAAATGTTTCTTGTGATTTCAGTGTGATCAGCCTAAGTAACAAACAATTATGTGAGCTTTGACGGCCGAGCTCGCGCTCACCTCCCAGTTGCGATTCAGATCCTGTGTGCGGTCTCTTGTAGGCTAATCTGTAGACTAAAGAAAACATAATCAAAGTTGGGGTGCGTTTCAACCCCTCCTGCACACACAGCGGATTCCACAGCGTAGGTGACGGCTCTGTGGAGTTTGCTGGGCTTCCGCCGCCACTGCCGCGGAGCAGGGGCTGAGAGCCGTGTGGGACGGAGGGCAGTGACTGCAATTATGCCGGCTGCTTACGCATTCCACAGGGCTTGATCTCCACGTGCCTCGACAGAGCCCAAGCCTGCCCGTCTCCAGACTCACAGTCTGGCTCCCATTCCAGCAGATCTAATAGCTCCTTATTTCTTTTTCCAGTCTTCATCAACACACTTCTCAGTAATTGTCTTCACATCCCATTACTGTTTTCTCGAATATTCTCTGTAAAGGAAAACCAACACCCAACCTGGCCCTTCTGCTAAATGTTGGCAGATGCCTCGTAAAGCGTGAGGCAATGCAGCTGAAAATCTGTGGTAGCAAGCCATTCGATTGTAATGAACTCTCCCCACGGAAGGGATTTTGCTAGAGCTACACCATGTCTTTCACTGGTTTCCTTTAAGGCCAGAAACAAAGATGAGTTACTGCCTTGAAAAGGGCGAAGCAGAAAGAGCCTCTTTCCTCTCTAAGCCATGTGGTGGACATGCAGTTGGTGGATGAAGAAGGCATGTTGACCCGCCAAGTCCAGACTCCTCTCTCAGTATTCAGGTGCTGAAATCCAACAAGAGATACAACAAGAAACTGAATTGGCACCTTCCATGTGTTAGCATGCCATTGATATTGATTTCACTGTGTATGAAGATTCATTCAGAGCTGAGGTTTAAGTTAATGCAGCTGATGCGATGCCCCCTGAAAGTGATTGCACTTCATCCGTCACTCAGTTATTGGTCATTGGCAACAGGATTAATGGCATGACCCCAGGGACCTGACACCTCTAAGTTTGAGTTCAGTCAGGGAATGGGTTCATTATTTTTAAGGAGAGGCAATGGTTTTGGGGTGGGTGCTGGGTAGTGACTCTCGTTATGTTTCCCATCAAGGTGTGTGTCTTAACAAGAACTGACTCTGGTAGCAGGAGATCATTGATCTTTTTCTCATTTATGTACAAGGGACAGCATTCCAGGCACGCAGCCAGTCGAATAGAGGTCTGTGCTATACAAGGCCTCGGCACCCAGGTGAACATCTGTGGATGGAAAAGGGCATTTCTGAACATACACATGCACACACCCGGTCTCAGCCTTCATTCCCCTGAGAGCAGAGCCTGAGACAACACCCATGGTTTATCTGGGGAGGAACAGGGTGAGGGATGGAGAGGGTGGGGAAGGGAAAGAAGGCAAGTCAACCAAGGGCTGTTCTGCGGAGTCGGCCACTCCTCCAAAGGAGACACGTTCCAGTTGAGCCAGAGGGACACAGCTACCCGCCCTGGCCAAGGCCACCCGGGCCTACGCACCTGCACTGCCTGTGAGTGCACGTGCATGGACTGGGCCCCACCCCAGGGTGTTGGAGAAGCTCCAGGACAGAAGGTGAGAGCATGAGTAGGCACCCACCGGCTACTGCTGAGTGAAACTCTCTGAATGTCCACTGACTTGGTCATGAAGTGGTGCCTGGAGTAGGAAGTGCCACCCAGGCCACCCAGTACATCTGGAGAGGCACACACAGAAGAGGGCTGCCCCTGGCCTTAGCCTTACTAATGCCAGCAAGGTATGCAGGCCCTGGGATTTGTGCGCTGGTCAATGTCATCACCCTAGCCTCCCTCAAGCCTGCATACTCTGTCCCTGCCCCCAGAGGGATTCTGTCCTCTAGGACTCTAATGCTGTCTTTAGTCTAGGCTTAGTGCAGAAAAGACACCTTTGGGGGACCTGATATTGAAAAGATACTTCCCCCCCCCCCAGAGCTGTATAGAATTGCTGCATTATTTATAAATAATGAAATACACAGATTTCAGTGTTCGGTTTTATCCATTTTGACAAGTGCATATACCTCTATAACTCATGCCCTGGGTAACATCTCAGCTCTTTCCACTGTCTCAGGAAATGTCCCAACATTCTTTCCTGGTCAGTCCCTCTCCCCACTGGTTCAATTTCTATTAGTGTATTCATGTTCTCATGTTAAAAACTTCAGATAAATGTGAATCATCTTACTGTTTTATGCCTGGCTGAACTCATCATAATCTTTTTGCTCAACACTCAATGTAATGTCTTAGAAATCCATTTGCATTGTTTCTGTCTGTGCAATTTAAACCTGTTGACTGTTGCCTAGTATTCGATTGTGTCAAGCCACCACAATTTGCTGATCCATTTCACTATTAATTGGCACTGGGGTGATTTCCAGTTTGGATCTGTTTGAATGAAGCTGCTCTGAACAAATGTTTTTGTGAACCTGTGTTTTCCTTTGTCCTGACTAATTCCTGGGAGACCAGTGAGTCAAAAGAGAGATGCCTGGTTAACCATATAGGTTGAAGATCGCGTATCAGAAATGCTGGAGACACAGAGCGGCTCAGATTTCAGAGTGGTTCAGTGTTGGAGTATTTACGTAGAGTCTACAGGCTGACAAATCCCACTTGAAAAATCTGAAAACCCAAGCCCACCAAAATCAGAAAAAAGTTTTTAGATGTTCAGGTTAGGGTTGCTGCATCTGAGTGACAAAAGCTCTTGTCACATGTTACAAAACTAGCAGGTGTGTAAAATGTTCCGGTAACTCTATACGCTTGCCAGTATCTGGTGTTATCAGTATTTTTTTTTTCCATTTTAGTTATTCTGGTGACTATGTAATAGTATTTCATTGTAGTTTTAACTTACATTTCCCTGATGACTAACGGTGTGGAGTACTCTTTCATGTACTTATTGGCCATTTAAATATTTTCTTGGGGAATTAATTGGGGGAAATGTTTTGCTTATTTTTAACAGGTCTGTTTGCCTTTTATTGTTGAGTGTTATGAATTCTTTACGTATTTTGAAGTGAAGTCCTTTATCAAATATGTGCATAGTGACAGCTCTTTCCCATCCATGTCTTGCCTGCCCAGTTTCTTCATGATGTTTGTTGATGAGAAAATGTGGTAAGACTTTGATTCAGTACAATGTTTCCCGTTGGTATGTGCTGTTTTCTGTTCCCTCTCTAAGTAACCTTTGCCCATTCCAAGGTCATAAAGATCAACTTCTTCTTATGGTTTATTCTAGGAGCTTTGTGCTTTTATGAGGCATGTGCGGGTTTGTTCGGGAGAGGCAATGCAATTTAAGAGAGGTTAGTAGTCAGAATTTTTTTATTACTCAGGCACATTGGTGGAGACGCTGCCTCCCAGCCTGATGAACGAAGGAGGCCTTTGAAAATCCCGTCTCAGTAACCCATATTTACATTAAGATCGCTCTGCGACAGTGTATGAGGTAGGCCTACGATGCACGGGAGGCGGCTTCAGCCTGTTCCTTGTGTTGACTTTGGGAGATGCTAATCCCGGTCCGCATGGTGCTTGTCACCACCCACAGGTCACTGTGCTGTGGCAACCTGACTTATGTGAAATGCCAGTGTTGACGCTTCTTTCCCTAAATGAATAGGCTTTTTATTTAACTGGTGGCTGCCGACTTTGTGGGGATTGCCAGGTCATTAAAACGATGTTTGTTTGAATTTGGCAGAATGAAAAATTGGACTTATATTTACTTTTTTCTGGTTCCCAAGTCTGTTCTCACCACTCACCCCCTAACAATACCCTTTTGATTTCATGAAGAAGTCTTTACAAAGCAGATTGAAATGTGGTGGAGGTTTCTGGCATGTTCTGGACGTTGTTGGTGTGTGGCATCGAGTCTCTTGTCTCCAGTGCCCACATAAGAAGAAGAAGGGGAAGAGGCCCTGGGTTTAACAGGCGAGTTAGGAACAGCAGCATCTTTTAAACATGGCTTGTTAACCGTGTTGTTGGATGCTCTCTGCTCACTAGTTTAGGCGATAGGGCATCCTGACATCGGCATTTGGGAGGAGGGGGAGTTAGGTTCTGTGTCCTGCCATTTACCAACACGACGATTTCCAGCCTGTTGTTTCTCTTGTTGAGCCTCAGTGTTTTTACCTGTACGATGGGAATTGTAGATTTGAAGTAGGGCAGGCTAAGGCGGCCTGCAGAAGCCAAAACACTGTGTATCTTCGTGTCTCAGCCACAAAGCCATTTTTCTTTCTTGAGCAACATTTTTTCATGTATTTGCTTATTTCTATGTCATCTCATGCTGGAGTTCTCAGAAACTCCAGTGACTTGGCACATAGTTTCCCTCCATCCGATCCTTGCCTTCCTTCTTACCTTGGGACTTCCAAAATCCTCATGGAGAGAGGGAAGACACAGGCAACCGACTTCCTGTTTCCTTGACTCAAAAGCCCTTTGTTTCTGCTCCCAGTCTGTAACTGGCAAGGGAAGCGAGGCGATGCAACCAAGTGCGAGCAGCACCTTTCGGGGAATACCTTCTGTCTTTGCCATGTGGACCTCATGCGAATGGCATGGTGTTCCAAGGAGACTACAGATTAAAGAACACTATAATTAAAATATAATACCTATAGCAAGGTTGTGTTACTTTCTAGTCCATTTAAGATACATGGCCCTTTAAGTACCTTTCCTGGTATGGCAACATATTTGCCGTTTTTGATGGTCGTTTCCCTTACAAGTAGAAAGGACAGTCATGACTGGAAAACTGCTAGACTAGTAGGTTCTTTGTACTCTTTATTTTCAAAACTTAACAGTGTGGTGGTCAGACAGCATTCAGTTGGGCAAACAGAGTGAGCACATGCTGGAATGAGCAGGAGATGGGAATTGTAGATGAGCTGCAGAGGAAATCTGGGGGCCTGTAGAAACGTGAACTTAGCCACTAACGAGTCCTTCCAGTTCCATGGTATTGGGGATGCTGCCTCAAGTGAGCAGTTGTGGCTTCAAGGTTCCTGGGCCCTGGAGTCGCCGCTGAGCAGCTTGCATGTGACTCCCAGCAATCCTGTTGGCATTACTGATTCGTTTAGAAAAGCCACTACTCAAAGAGAATACAAAGGCAGGCTTCATGCACTCCAAGCCAAATGATTATAATTCTGGAATGAGTGGAATCTGAAATAATGAGGTTTTATTTTACTTTGCCCTGGAGGTTTCTATGTAGTATTGCAAAAGGAGAAAAAAAAATATTTGTTTTACTTAAAAAGCAAACACAACTTTCATTGTGTTCAAAAGTGGAGTAAGAAAACAAGTCCATAAAATGGGGCTCATGGAACTCAGAGACATCCTCTGTTGTTAATTTTGCTGTTCTCAGGCATCTAACTCAAAAAGAGTTATTTCCTCCACCCCCACGTCACCATTTGGCTTATTTGGTTTTGCAGTTATAAACATACTACAAAGTCACTGTCTTTGTTATTAAGTTCTGGCTTGATTTTCTCAAGCTTTGAACTGTGGGTTTTATGTGCGGGGTGTATACTCAGAACCTGGATCTGCCAGGTGCCGGAGCTGTCAGCGGCTGTGCAGATGGCTGTCAGCCAGAGTCCCACAGACCTGGTCCTGAGTGTTACTCATGTTCTTCCTGCCTGCCTTCCTGCCTTCCTTCCTTCCTTCCTTCCTTCCTCCTTTCTTCCTTTCTTTCCCTTTCTTTCTTTCCCTTCCTTCCTCCCTCCCTCCCTCTCTTTCTCTCTTCTCTTCTCTTCTCTTCTCTTCTCTTCTCTTCTCTTCTCTTCTCTTCTCTTCTCTTCTCTTCTCTTCTCTTCTCTTCTCTTCCTCTCTTTCCATTTAATTCTTTCTAATACCCACAATGCCCAGGGCTGTGACATGCAAAGTTAGGAGTCAGGAACTCCACCTATTCTCCCAAATGGGTGGCAGGTTCTCAAGGACTTAAGTCGCCATCAGCTTTTTTGGCTACATTAGCATGGGGCTGGATTGGCATCGGAGCAGCCAGCACAGCCGTCTGCATGCACAACGAGATGCTTGTGTTGTAGGTGATGGCCTCACCTGCCTTGCCACAATGCCAGCCTGTCCTCTTGTCCTTTTTGCCCTCCATCTATAAAACACTGCACCCATAACTTGTGTTGCAGTGTTGGAAGGTGAGGGGGATGTTGATGAACTTCCTGCCTTACCCTAGCTCCTTCTCTTCTGGTGGGTCTCATCCTTCCTAACCTTTTGTTGACTGGAGTGCCGTGCCCTCTGTTGACCAAGATACAAGCACATGACCAAGGGAAGCCAACCAAAGTGATCTCCCCCAGGAATCTGCACCTGGACTATGAGGGCGGAAGTGGATTGATTGATTCTGTCAGGTTTCCCTGGAAAAGCTTGTCATTGCATACTCCTTGTTCTCGGATTCTTCCCGAAGGCCTGCTGTCTCCACCTTTCCTTCAGTTCTGTGCGCTCCCTTTTCGCGTAGGTTGGCTTTTGCTGGTTTCTCTTGCCTGTGAGCAAGAATCTCATTTGAATATGTTTACACTATTAGTGTTTGTATTCAAATCACAGAATTTCAGTTGGTTGCAGATCTAACCATGAACTCCAAATGCATATTGAGTGAAATCTAAAAGATTGGCTGGATTCTTTTATTAGAATCTCATATATGAAGATGTTCCAAAGAATCATTAACTGAAGATTGAGAAATTCTTCCTTCCAGTTGGTCCCCTGATTAGATTATAAAGTTTAAAGAAAAACCCTCTTCCTTAAATATGTGTAGACTCAATCACTTAAATGAAATGATCTCTTGCCCAAAGTACCCAAAATACGATTCTCAACTTTTCCCAAACTTACTCTCCAGGGACTCAAGCAGAGGACTCCTGCTCGGAGGCAGGTTCTCACTTTTGCCAGTCGCGCCTTCTGCCTAGCATTCTTGCTAGAAAGAAGACATCTAGTAGAAGGGTTTGGACTTGCATGTAGTTCTTTTCCTAGAGACTTCTAAAAGTTCTTTAGCTCCATTACTTTTCCTCATGAAAATTAGATTAGAAAGTTGAAAAACTAGGAAAAACATCATGCTGAGCCCTTGATACCCAGAGACAGTTCCTGTTCGTGCATTGCGGGATTGCCTTCCTGTGCGGCTGGTGTACTCACTGCGCACGTGCAGTTCCCCTGAGCAGCGTGTGATGCATGGTCCCTGGTTGGTAATCTGGGCCACATTACTACCTTTTAAAGGGTTGCATGTTATTCTCTTAAATGGTTATTCTGTGTTTACTCAGCCACTCTCCTTCTGGACATATGCATAGGTTGAGTAAATACAGAACACTTCCCCTCTCTTTCTCCCACAAACACATATACACACTCACCCTTGGTAGAACAACTTAGGTAGCCTGATGACTTGCCTTGGTGAGGAATACTCACAGTATTTACAGTACATTTGTTTCTTTGCCAACAGAGATGGATTGCTCACACACACACGTGCTTATCACAGCATACAGATCTCAAGTCCCAAAGCAGTGGAAAGCTTTTAGAATGCAAATCTGATGCTTGCTCGTGGACATCTGAAAGAACAATAGATTTCTTTGTGTGTGTCACTCCTAGCCCCTGGAATTGGTAAGATCTTAATAATTTGTGTTTAATTTCTATCATTGAGTTTATTGGGTTTAAGTCTTGGATCTCAGGCCCTTTGGATTGACTCCCGCTCCCTCCCTTATATTTCAGCAGAAAGTGACTCTGTTTGGGTTTCCACTCTTGGAGGGCAATCCTTGGTTGGGACTGTTTTCATTTATTTTATTTTAAAATTACAAAGGCATTTCTAGTTATATTTGGTTTTGCAATTCAGTCCTCCCTCTGTTTCACAAAAACCATAAAACCCACATTGTCTAAAAATGCTGTGTTGAGCAAAATGGATTCAGGCCTCCTTGGAGAGCAGAAAGGACGGAGCCAGTGTGTGCTATAAACATTTCCAGGGAGAGTGTCTCTTTCCCAGAAGTAGTTGTAGCCAAAGGCTGCTGACCAGTTGTGTGACTTGACTTAGGGTCACTGACCCTGATTCCTACTTGAACTTGACCCTGAATGTCATGTGGGCATCTACTCACACAGCCTTTCTGTGTCCTCTCTGCTCTCTGCACTCCTGCTGGCCTGGCCTCTGTTATTTTTTAAGGACCCGAGCCATTAAAAACCAAGACTTGGGGTTTCTGAATGAACATTTCCAATGTTAAACTTAGTGGTTTCCTGTCCCAAAAGCACAGACTCAGTGAATTCTGACTGTTCTGCCATGTGGCTCTTTCTTTTCCGGTTAGATTAAACATTCTCATTCCCTTTGATTGCAACATTTGATCTTCCCTACTCAGAATCTGTAACTCCTCTCAGCAGTTTATTTTCAGCGGATTATAACTGGCCTTTCATTTTCCAATCGGAGGAAAACCAAGTGGAAAGTGTGGGTTTTCTACAGGTTCCCCGCCCCCCTGCCCAATTTGTTCTTGTATTTAATTGAGGACTGCAGTGGATGGAGAAGAGAGAGCATCTCTCATGCAGGCTCTGGGCTGGTAGGCACACTGGCCAAATCCAGCTCTGCTGGATGAAGTTGCAGGTGTTACCATGTCAATGATGCTTGTGAGGCAGACCTAAGACTTGGAGGAGACTTTCAAATCTCCATAGCGAATGCTTCAGAAGCCTCCCTGCTGCCTTCCAACTCTCCTTTCCTGTTCAGAGTTAATGGAGGAAGGCAGAAAAGGGAAGAGGCAATGCACTTGGCCTATCGCTCACCACTCCACTATTCTTGGATTAGAAGGATCTATTACCGGTGGTGCCATATGACATGGGCGAGTGCTCCTCTCTTCAGAGATCCACCAGCCTTCTAGTTTCCCATCCATGTTGGGTGCGTCTTATACCTTGAGAGCTGCTCACACTGCCCTGGCCTGCTTTCCACAGCCCTGCTCTTTTCTGTGAGATTATGAACCACAGTCATGAGTTGTTAATGGCAGGGTCACATCCAGAGAGGTAGTTCACTGGACATTCTTATCATTGAACATCACCCTATGCATTTACAAAAACCTGGCTGGAATCGATCACTCAACATGGATTCTATTTTTTAAGACATGTTTGTTTATTTATTTGAAAAGCATAGAATTTCAGTGGGAAAGGGAGGCACAGAGGGAAAGGGATTGTCTATCTGTTGATTCACTACCCAAATGGCCACAGTGGCTAAGGATGGACCACTATGCATCTGGGAGCCCAGAAGTCATTCTGGGTTTCCCACATCATGACAAGAACCATGTAGTTGGGCCGTCTTTTGCTGTTTCCCAGGCACATTAGGAAGGACTGAAAGTACAGCAGCTGGGTTTGGACCCAATGCTCTGATATGGGATGCCAATTGGAATGATGGCTTAACCTGTTGTGCCGCAGTGCTGTTTTCTTTACATGGGCTCTTGATGCAATGAAGATATTTGGTAAGCAGAAGATGGGTGAGGCTGCTGCCAGCAGAGCAGGGCACACTGTTTGACAGTTGATTTTGTTTCTCCAAATAGAAGGAGTGTATTTGAACAACAAAGTAGAGTGAAGTAAACATAGAAACCAATCACACCATTATTTGTCATCATTATTAAGTATTTGTGCTGCACATAATATATACTATGCTTTTTTGGGTAATTTTTGTCTTCTACATTTTTCTTATTTTTATTGTATTTGAAAGGCAGAAAGAGAGAACTGTTGCCCACTGGCTAGTGCATTCCCTAAATGCCTGCACCAGTCAGCGCCTGCACCAGGCGGCAGCTGGAAACCGGGGACTCAGTCTGGGTCTCTCGTGCGCTTGAGTCCTGCTGCCTCCCAGGGCCGACGTCCACAGAAAGTGAGTCAGAAGCTGGAAAGAGCACCGGAGCCCAAGTTAGGAAGTGGATACACTGGGGAGAACCAACCTCCAGTGTGTGCAGAGAGGATCAAGTTCCAGGGTTTACTGGCTTCCTGGAAAAGATGAGCCCTGCCCTGCACCGGATCTGACTCCTGTCAAGCAGGACAAAAGACCAGGGCTGTGTCCTTTTCCAGCCTTCCATCCTGTCCTCTCTTCCTAAAGACACACAGCCTTGACTTTGCCTTTGCTTGGCTGCTTGCTGCAGTCTGTCCTGCTGGGGCCAGCATGGAGCCTCTTCCCAGAGGAGCAGGGCCAAATGCCCACATTAGTTCCTCATTACTTAGGATTATGCAACTGAAAAAAAAAAAAAGTCTAAGAACATGTTGACTGTTCGTGTGTGGGGGGATAGTTTGGAAAATATCTTTTTTTAACTCCAGTATTTGAACTGGCCTCACCATGGAAGGAAAAATAAGATCCTTCTCTTTTTCAAGGACCATTTTTTGTTCTGTGTCACTTCAAGGCCCTTTCAACAGAGAAATTGGAAGTATGTCCCCTGTGCCAGGCGGGCAGCTTCTCGGGAGGAGCTGTTACAGTTTGCTTCCCTCATCACTTAACTTCGTGATTTTTTTTCCCCCTTGGCTTAAGTCAAAGTAAGACTGAATCAACCATTAAATAGGTTTCAAAGCCACGGTTTGTGAAGCATTCACTGGAGCCACCTGCAGCCTGCTTAGAGATAAACAGACCAAGCCTACTGTCTCACTCGTCTTAAGAGCCCTGAGCTTTCATTCTTCAGACAATACCAGAGTGTCAAGGACTTACTAGAATTGGAAGATGAGCACTTTGGCCCCCTTCGCTTATTAATTAATGACCTCAAATATTATTTGAACTTGTCTGAGCTGTGATGTCTCCATGTCACACTGTCAATTCTCACCTTGATTTGAAAACCCAACGCCTCTTGGGACTTCAGGTTCCATCCCCAGCTGGAAAATGAAGTTTCTGCGATTGATATCTTCATTGCACTTACTGGCCAAAGTAGTTTGCAGGTGAGCAGTGGATGTTCGGGAGGCTTGCCCACCATTGTCTAGGCAGTCAGCTGTGACCCACAGTCGCAGCTCAGTGTCCCCACAACTTTCCGCCAGAAGCAGCCTTGGGCCTCCTTATCAGGTCTCAGCTAATTTGCTTCTCTGATGGGGTCTGTTGCATCCAAGATGGTTTCTTGCAAGCAGAAGTTTCCTAAAACTCTAGTGGGATTAGAACTACCTAGCTGTCATACGATAGGCCAGCTGCCTTCATCACAGCCCCCTTGCCCCATTCCAGAACTTTGTTGCAGTAAAGCTGTGTGGCTTGTTCATCTCAAGTCTAATGAAGAGGTCCCAGGATTGTAAGCTTGCTTGGGGCAGGTGGCAGCCTTTTCTCCAAACTGTGACTCGGATGCAATCAACCTTAGCTTTCATGGTAGAGCCTGTGCTGCTGGTTTGGAAGGAGGAGAGAGATGGGGAGCAATGGAAGACAGCACCAGAAGTGACACGCCTTTCTCCCAGCGCCGGTCAAGCTGCAAAGGATTGCAGTATTCCTGTGGTCCAGGGAACAGGTTTGGGGAGCACGTGGTATTATTTTGGTCCCAGTAACTCTGCCTCCTGCTTTAGAGGTGTAGAGAAATAGAGATAGAGGACAAGTGGCTAAGGTACTAATGGTGAACTGGGTTGATTTCAGAATAAAATTTCTGGGTCCCGTTATACTACTGAAGACATTGATCCAAAATGGCATTGTCACGGTTCTGTAACAGCAGTGTTGTTTAACCCTGGGCTAGTATTCCTTAATTTGTGTTGTGTACTCCCAGCATCTCTTGGGACTCAGATGGGGAGTAATTTGGTGACTATTAGTCTCTACTCACTGAGGTTAATACTTCCTTGTAAAGGGACCTCTGACCACATCTAAAGAAATTGGAAAGAGGATGATTTTGATAATAACCAACTGATGAAGTGCCAACTATGGGCATCGCGGTAGGTAGCCTACTTCATTTAATGCTCTCTTTCCGGCTTTGAGGTGACTGGGAAACTGATTGCACAGGGTAAATTTCTGAGTAAGTTTGAAGAAAAGTGAAGCTGTACTTCCTTTTAGGGTGCTCCCCTGGAGAACAGCAACCCGTGAATGACTAAGATCTGCTAGGTATGTGCAAACGCAGGTTGGGTGACAGTAGTATCTCATCTCAAGCGATGTCAGAGGAGCTCCGGGTGGACCTGCTGTCCCATCTGCTATGCATTTTGTTTGCCGCTCAGGGGATGAACTTGCAGACAGAATGTTGGGGAATCTATGCCCACCTCATTGGACAGAATGGTCCATCAGTAAGGTTTCAGATGAAATGGGTTAGGGAAAAAGCACTGAAGATGTGTAATTATAGTTTTCAGTTTCTGAAATACAGGATGAAAAATGTCTGGGTTCCATTCTGTTGTCGGGAAAGAGGAGGGTAGAGGCCAGATGGCCAGGGTTTGGAAGCTTGGCTTGATCCATTTTCTGTTCCTATGATTAAACAGCCGAGGCTGCTGTGCTTGGTAAAGAAAAGAGGTCCTTTAATCCCAGGGCTTGGGAAGTCCTCAAGGGTGTGCCACCAGCATCAACTGCGCTAGGGAGGACTTTGTGGATGGTGTGACAAAGAGAGGAACGTGTGAGAGAGGGAGCCATCATGGAAGCAGATAGCAAGGAAGCTAACTACACTGTGGAGTGCCCAGGCCTGTTTCTGTAAGCATAACTCTGGGTCCTGTGAGAACCCCCAAGTTCCCTCCACAGGCAGTGTCCCCATGATGTCATTACCTCCAGCAGACCCCACTTCACCTCTTGTGAATTGTACCACATCCCAACGCTGCCACTCTGGCACCAAGTTTCCAAATCACCTACTCCCTTCATGGGAAAACCACAGCCCAAGCTAGAGGAAACCTTCTAGAAAAGTCCAGTGTATTTGGGCCGATGTGCTTGGCCGTGCACATGCGCCTTCTCCCAGGCCAGCCTCATCGTTCCATGAGGCCTACTTTGGTGGCTCCTGGATGCAGCCTCACAGACAGAGCTGCAGCAGGAAGCAAGCTGAGTCACTGGGGATCCAGGCGATCCCCAACAGGACGAGATGAAAGACATTCCAGAACAGTTTGCAGTTGCTTTTTCTTGAAGAAGGAAGTTGGTGGGCAACCTTTACTTTTGGGACATAAATTCTTTGACATAGTGACACAAGCCTTTAAATCCGTCTTCTAATCATCCTGCAGGGATGTGTCAGCCTCACATTCCCCTGCTCTGACACCGCCAAGGTCAGCTCTCCAGGCAAACACTTCCCTCCCACCCCCACCCCAGGCCATCTGCATCCCAGGACTGATATTGATAGGATAATCCAAATCATTTTTTTTTTTTTTTTTTTTTAGAGAGGAAGATCCTTTATTTTTTTATTTTTTTATTTTTTTAAAGTTTACTTATTTTTTTTTATTATTATTATTTAACTTCATTAATTACATTGTATTATGTGACACAGTTACATAGATACTTGGGTTCTCCCACCCCTCCCCAAACCCTCCCACCATGGTGGATTCCTCCACCTTGTTGCATAACCACAGCTCAATCTGTTGATGAGCTTGTTTGATTTGAAAGTTTTTTTTTTTTTTCTGAAGAGCCTCAGGGTTGGAGATAGGCTAACGATGTCCTCGAACTGCAGGCCTAAAGTGCCCGTTATCTCCTGGGCAATGCCCTCCCTTTATCACAGCCCTGCTGATTACATGCCATGGTTCAACTTCCATTCCGGCCTGTGGTTTGCTCAGGTTCCCAGAACTCGCCCCAATCCAGAGCCTGACAGCCGGGAGCTCATTTTGGGGTTTTGTTTTTATTAATAGTTTACGGTCAGTGGCCTTTAATTAATGTTAAATGAAAATGGGATTCTGAAAAGGCTACGGAGGACTCTTCACTTGGGTGTGAAAATGGCAGTATTAGTAAGCTCAAAATCACCATCACAAGAGACAGTTTGAATTCCACATTGATCAGAAGACACTGCAATGTGTTTGTAACTTTTTTTTTTTTAAAGAAAATATGGTCCCTGGGAGAAAATTCTATCTGACCTTACCAGTGAAAAAAAATTAATCCTTCTGAGCTGTGTGTGCACCCTGGGTCACAGACACCAACAGGGCAGCTGCCTGACGGGCAGACAGCCGTGCCGATGGCCTGCTCCGTGTCAGTCCGGGATGCCTGCTCGGCTTTATTTATTCATCCTTTCTGCCCACTCTGCTCAGTATACACACCCACACAGGCAAGCGTGTATATATGTGCGTGCACACACACACACACATGCATACACACACACACTCACTATTCTGGAAAAAGGTGAAGTATCAACAAACAGATGAGCGCTAACATTTGCAGAGAACTGGCCCTGTCAGATGGCCCGCCCTCGCCAGGTGTTGTGTCGTCTCTGCTCACGCTAACTTTGTCACGTGTAGGACCTTATCATGTTCCCCGTTGGCTAGGCAGGCTAACTGAGTGGAGAACGACTTGTCCCAAGTCCTCACTTCAACAGGGGTTTGTCCTAACCCAGGCTGAGTGTACTGGCTCCTTCTGCACGGGTCACCAAGTTCATCTTTCCGAACCTTGCTCTGTCTGCTGACGAGGGCCATGAAACACCAGGACTCAGGGCAGGACACCACCTCCGCAAAGACCTGGAGGCAGCTCAAGACATCAGAGCAGATGCCCCTTGATGGCCTGGTCATCACGGTGGCCGCCACGCCCCTGGGGCCTCACGGTCCGGCAGCTTTTAGGGGAGAAGCACAGTTGCCAGTGGACTTTGCTCAGCAGAGATAGCTGTCTGGATCCCATCCCCTATTATAAACACTGTTAGACACACCCACTGTGGTGCTCTCTGCTTTTATGCCACACTCTTGAGGCACATCAGAGAGGAGCATGCTCAGTTCCAGCTTGTCCTCCCCTGGGTCCACCGAGATGAATTTTAACTCGGCCTGCTTGGCCTCTGTTCCCGCACCTGCCCCTTGGGGTGTTTCCCTCCCAACTGCATGCCCAGTTCTTTTCTTTCCAAGGGACACAAAGCTCCTTCCTGGAGCCCTGGAGTCCAGCATAACCAGGGCACTAAATCATAAGAAAGCAGTGCCAGCCACTTTTATTAGGCAGCGTCTAGGTGCCAGGCACATGGCTAGCATTGCATGTTCATTATCTTATTTATTCCTCAGAGTAAGCTTTTTCTCCTGTATCTGCTTTTCTTGCTAAAACCATGTGGTTAACCACACACACACACACACACACACACACACACACACCCAGCACATGCGCAGAACCACCATGAGTTGTCAAAGATCTGAACTCTCTCTGTAGAGACATGGGTCCCAGAGAACTCCATGGCAGTCACAATGGAGCTGGGGACTCTGGTGTCCCAATGTGGGCCAGGTCCACCTTGCCTGGGACCCTACCTCCCACTGCTGCCCGAGACAGGCTTGCATTTTCCCTGCCTGGCTCCCCGAGGGGCTCTGAGCACAGCTGTCATTTGACATGCTTCGGGGGACTTAGGGGTTGGGATCACAGTCTGCTTTCTCCCTCAACTGCATGATCCAGGAGCTCAGAGGCCTTCCCCTAGGGTTGCTCAGACATGCGGGGCCTGGGCTAGCCCCCAGGGATACCTTGCCGAATGCTGCATTTCGGGAGGGATGCTCGCATAGCCCCTGCTGAAGTTGGGGTTTTTGCTCACCCTCTGAGCCTCTCAGGCGCTCTGGGTCAGCTGATGCCAGCTCCTGCCCGGGTCACATTTTGTAGTTTTTCCAAAAGGCAGCTCAGTGACCTGCAGAGTAATCTGCCTGGTTCTGTTCTTTCTGTTGCTACGGATCAGCACAGCTTGCAGCCACGAGGTGTCTGCTAGGGCGCAGGAGAAAGTAAACGTCTCCATAGAGACAGAGGCTTAATTGGTTGAACTTTCAGATGGGCGCTCCTGGAGGGGACCTTGTGCTCTGGGACTGTTTTCTTTCAGGTCCTGGGGGGTGGGGCACACTGTGACAGCTCACCCTGGGTGCGTCTCCTGTGCTCTGTGCCTGTGTGTGCCCATGGCAGTCTGCATGGCTCTGTGTGTGTGTGCTTGTAGGCTGGGGAGAGGGAGGGCTGTGTGACTGCCTGTGTATAGCAGCATGACTGTATATCTTGGGGAGGAATGAATCAGTGTGTGTCGTTTGAGTCTACGCATGTGTCTGTGTTGGGTGTGAAGATATATCTTGTGTGTGTGTGTGCACGCGCGCATATGACTGTGTTCATGGTACTGTATGTACTAGGGTGTGTGTGCTATGTGTGTCCCTGTGTGTGTGCGCATGTGTGGCCTTGTGCTAATGGAGCTGTGTGTGTGTGTACTCCTGAGTACACATATCTGTATGCACCATTATATAATACGTGTCTCATGGCTTGAGTAACCCGCCCCCGCCCTTCCCCCTGCCCCCGCCAGGGGTGGGGTGTGCACCATCGCTCCGCATGTTGATATTATCACTTTGGCTTCCCAAGTCTGGCAGGAGACGAAGAATTAAACACAGACGCTCTGGTGCCAAAACAAAATCGTGAAAAGATTTGAAGCCCCCGTTCCCGAAACTTGCCGCCTATCAACCCGGGAACAAGCCTGGCTTTGTTTGATTTCCTGCATGGGCGGATGGGGGTAGAACAGTCTGGAGCCATGCTGGTTCTGATAGAGGGGACCTGACTCCCAGCCAGGGAGCCTCAAGTCGCCAAAAACGTACAGCACAATGCAGAGGGCTGATCAGATGCAAGGGAAAGCCATTGCTTCCCCCGGCAAGTAAGGGAGGAGCAGAGTGTGGCAGCTCAGCTTCCGGGAAAACCAAAGGCATCAGGGGACAGAAGGGGCAGCAGGGCCAAGCGGAGGCAGCCCCCTTCCACGGTGCTTTGCCTGAGGGAAAATAGAAACTCCAAGGATGGGGCTGGAGGAAAAAGTTCTGGGCCAAGCCTTCAAGCCCCGGTACAGGAAGCAGGGGCAGCCAGGCAGCCACTTTCTCCACACACGGCTAGCGGTGGAATGCTGGCGCTGGGGTCTCAGACCCACTGTCCATGGAGGCTCCACTGACAGGTGAGAGTGGCTTTCCTGGGTCTCCCCAGGGCCTGAGCTGGCCCTACTGTCTAAACACAAGTCCTCTTTCATTTGGTCCCTTCCCTGCGCTGCTGGGGTTGTTTTGACGGTAAGGTTTTAGCACAGGGAGAATAGCCATGCTATGTTTGCTGGTTTTGATCAGACGTTTTTGTTCTTTTCCCGAATCCTCCCTGCCTGAGGTAGTTGATATCAGGAGACCCTCAACCTTGGCTCACAGTGGCTGCTGTCAGGATGGGTTGTGACTCTGAAGTGGGAGGGCTTTGTCAGGTGCACCTGTGGGAGCGGAATCTGGAGCTAGGAGCTGGAGAGGGGGCAGGTTGTTCCACTGCCAAGGCTGGACCCTGGAGTCTGGGAGGATGCGAGAGGCTCATTGTTGACCCCAGGAAGTACAGACCAAGGCTGGGTTGCTGCCTGACGTCTGCGTTTGGACCGGCCCACCCTTGTCCAGGAGTCACTCCATCACTGCCGCAGTGTGACAGTGTCTGAACCCCCAGGGTCGGGTGACGGCTCCCCTCTGTGGTCTTGTAAATTTTTTTTTTGGAAAATTTTTGGTCATGAACTTTCTTTACTGGACTTCAGCTTGTGAATTTTCTTCATTGGAGCTTTTAGAACACATAGGGGTACATTCATAGAACATTCTGGAGTTCCCCCAAGAATGCCACAAATATCTGTCAAAGAAGATGTTTGCAATATCTTAATTCTGTTATTTTGTTAAGTGAGAAAAGCCGACATGCATGGGTGTGTATCTAGAAGGTTCACCATTGACACCCTGAGGGAGGGTGCCTTGCAAACTTGAGCTCTAATCCACGTTCTCTTTCTCCTCCTCTTACTCTCCTCTAGCATGGATGGTTGTTTGTTTGTTTGTTTTCCCCCAAGATTTATTTATTTGTATTTGAAAGAGATTTACAGAGAGAGCCATAGAGAGACAGATTCTCCATTTGCTGGTTCCCTCCTCAGATGACCTCATTGGCCAAAGTTGAGCTGATCCAAAGCCAGGATCCAGGAATTTTTTCTAGGTCTCTTACATGAGTGCAAGATCCCTAGGCTTTGGGGCATCCTCCACTGCTTTCCCTGGCTGTAAGCAGGGAGCTGGACGGGAAGTGGAGCCGCTGGGATGGTATGTCCACATGGGGTGCCGGCACTTGAAGGCAGTGGGTTAGCCAATTGAACCACGGTACCAGCCCTGCCCCTAATTTCTTAATTAACATGAGGGTAAATATTGGGGGTTGATCCAAGCTGGCAGGGGTCTCGTAGTGAGATCCTTTTTGTTTGGGAAGATCATAAGGTTGAGAGTTTAGGAGATTTGTCTTTCTCTTAACCAGGAATGTTTGTTTTTATTTTCAATTATTTATTTATTTGAAAGACAGAGAAAGAGAGAGATTGACAGAAACCTGCCACTACTTATATTATTTTTCTGATGGTTGCACCTGCTAGCGCTGGGCCAAGCTACAGTCTGAAGCTGGGACTCCCAGCGCTCTGAAGGAGGTGACTTGGACCCAAGGACTCAAGTCATTACCTGCTATCTCCCGGGAACACATCCACAGAAAGTTAAAATGGGGAGCAGAATTGGGACTTGAACCCAGGCCCTTGGATATGGGATGTGGGCAGCCTACGCAGCACTTACCACCATGCCGAACGCCTTCCCTTGTCTTGGCGTTTTCCATTTGTGTGTGTGTGTGTGTGTGTGTGTGTGTGTGTGTGTGTGTATGAGGAGACTTAACAGACTGGTGACGTCTTTGGATCCCTTTCAGAGCAATGCCTTTAACACACAAAATGAGATATACAGAATTTCAAAGGAGGTCAAAGAAGCTGAGCTTGGAGCTATCAAAATATTTTAAAGATTTTGTGACAGAGTAATTCATATGCTTCTCAAAGCATCAAAATACAAGGCCAGGCTATAGTTTTAACAAGTACTGTAATTTAGAACTGGGGAAATCATAACGAGAAATATGGAACAGTTGAATGTTTCGTGCAAGTGTCTACGTTTTCTGCTAGTGATGAAGTCAGAAATGCCAATTATTATTGTGGTTGGTCATCTTCCTTTTATGAATAAACCAAGACTAGGCTGCAGCTACAGTTAGTGGTAGTAAAATTGAAGATAATTTCGCATCAACCTCAGAGAGCCCTATTGGAATTTCCTAGCATTAAAAATAAATGCTCAGGTTGGAGGGGAAGCACTGTTCCCACCCTCATGGTCTCAGTTGCCCCATCCACGCGTGAGAGGCTGAGTCACGTCGAACGTGTGTCATCCCCCCTGTCAGCCATGATTGATTGGTAGTGACTTGATGAAGCATTCTGAAATCGGCTCTGGTATTTTGAGCTCAACTGGAAAGGATGGCATGAATGGTTAATGCTGTCTGCCATGGGCACGGAGAGGAGAGTGGCACATGGCACCCATTTCCATTTCTACATTGGATGAGCCTATGGCCCCTTCTGACTCTGATACTGTAATACATTTGAAATTAATTACTCTCTTCTGACTCCAAGAAAAAAAATCATCCAATAACAACAACAATAGCAATAACAACAACCTGAAGATTGTTAGCCCTTTCTGAGGGGTTTGTGTATATGTGTGTGGCATTGGCACCACCAATACTACCCCAAGTAGTCTTCTGATAAACTTTTCATTAAATGAAATCCTAAGTACTACCTTGAATTTCAAGGGCAGAATTGTTACTGGGAACAGATTGTCTAGAAAGAAAACAAGAATTAGTAAATACAGTGTTACACATGAGCCATCTGGGGATTTATTTACATGAGAAAAGAGGAAAGCCTGGGTGTTTCCATGCTGGAGTTTGTTTCTCTTGCAAGTGGCCGCAGTGGTGTTTGCCTTGAGTCCACACTGAGCTTTGTGGTGACGATGTCTGAAGGCATGGAAAAAACCAACCACACCAGGCTCATGCCTGCTGGGCTGCTTGTTTGGGGAATTTGGAGGGAGAGGCAGAGAGAGTCACACACTGGAACCGCCTGAGTGGATCTTAGCAAATGGAGTCTCAAAACAGTCCCAGTGTCCTTGCACTGTGGCTTCCAAATTACATCTTATTCCTAAAGTGCCAAAAGAGAACAGTTTTCCCACAAGGTCACCCTGGGAGCGATGCAGCCCGTGGGCAGATGCAGCGGAACTCCATGCTGAGAACAGCAAAACCATGATTCCACGGAGAAACAGTGGGAACAGCGGCCCTCTGACCCCACCGTGTCCCAGGATGGCAGGCCAGCTCTGCAGAATCAATTATTAGCACCTCCTCGCGTGTCCCCTTCTGCCATGCCCCGCCACCCAACTCTTGCCTCAGGAAGAACACACTGAAATTTGAAGATACTTCCAAAAGTTCATGGAAAACAAAGTTAACAGAGAAGTTTGTTTTGATGCCCCAAATTTCTGAAACCCATGCAAAACACACGCACACACACACAAACAAACAAACAAACAAACAATAAAGGTGGCGGGGGTGGGGAACGCTTCCCGAAGTTCAGGGATAATGTGAATTATGAAAAAGGTATATGTAGGTTTCTAAAAAAAAAATTAAATACCAAAATAAACTTATCTTCAATCTCATTTTCTGTGAACTTTTTGGAATCCCCTTGTAGTTCTTTCTTCCTAGGAATTCTGTCCCTGTATCCCATCCCTGTTTATCTGTCCTGCCCTCAGCCGCCCTCCCACTAGGGAGAACCACATAGAGCAGCCCCAAGAGGGCCAGGCAGGATCTCACAGGTGGCCAAACCCTACGGCTCACTTCTGGTTCTCCCCTTCCCGTGCTGGGTAACACCACACAGGTCCAGGCCTCATCCCTGGGCACACCTGCAAAGTGACAGCCTGTGTAAAAACAGCCCCTCTGTGTCTGGGCAAGCACTGATTGGCCCATAAAATAGACATGAATGAGGCAGCCGTTGGACTGACTTAACAGGAAGATGACTTTGTGCTCCCGGACGAGGCCAGGCTGCAAAGCATCTCACCTGTTTGCTCTGGAAATTGTATAGCTCAGGGCAGCAAATCTTTACAGGGGCAAGAAGAGACAAGACCGGGAGACGGAGTGGGCTGGCTGCCTCGAGGCCTTGGGAGTCCGGTGCAGCTGTGCAGAGCACCGCATGGGAAGTCTGAAGACTGAACTATCTAGCAGCCACTCAGCCAGCAGCATGGAACATGATTACCTGCTGCAGGTCTCTGTGTACCTCAACGTGTGTGTGTGTCTGTGAGAGAGAGAGGAGAGAGAGAGAGAGAGAGAGGAGAAAGAGCGTCCTATGGACTCCTCAGTAAAGACCCAGCACCCTAAAGCACTGTGTTGTAAATAAATCAACAAATAAGCTTGAAAATAGGAAAGACTCCTTTTTTTTTTTTTTTTTTTTAATTGAAATCCAGGGAGTTTGTGGAAGTGGCTCTGGGTCGGTGCTGGTGTGGGACAAGGCTGGTGAATTGAGTCCCTGGCAGAAGGGACAAGTAGAAAAACTGTCCCGTGGATGGCATATACTGTGCCAGGCTCTGAGGGAAGGCCTTCATAGCCCACCTTCTGTAAGAACTCACTAGGGACCCATTTTCAGATGTGCATCCAGAACAGGGCAAATTTCCAAAGGCGGTGGAGCCAGTGAGCAGGAGTGTGGGAGTCTGTCCATCCCCACACTGTGTGTAAGCAGTGCTGAGCTAGGTACTGGAAAAGAGCTATGAGAGGCTGTGTGATGAGGGTGGTGGTGGGGGGATCAGGAAGGAGGGGCAGCCCTCAGCTCCTGCATAGGAGCCCCCCCCCCAAGGTGTGGACAGGCGGTCAGCAGGTTCCTTTACTGTCACCAGAAGTTCCCTCTCACTACGCGGAGTTGGAGTGATGGAAGTGGAGCGGTCGGGGTGAAGGTGCATCCCCTAGTGGAGTCTGGCTCATGGGCTTGAGTCCTTGCCACCTTGTCGGGGATTTGGACTGAGTTCCCAGTTGTCCGCTTTGATTTAGTCCATCAACGCCGCTGTGGGCATTTGGGCAGTGAACCAGCAGATGGGAAATTTGTCTGTCTCTCAAACAAAATAAATAAATGATAAATAAACCTGTTTTAAAACATTGGTGTATCTATAATTTAGTTCTCAAGTTCCCAGAATCTTACGTGTGGGGAACTGAAAGTGACGTTGAGGGAATAATGACGTTGATAGCTGCACGATTCCAAACACGCTGAGCTCCTAATGCAGTCGGGGAGTTATGCAAGTACTCACGGAAGGCGGTTGTATGTTTAGTACCCAATGTTGAAAAGCATATTGCAAAAAGCTATTCTAAATTAAGAAAGGCTTTTAAGTAATATCGCATGTTACTGTGAGGACTTCGTCAACTATTTGAAAGCAGTTGCAAATTGGAGGGGCAGACAATAGGATTATTTCGAATACAAGCCTTGTTCCTGAGCAAGTGGCTTCTTAGGTCCCCAGGGGTTAGGGACCGTTCCTCGGGTATGTTTCAGTCCTAAAGTGAGAGAAGAATGGAGACTTTTCAAGTAGCACAAAGGTGCTTTTCTCTCTAGCATCCTGCGGACTTGTCTGTGTCATCCGACATTAGACCATGCATCCAATACGATTTGTTCAGGAATAGAAGTTGAACCCGAGTAAATGGAAGTCTAATTTTGCTATTAAGGATGTCAGGCCAAGAATTTGACTCTCAGGTGAACTAATGGATATGACTCACTCCATCAGAGTCCTCTCAGAAGACACGGCTTCAGAGGCAGGCTGGGGAAGACACGAGTTCAGGCTCTAGTTCTCATTTCCTACTCCCTGAGAGCAAATCCGGTCCACAGAGGAAGGCCACCTGCAGCTGTACTGAGGAGTCACCTAGAGGCATCCTCCCTGGGCCCTGCAATCTCATCTCGCAACACACCATTGGCTCTGTGACACACGCTTGCTCTCTCCATCCTGGTGCCAGGAGCAGCAGGTCACACCGGCGCTTGGGAAGCCCTCCCCGGTTCTGACATACTGCAGCCCATGGCTGATGAAAGGCAACATGACATTAACATGATGCTACTTTTCACAGGGGCCCATACACAAGATTCGTGCTTATCATCCATTCCTCCTTTTCTCTTTCTGACGTTTGCCGGGTTTAACCAGCCAGAACAAATTTGTGCACCCTGTCATCACTGCAGAACTGACGCTGGAATTTTCTAACAGTCCTGGTATTTTCAACTTGAGTGCCAAGTAGATTTCGTTTCCCTTCTAAGTGAATTCACTCTTCAATTTGCAGAAACGGAGATGGACGATGTGTTGTCCTCCTAGGTCTTGACCGAGGCAGCCTGCCCTTGCCAGGCAGGAGGCTGGGGATTTCGTCTCCCCTCTGATATTGTATGAATTTGAATGAGATTATGTTCAGAGTGGCGATTTTGCCTCCTGTTGGAAGGATAAGATGGCGCGCTTTGCTAGGCTTTCCCAGAGAGTGCAAATGGCAAGGACTCCACGAGAACTCTGAGTAGAATTTGGTAGGCTTACAGTTCCAACTTGTTTTGGGGCTCAGCCTCTGGAAGACAGCCTACAAAAATAGCAATTTACAGGAGGAAAAAAAAAAAAAAAAAGAGCGGGTCCTGAGGCATTTGGTCGGGGCAGACATTAGTTCCATTTAGGGCTTAAAGCAGCCCACAGTTAATTGTAGGTCTCTTGCATTCGCTTGTAGGAGCAGTAAAAGCATGTAATTCGAGCTAATCTGATGGGCAAATGAACTGGGTGTTTGGTGCCAAGTGAGACCGTGAAAACAAAAGTACACATGTGTTTTCAGGAAAGAAAACTCCAACACAACATAGCTTCAACTGGTGCACATACGAAGCCCTGGAGACTTCTTTGAAAAGTCTGCCACTTTGAACAAGTACTTGTGGGAGAAGCCCTGGAGCTCGGGCCTTCTCGGGTTCCTGGTCAGGGAAGCACAAGGCCTGGACCTCTTTGTAGGACAGTCTCACTCCCACTGAGTCTAAAGGATGCTTAGCTGTCCTGTGAGGCTTAGCGATCACTAGGATCCAGCCAGGCTC
This sequence comes from Ochotona princeps, assembly GCF_030435755.1. NCBI lineage: Eukaryota > Metazoa > Chordata > Mammalia > Lagomorpha > Ochotonidae > Ochotona > Ochotona princeps. The sequence goes on along the minus strand of NC_080844.1, from coordinate 61,977,541 downwards.
TATCCCTGTCCGTTCTGTTGGAGCTGCTCCAGGGAGGGGCTGAGGAGCAGGTCGGAGCTTTGTGAGCGTGTGCTCTGAGGATGGCAAAGTGATGCTTGTCCATAGCAGTGAGAGCCATACTGCAGCGGCAGTCATGGCTCAAGGAAGGTGTGCCCGGAGGGCTGGAAATCACATAGCCTCCTGTTAGTCCCCACTGTAGAATGTGTGTCCAGGCAGGAGTTGCTTGGGTGACTTCTCAAGGCATCTAGTCCTAGACTGACCTCCTTAGCCCTGAGGTGACGGGATCTTAAATAGAAATGACTCTCATTGGCTCCACGCTGGGGATCCATCCTTGAGCTTATCTCTTAAGATGGAAACTTGGAAGGGCCTGCCCTGGCAGGGAAAGTGAAGAAAAGGGAAAATGCAAAGATTTCCCCTTTTCGTTTTTTGCCCATGAAGATGCTTGCTTAGATCTGGAGCCTCAAGTGGGACCTTGTTCTCTTTTTACACACTGGCGGGGCTTCCTTTCTGGTCAATGCAGCTGTTGGTAAACTGACTTTGTGGTAAGAAAGCAAACAGTTTTGTCATTTTAGTAAGACAGAACCATTTCAGCAAAATCAAACTAATAAACCAGTGTACTTCAAATACACTTTGCTAATTTAAACTAGTTACATAAAAGGCAGGGTTGCCATCAGACCTTTTGTCATTATCACTTGAAAAAAATCGTAGAAGGACATTTTTGTAAAGACCAAAAAAAGTGTAACTTGGACTGAGCTATGGAATTAAAATTCTTAAAAATCGAGAGAATTCAATAGTGGCTCAAACATCATTTTTATATGTCTTGAGATGAGAGAATTTAAATTCATTGATTAATAGGAACACTAAGAAGAGGGTAGTCTTCAATGTGGCAAACTAAATACCGATTTCACGGTAAAGACAATGGGTGTGTTGCTGTAGATGCTTATACAGGTGCTGGACACTGGAGACAGGACTGTGTCAGTCCATTTTCGTTGCTGTTACAAAATGTCTGAGACCACGTAATGCACAGAGAGTAGGGATTGATTTGGCCAGTGGTTCCAGAGCCTGAGGCATCCAGGTAGTGCCTTCTGATTGTGGGATGTCACGGCAGTGGTCACTCTACATGGTGGTACAGAAGCAGGCTGCCATCCGTAGCTGCCTCTGTAACAAAGCCACTCCCAGGGCCACCTGTTATCCCATCACCCACTTATGAAGGTGGAGCCTGCACCCCTAGCTACCACCCAAACCCCTCTCTTTCCGGATACCATGGTTGCATGAAATTAGGGCCTACATTCAAATCATGGCAATTATTAAATTCTGTAACTACTAACACTTCCTAGTGAGTCAGAAAGTTATTTGTCCATGTAAAAGTGCCACCTTTCTGGTGACCAAAACCAGCGGATTGAGCCAGCCATCTTTTCCGGTATATTGTGCTGCTGCTGCTGCTGTGTGTGTGTGTGTGTGTGTATTGAGGGGAGGGCAGGTTTAGGTTGAGCAGATGTGAGAAATGGAACAGCAAGGATTCTTTATATATATATATGTATGATTTATTTTTATTTGAAAGGTGGAATTACAGCGAGAAGGAGAGACAAAGAGAGATCTTCCATCCACTGGTTTATTGCCCATATGACTGCAACTGCCAGAAATGAGCTTCTGAGAGCCAGGAGCTTTTTTGGGGGTCTCCCATGTGAGTGTAGGAGCCCAAGAAATTAAGCCATTCTCTGTTGCTTCCCCAGGCACATTAACAGGGAGCTGGATGGGAAGTGGAGCAGCCAGAACACGAACTGATGCCCATTCTGGATGCCAGTGCCATAGGTAGAGACCTAGCCTACTAGCCCACAGTGCTGCAAAGGTTAGTGATGATCTTAAACATGTAGCTGTAAAGAGGTAAGCAACTTGTGATTGTGCCAATGGCTTTGCTGCTGTTTGAATTTACAGGAAAGGAGGGTCCCTTTCTCACCCAACGCAGGACTTCTCCTGTGGTGAGTGGCACACGCTTTTATGCACATAGGATCTGTACACAGAGCAGTGTGCTGTGTGTGTATACAAATACACGACCCAGTATGTCTGCACATGGGTGCTTCAGTGCATACGCAGTGCTGACGTGAGTGACAGGGACTCAGGAAGATGCAGTTGCTGAGGACTGCCAGGGCCCATGCCGCGTGCCCTGTGCCAGTGCGACTGCCTCCTGTGCCGATTCAACACGGCTGAAGACTGGGCATGCCCACTCCTCGTTGTGCAGTTATGTGTCCCTCTCTGTCCTACTTGAGGTTCCTAACAACTGCCAGGAGCACACCCCAGGAGGCTGCAGCCCAGCTCCAAACTCTGCCTCCTTTGAGACTTCATTCAGGCCCTGCCCTAAGAACCACCCCTATGCTGCAGAGGTTAGCCCCAGCCTGGGTGAGAGGAGAATTCTCCTCTGGGCTGCCCACATGCACACCAGCAGGTGTGCTTTCTGCCTTTTAATAAATCCTGCTCGACTGTGCCCCTCTGCCTCCATCTCCGGGTTGTGTTCTTACAGGTGGGAGGCCAAAAACCTGGACTAAGTTCAGCTGAGCAGTTACTGCTTCTTCAGCCAGGGCCTTTAATCTCTACAAGCATTCGAGAATCTTCACCAGAGAAAGAGAGAGAGAGAGAGAGAGAGAGAGAGAGAGAGGCAGTGGAGCAGGGGGCGGGGGATTGACTGAGTTCAGGAAATCAGCAGGGTTTTGATTAGGAAAGTTGGCAGGTGGTAAATTTTCAGGGTGGACCAGCATCTTAGAGAGAGTGTTTCCATTCAGGTTTCAAGACCTGAACATTTTGTTTCTGAGGAGATCATTTTTAAGAGATTTAACTTCAAAGTCAATTTCAGAGAGAGAGAGAGAGGGATCTTTCATTTGAAGATTCACTCCCTAAATGGGCACAGTGCTGGAATGGGGCTGATCCAAAGCTGGGGTCCAAAAGCTTCTTCCCATGTGGGTGTAGGGATTCAAGGCCTTCATCCCTTCCTCCACTGTTTTCTCAGGCTGTAAGCAAGGAGCTGGATTGGAAGTGGGGCAGCTGGGACTTGAACCAGTGGCGCTGTTGGATGCCGGCTCTGCAGGCAAAGGATTAAGGTGATCACTGCTGCATCAGCCCCGAGGTCAGCCTTGTTTTTCCAATGGGATCTTCAGATCTTGGGTTGAGCCCATGCACAATGTAGAGCTGACCTGTATTTCAGTCAATGGATGTATATCTCAAGTTCGTCTAAACATACAGAAACCTCTAGAATAAGGTTGAAATACCTGGGTATTATGGCCCAATGAAATAGACACAAAAAAATGAACCAACACAATCTGTTTGTTGCATACAGGACAGAGGTATCTGGGTTGTGGGTAGTGGGTGGGCTCTCTGACCAAGCGTTCTCTTACGTTGTTATTTCATGGAATGCTGGGGGAGGCTTCCTGGCAGCAGTCAGCTTGGCAGACGGGTGAGCAACCAGGCTCAGCAGACAAAGGAAGGAACCCCTAGTTTTTTCCACATGCAACTTCCTCCCGAGGGATGAAAAGGACATTGACTGGGACCAGGTAGTGGCACACGTGTGAGGTTCCCAAGGCAGAAGGAGCCTCTTTTGACACTTGCATTGTCTAGAAAGTGATTCTCCTCACTGAGTTTATCACAGACTCATATTTTGATTCTCATCCAAGCCTGATGGCTCCTTGTCCTGTTTCTTGACTATGGGCTGTCTCCAATGGCCTCTATTTTAACTTAAGTAGCACAAGAAGTATAGTCGGCAGTATCGGTGCCACTTGATTAATGGACTAGTTTCTCATAAAATTTGTATGGTTCACTTAATTTTTTCTGAAAACTATGTGATAGTTCAGCAATTTGGAAATGGAGAAAAAATCCAAGTAAGGCCACCCTTGTAGCATAAGATTTATGTTTTTATTGGGTTCCTTCCAGTTGGTTTCCATACGTGTACGTGTGTGTGTGTATGTATTTGCTTAAAAATTTATTATTATATCACTCAGTTTCCTTCTATTGCCTTCTATCCTAAGTACATGTCTATGTCTTTTATTTTAACGGAAATATAACATTTCATTAAAAGGATGCACCATGATTTAATCAAGCATTAAGTTCTTATGGATGCATGTTGAGCTTGCCTCCAGTCTTTAGCTATTATAAATCACATTGCTTTGGTCTGCTTTTGTTGAGGATAAATTCCTAAAAACTGGATCACTAAGCCAAAGGACAGGCACAGTTTTATGGGCTTTCATACGCAGTGTTTTTGTTGGATATGACTGGATTGTGTACATTGCTGTAAGATTTTCGTTTTGTTTCTGCTGGCGTTTCTTCTTTTGCTCTTTTTGGTAATGACCTTGCCTTACCACCTGTGACCTCTGCAGCCAGGACCCTACAGAGATGGGCATACTAGCTCCCCGAGTCCTTCCATCAGCTCTTTCTGATACAAAATATTCTTTGAAGCTAAAAATGTCCCGGCCTCGTCCCGGCTTGAAAGAGATTTATAGCTTGGAAAGTCTGAGTACAGTCTCTGCAGCCATTTTTCAAGTGAGAGTAGGAAAAAAAATACGTGTTTCACACTTCAAAAGCAATTTAGGATTTATTTTTGGTTCTTTGATAATTCAGGGAGATTTTGTAATGCTTAGCGTCTCATTGCTTCTCAACATAATTGAAAAAGAGTCCCAAGTAAGAAGCTAAGCAATGGAAGCCAGAATTTGCAGCCACTAGTTTAGAAGACAGAGTTAATAGCACCATTACCTCTTAAAAAAGACTCCATTGATAATTTCTCTTGCAATATTTGGAGTTGCTTATTGTACATCAATGTGATACAGTTTTATTTTGTCGGGTGGATTCTGCTAAGTATGTTTGCAGTTCTCTTTTTGGTATAAGGAAGTAATGTATTTTAAGAAGTAAATGTAGAATGTGGTGTTAGACATGATGCTAAACTTAAATGTAAGAAGACAGGAGTGATCCTGTCTAGGGGACATTATTTAAATGCCTGCGTTTGGGGAGGTATCTTTGTGACTGGCTTCTTTCACTTAGCTTTGTTTACAAGGCTCATTCATGCTGAGACTTGTGTCAGCTTTTGCTGCTGTTTATTGCAAAATACTAATTTATCACACAGACGCCCCGCTGTTCTTTGGTCTGGTGGTGGACATGTGGACTGCTCCTGCTTCTCAGCTATTGTGTTTCTATGAATATTTGTGGATGAGTTGTGTGTTTTCTGCATGGCTGGGTGGAGCTGCTCTACTCTAGCTTGTTAAAAAAACTCTCCATATGCTTTTGTGGTTCACACGTGGGGACAGATGTGGACATGCTGAGGGGGAAAGGAATGACCTGAAGTGGGGCCAGGAGAGTGAGGTGGCAGGTGACTGCTCTAGTCCAAGGACACTCTCAGATGAGTGGTTTTTCATAATGGACACTTGAGCTCTGTACTTTCTTCTCTCCAGCTTTTAAGTAGATTTGTATAATAGCTGAATTGTAGCAAGACGTTAATGGGCTGAAGACTATGGAGTGATCCGTTTGTGAGTCTTCTAGTCCTACCTACCCACCTACCTTTTGTAGATTGACTTCTGCATTAGGAAGCCAGTACCACTACCCACTCCATGCTCCACGCCCCAACTTCCTTGGTAAAGGTCTGATTGGAACAATTCTGTACCTGCTTCCAATTAAATATTTTTGAGAGTTACAACAAGCTCATAGAAAATGCATATTATATATTTAAAAAAAACTATCCATAGGCTTTAAAATTTTTTGGCAGCCCAATAAACTTTTTTTTTTTTAAAGATTTTATTCTTATTGGAAAGCCGAATATACAGAGAGGAGGAGAGACAGAGAGGAAGATCTTCCATCCGAAGTTTCACTCCCCAAGTGAGCCACAACGGCCGGTACGCGCCAATCCTATGCCGGGACCAGGAACCTCTTCCGGGTCTCCCACACGGGTGCAGGGTCCCAAAGCTTTGGGCCGTCCTCGACTGCTTTCCCAGGCCACAAGCAGGGAGCTGGATGGGAAGTGGAGCTGCCGGGATTAGAACCGGTGCCCATATGGGATCCCGGGGCTTTCAAGCTGAGGACTTTAGCCGCTAGGCCATGCCGCCGGGCCCAGCCCAATAAGCTTTTAAATTCCATGTTTCAATGACTGTTCTGTTCACTCTTGGAGACCCAATGAGATGAATCAATAGTTTACCAAATGTCTGATAGCTCTCTGAATTTTGCTGTGTATGAACTGTCTTCTTCTAAGTAATCAGGGAGGCTGTATTGTTGAAATGGACATTTGATACATTTCAGGAGATAATTGTAAGCATTTAATGTTACTATCAGATGCTTAATGTCTGACCGTTAAACTTCTGGTTATGAACATCTTAGAAATTTCATATCAATCATGATATTAAACCTGTAATGGTTCATTTATATGAATGTTGGCCCCGATGATCCCTTCTGCTCTTCTTTAGTAGAAAGATGATATTAGCTTGTGTAATTATATCCCTAGGTGGCATTAACCACAGAATTAAAGGTTTGGCTTCCTTCTGGCAAACAAACCTCGGGTTTTTACTTGACGCTTGCATGGCTCAGTTGTATAATCATGCCACATGTGAAGGGTGGAAATTAGAGTGTAGGGTTGCTGATTTCTGTTCCATGAGCTGAGCTTTCCTGTGCCAGCCCAGAAAAACCTTACCATTGCTGAAGTGTTCAGATTTTTTTTTTCGTGGCTTCCACAGACTCTGAGTGATCCAGAAGGCAGATTCTGGGACATTCCAGCATAAGGGCTAATTATGGAGATAATGATTGCTGAACATAGAAACAAAAAAATCTAAACACTAAACCTGGACCTTCTCGCTTTGAAAGCAAAAGGTCATTAACCCAATGTCAACAGTTTTCGACAGTTTGGGCGCCGTCTCTAAGAAATAATCAAAGTCAGCAAGAAAAAACAAATCCAGACCATTCCACGGCTTCCAAGTGAAGAAAGCCAGTTGTCTTGTGTGTTGTACTTGACATGATTTGACATGCTTTTTTTTTTTCCTCCAGCCTTTGGTTTTTGAATAATTGCTTCTTGCAGAAAGCCTCTATTTTCTGTACTCTGTGGTTACCATGCTGTACTTGACTTTTAAAAGAGAGTCAAAGGAACGTATCCTTGTGAGAAATTGCTGCTTTGTGGGGTACAAATGAGAGGTTTCATGATGTTTGAAGCCAGGGAGGCCAGATCTGGCTTAGCGACTCCATTTTCGGCTGTAGCTGCTGTTCCTTATTGCTCTACTGAATTGAACTGGCCTTTGGTTGGCACTGGAGACCTAGGCGAGCCGCACGCTTTCGAGAAGCGATTTTTCTCATTTACCGCAGAGAGCCAAGACTTCCTGCTGATCGCCGCAGGCCCGGAGGGAGGCGGGCAGGATGGCACCAGTGCCAGGCCTCCCTAGGCCAGGGACTCTCAACTGGCAGTCATTTTGCCTCTCCGCCTCTCCTCAGGGCACTCTCAGCATTGCCTAGAGACACACGTGACTGTCACAACTGGGAGGGGGCGCTGCTATTTGGTACCATTTGGTGCCATGTGTAGTGCCCGCGCCACCTGGGCACCAAAATAGTGCCGGGGTGCGGCTGTACTGATCTAGAGAGATTACTCCCAACACAGAACCGAACATCCCTGCTCCGCTGTGCACGGGGGTGGAGAGCAGAAAACAGAGCCGGCATCTTCCAAAAAAAAAAAAAGAATAAGAAAAAGAAGAAGAACAACAAAACAGTTATCTGGGTTTGGCACCTCATATCTTGGCACTGCTTTTAAAAACCGGGTTGGGATCATGAGAAACACGAAGGATGCCTGCAGGAGAGGGCGGGGCCCGCGAGGCCCCGCACCCGGGCATTGTCACGTAGCTGCTGCAGCTTGCCAGCGGCATCCTACAGGCCCGGACTCATGCTCAGCCTTTATCTGTCAGACGTTTTATAAAATGCTTTTGCCCTGGGGGTTAGCTTTCTGTTTCATGGTGGTTAAAAAAAAATGTGTTTTTGGTGAGGAATTATTCTTTAATCCTTCACCTTTCTTGGGAGGGAAGTGCTTTTACAAATAGATTAGAAAGTCGTCCAAAGTCGCCATGCTCTCTGCTCTCTTTGGAACCTTCCAGACACTGAATGTTTTGGCTTGCTTTGGCTGTGCCGGCAGGGAAATGGCCTGTGTCTCCTCGGGAGCCAGCTGTTCACCCCCAGAGCTGTAACCCAGGTTGGCACTCCCACCGCCTCAGCCCCCCGCCCGTGTGAGCTGCTGCCCCATCCGTGAACGCCCCTCAGGCTTGGGGGCTACTCCAGGCACAAGGAATGTGGGGGACCATTTTCCAAGGGATAGACTTGTGGCTCTGCAGGACACTCCTTTTCTACTCTTAAAAGCTCATTTTTAAAAAAATATTTTAATGACTGTAAAGAGAACATGAATTTCAAAGTTACAGTTCTCAGAAGGTGCGAGTTATTTCTTCCCTGCTCTCTCCTTCCTTCCTTCCTTTCTTTTTCAATTTACTTTATAAACATAAGCTTAATATACCACTAGCAGGAGTGTTCAGCGACTGGAAAGAGGGAAGCTAACTTGTTTGAAAAGCAGGACACACAGAGGGCGGGGGGGCGGGCAGGAGAGCAGGAGTCAGAGATCTCATCGAGGGGTTGCTCCCTAACTGCCTGCCGAGGCTAGTGCTGCCCAGGCTGAAGCCGGTGCTGGGAGCTCACCCGGCCTCCCACGTGTACAGCAGGGAGTCCTTGAGCCATCAGCACCTGCTGCTTCCCAGGGCACACATAGCTGGATCAGAAGCAGAGGGGGGACTTGAACCCAGGCACTCTGATAATGGAATAAAGGAGTTCCAAGTAGCAGCTTAACCCCCTGTGCCACAACGCCTGCCTCCTTCCACTTAAAAAAAAAACTCCTTATTTATTTTATTGCTTTAAAAGATGGAGAGAAACTGGGAGAAGGAGAGAAACATCTCCCATCTCCATTGTCAGGCTCATTTTCTAACTGTCTCTAAGACCCAGGACTGGGCCAGGCCAAAGCCAGGAAAGGAGCAATCTGCCGGAGTCTCTCCCCCAGACGGCAAAGTTGAGCCATTACCTGTTCCTGCCTGGGGTGTACACTAGCAGGAAGCTAGAGAGCGGAGCTAGGACTTAGACTGAGGCATTCTGACATGACCTGACCCACACCAGAGCTTGACTGCTACATTTCAGTGAAAGGCTTGGGGAGAGCCATTCAGCCTGAGAGATTGTCCACTGTGGCTGTTTCATAAAGTGGGGTAGTGGTGGTGATGAGGAGCAGGAGGGCAATCTTGGGACCTGGGGTTCTTTCTCCCTCCGCTAACGTAGAGTTGGCTGGCCCTGGCTAACACTTTCACTGAGAGCACATCTTCCTCCTGCTCTGTTCAGTGATCTCCAGGAGGGAAAGTGAACGAAGCTGACTCTCTGCTCCACGCTTTGCTACAATGATCATTCTTGTCACCAACAGCCCCAGGTATAGAGAACTCTGGTTCTCTTGGCCTTGCAGATGAAAAGACTCAGGCTCAAGACATCGGATGAATGGCCAAAGGTTGCAGAACTCTAAGTCACTCTGTCAGGATTTGAACATGACAGACACCGTTGTCATTTCTACGTTCTGCCTTCGGTGTAGTCTAACAGGTGTTCTGAGCTGACATCTCATCCACATAGTCACTCGGGCACGTTATACCTTACTTTAACTTCTGAGTTCAAAGTTCAAAGGCCAGTGATGAGATCTGGGATCCATGGGCTGCGAGACACAGCAAATGCTCCGTCTTTTCCCCATGTGCATGTCCAGCGGCACCTCTAGGGACTGACTGCACAAACTCCATGTGGGACTCTGCTACTTAAAGAGAATTTGCATCTTGAGCCCCAGATGCAAACCATCTACTTCACTGTGTGCTTGGTGGAAGAACGGGGACCCACCTGTATTCTGGAGGACACTGGGGTGGGTTGCCCGGATGGAAACAGGGCCTAGACATAGGAATGACTGCACTGAACCATCCAACTGCCCCAAGTACCAACTAGACTTCCAGAATGAGGCCAGTTAAGAAGCGTAGTACATGCAAACTGCATGTGGGATTTGAAGACTCAGTACAAACAGGACAAGATCTTTCCATCTCCTGTCCATGCTGACACCTTTGGTAGCTCTCACTGGTGTGTGATGAACAGATTTCCTGTCTTGTCTGCCCAAAGCCCTCTACCTCCTGGGCAACTCTTCTGGCTGCAATCCCACTTGCATATTCTACTCCAGCTCCCCGCCCTGCCAAGGGCCCATCTGGGAGGAGACCCCAGGAGCAGTGTCAACCGTCCGTACTGCCCAGTGACCAACTGTGCTCCCAGCTGATCTCTGGAGCCTCCAAGCTGAGTCCCTGTAAGTGAGGACTGGAGGTGTGTCTCTGGGAAGTCGGTGACTTCGGGGAGCTCTCTAGGACCTAGGGATGCCTGTGCCTCACACAGCCCTTTCCTCAAGTGGTGTTTAGACGTTGGTTTAGATGACTGTCTATGTTGTTTTTGCTCCGGACCCAACTCTCTAAGTGGGAGAATGAGTTTGTTTTAAATTCCGTTACCGCACAATTAAGGAGTGCTGCATTCACGGGTAGAGACTCTCTGGCGGGAAGAGGTCCTATGTCCTTGTTCCCACTGGGAACGCCTCGTATTCTCGACTCCTTTCTGCGCGGGGTGTTTGTTGCCCCTTCTGGTCACCCTGACCCCCAGAGGACCTAGGTGGACCTCCAATGCCCTCATCTAGGCCATGGCACGTCTCCCTGTCCCTTTTGGCATCAGCCGGACATGCGCATGTTTCTGAGATATCATCTGTGGACTGGGGCAAGCTGTTTGTCTGTGTGATGTTCTGATGGAATCTGAAGACACTGGTTCAGCAGAGGTGACGTCTCTCCCCTCCTGTGACATTTGCAGTGGCAAACCCACAGAAGCAGCCTGCTTTTTTTTTTTTTTTTTTTTGCATATAGTCCATTCTCTCAGAGACCTGAACACATGGCTCATCTGAATTTTATACACCATGCTTCTTTCTTCTCTCATTGATTCATTCGTTCAAGTAATGTGTGTGGGATGCCCAGGTCTTCCTGTGGCCACATCAATCACTTGATTTCCACCTTAAAGCTTCCCCCGGGGCTGGGGGCGGGGGTGGACAAGTCTTCCTCCTCCTTTTAAAACCCATCCCTTCTGCACTGCGTAACTATTTCCTATCCACTTTCTCTGCGCAGATGTGACCACTCGTCAAAGCCACGCTGATCTTAGGTTGTGCTCCAAGTGTCTTGGGAGACCTCTGCTCAGTCTTCAACCTGTCCTGAAGTTGGGAAACTTCAGACAAGAAAACTCAGGTCGGCTTCCTCTCTTCTAAGACGTTCAGCATTTATTAGGAATTGCTAAGTGTGGTCAAGGGGATCATTTGCATGTGCAGGGCCTGGCAGACACCAGTCGGTGGCTCAGTAAGGATCACTGAATGTTCTAGTCTTACCTTTCCTTGCCCACAAGGGCCTGCATTGCATCTGCCGGCTCTTGGCTTTGTTAGGCTCTCGGGGTGTGTGTGTGTGTGTGTGTGTGTGTGTTTCCTTTCTCCTTACTAAGGGGGGAATCCCTCGAATACAGAGATTCTGTTCTCTCCTGCTTGCCCTTCCTTATGAATCCTGGCACCAGTCCTTGCACACTCAATGCCCAATATATTTAGGATGATTTGGAAAATAAAAATTTAAAACTTGGTGCCAAGTTTCCCCAAGGCCCCACCAAGAAGCGTTTAATGTATTTCCTTCCTTCATATCCCTAGCTTTAGCCAGGAAAGGCCGCAGTGTTTCTGTAGCCAGACAGCTCTGTCCTTGGGACGCCCGTGGTGTCAGCTCTCTGGCTACTGCCTTTCCTATTGGCAGGCAGGGTTACCATGCTGCTGTCGGGAAACTGGCAGTTGGGATTCCCATCCCCAGCTGCTTCAGAGGGCACGGCCTCCTCCAGGGAGCTTTTCTGTCCACCTGAGGAAAAGCTTTGGCTGCAGAAGGGGCAGCTGACCTCTCCTCTGGCAGCACTTAGTAAATCCTTGTCTGTGACCTTGACCAGGACACCCGGCAAGACAGCCTCCAACTATGCTGTTTATGCTCCAAGTGGCTTCCTTGGTTTAAGACAGGGATCAAAGCTGATCTGGCCAGGGGTACAGTGACTCGTGTAAGTCCCCTTCAGCTGCCGTCCCCTGTTCTGATAGGTTCTGATGGCGATAGAGTGTCCCCACTATCTCGTTTTACTTTTATTGCCCTCAGAGGTCTGTGCTGGACCTTGTCTTTGGGACTTCAGAAAAACTTCCCTGAGTGCCCGGGACTAAAGAGGCCTCCTGCCTGGATGACAGACACTCACACTTAGGAACATTCATATGCAAGGAGCATTCGGCATGGGGTGCGTACCAGCCACTGTACGATTTAGTAATCCTCTGAGACAGGTATTATTAAGCTCATTTACCACCTAAGAAACTGAAATGCAAACACAGAGTAATCCTTCCTGAGTCTTACTCCTCCCCCATGTAAGTGGTCACACTGGAATTAGAACCCATGTCAGTCTGATTTGAAGCTCTCATCTTTTCTGGATACTTGACTAAAAAAGTAAATTGATGCCATAAATAACATTGCAGAGAGAATGCTTGCTGTACCAGAGAATGCTTCCACAGCCTAGCAGCAAAATTTATTGCTAGCTGATTGATATATTAGTTACAAATCAGATTACATCTTCCATAAAGCATTTCCTAAAGGAACACTACAGTGGCAGTGATGTTAGCAAAGTATGAATTATTGTAGTACTTGAGAGTTATTAAACTCCTTGTCATTAAAAATAATTATTCAGGTTTTTCTCTGCTTCAGATGGGCAGCTTCCTGGAAGTGCTGAGCACTTGGAATCATTTGCTAGACCATTGGGCCACAGACACGTCACCTGCACTTGACAGTATGCTAGCATCGTCTCAGCCCTATTCATCAAAAGTTCTGCCTGTTGGGCCCGGTGTGAGGGCTCAGTGGTTAAATCCTCGCCTTGCACGCCCCGGGATTCCATATATGTGCTGGTTCATGTCCTGGGTACTCCACTTCCCATCCAGCCCCCCCACTCATGGTCTAGCAAAGCAGTAGATGATGGTTCAAAACCTTGGGACCCTGCACCCACATGGGAGATCCAGAGGAAGTTCCTGGCTCCCGGCTTCGGATCGGCTCAGCTCTGGCCATTGTGGCCACTTGGGGAGTAAACCAGCAGACAGATCTTCCTCTCTGTATCTCCTTCTCTCTGCAAATCAGCACTTCCAATAAAAATGAAGTAATTAAAAAAAAAAAGTTCCATCAGCGTTAGCTCCTCAAGTAAGAACTCAGGCTGGGCCCTGCCTGGGTCATCTATTGGTTGACTAAGTTTTTGTCTAAGACTTGCCTGACAGAGTACATGCTCATGGAGTGTTCATGGAATAAATAAAGCCAGAGGTCCTCATTTGAAACAGTAACCAAAAACGTTGAGCAGGACAGGGCTGAAAACTCGCAGTGCGGCGGGGCTTCGGTTCTAGATGCTGGCTGTGTGACAGCAGCAACTTTGGAATCCTGCAGCATCAATGCCCGTGTTCTGGCTTCTTTCTTTTCTTTCTTTCTTTCTTTCTTTCTTTCTTTCTTTCTTTCTTTCTTTCTTTCTTTCTTTCTTTCTTTCTTTCTTTCTTTCTTCCTTCCTTCCTTCCTTCCTTCCTTCCTTCCTTCCTTCCTTCCTTCCTTCCTTCCTTCCTTTCTCTCTTTCTTCTAAAAATATGTATTTATTTTCATTGGAAAGGCAGATATACAGAGAGGAGGAGAGACAGAGAGGAAGATCTTTCATCTGATGGTTTATTTCTCAAGCAACTGCAACGACTGGAGCTGAGTCAATCCAAAGCCAGGAGCCAGGAGCTTCTTCTGGGTCTCCCACACGGGTTCAAGGTCCCAAGGCTTTGGGCCGTCCTCAACTGCTTTCCCAGGCCACAAGCAGGGAGCTGGATGGGAAGCATGGCTGCCAGGGTTAGAACCTGTGCCCATATGGGAATCCGGGTGCTTTCAAGGCAAGGACTTTAGCTGCTAGGCTACCGTCCTGGGCCCCTGGCTCTTTCTTTCCACCTCTAGCCTTCATCCTTGGGCATGTCCAGGACAAAGTCCTTGTCTTGCTGCTCTTGTCACTTGTTCTGTTCTTCCTGGCTCCATCTCTGGTCTCCTCTCCCTGCATTTTTTCCCCGCTGTGGGAGCCCATCTTCTCATAGGACTTCTGTGAGTGCAGGTGGGATGGCCTGGCTCTCCACCCATCTCTAAGTACCCATTTCTGAGTACTTCTCGAATGTTTTCTGATTGCAAAGCCCTGTGAATGGCATGTTTTCAAAGGCAGCTCATCAGTGCTCCCTTACTCCAAACTTGAGCCTTCCTTTGTATTTTCTAACTTGATCAGTGGTATCACTATGTCTAATCTAGAAACATTGTTGTGGTCCAGAACGACTATTTTTCATCTTCACGCTCTTGTTAGTCACTCAGCGCTCCTGCTGACGGCATCCCTGACATGGCCGACCACCGCCCCCCAGCGTCCTGGATTCTGCAATGGCCTATGACTGGTTTGTCTTCTTAGTCAAGTCCACCCCACATGCTGGCACACTGGAGGGTCACGTGATAATAGCAGTTGTCAATCTTCTCCAGATTGAAGGCGGCTCCTGGTTGACTTGGGGTCTCTGGCAAACTTGGAGTTAGAAGAATTTTGCATGAATGCGATCAATGATGGATCAATGAGAATGCATCTGGGATAGACTTCTGGGTTGGGCGGGAATTGTAGAACTGACAAGGCCCAGAAAGCAGCCCATCTTCTCTCTTGCCTTCCATGGTGACCATCAGCATCCAGTGAGCTGTGAAGGCAGATAAGAATGCTTAGGAACCCTACAACTGCTGCCTGGGACCAGAGCCTTTGCCTCCAGCTGAGGCAAATGGCTACTTGGTGCCAGCCCTTTCTGCTCTTCTTGAAAGCACTGCAGTGCCTCCGTGTACAGTGCATGCACGTGCATGTGTGTGAGAGAGAGAGGGAGAGAAAGTGAGAATTGGTGTGAATGTGTGTATATAGCTGTAGAGTGCATTTGTGAGTGTGTAAGTACGTATATATGTGTGTCTCTGTATAAGAACCTGTTTTGGTCAGCAGATCCACAGTGAGGAAAACCCAACCACACAGCTAGGAAGAGAAAGGTTAGCTCACAATACAGACCAGGATTTACTCTCCTAGCACAACTTAAGGCGTTGCTTGTGCTTAGAGTCCTTGGCTCCTACAGGATGGAGTCTGAGCCTTAGGCCAAGGTCAAAGCCTTTATTCCCCCTCCACCTGCTCTCTGGCCTTCCTCCCCCCACTCCCCCACTGCAGTAGCCACAAACTCTCCACAGTTTGTGCCTTGGCACTTGTGGCATCCTGCCCTTTGAACACTCTGCCTTCTTTTGCCCCCAGGTGCATGCCCACTCCAGTAGCAGCCTTAGCTCAAGCTTCTCCCAGTCCCTTGGCAGCAAATAGACAGGGTGCCTGTTACACTTGGATTTCAGACAAGCAAATCATTCTTTTTTTTTCTTAAGTGTGTTACCAATAACATATTGATCATACATTGTTCAACCTTTGCTGGTTTTTTGATACTTTGCTCTGCTTCCTCTGGTTTCCCTGCCCTGACATCCCTTCTGACTCGATGTTCCCCAAACACATCGTTCACAGCTGTGAGCTGTGCTCATAGCTCCTCTTCTGGTTATTTGGTCAATTGTTTTTTCTGCCAAAATATATTATCCCAGAGGCAAGAACCATGTCCCTTCACCAGTCCCACTTCCATCCAGTTCTCTCTGTCCAGCCCTAGGCTGGCTGTAGGCTGGCTGTGGGCTGGCAAGGTAGAAGCGATCAGCTCCCTGCACACGTGCAGGAGTTGGTAGACTCGCCCTTGGCCAAGTGTAGGGCCTTGTATGATTGATACCAGCCATGGCTGTCCTGCTCATCCTTCATGTCTTGTGCTATGATAACAGAGTATGTGGTCCCCTGGCCCACAGAGCCTCCTATGTTTACTACCTGGCTCACTATAAGAAAAAAAAAAGAGTGTGCTGGTGTCTGGTCTAGCAGATCTCACAGCCTGAAGAATGAAGCCAGACGCAAATAAATAAAGGCAAATTCATCTTCCCTCTGAAGCACACGCAGCCATGTGTGGTCTGGCGATGCCCATGGGAGACACACCTGGAAACACTCCCAGCGGATCCTCCGTCCTAAGCCTGGTGCACGTGCTCCTCTGCCAGCCTCCCAGGGGAACCTCAGAGCCAGAGCCCAGTGCTGACTTCAGCCCATCCTGCAGTCCTGTGTGTGGTCAGCCCTGAGGAATGTTGGAGTGTCTGAGTGGACAGATGGAAAGTGTTCACTGATTGGATCTCAACTCTGTTATCCTTTTGAAAGCCCCTGGTGTTGTCAGGTATGTGACATGCTGACTGCAGCCCATAGGTATGTAAGAGACCTCAGTGAGACTACAGCCAGGTCAGCAACCATGCTTCGGGCTGCCTCCGGACGCAGTATATATCTGTGTCATCCTTGGCTCTCTTGTGGGACCATGTCTGACTTATCCCTGGGCTGGGTGGCTGGCTGCCATTCATCATTTCTTAGTTTGGAATTTTATTTATTTGAATGGCAGAGTAAGAGAAAGACAGATTCCCTGCCTACTGGTTTATTCCTCAAATGGCTTATAAAAGCCACATCTGGGCCAAGTCCAAGCCAGGAACCAGAAAATCCGCTTGGAAGGTAGGGACCTAATGCTTGGACTATTAGCTGCTGTGTTCCCAGATGAATTCGTAGGAAGGCTGGATTGGAAGCAGAGTGTCTGGGACTCGAATCTGCTTTGATGTTGGATGCCAGCATGGTAAACTGTGGCTCCACTTACTGTACCACAGTGCCAGTCCCTGCCTTGCATTCTTAAATGGGAAGCAAAACTTCCTTCAGCACGGAGGCCTTCCACAGGGGGGTCTAGTTGCTGGAGCTGTTCTGGGTGGTGTCCCTCACAGCCCACAGTCAAAATAAGCTGGCTTGTCCTTTCTTGTCCCAAGCTCAGAAAACGTGCTATCTTCTTGTGGTGCCATGTGATGGGCTGAAAGAAAATAAATAGAAGTGAATTCAACCCATTAGTGTTTGGAAAGCAAATGTTTCCCATTGAAAATAAAGTCTGCGACTACATGTTGAGACAGCTGTTCACACTTGCTGCTCTTGTTAGAGCACTTCAGAAAATAAATTTGAGATAAGAGAGGCATGGGTGTTCCTGGGGCTGGGGTGTGTCTCGCTCTCTTACAGCCCCTTTGAACAGCCTTCAGCACCCAAGGGGAATACAATCCTGCAATAAGAATCCTAGCAATTCCACCTAAATGTGCTCCCAATTATTTGGAGACAAATAATTGGGGCAAATGGGACTTCTAGAAACTTGGATCTACTGTATAATTAATTACTTTAATTGCCCTCTTCATTTTACATGCAATGCTGCAGATTTCATGTCCTCTTGATTGTCTGGTAAGCGTGGAAGGATGTGACCTCCACTTCATGTGGACAGCCATGAACTTGATCGGTTTGCACTTGTTTCGGTGTGCATTTGGCATCCGTGCTGGATGCCTGTCCCAGGTGCCCCGGACAGCTGAGCTGCAGGGCTGTGCTGGGGCTGTTTCCCTGGATAGACCCCGACTTTCCATGAAGTTATCAGACATGGTTATGCAAATGATGGTGAAGAGATATGTTCAAATAGAACAATGCTGTATGAGAGATTCAGATGTTTACATTTAATTTTAAGGGGATTTCATTTCCCATAGCCTTATCAACATGTTATCTTCCATATTTTTAAAGAAGTGTCTTTATCTGAAAGACAAAGTAACAGGTAGGGATGGAAAAAGGGGAACTTTTCAAATCTGCTTCATTCCCTAGACACCTGTAGCGGTCAGGTGTGGGCCCGGCGGAAGCCAGGAGCCAGAAACACCATCTGGGTCTCTCCCGTGGTTGGTAGGAACCTGAGTACTTGGATGACCACCAACACAAGTGCAGCACTTGCAGGGAGCTGGATTGGAAGCAGAGGTGGATTTAATTCTAGTCATGCCAGGCAGAGCCTTAACAATTTGTGCTGCAAGGTCCACCTCAATTTACTAAAGCAAGTGAGGATTGATTTTGACATTTGGAGCAAAGAAGATGAAATACAACTACACTTAATGTCTTTAAATCTTTTTTTTAACTTAAAAAAATTATTTTTGATGATGTTGATAAGGGTGGGGAGAGTCAAGGTTTAGGGGAAAAGTGGGTGAGATCGTTATTTCTGCGTTTTCTTTTTCTTCTTCCTGTATCTGGCGGAAGGGAGGGGATATGGGCAGAAGCCACACCCAGCCTCCCAACTGCCTCAGTCCTCGTGGGGTAGGGAATGGCCACCTGATGTCATCCCGGGGTCCTCAATGTGAGAACATGTTCTGAGGGTTCTGACATGCTGTTGATATCACTAAACCATGCAAGAGCTGTATCAGGGTGTGAACCAGGTGTGGCTGGGTTGTAACACCTAACAGCAAGAGCTGGAATGGGTGTGGGCTGGTTGGGCAAGGCCACTATTCCTGCTAGGACAGGAGGTAGACTAAGTCAACCTGAGCCAAGAACCTACTGGTGTGCACAAAATCTGCCACTGGGAGGAGACCTGATAGAAGAGTTTGGGAAACTCCTTCGCCAGGATGCAGGCCCTACAGGTGAACACAAGAACCAAGGCAAGGAGCAGCCCAGATCAGCCTGGGGTACCTGCCAGCTTATGTGTGGCTCAGGTCTGGGGGTGGCCCAGGCCGGGTCAGCTCATAACACTCACTGGCAGATCTGAGAACCAGAGCAGGGTGCAAAGCAGGCTGGGTTGGGCCACGGCACCAGCCAGTTCACATTAGGACCAGGACTGGGGGCTGGCTGGGCTGGGTTGGATGGTAGTACCTGGCAGCATGAGTTGGAACAGGGGGCAGACTGGGCTGGGCCAGGCTACAGCATCTGCTGGCAAATGCTAAGGTGAGATGGGCCATACCAGACTGGGCTGCAGCACCTACCAGCACGTGCAAGACCTGGGGGGCAGGGAGGTGTGAGCCCAGCAGGGGAGATGCAGGGACTCCCCTGCTGGCTCACTGCTGCTCCTGGTGAGTGTAAGAGCCAGGACTGAGAGCAGACCAGGCCAGGCAGGGCTGTAACACCTATTAGCCTTTGAGTCGTTTAAAAACATCTCATGCCTTATAATTAGTTTGGTTATAAATAAAATTCTGTGCTTTATAATGTTTGATTCATGCATTTTATGATTGTTAAATTCAATTTTTCTAGTTTATACTATACTTTCCTAGCAGGAAGTTATTTGATATTAATACCTTTCCATGTCCCTTTAGTACATTTTTGTGTTCGAGAGCACAACATGACTTTTATATATCTTTGTGATGAGTTAATATTTCTATTTTTATGGTTCTGTCATTTACAGAGTTACTCCAGGAGGCAAACCTGAATTAAAAATTGTGTTTTTCAATATTTTCATAGAGAACAGACTTAGAGTGATTACTAATTGCACCAGCATGGAGCTTGTTAGCAGGTGGAAGCCCTGGGTAGGTAAATCCTGACAGCAAGCCACACAAATCTCACATGCAAATCTGAGACTGACCAAGAAAAATCTGTATTTTCCTGTGCTCATGCTGAGGAGGGATCAGGTGTGGTCCTACAGCTCAGAGACAAAATAAACACAAAATCCCACCCCACCCCCACATCAACTGTTACTTGTGAATAAACCTCCATCAGCCATAAATTGCTACAAAATGGCCAGATGTTTGAAAGCCCTGCTGTCGTCTGGGTCACTGCAGCAGGAGTTGCAATTTAGCTAATTTCACTACTTCAGTAGCTTGTTGTAATTAAGGACTCAGCAGGGTGCGTTTTTAACGCTACTAAGTCATTAAGGGTTTTTAGGGGACCAGGAATATTCCCTGGCCATCCTAAAGAAGGTAACACTTGCTTAACACAAAGAAACCAAGGTACAGCTTTTCAAAAAGTGGAGGTGAAGTACCAAGTGATGAAAGGCTGGTTTCTGACATCTGCTAGGGCGACTGTGGAAGGCTACCGTGTACAGTTTTCTCAGCCTCTTGTTGATGGGAGGGAAGACCTTGGCGGACTCAACAGGACTGGGCTTGTTCATCAAAGCAGTGCATTCTTTATGCTACACTTGCATTTTAACCCCCCCCCCCCCCTCCAGGGAGTGAGGCCTGTTTCTGAGCCCCACTTACTAAGTCCTCACAACAGTAAGTGCTCAATAAAGTATTTTTACCCGCCTCGCTGGTTTGCACTAGCACATGGACAGGGCTCCACACATCTTTCAACTGCTCAGTCCTGGGAGTAAAATAGTGGGAAGTGGGGAAGATGGGGGCTGGAAGAGGATCTCAGAGCAACTAAGTTGGTGAAAAACAAAAGAATGAAGGCAGCAGGAATCATCTGAACAGATTGCACAGGTCAGGAGGCTGCCTCACTGCGGTCTCTCTTCCAGCCGCTCCAGGGGTCCTCAGAGCTTCTTGAGCCTCTCCAGGAGTCTTCCCAGAACCTCAGGGAGGAGCCAGCTTGAAGCTCTTCCCTCTCAGTCCAGCGCTATTTATTTCAGTTTGGTTTTACTCTTGAAGTGCTACAGCAGTAAGTCTAGCAGTTGGAAGGAACTGAAGACGACTTTCAACTCCGCATTCCCTGCTCCTGCAACCAGGAAAGCCTTGGGAGCCCAGAGAAGGTGCTGAGGGACCCTTGTCAAGCACGGTGGGAGCCCCACAGGTGTCATGAGCATTCCTCTTTAATCGGAGGTGATCGGTGTGGTGGTGATTCCATCATGATGCTTCTATGAGTACTGATGCCTGGGACTCAAAACGCTGGTTTACCCAGAACTGTAATATTTCAGGCACTTTGAGGCCAGAAGATTTGAAAGAGAGTTGCAAAACCCTACTTGGGCTCCAAGAACAAGAGGGCTACGTGTGGCCAAGGCCGAGGAGGATAGTAATGTGACTTGGGCAGAGGCTGACTAATGGCCACTGTCAGCGAGGAAATATTTGCAGGGCCCAGGCAGCCAGGTGAGGACAAAGTTGTTTTGTTTCCGCCTGGGAGGGATGCATACCATGAATTACATCTGTTAGGCCTGGGAGTATTCAGTGTAGCAATCCAGGCATGCATCTGGAGGGGAAAAAAAAAATCCCACTGGACTGGCTTTGGCAAAATAAGGAAATGCTGTCCCATGGGTGTTCAGCCTAAGGTTAACATCCATCTTGTGGACTTGCCTGTTTGGGGCCATCGTGAGAAGTACTGGCCTAATCTAATTGTAACCTTGAGTTTTGACTTGATCCAATTAGCATCCCTGGTTTGTGGGGGTCCGTTGGGGCCCTGGAGAATTCTAGTGACCAGAGGCAATGGAAAGTTCCTGTTCTGAGCTGGAAGTAAACCAGATGTTGACTCTATGATGGGCTGTCAGTGTGGATCCTGGTCCATGTGAGGATGTGTGGATTAATCAAAGCCAACTGGCAGCCTTGTCTTAACCAGCCCTGGTCCTCTGGCCTAGTCTCCAGCCCCATCAAACACATTCAGCCTTCAGCAATCTCAGTTGTTACTCAAGGGCTGTTCATCCTTTGCTGAATGTCTACTGTGTGTCAGGTATCACGCCCAGCATTGGGAATCACACAAGACAGTTTCCTCAATAACAAAGCCCTGACGTCACATGCGTGGTCTGGCCTTGATTTGCCTCTCCAGCAAGGTCGGGGGCCACTCCGTGTTCTGTGTGCTGTAGTCCTGTTGACCCCAGGGCCTTGGCACAGGAAGTCCCTTTGCTTGGAGTGTTCTTGCTCCTGCTCTGCCCACAGCCGCATTTATCCCACCTTTCCAAGTGCCAACTCTCACTGTGCCTTGCACAGTGGATCTCCTGCCCAGGGAACCAAGAGGTCCAAATAGCAGTTGCTGAGCTTACCTCTGTTCCCTACAACCCTCGTCACAGTAACTGCTCTGTGTTTGTCTAGTGGAACGTAACTGTTGTCAGTGTGAGCGCTGGCGTCAGCTGGGCAGGCTGCCATCTTGCCTGCCTCCCCCTGGCTCTGCCTTAATCTCCATCCCTTGGTTTCTCGCTCTGCAAGATGATATTGAAAACAATCATTTCTGTTTCATGACAGTTTAAGTCAATTCCTTTTTCTCTTTTGGTTTGGATCATTTGCTTAAAATACACATCAATGAACAGACAGCGCTTTATTTCAGAGGAACTATCTCTAAAACAGGTATGAAAATGTTAGGTATAATGTGTATATCTGTAAGTGAAGCAGTTCATAACTGTAAAACATGAGATTTTTTGTTGTCTGTAAAATACAGAAAAATAATCTCCCCAATTTGGAAAAGTGAGTTGCTTTGCAAGCTAACTAAGCTATGAGCGTATATGGAAAAATGTCTGAATTTAGAAGGTTTAACTTATTCCCCGAAAAATCAGTCATTTCTAGGATTTAATAATTTGTGAGTTCAAGATAATGAGATCGGGTAACTAATGTTTCTCAGAGCGCTAATGCACTGGGTCTTATCTCACTTTCGTTATCAGGAGCTGGGGAAGGGAGTATGCCTTTTTTTTTTTTAGAAAGTGTTATAAAATTAATGTAGGCACTTGTTGAAAATAGATCATTGTTTTATTAGAGCAGGCACGCATGCGCCCTCTGTGGAGTCTGAAGCAGCAAGTCCTGTGGAAGTGGAAAGGGGAGTGGGACCCGGATGTGGGGCAGACAGCAGAGCTGGGCAACTGGTACCTTTAGGGTTAGAAGCAGTGCGTGTTCCAGTGCCTAGTGTGGTGGCCGTGACAACACCAGTGCACTAAATGTTCCAGAAGAGCAAGAAGAGAGAATTTTGGATGTTCTCACCACAAAGAAGTGCTGCATGTGTGAGAAGGTGCCTGTGTTCGTTACTCTGTTGCAGTGTCTGAGTGCTGACACAGCGACTTCCACCCCGGAACATGAACTGTGATTGAGTGTCATTGAAAAACAATAAGAAGCCGAGTGCCTAGAGCACCTGGGAGGAGAATCCTGGGAAGGAAAAGACATTGTTCGATTAAGACCTGGGTATGGGGCTGGTGTTGTGGCACGTGGGTTAACTGATCGCTTGCAATGCCTTCCTCCTGTATTGGTGTCCTGCTCAGAGCCACACTGCTCCCTGCTGCTGTGTCTGAGGAGGCAGTGGGGTATGGTCCACAGCCTGGCTCCCTGCCGTCCACGTGGTAGGCCACGACGGAGCGGCTCCCTGCTACTTTTGGCCTGGTCCAGCCCTAACTGTTATAGGCTAAAGAGCAATTAGAAAAACTCTGTCTCATCTTCCTCTCCCTTTGCCACTTTATCCTTCAAATACAGGAATAAAATTTAAAAAAGAACAAACCCTGAGGATTGATTAGTTAGCATCTGATTGGATGGCAGCTGTGGTCATGAGAGTGACAGGTGACATGACGTATTTCTGTTACTTTCAAAAGCGATCGAGAACTACCTTGGGTTGTGTGTGGTGATTCCTGAATGCCACAGTTAGGCTGCAGTGGCAGGTAATGGGAAGACTCTGACATTAGCTCCGGCGTTAGCTCTCTGACAGTCGATGCCCTTGGCAGTTTCTGTTCTGTTGACTTATGGAGTTTGTCTAATTGAATTACCGATGTACCCTTCCTTGCACATTTTGAATCTGGGTCTGTGCCCAATAGCATTCATGGAACATTTGAATTTCTGCTGAACAGAATTCTCTTAGCCTAGACGTGGTTCTAGGTGCTTTTGCTTTCTTGGCTTCATCATTCTGAGCCTGCCATTGTGTGTGTCATGGAACTGGTGGGCGGAGAGGGCCTGCTGGAATCAGACAAACCTGTCACTGGGCTGAGACTGAATACAGACTACTATTGGGTGATGGAGAAGTTCGTGCTTGGCAGAGTAAGTGCCAATGTTATCCTCTTATCCTACAGGAGGAGTAGGAGGCACGAGAGAGGCACCTTGCACGATGACACTGTGTGCAGAGTGAAGTGCTGACATGCTGGTGTGCGTGTACACACACATGTACACATGTAAATGTATGTAGAACTACTGGACTGTTAGCGGAGTATGGTGAGCATGACTCTGACATGTACCTGGATGCGTCTATGTGCTTGCATGGGCCAGACTTTCATCTTGTGTTTAGAAACCCAGGATTAGTTATAGAAGACTTTGGGTGAAGTGTTTTTCTTCTCTGATGGACTTTTTTTTTTTTTTCAAATGCAGACATTCTTGGATGGGACCAGGATTTGGCTTAGCAATTCAGGTTCCCCACCTTGGGAGTACCCGGGCTCCACGCCAATGTCCTGTAGGTGCAGCTGATAGGAGGCAGTGGTGGTGGTTCAAGTCACTACGTCACTGCCATCCATGTGGGAGACCTTGATGAGTTCCCAGCTGTCAGCTTGGGCGTGGCCTACTCTTGGCCACTGCGGGTACTTGGGAATAATCCTGGGAAGAGTAACAATTTTGCAGTTAAAACTTCAGTGCTCCAGGATAATTCACTTTTGAATCTGACTTTTTTAGCCTATAAAACACTCTCTCAGTGTTACCTTAAGGCTTCAGAAAAGCACTTTTGCATTCATCAAGCTGAGTTGCATGGCAACCTTTGAAAGAATCACTTAAAAGCCAAAACAAATAGAAATTATTTAACATTTGTTATGAGCTTTGAAAATATGAACTGTAATAGGAGGAATCAAAGCAATTGCTTTTAATTCAAAGATAGGGCTGCAAATGTTTGAGAAATTATGCCACCTGCTGATTTTTATTGCTAGATTCTAAAGCATTGGTATTTCACGGAAGTGTGGCTGCTGTGCAGCTTTCCAGGTGTTTTGAAGTGAATCCTACTGGATAGGATCGTAGATATGGAAAAGTAAAGAAGCTGTGAGTGTGTAGCCTGATCAACTTTTACAAAGTGAAACAGCCATGTAGTGAGCACGCTTATATGGAGCAGCCAGATCAAAGAAATATGCTCTGAACAACCCACAGAACTCTGCCGGGGGTCCCCTCACAGGTACACTTGCCCTAGGTCAATCACACTCATGCTATGAACATTAATTAATGTTGTTTGCTTTTGAAGCTCTGTAATTGGTTTAATACAGTAAGTGTTCTTTGGTGTGTGGGTTCCTTCCTTATAAAAATTTACACTTACTTGTTTTATTGGAGAGAGAGAGCAGGTGAGAGCATGCATGAACAGGCTCTCCATGCACTGATTCACTCTCTGAATGCCTAAAACACCCAGAGCTGCTCCAAAGCCAGGAGCTAAGAACTCCCCCAGAGTCCCAAGTCCTTGGGCCGCCATTTGGTGCCTGCCACCGTACGGACTAGCAGGAAGCTGGAACTGGAGCAGGAACTGGTCCCTACATTCTATGATGTGGAATGCAATCCCATGTAGTGTCTGAACTGCCAGACAAGTGCCAGCCCCAGTGGGACTCCATTCTGATGATGAAACTCACCCACACACTAGAACATTGGTGGATCTTATCACTGCAGTACAGTGTTTCATTTTGGGGTTCAGTATTCTATATGCATGGTCTTCATAGAAAATACATCTTACTCTAATTCCATTTCCCATGAAAGTTTCTAAGTGCCAATGAATATAAAGCTATTGTTTCTGTTTATCTGTAGTCAGGTTAGCTTGGTATTTTGCCAGAACTGTGTATGCCTTTGTTTCTTTGTTGTTTAGTTTTGTTTGGTCTGGTTGTTCTGTTACTAAGAAATGCATGGCTCTCAATGGCTCTACTCAGTGTGCACCATGGTTGCGGATTTCAGCACTTTTTTCTTTAGGTGTGTTTAAGCACTGTATATTTGAAAGCTGTTATTAGATGCAAACAGATTTAGAATTATTACATCTTGCTTTTGAACTGATACTTTTATCTTTATGAAATACCCCTCTTTGATGACTTTTCTTGACTTAAAGTTAATCTTGTCTAATGAGAATGTACCTGTTAGATTCGCTGCTCACCAAAATGTTAGATTCTCCAACCACCAGGGAAAGAATAACTCAGCCAAATATATGAAAAGAATTTAGACGGCCTTTATTGCAGGGAACCACGGTCACAGGCTTCCCTTCCCCGTGCAGCAGAAAGGACAGACGGGAAGGAGTGAGCTGCAAAGGAAGAAGGCATGGAAGAGACGGGGAAGGGACCCTTATAAACTCCTTGACACAGAAGCCGACACGGGGGTCGCCTCAGCCCTTATTGTTGGGGGGATACGGGTTTGTGCCCCTCCTGGTGCAATGATGGTTTCACAGCCTGAGGGGCCTGCCAGAATTCCGCCATCCGTTTCGAGTCTGGTTGGAGGCAAACTGCCCCCTTCTCTGGTTTCTGTGGCAGCCATCAGTAACTACTTTATTTGGCTTTTTAAACTCAATACATTTCCTCGAGAATTTACCGTGGACTCCATGTGATGAGATGTGCTGTGTATGGTTTAATGAGAATTTGTAGTCCATTCCCATTTAAGGTGATTATTCATGTGTTTGGATTTCTGCCTCTCCTTACATCTATCTTAAGTGTTCTCTAAAAAGCTTGAGCAGTCATACTATGCTGGCTTCTCTGTTCATTTTGCTGCTTGTTCACTCCTTCCTGATGTAGATACTACATCTTTGATTATTGGGGTCTAATTGACATGAATGCTTTCCCTCCTCCAGACGATGGGGCGTTTATAATAGGAATTCTGAACATTTGAAAGCTCTGTTTGCCCCCTCTGCTCCTCTTCTGTTGTCACACACCTTCCTTCCACTGCCTGTGAGTTGACAGGGCTATGAGCGGCGCATCGTGGCTGTCCTCTGTTAGCGAGCCTTCTCACGTCTTCTCTTTCTCTCCGCATTGCTGGGTATCCATCTGTTCCAAAACACAACAAAAACAACCCCCTTTTAGTGTTTCCTTTCCTGCAGGCCTGCAAGTGATTAATTCTCTTTTTTCTTTTTTCTATTCTAGAAATGTCTTTGCTTTGCCTTCAGTTTTGTTCCCAGTTATTGCGCCTAAACTCAGGAATGGTTTACATACAATAAACTGCACAAGCCCAGAGTTCACAGTTTGAGTCATCTTCACGTGTGTACACACCTGGTCAGCCACCACCCGGATTAACAGCGACACCATTTCCAGCGCTCCCAAGGGTGGTTTTTTTTTTTAATGTCCCCCTCTTCTGATAACGCTTCCCCCGAGCGCACTGACCTTTAGATTTGTAGTTCAGAATGATGTTTCTTATTTCAAAATTTGTAGCATGGCTCCCGTTTTACATCAGTTACTCATTGGACTTCCCCTCCAGGTTGGTTTGTGGGACTCATCTATGTGTGCAGAGCAATTGGTTTCCATTTTTGTTGCTTCATAGTATTCCATGAAAGACTGCTTTGCTGTTTGTGTGGTTTGCAGGTTTTGTTTTTTGTAAACGGTGCTCCTATAAATGTGTTGGTTTATGCTTTGGAGGACATAGTGCCATTTTTTTGGGATATGAGCCTGGGAATACCGCTGGGTCATGGGGCACCTGTATCTAAAAGCCCAGAGGGCACTGAGTCCTTTGAAGCACTTCCCTCATCAGTGTCCCATACGCTCTCAGCATTCAGTATTGTCAGTCACTAATTCTTTCGCCTCTCTGGTGAGCAGGTCTTATGTCTTGCGATGGTTCTATTTTTCATTTCCTGTATGATTACTAACACGATGTAACTTGGCACGTGTGTAGATGTGCCTTTTGTGAATGCCTGTCATACCTTTTGCCCATTAAAAAAATTTTGATTTGTAAATCTGTTTCTTGTTGGATTATAATTCTCTTATAATTAGAATACAATTCTTTTGTCAGATATGCATATATTGCAAGAAGTTTTCTCCAGTGAGTTGCCTTTTTACTCTCTTCATGGTTTGGATGAAGGGAAATGATTAATTATAATGAAGTCTAATTTATTTATCTTTGCTGTAGTGGTAGTGCTTTCAATATCCTGTCTGGGGAAAATGCATGCTTACTCCCAAATCATGTCGCTTGTTGTGCGATGCTTGCTCTCACAAGTTCGGTCTTTCACATTACATACAGGGGCCACCTTAATTTTTGTTTATTGATTTGTCTGCTTATTTTATTTGAAAGACAGAGTTCAAAGAGAGAGAGAGAGGAAGAGGGAGGGAGGGAGAGATAGAGAGAGATAAACTCCATCTGCCTGTACAGTCCACAAACGGCTGCAAGAGCTGAGACACCGGGCCAGGTTGACGCCAGGAGCCTGAAGTGCCATCTGGGCCTCCTGTGTAGGTGATAGAGAACCAAGCAGTTGAGCCATCTGAGGTGCGTTCGCAGGGAGCTGGAGAGGAAGTGGAGCGGCCACAGAGGAAGACCAGTGCATGCGACAGGACCCGTGTGGCAGCCTGGAATGAAGCTCCCGGCTCTGGCCTGGCCCAGCCCTGGCTGTCGTAGTCATTTGGAGAGTGAATCAGCAGATGGAAGATGTTTCTACCTTTCCTTTCAGCCCTCCTTCTCTCTCTCTCTCTCTGCAACTCGGTGTTTCACATAAATAACTATTATTATTATTATTATTTTAGAACAGAGCTAAGGGATGGTAGGTCTACTGAACAGTCTTCATTGTTTTGCTAATTGCTCACCTGCTAGCGATTTCTGCATGTCTCCTGTGAGGCTTATTTTTAAATTTTATAGCTGGTTTACTTTCCAAATGCCCCCACTAGTTAGTCCAGGTCAGGTTGAGCTCTGGAACTCAATCTGTACCTCCCACAAGGATGGCAGGGACGTAAGGTGCTCACATCGCCACCTGCTGGCTCCCAGGGTGCACATCCGCAGGACAGTAAAGCCAGAAGCAGAGCCAGGGCTCAAACTGGGGCTCTCTCATACGGAATGCAGATGTTCGAAATTGTTGTCTCATCTGCTATTTTGAATGCCAGCCTCAAATTTTCACTTCTGAAATTTATTTTTTTGTGCAATAAATGCCAGTATGACCATTGCAATATGTTAAATAAAGACTGCATGCTGGTTTTTCTTTTTCCCTCTCCTGGCTTCTTTTCTTTGTCCTAAGCAGTCAACTGTCTGTGTTAATGGTTCATTTTCCCCTTTTAAAACTAATGTTTTGGGTCTGGCACAGTAGCCTAGTGGCTAAAAAGTCCTCACCTCACATGAGCTGGGATCCCATATGAGTGCTGTTTCTAATCCCAGTGGTCCTGCTTCCTATCCAGCTCTCTGTTTGTGGCCTGGGAAAGCAGTCGAGGATGGTCCAAAGCCCTGGGACCCTGCACCGGTGTGGGAGAACTGGAAGAGACTCCTGGCTCCTGGCTTCAGATCGGTGTAGCTCCAGCCGTTGTGGCCACTTGGGGAGTAAATCAACAGACAGCAGATCTTCCTCTCTCCTCCTCTCTGTATGACTTTCCAATAAAAATAAAATAAATATTTAAAAAAACTAATGTTTTTTTCCTCTATCTGTTCTAAGATTTGTTTTTTTGCTTTTGGTGTCTGCTACCTTCCGCTCAGGTGCCAAGCATGGTTTTCCTTTGTATCCATCCTTCTCGGGCTCATGCTTTGAATCTGTGACTTGATGCTGTTTTCAATTCGGGAGAAATTCTTTCACCAAATCTTTCCGTCCTCCTGATACATCTTCCTCCTGTTTGCCTCCTGAGGTGCCCTTGATGCATGTTTAGTCCTCCTCATCACATTGCTTAGGCCCGCCACACTGTCTTCTGTAGTTCGAGTCCCCCTTTCCTCTGTTCGTTTCTGGCTAGTTTCAGGTGTGTGTCTCCACACTCTGATTCATTCTTTGGCTGCGTCTGCTCTTTCGTTGAAGCGCTCACATGAGTTCTTAGTGTCAGTTATTTTATTTGACACGCTCTTTTCTTGGACATATGAATTATGGTTATTTTGCAGCTGTGTCTGAGAGTCCTCCTTCCTGGATCAGCTGCAGGTCCGCCCTTGTGAATGCGCTGCCTCGATGCTGTCTCTTGGTGGGCCTGGGGGCTGTTGTACTGTATGCAGACGTGTCTGGGTGAGCTTGCAGAGGCTGGCCAGGACATTTCTTTCCTCCGGGAAGAGGGTGCCCTATCCACGGGAGTTGGTGGGGATGGGGAGGGCGCAGCAGGGGAGAACATTACTTCAGTCCAATTAGGGACCTAAGCCTCAGCTGGCTCCTCCCGCCTGGGCTCCCTCCCTGGGGATCTCTGAATGAATGATTAAGGCGCATCCTCAGAGCCTCTACCCTTGGGTGGGCCTGGGACTTAGTTTCTCCAGCACTTTGTGAGCGTCAACAAGTCTGTTCCTAAGCTCCTTTCCATTGGCTTCCCAGCTTCCTCAGCAATGCAGCACAAGGCTCACTCCTCTGTGCCCTGGACCCCTCTGTGCCCTGGACCCCTCTGTGCCCTGGACCCCTCTTGCACCTTGCACCCTATCCTGGCTATTCTCAACTCCCAAGTTTTGTCTCCCCAGCTGTGAGGCTGCCTGACGTGTTCCGCCTTCTCTGCCTGGAAGCAGCTTCTTTCCTTCTCGGCGTCTTGCCCTGTGTCCCCAGCTGGCCAAGGCCCCTGGGAGGTGAGCAGAAATCAGGGCTTACTCAGAGAAGGGCCCTCTCCATGTTGGCTCTCTAGTAGTTTTCTGATGCCTTTAAGGAAATCATTTCATATTTCATTTAGCTTTCCTGGTCAACAGTTGTACCGAGCTCTACTACCAGTTTACTCCATCGGAGCTACACAGTTTAATAAACAGTCTTTAACCAAAGCAAAGTGATGATACAGGACTAGCTTTTTGATGCATAATAGCTCTTGAAATATTATATAAAACTACTTGTGGTGAAGGCTTTCATCTCATTATTGCTGTGTTAAAATAGACAAAGCAAGGATAAAACATTACTTACTTTAAAAAAAATTATTTACTTGGGCCCGGCGGCGTGCCCTAGTGGCGAAAGTCCTCGCCTTGAAAGCCCCGGGATCCCATATGGGTGCCGGTTCTAATCCCGGCAGCTCCACTTCCCATCCAGCTCCCTGCTTGTGGCCTGGGAAAGCAGTTGAGGACGGCCCAATGCATTGGGACACTGCACCTGTGTGGGAGACCTGGAGGAGGTTCCTGGTCCCGGCTTTGGATCGGCACAGCACCGGCTGTTGCGGCTCACTTGGGGAGTGAAACATCGGACGGAAGATCTTCCTCTCTGTCTCTCCTCCTCTGTGTATATCTGACTTTGTAATAAAAAATAAATAAATCTTAAAAAAATTATTTACTTTTATTTGAAATACAGATTCACAGGGAAAGGGAAAAAGAGAGGGAAAGATCTTCCATCCTCTGGTTCACTCCTCAAATGACTGCAAAGCTGCAGTTGAGCCAATCCAAAGTCAGGAGCCAGGAGCTTCTTCTAGGTCTCCCACACAGATGCAGGGTCCCAAGGCTTTGGGCCATCCTCCCCTGCTCTAAAAGGCTAGAGGCTGGGAGCTGGATGGAAGTGGAGCAGCCGGGACATGAACCGGCGTCCCATATGGATGAGAGCCGTATGGAAGGTGTTGGCAAGGCAGGAGGGTATAGCAATGGGACTGAAGAATTCATCTTGGCTGTGTCTCTGCCATAGGCAGGGGTGCTGTGGTACAGGCACTAAACTGATTTGTAGGTCAAAGTGAACACCATGGCTTGGAGTCGACATCCTCCTCCTTCCTGTGGGACAAACATCTAAGTGGCCCTGGAGGTCACAGCTGTCCATCTGCTTTGCAGCCCTCAGAACAAGAAGCT
This sequence comes from Ochotona princeps, assembly GCF_030435755.1. Classification (NCBI taxonomy): domain Eukaryota; kingdom Metazoa; phylum Chordata; class Mammalia; order Lagomorpha; family Ochotonidae; genus Ochotona; species Ochotona princeps. Next base: position 61,945,847 of record NC_080844.1, on the reverse strand, counting down.
GTTGAATGGAGAGAACTGTCCAGCCAGAGCAAGGAGGGGAGGGGCTCCATCCGTCCTGTTCAGAGAGCGTTTCGCCTGGAGGAAAGGCCTCTGTTGGAGCAAGAATGACTCCATCTTTTCACTCTAAGTTACTCAGTAAATACTACATACATACTAACCATGTGTGTTTTAGGGTGCTTGGAGGGATACACAAGAATCTAAAACATGGTCCTGAGCAAGTTCAGAAACGCCATATTCCAGGGAGCAGCTGAGACAAAGCTTACCAGCAGCTCAGCCTGCTAAGGTGAAAGTCATTCTTATAGGATGTGGCTACTGTGGAAGGTTGGTCTTGGGGGTGGGGAGCTGTGGGTTGTGAATGATCCTGGAGGGCTCCCTGGGGAAAGAAGCCCTCAGGGATGCCGTTGCTCAGAAGCCCCAGGCAGGTTTGCAGTAGTGGAGCTGTACCTCTGTTTCACCAGTTCCACTTTTTCCCCTCCTGTTTTGAATACCAACATTGCCATTTAGTATTCAGTGGTTTCTTCCAGGGCAAGTCCATCGTCGGTTCAGTCGGGGTTCTGGGCGTCTCTTAGCTTTGCTTTTTTGCTTCTTTGCCCTCCGCAATGAGCACTCAGCTGCAAGCATGTCGCTACCCTGTCCTTACACATCACCTTAGGGATAAGCCGTGCCAGAGGATGAATGAAACACCAGGGGAAAGCAGATGGAGAAGGAGGCCCGGGCACCACAGCTTGGAGCTTTGAAGGGATTTCAACGAATTAGTGGCGTTGAGAGAAAATTCTTTTTAATCATTTCCTCCCTTTTTCTTGTTGGCTCTGTGAATTTCTCCAGGAGGCTATGGCCAGAACTTTATGGAAACCAAATGATACTTTACATGAGAGAAATAAAAGATAATTGATTCCGAATATTAATTCATCTCCTCTCTGTAGTTGAGTAGAGGGCCTCCTCTGCCCACCCCATCCCTTTGTCCTTGGAATGCAAAGGGGACTCGTTACTTAAGGCTGATGTTAATTTGCCAAGTGGTTGAGCCTCAGAAATGGTTCTGTTAAGAGGCAAGTGTTCCAACAATGAGGGAGGGCGACTTGCAGGGCGTGGGGGAGGGGGACGGTGCGCCCACGTGGGAAGCAGAGCCCAGGAAGGACTTGTCTCTGCAAGCCACCTTCTCCACAGGTACAGAGCAGGAAGTGCAGTGACCTTGTCCAGCTGTCTATTGGTTCCCAGCTGCATCCCTGCTCGTGAGGGTGGAAGATGCTACATAAGCGGGCATCTTCTGGTCCTGTTCCTTACACAGAAGAGCTGTGGGAGTGAGGGCTGTCCCCTTCAGGAAATTCTCATAGCTATTGTCACCACCTTCTGGAGTTCTGCAGCTTCTGTGGACATGATGGAGAAATGGGAGCTGTCAAGTCCAAGGACACAGGTAGAGTAAAAGGAGACAGCCAGAGGCTCGATTCCAGTGGGTTGAACTCTGCATGGCAAGGCTTGAAGAGGTGCCTGCAGTCCAAGCCTCAGTTTTTGCTACATGCAGTGCTTGAACTAAGTACAGATGCTCTGTGGCGTCTGTGGCCTGGGGGTGCACACTCTGATTCTGGGCAGCCCCACAGGAAGCCTGCTGGGTTCTGCAGGCTGTGTGATGTGATGTCTTTGGTCAGCACTCAGCTCCATGGCAGTCAGAAACTGACCCAGACGACAGGAAAAGAAGTGAGTAAGCTGGGTTTGGTATGTGAGTGACTTTTAGGTCTCTCAACTCAACCTGGATCCCTAAGCGTCGAACACTGCTGGCTTCTGGAGTCAGAGATAAAGCTCTGTAGCTAGGTCCAGAGAACCAAACCTACAAACACGGGGTGAGGCTTGTAACTTGCTTGGGGTGTCAGCTGTCAAGTGTGAGTCAGCAACGCGTTGCAGCTAAGCTGAAGGTACCATGACCTTGCGCCGTGGTAGGAGACATTAAGTGTTTGAGGCCAAGTTTGTGGTCTTTCATTCCTTCCCTGGGCTGGTCAGGCCGCTCCTTGACTCTCGAGGTGACAATGTGGAACGGAATGGGTATGTTAGAGGACAGCTTTATGTCCGACGGATTGAGCAACAGCATCTCAGGGATGTGGGAGTGACTCAGGTTGCCCTGTTGTCGAAGGTCTTCCCTTATGATGGCATGGGAGGAGAAGCAAGCACGCACAGGGCTTGGAAAAGCACTGCGATGGCTCCTAGGAGCGTCTCGGAACAGGTGACACAGGACCTAGCCGTGTCCCGTTACCACAGTTCCCCAGGCCTGCTGTCACATCCCTGTCATGTTCCATCCGTTCTAAGGTGCAGCGTCTCTCTTCACCCTACCCCATTACTTCCGAAATTACCATCCTTCTTACAGTCATTGTGGCACATTAACCTCCCCTTCCCTTCTCGTTCCCTCCTCCTCCCCTCCCCTCCCCTCCATTCTCCTCCCCTCCCCCCCTCCCCTCCGTTCTCCTCCCCTCCCCTCCGTTCTCCTCCCCTCCCCTCCTCTCCCCTCCCCTCCCCTCGTTCTCCTCCCCTCCCTTCCCCTCCCCTCCCCTCCCCTCCCCTCCCCTCCCCTCCCCTCCCCTCCATTCTCCTCCCCTCCTCCTCCCTTCCCCTCCCCTCCCCTCCATTCTCCTCCCCTCCCCTCCTCTCCCCTCCCCTCCCCTCGTTCTCCTCCCCTCCCCTCCCCTCCCCTCCCCTCCTTCTCATTTTCTTCCTTTTTTCTTTCCTCTTTCCTTCATGTTTTTTCTTTCCTTTTCTTCTCCATCTTTCTTTCACATAAAAATGCATCTTTTAGTGAATACCATTTTACATTAACTTAAGCCATAATGGTGGTAAGTTGGAGTGAGACTATTTTTTTAAAAATGGAAAATTAGTGAATTCTCTATCTTATGTAAAACACAAGAAAAAGCATCTCCTATTTACTTGTAACACAACTTCTAAAAAGAAACAGGATGCTTGCCACGCAGATGCAACTGTAAGAGAAGCTCCAGTCCTGCTCAAGTCTGACCGTTACCCCACAACGCTTCTGTTTTAGAAAGCTGATGCGGCTCCACAACTTGGCGATCTTATTTCTGGGTGCCTTTGCACCCCTGAAAGAGCAAGGCTGCAACCCCTCTTTCGTCATCAGCACACTTCCTTGCAGTTCATGAAGCAGGCTGCAATGTAAAGTAACATTTTTATTTTAGATCAAGGTTATTTTTTGGTCAATTGCTAACTCATGGGCTCCCTGGATGTGAGTTCCCAGCTACTCTTTTCATCTAAATCAAGACCAGAAGGCTCGCTGATTTGTTGGTAACAGGATTACTCTGCGCTTGGTCTGGAGGTAGGGAGACCCATCCTCCTGCGCTGGAGCTGCAGGAGCCAGCAGCATGCTCTGTGTGACTGGCGATTTAAATGCTTTCGACACATCTTCCTTCTGGTTTTCATTCTGGGAGCTCTTTACAGAGTTCAAAGCCTCTCTCTTCTAGGGCTGTAGAAACTTGGTGATATATGACTGTCTCTAAGTTTGTCCTACTTTTTGCTTTTAACAGTAATCAAACCTCATTCCTCAATTTAATTTGGCTAAAAGGGCTTGGGTTCTAGCATTATGGTTTTTCTTGTGATGTCAGGGAGACATTTTTCTGGCGTGCTCAGATTTTCAACGGGAAAGTAGAGAAAGCAGCAGGCTTTTATAGACTAGATTGTTTTCTTTGTCTTTTTCCTTGTCTTTATAGTTGAAGTTATTTTGTACAATTTAATTATCATCCACCCTCCTGCATCTTTGGCCCAAAGCTTTATGTAGGAATAAATGGGAAGGAAAAGATACACCCATGGAAATTTCTGCTTAACCACACAGTCCGTGACCTTCAATCACGTAGCTAGATCACATTTCAATGTCTATTTGGGGAAAATAGCAGAATCGGTCATTTAAACATACCAGGGTGTCCATTCTTGTATTTCCATTTGTTGTGACGCAGCTTCATCCGGTTACAAGCACAGCACACAAACTATGTAACTAATTCAGGTGGAGGCACCAGCGTTGTTTCTGACGTTGGGATGTAAGCATACCAGGTCTTTGTTTGCATAAATTGTCAGTTAATATTTCCCAAGAGGTTTTGAGGTGCCTAATGTTTTCCCCAAAACCCAAGGGTGGATTTATTTTGCATCTTTGCCAGGAGTCTGCATGATTTCCCGCCTAGCAGAGAATCCCCACCCCAGGAGAGAGAGCAAGCATTGAAGACCCTGCTTGTGTAGTTAGAGGCCATTCATTCCCTCAAGTATCTCTCCCAGGAAATTGGGAACAGAAATAGTCTGCTCACAGCCTCAGAATGAGAGCCCCTCTTTGCTTCCCTCCCTCACTCCCTCCCCCAAGCCCGGGCCCTAAAGGACACAGGAGAGGAGGGTGTCATTCCCCGACAATGTCTCCCACTGTCACGCAAGTATATAATTTATGAGCTCTTTATTCAATTCTTATGCTTAAAATAATTGTTCTATTCTTGCAAAACATATGTTATAGAAATAGCTTTTAAAAAAATCCCCGGAAGTATAATGAAGACATTCGGTATCTACCGAACTCCCACCTCCCACGTGCCAACGTGTTGCTGTGCTATCTCTTTCTCTCGGCTTTTTGGCTTAGTTAAAGGTAAGCAATCAAAAATGTATTTGGCATTCTGCTCTTTCCTCTTCACAAAATCTTGCCTTCCTTACGCTACAAAAGCCGTTCATCCACGTGGCTTTTGGTGGCCACATACAGTGCGGCTGTGCGTTGGCCATGTCTCCTCCTCATCCCACAATGACTGGCTGTTAACCGAGGACCCAATTTTTACTTCCGTTTTTTCAGTTAGTGCATAATGAGCACCTCTGGGACTACGGGGAATGTCAGAGTTTACCTCTGAATCCTATCCTACTGCAGGAACTGGCATTTTGCTACAGGTCCAGGTGGTAAATAGTAAACATTCCAGGCTTTCTGGTGTACAGGAAAACAGCCACAGGCAGACGACGTGTGAACGAATGGACACAGCTGGGTTTCAATAACGCTTTATTAACCAGGACAAGATTTGACTTTGCCAATCCTTGTGTTCAGTTGCACTCAGGGTCTTTTTGAAAAGGAGTTATAAACCTAGCACATGATTCTCTCCCTTAGAATCTTTCTGTATCAGTAGGACCAAAGCCAACCCTGAGGACAGAGATGTTCCAGGCCTGTGGCAGTCCCAGGGAAGCCATCACCTGGCCTTGAGCAACAACAATCAGTTGAGGTGACAGGTGAGGTGATGTCAGTTACCGTGTTTGCTGTTGAATGACTGCCGCAGCCTCACCCATTTGTCGCATTGTTACCAGTTTTATCCTCCAGCCAGCCTGGTCACAAGCCCCATAAGCCGAACATAAGACAAGTGCAATGAAACTTGTCTGATATCTTCCCGGGGCCAGCTCCTCCAGGACTCAGGGGTTGGCTCCCACATCCCCAGATGCATTTCACCTGAAACAAGTTCGCTAAGATTCTCGGAACCGCTGGCTTCCGGTTCTTTCAAGCTGCAGTGTAGTGACTCTGTGTAGAGCCTCCGAGGGAGGAGGATCACACTTGTGAAGTTTGTCCACACGTTTGTATGCACGTGGGTGGCCACACACCCCAGCACCACGCGGGAGATCCTCTTCCTTGTGCAAAAATCCAAAAGAAGCTAAGGAGTAATGGCAATTGTGTGTCTTGTGATTGAGCAAATTGGGGTGTTAACCTCTTCCCTCCTGCCTAGTGACTGCTGTCTTCCAAGGCAGGCAAAAAGTTTTGGGGTAACCTTGATCTCAAGCTAGTGCGAAATGCTATCTAAAACATTTAGAGGCAGTCCCTGAACGTGAACTGCCATGAGAGCAACCAGGATGGGGGAAAAGCCAGGCGTGGCTTCTCCATTGCAACCTGAGAGGTGGTTATTTTAGCTTGTGTTGGGCTTGCCTCAAGTTCTTGGGGCTGTGAACTTCAACTTATTTCTAATTTATGGCTCACGAGGAGGAGCTGATTTGGGGGGTTATTGCATTTTGCTTTGCAATAGACATTTGAGCAAGGGAGTGGAATTGAGGCCCACCCACCCGAGGCTTTGCCAGCAATAGATTTGCTTCTTTACCCTAAATGTCAGCTGGGGACTTTGGAGGGAAGACGACCAATGCCAGAGAGGAATGTTCACTTCATAAAATGGACGAAGATCAGATTTCCCTCTCACTGGCCGCCTTCCTCCTGGAATCCTCTTGTTGACTTCTTGAGGCTTCCGGTGATTTATAGGCCCCCTTTCCTGCGGGCTGAAGGCCTTTTGATTAAGAAGCGAACCACAGCTTGGCAACCACAGGCCCAGCTATTGTTGGAATTAGCCGGCATGCTCACTGCTGTCTTCCATTTTGTTGTGTGAAGACATCATCTTCATGTTGTATGTTCTCTTTAACATGAGCAGGCAGCCCAGAGCCCTTGGCCACTGTCACATCCTCTCTTGAGCCTTTGACTCACCAAGTTCTTCTGGAGGAAAATCTGTGGACTTCTGAAATGGATCTGGGATGTTCCACTCTGTGTGTTCTGGACTCCTCACCCTCAAGTTCAGTGATTACAACTAAACTACTTAGCACTGTAATTCTGGTGTGGGGCTGGGGGAGTCCGGGGAGGACCACGTCAGAATCCGTGTGCAACAGAGGGCTGCGGAGTGTTGGACAGCCAAGCAGTGGTCACAGAGGCTGTGATGTGTCCATGGGTGGAGCCCAGGTGAGCAAAGGATGGAACACACTCAAGTGAATTTATGGAAGAAAACCAGGCCACTTTTTCTTTCCACAGCAGCACCATCTGCAATAGCAAAGACATGGAAACAACCCAGATGCCTGTCAAAAGAGGAGTAGGTAAAGAAACTGTGGTGTATCTACTCTGTGGAATACTACTCAGTCATTAAAAAGAACGAAATTCCACCATGTACAACCATATGATCCCAACTAGAGAGCCTTATGCTCAGTGAAATAAATCAGTCCCAAACTGATATAAGGCAACCTTCATGCAAAAATACAGGATCACTAGCCCGTTCAGTACTGCTTTTGCTGCAACTCATGGTTTTTGATTTTTAAATTTTCATCTTTTCAAAAGCAGTTTCTTTCCTATTATTAAATTCTTCAGTGACTCATAGACCATACTATAGCATCGTTTTCTCCAGGAAGGTTTTCTGTTTTCTTTTTAATTTCTTCATTGATGCATTGATCATTCAGTAGCATGTTATTTCACTCCATGATGTTGTAAATTTTTTTAACTTTATTCCTGTTGCTGATTTTGGTGTATGGTTTTTCATTTAGGGGAATACATAGTAACTGCATTAGAAACTGTCATATCCAGATGTGAAGATACAATGGAGTATGCATCTCTACTTCCAAACTAAAGATGAGCTTCCAATGAAACTGTTAAATTTATCTTGACAATAGGATGCTGGACTGTCTGTCATTGTCCATACCTGCATTGCTAGCATATGCTTAGATAGCAGAATGATGGACTTATGACTGCTTATGAAGGACTATACTATTGTAAAAATATGGGGGGACCTGGGGGATACTGGGGGGAGTGTGAGTTGGGAGTGGATAAGGGAAATCTCAGAGCCTATGGAATTGTATCATAAAATAAAAAATAAAATTAAAAATTTATCTTACTTTTATTTGAAAGGCATAGTTATAGAGAGAAGAAGAGACACATAGAGACATCTTCTATCCACTGGTTCACTCTCTAAATGGCCACAACAACCAGAGCTAAGCTGATCTGAAGCCAGGAGCCAGGTGCCTCCTTTGGTCTCCCATGTGGGTACAGGGTTCCCAGGGCTTAGACCATTCTCCACTGCTTTCCCAGTCCACAGGTAGGGAGCTGAACCAGAAGTGGAGCAATCAGGAAATGAACCAGCACTCATTTAGCTTCTGGTGCTGCATGCGGAGTCTTAGCTTATTTTGCCATGACACGGACCCCTGTCTCAGTCCTTCTAAGCTAGATCTCTAATGTGCCTAGAATTTCCAGTGTTGGAGCACTTCCTCTGAGACAGACTAAACCTTGAGCAGACTCAGTGGGTGGGGACTCTAAGGCACTGCCATCCAGGGAGGTAAGAGGGGTGTCTACCCTGCTGTCACTGTGCTTAGTACCAGGAAGGCAAGTTAAACAAAGATGCTGGGGGTTTCAAACTGGAGCCTACATCTGTCCCCTTGCCAGTTTTTTTTTAAATACAGTTTTATTGGGGAAAAAAACCTTGCCCAATTGTTTACACAGTGTCTGTAGCTTCTTCAGAGCTATAACTGCTGAGCTGAGTTGTTGTCGACAAAGCTGAGTCGTATGGTCCCAAACTGGAAATGTCTATTTTTTGGCCCCTTATAGGAAAAGGTTGTCTACTCTTGCTCCAGCATTGGGGTCCCTGGCAGAGGAGGGCATCCCACACACGGTGGTGGGGTGACTACATGTAGTCAGAGCATGACGTTGTTGTGCCATAGGCAGAACACAAGAAAAAAGAATGTTGGACCATCCACTGCCTTTTCTTCCTTCGACTTGTTCTTCTTCAATGTCTCCCTGTGTATCCAGCAGCAGTTGACAGGGTGGTTGTGGGCAGGTTCATCTCATCTATTTTCTGCTACCCATGGATCTTTATTCAAGAGTGCAGGAGTTCCACCTGGAACTGGGACAAGAGGCTGTGTTGACAACGGTGGTGGGAGGTGAAGTTACACCCTCATGAGAGACTCATCCACTGAGGGCATTGCAATATGCAAAAGCCAACAGAAGGAAGGAATCTTCCATGGCTGCTCTCCAACACCCCCCACTGCCCCTCTCACACACTCCCTCCTGCTCTGCCTCCCTAATCCCACAAGAAGAGGCCCAGGGCAGCTGTACTGCAGGACCTGTGGGCCAGGGGGACATTGCTCCAGGTCAGAGCTGCCCAGAAACGTCATCCAGGCTAACACAGGTGAGCCCCACAGAAGGAGGGTTCTGTGACCTCCCCACCCCACCAGTGACACCCCACAGTGAAATCCTCTGTGAAAATGCTCATGCCTGGAGTGCTGGCCCAACCACCATCAGAAGCGGGTTTTTCAGGACATTCATTTTTTAATTTTCCAGGTCCATTTCCTGAAACTCAGCGGAGCATCCAAGGAGGAACTGGCATTTCTTCCAGCTACCTTAGCAGGCAGCAGGCTACTGGATATTTGGGGCTTACTGGGATGAAATGAGGCTTATTTACACAGGGCTCCTCTTTCCCAGCTCAGGGATCAGGCTCCCCAAGGGGCACATGGGCATGCGATCCTGTGGAGTCTCCTGTTTCCCTCTTTGGATTTGTCTGGCTAGATTGCAGAGCCCCTTCTCTCCTTGCCAAAAGATTGTTTATTTGAAAGGCAGAGTGACTGGGGGAGAGAGGGACACGCAGAGAGAGATCTGTTGATTCACTCTGCAAATGATCAAAACGGCTGTGGTTAGTGATTGGGCCAGACCAAAGTCGGAAACCTGGGACTCCATCTGGGTTTCCCCTGTGAGTGCAGGGACCCAAGTACTTGGACCATCTTGTACTGCTTTCCCAGGCGCATCAGCAGGGAGCTGGATCGAAAGTGCAGCCAGGACTTGGTGCACTGATATGGAATACCAGTGTTGCAAGCAGAGGTGCCACAGCCCTGCTGCTCAGCTCCACCCTCAGGCCTTCCAAGCTAATTTTCCTGACTTTTAAAAGTGAGAATGAGTGGTGCTTTTCTTGTCTACAGAACGGGAATTTGAATCCTTGCTTCTAGAAATCCAAACTTTCAAGGCATTAATCTTTCTTAATAAGCACACTGGTGGAAGAGAAGGGGAACAGAGAACGATGCAGGTAGAACCCATGATAATGACGGAGAAGGCAAGGAGTCGGTGAGCCACGGGGGAGGATCACAACAGAAGACCCAAGTCAAGAGTCAGATGCTGCTCTATGTGGGTGAGGTGACCATTCTTGGAAATATGTGGGCAATAGAGTTAAACACAGTTGGGCAGAACAGGCAACAGGTGTTCTTTGGTGCTTTTATTGTCTTGTTATATGTGTGACAGTCTTCAGCCTATGCAAAATAAACACATATCCTGGTTATTAAATAACAAGGAAAAGGCCACCACCAAATCAAGGTGAAAAGACAAATAGAAAAGAGACAAATACTCCCCTTCGACAGGTGGCAAAGGTACCATGAAGGGCAGGTCCAGAAGGATTATGGGGAGGGAGTTAAGGGATTAAGGTGAGGGGTTTCACTGCAATAAGGAACTTTCCAGTTGATGTATGAGGCTAAGGGTGTTGCTGGGTGTTAGATTCCTCCCACCATCCATCTAGAGGGCAGGAAATAAGTCAACCCGCAGGGAGAGGGGTCAAGTCAATGGCACATCTGGCTGTCCAATGGGTAGGTGGAGGTTCAGTCTTCTGGGCGTGAGACACCCTGCATGGAAGACACCTCCCTCCAACTTATGCAGTTAGGGGTTATGGAGCGAGCTCTGGGCCCAGGGAGTGGAGTGAGTCAGGAGCAAGTGGGGGTGGATCCAGGAAAGAAGACAACTACAAAGAAGCCAGGCTGCTACCTTGAGCCTCTGCCAGCTTGTGCTTTATGTTCCAGCTGGCCATAGAGCAAGGGTCGCTGGGCGGAGAGGATCAGAGGCTGGGGGCCAGCACACTGCTTGTCTGAACAGTCCCTCAAACTTGTGGTCAGCAATCCTTGGCCTGACAGAGAGCAGTCTTCTTAGGGCAGATTTCAGTCTTTCTGATAGTTTGGGTTCTATTTTACTGTTCTGTGACTTGGATGATTTTGAAGATAAACATTTCACTTACATTCCAACAACCCCTATTGCGTCACTAGTTTCACAAAAGTATAACAATATACTATACATATACAATATGCAGTTATGATAGCTGTGGTGTTGCTGGGCAATAGGATGTTTTCAGCTCCATGGAATTCCAGGGGACCACTGCCATGTAAGGTAGTCTATCATTGGCTGAAACACCACAAGGTAGTGTAGGACTGTAATTAAAACTGTGACAATGATATGATGGCAAAAAGAGAAAGCAGCAAAAGAAAACAGCAGTCTTATGTGGACTAGGCAGTCAGGGTGGCCTTTGCAGCGGTGACATTTGAACTGATCTCTGGAGATGGAGAAGTGGGCACACCAGCGAAGAATGGAGGAGAACATTGCAAACAGGGAACAGCATGTGTCAAAGCTTGGAGCAAGTGCATGATGTAGCCAAGTTCAAGGGAATGCTCAGAGCTGCAAGAGGAACATGGGGGTCGGAGAGCTTGGACAGACAGAGCCTGTGTCATCACTCTGGGGTGTGCCCACAAATTCTTTGGTATTCACTGCTTCAAAAGGTGAATCCCGCTTCCCCTCCCCTTCAGGGCAGAACATACTTCAGTGCTAGAATGTGGTAGAGTGATGTCATGCTGTGTTTGAAGTTGGTATAGAAAACACAACTGCTATTGCATCTTGCTGTCTCCCAGAGCGCTGCAGCAACAGCTGATACAGCCTGGTGGGGCGTGATAAGAAACCATAGGGTCTGCAAGTGGAAAGTTCCTGAACAATTTTGAGCATAATCGGATTTGTTCTTCGGAAGGGTCACACTGGCTGCTATACAAAGAATAGCTTGGAGAGGGACAAAGATGAGTGATGAGCAGTTCTGACACTGAGTTGGGATGCACTTGGCTCTAAGAGTCTGAAATTCTCAACCCAAATGGACTTAAACATTAAGGAGATTTATTATCTCATCTTTTCATAAGCCTGCTTGTAGGGTGGCTCCGGGACTAGTTCATTCAGTGGTTCATCAATGTCATTAGGCTCACGATTTTTTTTCCCTGCTGGTCTTAGAGCATTGGCTCTGTTCATGTAGAAGTTAGCCTGGGGACAGGATATCTAGCTGTCACATCCAGAAGTGACCCAGTGCAGCTGAAGCAAAGGCCACGTCTTCCTAAGTGTCTCTTCTTAGAAGTGCAGGAACCATTCAGAGAAACTCTGGGCAGGCTTCCTCTCACACATCATGGATTGCAACTGCAAAGAATGCTCATAGCTAACAGATCCTCATGAAGAGCCAGGGACTGCCGTGATTAGCTCAGGCTACATGTGGGGTGGACTGGAGCAGGAGCATGGCTATGGATGGAAAGAAAGAGGTAGACTTGAGATATAGAGAAACAAGGAGAGGTAGAGAATCATGCATCTATGGTGGTACATCCCCTCAGCTTCAGTGATGGATTCCCTGGTGATAAACTTCTATGGTGACATCAGCTTACCAGGGCAAGACACTGTGTGAAGGAGACCTTGCCAACACAACCATAAAGACCACAGTGGTTTCTTGGACTAGCAAGGTTTACTTTAATGCGTGATACTGTTGATTGCAGCATGGGTTTTCATCAGCGTCCTTAGATGGCTTTCTTAGCAGGGGACACTTTGGTAACCAGATGCACTAGCTTACAACTTCCATGAATAATGAAATCAGCATTCACCCTCAGGTCGTATTTTCTATTTTTAAAACCCCTTGCCACATTAATGGATGGGTCCATAAATGCATAAAAGCCTCATCACATTTTCATACACTTACATTCTTCTAAATATAGTCAGGATCCAAAGCTCATGTGACAATATATCCAACATAAATTTCTTGAATCCCTACTGTGCAGCAGCCTCTGTCCAAGGTACTAAGAGTTCAATTATACCAGTAGATACTTAACATAGTTAATAGTTGGATGAACTTAGATTTATTTAGCCAAGAAGTAACAAGGAAATAGAAATTTCATGGAAATGCTATTTTTTTCCTCTTTATCATTTCTAGAGACAATGCAGATAATCACATTGGCCCTAGAGTCCTGAAATCACATAAGGAAACTGAAAGAGCTTAGAGTCGATGGAATTGTATTGGGTACAAATCTCTTTTCTACATAGGAATGAAATGTGTCTTCCAATGAGAGGTGGAATCTTTACATCAACTTGAGACTTGAGCAAACCTCAGAAGGAGTCCCACAGGTAGAACACGGATCAAGTGGTGAGGTTTCCTGGGCCGATGATTCCAGCCGAATAGCTTCTATCATGCTTCAATTGTTTTAATTTTTCTTGAATGTGTTTTTTATTCCCTGAAATAATATGTTTATTTACTTGTTTTTGCTTTCACTGTCTACTTCCTACTGAGCCCCTGAAACTTATCTAGAGAATGAACTTGGGGGAATGTTTGTTGTCTCAATGGATGGAAGCCACCTACCCACACTGGAGCTTTTTCTGGCTGTTTAGCTTTCCTTTCTCTGAATCTCAGTTATTAATCCCTGAATATTATATAGTAAAATCTTGTTTTGGACTTAGTCTTTTTAATTTGGCAATTAAAATTTATTGCAGACCTTAAGATCCTTGAGGCCAGGGACTGAACATTGTTTGAGAGGATTGCAAGAAGTTCATAAAATAATGGAAATAAAAGATAAGTTTGTTTTGATGCCAAGATATTTTTATATCAATGCATAATTTTTCCATTACATGTATTTCTCATGGACTATTTGAGGCTCCTTGTATTTTTCTTAAAGCCAGTCTTCCGAGCTTGGATCAAAGGAGTCCTTTAGAAACCGGTTGATCAAGATGCCGGGCAGGCAGACATTCAGGCAGGACCCTGCCTCCACCTGCCAAGTCTCCAGCAACAGCAGAGCTCCCAGGCCTAGGAGCAGAAGTGTGCATCTCTTTCCCTGAAATAAAACTCACCCACCACAGGAGGCTGATACACTGTAGGCAAGGGCGCTCAGCTCCAGAGTGATGTGCTTTGTGTACGACCCTGTGGCATCATAAAATTGTCAGTTGTGCGTGTGGCTTGGAACTGAAGTTTGTTGCCAGTTCACACCCTCTGGAGATGCCCAACAGTGTAGGATTTGAGTATTTTTAAGAAAAACCAACAACCCAAAAAGATGCAGAACACATTAAGTAGCACCATGTGCTCTCCACCCATTATGGAGGAAAGCCGGCGCTCATGGCAAAGACGCTGCTGGGTGGGCACAGCTGGAGGCAGCACTGAAAAACACTTTATTGCTGCAGAATTGTGACTGCTTTGCTCTTGAAGTTGTGTGAAACGAATCGGGATAAATGTGATTTAAATTAAGAGGATGCTTTTGTTATTAAGTATCTTTGGAACTGTTTGGCTCACTTTTCATGTTGGGTGGAAGACACTGCTTGCATTGTCTCCAAGAATGTACTGGGCTCCTGAGTGCATGCACTTACTGGCTTGTCCAGAACACAGCACAGAGCCCAACACCTGGACTGTCAGCAAACTGGCAATGTCAAGATGCCACGCTGGGGTCCCAAGGATCTTACTCTCTAGAGAGACCCCTACTGGAGCAAGAACCAGGGTGACAAGTGGCAATTATACCAGCTACCAGCTCAGCCAAATAACCTTCCATCTGTGAGCACACAGAACACTGTCTAAAAGACTTCTGATGTGTTTTAAAATATTTTCAGTGTATTTTAGAATTTAAGGAAAGTTGTAAAATTAGTTTCACTACATCCCTCAACCAGCTTCTTTTAAAGTTCACGTGTTATATAATTATAGTGTAGTTATCGGATATGGAAATGAACGCTTGATTCTGTTCTGTGAAGATACTTCAAAGTATTTATGCAACAATGGGATGCCAAGGTGAATTGATTGTGGGTGCTTTGGGGCAGTGGGTTAAAGTTCCTCTTGAGATAACTGTGCCCCACAGCGCACGGCCTGAATGGAGTCTTACCTCGGCTTCCAGCTTGGCTCCCTAGGCGGCAGCCACTGATTGCTTGAGTACCTCTGTCTCTGTTACCCACGTGCGACCAGATGGAGTTTCCTTGACTTCAGCCTGGCCCAGCCCTGTGTGTTGCAGGCATCTGAGGAAGTGAGTTAATTTATCTCTCTCTCATCCTTCTCTCCCCCAACCCATCTTCTCCCAAAGTGGGATCTCCCATGAGATTGGCAGGAATCCAGGTACATGGGTCCTCTGCTGCTGCTTTCCTAGGAATATTACCAGGGAACTGGAATAGAAGAGGAGCAGCTGGGACTCCGATGGATGCTGATATGGAATGCCAATGTTGCAGGTGGTAGCTTAACCTGCTACTCCACAATTCCAGTCCCATAATGTACCCTCATTCCAACCAAGCTAAAAGGTGTTATCTTAATTTTGTCAGGCTTCTGATTGATGTCCAGGATCCATGATAGGTCAGCTGTTGTTTTTGCTTGGTCTCTTCCAGTCTGTGACTGGTGCTCGGTCCTTATGCTCTTGACACTTCGGAAGCTCACTGATCAGTGACTTTGCCAGTTACCCTGGAGCTTGGCTTTGCCTGATGTTTTCTCCTGACTGCAAGGTGGTTATGCACATTTGACTAAAATGCAGTAATGATGTATGTGAAAGCTTGAACCAAGTTGTAAAGATTGGAGCTCCATTTTAGCATATTGATGAAGGAGAGAGCCTGTGGCAGGCAGAGACAGCGGCTGAATGACTGGAGACCTGGCCTGGGGCACCCCTCTTGTTTGGGAGTCCTCACCCAAGTCACATGGCAATGTTACACAAGGAACAAGTTTCACTCAACATGTGACTCGCCAACTTACTGTGAGATCATGTAAGCCTCACATGAAAACGTTTTATAAACTGCACAGTGTTATAAAAATGTGAGGTGTTAGTGTTACGGCTTCTATAAATGTATATTCCTCTGATGTGGACTGGAGTTAGAGTGCCTGGAGAGCTCATCCCGTTTCACACCTGTGTTTTACAGGGGCCCAAGTGGAGCCCCAGACAGGTGAGGTCATTCGCCAGAAGCTCCAACCGGTAGAAGTGATGAGACCCGGGGTCTCCAACCCTCACACGTGTTCCTTCATTACAGACTCAGCATTGCAGCAAATTTCTTCATCACCACACTCTGGAGGGATGACTACAAGTTTTTCTTTTTCAGAAAACAGCTACTTCTAAATAGAATCCAGGTAGACTAGAAAAATAGAAAGTTAATTTTACCATTTAAAATGTTTCTTTTTCCTGTATTTGTTTGCACTGTTACACTAGAGCAAGGTGATACATTTTAACAAGAACCAGCCAGCGATGATACAGCCCTGTTCTCTATTTGATTCTGGCTCTGGGAACTGAGTCTAGTTCTGCTCTTGATGGGGACTCCCTACAGTCTGTGGCCATGAAGCAGTAAGGCCAGGCAGCCACGGAGTTGGACTCATTTAGAGAATTGCCTACATGGATGCTCTGTTCTGGTCCTATAATGTTGGAAGTCATGGAGCTGGATCTTTGGGTCTGGAATACAGAGAAGAAGGACTTTGTTTTTGCATCTTTGTTTGCTCAAAGTACCTGAGATCTATCGGAGTTTCGTACGTAGCAGAGCAGCTCCCTCGCTGCGATCTGTTGAAAGTCAGCCCTCAACACAAAGGTTTGTAAAAAATATCCAAGTATCTGAGATCTGGACTCAGCCAATGTTTGTCTGGAGGGGATGTTTTACAGTGGCACAATTCTCAGGTGCTTTGAGATTTGGGGGTGCCCAGGACTTTCCTTCCCTCTGGGCAATGGCCTTCTCATCCCCTGTTGACCTGGCTGTGTTGATCTGACTGATGTAGGGCAGATGTGGCCTTGACCATGGTTGAACAGCTTCACCTGACTGGGCAGGTGACTGAATCACGAGGGCAGAGCCTCTTGAGTGGATTGATCCCGCTTGTGGATGGATGGGTTAATGACCATCTCTCGACTGGGTCTATTGCAAAAGCCAGTGTGGCTCAGTCTCCTGCCATGGGATGGCCTGGCCTGTGCTGCAGCCTGAAGATCCTTCCCACATGCGGCCTCTCTGTCCAGGATGTCTGACCCCAGACCAACAGAATAACTTTTATTCTTTCTGAGTTACCCAGCCTTGAGCATTTCATGATAACAATACAACATGGACAAAATAACATCCTGTCGCTGTGGATGGGAGTCATGCAGGACTAATCCTAGCAGGATCTGGGCCCTTGGACGTTATGATCAGTGAACCAGCAACCTTCTCTTTTGTGCACATAATTCAGTTGTATGTTGATCCTTAACGGCCACAAGACTCCTGATTAGCGCCAGGTCTTTGTCTCAGGGACTGTCTTACCTGACCACGCTGCAGTCCTGGGCCTGGCCCCTTGAAGGAGATCACAAAATGCTTATTAAAGAAGCGAGGATGTGAGGGATAAATATAGACTAGGTCTGCGTCTGTAGCTTCAGCCTTGTCTTTCAGCGGTCATTCATTAAGATTTGAGAGACAAATGGAAGCTGGAATGGCTTTTCTCAAAAGAAGAAAAGAAAGACAACGTGTCTGAATAATTCACCAACTGTATAATTAGCTTGAATGGTACATTACCAGAAATTCCACTGCTCGGGGTCCCTTTGTTCAGCCAATAGCTACAATCTGTCTCATTTCATTACATCAGCTTTGTAATGAGAAGGGAAGGAGGAGAAAAAAAAATCAACTCTTATTTGTTGAAGTCCTGCTGTATCCTGGCCGTGAGGCTGGGTGGCAAGGCCAGCAGGGGCACTGCCTCTGCCATGCTCCAGGGATGGGCACTTACAAAGTTAAATGCTTCACTGTCACTGACTTAAGACTGTTAGAAATCTTAATTTTTTTAAAAAAAGTATTTGCATTGTATTTGCAAGGCAGCCGGAGCTAGAGACCTTCCATCTGCTGGTTTAATCCCCAGATGCCTACAGCAGCCAAGGCTGGGGCAGGCCAAATGTCACTGGAATCCTCCACACGGGTTGTAGGGACCCAAGGACTTGAGCTGTCATCTGCTGCCTCCCAGAATACCGACTAGAAGGAAGCCACCCTGGCAGCCAAGACTTGGAGCAGGTACTCTGACATAAGGTGTGGGTTTGACAAGTGGTGTCCTTACTGTTCCTGTCATTTTTGAGCAAGGATTCCACAACATCTTTTCCACTGGGCCTTGCAAACTTTGTAGCCAGTTCGAGCAGTCTGCGTGTTGTCTCTGTGTGTCTTCACATCAGCTCAAAGGTGTTGTGAGTGACCTTACCCCTTCCCTCCCATGGACACATGGCCGACCCAAGGAGACAGCAGAGCCGGGATCTGGGCTAAGGGTGTGCCTAGCTCTCAGGCCTCTGAGCTTTTCTGTGCTTGCACACAGGGGATGAGGGGAAGTCCTGCACTCCTGGGGGAGGGAGACCCACACCTGGTGCTAGGGGGCAATCAAGGGAAGCGTGAGACTGCGTCAGTTTGAGGATTCTCAGACACTGATGTGTTTTCATTTGGACTGGAATCTGCTCAAGTTGTTTCCATTCTTTCGGTAGGCTGATATGTTGAGGGCCTACGATTTATCAAGCACTTAGGTACATTCACTCACTCAACAACAGATATACGCGGCACCCCTGCTCTGTCCCAAGCCCTGCTTGGAGCTCTGAAAATAGAGCAAAGAATAAGAAGGGAAATGTTATTGTAAAGATCAGTGCTGTGTGTGTAGTGTGAGTCAGTGTTGGTGGGGAACAGAGGAAACTGGCAACCAACTGGATGATTTAGGATGTGATCATTAACAATGAGAAAAACATGGGGATGTTTAATCAAGACAGGGTAGGGACTCTCTCCAAAGAGAGGCTGTTGAAGCTGGGATCAGAAGAACTGAGCCATGTGGGAAGCTGACTTCTTCTTCTTCGGGGGAGAAAGAGGGTTGGTCTAAGAGTGCTTGTGGCTGCAAGGAATTTAGCACTCTGTGTTTGTCCACACCCAGCTCTCAGAGGCAGCCAATGTGCTATCTGCATTTGTAGATGAGGCAACGGAGACAAGGCCAGGTCAAGAAATTTGTCACACCCCCACGGGAAGCTGAGAATTAAATTGTGCTCCAGAGCTGGAGTTACTCCCCCAACCCCACCCCACAACCCATCCTTCCGTTGTGGCCTCCCTGGGGCAAAATCCCATGAAGGAATTTGTTTTAGATGGTGACAGCTTTGGAAGGGAAGCAGGAATCTGAATGGAGACATCTCTGGCGCATAAATATTCATTACAACTTTGCAACACATTTTCAAGTCTTCCACACTACCCCTCCCCCGCCCTCTTTTTTTTTTTTTTCTGTAGCAGGATTTGTATCTTAGGGACCCAGAGGTCCTAGTGGAAGCTGTGGTTTGATTTGAGGATGGAGTAGGTGTGAGCTAAAGCAGGTGTCAAATACGTAACAGTTCAGGTCCCTAAGATCAGGTGCTCTTCACTTGTAACCCAAGAATTGGAATGTCTGGCGATTAAAACCTCAGTCTCAGGAGGTTGGCCTAGGTCAGCTGGGAAGGGGCCCAGCTCAGCCTGGAAGGCAGGGGGAGGGCCCGCTACCACTTCAGATTTGGACCAAGTTCTTGGTGAGTCCCTGCCCGGGGAATTAGTGAACCAGACAGCTGAACGAGACCTGCTGACAGGTGTGATCCTGCCTACAGCTGGACCAAGAGGAAAAGCCACTGCTGTGGCTACATCTGGCTCTGGGTCTTGTGGAAGAAACTTTGCCTCCATTGTCTGGCTTGAAATGACTTCAGCAGGGTTTTAAATTGGTAATAATAATGATAATTATGAGTACTTACATGTAAGATGCATTCACTAAGATGGCAAGTATTAACAGAGATAATGAGCTGATCTAGACCACCAGGATGTACATGTGACGGCGCTAAGTGCCTGGAAATATACATTTCTACTCATTTTCCAACCACAAATTTCAGGGCATTCTAGCTAATTATTGGGTCAGATTATTGCTTTATGGCTTTTGTTGTAAGATGTATTAAACAAAGTGTGATGAAGATGTGATTTTGAAAGTGGGCTATAAAGAGCCACTTGTCATAAAGCCAGGATGGAGTCCGGCATGTAAAATTAGCTGTCTTTGATGGTTTCAGCAAAGTCATCATGTTTGAGATCTTACATTGTGAAGCTGGGTTAACGACCATAGCCCCAAGCAGTCACTTACCACTTTGGATGCCATGAAAATGTAGAAAGGAGCCATAGCAGTGGGCAAGATGGACCTGGCAGGAACAGGCTATCTTTTCTTGGATGCATATTAATTAAAACTATCCAGTGTATCTGCAAAGATGTGGTTCTGCTTATGCTTGCTGAAGGCACGGAGGTGTTTGTGTGCAGATTGCATTTTACCGGTGGGAGATCGCTGGACTCCTTTTAAAATGGGTCATTTTTTGAAGTTGTGTTTAGAATCTCTCAAGGTTTGTGACATCTGGGACAGAGGCATGAATATCAAGAATTTCCTTTACTGAGGTGTTTTCTGTCATCATCTGCCACCCTGCTGAATCCGTCACCCTCGTTGTGGCGATCATCAGGTTTGGCCTGTAAGTGGCCTCTAGGGAGGTGGTGTCCAACTGCCTCCTCGGTTCTCCGTGTCCTTGCCGTGGTCAGCCCACTGGCCAGGTGAGAAGTGAGAACTCCGGGGACAGTGGTCCTGTTATTTCCCCTTGCTCCTCACCGCTGTCAGCCTGCACTTCCTTTGCTGTGTGCTCTAAGTCCCCCAAGGGCCACCCAGTTCTGCAGATGGTGTCGCGTGACTTCCGGACAAGCTAGTACCACCCTTGACAATGCCCCTGCACCAGCTCTGGCTTCGAAGTGTCTACTTGCTAATTTTCATACTCAAGCTGAGGTGCCCTCCCACCTAATGCCAACGCATGACCAATATTGCATCATATCCTAGAGGGCATCCCTCAGCAGATGGGGGAAGGTGCACAGTAATGCCTCCATGACAGCTCCCTAGAAGAATCTGGAAAGTTCTGCTGAGTTTTCAGGAAACAAATTGGCAACAACAGCAATGGGGTCAAAAATAAATTTTCCTGCTCATCTCTTTAAGCCGCGTTCTTTTCTTTCCCAGGGAAATGAGGGAAAACTTGCCGTAGAAGATGAGAGCTCTTGGTTTTGGGAGCGTTTGAAAGCACACCTGCTCTGTGATTGCTCAGGCCGGAAAACGCCGTGCTCAGCAGCCTCGGCCCGGACTCGGAAATCCCCATAGGCTTTGTGGCTTTGCGCCTGGTTCCAGTTCCTCCTGTGCGGTGGATTGCAACGGGAGCCTGCATGGCGCCCCATTGATTCTCTCCCACGGACTCCGCTACAATGACAGGAGCCCGGAGTTAGGCGTGCGGTCTCAGACACAGGTCAGGTGTTTGGTGTTGATGGCACGCGTGAGCTTTCTACTGCAGAGATAAACGCTTTCCTGAATGCGGCCGTGTTCATCGGCTTTCCAAGCTCCTGCTTAGGCTGGGGCGTGATGGGGGAAGCACGCCCTCTCTGGGTATGAGGATATTTTGTTTGTTTCTGGGTCAGTGGCTACTGCCTTCCCTTGGCCGTGCTTGGCAGGCAGCCTTTGGTGGAGGCTGCAGGAGCACAGAGGTACCTGGTAACTGGAGGATGAAATGCGGCACTTGGTTCCCGACCTACTATCGCTTAGGAGAGCTGCGTGCCCAGAGCGGCCATCTTGAATAGATTGGTCCAGGGCTGGAGTCAGCAGCAAGCTCTGTGCCAGTCTCGCATGCCAGCAGATGGCTCCAAATGAGGTCATTGTTTTGACAGTTTCACAAAAGAACCCCAAACAGCCCAGACAAACCCTCACATGTGTGGGACCATCCAGAACAGTCGTGAGATGAAAAATGCACTTGGACCCAAGTGTGGGGAAATATGAAACTCCAGGGAGGAGGTTTCTGCCTTTGCACGCCCGCGGGAGCCCAGAGCCAGGCTGTGGAACGTTGGCCCTGAGCCGCTGAGTCACAGCGTCTACTCACTCCTGGGTGGTAGGGATGATCTGATTAGGGGAAGGCAATCATTTGCAGCCTCCGTGATTGCAAGCACCATCTAGAAGCCTCTTGGCACTCAGAACGCTGATACTGAAATTCACACAGGCGGGCTGCCCGCTGGGATCCCCTGTCACTGTATTGGGACTTTGGCCAGGCACCACTCCCTCTGCGGGAGGGCCCCTCACTTAAGCAGCCCTTGGTGGCTGTACCCAAGTCTCCAGCCCTGGACCAGCTTCCCAGTGAGCCCTTCAGGCTCCCCCCTGAACCAGGGATGTTTCCCTCTTTGAGGTTTGCATGCTCTTGGGACTTGAGGCCAAACACGGTTGCCTTCTCTTACTATGCATGATGTGGTGCAACGCTCTCAGCTCTGGAGACTCGTGTGGTGGTGCTGCGCTTAAGGTGCCAATTATGGTGCTGGCATCTCATATCATGGCAACAGTCCAAGTCCCAGGCACTCTGCTTATGATCCAGCTCCATGCCGATGCACCTGGGAAGGCTGTGGGAGATGGCTGTGGTGCTTGGGCCTCTGCCAACCACCCGGGAGACCTGGATGAAGTTCCAGGCTCCTGGCTTCCATGTGGTCAAGCCACAACTGTTGGAACAATTAGAGGGGAGAGAACTAGTGGGTGCAAACTCGCTTCTCTCTCACACACACTCTCCTTTTCTCTGTAACTCTAGCTCTACCTTTCAAATAAATAAATCTTAAAGAAAGAACATGGGGTTTGAAGCATGTTTTCTTTTTTTTAAAAAAGATTTATTCATTTTATTACAGCCAGATATACACAGAGGAGGAGAGACAGAGAGGAAGATCTTCCGTCCGATGATTCACTCCCCAAGTGAGCCGCAACGGGTCGATGCGCGCCGATCTGAAGCCTAGAACCTGGACCCTCTTCCGGGTCTCCCACGCGGGTGCAGGGTCCCAATGCATTGGGCCGTCCTCCACTGCTTTCCCAGGCCACAAGCAGGGAGCTGGATGGGAAGTGGAGCTGCCGGGATTAGAACCAGCGCCCATATGGGATCCTGGGGCTTTCAAGGCGAGAACTTTAGCCGCTAGGCCACGCCGCCTGAAGCATGTTTTCTAGCCTCACATTCTAATTCTAGAAATTCAGGGAGGTAGAAAACCAGATCTGGGTGAGGTTCACAAATCCCTTGTTTGCTCGGGCTGCTGTCACCAGGGGAATAGCTGGAAATGATGGGTCCAGGCCTGGAAGGCCAAGGTCAAAGTGTCCACAGTGCTGGCTCTTGCTGGCGGCTGTGGGCCAGAATGTTTATACGCTGGTGACTCGCTCCTTCCATACTGCTGGCTGCTCACAATGCTTGACTTTTCCCTTGCTCATGGAATCTTCCTTCCAACTTCCACCATCTCCTTCTAAGGAGGATATGGTCGCAGGACTGGGGCCCACCCTGCTCTGGTTGGACCCCCAACATCACTAATTAGACCTACAACTTGTCTCACTCCAAGGAAGGTCACAGGTGCAGGCACCAGAGCTAAGGACAGCGAGGACACCTTCTTTTGGTGAGCGGACACAGCAGGAAGCACTACAGGGCTGGATTTCCGGGTCCTACCCCACCTTCTAGGACCAGCGAGCCCTGGCAGAGCAGGGAGTTCCTAGGCACAAGCTTTCTCATCCCGGGAAGGAGAACACTGAACCCCAAGGTCTTGGGCCGGCTCTCTGAGTGTGTGACCCGGTCACTAGCATGGCTGGACGTGTCCCAGGACACCTCTGTCAGAGCTGTGGTAGAATTCAACAGAGCAGGAGTTGGAAGTCACCAAGGAGGGACTTAGGTTCTGAAAGCCAATTTTCAGTTCTTTCCACAGTTCTCATCCCCAAGCTGGACCACATTGGTGAAGTGAGTATCAGACTGAAAATCAGTGAAGTTTCAGGGCCCCAGACCCACATGCATGGGCTTTATAAGGTGGCACACAGATGGTTCTCTTTGCCCTCCTGGGAGTGGCGGGCTCAGGGAAGAACCCTGTGAGACTGGAGAGATGAAGAGGCAGGTGAGTGGGCACGACACTCGGGGTGCTCTGGGCACAGGGCCCAGCCACACTAGGGATGCCCAGGAACAGGTCAGGGCTGCTGGACCAGCACCCACTGGAGCCCCATGGTGCCGTCACTTCCTGCTGCCCTGGGTGATTCTCTGCTTCTCTGGCTGCTTAGGGATGCCCCCTGCGTTGTTCTCTTATTTCCTTCCCTAGCCTAAGGGTTCTAATGCCCTGACTAAAAGCTCTTCAAGTAAAATCATTTCACACAGTCAGCTTCCACACCACTTCCCTCAGCAAGGCATGGCTCAACTCACCCATTTGGTTATTTTAGAACGTCTGCCCAGGGTGTGTAGGAGGAGCGAGCCCAGTGTGTGTGTGTGTGTGGGGGGGGTGCCAGCTGCATGAATCTGAAGATGAAACAGGTCTTCTCTTCAACAATTGGCATCCAAAGGAGCTCAGCCTGCAGAACGCAAGGTTGGGTCATACTTAGGATTATAGCAGCCCAGCACAGGAGTCCAGGACGACTTCGTGGAGGAGCTGACAGCTGCTGTGAATGTAAGAAGGAGCTGTCAGCTGCTCACAGCTCAGGCTACAAGGGACTTCTGTGAGAGTATGTCCTCCTCGTATCTGCCAGTGATGGCCATGGACGTGAACCCCGCTCCCTCCCAGGGCAGGGGTGTAACTGTTGTCAGCTTTGGCTGCTAGAAGTGAACCTAGCACTGTGTGTAGGTGGCTGCCTCCAGTCAGTGATGTAGTTTGATGGGGATACTGAAACTGACAAATGAGGGGCTCCCAGGGGCCCCCGACTTCCAGACACTTTGTTAGAACTGCACAACAGGTACAAGTTCCCGGGACCCTGTCCACCTTCCTGCCCTGACTCCTCCATAAGACAGACCTGTGTGTGATCATTCTGCTGGCTCATCCATCTTCGACCTCTCTCCCCTGCACCAGGAACTTTCTAGAACAACTACTCCTTTCTGTGTCCACTTCTCAAGAACCCAAACTGATAGCTCCCCACCCAGCAAACTGACAAGGAAGGACTGTTGTACCCATTTCCCTGCTGAGGAAGTGGAAGCTCAAGGGAGGTGCAGTTGGGACTCGCAGCCCTCCCTGGGGCTTGGGCCTTGTCAGGAGTCGTCCCCCACTTGACTGTTCTGCCAGATGCAGGGCTGCTGGTGTCGTCATCATGATCTTTGGAAGCTGAGTTGTTGGCTTACTGTCAGACATACTAGTTGCTAAATAAATGCTTCCCCCTAAGTGATGAGTCCACACATTCGTCCTGAGCTCTTTGGAGTCCCGCACACCCTAGGAAACCTGCTCCTTCCCACCCCCAATGGCTTCTTATCTGATCTACCTCATTGCCACGCAGGCCTCATGGTCACTGGAGCTGGCCTGGGTATTAGCATTCACTGTCCTCTATGCAGTCCGGGTCTTTTCTTCCTAGTATGCCCAAACTCTGGTCCTGACAGATAGAACTGGTGCCGTGTTCTTCTCCACATGCACTCAGCATAGCCGGAAGCATCCAGTGACCATGTGACAAGGACTCTCCATCTATATTCCATCATTTTTGAGTGTTGCTGTGTCTCCCTCCACCTGCGGTACCCATTCCAACCATGGCGTGGACTGCTGGCCTCCAGGACCTTGCGTGTGATGTTGGGTGTGTTCTGTTCTCGAGGACATGCATTCTCCATGGAACAATGTTTCTCTCACAGGGGCAAAAGTTAGGAGGAAAACCAATCCTATTTTCTGCATGTAGATATTCAGACACATAAAGACACGGTACATCTAGGGTTGTGAAGTTTAGTGGGGGCTGTTTATGAAAAATGGCCTCCAAAGGCCTTTTGTGGACTATGATAATGAAAAGAGAGGTGGAGAAACTGTGGTGAGGCACTGCGCCTGTTTTGCTGTCAGGGACACCCCCGGGGGGACTGGCAGAGTGCTCAGCCAAGGATCAGCAGTCATTATGAATCCATCCATGTGCTAGGTAGCTGATTTATTAGTTAGGTGCTGTCTGTGGAGGATGTGAGAAATTGCCAGAGTTCCTGCAGACATTGCTATCCGTGGGTAGGTGTCCGCACCACCTCCAATCCTGACCCACCACACCGCCTACCCCTATGGCTCCACTCTCAGTAACTGTGGTCACTATTCCATCACTCACCCATGTCTCCTGCCATGCTTCTGTTGGGAGCACTAATCCAGCTATTTAAAAATTATTAACCTAATGATCTCATTTAGAGGATGCTTTGGATTGAAGTCTGGCTGAAACCTCATCAGGAGAGCAAGGTCTTACAGAAAGGAGGACTTCGGTCTCAAATGGATTTTCTCTTGGGCTGTGGCGGCTCATATAGGAGGGGCAGGAGGGCTGTATCCTACTAGGAAAGCTCAGAGAATTTCTCCTGGGTTGCATTTCCCACAGCAGGCCTGTAGCTTTTACTTAGTTTGTTTATGTGAGTATGTTCGGTACCACTGTGGTTTGTTGGGAAGGCACTGACGGGTTAAGGCAGAGTGTGACATGCCCTCCCAGGGTTACTCCTCAACACTGTTATTGGTGTTGGGTAAAAAAATGATTTATCTATTTCATCAGTATATGTTCATTATCTCCTCTGTACAGATGGAGAAAACCTAGGCTGCATAAAAACTGTGGCAGAAACATCCAGAATGGATCAAAATGAGGATGTTAATTCATGCCTTCTTGTTGCAAAGCTCAAGAAGCTCTCAACATAGTCTCCCTAAGTTCTGGGTCTTCATGGGATTTAAACATGGTGGGGCTGCAGTCTAGCTCATTTCTTTTTTTTAAGGCTCTGTTTATTTTTTATTAAAAAGGCAGATACACAGACAAAAAGTTGTTCTGTCTGTTGGTTCATTCCTAAGTGCCTGCAATGGCCAAAGCTGAGATGATCTGAAGCCAGGATCCAGGAGCTTCTTCCAGGTCTCCCATGTGGGTGCAGGGTCCTGAGGCTTTGGGCTGTCTTCAACTGCTTTCCCAGCCACAAGCAGGGAGCTGGATGGGAAGTGGAGCAGCTGGGATACAAACCAGTGCCCAAAT
This sequence comes from Ochotona princeps, assembly GCF_030435755.1. Classification (NCBI taxonomy): domain Eukaryota; kingdom Metazoa; phylum Chordata; class Mammalia; order Lagomorpha; family Ochotonidae; genus Ochotona; species Ochotona princeps. The sequence continues at coordinate 61,919,130 of NC_080844.1, read as the reverse complement.
GGGATTCCGTGCATGCAAGGCGAGGACTTTGACCAGTAGGCAACTACGCTGGGCCCTTTCTCATTTCTTTAGGCTTTTCTGTTGTCACATGAAGTTATTATCAGGCCACTGTCTTCTTATTAAGAGGCTGGAAGCCTCATGCTCATACTTTTGTTGACAATAGAGCTGAGTGGTGGTGACTCAAACAAAAAGGCCTTAATCTTACTTCATTAAAAAAATTATTAATGTTCTATGTCTACTTAAGTATAGGTAAGAGTTTTAAGCGACAGTAAATACAAACCTGTATTATGCCCTTAATCATGGAATAATTTCTGCTCACACTGGCATCCCATAGATTCTTTTTAACTCCTGGAGGTGATGGTTTTAGTGAGACACATTCAGCTGCAGAGACCAGCTCATTGTAAGAGACATCTCACGTGTGTGAGTGAATGCAGGCAGGGAATCCCAATAACGTGGGTGTTTGGAGTGAACTCTGCTCTTCCTGATTCTGAGTACATCAAGCGCATTAGGAGCTTGAAAAGCCAGCTTTCCAAGTGAAGGCCTCCGTTGATCACTGCTCCCAGTGCAATGGCCTGGGACGGAGACTGGGGAAACAGAAGCATGTCTGTACATATGAAGCACCTGGGTCCTCTGGGAGTCACACCGGGGATTGGGTTGGAGCTCTGGGAGAGAGGGGCTCTTGCTTGTTGGGCGGCCCCGGTGGCAGAACGTAAGCCTGGAGATGGCAGGGCCCTCCTGGTCTCTAAGAGCTGGAGTTTGCCTGAAATGCAACTGCAGGTGGGGGAAGGCCTCTGGGAGCTTGTTGGGCCACTCAAGACTCAGTGAAACTCAGGCTTCCCAGACATCTGTGCCCCAAGATGAGATTCTGTAACCAAAAGTAAGACATTCTGAGGACGTGAAGGAAAGGACTTAAGATTCAGAGTGATGTCGTGACAAAGGGCAGGTGCAGTTGGGGATTGACACCCCAAGTACCAGTTCTGTGGCTGTCCCAGCTCATCAACTTTTCCAAAGTTGCCCCAGTTTGTGACAGTCTTTAAGCCCCTCTTAACACCTGCTTTAGCAAAAATTTTTATTTACCTCAAAACTTAGAATTTAAGATAAGCAAAACACGTAACAGTATAAGAACATCCCAAGAAGTGACCCTACATGTAGCAAGATAGTTTTTTTTTCAGTGGGCATTGTAAGGAGCCCTTACTAATATTTCATACATTCAAACACAGCTTATTTCCATTATGCGCTGTGGCAGACTTGGTCCTATGAATATCAGCACCATTATTGTTGTATTTCTATCAAAATTTTAATTTGAGTAGCAAGTGAATTTTTAGAATACATAAACCTTGAGATGTTTAGTATCAAGAAAGCATATTATCCCTTCTTAAGAGTGTGTACTGTGTAAACTATGTTTGAGTGAAATTTTGGGGAACATTTAAAAATGTCCCTTGATTTATTAAAATAGCCATAAGTGATTTCTTTTAAAAAGAGAATAAAGTTTCTAGAATTTGAAAATTACTTTTTTAAAGTTTTGCTTAATTATCACAAAGGACTTTATGTGTGCTATGTGCTAGAAAATTCAAGTTCAATGTTAAAAAAAAAAAAAAAGCTGTGTAGAAGAGCTCACAAAGTCTGCTTTTTCCAGTATTTGGTCCAAGAGAGGTGAGACTGGTGTGCTGGCTGGATCTCACAGAGTGGCAATTGATGTGACCACCTGCGGGTCAAAACCGTGGCTGAGCTGTGGAGCCAAATTCTAAGGACACTGATACACTGGGGTGTCTGGAGGGCAGGGGGCAAGTCCTGGGTCATGGGAGTCCATGAAAGACAGCTGAATGGTGCAGGAATGTTTAATCTGGAACATGGAGGGTTGGAGGGGGAACAAGGAGTCCCCTTGCTTGATACGGAATCTCAGGGCGAAGCAGAGCCCCTGTGCGGACCAGGAAGGAAGACGTGAGCTAGAAGTGATGCATACTGCAGGTGCCTGCCTGCCTTCACCTCTGGGATACTTGGTGTCACAGGAGGGAAAAGCCTCAGCTCTGAAGTGAGGAGTGTAATTAGGATCCTGCTTTAAGGGGACAATGCTTCGGAAAGATGCCTCATTGTCAGTGAAGACAGGGATAGCACGTAGGGACGACTGTCACTTAGGGCCAGTGGAATGAATACCGAGCTGAAGATTATGCTAAGGACTGTACGACCATGGGTATAGGTACCCAATTAATGGTTTGTTGACTGACTAATGGACTCATTGAATGGATAGGATGAAAGAAGTGAATAGATCAAGTGTAAGAGTGTGTCTAGCTTTGAGTCTAATGTCAAATATAGCAACAATTGCAATCTCTTTGATATACATCAACTTTACCTCATGGGATTGAAGATTTGCATATATATGCATATATGTATTTGTCTTATATAAGCAAAGTACAGAAAAAATGCATGCATATTTATCTTAAAGCCCATGAAAACATGTATACATATATAAATCTACATGTACACACATAAATATTCACATAAATGCAAACATATGCAAAGTATAGGAGATTTTGAAAAAAAAAAAAAAAACCTTACCTTGGAGAAATCACCACCACTACTATTTCCTTTCAGTTCTGTTTCCATACATTAACTTACATAGCTGGCTCACACAAGGTACGGATCCTGTGTCTCACGCGAGTTTTCATGAACAACGTGATTATGTTCTCGTTTTTGAGGTGGTTTGTGTGTGTTTGCGACTCGTGTACCACCTCAGACCTGACATTCCCACATGCTCACACTGTGGTAACATCTAGAATTACAGGGGTGAGTAAAAGACCCACTGGGGGCTCCCTTTGGAGCCATCGGTGGTATAGGCATCGGGGGCATAACTGGATGTGAAGCAACTAAACAATTCTTGAGTTTTCCATCTCCACTAAAACACTTGCCCCAAATGTGCATTATCCGGACTTACCATCTGTGCTGCGTTTCCTTGCACTAAAAAGTTGTCCCTAAATAACCAGTTCCTTAGTCCCCAGTGCCGCTTGCCTCTCCTATAACCACCTGTCTTGCTGGGAGCTGCCAGTGCACAAACTGAGCCACCAGACATGTTCCCAGACGATGCTTAATTAAATCCTTTAATTATTAGCCACTCTCCGTTTCTACCACTCCCTAATGCTCCATGCCAGACTCACTTACAGGGAGATGCCAGCCACCGATCTGCCCAAATTACTGCCTCAATTAGAGTTCTATCAGATTTAGGTAAGTGGGAATTTAAAAATTTTTTTAAAAACTCACTAGCATTTAGCTTTGTATGAAGCAAGTCTTTGAGTGTTGAAAATGTCTTTTGTCTAAACTGATGTTAAGCCTGGATTTCACGTGCGACTCAAATATAGGATTAGCTCAGTCAAGCTCAGTGACAAGAGTGGCAATTCTCAAAGGTTGCCAGGGGGTGATATTTTAATAGCGGCATTTTCCATCTCAAATTTTCTGCTTCCTTGCAACCCCATGTATTTCATGTGCTGGGAGACAGACAGTATGACACCAGCTGTAAAGGCAGCTAGGTGGCTGAACAAGGGTCAAAAAGCCTGGAATTGAATTTCCATGTGGGTCACAAGTGGTGATGACCTTGTCACCCCCCTTTGCCTGGGCTCAGTCTCTCTATCTCTGACGTGGACCTGCTGCCTTAAGGAGAAGTTGGGATTAAATGAAGCAGTTTGCGAAAGCATATTTTGCTGATTGACAAGAAGTATGGAGATTAGGAAGGGATCACGCTTGTCTTGCTAACCATGTGCCCTGCTTCTACGACATACCTGCTGCTTGGCAGGCGGGATCAAGGGGCAACAGGAGGACTGGTACAAAAATCTGTGTTTTGCTAGCAAGGAGGCATCCCACCAGGCCTCCGTGTGCCCTCTGCTCTATGCCCACCCACATGTATCCAGTAAAACGTGTCAAAGCAAAGCACCAAGGGTGCCCTTGGCATCCCGCTTCTGCCAGTTGGTTCTGTCCTTGTTCCCCTGAGAAACTGGAAGGCTGACACCTCCGCCTGGGGCTCCCTGAAGGCTCTCAAAGGGTCACTGTCCTGCCTCCCTCCGCTGTGGGCCTCAGTAGAACTTTCTGCAGGCTCAGTCACAGCCTGACATGGAGATGACAAGATAAACAGGGCTGTGGTGTTGTGGACCAAAGAGATGCTTAGTAACCCTTAGCACAGATAGAGTCCTCAACAGTGTGTAAAAATAATGGCTTGCTGTGCTATTCTCCAAAGCTGTGCCCAGCTGCCGATCTAAGTGGCAAGCTCCCGTCCTCGCTGTGGCTGCCTCTAAGGCTCTCACCCCTGAATACCCTCTCGCATACTTCTCTGTTGCTTTCTGATGCTTTCCCTCCCACCTTCCACAGAGTGGGGCTTAGCAGGGCTGCATCTCCTGCTGGATCCTTAGCCCTGGACATGGAGGACGTCAGTCAATACTTCTTGCCCAGATAAATTATTGTGAACAGCTTCTAGACTCTTCCGAAGTTGCTACGTGATCGAGTCTACCTTCAAGGCCTTTTATTTACACACAACTCCTTAATTGGAGGTGCATTGCCTCTGGGGAAGAAGCCACAGGAGCAGCTGTTCAGGCTTGTCCCACACCCCACTGCGGAGATGGGGCTTGTGTGCTCTGCAGACACCCTGGGAGGGCTTTGTGTACCTCGAATATTGTGTGGGGCACTTGAAACTTCGCACGAATGGATAGGACATGTCTCTAGTGCCTGGCTGCCAGGTGGGACAGACATGTAAGCAGATCATTAATGTGCCAGGATAGGAAAGGAAGCGAACAGCTTCACCTGCCGGAGTTGGAAGAGCTTCTACAGAAAGGGCAGTGAGGAAGACTGGAGGGATCCAGGTAAAGAGAAGCAGGCGTAGAGGCCAGACACCGCAAGAGCAGGGAAGCTAATATGGCATGTGGGTGGTTCACTGCACAACTCTAGGGCATGGGAGGGGACATTCCTGTTGCAGTGGAAGTGCAGCATGGGGGCTCTGTGAAAGAGAAAGGCAAATTCGGACACTAGAGAGACACACAGGAGCTGCAAGGAGGGGTGGAGACAGTAGTGGGAAGTGGCTCAAGCAGGTATGATGCAAGGTGATGATGGCAGAGGTGAGGGGTCTGTAGGCTGAGCTGCTGGAAGCTGGCACTCTGGGGCACCGAAGCCTGATGGGACAAATAAAAAGAGATGAGAAGGCTCCAAGTAGAGGGAGGTGAGAGTGGGGAGGAGTGGGGTGGGGAGGGGCTGATTCCCTGTGCTCCCGGACTAGCGGGGAACAACTCGTCACATGCTGTAGGCAGAGGCCCCGAGCTTGGCTTCCCTTGCCTGCCTGAGCCCTGGCATCACATGTAGATGAACGCAGCAGCCATGACTCCCTCACTCATGCATTCTTCGCTCTCAGAACACGTTCTCATTCCCTCCATGCCTGGCAGCTGGGGGCCTCTGCCATCAAACACAGCAGAATCCCTAGAGGCCAGAGGCCCTGCTCCAGGGGCACCTGCTACCTGTCAGCTGCTCTCCCAGCGTGTTTCCTGCCCCAGCACAGAATCCACCGTCCATGCTCCTGGGAAGGAAGTCCCGGCTCCCTAGCTGGCTGGCTTCTCCGAGGGCCGCAACATAGAGGTGGCCCGATTCGTTTTGGTCAAGTGTCCTCTATCAGTCCAGTCAATTAAAACAGGATGAATCGATGTGTGCCTCTTGTCTGAGAGGCAGGCTTGAAGGTGACCTTGGGCAGATGACACTAGGCAGATCAGCCTGCTTGAAGGACTCAGCGACCTAGTGGAACCCCGTTCGGTCTGGCTTTGTGTCTAACACCAAGGCGCAGTCTGCTTGCAAGTGTCTTTGTTTCTCGTTCCTGTATGTTTAGCTTGGGTTCAGATTTATTCCTCCCTAAACACTACAGCAGCTGGCAGAGCAAGGCAAACTCGCTACAACACAGTGATTTGTTTTTAATGAAGGCATTCCACAGGACTTCATTCCTTCCAGCCTCTTACTCTGAAATCATCGTTTCTGAACAGACCTTGACAATGACATGCATGAGAAAGGACAGAGTGGTGGGGATGAGCAGGGGGAGTGGAACGCCTGTTTCAAAGCCTCTGGCCTTCACCGAATACCACACGGTGCCGGCTGCCTCTCCCCAGCCATGGCCACTATGAGGTGGCAGAGCCAAGGACAGGTCAAGGTTAACATAGCCTTGGAAGGGACAACACATGGAACTGAATTCCTGCTCCAACTCACAGTGGCAGGAGCTTGGCAAAGCTACGGAAGGCAGAGGAGGAGCCTGGTTATCCCAGGGGAAGGTGGAGAGGCTGATGGGAGGCCCAGGGAAAGGGGCCACACAGTGCAGCCTGGTCCCTCACACACATTCCACCTGTGTTGTCTCCGTGTGATGCACTAAGGGCATGGGTCAGTGAAGATCCAGGTGCTGAAATTCCTGGTGTTCGTTGGGCAGTTCAGCTTCCGGGAGCACTCCCACAGGGCCAGCCTGGCTGCCCACCATGCCTTCCTCTGTCTGTCATGTGTTGTGCGTGCACTGGGAGCTGCTGGTGCTAACTTCTCATAGATGCTGCGCTGCAAGGGCTGAGCTACTCAACCATACCATCACGCACCCAGGACTTTCAAGGCAGATGGTCCAGGCACAGCCCCCAAGTTCATACGGTGCTCATTCCCCCAGACAATCACAGCCTGCCAACCTGCTTCTGGGGTCCTTGAAATACTTTGTTTCCTCTTTCTAACAAATTAACAACCAGGAAAAAAAAAAAAAAGCACAACTCTTACTATTATGTGGTAACATTGTGTTTTTCAGAAAGGATTGGAAAGTGTCATTTGTTGGCTGAATGCAAGGTCCAACCACCAGGAACTGCTGGATTAGGGAGGAGGTGCCCTGGGAGGCAGGTACAGGCCCCTGTCAGGTGAGAATACTGGAAATAGAATAGAGTAAAACCAGGCCCAAACTAACAAAAATAATTACAAACCATGAAAGCAACTTCACTTTGAAGTAAGCAACAGGTGGATTACAGTTCAATCATGTGCTGATTTCTGTGTCTTTATTAAGAATGTATCAAATATTGAGACATTTGAGGGAGGATTTTTTTTCTGACAAAATTTGCCACAGGAGCAACATCTTTCTTTTCATATGTGGCTTTTGAAGTGCTAGTCACTGAGATCATTTATAATATCTTTTTATTTTTTATTTATCCACAAAACAGAGGGATTCTTTCCACCTCCTGGTTTTACTCCTCAAATGCCTGCAACAGTTGGAGCTGGCTTAGGCTGACGCCAGGAGCACAGAGCTCCCAGCAGATCTCCCGTATGGATGGCAAGGAGCTGCTACGGCAGCCACCACCTGCTGCCTCCCACGGGGTGCATGAGCAGGAAGCTGGATCAACAGCAGAACCAGGACTCAGACCCAGGGACCCTGCTGACCTCACACCCACCCCAAGATCCTTTTGGTGCCGACCTCTGAGCTCATTTGCATGTCTGTGTCCCCCCCCCCCCCGCCTCCAACGTCGTCCACGGTGCTGCTGGCCATCTGGGGGTGTGGTTTTCTTCCATTGTTTAGCAGGTCCTATTCTACCAGTTCCTTACTTGGCAGGGCCTGTGGCTCTGATCTCTGCTGTTTTAATTCAATAACATCAGCACTAGATGTAAATGACAGCATGAGGATGAAAGTCTTCTGATTTTACCAGCAGCCCATCTGTCAGCTCATTAGTGAGAAACTTTACATCCTGGTAGCGCTTCTTCACAGTTAACACCCAGGGTCCTCCCCCAGAGGGATGCGAGCCCAAGTCCTGTAGTCATGACTGCCACATCTGTGTCACAGAGATCTTCTGAACATCGCGACATTCCTTGTCAACACTGGCATTGTGTTCCCGGTAAGGCCAGGCCTGATGAACCCATTTCACAGATGAGCTGTAGAAGATCGGAGTGACTCACTCAAAGTCCCATCCTAGTCAGTGCTAGGGTTGGGGTTCTGGCGTGGTCTCTTAACAGGGTGAAGGAAGTGTGGGTGAATAATGTAGTTGTAGGGGAGGGGCATAAGCTGGGGGTGCCTCGAGGGATGGGACCTGCGAGAATGACAGACCCACAGCACCCACTGTACACCAGGAGCCCTGAGTTTATGGGGAGGGAGGGGCTTTGTGCTTTACAGGGGAGTCTGGAGGATGGGACCCCCACCCTTATCTGGACTGTCTCTGCTGCATTCGTCCTACTGTCCCTCAGCCCTTATCTCGGCCCTGCAAACCCTCCTAGTGCAATGGAGAGAAGCAGTCTTTCCTCGCATCGCGATAAGGCCCCCAGCACCTTGCTTGGTGCTTCACACACCTCAAATGGTATTTTTTTTGGGGCAATAAAAGCCTTCAATGTAGAAAAAAGTTAGAAAAAATATCTTTTGAATTGTTATTTTTCCCCTGAAGTCTTAAAGGAAGAAAGGAAGTTTACTTAAAGGGGCATGCTTTTCCACAGGTCCTGGTCGTGGAGATCCGGGCCTGTAAAATCACCCTCCAATGACAAGCTGCCCCAGATGTCTTGAAAATCGCTTTTGACCCTGGAAGCTGGCTGCAGGAAGCCACTGTTGATCTATTTAACTGAATGCAGCTGGTGACTGTGCTGTATCGATCCAGGGCACGCTGTGGGGAGTCCTGAGAACAATACTTGATATTAATCCAATGCATTTTGAATGAAATGCTGATTGCTGCTTCTGCGACCAGGTCCAGGGCTGAGCTGAGTGGCCACGGCCACGGCTGTGGTCGCAGAGGCAAGGCCTGTTTATGTCTCGCTCCTGGCCACTAGCCTGGTCAAACATGGCTGTCAGGGCCCGATCAGGATGCTATTCTCTGGAACATCACTAGATGCTGGGTAGTGGAAGCCCAAGGCCACTTCTTTGCTGCTTGCTCCCTGTGGTTAGAAGGCAGCCTGAGACAGGCCAGGTCTCCACCTTTGGCTGGCCTGGTGTCTATCCCTGGCTGTCACTCACTCCCCTGGCATGGGGCTCAGCTGCTAGGGCTCAGGCCTGTGCGGATGCCATAGAGGGTGCTGCAGGAGGTCGAGTCAGAGGCCCGGGACAAGCAACCATACCGAGCCCCATGTTCAGCTGCTGGGGTGGGGACTGAATGAGCCAGCTCTGTGCACAGGGGCCAGGCAACCTGGCTGCACATGAGCCTGGCTGAGCACGGCAGCAGCTTCGCTTGCTGGGGGCTGTTGGGAATGTCCGGGAGCTCCGAGGGCCAAACCCCGTCCATCTCATCCCTGCCAGAAGATCCAGCCCCCCTCGGACAGGCCGCTGAGCACTCGGGTGCTCCAGAGCCAAAACCGAGTTGAGGGAAAGCAGGGCCGCAAGGGAGGAGAATAATTGACAAAGACACAAGCGGTCTTTGTGCAGCTCTGAGGAAGCCAAGCCAGGAAACCGTTCCCCATGAACTGCCCGGAGCAGGAGCACTGCCCAGACCCATCTGTCCAACCTTCCATGCTAGAATAATCCTTAGCAAAGGAATGAGGCCCTCCTGCTCTGGAATTTGGGGGCAGGGGCCTTCAGTGGTGTGCAGGAGCCAGCAATTTCATGTCTCCTGAGGACTGGGCTCTGGGTCGAAGAGCTTCATTATAAAGAACCACTGTCATCCAGAAAAATAGAAGCAGCTAAAAAAATCCTACCTTGGCAGTCCTCAAAGCTGCCAGTCAAACACGGTGGAGCACCGGATGTCGTACTCAAGCCTGGATGTGGCCAGGCAGGTGAATCGGACCAAGATCTAAGTCTACTCAGGTGACCTTGTTTTATGATTGGATTTGGTGTAGACCTGTTTTTTATTCATGATCCCCGTTTCCTCAAACTTCTGCTATTGAATCTAGTGGCTGGAGTGGAATTTGGAGAAATTATGCTACACATAGCCATGTATGCTAAACAGAAGCTATTATTATTATTATTATTATTATTATTATTATACTGTTTGGATGACATTTATTGAGTTCCAACCATGGGCTATGCTAGGTACTGGAATAATTGCTGTTTTCTTAGTTCAGTGTAGGCTGTTGAAGAAGTTGTTATGGATGTGTAGGCACACAGTTGCAATAGCAAGCAATGGATGCCATCATAGATCTATGGCCAGTTCTAGAAGGTATCTGTCTCCCTCTTTTTTTCAAATTCTCCAACCAAGCAGATTGTCTTTGTCACCAAGGGGATGCACGCAGGTGCAGTAACAGCCTCCCTGGACTTGGCTCATACAAGACTCATTCCCTCATGTCCAGCAGATAGATTAGATGTAGTTCATCCCGAGGTCTAGATACATTCCTGCTCCCTTACCATTGCATTGGTCACAGTAAGCCAGAAGACATGGACAGACTCCCTGAATGCACCAAGTCCACGGTTCAGCAGCTGGGACCGAGTTGGTTGTCCACGGCTTGTCCCAAGTGGTTCTTTCTCTACCAGATTCAGGCCCCTGAGTGCTCAGCTTTAGTTGTAGGTCTCCTCTGCATACCCTAAAGGAAGTGCTCGAGTTACTGATGAAGGGAAGAACGAAGGTCCTGGCTGCACTGGCCTGCATAGAATTTCAGGATCAGATTGGCTGTTGGTTTGGCTCTTCTTTCTGCCTGTTCAGAGCAGCTCAGAGCGAATCCTTGCTGGGATGGGATGGCCACCAATGTTGCTGCAAAGAGCCATTCACAGCCCCTCCACCACACCCCAGGAGATAGAATTTAGGCAGAGCTGGGAACTGCGTGGCCATGAAACAGAGCATGTTCTGATTTGCAGCTGCCTCTGCCTGGGCACTGCTGACATTTCCGTGGTTGTCCCGGCCTGGGCCTGAAATGACTCAACACTTTCTCTTCCCAAGTTCCTGCAGGCATTTATGGTATGATGACATAAAGAGGGGAGAAGCATGGCTTGAGGGCTAGGGAAGGCTTCTCAACACAGAGACCAGAGTCTAGGGTCTCTGGGTGCTCCAGTGGCGCACCTGCTCTCCTCCTGTACCACATCACCAAGAGGACTGGGTGGCTGGGCCATTGGCTAGAGCCTTCAGATGCACGGATGACTTCCTCTGTGCTTGGACCTCACCAGCACCTCTTCTCCTAGCAACAATCTTGTTCCGGCTTTATTTGATTGTTTCCTTAACAAAGATCCTATATGCTATTTCCAGAGACTGTGTTAAGATTGTTGCAAGTTGGGCCCAGTGCGGTGGCCTAGTGGCTAAAGTCCTCACCTTGCATGCACTGGGATCCCACACGGGCGCTGGTTCTAATTCCAACAGCCCTGCTTCCCATTCAGCTCCCTGCTTGTGGCCTGGGAAAGCTGTTGAGGACAGCCCAAGGCCTTGGGATCCTGCACCCATATGGGAGACCCGGAGGAAGCTCCTGGCTCCTGGCTTTGGATCAGTGCAGCACCAACCATTGCAGTCACTTGGGTAGTGAACCATCAGGGGGAAGATCTTCCTCTCTATTTCTCCTCCTCTCTGTATATCTGATTTTGCAATAAAAATAAATAAATCTTAAAAAAAAGATTGTTGCAAGTTCCCTGTGGGAATCTGAGAAGCCTGCCTTAATTGACACCGGCAAAACACTTGGCACCAGGAGGTTGCAGCTTCAACAAGGAGCAAAGGCAAGGCTTGTTTCTACTGTCGAAAGTTTTGTGTTTGGTGAATAGTCCAATTCATACGAAGAGTCAGAAGCTAGAATTCCAGGGAGCCGGCTCCATCTTGGATCTAATTGTCTTTTTTTCCCTGCTGCACAAAGTTGATTGATTTTGAAACTTTTCATATGAGAAAAATGTCACACAACTTTCTAGCCTTGCTTCCCTCCAGGGGAAGTTAAAGAGCTACGCCAGCATTTCAGTGCTGCACCATTTTACAAGGTGGGATCGTTTAAAACATTAGTTATTACCGAGGCTATTGGGTATCATTGAGCCAGTAATAAAGCAAGGTCAGAGGCTACCCTATTTTTAGGGGAAAGAAGTCTTTGGCTAAATAAAGTGGCTTGGGACAATGAAAACTGCCGTGCCCTGCTGAGTTTTAACTGAAGCAATTATAATTCTGTATGTGTTAAATGCTGGGTCTCCACATAAACTTTAGTAATGGATTTGTTTAAAGATATATACAGTAACCAGTTCTCTATAATGACTCCCCCTTCTAAAATCTTTGTATCGTCTGATTTCCCCCTCATTACATGCACCAGTTTTTAAGATATGAGAAGTCTTTGAAAGCTTCATTAAAATGTATATTTTGAAAAAAAGGTATGCTTGTATTTCGAGAGATTTTTTTTACATCAAAGATAAGCTTTTATTTCCATTCTTGAAGTACCTCTCTATGCATGCACAGGCTCCTACTGTGTGTAATACCCAGCCCTTTTAGCCAGGGTGGGTGGCTTGGGAAACATGACCTTGCTCAGGCTGCATAGGAACATGCAGCATGCAGGCTGCCTCACGGAGGCAGGAAGATTAGCTGTGAGGTTGCTTTGTGTGTTCAGGAATGTTGAGGTTCAGGGGAAGGCAGTTCTCCTGACTCAGAGATCACCATCACACGACAACTCTATTCACTGGAAAATTAGCTTTGACTCTAAAGAACCCCACAGTATACAGCAAAGACACAATTGTATCGTTGGACAAAGTCTTATTCCAAAACCCCAGTCATTTCTTTTTGAGAGTTATCCTCAAAATTGATGTCATTGAAGTCATCCTTACTGGCTGGGCGAATGAGGTTTCCATGGATCCCAACACAAGGGATCTGGCAAATGTCAGAGATGATGGATAAGTCAGTTCCTTGTTCTGATCATTGCTCCTCATAAATATATGTAATGACAGTGTGTTATTAAGAAAATGTCAATTGTCCTTATTGGGAACATGGCTCTGTGTTGAGCCTTGGACTTTATTGCATCTACCGGAAATCAAGAGGCATTGTAGTGGGTGAATTCCATGAATAGCAGCTTAGGTTTTAAGTAAAAATATATGGAGGCCAACTTTCCTCCGGTCCTCCTTGACTGAGTCTTCTAGAACTCACACTGCAAAAAAAAAAAAAAAAATAGTTTATTTGTTCTTTTCCCTAGGCAAGCAGCCTCTGTCACTTACTGTTCTTTAATTTAAAACGTCTTACCTCTTAGCCAATATTATTCATTGCTTTAGAATAACTGTCTTACATCACTCACGTAAATGAAATTCACTATTGCTTCTGTAAGTTGCAGGATCCAGGATCAGGCTCCCCAGATCTGCCTGCATCCCACCGTCTCGGAGAGGTTGGGCACAGCCTGTACTTGTTAGTTATTCGAGACTCTTTTGAGAGTGCACATTATGACCGTGTGCTTTACATCGGTCGAAGTAGCAGACTCCTTGCCACATGGTGCCTTCCTTTTTGATAGGCTGACACTGACTACCCTTGGCTGTTTTTTGAAGAGGTCCAGGCTTCTCGGGGCACACATGCAACATAATTGCCCCGACAACAACCACCTCAAGCACCTGCTTCTGTCATCCATTGCTTTTTCTCAACAGCCACACGTACATGCGGATTTTTTTTTCCTGTGATAGTAACCATGCTACCAGATTCCTAGGGTGCCAAGTAGATTGAACTAACCAAAACACAGCACACATCCTAGGAGCTCAGTAAGAGTGTCAAATGCAACACCATTCTCTTTGTTTCACGGAGCCGTGTGATTATGGATAACTTGCCTGCATTTTTTTGCTTGTAAAATAATGCTGGCAAGACAAGGACCCGTTGGAAATGTGGGAAGGGAGGCAAGATTTCCAAATGAAATGGGAGATTGTGAAAGCACAACGCACAGAGTGATGGGATGGCTCCTCAGTGTACACTCCTGGACCAAGTGTTTTCAATATCAACCCAAGGTTTCAACACATTTCAGTATATTATATACTACATGCTATTATTAGTCATTTCAGAGTAGCTTGAAAAATTGCACAAAGTTCAGTGGATGCCCCAGTCACTGTAGACTAATGATATAGCTGGAAAAACTCCTCCCTACCTCTGCTTTCCTGTGAGAACATGAGCTGCGCTGTGTAAATTGGACTGTTAATCCTCACAGTTTCATTGCCTGGTTGACATGTTTTTCAGTGTTTCGGATTTCTCTCTCTGAAATTAGCGTGCACTGTTAAGGCCTACGTTTCAGAAATGAATGCAGTCCTTGACTTTGGTCCATTCTAATGCGATCATTAAGTAACGCTGGGGGAAAGTGCACCACTTGAAACAAGCGATGTGAAGCAGATGTAGCTCCATGAGTAACGTTTGAAGACGTGCATTGGATATGACGTCTTTGCACATTTCAGAAATTGCCAGCACAGTGGATTGTTTAAAGTATATGAAGTGAGATTTAGCAGCTGGGGACCACTGGTTTATCTACTCCACAGTGTTAAATCCCAATAAATGTTTTGAACAACGAACTGGTATGTGACACCACCAAATAACTTCTTCTGTTAAATGAAACTCACTCAACCTCCTGGAACAGCCGAGTTTTGTCATATCAAAGGATTATGGGCCACATGTTAATCCAGGGTAACGTTTAATCATGTAATTGTTATAGCTGTATTTCAGATGTTGTTAATGCTAGTATGCAACTTTATTTTATGCATTGTGGCAAGATAGGTCTTATAGCCTGGAAGTGAGCCAATCCAAAGGCCTCAGTTGATGGGTTGGAACTACTCGGTTTGGCCAAATGCATTTGTTGAGGGGGAAGACTTGTTGATGTTTTTTGACTGGAGTTGCATTTTGGTTGTCCAGATGTCTGCTCTTCATGTTCTTGGCTTGCTCTGGTACAAGTCAGGTTTACTGTGGTGTCCTGGGTCCCTGTTCTGTCAGAATCCATACAGGGGCTTTTGTCCTGCTCAGCTGGCTTACTGCAATTGGGGCATGCACCCTCCCCTGGCAAGCTTGCCTATTTTAAGTCTCCTCCCCTGGGGTCCAAAAGTTCCTGGAAAATGTACATTACAGAACAGTAAGCATAGTTATAAAAGCTCTTTTTCCCCAAAATAAAGTTTTAATTCTAATTCTCCCAGACCTCTTTGAAAATAATCTTGTGGCGTGATATCCCACAGTTCGGTTGGAAAAAACAAAACAACAGCCGTTCTCCACAGCAGGTGTGGCACTCTGGTTCCAAAACCTGACATGTGGCTTTTGTTTTTCTTAGTTCAGGTTCATCTCGGCTATCCTGGGTTTTACCTAAAGAGGTGGGAGGGAGCTGGTGTTGTGCCAGGCAGGCTGGTGGGCACACCCAGCTCCTGATGCCATCTTGTGCCTTCCTTGATGGGTTGTCTCGTAGCCATCCAGTTGGTGTAGCCCTTGCTTCTTTGCTCATGTTCCCAATGGGAAGGCTGCTTCAAATCTCTGTTATTTGCACACTGATACTGTGTAGGAATCATTTGATAATACCCACGGTGTTGGGGGTACACCAGGTGTGTAAGGGCAAGTCCCCATCTACCTAGAAATTCCATGGTGGCGTTTCTCTTCTTCAGCGTCACAGGGGTCCCCTGCTCTTGGACACCTCTTGGTCCACTGGGGATTGGATCCTACTGGAATTTGGCAGCTAGCCCCGGAAGCTCAGGTCTTTATCCCAAGTCCTTCGGACATTGACTCTTTCAAATGGCTCCGTTGCTTTGCTGGAAGCCCCTTGCCTTCTTGAAGGAACTACCCTCTGTGTCTACTCACAGCCGTCCTCCTGTGCTGTGTTCTCGTTTCCTAAGCCTTCGGGAGCACAGGCAGATTTTGAGGCTGGAGGAAGAAATTCTGGGGAAAAGTATTGTCAAATATTTCAAAATATTAAATTATCACCCGCATATGGATCATTCCAAAGCCAGGCACTGTGTTGACAACTCTACGCTATCGCAGTTTCACAAGTTACAAAGTGATTAGCTTTAGTTTTTTCCCCCATCATTAATAACAGGAAACCTAAACTCAAAGAGGTTAAATCATTGCAAAAGTGCATGTTCGTGGAAAATGCATATTTTGCAACAGCCATGTTTGTATTTCAAACATTTTTTTGGACAATAATAAGCTTTTCTTTGAGTTCTGTTTTTCCATGAATTTTCTATAATTTGCAAATGGAAGCGGATCTTGATCCCAGGCACTGTGGCAGGAGATGCTGTGTCCTGAGCAGCCACTTAACTCTCAGCAACACACCATTTACCCTGTCTGTTCAGTTTTCTAAAAGATTTATTTGGAGCTCAGAGTTACAGAAAGAAACTGAGAGGCAGAGAGAGAAGAGAGAGAGAAGAGAGAGAGAGATCTTCCATTTACTGGCTCACTTTTCAAATGGCCACCAAAGCCAGGGTTCAGCCAGACCAAAGCCAGGAGCCAGGGGCTTTATCTGGGTCTCCTGCATGGGTACAGATGTTCAAGGACTTGAGCCATCTTCTGCTGCTTTCCTAGGTCATAAGCAGGGAGCTTGATCAGAGTGGATACCAGCCAGAGCACGAACCAGCACGCATGTAGGATCCTAGTGCAGCAGGCAGAGGATTAGTCTGATACTCCGCCACACTCAGCCCAGTGTCTAGTACTTTAAAAGTCACATGTGGAAAAAAAAAGTGGAGTAATTAGGACTCAAACCAGCTCCTATATGGGATGTTAGCAATACAGATGGCAGCTTATCCTGTTGTACTACAGCACCAGCCCTCATTTATTCATTTTTGTTAAAAAAAAAAAAGTATTTGAAAGGCTGATCAACAAAGTTGGCAGGGGGTGGCCATTGTGTGCAGTGGACTAAGCTGCCTTTTGTGATTCTGGTGTCCCATATCAGAGAATAGTTCAAGTCCTAGCTGCTCCTCTTCCAATCCAACTTCTTCCTAACGCCTCTGGGAAAGCAGAGGCCGACTGTCCAAGGGCTTGGGACCCTGCCATCCATACAGGACACCTAGATGCTCGTCCAGGCTTCCAGCTTCAGCCTAACGTAGCTTCAGCCACTGCAGCCATTTAGTCAGCGAACCAGTCAATGGAAGAGCTCTCCATCTCTCTTCTCTCTCTTTCCCTTTCTGTCACTTTGCCTTTCAAATAAATAAATGAATAAATAAATCTTGAGAGAGACAGATGCCTGCAATGGGGTCTGAAGCCAGGGCCTGGAACTCCATCCAGCTCTCCCGCATGGGTAACAAGTGCCCAAGAATGTGGCCCATTTTCTGCTGCCTTCCAGGGGAGACATTAGCCGGAAGCTGGATCAGAAGTGGAGGCAAGGCTGCAAGCCATGTCCTCCAACACAGGTCAGTGCAACCCCAAGTTATTCACAGGTCATCTAAGAAGAATCCAATGGGACAGAAAAGCTTCACCCCTAAGACCATAGATTTTGCTATGGGTTCCCCAAAAGAGGTGCTGAGGAACAGGGCACAAAATTGTTGCTCAGGGAATTTCTGTGACGTCAAAATGTTCTTTAGGACACTTTCAGGGGCATGGGGATGTGAAAGGGCTATTTTTACTGCTGCCAAAGAAATTCACAAATACTCTTTCTGCTGCAGGACTGGTCTCATGGCAGGCTGGAGACGTCGGTAAAGGCAGTAAAGAATTTGAACTTCTTTGGCTTTCACTCAAAGGCCACACTCAGTTGCAGCCCTTGTTAAAAGTTAAGCCGGGACACGTCTCTGAGGAGAAGCTCTAGCTCCCCTTCTAGCCTGGGCCAGTCATGAATGCCGATTATCCGGCCGTAATCTGAATCACATGTGCGGCCCTTGTCTCTTGTGCTCCTCATGACTATTTTAGATCAAGCAGAAGAGGCACTGGCTTCGAGACAGAGCTACTCAGGGAAAGGCCTGGTGCTGGAAACGCTGTGATGTCACATGCCGTCTGCACAGAGTGGGGGTGGGGTGGGAGGCTCACTGGGAAACGCCACCCCTGGGTGGTCACTGGCAGCCTCCCTGGACCCAGAATGAACGCACTTCAAAACACAGAGCTCAACTTGTCAGAAGACGCCAATGCGGACAAAGGAAGGTTCAGCAGCCCATTAGCATTTTGGAGTCTGGGATTCACTTAACACACAGATGGTCTTGATTATGCCTTTGTCTCTGAACTGCTGAACCCAGAGAGCACAACCCAGGTGTCTCTAGGAACACGTGTCCACCTGTTGGTTCCCATGGCTTCCATGGTATTGGGGTGGTATGTGTAGGTTTAGGGTGTGGCGTGTAAGGATTTTCCATGTGTTTAGCATCCTTACTGTTTGAGAGACAGAGAGCGCAGTCCTTCATCTGCTGGTTCACTCCCCAAATGCCTGCCACAGTTAGGAGCCAGGAACTCCATCCTGGTCTCCCACATGGGTGACAGGGATGCAGGCACTTGGGCCATGTTGGAGCTCCGTTCTGGTCTCCAACATGGGTGGCAGTTTCTAGGTTAACCTAGCAGGAAGCTGGATCAGAAGCAGAGATGCCAGGCCTTGAACAGGAATGTCAGTGTTGCAAGTGATGGCTCACCCCACTGTGTCACCGTGCTGGCCAAAGGCAGCCTCCGTATCCCCTGAGCCTCTGTATTTCCTGTTCTGTAAAATGGGAGACTTGTGGAAGTCCTATTCCACAAGGGTACTAGGAGACTCCCATGGGGATGCATGGAATTGGAGGAGCATCAGTCACAGAAAAGCTCATGCTTACTGTCATTAGAGGTCAGCAGCATGGGCTGAGGACCACAGAGGACATAGGGATGTGAGGGAGAGGCCCCAGTCCCTTCTTCCTCCTGCAGGTTATTCGCCTCCCACACATGCTTTTTTGTTGCCCTTCGAGATTGCCAGATGATCCTTGCCCATCAGATTCCAATTTTTGAGATAATCCTCAATGGCCAGCATTTTTAAGGCCCTAAAGGTGTAACTTGTATCCTGTGTATTGCCATAGGTGACTGTTTCTTCCCACTATGTTGCCCACATGTAGTATGGATCAGACTTTCTAGAACTTTCCTCGAGCAGAATTCTGTGTGTTCCCATAGCTCGTTTAGCTTCGGGCCCTGCCCAGTTGCTCACGTTCTGTGCCTGCTTTGTGCACCTGCGTGAACTGAGTTTGCTTGGACGTGCTCTGCTCACTGTCCTCATGTGTTTATATCATGAAGTCAGCTGAGCAGGAGTACCGGAATGGCTGTTGGAATCGGAGACTGCTGCCTTTTGTAATCAAATACTGCCAAGTCCAGGGTTACATCTTGGTTTCACCTATGTGGCGTAGTTTCCTGACAGGCGGCCTCGGTGAGTGCAGGCAGCTATCACCAAAGCAATGACAATGTCTCCTGGCCACCCTCTCCGCATGGCAGAGTGGGCCATGCCTTCTGTTTTGCCAGAGGCGGGGCAGGTACATTGGATGGCAGCCACAGCGAAAGCTTGCACAGGCCCTACTCAGGACTGGAAGGACAGGAAGTGTGACTCTGAGTTTTGGGGTTCTAGGCTAACAAGTCTGGCCAAACTAAGTTGGGGCTGTAGTTTCTGAAAACAAGAGGGGAATTTGATGAAGCAGATGCGTGGGGCAAAACAGCAGAAGTTGCAAGGCGGTTTCCAAGGGGCAACAGAGGACCTGCACAGGGCACCCTTGCAAGGGCAGGTCTGCCCCCCTCACTTCCCAGACAGGGGCTCCTGAGATGGAAAATCTGCATGTAAAACAAGCTCCCTACGGGCAAGGTTGTGCTTCCCAAAAACCTGCCTGTGTGTGTGCATGAACAAGGTCCTGCTGGTCTCTGCCACACACCTCTCCTGATCGCAGGGAGGTGCCAAAGGGTTTCCTCTCAGACACGTGTCCTGGCTAAGCATCAAGCCCCTTCTGTTATGGAGAATCAAGACAACACCAGGAAGTGGCAAGCAGCCACAACGAGGGGTGGGAGCCCTGGGGTTGCACCTCCTCAATGTCCTGACTGTGTCATCACCTTGAACAGCCAAGGCAGAGCCTCCGACAGCCACAGTGTGGCTGTTGTTTAGGTCTCTTGGAAAAGGGGAGAGGCCCATGGCTGGCAACAGCAGGGTCTGGCTGATGGCGCCTGCTCGGCAGGTGTCTTACCGATTTCGTCAGGGCACCTCAGGAGACGTCAGCCTTCCTTTTCTCCCTGTGTTACGACACATGCCGTGCGTCTCTTAAATTCTCCAACAGCCCTGGCAGAAAGCCTGCGTGTAATCTCCAGGATTTTCCAAAATGAATCCCCATGCCCTTCGGATAAGCAGAGGCCCAGGGACTCAGCAGAACGAATTCAGCCCTTAATTCCTCCACTGTGGAGTCAGCAAGAGCCATGCACAACCTTGGGCTGTTGGTGAGGGCTTTAGGGGGAAAAAAAAAGGGAATTTAATGTAGCACAACGGATGCATTCCAAAGACAGAGTGAACATGCCTGGGTCATGTTTGTTTTTACAAAGAGAGCTCTGATTCTGTTAAAGGATGACAGCTGAGCCATCTGTAACCCAGAAGAAACATTTCTGTGCCTTGTTCCAACCCAAATTTTCCAGCAGAATTTAACGTCATTTGCCCCACTCCCCACCCCCAAAATGAGAAAAACCTGCTTCCAGGATAAGACGTGGCGTTTCAGCAAAGAATAACAATCTCCCTGAACTCAGTTCTGAGTCACCAAGCAGTGGTTTCTATTTGAAATCCTCGGCGTACCGCAGCAGAGGGCATGCCAGAGCTGGGCGGGGTAAGCACGGCCCTGTGGCTGCACCCCCTTCTGTAGGTGGCTCCGCAGGCAAGGACCCAGGGTGCAAGTGTCAGCAGGCATTCGGGTGCGGCTCCTGGGCACTGCGCCAGGGCCCCAGGCTTTTGCAAGGAAAGCCAATCTCTTAGTCCCTTGCAGGGAGGAGGTGGGTAGAAGACTGTGCCTGCCAAGCCCAACAGGGTCTTCTGAACACACGTGCAGCTAAACACGCACCTTCTCCATAGAAAGTACTAATTGTGATTAAGGACAGGGCTCATAGGCGATCACATGAAGCTGAAATGGGGAGGGAGGAGGTGCAACCCATTTGCTTTTGTGTCATAGAGCCCTTTTGACTGAGTCTGAGGTTGCCCTACCAAGCACACTCATGCAGGGCACCTGTTGTAAGAGTCTACTGGCCTCCTAGTCCTCACTCCTGTGGAGGCTCAGGCCCACGCCAGTGCTGAATCCAGGGTCCCTCCTGCCTCTGTTCTGGAGATCCTGATGGCAGGGAGATGAGAACTCCACATCCCGAGAGCCCAGTGGGACTGCCGCATGTCTGCTCTTCTTGCTCCCTCAGCTGAGGGCAAGATGAGACACAACTAGGCAGAGCAGGTTCCTGAATTTCCTTGGCTTCCTTGGACGCAAGTCCACGTCCAAACTCAGCCTGCTAGATCAACCCAGCAGGACCTGGACAGGTTCAGTTGGCTAAGGCTGGGTCGAGAGCAAGCTCTCCTCTAGCAGAAAAGGAATAGCCTGGAAAACATGCCCCTTTGGGCCAGGCTTTCCTTCCCCCATTTCCAACATTTGAATCATCTACAGAAGAAAGGACGTGTTCTTTCCCTTGTTTTCACAGGAGGGCATGCTCTTTAAAAAAAAAATACAAAACTGGGCAGAGGCCAGGAGGCTGAAACCTGGATGGCATCACCCACAGGGTACCCTGGTGCAGCCCAAATGCCCCACTGTCACACATGTAGAGTCGATGAGAAAGAATGGCCACTTGCATGACCTACAGGGTGGTAGTTTTGCGGAAGGAATGGTGGGGAATTCAGGTGCAACAGTTGCTTCACACATGGAATACAAATCCCAAACTTTCCCAGGGCACCACAGACAGGACTCCAGAGCAAGGATGGGTGAATGTCCCCCACTGGAGACACACCCAGATGAAGATTACTTTTTCCTTTATTTTTTTTTTAAAGAATTCTTAAGTGTCTTGTTTTCTGTTATCCTGAAGTCATTGAAATGAAAATCACCACTGAGTGGTTTAGCAGTAAGGTGTTCTGTGGGTGATGAGCTTGTGTGATAACGTCCAGCAGATCTCCAAGACCTTGCATTCCAGAACAAGGTTGTTGAGAACCTGCTGTGTTCCAGGTTCAGTGGCAAAGCAGCCGGCTCATGTTGTCCATCAGCTGTCAGTTTTTGGAATGTTGCTACACAAGCCAAAACATATGAGAAAGCCACTGTCAACAAAACAGGCTGGTGAAGGGACAAAATAGTCAGCCCAAGGAGAAGTTTCCAGACAGGAATGGAAGCTCCCCAGTGAGAGGTCTTAGATTGCTAGAGGAGTGGACTTATTCACAAATGGCCCTGGGCTAAGGAGACTGCTAGGGGGGAAACAAAAAGGGTCCTGTGTTCTGTCTCAAGAAGAGATCTGAATGCAAAAATCAAAACAGTAAAAATATTAACAAGTTGTTTCCCAACTTTGGAAAGAGTGAAACTTGCCAACCTATCTCTCAAATTCACTCCCGATAAGGAAGAGGACTGATTAATTTAGTTGTATTAAGATAAAACATTCATGCATGGGGGGAAAAGTCAGACTACAAAGAATGAGATAGAAGCATGAGTTAGGAAGACAAATAACACATAGATGGGTCACTAGCCTTAATGTCACTTGCCTTAATAAAAATACCTCAAGAACAGGGAGAAAAACCCTATAGTTCTGGAGACAGATGGATTAGGAATACAGACAGACTCTAGACAGAAATCATGGTCTGTCTTAACAGGCTGAAAAAATGCTTAGTTTCATTTATAATAAAATGAATAGAAAATCAAAACAAAGGCAAATGGGCATTTTTCACCTGTTAGATGCCTGAATCCAGAAGTACTCCAACATGATCGATTGGCAAAGCTGTGGGGGCCATGTGTTCTCGAGTGCTGCTGGTAGGAATGTGAACAGGTGCAACCCCTGTGCCAGACTCGAGCACTCCTGGCAAGGTTGGCATGTACCTGTGTGAGCCAGCCATTCTACATCTAGGCCTCTGACAAAGATAGGAAAAGATTGGGTTCACAAGGCTCCTCATAGCAAGAGCCAATGCGCAGGAAGCGAGACCTGGCTGAGTAAAATGCAGATGTGGCGTTTTCAGAACCCAAAACTTTGCGGTTTCCAGAGAGAATGGGAGTGGCCCTGAGAACAGCTGCGATGAGACTTCAAAGGGATGTGAGTTGACCAAGAAAGAGAAGTGTGTCTCTTGCTGTTGCCTATCACAGAAAGGGGTTATATGCCTACATAGAGCATGGAAACTTGGAGGACGGAGACGCTGGAAAACCACCATGTGCTTAAAACATGGCTCCTTCACGCAGGAGAACACAGGTTACAGCAGGGAAAGACTTCTCGAATTTGTTTAGTAGCTGAGGCTTTGGAGTCATGCAAGTGTTTTACCTAATTGTAGACATAGAATTTGAAAAGCAATCACTAAAACTTGAAAATACAGCGAGACAAATATGCCTAACTGTGTGGCATGGCAGAAGGAACGACAGAGGTTATGAAATGTGGCGGTCAGGTTGTAGGTCACTGTGAGAATACACCATCAGGTCAGTGAGAGCTGCAGACACATCTTGCCCTATTTTTAGGAATCCTCTCATTGGTGCAAATGTGTGGATTGTTATTCCTAGTCTCTTGTAAGTATGATGTGGGTTAAACAAATAGTTATGTGGGTGTCACCGGGACAGAAGATTTTTAGCTTGAGACAGAAAGACAGATAGATGTAAGATAATTGAAATACAATCCCATGGCCTTGATTGCGATTGAGGAGTAGCAAAAAGAGATAGCTCTTTCAAGCTCTGTGCTCTCAAAAGTCTTAGAAACAAATGACCCAATCAGTAGCAATGAGAACAACTCGCACCCAGACTGCGGTTTTGTGAAATGGAATCCAATCTCCTTGGCAAGATGGCTGATCCATGTCTGGAAGGAACCCAGCCAGGTTTGCCTAGGGTGGCTTGCATAACTGAGAGCCAGGAAGCTACTAACGGCGAGAAGGGACATGTCCCAGAGGCTCAGGAGACAACTTGCAAAGCTCCCACAGGGCAAATATTTTAACATCAATAAAGATCATAACTCTATGGATGGAAACCCATCAACTGTGTCTGAATCCCTGAGCTGCAAATGGTGCCAGGGGGAGAAAAAAAAAAGCAAAAATTGATCATTTTTGGAGAATGTTAGGGAGCAGTTGAGTTAGGAAACTGGTAAATAAAGGAGAGAAAAAAGCGTTCATGGAAACAAAGATGTTAATGAGAGGAACTTCCTTGTGTAGAAGATAGGACAGCTGATGCAGAGAACTGATAGAAGGGAGGAGGCCAGCAGAGGCACAGCCTTGGCTCCAGACGCCCTGCCCGAGCCAGGGCCTGCCCTGCGAGATCCACTTTGCAAATCCTGATGATGAACAAACAGACTCACTCAGGATTCTCAGGGGCTGCACAGTAAGGAAAAATAGATAAGTAAATAGATAGCAAACACGGTAAGGAAAAATAGATAAGTGAACAAATAAAACACAACCCAAATGGTGGGAGAGCACAGTTCTACCCATAATGTCCTCTCCTCAAAATCAAACTTGAGTCTGATGGCAACGCCAGACCCGACTGCCAATTACAGCCTAGAGAGGGACTGGAGCATCAAGTTAATTCCTTGGGGATGCAATCAGCTCGGTGTAGACTGCGGGAAATGCTACAGGACAAATGACCCACTTTCCTCAACCAAAAACTTCAAAGATATAGAAAAGAGATGAGGAAGAACTTATAGATTAAAACAGACTCAGAGATTCACAGCCACGCCCATTGTGTGGACCTAATTTGAATCCTTGTTTGAACAAACAATTGAAAAAACATGTGGGACAGTCAAGGCAATGTGTGTACTGCTTGCGGACCAAATACTGGGCAAATCTGGGGACTTGTTGTGGCTCATTCTTTTTCACATATGACAGTGCTTAATAGTTCTTTTCAATTGTCATCCTATCAGGCTACATATAAATTAATTGAGATGATATCTGAGATTTCCAGAATAAGATGTAGCTTAGAGAAATATGTGGGATATAGGTAAATCAACATTGGTCATAAATTGATCATTTTTGAAGCTGGTGAAAACATCACCAGTTTCATTAAACCACTTGCTCTACTTTTCTAAACTTTCAAATTTTTCCTTTAAAAAAAAAAGTTAACAGTGAAGGGGAAGCTTTATAATTCATAATCCATGCCAAAAATCAGTGTGAACTATCTAAATCCCTCGATGGAGAGCTGGCAGAGTTTTGACCATCCCCCCAGATAGTCAAGGAATCTTCATTTCTTTTCACTTTATTATCACACTTATTTAAAAATATATATAGCAAGCCCAATAACCCACAATTTCCCTGGATTCTGAAGCGGTGACTTCAGCAGATTTAAAAAGTTCCATTTAAAACTTGAAATTATCATTGCCAAAAATGACTACAAAGCAGGCGCCACTGGAAGACCCCTCTCACTCCCCGGACTCCTCCTTCTGCCTCTCTTCCCGTGCCCATCTGTTTCATTCATTGTGCCAGGGGAAGTATCACCCTTTTAATTTCCCAACTGCCATGGATAAGATTAATAATTGTCAACATTTCAGCTGTGAAATGGATGTCAGTAATTCCTTGGGTTGAGCTCATTTTAAAGCTGAGGATTACACAAAGATTGGTTGCCCTGTACATCCAAGTGCACTATTTGTAGAGAATAGCCTAAAGCTGGTTGTGGTGAAGTTGGAACAATCGGATCTTGCCTGGCTTTGAGGAACATCTCCAAATGATGCTAGGAAGCAGTAAACCAGGGGCTGCAGGTGGTGGGAGAATTCTAGCTTCCTGGTAATGTGCGCCCTGGGAAGCAGCAGGTGGTGGCTCAAGTGGTTGGGTCGCTGCCATCCATAGTCACGGCTGCCAGCTTTGACCTGACTCGGACCAGGCTCCTGTGGCCCTTTGAGGAGTGAACTCAAGGAGGGGAGTGCTCTCTGCCTCTCAAATAAACAAGCAAATATACAGACACATAAATAAAGATAGCCATTTCGGAGACCATCTCACCCCCCGGCTAATTCCAGCAAGGGACCTTATTTAGTGCCAAGTTCTCTGCTCACTCGCTGAAGGAAGATTTGTGGAGCGCTCAGCAGCCACGAGACAATGCATCCAGTGCCGTGGGAAACGAAGCAAGAGCAGTCTGGGACCTTACTGTGGTCAGCACTTAGCGGAAAGAACAAAACAGCACAGCACTTGAAAGTTTGGTGAGAGCTCTGTGTGGTTCTGAGAAAGCAGTGTGAGGTTTGCAATGCATGGCTGGTTTCGGTGGGGCTGGCTCGAGGAGAGGTCCCTAGGGAAGGCAGTGAGTGGGGTGCTTCAGCGGGTTGGCGGGATTTAGGTGGCCTGAGCTGGATGTGTGTCTGTGCACACAGAGGCATGCACACACACGTGCCTGGGCATGTATCTGTGCTAGCTGTCTGGGAGACAGGATGAGTCTGGAAGGAGTGTTTCTGTTGAGAGAGGTGGCCTAAACCAAAAGCTACAAATGGGACTCGGGCTGGTGTCTGGAGAGCGGGAGCAGTTTGTTTACATCTGGCTGCATCCATCCTTGGGAGTTTTAGAGCAAGGTCCTGTCTATCAGGTTTGCCTGGGTCTGCGGCAGTTTTTCCTAAGAGCCCACCCTTTATTTCTGTTGTAATGAAAAAGTTCTTCCCAAGAGTCTGCAAGGGTCGTTTCTTCCAATCCTGCAGTGACAGATAGTGAAATAATTAGATTGAGCTTGATTAAGGGATATAATTTGTTTTTCTGGGTCTCTAAGCTGTTGGCTTCTTTTAATCGTTGATTATTTTAACAGAATTCATTGTCCAGCACTTGGAAAACAGATGAATTTGTATTGAGCTAATTTAATTACAAGATCTATTTACTTTACAAGAGGAGATGCCTTCTGGGGATTCCTATAAATAGCCAGCTCTCCTCGTTGTGTTTATAATATAGTTGCTTTTGCTAAAGATTCCATTTACTCTGAATTTTCAGGTTTGAGTATGTGGCACGAGGCACACTGTAACAGCAGCTTGGGAGTCAACAATGTGCTTTTGTCTGTGTTACACAGTCACAAGAGGTCATTGTTCATGGCTCGCACCAGTGGTCTCCAAGTTTGCTGGCGGAGGGGGTGGCATACATGCCAATCTCTTGGGAAAAATAGCAGAACTTATATTTGCAGTCATTTTAAGGAGAAAGAAATTAATGCTACTGATATTTAATATGTGAATCTTTGATGGTAGTACATGTAGATAATTTTAAAGTAAATATACATATATCAGGATTGCGTGTTCACAGAGGTTGTTTTTGGCTGGCTTGCATTCTGACTGGCAAGCACTTGGGGCGTTTGGTATTTAAACATCAGCCTTGCGCTTGGGGCTAATCTAAACTGCTAGTCTTTAGATGACATTCCGGGAGCCATGGAAGGGTTTGAGCAGGGGAATGACTTGATTAAAGGCCATCTTTTGAATTGGAAAGGGAACAGAGTGGAAACCGGGAGATGGGTTAGGACATGTCCACAGCGTTCCCTCTCTCCCTCCTTCCTCGCCCACCGTCTTCGTATCCTTTTTTCAAAAGAACATTGCATTCGTTTGAAAGGACTAAAGATCAATAACTAAGCAATACCAATCATGGCTAAGATTTATTAAGCTGTTACTAGGAGCCAGACTCTATGC
This sequence comes from Ochotona princeps, assembly GCF_030435755.1. NCBI lineage: Eukaryota > Metazoa > Chordata > Mammalia > Lagomorpha > Ochotonidae > Ochotona > Ochotona princeps. The sequence goes on along the minus strand of NC_080844.1, from coordinate 61,891,666 downwards.
TAAACAACTGAAATCAGGGCCTGGATAGCTAACGGTGACCCTGTGTGTCGTGGGATGGATAACCCCTGCTGCAGATTAGAAAACTGAGGTTTTGAGAGAAGCTGAGGGGAAACGTGCTCAGACTCATATGGCTTGTGTATTGTGAACCACAATGGGCTGACTCCAGAGCCCGCAAACACGACGCACCTGCTCCTGAAGGCTTGATGTCCTGAAGAACGGCACCACAGCACTCCAAGATGCTGTTTGTAGTGCGGGCAGCTCCTCAGAGGGGTAGGGCTTCCCTAAGGCCCAGGGTTTCTGGTTAAAAGAGGCCGAGCTATGCTTTTCTTTACAACTCTTACAAAGTTCTCATATGTTCCTTAGTGACTCCGTCAGCATCCATGCATAGAAAATCAGAGTGTCCCATTTCTCTTTTCTTCCAATCCACAGACCCTACAGAGCAATGGCAAAGAGGACTTGCAATATATTTTGACTTTCAGAAAGTGCTGCGGCTCAGAAACATGTGGCAATACACCTGCAGCATCTTCAATCGTGGCCTCAGGATCCTGCTGTATCCCTGTGTGCTTCTTGATGAAACCTTAGCAGGGGAACAGTTCAAAATGCACTTGTCAGCAAGATCGAATTCCACCCTGTGGTGAAGAGCATGCAAACCAAGTCCCCATGGAACAATAAGGATCTTATTTGTTCTGATGGCAAGTGGAATTTCCTGGCTTTTCTAACTTGTTCCTCTGTCATCATCACTGGAGTACAGAGGCGGGTGGGGGTGCAGGTAGAGAGTGAGGCTTGGTTCAGCTGATGAGTTTCAGTCAGTGTTGTTGCTGAATCCATAGGCGGAAGGGGAGAATGGCGGGGCTCTGTCAGTCCTCCTGACTCGGGATTTATGGCCACACCTGACTTCTGGTCTAGTCACTGCAGTGATGTGTCTGTTCGTTAATTCTTTAATTTCTTAACTGACTCAGTGCCCATTTAAAATGTGTTTAGTATTTATTTATAGTATTTATTTTAAAGGCAAAGAGAGAGCGAGAGAAACCGTTGATCTTCAATTTGCAGGTTCCTACATGGGTGGAAGGAACCCTACTACTTGGACTGCCACCTGTGGTTTCCCAGAGTCCACATTAACAGGAAGCAGGGATTGTGAGTGAAGCTGGGACTTGAATCCAGTTTTTCTGATATGGCATATGGATGTCTTAACGCACATCTTAACCAGAAGACCACATGCCCACCCCTCAACAGCTATGATCATGGAATTGTTGCATGAGTTAAGAGACGTATGAAGGAATTTGCTGTGGCCTCAGGCTTCTCTTATGCCTCTGCACCATGGTATCTGTGTGGTTTGCCAGGGTCTGACCTTTGGACTACTATTGTGGCAGAGTATTGGGCAAGAGGGATCCAGTGACAGCCCAAGATACCTCAAGGGAGAGAGACTTCAAGTTGATGACAAGGGGTGATAAGAAATTGGGGCCCAAGGCAAAATTTATAGTATGTGTTATCAAGGGGAAAGGGTGTATCTTGTTTAAACACAGACACACACAAACACTCTTTCTCTCTTTGGAACTGCTACAACCAAGGATAGAGAGCAGTTGATGGCATATAATTTGAGAGCTAGTCTTGACTTTGGCAATGACTTGTACCTTATGCCTTGTGCCTAGTGGGTACCAAGGTCAACAATTACATAAAGCGAAACCTTGAGCAAGATACTAAGCCTCCCTGGTTCTCATTTTCTGTATCCATAAATTAAGCAGAATTCAAGTAAGTCAATATAATATAGATGTGGTTTGACAATGAAGGCCTATTTTTTTTTTTACCAACAATTTTATAAATGGTTGGATTACAGGAGCCGAAAGTGTTTCAGAAACAGCAAAGACATCAACAAGTGTCCCAGGGTTGCTATGGATGAGGTTGGCTGTAGCAAGTGGGCCCAGTGTAAGCAGCAAAAACCCCCAGCTGAGAGTGAGTAACCACTCCATGAGTTTGAGTCCTGCCTCTGACACTGAATGCTGTGTCCTCAGGCTGCTGTCTCCTCTTAAGCCCCAGTGTATGTGATAACAGCAGACCTTTCCTCATATTGTCACTGGAAGGGTTGAATGGAAATCCTGTGGAGGCCCTTGGCTCACAGCCTAGCATGGAGCAGAGGCCGAGCATATGCTTGGGGGAACAGATAAAGGACATGCTCTCTGTTTACCCAACATTTTCCTTGAAGACTTTGCCAAACCATTCAGGTCACTGAGTTCTCTCGGTGCTCAAACATGGAAAGCAACACTTTAAGTTCTCCTCTGTGAGTTCCGTGCATCCAGGGCATCTGTATTCTTTTGTTCTGAGCCAGGAGTCACCGCACACGGCTGTGGCTTTCCTGAGTGCAGGGAAGGACTGTGTTGATACACTCCTGGGACTGTTCCGCTGTCAACCATTTGCTCTTCCTCATTAACCAACCCACATGTTGACATCTGGTTAAATACCAGCCTTTTTGTGAATTTAGCTGGCAGGAATTCATTGTCCAGTATTTGCCCCTGCTGCCAGGAACTAATCAGAGTTGCAGAAATGGATCTCCTAGAACAGCAAAGTCAGGTGACACCTGGTGGCCACAAGTCTGGCCTCAGAGAGGTGCCCAAGGAAGCCCTGGCTCCACTGGAAGTCAATGGGGCCATGTGTGCTTGGATGCTTGGTCTGCTGTTCCTGAAGTGAAGAGTTCTTGCTGGGACTACTAGAGTTGTAAAGGCTCTATGACACAGTTGGCGGGAGTGGTGGGTGGGGGTTGAATCTCATCTCCATTGGCCCTGAGTATGCAAATGTAGAGCTTAAAAATGCCCAATAAAAGAAGCAGGATCCCCCTCTACCCCAGCTTTTACCATGGTTGTAATCTTTATAATCTCTTTGTGTTGGTTGGTGCTAAGCCAAGAAAATTGCATTCTACTGCGATTATGTAATGAACACAGAAACCATGAAATATAAAACTAGATGGCAAGCAGAAGGAAAGGATTCAAATTGTGGAGCAGTGGTTTGGATGTTGTCTCTTAGGTCCTTCACTCCACTTAATCCTCATGAGTCTCACCATGAGGATTTAAAATGAAAATATCCTTGTTTCCAAGTGAGACATCTGAAGCCCCAAAGGGCTTAGAAACACTCCTGAGCTCTTTGGTTGTTAAAGGACAGAACTGGGGCTGCCACTCATGTCTTTGTGGTCATGCTCAGATCTTGCTATCCTTGTGTTACACGGGTGGGGTTCTCATGAGTACAAACGTGTCTTAAATATGCTAGAGGTGGAGGTGGTGCTGGCAAACTTATAAAAGTCTCTGAGGAGTCCATGATATTGTGGTACACCACTGCCTGCAAACCCAGCATCTCCACATTAGAGATGATTCGAGTGCTTGTTGCTCTGCTTCCAATCCAGCTGCCTGCTAATGTGTCTGGGAAAACAGTGGAAGATGGCTCGAGAACTTGGCTCTTGGCCTTGGCTTGGTTTAGCCTCAGCTGTTGTAGTCATTTAGGGAGTGAATGCAGATGGAAGTGTTCTCTCTTTATTTCTCTGTCTCTTCTGCCTTTCAAATAAATAAACAAACCTTCAAAGAGAGTGAGTGAGACATTAGCAAGGACTGTGGGCAGGGCAGTCAGGGAAGGGCGTGGGAACCACATGGCATGTCCTTACCCTGGCTAAGGTCACTGTGTTTAATGTCCTGAGATGTGCTACAGCTCATGGTGCTACACAGCACTTCAAAGAGCTTGTAGAAAAATGGGATTAGAGTAGGAGTTTATTTTTTGGTGTAAAACTTTTTGAAATCCTTACCTGGTTTGTCATACTCTGTATTTTTTCATGAACTGGAGAGTTGTATTCAAAAGAGCAGAGAGGAAGCATTAACAAGTGTTTACTCGTTGATGTTGAGGGCTTTTGTTAATTTGTATGAAACTGTAACAAATTTCCATCACAGTTTCTCTTACACATCCTTCGTAAAGGCCTGGGGACACCATTGGATGTTTCTGATTTTCCACATAAAAATCCAACAAAGCATGCTTTCTACCATAGAATGGTTTCATATTTCATCTGCTGCGTCATCATGGAGAATTGTTGGGACATAAAGCACCTTGACCTCATACCCTTCACCCCCACAAATAGTGAAAATATGACTAAATTTCAAATTGCATGCTGCTGCCTCCAACAGACGGACATGCACCTGACCAGGCCCCAGCAGGAAGACAGAGGAGCCATTTCAAGGTTGGACTGTTTGATCCCAGCTGTGTCATTCTGATCCCACAGAGTGTGTGGGTGGCTGGTGGAGGGAGCAGGCCATCAGCGGCCCGGTGCGTCTGTGGCTGTTTCCATTGGAACTGCTAGAGTAGCTTCCCAGTGCAAGTCTGTTGATTTGTTATATTTTTTATTGATCCTTGCTAAGTGCACATAGTCATGAGGCATATGTGACATTTAGATACCTATAATACAAGGTGTGATGATCAAAGCAGGGAATTAGCATATTTGTCACCTCAAATGTTTGTGATTTCTTTGTGGTGAGAACATGCAGTATCTGCTCTTGCAGCTCTGTGGAAGCATACAGCACAACATGGTCGAGTACAACTGCCTCCCTGTACACTAGAATTCCAGGATGCGTTCCTCTTTGTCAGTACCCAGTGACCGCCTCTCCTCATGCTCCTCCACCTGCTGCCTCCATAGTCCGTGGGAACTACTGCTCTGCTCCCCAGTTCTGTGAGATCAGCTGCTCTAAATTTCACCTGAGTGAGATTGTGCTGGATTTGTCTTTGGAATGTGGCGTATTTCATTTAATATAATGCCCTTTAGGTCCATCTGCCTTGCTGCAAGTGAGAAGATTCTATCCTTTCCAGGATTAAACAGACTTCCACTGTGTTTATGCCATGTTCCCTGAATCCATTCAACATTTAGGTTGAGTCCATATTTAGGCTACTGTGAATAGTTCTGGAAGAAATATAGGAATGCAAAAGTGTGACTGACTTCATTTCCTTTGATTTAATACCTAGGATTGGGGTTGCTGGCTTATGTGGCCATTCTGGGGACCTCCAGGCTATTTTCCGTAACAGTAATGGTAATTTGTGTTCTTAACGGTTTTGTACCTGGCTTCCCATTTATCCACATCCACACATTGTTGTTGTTGTTGCTTTGCTTTTTTGATACTAGCCATTCTAACCAAGGCAAGATGACATCTCATTGCGGTTCTGATTTATAAGTGTGGATTTTGGAGCCAACAACTTGTGGAGGTTCAGTTAAGGAAAGAACTGGCTCCTGAAGCCCTCATGTTGGCTTCTGAACGCTTTATTTCCAGGTTCAGGTTGAAACAAAAGCACCTCCTTGGACAGTACTTCCCAAGGCAATCTCTTTCTGGGGGTTAGGGAGTCGCCCAGTGAGTGGAGCAGTCCAGAGTTACAGTGAGCACTGGCCAGGGCTTTGACAACACAGACAGGTACATGTGGACCCTTTCTTTGGTTTCTCAGGAGAATTCCTAGAGGGTCTTCTGCTGGCTTCTCTGAGGGCACTTCTCAGGAATTTTTTCCACAGCTGAATGTGGAAGCCATGGAGAGCTTCCCTGCTGTCTGGGTCCTGGGCTATCCTCTGTTCCCCCTAGCTTCAGGCAAGGCTGCTTCTGTGCAGAGCTTCATGCAAAGCATGTTTCAGACCTGGGGAGTCAATTTCTTATCCTGTGGACACAGAACTAAGAATCTGTCTCAACAGCTATTTCATTTTTGTATCTCATCAGTTTATTTATTGAAACAATGTCTATTTAATGAGTACTGACTATATACAGTAACACAAAACCACACTAATCATCACAGTAGTATAATGGTGTCCTAGTCTTCTAATGCTTTCAATATTTCAGGTAGGTGGCTCAGAGCTAACTCTGCATTGTCTCACTAACCCCTGTAACAAAACTGTGATCTCCATGCCAGAGACAAGGCAATGATGTCAGAACACAATGGGGATGGCACAACCAGCACAGATGCCGATGTCACCTGGGAGAGACGCTAGGATGCCATAAGCCTTCTTCAGCCTCTGCTGTGGGCTAAGTGTGTTGTGGCTGCTGGAGTTAGGGGACTGTCATGAGAGGGCAAGACTTCTGTCCTCACAAGGCCGCCTTCTCAGAGAACATAGCACACACACAGAAGCGACAGCTGTCAGTCAACACGAGCTGCAGTAATAAGCTCCTGTCACTCTTTGGCCTTGAACAACCACAAGTGATTTGCTATAGTCCTGGACACTGGGCAATTCGATGGCCTGGGTACCAGCAAACTGACTTATGGGTGGCTATCTTTTCTCTGTGTCCTCACATGGAGGGGAAAGAAAGAGAGTGAAAAAAAAAAACCCTTATATTCACTGGTTCACTCACCAGATGCCCACACAACTGGATTAAACCACAGGCAGGAGCCAGGATTTCCATCTAGGTCTGCCATATATGGGTGACAGGAATCCAACAGCTACTTGGACTACCACCTGTTGACTCCCAGGTGCATTAGCTGGAAGCTTCACGGGAAGTGGAGGTGGGTCTCCATTCCAGGTACTCACATGGGCTGTGTATTGTCCAACCTTCAGCTTTACCTGCTGTGCTGCAACAGATGCCCCAGGAAGATTATTTTGTAAAAATAAGATTTGTCTGCTCACATTTCTTTTGACCTTGATTCTGTCTCTGGTGGTAAAAATGTTGCTTTCTTCTGAATGAGAAGGAAACTTACTCGAGATGACTTCAGAGTATATTTGTTGCACATCACTACTTATCTCCCAAAGTCCCCACTTCCTAATACCATCATTCCAATATGAACGGGGCAGTGGGTAAAGTTTCAAACAGTCCAGCCACTACACAACCCTAATATTAAATGGCCCCAAACCCAGCCATTGTGTCTGGATGCCACATCTTCGAACAGCATCTATAAGATCCATGTGTGGAACTGAGAAGGCTGACTGTCCCTAGGGGAACTTGACACCTGCTCTGGCCTTCCCTCCTGCCCCTGTGTGGTGTCTTCCTGTTCAGACTCCTTGAGTTTCTAAATTTAGATCATCTTTCATTTATTTCAATGCTTTTTTTAATATAAGCTTGTAATAGGACCCTTCTTTTGGTAAATATATTCCCAATTGTTTTAATCTTTCAAATGTTATTTTAAGTGGGTGTTTTGGCTTTCAGATTGTTCATTGCCAGCATATAGGAATCCTTTTACTTTTGGAGGTTAATCTTACATGTTATATTCTTACTGAAATCATTTATTCTAATGATTGTGGGTGGATTCCATAGGACCTTTTATATGTAAGATCCTGCCACCAGTAAACAGAGTTAGCTTTACTTCTTGCTTCCCAATCCAGATGCTTTCTAATTTATCTTTCGTAGCTAATATCTCTGACTAGCATCTCTAGCTTGTCTGTTTCCAGACCCTAATGGAAAGCATCCAATCTTTGAGTATTACATAAATTAGTTGTAGATCTTCCACAGATGATCTTTATGCATTCAAAGAAGTCCTCTCCTGGTATCAATTGGATTTTGCTGACACCATTTTCTTTTCTTCTATGTGTAGTAAGTGGATGGTTTACTTTGTGGTTTTTATTCTGTTATCCATTGATGTTTTTGGATATTAAGCCAACCTTGCACTCCTGGGACAAATCCCACTAGATTATAACATATAATTCTTTGTACATACTGTTAGATATGGCCCACTAGTGTTTCATTGAGGACTATTGCACCCAAATATGTAAGATATTTCATCATTTTTTGTTGTTCAGTTGAGTTGGGTATTAGTTTGTCCTTCCTTCACTGCTTTTTTCCAGGAGCTGCTCTAGGTCTTGAGGAAATCTTAAATTCCTGTTTATATGTGTTTGTGGGTGGTGTCTGGTACAAACATCCCATGGGAGCCCATGTTTCATGCCCCTTAAGATAATGTGCAGCTACTCTTCCCACTCATGCTTGCAGACCCTTGTAAATTGCTCTCAAGGGAGCACGGTCCTTGGTTGAATTTCTCCCTCACAGGGATGTCTAACCTTTCAAGGTAATCTGTGCATTAATATTTCCGTGGAGGCTTTTACAAATACAAAGTCATGCCATGCCTCCAGAATCTCTGAAAGTGAGGCTTGGAAATCCAGTGCCTGATTTAAAAAAAAAAAAAAAATCTATCTTTCCAGGTCGTTCTGGTGGATTGGCAGGGTTTGCGCTCACGTGATGTGGAATCTGGAGTGAGTTCTCTCTGCTGGGCTCTGAGCACAATGCCCACTTGGGCAGTGCTTTCACTGGACTCCATCTGAGGCATTCAAACTTTCTAAAACTTGGTTTAGAATGTGAGCTGTATTTTACGTACAGACTCAGTACCTGATACATTGGTGTGCATGTGTGTGTATAACTAGAAACAGTTTATGCAGTAGTACTTACCTTTATAGAAAATGCACTCACATTTTTCTCCTTTTTATTTTGTTCTGGTCTCCTTTGTTCATGAAGAAGATTGACCAAACCCTGCTCCTCCTCCCCTTATTAGTTTTATAACACGCTTAGAGTTGTTGACTCCTGGTTGGAAAAAATAGTATGCATCTATTGTCTTTGTAATTCCTCTAGCTGGCCCCAGTCTAGAAGCCACAGTTTCCTCTCCTGAAAAAAAAATGTAGTTCAGACGTCTTTCTAAACCCTGGGGTTCGGTTCACTTGCTGACAGGTCAGCGTCTTTTTCGCTGGTCTCTGCTACTTACATGAAGTAACATGTTCCACTTCCCGGTTCATCACTGGCTCTCTCTCTGTTGCTTTTGTGAGTATCCCATGTCTCAGGCCTGGAGGCCTCCAGAGGTGTAGATTATACCAATTACAATTCAGTAAAATCTATCATCACTTTTGTTGGCTGTTGGCTCTGTGTGAAGCTTTAATAGGAAAACACAAATAACAATGTTATCATCACTCAATCATTCAACAAGTGTTTATTGAGTGCCTGCTACATGTGTAATGATCTGTGTGTGTTGGTAAATAGAAAAGTCTCTACCCATCTGGTTGCTTTTAGTAACTCTTTTCCTTTATCATACATGGAGATGAGAGGACAACTGAAGGCAAATGCAGGTTGCCACATCAGGATCCACTAATGTAAGAATCTCTTATCTTTGGAAGGGTTAGTTCTGTCATTTATATTACCTATCAGTTGAGAGAGACATTCTCCAATTTCTGCCTCTCTGCTAGTAAAAATGATCTCACAAATGTTCCTCGACTGTAATGTAACTAAAAGTGTCAGAGAGCTCAAGTCAAACTGGTTTGCAAGAAACATGGGGGTTTCTCTATTACACGGCTGAAAAGTTCAGGGAGTGGATTTAAATGTAAATTACAACCAACCCAGTGAGAGCTGGGATTCCTCCAATCTAATGGTTTGTTTCTTCCAGGTTGCACTCAGTCTGGTTGTCCTCAAAAGTTCCAGGATTGCTCCTCGAGGGGACAGTTGTAGACCTTACAGCCTCCAGACCACAGGCCAGTGCAATGGAAATAGAGACTTGGGGAAAACCAAAGCCTGTTGCTGAAGAAGATCTGACTTTCAGAAAGGACAAGACAAGTGCATCAGGTCAGGGCCATTGTGTTTCGGAACAGGAAGTGACCTGGTCCAGGGTCCTCAAGTTACAATGTGGAAAAGGGAACTCTAAAAGCCAAGTGCCTACATAAATTCCCTCCACTCAGCACCAACAGGACTTTGATTTTGTGATACCTTTTCAATCTGTCAGTCACTTATTCATTTGACAAGTGTGTAATAAGAACCTGTCAAGTGTAGTTGGGATACATCCAGGATCAGCACTAGGACCCCCGCCCTCATTGTGTTCTCGTTCTAGCTGCGGTGATGGAGGTGGGAACGTGTTTAAAAACATACAGTGTTATGTAACTTGGTCTGCACAGGCCTTATTGTGGAAATGATAGTCGAGTAAACACTTGAAGGTGGTTGTGGGGTTGGCCAACTAGGTAACTTGTGGAAGAGCATGGCAGGGAGAGAAAAAGAACCATTTAAATGCCCTAACAGGGGAGTGTGTTTGGCTTATTTGAAGAAAAGCAATAAGACCAAGTGTGAGTGAAACGAAATGAGAAAGGGGGAAGACATAGGACATGGAGGACAGAGAGGTAAGGGAAGGTGAAAATCACAGGGGACTTCAAGGACTTCATTTTATATAAACAGGACTCACTGTTCAGCTTGAATGGCAGAGTGCCCCCATGTGATATTTCAGAGAGACAACTCTGGCTATTTTCATGGAACCTGTAGGCAAAAAAATAGAAGTGGAGAAGTGGGAACCAGGCATTTAACACAGCAGTTAAGATACCCGCATCTCGCATTGGAGTGCGTGAGTTAGATTCTTGACTGCCTCCTGACTCCAGCTTCCTGCTAATACAGATTCTCGGACTCAGCAGGTGATGGCCCGAGCCCTTGGGTCCCCGCCATCATGGAAATCAGAACTTAACATTCCTTGCTCCTGGTTCCTGGCTCCAGCCCCATCCTAGCCCTGGCCATGGCAGGCATTAGTGAGCCAGCAGATGGGGACTCTGTTTCTCAAATAAATAAGACTGTGTCTTTTAAATAAATAAATGCAGTGATGACATAGAGGTTATGACAATAATTAAGTTTATTCAGACCAAAGGCGGCACAGTAGTAAGAAATGACCCAGTCCTGGGTAAGTTGTTGAATCTAGAGTGACAGACTGGACACAGCATGTAAGAAAAGAGAAGCATTAATGACGATGCCAACGTGTTTGGCTGAATCAGACAGAACACCTGAACTGAGGAAGGTCATGTATGGGAATGACTTGGTAGAAAGTTCTGGATATGTCAGGTTTATAATGTCCATCAGGCATCCCAGTGGAAGCAGTTGGAGTCCAGAAGATGAGTCTTGAGGTCTATTGTAGAAACCATCACAACCCATGGTGTTTAAAGCCAGAGGCTGACGAGCTGCCCGGTGATGGAGCCATCGAGGGAGCAAAAAGGCAGGCTAAGGACTGAGCCAGGGGAACTCTACTGAAGGGCAGGAGGAAAGGAAGAACTGAGGTGTGGGGGATGCCAAGGGATTCTGATGACTAGATACAGATGAGAAGTGTGCCATGGAGCAAAGCCTGACAGACTAGGTTAAATGATTTTTAAAAATATTTATTTATTTGAAAGGCAAGGGTATAACACAGACACAGACACACACACACACACACACACACACACACAGAGAGAGAACATCCATCCACTATTTCACTCCCCAAATGGCTGCAATAACCAGAGGTAGGCCAGTCAGAAGACAGGATCGAGGAGCTTCTGGTTCTCCCACACAGGTACATAGGTACAGGGCCCAAACATTAAGGCTCTTCTCTGCTCTTCCCAGGCCACTGAGAGGGAGCTGGATGGGAAGTAGAGCAGCTAGCACGCAAAGCACTACCCATATGGGAAGCTGGTGCCATAGGTAGAGGATTAGATTGCTATGATACAGCAAGCTAATTCAAGCCCTAGTTCAAGTAATTTTTATGAATCAAGTAAGAATGTAGAACTGAGAATGGAATCATTGGATTAGCCAGTATTAGGATGACTTTAATACAAGTAATGTGATTGAGATCTGGGGCAACTATTTGGAGGAAAGATTTGGAGGTATCAGGGTGGCTAAAGCAATAAGCATATATTTGTCCCTGGGTTTGCAGATTGGGTAGAGTTCCTCAGGGACTACTATAGTCTTTATGGGGCAGTCGTGCCATATCTAGTGATGGCTTGACTGGGACTGAGCATCTGAGATGGCTCACTTACGAGCCTGGGAGTTCAGGTGGGCTGGGGGAGCTTTGGCAGGATCCTTGGTTCTCCCACTCGGTTTCTCCATGCAGCTGGTTGGGCTACCTCCTCCCATAGAGGCTGGATTCTGACAGAGAACACACAGCCTTTTTCATGCCAAGGTATTTAAGTTCAAGAATGTCACTTCCGCACTGTATTGTTCAGAGCAGCCAGACTGAAGCCCTAGCTGAAGAAGAGGCAGCTCACACTTGGCTCCTTGGGGAAGGGACATCAGGTGCATCAGGGTGAGCAGAAGTGTCTAGAACCATTTGTGAAGATTCAGCACATATGAATACACAGAACAGAGATCTTCACTGAGAGAAATAAGATGACTTCAGGGCAGGAAAACCCTTCAGGAGGCTAAAGTCAAAGAGAGGCAGCAGGACATTTGCCTCCAGGTACATCAGAGAACAATTAGATGGGCCATCAGACCCACCATAAACTGTATTTGCTTGTGTGTATTCTCCTTTCTGCTCCCAGCCTCTTATCCTGTTCCCTCTTTCCCCCACTGCAGGTTCAAAGAATAAGAAAGTGATCTATTCTTTTCTCCCAACACACTGTTTTTCCCAGATTGGCTTTTCACTTTTGGCCTTGGAGGCAGAAGAGACACTCTTGCCTTTAGGACAGGAAGGCATGAGGAATGCTGCTTCCTAAAGGGAAACAGGAAAGCCAATAGAACCCTTCGCTTGCAATGAATATGCAATTGTGCAACTAGAACCCAAAGGTCAAATCCAGCCTACTGCCTATTTTTTGGGGTGTGTGTTTAAAAAACAGTTCACTAAAAAACAGTAGAAGAAAAATATTTTGTGATATGAACTTTCTAAAAAAGACCAATGTCAGTGCCCATGGCTAAAGTTTTATTGATGCATTTTCTATGGCTTCTTTCAGAGTATGAAGACAAAGTCTTCACAGAGATTGTAAGACTCACAAAGTTTAAAATATTTTGCTCTCTAATCTCACAGAATCAGTCAGCCAACTCCTGTTGTTGGGTATCTCATCAGCATGGATTTGACTCATACGCCCTCAATTCATTACCAACGTGTTAGAAGAGCATGGTGGGGTTTGAGTAGGCACTTCTTTGACTGATGCTACTGGGCACTGCCAGGAATTCCATGTCTCTGTCCTTATTTGAGAATTCTGACCCTGCGGATGCTGATGACCACTGAACAGGACCTAGACACACAAGTCATTCGGATGTGTGAATGGCCACCCTTCTGCCAAAATGCAATTGATTGTTTTACTCTAGTCTGTCTCCTTCCAAATTCCTCAGAAGACTCTTGGGATCCATCCTCGGCTGGGGATGCTCAGAGCAGGGATCAGCAGCAAGGCTCTGGCTGCTTTGTGGTTCTGCTGCTCCTGGTGATGGTTTCCAGGCCAGCCGCACAACTGAGTCATATTTTCTGCTCTTAAGCTTGCCCCAACTTGTAAGCAGACAGACTGTCTGGTGGGTGTCTCTGAAACACTGCCGCTGTGTGTAAGGCAGCAAGATACAGAGAGCAGAATATCAATGTGAGGGTCAGAGGGGTGTGAGTTCAACCTGCCAGCTCACTTACTTCCTAGCTGGATGCGAGAGCTATCCTCATGGCCTTTCAAACACCTGCTTGTATGAACTGCTACTGTAAGAGCCAAGGTAGGTGTGTCTCCTACTTTACAGACTATTTTAATTTACATGCACGTACACACACACACACACACACACTGTCACTGCTGGGAACTGAACCAAAGGAATTTTAACTTTGAACTATTTCCTTCTTGGTTGAATGAATCACTGTCCATTACCTTCACGATGCAGCAAAGTAAAATGCCAATGATAAGTTTCCATGGACCATTAACTGTCCATGATATCCCTTGTCTTGCTATAGGGCTTTGTGTTAACTTTTAAATTAAGGAAATATTTAGCAGGTGATGACCAGGAGAACATCACTGCCCTGTTAGGCCCACGGCAAGCCTGCCTGGGAACTCCCAGGAGACCTGAACCGAAGGGCTGAGTCCTTTCTACCCCCTTACAGTCAGGGGTTGCAGGCAGAGGACAGAGTACAGACCTGGTCCTCCCCACAGGGTCTAGGCTGTGGCAGCAGGCGACACAGACGTGGCCGCAAAGCTGAACCCAAGGGCGTGTGTCTGGATTCTGGTTCTCACTATGCCATCTTTGTATTTCCTCTGCTCTTTTCATATCCCCTATGGCCCCCACTGGGTTTGGATCACCCCATTTGGACCTCAGTCAAGGCCACGCTTTCTCTGCAGTGTGTTCTTTCCCAGCACATCTCTAATGGGCGAGCTGAGCTTTAACCTCTGCCTAAAAGGCCAATCTGACCTGTGTCTTCCAGTCTGAAGCCCCTCCCCCGGCTTCTGCATTTTGTTAGGCAATCTCATTGTTATTTTAATTAAAGTTACACATTAACAAAGTCTTTTTAGAAGGCAAGTAATGGTGCCAGTTTATAAGGAAAAATAGCAGACCCACTCCTTATCCCTCCTTCACCCCAGCTCCTCCTCGCTGGAGGTTTTTTTTCTTTTCACTCCTTTTCTTCCCCCCAAGACACACACTTGCATTCTGTCAGTGACGAAATAATAACCCCTCAAGGATAACTGGACCCTGATTCCCAGAGCCGGTGACTGTGGAAAAGGAGGAAGAGGGCTGATTCCAAGTGCCTTTAAAATGGGGAGACCACCCAGGGGTGATGTGTTTGGGGCCAGTGCATTCACAGGGGACTTAGTGGACCAGGAGGCAGAAATGAGGGGACAGGTGTGACTCCTTGCTGACACCTCCAGGAAGGGAGAAAGGAGGCTGTGAGGCAAAGGCCCTGGGGACCCCCAGGAGCCCACAGAACGGACCATGGCTCCCCTTGTTGGAGGACGTTTGATGTGAAACAAACCACAGCAGCAGCCATTTCTTGTCTCACATGAGAGAATGTTCATGCAGACAATTCGGTTTGCAAAGCAGGATTTATTTAGGGGGGAAAGGGGAAAAAGGGCTCCTGCCATGGCGGGAGGGGCTCCATGTGTCCAGAGGGAAAAATGCCAGACCTCCCGCCATGGTGGCAGGAGGAAGCAAAGAAGCCCCCAGGTTAATGGTGGAGATGGAGTCTGTTATGCACCATCTCAGGGGAGTTACTACAAAAGACAAGACCGTTCCCATTGGCATCTGGTTTCGAATCAAACCTCAGAAGGGTGCGACTGCTTAACTTCCTCCTCCCGCCCTCGTGGCAAGCTGATCATGTCCTTGACACTGACCCAGAGATGAGATTAGGCTGGTCAGGTCTCCTTGCTTTTGGTACAGCTCTGAGATGGTGAATTCCTGTTAATTCCTCCCCTCTGTCCTTCCTCAGAGAGAAAGAGTCCTGCTCTGGGGAAGTTAAGAAACGGGGGAGAAATACAATTTTACATTTTAAAAATATATATTAAAAAAATAACTTGGGGACCAGAAAATCCCTGCTGCCTTCCATCCCCTCTGACTTCTCACACACTCTCCCCGCAGCCTCCAGGACGAGGCAGCCCCGATGGCCCCAGTCGGGCTGGGGTACATTTCCAGGCCCGTCTCTGCTGGCTGGCTGCTGAATGTGTGGCCATTTGCTACGGCAGTGATAGGACAGCAATGTACCTCTCCATGCCTTATTATTTTCTTTTCAGGACTAGAGGTGTTCCTGAAGGGGAAGACTAAACCCACACATGGCACTGTCCTGTGCTCTGCCCCCTCCCACGAGTCCAGGGTGGCTTCGGTTAGGATCTCTGGGATGAAATGTGGATTGTAAAAGGAGTCATGGGGTAGGCTACGGTCATTTGCTGGAGCCAACATTCTCTTCTGTGCTGGCTCAGTTTTCCAGGGGTTAACACTATCGCTTTCTCAGATAACTCCGCTGGAAGTGGACAGTTTGCCCATGGGCCTCTCATCTCTGGGTGCTTTTGTCACCCTCTGCTCGCGTCTCCAGGCCGGGCTACCTGCTGACCAGATTGCGGCGTGGGGCCCTTCCTGCGTCTCCATCATCAGTCGCTCCGGGGACACGCCTTCCTCCCATGGTGGGGCCTGTGCCTTGTGGGTGCCGGGTCTTCTTCCTCTCTGACAGTCCACTTGTCCTTCTGGTGGAGTTCATGCGGAAAGGCTTTCCAGGTAGAGGCTGCAGGAGAGGTGCGTTAGGGCAAATGTGTGTCTCTAAAGGTATCTGGCTTCAAACTGAATTGAAAGATTATTGAATTGGGAATCATCTTTACTCATTTTTACAAATTATTCTTCTTTTGAGCTCAGAGAAGTGCAGAGTGAGAGAGCACGTGTTCTAACAACGCCTGGGCCAGGCCAAGCAAAAGGTAGGATCCGGAGGTCAAGGCAGGAGTCCTAGATGGATGACAAGGACTTGGTTACTTGACATTTCGCCACTGTCTCCCAGAGCCTGCATTCTGGGAAGCTGGGAGCAGAGTGTCCAGGCTCTCCAGTGGACTTCACCCCCAGGCGCAGTGCCAAGCCCTCTGGCTGAAGGCTTTGCTCTCCCGTCTCATAGTTCGAGTGCTTGAGTTTTCAAGATGCATTTCTTCTTTTCATTCTTCTCTTTCCGTTTTCCAGGATTTTGTACTTCCTAGAATTAGGGTCTCATTTTCCTCTCTTGTAGTTTCCTACCTCTCTTCTTTTTCCTTAACTTCATCGTCTAAAAGTTTATTGAATTGCTCATTTCTGCCGTCTGAGTTTTAACAAGGCTTTTTCATTGTGTTTGTTTTATGGCGACTCCTTTTTTTTTATAACCTGTGATTTTCACTTCATGGGTAAAATAATTTCTCTCGCCTTTCTGAGGATGGTAATTATACTGCTCTTCTTTTGTAAACATTGTGTTGGTTCCCCACATGTTTAGTTTTTAATGCTGTTTGCTCACAGCTTTCCCTTGAGTTTCCCTGGGTTGTACACATTGAAGGGTGTGTGAGAGTGTGTGTGTGTTGTTTGTGTACTCACCACAGGGTGATCCAACTTCTCTTCTTGGGAGTCCGAACCCTCTGACTTCCTGGGTTTTCTGCTACTCCAGCCAGTTATCCAGATGATGTCTTTCTACCTGGGAGGCAAGCGCACTGCCACCATATGTCCCTGGTGCTGTGTGACGCATTGGCATCACGTGTGCCTGGTGCTGCATGACACGTTGGCATCACGTGTCCCTGGTGCTGTGTGACGTGTTACCATCACGTGTGCCTGTGCTGCATGACACATTGGCATCACGTGTCCCTGGTACTGTGTGACGTGTTACCATCACGTGTCCTTGGTGCTGCATGACGCGTTGACATCACGTGTGCCTGGTGCTGCATGATGCGTTGCTATCACGTGTCCCTAGTACTGTGTGACTTGTTGGCATCACGTGTCCCTGGGAGGGAGTGATCAGGTGCAGCTGGGGTACTCACTGTGTGCTCCCAGTTGGGATTGTGATAGCTGGTAGATGACGGCCCCATGCACATCTTCCTGAGATGCTTTAGCACCCACATGTCATCACCTTCTAGGCCTTAGTTGCTTTTGCCTGCAACCATGGGCACCTGCACAATGTCCCATGGCTCACTGGTGTGTTTTGCTGCTGTCTGCAGTGTGGCCATGCCTGGAGGTTGACATTGGCCCTGCCCCAGCCCACATCAACCCCTGACCAAAGATCTCAGGGAGGCAATATGGATGCTCGCAGCCTTGACTTGGGGTAGGACAGCTCCAAAGCTTTGCTTAGCTTTAGGCTGTTGTGGGCTTTGGCTGAAGTTTCTGTTTGTTCAGCTTCCTCCCTTTGTCCTGACCCTGATTTCCAAGCTTCCTGGCTTGTCTGCCTGCAAGCTATGCCGCGGCCCTTGCCTTCATCTCAGACACTTTTCCAGGAGCTAATCTAGGCTACCCTATGTTCAACCTGGGACTCGTGCCCGAAACCACGCTCCCAGAGTCGGCGTCCAGTGCTTGGCAGCCTATCAAGTGGAAGAACAGTTACATCAGAAGGAGGACTTCTGTTCACCAGAGGACCTTTCAGTAAGTAGTGAGTTCACCCTTCCTGGAGGTATACAAGCAGAAGTGAATGCTTGCATGTGACATGTCAGAAGACAGAGTATCAAAGAATACGTGGGGAGGCTGGCCTAGGACTTCCCAGCATCGGTGCTTTATTTTATTTACTTTCGAATTTCTTTTTTAAAGAGTTGTTGTATTTGAAAGGCAGAATTACAGAGGGAGCATGAGGCACGCACACACACACACACACACACACACACACACACACACCCCTTCCGTTCCTGGTTCATTCCCCCAAAGCCTGCAACAACTGGGGCTGGGCCAAGCCAAAGCAAGGAGGCAAGAATTCAGTCCAAGTCTCCCACTTGGGTGGCAGGGACCCAACCACTTTGGCCATCTGCTGCTGCCTCATTCGGGGAGCCAAGTTAGAAGTGGAGCAGCCAGGACTTGAACGGGTGCTTTCATGAAAGGCTGGCATTACAGGTGGTTGCTTAACATGCTATACCATGGTGCCAGCCCTGGCATCAGGATTTTAACACAAGGCCCCACAATATAGTCATAAAAATATAATAATAGAAAATGCTAACTGGGAGAAGAACATGCTTGGTTTGGATGTTGTGCTTCCTGACCACGTGGTGTTATTGTGTGATCATAATTAGAGTGTGTAAGATTTTCAGAGGGGTGTTCATATACTCCTTTCCCACCAGCAATTAGGACTTGATTCAAAGAGGAACCCAACAATCACAGTGGGCACACACTGCCAGGGCTGCTTTATGCGCTCCTGGCATTTGCCTGCCTTACTTTCACTACCAAGAATGTAAGTCAGAATTAAACCTTCACACACTTCCAGAATCACGTGCCTGGGCCCATTGTTCCCCAGCTCTGTTTGTCATGGCTCTAATATCAGCATACACACACAGAATCAAGTTTGCTGATCCCACCCCCTCTGCCATCTGCAGCATGATAGCCCGACAATGGGGCATTGTTTTCAACAGTGAAGATGGTCAGGCTGGGGCCTGAAGATTGAGCACTGCTGATTTTATTTTACCAGTTGTGAAAAGTGTATTCCTGTCCCTGTCCATGAAGATGGAGACTTGAAACTCAAGGTCAGGGGCAAGCATGCTACTCTCTCGGTGATGCCAGTTCAGGATATGTGGCTCTTGAGACACATCAGCATGAGGAAGAAGTGTGCCAGCACATGGACATTGCTGGGTACTTGGTTCTTAAGTCCTTGAACATTTGGGCCAAGAAACTCACAAATAATATTTACAATCTCCAAGAAACAAGGGGTTTCTTTCAGGAAATAAATACTATTTCTCACTCTTTTTTGTATTGCTAAACAGTTAACAAAACTGCCAAACAAGTAAGCAAGCAGACAGTGAGTAAAAAAGCCAAGGGCCCACTTCTCTTGAAACCCTGGAAGACGCCGAAGCCAGGAACTGGGGCTGATCTCTGACTTTGGAGACCCACGCTGAGGGGGTGCCTGAGGAGGACACATCCGTTGTGACTTCCTGACCTCCCCCTGGCATCTCATCCCCCACAGTGTGAGCGGCCCTGTGCCTAGCTTCTCACCTGTAGGATAGGCCACTCCTGAGCTCATGCTGTTCACTCCTGTGGATCACAGTAGCGAGCCAGCCACCCACCATGTAGTCTTGATGCAGTCGGTGGAGCGACTGCATTACAACTTCCGACAGGCAGGTGTATGAGAAGGGTGTTGGAAGCTGGAGGTAACCTCTGGCCAACACCCAACAAAAGGCCAGGGCTCTCAGCCATGCTGCAAGGAGACACGTTCTGTCAAGATCTGGGTGAGCCTGAAAGCAGGTCCTTCCCCAGCTGGGCTTCCAGATACAAGCTGAGCCAAGACGTTGCCACCCTTCTCAGCGGCCCTGTGGACCCTGAATGGACTCCAGAGAAGGTGTGGACAACTCTTCATCCGCAGAAACCAGGACACTAACTGTGCTGCTTTCAGGGCCTAAGTTCATACTTCACAGCTAAGTCCATACGCAGCTTGTTCTCTGCTTCTTGCCTGATTCCTTTGGAGTTTGTGAAGTTTGTTTGAAACTTTTCCACTCTGTCTTGATGACTCCTTATTTCACATCAACTGTTAATGCAGGAACTAGAAACCAGAGACAGTCAAGGGTCACTGTGAACCCCTCTCCCTTCCCTCCTGGGGCCTCCCAACACATCCACATCACTTTCTCACCTTCCCTGCTTTCCCTCACCCCTCCCCAGACTGTCCTCAGCATCAGGCTATTTCCTCATTCCCTTGTATATTCAATCATTACCTCTCCAAACACCAACACACACAACAGACAGTATATAGAAGCTTCACTTTGCCAATTGGTCAGGATGTGCCCTCACTTTCTTATTCCCTTTACTGGGAAATTCTCCTGAAAGTGACTTCCCCGTATCTTCTCCCAAGCCTTGCTGGCTTTCACCCCTCCATGTTGGGCCCCCCTTCTTGTTCCTAGCATCATGAGCTGTATGGTGGCAGCCATGAATTCTAGATGCCAAATTCTCTCTTCAAAGCTTACCCTTGGTGAGTGCACTGAATCACTGGAAGGTGCCAACCACTGCCTTCTTGGGCACATAGAAACCCCGGCAGGGGGAGCTTTCCCAGGCTTTGGGTGTTTGGTCCAAGTCTTCCCTCATGGATTTTCCTTTCAAACTTGTAGGATAAAAAAAGTTTCCATATGATGAATCAGGGAATTTACATTCGTAGGTTTGATCTACTGCATTTCTGTTACACTTAATCCCTATGGAAATTTTTATAGATGATTCATCAATTTTTAATTATCTACTTTGAACCTTGTGAGGTCGTTAAGCAATTTTCCCCTAATATATTGCCTAATTTCTATCTTCTATAATAGAAAAAATCTTAATTAAAATTAGAGAAAAATTACAAATGATTTTTCATATTTTTTTTCTAATTTCCTAAGGAGAGGTGGAGTAACTTGCTGGGGAAGAGGAAAAGGAGGGCTGTGTATGAATTGTCTCAGAGAAGCAGTTTATGCCGGCATTTGACTGTTGACGGATTCCTTATTTCACAGCACCCTTTTATCCAACTGTCCTGCTGGTGCGACCTTAGGTCTGCTTACACAATTACTGAGGTTTTCATATTTTTGAGGTTTAATATTTTGGTCGTTATAGAAATTTAACCTAAATGCTAGGCCTATTCGATTCTTCTATTTAATCAGGTTTTATTAAGAAACCAACATACATCCACTCCTTACTGTGTAAATGGTACTCTGTCTATTGTCGCCGCCCAGCAGCGACACTAAAATGAAAAGGCACACTCTGAGGGTCTGGGGAAAGCCGGAACCGCAACCGGACCCTTCACTGCCAAAAGCGGCCACGTTTAAACCCTTCTCTCTGCTACCCCTGTCCTCGTTGGACTTAGCTTTCCTCCTCTTTCTCCAGCCCTCTCTCCGCCACCCTTTTCCCGCCCATCCTTCTTCTTCTCATCCCGTCTTTCTCTGTCATAGTCTCTCCGTCTTTCTCATCTCGTCGTCATCCGTCCGTCTGGTCCCTTAGCTTTTTTTTTTTTTTTTAATTATTTATTATTTAACTTCAGTAATTACATTGTATTATGTGACACAGTTACATAGATACTTGGGTTCTCCCCACCCCTCCCCAAACCCTCCCACCATGGTGGATTCCTCCACCTTGTTGCATAACCACAGCTCAAGTTCAGTTGGTCCCCTAGCTTTTACCGGCTACTTTTATATCATTCTCCACTAATCACTTCTCCCCGTGGTCTGGGTCTGCCCCTTGGCTGGCTTCCTTCCTTACCCCAGGTCCAGGGGGAGCCCACATTCCAGCATTTCTAGAAGTGAGCGACTGAGTTCCGAAGAAAAGGAGAGTGAAGTGATGAAAGCCACGTTCAAGGTGGTCCTTAGAGATGTCCAAAGCAATCTTCTGAACTGTCTGCCTTTTTCAGTGATGCTGGAAACGCAGATCCCAGATGGAACCAACAGGATCCCTGAGTCACCACCCGGCAGGGAGATGATGCTGAGGGACTCCTAAGTCCCTCTGAATTTTGCAAAAAAAAAAAAAAAAAAAAAAAACAGAGAGAGAAAGAAATTGGCATTGTGTGAGGGAGGTGAGATCTCTGTTTCAGCATGATGTTGCTTAGCATTAAGGTAGTGCTACAACCAATATTTGTACATCAGTCAAGCAGTGGATGATGAGGATGAGGCAACATTTGAGAGGAGATTTGAGTGTTGTGAGAAGCCATGGGAAGAATGTTGGCTGGGAAGATAAGTAGGAGTTAGCTGCATACGACAGAGGAATTCCTGGGAGGACATGATGGCTGGACCCGGGGAGAACAGAACAGAATGAAGGCTGGTGCAGTCTGGTCATTTGGAGTTTTCAGACCATGCTAACAGCTTTAGATTCAGACTGTCACACATACTTGGAGACATGATGAAAGTAACAAGTCTTGGGACTCGAAATGTGGCTGTTGGGGCAAACGTTGGTCACAGGGGCTGAGGGGCCACGTTCCACAGTGGTCATGGTGGCGAAGGGGCCACGTTCCACAGTGGTCATGGTGGCGAAGGGGCCACGTTCCGCAGTGGTCATGGTGGCGAAGGGGCCACGTTCCGCAGTGGACTGGGTGGCTGGTTCTGCTCTCTATTGTAGCTTCTGCTTCATACACACACTGAGAGCAACAAATGAAGGCTCAAGTGCTTGGATCCCTGACATCCGTGCGGATTGAATTCTTGCCTCTCAAGTCTTTGAGGAGTGAATTAGTGAATGGGAGGTCTATATTATAAGGAACTAGTGAATGGGAGGTCTATGTTATAAATACATTGAGTTTCAAGGCCTAGTTTTAAGTATATTTTCCAGTGTATTATAACATGCATATTCTATGTTTACTTAATATTCTCAATAAACAAAGGGAAAGTTCCTTATAGTATAACTGTATTCAGACACATACAACAAATATTTATGCAAAACTATACATGCAGTGGATTGGTTTTTAAATAATTAGTTAATGCCAACCAAGAACTTACAGAAATTCTGACCTGATAAAAAAAATTGAGGCAACTCCTGATTCCCAGGGAGTCTTTGTAGTCAGCAGGGGTCACATGCCGGGCTGGGGAATGGCAGGCCACTCGGGCCAGTGGCTCTCCGTGCACTCCTTCAGGGAAGGCAGTGTTGAGGGCAAACCTTGAGAATCCCCATGTTGACGGTTGTGCTCATTTGCCTGCTCATTCCATCTTACTTGACTTTATTTTTTCCAGCATTACTTAGGTTTACCTGACATTTGTAATTATATACCATCATGACACAAAGAGTTATTTTGTTATGTGTATACATTATATCAGGTTAGTAACAAATGCATTACATACTAAACCATTATTGTATGTGTGTGTGTGGTCAGAGCACAGATCTACTCTTCAGCAATTTTCAAGCATATGGTATACATTATCTCTTACTACTTGTTTTAAGTTTTTAAAAAAACTGATTTGAGAGACAGAGAGGTAGGCAAAGTTCTCATTCATTGGCCCACGTTCCAAATTCCTGCCGTGGCTGAGGGTTAGGAGCAGGCTGACATGGGTAGACGTTGGCAGCGAGCACGTAAGCAGGAAGTTGGGACTGGAAGCAGAGCAGGACTTGCCCAGGCTCTCCTTTGTTGCAGATGGCTGTACCAACGCCTGCCTTGCACCGGGTTGTTAGCGTCAGTAGCGGAGCCACACAATGGCTCTCCAGAGCAGCTGGCCTCATTGTGCCCTCTTCGATCAGTAGTTCCTGATCAGCCCTGTCCTCCACCTCCCCCGACCCAGCACCTGGAAACCACTTTCTACTCCCTGTCAGTTCAGCTTTTAACAACTCCACATATAAGTGACATCATGCAATATTTGTCTTCTTGTTCCTAGATTATTCCACTTAGCACATTCCAGGTTCATGCTAGTTACATGGATAGAATGGCATTTATTTTAAGGCTAGACAGTACTGTGTTATGTACATATGAGGGCACATAAAAAGGTTATTGGAAGATTAAATTAAAAGATGAATTTATTTTGATATACATCTTCCACAACACCTGCCACATTTTTTTCTTTCTGATCATGGTCACCCAACACGTACAGAGTGATATCTCACTGTGGCTTTGATTTGCTTCCACATGATTCATGATATTGAGTGTTTGTATGTCTCCTTTTGACATTTTAAAAATTATTTGCTTTCTTGCTGTGGGGTTTTTTGAATTCCTTATGTGTTTTGGATAGTGATGCCTTATCAGATAGACTTGAGGTTGGCACATATTTTTGACATTCTAGAGATAGTCTCTTCCGTCTGATTTGCTTCCTTTGCCTTTTTCAGTTTAATCCAGTCCCACTTGTTCATTGCTTTTGTTGCCTGTTTTAATGTCACAGCCAATGAGACGATGTCCAGGGTCATCTTTGGAAGTTTTAGTCCCTTGTTTTCTTCTACTAGCTTTACAGTTGTGGATCTTCAGCCTCTAAATCATGTTGAGTTTGATTTCTTAAATGTAGCATGAGATTAGAGTTATTTTACTCATCTGTGGATAGATCTCTGGTTTTGTAAATTTTATTTATCAAGGGGATAGTCTTTTCTCCACTGTATGTTCCTGATACCTTAGTCAAGGATGGAGCGGCTGTTAATACAGGTATTAACTGATGGATTTCCTCTGTTCCATTGGCCTCTGTGTCTGTTTTTATGTCAGCACCAGATTGTCTGGATTACTGCAACTTTGTGGTATATTGAATTTCAAAATGTGTAGGATCTTTAAAAAGTTCATGAGAAATTACGTTAAAATAAATTTACTTTAGTGCAAGAAATCTGAAATCTGTGCAGCTGTTCTTTCATCAGACACTTTGAAGATGCCTTTGAAAACCCGGCAGTGTGATGCGACTGCCTTTGCTCCTTTCGCTCAGTGATAGCTACTGGAATTCCTGAGATTTTATGCAAATTGTAGGATGGTATTTCTACTTATGTGAAATATGTCATTAAAGTTTTGGTGGAGGTTAAACTGCACATCTCTCTAGATGGTATGAGCATTTTTACAATATTAGCTGTTCTAATCCATGAACATGGGGTTTTCCCATTGAGAAAGAAGAAAACAGAAGCATAGCAAAACTTATATTGCAAAAACAGTTCTTTAAAAAAAAGATTTATTTTATTTTTATTGGAAAGGCAGATTTGCAGAGAGAAGGAGCAACAGAGAGGAAGGTCTTTCATCTGCAGGTTCTCTCCCCGAGTAGCTACAATGGCTGGAGCTGAGCCGATCTGAAGCCAGGAACCAGGAGCCTCTTCTGGGTCTCCCACATGGGTACAGGGTGCCAAAGCTTTGGGCCATCCTCGCGTCCTCGACTGCTTTCCCAGGCCACAGGCAGGGACCTGGATGGGAAGTGGAGCAGCTGGGATGCGAACAGACACCACCTGGCATATGCAAGGTGAGGATTTAGCCACGAGGCCTTTGCTCAGGCCCAGTAAAAGCAGTTCTAAAGCAGACATTTCTAGAGATAAATGCCTAATACTAAGAAAAAGAAAAAATTTAAGAGAAAAAAGAAGAAAAATTCAAATATATGGCCCAATCTGATCTTCTGTCTACCTCTCACCCTTTGACTTTGTAACTCTGACTTTCAAATAAATAAAACATTAAATAAAAATGAATAAGATTAATTGAAGAAAAGGAAAAACCTTCCAGAACCTGATGATTTCACTACTGAATTCCACTGAGTGTCCAAGGAATAATGAGTGCCAATCATTCTCAAACTCCTCCAAAATGCTGAAGAGGAAAGAACACTTCCAAATTTATTTTATGAAACCAGCATTGTCTTGACATAAAAATAGACAAGAATATTATGAAAAAAGACAGTGATAGGCCAATATGCCTGATGCAGGCAGATGCAAAGATCCTTCACCAAACAGTAGCTAATTGAAAGCATGTTGAAAGACTCACTCACTATGACCAAGTAAGACCTACCCTTGGAAAGCAAGGATAGCATTCCCCTAAGATCAGGAATAAAACAAGGCTCCCTTCTCTCTATTTCTAGTACTAGTACTATACTATTCTATACTAGTGCTAGAGATCTCAGCTAGAAGAATTCGGCAAGGAAAAACAAGGCAATGTGAAAGACGAAATCAAATCATCTCTGTTGACAGATGGCGTGATCTTATATGCAGACTATCCTAAAAGTTTCCAGCGAAAATTCTTAGAATTAATAAACTAGTGAAATTGAAGGAGCATTTTTTGTTACATTTTTATTTTGAATTTTTGAACTTTGTGGTACAATTTTGTGTAGACTGGGATTTCCTCCCCCAAACTCCCACCCCCAGACAGATTTTCCCATTGTTGCTACAATAGTACAGTTTTGAAGGAGCATTTTTGTATGCTAACAATGAGGGACCTGAAAAAGCAATCAAGAAGCCATGGAAACGGAATACTGGGAGTAGGTAAGCTTAAGCAAGGTGAGAGGTCTACACGCTGTCTGTAGCACTCAGGGCAGGGAAGCGGAAGACCCGAGGCAGCATGTTGACTCCTGCTCCTCCTCGATCCCTTGACCTGCATGCGGCGGCCATTGTGCAGTGAGCATCTGCGTTGTGCCGGAGGCTGTGTCTGCCTCTGGTCCATGCTCCTGGTGCTCACTGCCCCCGAACCTGCCTGGAAGAGACCCTCCAGACATGGCCGTTTGTGCTTGACAGGTTGTGTCCGATGGAAAGCGCTTCCAGGCCACAAAACCAGTGCGTGCAAGTGGAATTTAAAGCCGAGCACTTATTCCCACAAGTCAAGACCCCAGGACATCGTTGCATCCATGCCAGGGCGGCTTTCCTTTTGGGCCCTTCTGGTCCAGGAGGGAGCTGGCTGGCCTCCACAATGCAGTGGTGGCTCCATCTCTATCAGCTGCTTGTGGCAGGCACCCCGACTCCAGCCTTATCTCTGAATAGGACACCCTCCTCCGCACACCATGACACTAGCTCCACTCCTCAATCAAGCTCTGTTCAGCTACCATCCGAGGCACGAGTAGAGGAGCCGCGGGGCCAGCTTGGCCTTTCCACCTGAGTGGCTGCCATGCAAGGCCCTGCCACGGCACGCCCAGACTCCCCCCAGCAGGCTGAGCTCCAGGGGCCCAAACACACTGTGGGCATGAAAGGCCTCTCTTATGCCGTGGGCAACCAAGTGTGAGATAACCTTTGATGTGCTCCGTCTGCATTTTAATAGCCAGGTTAGGGGTAACCTGATAGGCAGATATTCCCAGAGCCCAGAAGTAGGGCCCACGTCTCTTCATCCCCACATTTTCGAAATAATTAAAATGGAAATAGCTTGAATTGCTACATTTCCCCTGCTCCCTTACATACCGTGATATGCAGTTTGGCAAGCAGCTGGATTTGTAACTTGGATCATCCACTTGTCACATTTTTTTCCCCAGATGAATCTAGCTGTATCCATGTGGGTCGTCACAGAGGCCCCAGCGGCCGTGGGATCAAGTCCCCATCCCCTCCCGGACCCCTCAGCAGCTCCTGTTCCTGGGCCAGGGTCTCCTCTGGAAGCAGCCAGGAACCAGGTAGGGTGAGGGCAAGAGTGAGGGAGTTCTGGAAGGAGAATGAGGGCTCAGTAAACTATCCCAACTTTGTGACTTTGGGTGTGGATGTTGCCAGTGGAGAGAGATTCTCACAGAAACACTTTCCTGAGTGCGCCTGCAAGAGTCACATGCCTCCCTGAGACTTGTGCCACTTGTCCTGCATCCAGCAGGACCTGCCCAGGGCTCTCCTGCCATGCCAGGCTGGAGGAAGAAGGCCAGCAGCCTTTGAGGCCTATGTCGGCTCCTGGGCTGACTGGCCATTTCAGCCTATCCAAGACTGGGGATTTCTGGGCATCCAGTCTTAGATCAGCAGGTGAGATGGGAGATTAGCACAACTGCCCAGCTGCGCTTGTCTAAATGCATGTGTTTGTAAAACCACAGGACCCATGTAGCATGCAATGTCCTGTATTACCTGCTTGTTTTGGGCTCCATGTGGGACGTTTACAGTGGAAGTGGGGGTGGCCACCAGACTAAGATGCTGGGGCTGCAGGTTTCTGAGCTGGGGCACTTGGTTTTCACAGGAACACGGAGCAAGATAGGCATTGCTGCAGGGTCCAGGATGCCAAGTGTCAGGAGTAGGGCATAGCTGGGTTCTTTAATCACTGCTGGTCTATCCGTGCACTGAAGGAAATCCTTCTGGTTGGATGAGGACGTGGAGGTGGCAGAATAAATGTGGCACCTCCACATTGGTTCATTCACTTGTTTATTGTAGGAAATATTTCGTGAGCATGTACTATGTGCTCTGAGGATGAAGAACAGACAAGACCTGGTTCCTTCCTCCTGGAGTTCATGGCTCAGCAAATGGCTGCTGGTGGCTGCTGGAGGAAGGCAATCCAGGTGGGCAGGAGCCCCAGGCAGGAGATGCTCCTCATTCAGGGGCGAGGGAGAAAAGCACAGTGGAAAAGACTGGCCGTGTGGCCTTCTCTTCAGTGGTTACTGGGTAGTGAAAAAGTTTGGAATTATGGGTCTAAAAAAATTTTTTTTATTTTATTCTCGATGATATTTACATAGTTGATTAAGGTGCGAAGGGTAAAAGGTTAGAGGAAAGTGGGTGAGATCATTGTTTCCACATTCTTTTTTGTCTTCCTGTATCTGGGGAACAGGGGAAGCCACACCGAGCCTCCCAAATGCCTCCATACCCTGGGATGTGGGATGGCCACCTGGTGCCATCCCAGGGTCCCAGATGTGAGGCATGCCCCAAGAGTCCTGCTTGGGTGGTTTTGATAGTCCAATAGTTCTGAAATGCTGTCGATCTTGCCACTCCAAGCACGATGAAATTCCTCCAGGATCCACGGGCTGACACAGTCCACCTTAGAGTCTTCTTCTTCCCAGATATTCACTGCCAACTCTT
This sequence comes from Ochotona princeps, assembly GCF_030435755.1. Classification (NCBI taxonomy): domain Eukaryota; kingdom Metazoa; phylum Chordata; class Mammalia; order Lagomorpha; family Ochotonidae; genus Ochotona; species Ochotona princeps. Next base: position 61,863,086 of record NC_080844.1, on the reverse strand, counting down.
GGCTGGGGTAGTTGACTAATTTGTTCTGTCGTCCATCCTCTGTTATGGTATCAGGTGTCTTCTGCAGGCTCCAATGACTGCCATACTCTCCATGTGCATCCAGATATGTCATCCACTGCTCTGTCTAAGCCACTAAGGAGGTCCAGCTCTAACATATGCACTCCATGGTCAGACCATAGACCCTGCAATTCTCTCCATGGTTGGGGTTCTGAGTCCAGCGATTCGATGGGGGAATCCCCAAAGAAACTTCATCTGAGATGATCCCAGACCTGATTCTTATGTGTGCTTGCCAATATAGGGTCTGGCTCAGTTTGGCGCCCAAATCAGTCTACTTGCACACTGGTGTGCAACTGTTAGATCAGTTCTGTTTCCAGCCCTGTATTCCACACAAATCAATGGGTGTTGCAGCCCAGCCCAATCCTGCCCAACGCACACTCAGCCTTTATGTAAACCAGTGGGAGCTGCAGCCTAGTCAGGTTGACCCCCAGTTATCCTCACCAGGCTCACCCCCTGCCACGATTCCTGTGTTTGCCAGTATGTACAGCAGACTGGTCTAGTCTGTCCCATATCCCACTCAGCTCTTGTACATGACAATGGGCACTGAAGCCTAGTTCAATCAGACCAGTCCCTCTATTCAGCCCACACTCACGCTGGCAGGTGCCACTCTGTCTAGCCGTGTCAGCCCCCAGCCCTGGTTCTCATGCTCACCAGTGGGACTGGCAACCCAAGAGACAGAGATGCCCAGTTTCCCTACTGGGCCCATTCCCACTCCTGGATCTTGCACTGTCCAGGTGATTCTGCAGTTTGGCTTGACAAAATTTGCCTCCAGTGCCAGCACCTGCCAGCTGCTGCTATGGCAAAGCCTAATCAAATTGCACCCACTCTAGGTTATACATGCTCTATCCACTGGTTCACTCCCCAAATAGTCATGATGGCTGCAGCTGGATCAGTCGAACACTGTGAGCCAGAGCTTCCTCTGAATCTTACACATGGGTACAGGGGCCCAAGGCGCTGGGCCATCCTCTGCTACTTTTCCCGGCCATAAGCAGGTTACTGGATCAAAAAGTGAGGCAGCCAGGACTAGAACTGGCACCCACATGGGATGTCATCACTGCAGGCAGGGGATTAGCCTATTCTGTCACCACATTGGCTCTTTCAAAACTAGAATCCTACATCCTTCCCCTTGCATTCATAATTGCAGGGTGTCCCATAAGTGACTTGAAATGATCCTTTCATCTTCAAAGACTTTGAAATCTGGGGCACTGTTCCAACAGTGAGGAGGTTTCCTGGCCCTTGCCATCTATAGCAGCGATGGCATCCACTTTCTCAATATAGTCACAGTTTGGTGGGTCTCTGCAGACACCATGTCCTTGGGTGAACCAGTTCTGAGCACTGATAGCTGGTCATGGCTCTGAAAGCATCTCCAGCCACGCCAGAGCTGGCCAGGCAGGACACCTGCTCCTCCCATCCTGGCACAGCACAGGAAGCAGCTGCAGCAGGGCCTTTGCATGCACTGCTGTGTCGAGGACAAACGTGAGGGACTCAGACTTAGAGACTCTGGGTGGCTGGCAGAGCGCTCCTGCTAGGGCTGTCTCTGGCTTGTCTGCCTCATGTGAACAGCAGTGAGGATGGCTCTGAGAACATTCACTGGGCTCCTGGAGCCCTGGCTGGAAGAAGCTCATGTTGGACTTATAGTCTGGCTCTCAGCGGAGATAGTGTAGGTATACCCCTGACCTCTCAGGAAATAAGCCTATCTCCCAGGTAATTTCCAGAAGGAATTAGGCACCAAGTAGAGCGGGGCTTGGTCAGAGAGGATGCAGGTTAGCCTTTGTTGTAACTCTCAGCTCTGTTCTTGTAACCAGAAGCAGCCATAGACAATATTTATACACATAAGAGCACAGCGTGTTCCAATAAATCTTTTTGTTTTTTGAACAAGAACAGGTGGCTGTACTCCTGATATGGAGCCTCTGGTCCAAGGTGAAGAGAAGATAGGAACCCATAATGGTCACCATCATCAGCGTCATCGTCCTCATCGTTGTTGCTTCTGTCATTGCTGTTCTGCCGATTTTACCACTTACAATTAGGCGACTGAGCAACCAGGAAGGGTCGTGTAAAACTAACATGAGCTAAAGATGCAACATAACAAATGCAAGCAACAAACAATGCAGGAGGAACAACCCAGTTGTTAGCCGGCCATTTTCCAGCACTTCACGCTTGAGGTCCCCTAAACCTTGGGCAGGCTGCTGTGCAGCCCTCCAGTGACAAAGTTGAGACAAGATTTTAGTAACTTGCTCAAGGCATAAATCCAGCATTGACATGCAGGTTTAAAAGCCCAGATTCCACTCTCATTCCTTGGAAAGAACTATCCCATGACTGCTGGTACATGCCTTAAGTGCTCCCCCTCAACGGAGGACAGGGGAGCCTGAAGGACATGACCTTGGCCCTGTTGTACCCTCAGCTGGGCCAGATTCCTCTTCCTGGATGTGGAACTCCATGTCCTTGGCTCTGACTGCTCGGCCAACATAGGAGATGTTTTGGGCACAGCTCATGGGGCCCAAAGTCCCTGGGCAGTTCTCATTTCGGGGTGCTAATTAAAACACTGCAGTACCATGGCCCCTCCACCCACTAGCTGCTGCCATTTCCCTCTGCCCGTTAACAGCAACAGGGCTTCTGACACAGCTGGCACTCGGACTTGCAGGAGATGGTCATTTCAGTTTTTTCAGTATTTATTACACCTTTCAGCAAACAACATGGAGACATCATTTCATCTTGGAAGTCTCCTTACTGATCCCCAAATCCAAAGTTTGGCAGAACATGCCCAGATTGCCACTGCCAGAGAAATTTTAATTTCTCACAGATTTATTACTTTCCTCTCACGATGTCCTCCTCTTTGAACAGCAAGTCCGTCCCTCTTGGAGTGTCTCTGCAGAGCCCGGAATGTGTGTGTGGCTCAGACAGAAGGGAGAATTGGCTTTGTTCACAATGGCAAGCTAAGTCAGAAAGGCTGAGCCATGAGCTCCTGGCTGCCACGCTGGGACAGAGGAACAGTGCCTGTACCTTCGCGTTGGCAGCGCCCTGGGGATGAGCTCATGGGCCTTCTTCATGTCAGACATATCATTCCCACCTGACCAGGGGACAGCAGAGTGACCCTGGGAAAAAGGTGCAGGAATGGGTATGTTTCATTGGGTGGCAACAATTTTGCAATCCAGAAATAAGTGTTTTCCACGAACTTTCTGCCCCCTTGCCTTGTGACTTTTTTGGTATTGAAATAAACTTTAAATTTCGTTTTGCCAGGACCTGTGGAAGTACCCTTGCCAGTGTCTGAACGTGGCCAGGTGCAGGTTGTTGGAGGGCGCAGAACAAGCCTCCCTCTTCCTTCTTCTATGTGTTCAGGCTCCCCTACAGGGCCCTGTTGAGCTCCCAGGGAAGGACTTGTCCCGTGGGGAGGAGGGCACTGCCTTGAGGCTGCACAGGATACCATCTTCCCGTGCGGTACACAGGCGTCTTCAATGCCGCTCACCGAACCCAGTTGCGGGGGTTGCTAGCCCCGAGCCAGACGGTATTCGGTTGGGGTCCCCCAGAGGCAATTGTCCAGTGAGGGATGGAAGAGGGCAGGGCTTATGGAGATCAACGCGGAGAGAAGAGGGATGTTCTAGCTTAAAACACCGCGTCGACTCTGCCCCTCGCTCCTTGATTTCTCGGCGGCAGCAGGAGAGGTTCTGCTCTTAGAAGAGGCAGTGGGCGCCTCTACTCAACTGGAGATCGGCGGAGGGCAGCCGCCTGCTAGGTGGGTTTTCCAAGCCTGTGCTAAACTCCTCCACGTGTGAGCAAGTGTTTACAGTTTTAAAGATGTGCTGAGTAATTGCACGTGCGAGCCGTCTCCTCTCTATGGCACCCAGCGCGTTCCCAGGCTTTCTGGGCGAACACCCCCTGGTTGACAATGAACTTGTTTGCCTTTTCTGGATTGAGGCTTAAGGAGGTAGCGTTTGTGTTGAGCTATAATTGGTAGCACTTGTGCCTTTGTAGTTCTTTTTTAGCTACTGAAAATTACTGCCTTAATCCTCTCTTTACTCGGAGAGAAGCCCCGTGGAGCCCCCTTCACGGCTGCGGACAGAGAGGGGGAGTTCCGGAAGCTCATTTTGAGGCTCACATAACGACAACAGTAACGGCAAGGATTCGTTTTTGAGTTCTCTCCGCTCTGAAGAAGCTCCTCAAGATAACTGCTTACACATCCACTGCTTACACGTGCCGGAGAGCACCCCTGTGTGAGGGACGGGCTTCCTTCGCCCTCCTCTTAGCTGGCCCTTCCTCTCTCGCTTCTGCTGACCCCTCAGGGGCACAGGCAAGACATAATGCTTTGCTAGACGGCTCTTTAAAATAATATTCTGTCTTCTTCCTGGCTTCCAGCAAAACACAGCCAAGATTATTTGGCAGATCACGACGTGTGAATAAGCCTCTGGGTCAGCCATCACCCTGGCTTAAAGGACTTCTGTCAACTCACAGGGAGTTGAGGAAACGGCCCCAGCCACGCTGGTGTCTCCCCACAGCACCCCGCTGGGATTCTGTGCACCAGGGCTGTCTGGGATGTGTTGTAGTACTGCCCGCCGGTTCCCCATTGCCCCAGGGCTCCTCCTCTCCGCTAGAAAAGTGATGGGACTTCACCAGCGGCTAGCGTCTGTCAGCTCCACAAATGCATTCTTCCAACTTGGAAATCTTTTTATTACTGCTTTGCAATTTTCCCAGCTGAGTCCACTGGCATCTAAAGAAGCAGGGCCCGGGGGACCACTGACTCCACCTTCCTGCTGTCCCTGTCCAGGACAGTGTGCAGTGCCGCCTTCAGCCCTCCAAGCAGCGGTGCCTGAACGTGGACGGGCGCATGCTCACCTGCCGGTGAATGCTGCTGGGACATCTGTTTTACATCTGAGTTTGAACTGGAATTAGACATCAACGACATTGAAATGTGCAATGAAGTTGTGTTATCACTCCTTGTTTCCACCCTGAGGTCCCGCTGCCTCCTGTGCACCCACGCCAGGTGGGGGAGGGGGCAACTTGTAGATGACTTCTCCCAGTAAGAGACCTCCTGCCCTGCCCTGTACCCCAACATCACAGCTGCCACAGCTCTCTGACGGCTCTCTGATTCCCAGGAGTTAGTTCTCTCTTTGCAGTATTTTTTAAATCTATTTTTATTGGAAAGGCAAAGGCAGATCAGATTTATAGAGAGGAATGACAGAGAGAAAGATACTCCATTTACTAATTCACTCCCCAAGTGGCTGCAACTTTCTCCCTGTAGGTCCCAGCTGCTCTCCCCGAAGGTCTCAGCTTTTCTCGGCTGCTTTTCTCCCTGTAGGTCTATATTGCTTTTGTACTCCTCTCTGCTGCCTTTCTCCCATTGGCCTTATACCCCTCTTTCCGCTGCTTTTCTCCGTTCTTGTCCCCATACTTTTTTCTCCATAGGTCTTACTGCTTTTGTACCCCTCTCCGCTTTTTCTCTTCGTACACCTTAGCTTTTCCACCCGAAGGTCTTAGCTTTTTTACCCCTCTCTGCTGCCCCGTTCTTCTTCACCCCCGTTCTTCGTCCCCTCATCGGTTTTAGCGGCTGCTTTTATACCACTCTCCACCAATCACTTCTCCCCGTGGGTCCACTGGGTGCTACGTGATAGGCCAGTAGCAATGACATAATCACAGCGAGGGCATCAGCCTATCCCTGTGACTTCCTGTTTACCTGCTGGTGAGACCAATCCCGCCTCCTAGCCCTAGGCCAGCCGCCATCTGCCATGGTCTTTCCTCTTCCTGGGTGCGGCTTCGACACCCCGCTCCTTACAAGGCCTGGTCTGGGAGGAGCTTCGACCAGTGAGAGGAGCACCTGACAGGAGGAGTTCCTGCTCCGAAGTGTGATGTGATCTGCAGACAATGCTGAGAAGTGTAGACAGGATGGAAGTGCCTGAGTGTCCCTGCCATGCCCAGCCAGGCAGGAATGCAAGTCCTACATCTTTAACAGTGCACAAACGCCACACAGATGCCTCCTGCTGGTACACACTGCTGATGGGGAGACGTGACCTGTGTGAGTGCTGTGAGGTGGGCGAAGGAAAGAGCAGCCCACCCCAGCCGTGGACAGAGCAGATCAAGCAGGTGAAGGCAGTGCCTTGGGCTCAGAACAGCAGAGGGGCTGCCTGGATGGTGGCTAGGGCCCACGGCAAGGTTGGAACCCTAGAAAGGGTTCACTATTGAAGATCACTATTGAAGCCCAGAAGTTCACAGTGAGGCCTAAATGCTGACATCCCTCCTGCCTTGGGTTAGCACAGGGCCTCAGGAGGCGGGCCTAAGCTTGCAGGCTAGGGCCAGTCTCACTGGCTCAGTGTTGATAGGGCATCTCTTACTTGACCAGCAAGATGACAAACACAGACCTGCAGGAGTGCTGCTGTTCTTACAGAGCTTGCACTCTTATTGGGGCAAACGCCTAAACTCACACTCTTGGGGTGTTATGGGGGAACGTAGCAGGAGCCATGGCAGAGAGGTCAGGAGGTTCTCATTGAAAGTGGGTACTTGGTGAGTTCTCTTTAGGCTTGTTTGGCTTAAAGGATCGGGCTGGTGCAGAGTGGGTGGAGGCATTGTAGAGAAAGCAAAGGACACTTGCACATCCCTGGGTCTGCAGAGGGATGTCCCCACCGGTGTTCACACCAAAAGCCTGACATCCATGCCTCCCGGCTAACAGGGCAAAAGGCACCTGCAGACTGAGCTGTGGGCCTTGGGATGCAAAGAGAGCCGGGATTATTCAGGTGGACCAAATCCGATCACATTTGCTTTTCAAGTAGCAAGCCAGCTGTATTCCGAGGAAAGTATGACGACAGACTGGAAGCCAGAGCCAACCTTTGGGAAGGCACCAGAAGCCACCAAATGCCTATGGTCTCTAGGAATGTGAATGACCAGCAAACAGACCCTCCACATCCTCCAGAGAAGAATGTAGCCCTGGGACCCACGGCCAGGGCCACGAAGGCCCACGTGAGGCCTCTGACCTGCAGAATGGTAAGTTCAATGCTTTTGTTTTGCTTTATGTTGCTACGCTTGCTGTCATTTGCTCCAGCAGTGATAGGGGAGCAAGATAGGCTGACAGCAAGAAGAAACTTGGTCCTTTCGGGGTTCCCAAAGGCGTCTGCTTGGGTCAGAACATATTGTGCATGAGACAAACACACACCATTGAAGTGTTTGGGCAAGGAAGCATCGGGCAGACAGTCTGATTTGGTTTTGTAATTCTGCTCTGGACACTGAGTGGAAAGAGGGCTCGAAGGGCAAATGGAGCACAGTGACTTTTAGGAGCTCTCACAAGGCTGGTGGGGACCCAGGTTAGGGTGATGGGAAGGAAGAGTGGGTTGTGGGGAGGGGGAATTGGGAGCCATCTGCAGGTGGAACTAATCAGCTCTGAAGGCTGATTGGATTGAGGGAGTGGAGAACCAAAGGCGTCGAGGATTCCAAGCCCCTGGCTTCTGGCTGGAGTACAGGTTGGGAGGAAAAGTTTAGAGAGACTGGAAGGAGGTGAGTGGGTCTGACACACCTGTCAAGGGCACAGGTGCTGCTGCCTGCCACCAACAAAGCTGATCATAAAGGAGTATCTGTCATCTAAGAGGACAGTGGGAAGTTCTCCAGAAAGCAGGAAAAGCATCTTAGGAGATCCATTGGCTGGGACCTGTGCTCTGAAGGGGTGAGGGATAAAAAACCCAAATCAAAGTGTCATAAGCCTGTAGAGTTTCAGTTGCCTTTGGGGTTGATAGCCCATCACTCAAAGAGGGCTGGGTTAGCGTCACAGGGCTCATTCTTGACTTGCTTCTTTTGTTCTTCATCCCTGTGCACCTGTAGGACACCAGAGAAGGCTACCACAGTGAGTGGACCAGCCCGGAGGGAGTTATATATAGAGAAGACCCCAGGATGGGAAAGGGAAGGGGGTTAGGTGGCCTTAGCAAGCTATGGGAAGCTTCGCTTCTAGAAACAGGATGGGTAGAGAGAGTAATAAACCCCTCTTCCCCAACCAGTGTCCCAAATCTCTGTGTGCTTGGAGACCCTATGCATGAATTCTTTCCTGAGCAATGAAGTGAATCAAGGTTCTCATTGGCAGCTACTGTTCACGTGCACAGGGAACCTGGGCAAAGGAACCAGGAGATTGTGTGAAATGACAGATGGCCTTGGGGGCAGATTGGTGGTTTAGATCTGAAGTCACCAAGTGTGGAGCTATAGAACATTCTGGGGCCTCCCTGGCTTCTTCAACCTGAGTGTGGCACACATCTCTGTGCAAGCATGGCTGGCTCGGTGGCTCCTTGCTGTTGCTGAGGGTCCCTCCCACTCCAGGGACCTTGGCCCATTTCCACTGCACCCAGTGGGAGCCTCCGTCAGGTGGAGTACTGAAGAGCTCCAGTAGATGTCTGAGGGGCCAAGCCCCACTTCCTGTGGGAGTATCCAGAAGCTAGAAGACAGGGATGGTTGTGGTCTGCAGGTTAGCTACAAGATAGCAAGCTGCAAACTAAACTAAACTGAATCCTTGCAAAGAAGCACTAATATTGACACTTTGTGCAAAGACAGGGGGATTTTGAGGTAACCCTGGGGTGGCGGTGTCCCATGGCTGATGTTGCCAGAGTCCCCCACCCCAGTGAGTCCCATTCTTCCTTTTGGGGACACTTTGCTACTGCAAGCTGCAGAAGCAATCCCCAGTGCACCCCACAACTGGGAGGGGGCTTGGGCCGTTCTTGGACAGGCTAACGAGCAGGGCAGGTGGAATCTCCACTAAGTGCCCACACTCTCAGGAGAGCAGCATTGTCTCCCAGAGGTTGCCAGTGGGCAGCAAATCCTGGTTGAACAAACCCTTTGGTGGGGACAGAGGCCAGAGGAGGAAACTCATTCATCTCCCCAACTGGCCCCCACTGCCAATTAGGAGGGGCATTGCTCTATGTGCACCCCTCCAGGCAGCTCTGCCAGGTGCACCAGGAACTAGCACCCCTCCAGCTCTGACTTCAAGCAGAAGTCACACACACAGCACAGCCTGAGCCCTCCCCACTCAAGCTGTGTCCCCAGCTCTCTGGGCTGGTTCTGTATCTACTTAGCAAGGTCCATCTGGCTCCAGCAGGTTCTGCCCTTTTTGGCCCAGTCAGGCTCCAAGCTCCTTGGGCGCTGGACAAAGAGCCTTGAGTTCCTTCCCAGCTCTACCTTCCATGGTGGCGCCTGCCACTGCTGTACTGCCGGTGACGGTGCCCCAGGAGGGAGGGTTCGTCTAGGATTTCTGTTGGGAGGATGCTTCAAAATCATGTTTCTATGCTGAAACAATGTCCCTTGTTTGCAAATAGCCAGAGCTTATAAAATATGTTCCTGTGTTTTCCTGTGTCCAGGCGTATTGTGGAGTCTGGGGATTTGTTGACAATGAAGAAATTGTTTCTGTGAGTTTTGGTTAAACAAAAGGATTGTGTTTGGAAAGCTGAGTAAAGGAGGCAGTCATTTCATTGTGACTGAGGGAGCAAGCTGGAAGTGCATCATTTTTGCAGAGAAGGGAGGGGCTGTCAAACACAGTTGCCTATTTCTTTGGGTCAAAATAACCACAAGCAAAGCTCTGCCATGCACTCCTGTTTCCCAGACTTCAGGCCATCTCTGCCCTAAGGCCTCTAAGCCCCCTGTCCCGGTGAGGTTTCCTCTCATTGTACCCTAACCTGGGACCTTACTGCAAGGGACTCTCCAAAGCCCAGTGACTGGGTTTGCTGTGTTATACACTTGCCCACCTGCCCTTATCTTTGCTTGGGGCTCTGCTTCCTTGGAGCTGTCAGCACATCAGAGACACCCTGTTTCCATCCCTTACACCAAGTCTCCAAGCAGGGGCTGCACAGAGCTCATCAAAAGTTCCCAGGGTGAAAATCAGAACCCAACCCCAATCCTTTTCACTGACACCAGCACTTTAGGAGCCATCCCTGGTGCCATGATTTGGGGGGCCAGGAAGACAAACTGACCCAGGGGCAACTACTGTCAGGGGCAATCTATCCTGGCAAAGAATTACCTTTCAGGTCCAAGCTTTTGGAGGAGAATTGACATGAATGATCAGTGTGTGTGTGTGTGTGTGTGTGCGCGCGCACACGCGCATGCTGGCTGATGAGATCTTGAAGACTACTGATTTTTTCAGAGTTCCACTACCATGAACTGATCGCAGGCTGTGCGTGAGCTCCCAAGGGAAGAGCATCTTGACGACCTGCCAATCCTGCAGGCACTGGTGGCCCACTGTCAGTAGAAGACATGTGTGTGGGAACTTAAACAATGCACAGACAATAGAATTACCAGATATGCTTATTTTGGCGCAAGACGTGTTTAAAATCCATGCATAGTTTTCTGTGCGATGCATTTTCCATGAGCTTTTGGCAGACTCCTTGATGATGATGATGTGTGCGTGTGTGAGAAGACACATGGAAGCAGCTGATAGGACCCAATCTGCTAAGCCGTCTTTCCCTGGCAGGGGATGCCTGGTCTGAGAGAGCCCGTGAGTGCTCCAGTCAAAGGGCAGGTGAGGTGCTCTCCTCTGCTGATGGCTTGTCGCTGTAAGCCGCTAAGGCTCCCACCTGAAGGCACTCTGAGGTTGAGAGTGGGCTTGTCGGTTCTTCCCTAACCTGGAGAGCTGAGCAGACAACACAGATGGGTGCTGGTTGAGGACTAGCCCAGCTCCCTTTGCAAGGGGACAACTAAGACCAGCTTGGTAAGGAACGAGTCAAACAGCAACCCTAAAGACTGACCTGGCCATCCTGGACCCAGCGCCACCCTGAATACCTGCCTACCCAACACTACTGCAAAACCCCAGGTCTCAGTCCCCTTAAGACCCGAAGCCAGGAGCCAGGAGCTCTTTTGGGTCTCCCACATGGGTGCAGGATCCCAAGGCTTTGGGCCGTCCTCGACTGCTTTCCCAGGCCACAAGCAGGGAGCTGGATGGGAAGCTGGATGGGATTAGAACCGGTGACCACATGGGATCCTGGAGCAGGTAGGCGAGGACTTTAAGTACTATGCTATTGTTATTGTGTCGGGACCCCACTTGTCTAACTTAGTGACCTTTAGGTTTAAACCTCACTCCCTATACTTGACCCCGTGCCTGAGGGCCCTGCTCCACCAATCCCCTGGGGCATTTAACCACTTACAGCCCCAAGGGCCAATCCCTGATCTGTTCCCCAGCCCTTCTACCCCTCAGGCTATACAGGTGCCTCTTCCCTGTTTTTTCTCTCTCTGCCCTCACTTTCTCTTTGATCCCACCGATAATAAAGAACTGTCTTGTAACTCTTGGGTTTCTGGTGAAAATAGCTACCAAGCATTATCCCCTAGAGGCCCCTAGCAGGTAGCAGTATGCTAGTCAACAGGATGGGCACAGGTGGAGCACTAATTCACAGCATATGCCAATCTTGAGGTGTAAGCACTTCCACACTGGCCAGATCAAGTGCTCAGCTCAGCACCTGGGATATGCCAGTCGGGATGGTTCCCACATCTCCCTGCCAGTGCCCCTTGCTGGGAACTGCCACAGAGCACCCTGCAGCACCACCCCTCCTACTCCTGCTCCACTTCCCATGGATTTACCCTGGCTTCCTGGGATCACCTTCATATAAGGAACGCTTGATTCAGGGTGTGTGCCTGGTGACTTGCACCTGCCCTTGGAACAAACTAGGCAGAATTCCCTCGGGAGGGGAGCAAGGTGTGTGTTCTTCACCTGATCCCAACCTTTCTGCCTCCCTCAGCCGCAGGACCTGATGCCTTCCTCTGGTTTCCTATTTGGCACCATCGTGGGCCCACTTCCTGAGTGCTCATCAGCTGGCATCACCTCCGCTCAGCCTCCCAATCCTTCATCCCTTCTTCAGGCCCGATCCACACCCAGTAGCTCCCTTGTCTGGCCAGGCCGGAGGAGTCATTTCCTCTCTGTTGCATGCATTGTTTGGACCCTGTTTACAACACTGGCGGAGCTGGGCTTTGCAGTGGCTCTCTTGAGGGTTGTGTCCCTGTCTTGCTGGCCTGGAGGGCGCAGACAATGAAGAGAGCCCGGGCCAGAGCCGGCTGGCGTGTAGCTGCTGAATATTTGTGAAATCAGCTGACCCGACGCTGGCTAGAGTTGTTGACTCCCTGACCCCTGCTTCAGCTTCCCCCAGCACATGGCCAAGGGTGCTCCCCATGCACCAGCCAGCTGGCGCGGTCATGGGGGTTAAGCAGTGGCAGGGCAGTTCTGGGGATAGCTGCTGCTTCCTTCTAGAAGTGGAAAAATAGCAGGGTCTGAGGAAGACTATGCTAGCTACCCTCAGGTTGGCCTCAGCGTAGTGAGAAGCTGGATTCCACAGAATTCCCCCGGAGGAGGGATTAAGCCATCACTGCGGTCTAGTCAATTCTCTCTGATGTGCAAGGTCATCAGGGACACAGCACTGCTTGTTTCCACTGTCAGTTCATCGAATATGTATCAAGTGCCTGGGAGCATTTAGGGATTAAGAAGCTTTGTCTAAACAGCCTGTCTTGCTCTGGGACAGGGACTCTTAAATAGCCAATTACCTCCTAAGCCTCAACCGCTCTTTCTGTGTAATGGGGATCACCTGGTGCCTATGCTTTCAGGTTGGGTGGCTATTCGAATGAGAGACTATGTTTGATGCATGAGTGCTTAATACCCACTACAGGTAAACATCCTACACGTATAAACAATGGTTAAAATCAAAACGAGGGTGCCTGGTGCTTGGTGCAGCCCTCACGTCGCCCCTTGAAGTGCCTACATTGCCATGTTCGAGTTCCTGGCTAAAGCCCTGGCTTCTCATTCAGCTGCCTGCTGGGAGACAGCAGGGACACTGCAAGTCCTTGTGCCCCTGCCACCTAGCTGGGAGACCTGGCAGGAGTTCCAGGCTCCTAGTTTCAGCCAGCCAGCCCTGGCTGCTGTGAGAATTAGGGGAGTGAAACTTGGGCAGACACTCTCCTCTTCTCTGTCTTCCTATGTTTTCAAATAAAATCAAAATAAGATTAAAAAAATTTAAATGAGCACTGTGTCCTGGGCGCTGTGCTAGGCTCAAGGAAGAACAATTGGATCCTGGTAAAGTTTCTGCCCTCAGCAGGCCCGCAGGGCTGGGAGAGGGCGGATGGGAGACCCGTGGTCTTGGGGCAAGACAGTAAGTGCTCTGCCTGGCGCAGGGAGTCAGCCAGTCCAACAGCCGCCCCAGCCAGGAGCTGTTTTTTAATTCTAATATCGCTGATAAAAATAGCCAATTTAGCTAAACCTTTTTGCTTTTCTGTTTTGATTCTGATTTCACAGAGCAGGCTGTTGGGGCAGAGCTGAGCCTGACAGCTGGAAGTGCTGGGGCCTCTCATCCCATCTCCCGTCGTCCCCAAGGCATCCTCCCATGAGGCAGGAAGGGGTGAGGGGTCACTCAGGCCCGAGGAACTGTGTCTTCAATCCCCCACAACTTCAAGGCTGTTGGCTCCTCCCGATGGACACTTCTTGTCCAAATGAACTCTTGGGATTCGTCCCAACTACTTAAACTCCTTGATTTGTTTAATCCAGGAAATAAATTGTAAAAGGAGGAAATTTCTTACTCAACTTCTAGTATCTCTTGGCTCCAGAAAAAGCTAGTAAGGATGTTCTATGTCGCCCTTTCAGACTGCCAAAGCAGTGACTTGCAAATGGTGGGGAGTGTGCCCCCCACGGGCTGCTGGGCTAGGTCTGGAGACATTTGGAGCTGTCCCCCTTGGGGAATGGGGTGCCCGTTTGATCTTGTGAGTGGGGGCAAGGGGTGCCTGGTCTGAAATGGAAGCAGTACTGAGGTGGAGAGGGAAAGTATGAGAGCTGATGGGCCTTGTACACAGGAGCATAGTGTGAGATTTGCCAAGGCAAACGTGTTGATTTTCAAAAATCAGACAGAAGTCTGAGCAGGAGCCCCGTTAGCCCTTGCTCCTTTGGAATCAGACTCAGAGGGCTGCCCAGTTATAACCAGTACAGCATCTTACTTGGTTTCTCTTTATTCGTTTGTTTGCTTTTAAGATTTATTCATCTATTGGAAAGACAGATTTACAGAGAGAAGGCCAAGACCGAGAGAAAGATCTTTTATTTGCTGGTTTAATCTCCAAGGTGCCACAAGGGTCAGAGCTAAGCTGATCTGAAGCCAGGAACCAGGAGCTTCTTCTGGGTCTTCCACATGGGTTCAGGGTTCCAAGGCTCTGGGACTCTCCTCTGCTTTTCTAGGCCATGAGCAGGGAGCTGGATGGGAAGTGTAGTAGCTGGAACATGAACCAGCGCCCATACGGGATCTCGGCATTTGCAAGGCAAGGATTTAGCCACTGAGCCATCACACTGGGCCCTCTTGTTTGGATTGTTTCTAAGGGGAACAAGTTAGGAGACACTGCCCTGTGCAGCAAGACCTAAAGCCCACTGCTCACACTGGACCGTTCCCAGCGCACCTAATGCTCATGCAAACTCCAGTGACCTAATGCTGATGGATGGAGAAGCACAGGTCTGAGGTGAGAGTCAGCCTGGGTGTTTGTGGCAGAGAAAGAAAGGAAAAGGACCCAGAGGCTGCTGGATGCTGACACAGAGCTCCTGCCCTCACACCAGAGCCACAGAAGCAGAGTTAAAAATAAACAGGACATGTTCCTCCTGGCAGTCATGGCTGATGCTCATGCGCTGGTTCAGACGCTTGTGGGAGGCAGGCCCCTTGCCTGGACCTTGGGCAATCCAGGCTTGGAGGCAGCTGTGGGGGAACATCTGTGCCTGGGCTCCATGGCCCCAGGCAGTCTGGGCCACTGCTCCCTGAGTAGCAGTTGCCAAGCAAGTAGTCTGGAGATCTTTGCCCCAGGGTAGCTCAGCTCCTTCTGAAGTGGCCAAGCACAGAGGGTGCTGGAGGCTGTGCAGGCTTCTTTTCTAGAAGGATCTTGCTGGAGTCACTGCTGGGATTGATTTTCATGTCCTCTACTTGCAGACGGATCTTTGCTGCCCAGCTGGGGGACATTTCCATGTGGATTGGCTTATACAGAGTGCAGTCAGAGGGTCCTCAACGTGGGACACACTTTAGGAATCTCAAAGAGTCCCACAAGTTTGCTCAAGCTACCCACTCCACACACACAGCCCATTGCACCCATTTATTTGGATGAAGCTGAGGGAAAGAAAGATTCTAGGCTGTGGGGCACTCGGAGCCATTCAGATCACTTACTGGTGAGCTTGTTGCCTTGCTTTCCATCTTCACTTGAACATTTCTTGAGTGTCTACCACATTCTTGGCAGTGTACCAGCTCACTGAGGCTCTCAGGGAGGTTGGCATTGGGAAAAGAAGGGAGGGGTACAAAGAGATCCCTCCCGTCCTGCAAGGACCCGGAGGGCTGGCTGTGGGACACTGACCCTGCTCTTTGTGCTGGAGGCAAGGTGGAGGCAGCTGCTCCTGGTAGTTTGGGGGCAAAAACAGATGTGGGGCAAAACCGATGTGTTGCCCATTTGTGTTTTGTAATCCTCTGATAGAATTGATGCGAACCTCAGGAATGATTTTCTTGGTAGAGCCAGTTCATGTACTGAGTCCTAAGCAAACTATCAGGCTGGTGTCCACCCATCATCCCATTCTAGAGGCATGATTGACAGATTGTTTTAAGGAAGAATCTGCACTTGGCAGGGAAGTATTATGGTTGACCATTGCTATATGCTGATGTCCCAACATGGAGGAGTGTTGGGGTAGGCAGCACAACTTCAGCATCCTGAGCAAGATCATAGCTCTTCACAGCACCTGCCAGGTGCTTGGTTCAAGTCTCCTGTAGCTACAGAGCTTTCATATTCACGAAAGATCCCTACCGAGAATTGTGTGAGAGCGTGGGATGTGGAAGACCTTGAGTATGTATGGGCAAGGACCGAAGTTGTTGCCACAAACGCAGCACTTCAGGTCCACCCCCTGCACGGAGTCCCTGGATGTTGCAGCATCTTTTCCATCTCCACCAGCAGTGACACCTGCTTCTTCTAGGCCTCTGCAGACACTTCCTAGTGTTACTGAGCCCCCACAGCTCTAAAAAGTGCCCGCAGGGCCTGAGTTACAGCCCACTGTTTGCTTTTCTCACCTTATTTGTTCATTTTTAAATATGTCAAATGGATGTGTGAGTAATTCGATGCATTCAGAGGCTCCAAAGTAGTCTCTGCATGTACTTTTGCAGTGAGGTTACAGACACATTGGCAGGATTTCAAAATGGGTTTGAAGAATGTGCCTTGAGAAACCTGCAGAGAAATTTCATCCCACCCATGCATGACTCCCAACCAAATTGTCTCCAGTTCACTTTAGAAAGCAAGGCTTCTTATTTATTTTTCTAAATATGAGAGTGAAACAATATATGCCATAGCACATTTGGAAAACAAAAGAAGCATACACATAAAAATAGAAATTCGCCTTACTTCCTCCAGCAGCGCAGTGGTCACTGAGGGCACTGGGTGCTTATTCATTCAGGCTTTTTCTGTGCATGGATAATTGATACGCATTTAAAAAATAGAATGTGTGAATATCTACTGTACTGAATTTCATATCATACTTTCCCACATTGTAGTCTGAGTATTTCTCTGTTCTGAAATATTCATCAAAACAACTTCTCTATGGACATCATAGTCTCGAACATGGATTCAATAGGATTCATCTAACAGCTCTTCCTTTGTTTGACATTCAGATTGTTGGCCCTTTTTAAAAACAACAACAAAAAGCATATAAGTTATGTCAAGGAAGACAGATAAATATTTATCTGCAAATTGATTATTTTCTTAGCAGTGGGATTACTGAGTCACAGACATGAGTGTTCTCAAAATTCTAGAAATGTGTTGCCAAATTGTTTTCAGAAAAATAAATGCACTCGTCACAGTTGTTGTGATTGTGGATATTATCACAACAATTTGTTTCTGTAGTTGTTAAGACAGTGTGTCACTCTGCAGTGGCTTCAACACACTGCTTTACGTTTTCCAACACCCATCCTTCACACAGGAAGAAGTGGAGTGTGACTACGTATCCCCATCACGTTGGCTTACCACTAGCTGTCACAACATGACAGAAATGTCATTCCTGGGTCTCCCAGGCTCTGTCAGCAGTGGCTGCGCAGCCCCCACCTGCTCATGTGTGCTCACCAGCCAGCCTCCACCTCCTGGGCCTGACATCCTGAAACCTGGATGCACGAGTTCCTGTGTGGACAGATGTTCCCACACACCATAGAGCAAGGCCCCCACATCAGCCGCCAGCTGTGTGCATGGCCACCCGGAGCATTTGGCCCGGTCTGGCCTGCGAATGACAGCAGCCCTAGACAATGCAGACAGATCCCAAGTGAAAAGTTCCCAGCAGAACTCCTCTTCTGAGCTGCCGAGTTTTGTAGCGATCGAAGTTCATGTGCCCAAAGGTGAGAGCAACGCTTCCCTGTCAGGTAGGCATTTGAGGTAACTTTTCCGGCGATCTGTTCATGTTGCTTGACAATTTTTAAACTTAGGAAGTAGTGTTTTCCTTAATTATTGAAAAACATACTTTTGGTTCACTCAGATAAGCCAGTCATCGACAGTGGTCTCTTCAAATTCTCTGCCGGCATATCCATCTGTTGGCCTTCCATAAGATCAATTTCTGTGGAGCAGTGAACATTTGGTTTAGTGGTTAAAATGCCAGTTGGCACACCCACTTCCCACATCAGAGTGCTGGAGCCCGAGGTCCAGCTCCACTCCCCATCCCAGCATCCTGCTAATGCTCTCCCTGGGAATACTTGAGTCCCTGCCACCCATGCAGTTGACCTAGATGGACTTCCGGGATCCCAGCTTGTGCCTGCCCTGCCCTTGGAGAGGGTGCCAGTGGATGGAGGGTCTCCTCTGTCTCTGTTTTTCAAATGCGTTTTAAGAAATCAAGTTCTTAGAGGACAGAATCTGCATTTTAAAACTTTCTGAGTGTTTTTAGCTATTCTTTCATATTTATTTTCCTGTAACATCTTGGGAATAATCTCTTACATTCAGTTCAGCATGTAAGTTACTGGGAAAGGAGTGAAGTATCTGTGCTTGGGCTTGCTGTCTTATTTATTTGGTTGTGTTTGTTGATATTTCACATAGAGCTCATCTTTTCCTCTGTGCTCCTAAGTGTGGTTGGTTGCCTGTTTCCCATCTGCACGTGTCTCTGTGTATGCAGGCACTACTGCTCTTTGCTTTTCATCTCAAATTTATATGCAAATCACCCTGGGGCATGCAATGTAGAATCAAGCACAGGCTCTGTGATGTCTCTCACTTCTAGCAGCGCCATGTCCAGCCACCCTGGTTCTTCTTTGGCTGTTCCTTGACCTGACCAACTCATGCCCCAGGCACCTTTTCACCTGATGTTTAGTCTCTGCAGTACTCCTCTCGCCATGTCTCTGTGGAAAGACCACCTTCCAGAGAGTTCTTCCCATACAACCTTGTTCATGGTAGTCTGTCCCATTCTACAACTCCCAGACTCCTAGGCTGCAGACTACTGTGGCCTCTCCTTGGTACCATGATCATTTCTATGGCCTTTGCGACTTCTAGAAAGTAGGAGTTGGTCTCTTGTAATTACCTTAGTCTCTGACAGCTGTATTATTCAGTAACCCAAGTGCAGTGGTCAGGAGCAAGGGCGTGGGTATCCTACAGACCAGGATTTGAGCATGACTGGACTGGAGACCTTGAACAGCCCACCTTGTGGATCCCCCCCCCGATTACTCATCTATAAAATGGAATGAAACTGTAAATATTACCCTTATGGGAGCTCGCTCTGCATGGTCAGAACTGTCCATTGTCACTGCACCTCCCACTGTTTGCACAGTCCAGCCACACACCACCTTCTTTTCTGGGCTGTCTTCCACACCTGTGCCTCCTCCAATTCTCACCATTCTGCCCGGAAGGCGCTTCCCTGTCCTCTGCCCCTTGCCACACTCCTACATACCTTCTAAGACCCAGCTCAGTTGCCACCTATGTGGGCAATATTCCATGACTGGTATGCTCGCCTGCAGTACTCACAGCATCCTAGGACTGAGCCATGCACTTGCTTGGTCCATACTCGCGATCCACAGAGCAGGTCTTTAATGCACTAACCGCTTTGTTACAGGGTTGCCTGTCTTCTCCATTGGCATCATGAGGGGCATTGGAGGCAGGGGGTGGGCTTTGTTCTCTCTCATTTTTAAAGATTTATTTCTTTTTACTAGAAAGGCAGATATACAGAAAGAAAGAGAGACAGAGAGAATGATCTTTCATTTGGGAGTACCCCAAATGACTGTTACGCCTGGAACTGAGCTGATCCAAAGCCAGGAGTTTCTGCTAGGTCTTCCACTTGGTGCAGGGTCCCAAGGACATGGGCCATCCTTTATTGATTTTCTGAGTCATAAATAGGGAGCTGGATTGGAAGTGCAGCAGCCAGGACACATGACCCAGCACCCATATAGAATACTGGCACTTTCACGCAGAGGGTTAGCTAGTTGAGCCATTGTTTTGGTCTCAAGGGTTTTTTCGTTTACATTCTTGATGCCAGCAGCAGGCCTGGCCCTCAGGAAACTTAGCTGTTGCTTGTTGTACTTCAGGGAATTATAGAAATGGACAGAGCAGCATTTCTTGTCTTGAAGAATGAAATTCTCTTTTAGTAGGACACCAAAGGATTAGGTTGAAAGGGCATAATAGCCCAACCAGAACAGTCAACAGAACCTGCCCCAGTAAAGAAGAGGAAGTCAGTGTGGACACAGCCAGCCTGCCTTCACCTTTCCGACTGGGACTGTGAGGTCTGGGGGGTTCTGAGCAGCTCTACCCTGTGGCAGTATAGCCTTCCTTGGAGAGCTGGTGCTGGCCTTCTCCTTCAGATGAGGACAGCCAAATTCAACAAGCAGTGGGTAGGGACCTGACACACACGTCCCACCTGGCAGCTAAATGCTGCCAGCCCCAAACCGGGTCTACCCAAAGGGATCAAAGACTACACATGGCCTGGCAGTGACACATTTATGACGTCTAGTCACTCCTATGAAAGTCTGGTGCGTTTTCATCTGCCCAGTGGAAATAAATCAATGTTGAGTTTCTGCAGAAGGAATTGCAAGTCAGCTCTATACCTCTGCACAAAGATACAATGGATCTTTTGAAAGAAACTTTTCCATCTTGTAAAGAATCAACATTTTCTCAACCGCAAAGCTATCTCAATGCCTCTTTGTAGTGGTGCTTTCGCTGAGAGTTCAGATCACGTAGCTTTCTACGAGTAAACAAGCTTTGTTATGGCGCTTGGATTTACAAACAGAATCTCTGGCACCGGCGAGCCTGTGGTAGGTAGGGCAGACCACCCGTGCATGTGCATATGAGAGCCTGGTTGGAAAATCTCCTTATGTCAGCCAAAAGTGTGACTGCAGTTCTCAAAACTTGGCTGTTCTCTTGGTGGTCAAAACAGTGAGCCTTTCTGTTCATTGAAGGCTGAAAAAAAAAAAAAAAGAAAAAAGCAAGTATGCCAGAGAGGGCCATTTTCTAAAGGGGTTCAAGATTCCTAGCTGTTTTGGATTGCTTTTCTCTCAGGGCCTGAGAACATTCAACAAACACAAATCAGAGATGTCCTGGCATTTCATGTGTGCGTTGAACATGTCGGCCACGGCCGATGAGTGTGAGTCCTTTTGCCCACCATGCAGTTTACAATGAGGCCTCTTTGTGTCCAACTCCTCGGCCACTGCCAAGGACATGGCTGAGGGTGTTCACTTTCTGGGCATGTGGGAGAGCGGCAGCCACTGTCTAGGAGGAGGAGTAAAGGAAACCCCAGCTCCAACATGGGCTGTGGCTCGGCGTGGGAGTGACTGAGTCCCCAGACCTGACCAGCAGGACTAACGGGCCCTCCAGCTGGTGGGCACAAGAGTACATGTGCGTAGAGAGGAGGCAGCCTCTAAAAGTTTGTGAAAAATGTATCTTGAGGAAAAACTATACGCACTTCAAAATTTGTCTTTTATTCCACGGCATTTTCATATATATATGTCATTATTATATATTATATCTGATTTAGTGGGTATTTATTACATATATATAATAGTATAGATGTGGATAAGTATTACTTTGTGTATCAGGGTTGACATAATTTCTTGCTGTATTGTTATGTTTTTATGAAGCCTCTGCTAGGCTCAAAAGCATTTTTGAACTAGGTTTTTGTTTTTATGTAGAAAAGCAAATCCCCATACAAAGCAAAAATTCAAGGAATACAAAGAGCTCTACAATTAAAATTCTTCCCTTGCTTCCTGGGTCCCCAAGGCTCCTCCCCATGCCGGCAGTTACTTTTCCAACAAATCCATCTAGAAGAATACTGTGCACACACACCTTCCACCCACGCAGCCCTGCGACACTCCCTGAAGTCCGATACAGACCACATCATGTTCTAACAGCACACGTCATATGCTTTGCTCTATGGAATGACTGTGTGGGGTCCTATTTGTCTGAGATAGAACAATTGAGTGCATCTGCCCTCAGTAAAAGGCCAATCCTAGCTTTCCATTAATAACAGCACTCAAGTTAGCTTTCCACAAGCAAATATACCTTTAGGATAATCTCCTAAAAATGAGGTGTCAGCATCAATGGGTATATGCCTTACCATTTGTGACAATTATCATTGTATTATCACTTTTTTTTCTTAAAATAGATATCCAAACTTCAGCCAACTTACTCACCTTCTGGTGGGACCAAGAACACCTGCTTTGTTTTCCTCTCATTAGCCCACTGTGGCTTGAACTTCAGTCTTTGCAAATCTTTTGGATGAAAAATGCTACAGTAAGTGAAAATGTTTACAAAGGCGAAACACTGGTTGCTGTCTCATAGAGATGACAGCATCCTGATGCTTAAACGCCCCCTTAGCCAGCCTTCTGCCCATGCCCACCTTTTACGGATGAGAACAAAATTTCACCACAGAAGCAGGCCTCCTAGGGCACGCACAGGCCTCCCAGGACACGCACAGGCCTCCCAGGACACGCACAGGCCTCCCAGGGCACAGACAGACCTTCCAGGGCATGCGCAGGCCTCCCAGGGCACTCACAAGCCTCCTAGGGCACGCACAAGCCTCCCAGGGCACGCACAGGCCTCTGTAGGGCATGAAAGCACAACTAGCTCCCTGCAAAGCCAACATGGAGCTAAGGCTTGACTTCTGGTGAAGCAGTCACACCAACCACTGACCTTCATCCATGACCCAGAGTCGATGGGGAACACTTTCTCCATCACTCACCATTCTGGGACATGCTGGCTGCACTTAGCATCCAGTGTCTGTTCTGGAAGAGGCCAGCATTCCTCCCTGCTCTCCAGGTTATCTATGACCCTCAGGAACAAATGACTGTCAGCAGACCCTTGTGGGAGGAGAGGAAGGAGGGCAGGCAGAGGTGGGCAAGAAGGGAAGGTCTGGGTCAGTCTGGCAGGGCTGCCAGCTCTCCTGTTCTCCCAGCACTGTCGCTTCAGGAGAGCTTCCTCTGGGCCTTAGTGTCCCCATCTGTAAAATGGGGACAATGATAGCTTCCTCTTAGGATTTCCATGTGGATTAATAAGAAAACACACAACAAGCTTTTGATGCAGCAACCAACAGGTCTACTCAAGGTGTCAGGGTCTGTATTGTTGCTCATGGCTTTAAGGAGTGCTTTATTTATTTATTTTGAACATCAGAGTTACAGAATGAGAAGGAAAGACGAAGAGAGAAACTTGTATCTGCTTGTTCACTGCCCCAGATGGTTGTAGTAAACAGTACTAGCCAAGCTGAAGCCAGGAGCTTCCGTGGGGTCTCTGACATGATGGCAGGGGCCCAAGCACTGGGGCGGTCCTGCGCTGCTCTCCCAGGTGCCTTTACAGGGAGCTGGATGGGAATGCAGCAGCTGGGACTAGAACTGGTTCCCTTAAGGCACGGCATGAGGCCAGCCCCCGGAGTGCATTCTGCTTACCTTCATCTCAGCCACTGGTGTTCCTCACTTTCTTAAGCCTCATCACAGGAGGAGCAGGTGTTCTTGGCAAAGCTGAAACTGACACCCCCTTTGCTCTGTCCTGGAAAAGGTCTGCTGTGAAGGTCAGTGACGGTAGCACCTTTGAACCTCACTCTACGTTACACGTTCTTCTGATTTTGCCAGCCCTGCCTCTTTGCAAACATGCAAGGCCTCCATCAGAAGGCTTCCAGTCATGAGGCAATACACGCGCCAGGCATGAAGCGGTCCTCATGGAAGGAAGGCGGTGGTGGTCCCAGGGCTTACCATGCCCACGACTCGCTGTCATGCCTTGGCATGAGCCCTTGCCCCCAGGATCCTGTGTGCTCACTGTGCCTACCTGTACTGCAGGGCTTATGACGAGGGGACCCAGCTGGGCCTGCAGCCCCTCTACTCATAATGTGTCTAAATCCCAGCCTCCTGTTGTTCTTCACTTAGTCTTGTGCATCCACAATGGATTTTTTGTTTGCTTTCCCATATCTGGAGAGCCATAAGATAAAGCAAAAGGAAAAACAAAATCACGATTTTTACCTACCACCTCAAATTAATAGACTGACATATGGACATCTAGAATCTTTTCTTTTAGCCTTTTTTTTTTTTACAAATTATGACATTGCTATTATTAATGTGATATAAGTTCATTTCATAGCAAAAAAATCCACATACCTATTGCAAAATAGTACAAAGATACAAGTTCAAAAAAAACTCCAACTGCAGGCAACTGCCTGGCTTGCATTGAACCTAGGCAAATGTTACACTTTCTGGGAGAAAATTCGCTGGTAGGCATTCTGGGTTAATGCCAAATTTGTGTTAACTATACCAGTATGCCAATATAGTTACCTATTCTATTTTTAAAATGATATGTGGGGGACAAATGCTAGCACACAAGCCGAAGGGGTCTGAGCATGCGTGGGCCCCAGACAGGCAGGCAGGGCCCTAGGACGGCACAACAGACTGCTTGAGGCCTGGGCTTGGGGATCTGTGTGCTCACCGGCATGGGGGGCTGTGGATTGCTTAGAGAAGGGGTTCTGGGGATGTGTGGGAAGGAGGCCTACTGAGGGAGAATGTGACAGGTTAGGAGTGACTTTGGGGGAATTCCACCAACTAGGCTATGCACTTTCAGGTAAATGAGGGGGCTGAGACCACAGTGTTTTGGAGGATCTCTCAGGGCCAAACCAGTGCACCTGTCCACATGGTAGACATGAGCTGGGCTGAGCTGGGCGTGATCACGGAATTCATCCACAATCACGGGTTCTGGGGTTGGGAGCAGGCTGAGCTGATCAATCCAGGCAGGGCTGCTTCGCTTGTCAGTGGGTGTGTGGGTTGGCTCTGTGGGAGGTGTACAGGCAGGGCTAGGCTAAACCGTAGCACACTGGCATGCACAGGAACCAGGATGGAGTGTGGACGAATCAAAGTAACCACTGGCATGTGCATGATCTTTGGCTGGGAGCAAGCCTGGTTGGGGAGCAAAGGGGACGCCCCTGCTGGGCTGTGGTTCCCATTGGTGAGCATGAGAGCTGGAATGGGGGATGTGGGCTAGGCTGGACATGGCTGGTACATCTCTCAGCATGAGTGTGAACTGGGTCTGGGGTATGCTAGACTGAACTAGGCTCCAGCACCTGCTGGTGTTCCTGAGAGCCAAGGTAGGTGTAGGACAGGCTGGGCTAAGACTCTGCACCTGTTGAACCACTGGAGAGCTGGGTCTGGAGATGGACCAGTAAGGGCTGGGCTGTAGTACCTAACAGTAAGAGCTGGAATGGGTGTGGGGTGGTCAGGCTGGGGTATGCCTGGCTGGACAGGTGGTGGCACCTACTTGCATGAGTATGGGCTAGATTCTGGGGTTGGTCAAGCTGAGCTAGACTCCAACATGCATTGATGTGTACATTAGCTCAATGGGATGCAGGACAGATTGGGCCAGTAAGCTGCACACACCAGCATGTACAGTAACTGGGACTGGGGGCATGCCTGATGGGGTACTGGGGGGTTGCTACAACTGGGCTGCAGTTCCCACTGATATGCGTGAGGACTGAGTGTGTGGCAGGCAGGGTTAGGCTGGGCCGCAGCATCCACTGGTTTGCATGAGATGGGAATGGGGCAGAACCAACTGGGCAACTGCAACCACCAGTGTGGGCAATGAACTGAGACGAACCACACAGTGGCTGGCACACAGGAGTGCTGGGGTCACCTCTGGTGAGGTTTCTTTGGGGATCTCCTAATAGGACCACTGGACTCAGAACTCCAACCACGGGGGAAAAACCATAGGACCTGCAGTCTGGTGATGGAGTGTATGAATTGGGTCTCCTTGGTTGCTGAAGCCTGTGAGGCAGACAGCATGACCAGATGCACCTGGGGCACATGACAACCAATTCCTTGAGGCCTGTAGAAGACATCTAGTACCATGGAGGACAAAACAAATTGAACAGCTCTCTGGGCCCAGCAAGCATCTGGGTAAATAGAAACTCTTAGGTGGACTATGTCAGCAGTGGACCTTGAAGGATTTCCCCAGCTTTGGAGCAACAAAATCAGCAGCATATCAGAACTATCAAAACCACTCGAGCAGTTCCCTTGGAATGTGCTCCGCCTTGGAGGCCCTGGGATGGCATCAAGTGGCTGTCCCCCATTCCTGGGTATTACTGAGGTGGGGCTGCTTCTCTCTCCAATCTCCCCAGACATAGGATGAAAAAAAAAGAAAAAAAAAAAAGGAGATTGGAGGCAGTTGTCCTATCCACTTTTCTCCATTCCTTGACCCTCCCCACCCTAATTGGTGGTCCGCATGGGCATGCATCCTTCTTGACTCTGTAAACATCATCACAAATAAAATAAAATTATTCTTAGAAAAACAGTACACAAGAACAGATGGAATCTCACATTCTGCAAACAACACTGAATGTAAAGTGAACATTATTTCTTCCATTACATCATATAAAAGCACTGATAGATGTTAAGCAAACAGAAACAGTTTACAAAGCTGGATTTCCTCTGATCTGACTATAAATTTTAAGGACAAGTAGCTTGCTTGAATTTAAGTTGTTGCTTTTGTATTTTAAAAGAAAATCTGAGCAGTGATAGATGACTCCGTTGGGCTACAAACTTATTTGTGATTACTTACTAAAAAGAATTCTTGAGCGAAAACTCTGAGCTTTCTAGTTTATGAAAAAAATTATCTGTTGGCTGTGTCAGTGGAAACTCCCAATGGTGTCCGTTGTAAGTGACAGTAAGACTCACTCTTCTTCACCCCTCCTTTGCACCTGTGTCTCCTGCTCAGTTTCTTCTACATTTTTCGGTACTTTCGCCTGGTGATGGCAAAACCCACATTGACATCACACTGAACAGATTTTGGAAGTACAAAGAGATTAGGATTATCACAGCTTCTTTATTTAACTACTTGGTTCAGTCTTAGACAACGGTTGATGATTTCTTGCCCTGAAAGGATGGAACGTTGGAAATCTCACATTTCTTCTTACCTCTTTTAGTTGACAATTTTCTGTGAACTTCTATGCTTAAATCATCCAGAGTTCTAAGATGTACATGTATCAAACTCTCTAGAATTATTTAATGCCCACTATTATTTAATGACACTCACCACTGGCCAGTTTACCACCAATCGGTGCCCTTTCTGATGTCATTGTTTTATCCTCAAATATTAAGACCCTGTTGTGTCACACGGCTCTGCCAGGAGTTACGCCTGGCAGCTTGTTACACGTAAGATCACTCCATGTTGCATTTCTGTAGGGCAGAGAAAAAGGGTGTGGGACAAACTTTGTTTCTTGTCATTTGTCATTGTGCCAACAACTTCTGGAATGACACATTCTCAAAATGAATCCTCGGCCAACCCAATCATCCCCCTCCGTGCTCCTCCTACCCCTCCATACGTTTAGTGCTGCTATCCTTTTTTTTTTTTTTTTTTTTTTTTAGCTTTAATGCTTGGATAATTATTTCTTGGTATATTTTAAGTTTGGGGTTAGGCTGAGTTTTAAGGTTCAAGCATTTTTTTAATAAAGACTTATTTATTTATTTATTTATTTATTTATTTATTTATTTATTTATTTATCGGAAAGGCAGATTTACAGAGAGCGGGAGAGACAGAAAGAAAGATTCACTCCCCAAGTGCTACAATGGCCAGAGCCGACACGATCCGAAGTCAGGAGCCAGGAGCTTCTTCTAGGTCTCCCACATGGGTACAGGGTCCAAAGGCTTTGGGTCGTCCTCCATTGCTTTTCCCAGGCCACAAGCTGGGAGCTAGATGGGAAGTGGGGGTGCTGGGACTAGAATTGGCGCCCCCAGAGGATCCCAGTGTATGCAGGGCGAGAACGTTAGCCACTAGGCTGCTGCGCTGGGCCCAAGTTGGTTTTTGTTTGTTTGTTTGTTTGTTTTGTTTTCTTTTGTTTTGTTTTGTTTTGGAGTAGTGCTGCTTGGGACCCTTGCATCTCATGTCAGAGTGCCTGGCTTTGGTTTTCCAGTTGAGCCTCCTGCGAATGCAGGTGATGGCTCAGAGATTTGGCAGACATGGACTGAAGCCAGGACTGTGGTGGCAGCCTGGCCTCGCCTGGCTGTGGCAGGCATCTGGGAGCGAGCCAGCAAATGGAGGACACTTCTTTCTTGCCTTCTCCTCACTCTCTCTCTTTCTCTGATTTTCAAGCAAAATGAAAATAAAGAATTTTCCCTCAAGTATTGTGTGTTTTTTTAGTCAGTGGATTTGATTATTTCTTCATTTTGAGGCATTCTCACATGCTACATACCAAAATGCATCTTGATTCCTCAGCTGTATTTTCCATTATTTTTACACTGGTTTGTTGAATTTCTTGAACCTTTAAGTTAATGATTTTCACCAAATTTTGACCTCCATTCACTCTAACAGCTAGTTGTCTGTCTCGCTGAAACTATGATTCCGAATGCGTGCTGGCCACTTCACAGCGTCCCACGGCTCAGTGTATCATGTTTTAAAATATTTATTGATTTATTTGAAAAGCAGAATTAGAGAGAGAGAGAGAGAATCAGAAAGAGAGAGAAACAGAAAGATCCTGTGTCAGCTAATTCATGCCCTAAGAGCAATACCCAGAGCTGGGCTCGGCAAAGCCGGGGACCCGACTGCTTGGGCCATCTTTCGCTGCGTGAACAGGGCGCTGGGTTGGCAGAGAAGCAGCTGGGGCTGGACCTGCTCTCCCAGTGCTCCCAGCATTCCAAGCAGCAGCTTACTACGCTGCCCACAGCACGCTGCATGCCGTCTTATGCTTTTTTAACCTCTTTTCCCTCTGTTGTTCAGGTCACATAGTTTCTGCCGATCTGCCTTTGATTTACTGACCCCTCTTTTGACTGTCTCCAATCTGCTGTTTAAGAACATCTAGAATTTTCCAGTTTTTGCATCTTTGATTCTAGGATTGGCATAGGGCTCCATCTGCTGAGAGTCCATTTTCACTGTCTGTATTTTCGATGTTTCTGAAACATCTTTTTACTGGGTGCTTTCAAGTCTTTGTCTATAAATTCCAACATTGTGCCAACCTGGGATCATTTTCAGTAACTCTTTGGATGTTGGACATGGGTCGCATGTTCCTGCTCCTGTTTGTCTGTTGCTCACATTGTATTGCATAGGTCCTGGAATCTCTTATCCTTTCGAAGTGTATGGATATTTCTCTAGTGGGAAGTTAAATAACTGGCTAGTCAATTTGAACTGGAAGATGCTGGACACGTACTTTGTTAGGATATACTCATTTGGCTCTGTTCTTTGTCTATGTGTGCATCTTTGGTGCATGGTCTATATTCCAAAGAATGACACTTCTAGGGGGTCAGTGAGATGGCTCATCCCCAGTGCATCCCCACGTGAGTACTGGTTCATGCCCCAACTGCTCCATTTCCCATCCAGTTCCCTGCTTGTGGGCTAGGAAAGCAGTGAAGGATGGTCCAAAACCTCAGGACCCTGCAGCTGCATGGGAGACCCATAAGAAGCTCCTGGTCCCTAGCTTTGGATCAGCTCAATTCTGGTCATTCTGGCCATTTGGGAAGTAAATCAGTGGATGAAAGAGCTTCTCTATGTAAATCTGCCTTCCCAATAAAATAAATCTAAAAAAAAAATCCACTCTTTTGGTAATGAAAAACTGAAGTATTTGCCCAGCCCTTGTAAATGGATCTAGGCTCACTGTCCAGTGATAGAAACGTCTTTGGTTTTCTCAGGCCCTGGCTGTCTCTTTCTGTCCACATATGGAGCAGGTCAGCCAAGGACATGAGGCAAACATATGTTATGGTTGAGAGCTCTCCATTTAGGCTGTTGAGGTTTCTTCCGACACGTTTCAGATCCTTGGATTACCCTAAATTCCATCTTCTAACATACAAACCCAGTAGACTATGGCTTTTTGCTTGAGTTCTCACTGGTCAGCTCTAAATGGACTGCAGAGTACCCAAAGGAAAAAGCTCTATAGATGTCTCACCCAAGGGCCCAGCTGACCTTCTTTCAGGGTCAAGGCCCCTCCCGTGCCGCCTAATCTCAGCTGTTCTCTAACATCTTTCAGCAGGTGAATTGCTTTCATTTATCTTGTGGAGCGTTCTTCCTGTCCAAGCTACCATGAACCCATTTTTTTTAGTCAAAATTGCTCTTTGCTGGAGGCTCATTCCAAAGTGAAATTTGCCTTTTGCATTTTGTTTCCTTAGCCCCCAACTCCATTTTTACCCCCACTTTATTGGTTTATTGTTATCTTAGAGTTACTGATTTGTTTATTTGAAAATTTTTAATTCTCATCTACACAGAAAGGGAGTTTTCCATGTCTGGATGCTCTTAACAGAAAAATGCATCCTACTTGGCACTGTGGCTGAGTCATTTCTGGCTCTGTGTACTCAAAAATCAAAGGTTAGGAGCTGGTGTTGTGGCATTGAGCATAAAGCTGCTGGCTGAGATGCTAGCGTCACACAATGTGATGCTAGTTTGTGTCCCAGGTGCTCTACTTCCAGTCCAATTCCTTGATAATGGCCTGGAGAAAGCAGTAACAGATGGTCCACATGTTTAAGCTTCTGTCAACCATTTGGGAGACCCGGATGAGGCGTCCTGGCTCCTGGATTCGATCTCGCCCATCTCTGGACGTTGCAATTCCAAGGAGTGAACCAGTGGGGGTAAGATATCATTCTTCCCCTTTCTCTCTCTCTCTCTGCTTCCTTCTTTCTTTGTAACTCTGGATTTCAAAATAAATAAAGCTTTAAAAGAATTCATTGCTCCAAATCATGTTTTCAAGAGTCTCTACTTTTTAGAATGTTTTTTTCCAGTTCGGACTCCTTTTGTCCCAAACGACACTTTGTCTCATCTTGACTTAAGCATGAAAGGGAAATTTATTGCCAGGAAGAAGTATAAAAAGGTGTAGGCTAATCCCATACCTCCTGGCACTAGCATCCCACATAGGCACCTGTTCATGTCCTGGCTGCTCCACTTCCCATCCAGCTTCCTGTTTGTGGCCTGTGAAAGCAGTGGAGGATGGCTCAAAGCCTTGAGACCCTGTACCCATGTGGGAGACCTGGAAGAGGCTCCTGGCTCCGAACTTTAGCTCAGCTCCATTTGGGAAGTGAACCAGTGGATGAAAGACCTTCTCTCTCTATCTCTCCTTCTCTCTGCAAATCTGCCTTTCCAATAAAAACAAAATCCAAGGCTGTGTTGTTTCACATGCTGTTTGGTCCAGGAGTTCACATGATGCCCTGCGGACTAGTGTCCCTCTCGCCATCTCTCTCCTCCCCTTCTCTGTGTATTCTGCAGTCAAATGCTCTACCACTGAGCTATACACCCTTCTCTGTGTATTCTTACTGGTGGCACAATGGCTGCCCAAGCCTCACTTTGGTCCAAGCTCAGCTGTAGGATTTGAACAACCAAATTCCTCTCTGCAAGAGTCACTGCTTCTCATTGGCACTCATAACAATGTGATGTATCTGTGGGCCAACCAGCGTGCAGGGAGAACGTGATGCTGTGTTTGTCAGGCCTGCAGGGCAGGAGTTTTCCCTCCAGAATTACGTGGGTCATGGTGCCAGGAAAAGCCCACACTTTCCATGAGGAGCACTGGGAAAGTGGCAACCAGGGGAAGGCCCGTGGACTCTGGGAAGTGGTAGAACAGCCGGTGCTTGCTGTGGCAATCCAAAGTGTTGATTGATCAGTTCATTCTAGGTGTCAAAAATCAGTGTTCCTGAGTGCTGGCAGCCTTGTGCTCATTGGTTGGCCTCCGGGGTTTGTAGGAACCGCCCTGCAGGGATCAGCCTGTGTCTGAGCAGATGCTGTGAGCTACTTACAGGGCCCTGAGGCTCCCTGTGGCCCATTTACCATGGGCTGCACCATTCCAGGTTTATTTGAGATAAAATGTTTTTAAATTATGTAAAAATTTAAAAGACATTTCTTATGGGCACTATGACCCAACATTCATTTAGAAATAACAGCAGAGTGCTTGGGCTTGTGGGCTTAGGTCATTCCTTGCCTCACCCTTGGTTCTCAAAACAGAATCTGCTCTGATCCTGTGTGTTTCTGCAAAGCTTTAAATCCTTAAATATGCAGCAGGAAGGATCTGAGAACTCTATCTGGACTTTGTTTTCAGTAAGCCAGATCAAACTAGAAAGGACTTCACTGAGCAACTTTGCCATATCGCATGAAAAGGAATTACTCTGTGGGTCAAAGCAAAGCCAGTCTCAGGGAATTCTCTTCTCGGGGCACTCCACTTTATTTATGTCTCCTGCCTCCTGTCACTTGCTGGGTTATCTGGGAAGTTTTTAGGCGAGTATGCTGGCTGGTCAGTTTCCATTAATGCAAACAACACTGAATCTTAAAGCTGCCTTTTGGTGTCCTTGGCAGATAAAGAGGTTATCATCATGTTATTTCACATCTAACCTTTTGAAGATAAAAAAGAAGAACCCTGACATTCCACATCTGAAGAATTTTGTAGATCTCTTACACTAACTAGACCCAGAGGCCAGTGTTCAATTGGATGGTTATAGGATTGAGAACAGGCTTGGGGTCTCAAGAGTTGTTTTTTCTTTAGTGTGTAATACACGTGTCAGAGTTATACCATCATATTCTTTTTAAAAAATAGTTCTTAATTTTGAAAATCAGAAAGAGAGAGAATCTCCTGTCTGTTGGGTCACTCTCCACGTGGCCACAATGTCCGATGCTGTCCATGCCCAAACCAGGAGCCAGAAACTTCATGGGTGGCAGAAGCCCAAAAACTTCGGCCACCTTCCACTACTTTCCCAGGTGCATTGGCAGAGAGCTGAGTCAAGTGGAGCAGCCAGGCTGGTGGTGCAGCAGATGGTACCTTTACCCACTATGCCACAGCACCGGCCCCATCATGACATTCTTAGCTGCATACATTCTCTCTCCTAGAGGCCAAGAAAAAAACTAATGACTAATTCTTATTTTCACAGGTCTTTGTGGGAGGCTCTCAGCGAGGGGTGAGGCATGGGTGGGGGACACCCTCAGAGTAGAGATGCCGACCTGAGTACCTGGCTCCATTCTGTAAAATTCTGTTTTCCAAATACTTGCTGCGTTCCATCTGATTTCAAAGGTGAATTGTTAGCTTTCCTAAGAAGGACTTGGGACTTGAACACATGAAGCAATCTGCTGCAAGCTGCCCCGATCCAAGGGCTCACCTCTTTGCAAGTGAGACCCGGGCATGTTGCCTGCCTTGGCTTTGGAGGCCCAGGGATCAGTTGGATCTGCATGTGGTTCCTGCCCAAGGACTGACTATACCAGTTAGGGAGGAGGGGGACATCTTATTGAGCTACTTGTTTCCTGGAAAACAGGTGACACCCCTTGGTAAGTGGGGGGCATCCAGCCCTGTGAGAATGCAAGGAATGGCCCCCTCCATGAGCACTTCTTGGGTGAAGTGGCATTTGCTGGGGTCATTCTAGCCCCTGACCTTGTTGCTGCCCTGATGGAAACCCAGAGATCGTGTCGAGGTCCCAGCCTGTGGGTGACCTCGCCTCAGCCCTCCCACAGGAAGAAGCCTGTGTTTGCCCTGTGTTTGCCCTGCAGCCTCAGCTTGGCCTGCTCCTCCCACAGCAGCTGGCCCTGGGAGAAGGGGCCTGGATCTCTGCACCTCTAGCCCTGCTGACCCTTTCTGCCTGGCCATGTTTCCCTCTCCTAGCCTCCAGTTTATCTTTCAGCTCAGGGAGCACCTGCACGGGGTCTCCCTGATTCTCCCCTGCCTGCAATCTAAGCTGGAGTGCCCCTCCTGCTCTGCCCCGGACCCCACCCAGAGCTGCCTCCAGCCCTGTCCTCGGTCAGCCTGTGCCTGATGCCCCTTGCATACCCAGTGCACACTTAATGAGCTTATATATAGAAAAGATTTTAAAAAGGTTGTGAGCTGCTTGCTTCCTTTTCAAAGCCAGGTTTCTGGGATGTCACTTCAGATTGTGTGTCTCTGGGTTTTCATGTCCTCCAGTGCCTGCCCCATGATAGAGGCTCTCCCTCAGTCTGTATCACTCACACTGCCCATCAGAGAAGGCCAAGCCCAGCGTGGTTTCACTGGACCTGAGCGGAGACTGCAGCTGCGTCTTCGGTGCCCTTCTTCAACTGAACTGCCCATGTTTATGAATGGTGGTGAAGTAGTGGCCTCCCAGCTTTTACAATTGTTTCATGGAACATCTTGTCTGGGGGAAGTGGGAGCAAAGCTTGGAAAACTGTCCCTTGAAACATCCGCTAACTGCCAAATGGTGTTAAGGGAAGATGAACGCCCTGTGGAAAGCAGCATGGGTCCCCCACATATGGGATGCATTTTCCTCGAGTCAAAAAGTTTCTGAGGCAAAGAATTCCATAAATACACAATCTGCTTTATTGTGTTCTTCCACTCGATTCAAGAGTGCTACAGGGAATTGAGTATGTGAAAGGTTGGCTTGGGAAGGCCACACCTACGTTTTTATTAGTGTTGGCGTATTTATGGAAACATGTAGAGTACGTGGTTGATTCACTGCCGCACTGTTTTGCTGAGCTCACGTTAAAGGCTTGAGTTGCGTTCAAGGCTGAGTTGTGTCTTTGGAATCCCATCGGAAAGATTTCTTACAATGTCGAATACATCCATTTTTATGGTTATTTCTCTAAGTAGCGGACCTGTTCTTGAAATGCCCTTATCATGGAGAAGGTGAAGAGAGTGCAGCTGAGTGGATCCTCAAGGAGATACTACCTGGAAATGCCTTTTTCAATCACCTTCCAGCTATCCATAGCAACACCACCCAGTCAACATCCTGAGCACGGCTGACTCTGGTACAGTGACCACATGACACACTACTTATCCCAAATGTAAAAACAGATCTGGGAGGCTCCAAGTCTGGATTAAGAATTATAAGCTTGTGTGAAATTTGCATGCAGCACACATATACTTCTTGTTATTCCCTTGCCAACACCAGAGCAACATGCAGTTAACAAATAGATAAGACCCTGGCCAACTGCATGGACAACACATAACAACTTGAGCATTGTACCCCCTCTGGGCAGCACTTCTGTTCACCACCTCTGAGCCACCCCTGGCACAACCTGAAGTCCTCTGAGAAAAGCCATGGACTTGTGTCAAGTGAAGGAAGTATTCCAGCAGAGGCAGGCTGCGAGGCTCCCTCTGGTTGGAAGAAGTGCTTTGTGGAGAGGATGGGGGAGGCTAGGAGTGGGGTGGGGAACTTGGAGCTCAGGCATCGGTTTCATGCCCAGCTAGCTGCTCCCCTGCCCTTCTCTGGCAATACAGCCCATGCTGGCTACAGGGGCCAGGGACCACTGCGGCCTCAGCTCTTTCTCTGTGAGTCCTCCAGTGCATGCTGCTTATCTGAATCACTGATTGGACCCTCCTGAGCTTCAAGCTGCTGTGAGCTTGGGGGATTATTAGGCAACCCTGATTGCTGAGCATGTTAGGACCTCGAGGGAAGGAACAGCCCAATTCCCATGCCCAAGGGGAGTGTGTTACTGCATTTCCCAGCTAAAGCAAAGCCCCTGGGCCGGTAGCTGATAAAGGGAAGAGTTTTAGTTAACTCATGGTCTTGGAAGCAGGAAGTTCCAAACACATGTCCTCAGCTCTCCTCAGATCTCAGGTGGATGGCTTCATGGCAGGTGCAGGGAAGTGCTCACCTCCTAAGACAGATGATCGTCTGCAACTATTTCCTTGTGAAAATGAACCAGAGGGCCAGCATTATGGCACAGAGGGTTACACCATAGCCTGCAATCCAGTATCCATATATGTGTCACTTTGTGTCCTGGCAGTTCTACTTCCTATCCAGCTTGCTGGTGACATACCCTAGTAAAGCAGAAATAAAATGGGCCAAGGAATTGAGCCCTTGCCCTCCACATGGGAGACCCAAATGAAGCTCCTGGCTTTGACCATGCTCAGCTCAGGCTGTTAAAGCCATTTAAGGAGTTAATCAACAGATGGAAAATCTTTCTCTCTTTCTGTCTTACAAATCAATAAATAAACCTTTAAAAAGAAAAGTAGCCAGGTTACCCTGAAAGCCCCCTCCATCTTTTTTGAGGGCAGCACCCCCATGGGACCTCCCATCTCTTAAGGGTCTACCACCATGAACCCTTGGGGAGTCACTCCAACTGTATTGCGACCATAGTTGGGGACCTTGCTGGGAGAAG
Organism: Ochotona princeps; assembly: GCF_030435755.1. NCBI lineage: Eukaryota > Metazoa > Chordata > Mammalia > Lagomorpha > Ochotonidae > Ochotona > Ochotona princeps. Next base: position 61,827,620 of record NC_080844.1, on the reverse strand, counting down.
CATTTGCCTCGGATGCCAGGTTCAAAGGAACAGGTTCGAAGAGAAAAGTCACCTCTGTTCAAGGTGACCCTTAAGCTTTTCTAAGGAGAGCTGTAGTTGGGTGCTGACGCTCTTCTTTCAATGGGACACTGCAGGTCCTCTGGGCTGTTAGCTGGTCACTGCTTCTGTTGAGGAGTAGATGATATAGTTAACTTGTTGTTAGGAGCCATGTTAGGAAAATACATACAAGAACCATTTGCCCTGCTCACATTTGTCTGGGCATTGAGGCAGTCATTCAGACTCAATTGAGTCATTAAGAGAGGATTGTCTGCACTTTTCAAACTGTTATTCGATTTCCTCCCTCAACTCACCCAGCCTCATTCTCATTCCCTCCACGCTTGCCAATCATTGAATGTTTGATGATATTACCATTTAGTAAGCTAACCAAAAGACTTTGTGATAGCGGGGAAATGTTCTGCTTCATTATTCCCACATGTCTTTTGTGTTCTATAATTATTTGTTAGAGGGAATAAAATATTTGGAAAAGAGGACAAAAGAAAAGAAAGCATTAATAGTGGAAATTCTGAGACCTCACATAGATGATACCGATTGGGGAATTAGACGAGTGATTCCACGCAGTTGAAACTGGTCAAGGACAACTTCCTGAAGGGTTTGGAATCTATACTGGTCCGTGCCTGTAGGGTCCAGTTGTGGTGGGTCGCACAGGAGGATGGGATTTGCGGAGAACAAAGACCAAGCAAATGAAGGCAGGAAATACCACGTGGCCCTAGCTGTTTGGGTGGACTACTTAGCTAAGATGGCTGGTGGACTCAGAGAAGAAAAAGTGCTTAGTTAGTCCAAAAGTTTGAAGTAAAATATTCTGTTTCTAGGCTCTTAGTCATCTCTTTATTTTGTATTTCTATCTCTTTCCCCACCTAGCCTTTCTGACTTTCTCAATTTCCAAGTAGAATTCTGTTTCTGGGATCAACCTTGGGTTAGAAATCCATTGATTCAGTGTCCCTGGGTAGTCTTGGGAGGTACTTAGGTGATAAATACTTAAAGTTGGGTTTCTTGATGACTGTTATGAACTGATTTCACTATCTCCATGAACTATGTCAAGTGGGTTTAAAAAGAAACAGGCAATTCAAAGCAGATGAGGCCAAACCAAAGGGAATGTGGTATCTGTGTGTTGTTTTTCAGATTTCTAATATTAGAAGACAATTTAAAAAGAAAAAAATAGGAGAGAAATATTATGACGAAAGGTTGTTGGCGTGGACCGGTGGAATACCTCACGTCCTGAAGATAGCTTAGTGATCGTGGACGTGTAAACTGGCGGGGAAGGCAGTCAAGTTCAGAAGAGGGCCCAGCGTTCTAACGACAGAGCGAGTGTGCCTCAGGAGCACATTGCTCGCGTTGCTATGCAAATTGCGCTCCCGCTAAATTAATAGTTGTCATGTGTTGCGTTTCCTGATTTCTCTTATCCCTTTCTTTTTGGTATCAGAGATTAAGAAAAAAAAGGGCATACTTCTATTATCAGTCAGCTTTTGATGACATGTTTTTTCACTCCTCTTGGCCCTGCTCTAGTTCATTGACACAGACTTAATGGAAAGCAATGATAGTACCATTAAAAAATAATTAGGGACTTAAAATAGCAGGCCCATTCTCAGCCACCATGGTTGCACTGGAGATGGGTTATGATTAGAACTCTCTGTGCAACTGTGAATTATCTTCTTTCTCTTGTTGTAGGGAGAAACACTCATTGATTCTGGATGATATTTTGCCAGCTTAAACTTGTTTGGGGCTGGAGACAAAATTTTTTTGAGATGAAATTTAAAGATGATTTTATTGTGGCATGCTTACTGGTGAATCCCAAGGTCGGTGGGGAGGTTGAACTGCATACCACAGCCAGAAGGGGACATTTTCAGTGCACACCTTAAAAAAAACTAGGGAGCAAGAGTCTCCTTCCTTCCTTCTGGTCTGAGTTCCTATGATGCCTTGGATCATAGTCTTTAGCCACACAGAACATACATGAGGACTAAACATTGTTGGCTTGAATAAGTCATAACTGAGAGAATGAGGAAATGTTACCCCTCATGTCTTACAAAACTAGCAGCTGAATATCCGGGTACTCACAAGCATGGTATCCATTCCAAATGCAGTTCTTATTTTATAGCTGAGAGAGGAGAGGCTTAGTGACCTCCCTTGTCCAGAAGAAGTGTAGTGAGGAAGTGTTTAGCTACCAAACAAAATGCCAAGGTCCCTCCCTATGGACTCAAACAATTAGGACATTCAAAGTTCTAGTCCTCGAGCCAATAGTCTTGAAACCCGTAACAGAAGAGCAGATGTGTCAGTCCAAGGCTTCTGACTGGGAAAGAATCACATCCCAGATCCAAGCAGTTGGCAGGAGGAATGTCATCTTAACGACTGGAGGATCCAACTTATTGCTAAATCAGGCCTTTGGGAGTTGGCTGAAGCCCACCCGTTTAGGGAGACCAACAAGCTATATTTTCTCTCCCAAGTCAAATGTTGGTCTCATGCAAGGCTGGCTTTGTTAATACACCCAGTTAAGGTTTGAACAAGCAGCTGGGCACCCTGTAACCCACTCGAGTCGGTCTGTAAAATTCACCACCACAGCATTGTCAACAGGGCTGGATGAGGTGGCAGACAGCGGACACATTATTTGTCTAGACCCAACCCTGCCTGGCTTTCAATTTCAGGCCTCTTCAGGTAGAGGAGCCAACAAACCCTCACTCCAGTCCTGCCCCCGTTCCACCTTGGGAGAAAAAAGGAAGAGTCCTATTCATGTGAACCCATTGCTGTCCAATAGTCGCAACTCTTCACACCCGTTCTGCTAACCAGGTGAGGGGGAGAGTGTGCTGCAATGTTTTGGAGTCACGGGAGGGTGTGGTTGCTCTCCCCAGATGGTGGCACCCTGATGGGGCAGATTAATGGCACGCAGGGCACACATGCGGTTTCTGGGCCCCTCACAGGGCAGCCCCAGTGTGTATTCTTGAACAGAAATGCTTTCAGTATGTTTAGAATCATTCAGTAATTTAAAATTCCTTACAAAGGACCAGGTTTTTTTTATCCCCAATTTTTGCTTTAGTTTGATTTTTTTTTTTCAACTTCTGAATAAGGTACTTGATAAGGAAATCTAGGTCTGTGGTCTCATTCACACCATTTACAAGCTAGCCTGGTTTTTTCTGCTGAAATCTTTGGAAGAAATCCTCACCGGCAACAATGGAGTCCTGAGCGCCTCTGCATGTCCAGAGCCTGTGCTCACACATCTCCGCTCAGGTCCCTGCACAGGTGCTCCTCAGGATACAGGAACGCAACTACAAAGGCATGGATTCTGAGAGCTCGCCAAGAAGCTGTGGTCCTGTAGAACTCTGAATGCTGACTCTGCATTCATGCCAAAACGCTTATTGCTAAAAGAGGAATCTCCCATACAACCATGCAGAAGCCTATCTCCCAGTAAAACAATACACCTCGTTTCTGGCAAAGGCTTCTCTTTACAAGAGCCAGGATGGTACTTCTGTATTTCTGCTTGTTCGTGTAAAATTGGGCACTGCTTAAACTGGGTGCAGCCACCACACCTGTTTGATGGGTCTTTGGAACACAAAAGCCCTAAAGCGACCCAGCTTTGCAGAGAGCTGTCAAAACACTTTGAGCAAGTCTATGCCTCAGACTCTATCCTTCACAAAATTGGACAGTTGGTATTTTTCTGGGCTACTTTTAGAATAATGTTTTGAGAATAAATGGAAATAAGAGAGGGAGAAATATAAAAAAAAATAATCTCAAAGGTGGCTGTTCTGTGTGTTATAGGATTGCAGGCTTTTTAATAGGTCTAGGTGAAGAGTAATTTTTTAAAGATTTGTCATTTATTTTATTGGAAATGCAGATTTTACAGAGAGAATATGAAAGGGGGGAGAGAGAGAGAGAGAGAGAGAGAGAGAGAATGAGAATGAGAATCTTCCATCTAATGGTTTATCTCTATAATGGCCGCAGTGGTCAGAGCTGAGCCCGTTCAAAGCCATGTGGGTCTCCCACATGGGTTTAGGGTCCCAAGGCTTTGGACCATCTTCCATTGTTTTCCCAAACCAAAAGCAGGGAGATGGATCAGAAGTGTAGCAATCAGTACATGAACCATTGGCCATATGGGATGCTGGCACTTGCAGGCAGAGGATTAGTCAGTTGAACCATTGTGCTATCCCTGAGAAGTAACTTTTTAAAACTCGTCTTAGGAAGGGAGTGGTCTCACATCTCTTGCCCTGCCCCAATATAGGTGATTATCACAACCCACAGGGTAACTCTGATGCCTAAAACCCTGAATTTTCTGGTAAATAAAGCCCTCCATGAATGTGTTTCCACAGCTAGGGGAGGGGTGTCAGGGTCTTGGCTTCCTGTGCTTGGGATGTGGCCAGGACAGGGGAGAAAGATGGACCCTTCCTTCCAACATCTTCTCTTTTCTTTGCCCCTCTCTCCCCTCATAAAACAAATGGGACTCCAAATGAGTGTCTTTTTTAAAAAAATGTATTTTACTTAAACGTCAGAGTTACAGAGGGAGTTGGAGAGAGAGAGAGTCTTTCATCTGCTGTTGCACTCCCCAAATTTCCCTGATGACCAGAGCTGGACCTGTCCAAAGGTGGGAGCTCCCATATGCGTGCAAGTGCCCAAGGACCTGGGCCATTGGGCTGTCCTCTGTTGCATTCCCGGGTCATTAGCAGAGAGCTGGATCAGAAGTGGAGCAGCTGGGACACAAACCACACTCATCTGGGATGACGGAAGCACAGGTGGAGGATTAGCTAGCTGGGCTACTGTACTTGTGATTGTTTAAACTTTAACAATATAGCTGCTGAAATTATTCCTAGAAAACATGACTTGTAGTCTACCTGGCTGATGAATTTGACTCATCATTGCAGAGGAGAATGGACTAAATCGAGCTGTTTGGTTGGAGAATATAGAACTTACTATTCCTTAAAAAGCGATCCCAGGGATCTCAGTGTGAGCCTCTAAGTGCAGCCCTGGAATTAGAGGTGATCTGTGAAAACACCCAGCCAGCAGGTGCTCAAGGAGCGGAAGAGAGTTCGTGTGTAGTGGCCTGGGCTTCAGTAATTGCAAAAACATCCCTGAGCACCAAATTATGGAGAAGAGGAGGTGTTCCAGGAATGGCTGTGCCCACCCATGAAAGAGGAAGATGGACGCATGTTGAAGAATCTCACTATGGTTGTGTGTGGGTGAAAGCTACATGGACAGGATGCAGAACATCCCATAAGAGGGAGATTCACAGGGGAGGGTAGTAAGTGCTTGAGCTGAGCCCAAGTAGAGACTACTGCTTTGCCTAGTATTCTGGAAAGAAAGACAGAGACACACAGGCCTGCCGTTCTGCCTTAACATGCAGGACTGTGCAGAAAGAGGATTTATTTTGGTTTTGTGTTTTGTTTTGGCTTATTTTTATAGATTAAGTTTGGCTGCTAGGAACACCAAGAGTTTTCTTTGTACCTCCCAAGGGAGCACAAAGAAAATGACAAGGGTGTGGACTGCAGTCATGGCTACAAAGAAGTTGAGACATGATTCTATCAAATACATGTGTTCCCTGGCTTGAAATAAGTCATTTTAGCCTTTATTATACCAACAGATGCTACCAGGCAGCCATGGCACAGACAGATGGGGCATGCCAGTGGCCAGCTGGAGGACCACTGAAGGGCCTAACTCCTTTCTTCCCTCCACAATTGGTGCCTAAAGACAAGAACTAACTTATCTTCTTTAGGATCCCAAAAATGGAGTAACTTGGGAGCTTTCTTCCTGAGTGCTGCCTGCCTGCTGGTTTTGGCTTTGCCCGGACTTGGTCATGACCTAGGGGCTGCAGGGCTGGCCCGGAGCTTTGGTTTGTTGACTGGCTGCTTCAAGGGCAGACTGCATTCAGATGCAAGCCAGCCCCTGGTGTTCTCTTGAACCTGGGCACTGAAGCCTCAGAGACTGAAGAGGACTTTGCTCCATCCCATCCCTGCATGGATGAGAAGACTGAAGCCATGGCTCATGGGCAGCAGGGATCTGTGGGTGTTTGTTGGTGTGGGGTCCAGAGCTGATGGCATTGCGCAGGTCCTTCACTCAGGTTCTGTGTAATGAATGAGTGATACCAGTGCAGCTGGACAATCACAGTCCAGGGCAACACAAGGCCCCAAGATGGACAGGCACCTTTACCATATGGGAACAAACTATAGCTTTGGCCATCTGACATCCCAACCCCTTCTCACTCAGCCACCAAGGGAGAAGTACTTGCATTGTTTTAGTGCCAGCTTGATACCAATGTTCTAGAAACTTCCTGTGAGTTATGTGATCTGAGTCCTTAACAACAGAGAAGGTGGGTATTATTATTATTTCCTTGAGTTGGAAATAGACACTCAGAGGTTAAGGAAACCGCTCAGGGCCATTGCTTCCTGGAGAATGGAAGTAGGAGAACCAGGGTCCTAAGCCAACTTTGCTGGGTGAATACTGTTTTCATGTGCGCCCCTCTGCAGGTCAGGGGCCTGATTAGTTCGTGAGGGCTCTTCTGTGTTTAGCTCAGAGTCGGTTCTCCACGAGTCCCTGGGCATGACCCACTGAAGAGCTATGTGTACAACTGCAATCTTACATCAAGTGCAGTGCGGTCAGGGGACAAGGATTCTAAGAGACAAGGATGCTAGCGTCAAGGACCAGATGTCCACAAGTGTTTACACATCACTCAGTGCAAGCTGGGAAGGGTCCTTCACTGCAAAGGCACTGTTCACAATGGAGATGCCCAGAGGGCAGGCAGAAGAAAGGGTCCTCCCGCAGGCCTCTGAGCCCCTCACTGGGAGAGGCGGAGTAACTCTGCTCTTAGCAACAGTCTCTGTTTCAGCTCTTGGTCAGGTGTCCTGGGAAGGGCAGAAGCTGTGACTTCAGACAGAAGCAGTAGTGATTTGCAGTTGCTTCGCCGAGAGCGCCCAGATCCAGTCCTACCCCCGGCACTTCCCACATCATGCGTCTCACCCTTCCCCGTTGAGCACACACGTACTAGGTGTTCTCCTTGCAAGACCTGCCTGCCTCCCAAGCCCTTGGGGTGCCTGAGAAGCTGCCTGACCACAGCGGCCATCACCCAGTCTGCTGAGGACTCACTCCTTGCCTGGACCAGTCAACATGCCTTCCGAGCTTTGAGCCTTACCTCATTTAATCCTGGGAGAAACTCTACAGAAGTAGTAGTATTGTCACCACCATTTTGCAAACAAAGAAAATGAATGCTCGGGGACTTGTCCCCGGTGGATCCAAATGAGATCCTTCAATGTGAGGTTCTGCAGCTCTCTAAGAGCTGCTTCTCTCTAAATATTGCATCAAATGCAGCAACAAAGCAGCCACCTTTTCTGTGCCTCTTGCGTTTCTCCGGGTCACCACATAAACTTTTCACTCTTGGAAGGCAAGCTTGAAAGCGGGTAGGAGCAGAGCTCTTGTTTGTTATTTAAGCAACAGTTTCTGCGATGACTTTCATATGAGCCTTATCAGTGTCAAACCAGAGTTTACCAACACTTGGCTAACTTCTAAACAGGCTCCCACACGCTTGCCCTCGTGCTTACACAAAGAGACACATGTAAACATGTCAAGACATTTCTGGTGGGCAATTAATTTCTTTCCTTTGGGAAAATATTCCATTGATGATAATAATGAGGCAATGCATATTTTGGAGATAAATAATATTAAAATGGCCTCGTTCAGGAATTTTCATGTTTAGCAGTTGTCGTTTAGCGTCTGCCCACTTAGAGATCTGTTTTCCAGCATCTCCATGAGGAATGTGCTCAGGAATTTGAGAGGAAGAAGGGACCTAAACATGAGGGTTTTTTGGTTTATTTGGAAATTCCGTGACTTCTGGAGAGCTAACTTTTTTTTATGTTCTTTGATTTTTGTGTCAGACATGCTGTGCTTCCTACCTATCTCCACGGCCATTTGCTGCTTCCTTTCTGATTCTTTCTAGTTTCTTCTTCTCCCTTTCTGGACAGGAAAGAGACCAAGAGGGTGCCTAGTGTTGCAGGCGGGAAGGAAAGCATGGTTTTCAGGGTCTTAGCATCTGTGTGTCCTCCCTGTCTGTCGCTGAGTCTCTTTGTTCCTTCCAGGAGAAAAGTCCGATGTCATCAAGGCTTATTTTTCCCCAACTACATTAAGATAACATCGTTTCTTGGCTGAATACCCCACAGCATTTTGAATATATGCTTCAAGAATGAGACCAACAAGTTCAAACTATGTCTGTTGTCCAAAACAATCATCCTCTTTTACTTTAAGCTTTATTTAAAGGCAGAGTGACAGAGAGAAGGGGAGACAGAGACAGCTTTCATTCATTGACTCACTCCCAGATGGCTTCAATGGCCAAAGCTGGGACTATCTGAAGTCATGAGCTGTTTCCTGGTCTCCCACGTAGGTACAGGGGTCCAAGCACTTGGTCAATCCTCTACTGTTTTTCCAGGCACATTAGCAGGAATCTGAATCAAAAGTGGAGCAGCTCGGACTCAAACCAACTCCCATGTGTGATGCTGGTGTTGAAAGGCTTAACCTGCTCAGTCTCTTTAAAAAACCAAACAAACCAAACAAACAAACAAACCACTCCTCTCTGATTTTACAAGGAAAACCATTCAGCTATTTACTATTTTCTTTACTTTGAAGTTTCTTCACGGGACTCAGTTTGACCAAATGAGATATGAGTGGCAGAACAGAAAACATTTCTACCTTCTTTGCCCCCTCTGCAATGGCAACCAGCAACATTTCTGTAGATGACAACTCCACCATCCAGGATGAGGTATGTAGATTTGGATAGCACCGGGTGTCCATCTGCAGGGAATTCCTTGCTGGGTCAGAGTTGCTCATTGAGGCTATTTTCTATTCCAAACTCACAGTCCTTATGAACTTTGAAGCTGGAAGTGAGCTTTGAGATCAGGCCACATGGTGTCTCTTAGCATGCTTTCTGATCTGTACTCAATGATCCAGGTGCACATGTGTCCCTACCTCTTCCTAGCTAGGCAAACTTTATTCACCAAATCATCCCCTGGAAATCCAGTACTCTAATGGAGAAGCAGAGCAAGCAGCAAGAACCTCGGCCTATTTCACGGCAGTTCTGTGCAACCTCCAAGTCAAAGCAAAGCAGTACTTGTAGAAGTATGGTCGAGCTCTCTGGATATGGCCAGCTGAGTCTTCATTCTGGACTATGAAGGCGCGCTCAGGCCGGCCAGTGCTTGGTCACGGGGGTGGGTGGTCTGAGGGTTGGGTAGATGATGTACTAGTTTGGATAGGGTCAGGGAGGATGGCGCCGCATTGGGTAGAAACAACTGTTTCTGAACTTGGGGATCAGAGGTTGCGTACCTGCTGTAAATGCTACCTGCAAACAAGTTTGCTTCTCTAAACACATGCTCTTCGTCTCACCATCGCCATGCAAAATGCCCTTTTTGGTTGACTGAACCTTTGTAAGTGATGTCTGGGAAACATTGAGGCTGCCCGGTCAAGGGCGGGGGGCTCCTGCACCTTTCTGCTAAGTTGGTTCAGTGGTTCACCTCTGAGCAGATTCCAGCCCCAGGAATCTATCATGCTGGACAGTGGTGGGGCAAGGAAGAATCTGCCAACTTTCAAAGATCTGTCTTTCCTAGTAGATGGATTGTATTCTCTTGGACCTATTTCTATGACTTTCTGTTAAGTCAATCTTTTGGAGTTGGATCAGGGAGGAAAAGAAACATGGCCTTTTAATTGTCATGTGGTTTTTTTTAAAGTTTAACATTTCCCTCAGTCTTTTAAAGATGTATTTGTTTATTTGAAAGGTAGAATTTTGGAGAGAGAAAGGAAGAAATAGATCTTCCATCCATCAGTTCTGTTCCCAAATGGTTGCAATGGCTGGAGTTGGACTAGTTGATAGCCAGGAGCCAAGAGCTTCTTCCAGTTCTCCCGTGTGAGTCAGGGGCCCAAGCGCATCCTCTACTGCTCACCCAGGCATGACAGCTAGAAGGAAAGTGGAGCATCCAGGCCTCACAACGATACCCGAGTGAGATGCCAGCACCATGGGTATTGGCTTTACTGCTATGTCTAAGCAGCGGCCCCTACTCTTTCCATTTCCATATACTTGGCATTGCATGGATTCAGAATCGCACAGTTCTTCCCTTGAGTCTTTCTTCCTGCCTCTTCTCCACCTCTCTGGGTGCTCTTGCCCCCTCTCTCATGACCCTTCTTCTCTGCTGATCTGGCCTTTCCTTAAGAATGATGTCCACTGGACATGTTCTGAAACAGGATTCAGTGGCGTCTCCCATTGCTGTAAAAGACTGCTCCTCAGAGCTGTCAGGATGGGTCTCCTGGAGCGCCCTGGTCCAGGGTGTTGGGCTGCAGCTAACAAGTTGGCCACAGCACTGGGAGAGACCCTGGCTCCGCCTAGAGTTGCCCCTAGCCAGCCCACCAGTATAGTTTATCTTGAAGAAGATTACAGACTCCCTGGCTTTGGGGGCTGGCTTGTTTTCTGTGCCAAAGGGCCTGGCAGATCAAAGCAGACACTGCTCCACATGGCTGGTGGCTTATCTCCTGCCTGTCCCACGACCACTGACCTCCCAATTAAGGTTTTACCAACAATTTCTCTTTGTGGAGGAAACGTTCCAAGGCTTGGGAGGGGGGCCAGTTTACACTACCAAATCTTGGGCTCTGACCTTGTTGGCTCTGCAGCCTGCCGTGCAATTAGGCGACAGCCTTCTGTTCCCTTACAATCAAACAAATGTGATTTTTTTTAACCAAAAATATCTCCAACTGTCTAAAAGCATTCTCTTTTTCAGATCTAATGAGGTGACAGTGGAATTTGTTAGAGTATGACTTTATCAAGCTTTAATGCTAGCTCTCCTCCCAAGTCCAGAGCCCCATGGCTTGTCCAAAGTGATGCTAAGAATCCAAAGACCAGAGTGATTGATGTGTCTTGGTACATTCTTTTGCTTTCTCTGGGAGACCTGCCCCCTCACCCCCTATAACATTTCAGCCTCGTTGGAGTTCCAGTCAAAACATGGCCTGTTGGTTTGCAAGTTTTCAGCTAATTAAATGGAAGCCTACAATATTATGTTGTGTCCTGGAAATTCTCCTGAAAGATGTGAGCTATCTAGAAAGACCTCTGAAGACATGAATTATGAATGAATCATTTTTTAAAGTGATGGATAAATTCCTTTCACTGAATGTCTGAGCCCTTGGCCCTGGAAGATACTATGGATATACACAGCTTGTCTGTCCTCCTGAGAAGCCTGTGTGATAATTAGAAAGAACGCGATATGGAAAGGCTGATTCATTCAGTGTTAGACCTTTGCAACAGACCACACAGCTCAAGCTCTGGGTCAGAGGGACTTGGGTTCAAATCCCAGTTTTGCACATTATTGTGTGTGTGCTTTCAGAGGACTGTGGCACAACTGAGCTCTGGCTTCTTTGTGAATTACGTGAGGAGAAGGATGCTTCCCCTGGGCCATGGGGTTGTGGTGACATTCAAGAGGCAAAATGGGTTCAAACGTACAGTTCAGGGTGACACACAAGGCTCATAGTCACAGGAGGAGAAGTTTTACTGCTTCAGTGTCACTGAGAAAATTTTGGAAAGTGGGCTATAAAAGATTTCCCTGAAAATAGGCAGGCAGGGAGGGCTTCCTGGAGCAGAAGCTGCTAGAACAGGCACTGAGCCCAGAGGGGCCGCTTGTTGGCCATTCATTGGCTACCACTGGCTGAATGACTCCTCTGCTTGCATAGCTTGCTGAGAGCGACTGGGGAGCTGCGAAGTCCGGGCTGTATCTGTTACCGATGAGGGTCAGTTGTCATTTCCACCCCCAAATCCATGCGTCATGGAGCTGAAGCTTGGAATTTCAAATGACATGGGGCTTAAACTCTACTTAAGCCTTTTGATTTAAGACTTACTCAGAAAAGGAGGGTCCTGAAGTCCCCCACGGCAAGATAATACCTCTGCACCCTCTTTGGGATCAGTTACCTTTGAAAAGCAATTCTTGATCTGGCTTCGCACAACCTCATCAGTGACAAATAGTTTAAAGCAAAGAATCCTAAACCATCAACACTTGCAAGAAGAGAATCCACAGCCACATTTGCATCCCCGGGGTAGAGTGACTGGCGTCCTGGGAGGGTCCCCCTTCCCTGCAGTTCAGTGATGTCTTCTGCGGCTCCAGCTCCATCAGGAAAAGCGCTTACTTCCTCCACCTCTAGGGGAGCACGTCCATTTCCACTTTGCAGGAATTTTAAAGACAAACATGCTTCTAAGGCAGTATCTGGGAGGCTTTCATCTTTTGGCTTGTGGATCAAAGATGTACCACAACTAACGGTGCATCTGTTCGTAGATTGATACGGAAGCATTTTCCTTGAAAATAACAAGATGTTACAGGAAATATCACATGGACAGGATCAGTAAAGGATTTTTCAATTTTGGTGAAAAAAAAATGAATTTCAGCTTTGGAGACCTGAAAATGCTCAGAGAATTTCTAAAGGAAGAGCGAAGGGTCTGCCACCCTCCTAGAAGCGCTCTGCTCTCTCTCTTTTAAAAAAAAAGACTCATTTTCTTTATTTGAAAGGCAGAGTAACAGAGACAGAGTGTCTTTCATGTCAGTTCACTCCCCAAATAGCTGCCGTAGTCAGGAACTTGGAATTCCAGCTAGGTCTCCCATGTGGATGGCAGGGGTCTATTTGTGCCTTCGTCCCCTTCCTTCCCAGGAGGAGAAGCTGGATTGGAAATGAAGTAGCTGGGTTTCAACTAGCACTTTGATATGCGATACCAGCATTGCAAGTGGCAGCTTAACCCACTGCACCAGCACACCAGGTCCACAATGCCCAAACTTACTCCAGCAGAAAGTTTAAAAGCCCGTCGTAGTTAGCATTATGTGATAGACACTTCAGTGTGGCATCCGGGTAAAGGATGTAGTGTTGCGGAAGGAAAACGGGGCTGCCGTCGCCATCTAAGGTGGATATCCCTCTCCTCTCTCTCTCTCTCTCTCTCTCTCTGCTTCTATGAAGACAGTGAGCTAAAGTACCCTGGGCCATGTGTAGAACTGACACTTGATGACCATAATATTGAACACTCCCCCTGAACTCCTACAGTAAAATTCATGGCCTCCGGACTTGAACCTGGTCTACCTTCCTGTCTTCCTCTGACCAGTCAATGGTGACAGAAGTCATGTACATTCTGGAGACTGGGTCTCAAGGAGCCATGGGGGGAAGCTGGGTCAGATCAATGAATAATGAGAGACTTCACGGAGAGCACGGCCTAGGTGGCAGCAAGGTCCCGAGACCCTCCAGTCCCAGCCAAGCCCCCTACAGCAGTGAGCCTGACCAGACCAGCAGACTTCCCTCTCAACCCCATAGTCCTGAGAAAAAATGCCTTGTGGTACTAGTCACTAGTCCACGAGTCCAGTCTGACTCAGAACATGTTTTGTAAAGTTTTATTGGCACAATACCTCCACCACTACCCCACTCACTCACTGCGGCTTCTCTTCACATCAGAGACTGATGTGGCCGTGGAAGGCAGTGAGTTCTACTCCAGCCTTTCACCACATACTGAGGCAAGCATCTGAGGGCAGACGCATGTAAGGAGCCCAACGTCGAAGAATATAAAGAAAGCAAAGAAGCATACAAGCACAAACACGGGCTGCCCATGCAGAGCGCTCCTCGCCTTGAGTGGGCAGCCCATGTTTGTGCATATAGTATTTGCTTTGCATGCGCCAGGATCCCCTCTGGGTGCTGGTTTGCATCCCTACTGCTCCACTTCCCATCTAGCTCCCTGCCTGTGGCCTGGGAAAGCAGCGAAACACGAAGCCTTAGGAACCTGCACCAGTGTGGGAGACCTGGAAGAAGTTCCAGGATCCTGGCTTTGGATCAGCTCAGCTCCAGCCATTGCAGCCACTTGGGAGTGAACCAGCGGAGGGAAAAAAAGATCTTTCTCTGTCTCTCCTCTCTGTAAATCTGCCTTTCCAATAATAAATATTCAAAAACAAACAAACAAACTGATTGGAGGAAGTCCATCCTTACTGCTTCACTCCATCTACAAGGAACTATTCAGTATTCATCTCATTCAATGCCTTCACGTTCGGGGGAACATTTGCCCAAATAGCTGGGCACCGAATGGCCCAGGCAAGTGGACACATGAAATGAACCACCATGTTTTAGTGTCTGAAGACGAGGTGTGAGGCAGGCATTATGGACTGCTGGTTGGCACACCAACATCCCAAATCAGAAGGCTTGGGTTTGAGTGATAGCTCTGCTTTAGATCCAGCTTCTGGCTGACACACACCTGTGAAGGGAGCGCGTGGTTGTGCAAATATTTGGGTCCTTGTCTCCCGTATAAGAGATTCAGGTTGAGTCCTGGGCTCCCATCTTTGGCCTGCTCCAGCCCTGGCTGTTGCAAGCAATTTGAAAGTGAACTAGTATAGAGACTTTTCGATCTCTCTGCCTCTCTTGTGGTTGCTCTGCCTTTCAAATAAGTAAATAAGTAAACTTAAAGGTGAAGTGTATCAGGAAGATAAATTTGAAATGGGGGGCAGGGGTGGTGCCTTGGCATTGTAGGCTAAGCCTCTGCCTGTGGCGCCAGCTTCCCATATGGTTGCTGGTTCATGTCCCAGCTGTTCCACTTCTGATCCAAATCCCTGCTTATGGACTGTGAAAGCAGTGGAGGATGGCTCAAGTCCTTGGGCCCCTGCATCCATGGGGGAGACGTAGAAGAAGCTCCTGGCTTTGGATCAGTTCAGCTCCAGCTGTTAAAGACACCAAGGAAGATCTCTCTATCTCTCCCCTCTCTGGAAATCTGCCTTTCAAATAAAAATAAATAAATCTTTTAAAAATACTGGAAATCGGTAGCACTGGCCTTGGACCAGGAAGTGACAGAGGCAGGAAGGATGCTGTCAGCAAGGGTGGGGAAGAAGGTGAAAGAGCTGCGGTTAGAGATGGAGCAGTGGGGGAGTGATGGTCTGAGCCGCCCTTGGTGACTGAGAACCTAGAACACCACCTAAGGACATCTCCAGCCAGAGCGCTCAAAGTGCCAACTGGCTTCTGGCCTCCTGCCTGCACGTGAGACAGATACACTTCACAAGAAACTATTTGGTTTATAAGCAAGATTTTGAGAAAATACAAAAGGCCTAGGACATACTTGATTAAGAAATAAGACAAACATCGTCCCCACCCAGCCAGTAGGAAGTAATCCTCCAAGTGAAACACAGCCTGGGGTTAAACATTCCATCTAGGGTGTGGTCACCAGCTCCCTTGCTAAGAGCTCAGAGGGATTTCAGCTGGTGCCTAGTGGCTCCTCCTGAGCAGACAAAGGAGCCTTGAAGGCTGCTGGTGGGGTTGCCCACAGGTCGGGAGAGACCTGTGTGAGAAAGAGAGTACATGTGCTTCTGTGGGTATAGACTGCACCCGGACAGGGTCAGGGGACAGCCACCCACCCGGTCAGGGTCATGGGGCAGTCACCCACCCGGTCAGGGTCCGGGGACAGCCACAGCTCAGAGTTGAGGGACAGCAACCCACCCGATCAGAGTCAGGGTGCTCAGAGTCAAGGGACAGCCACCAGTTAGTCAGTCCGAGGACAGCCACCCACTCGGTCAGGGTCAGGGGCCAGCCAACCACCGGGTCAGGGTCAGGGGCCAGCTGGCGAGCTTTAAGACCATGGGAGTGATGCAGACACTCTCAGGTGAGGCCGAGGTGAGGCGCACGTCTGGACCCCTACCATGCTATGTATGGGAACAGGCAGAGAAAGCCATTTCATCGCAAAGGTAGATTCCTCTGTTAAAAATGTATCTATTCTCAGTTTATTTGAAAAGCAGAGAGGTACATGGGAGAGACCTCTGTCTGCCGTTTCACTCCCCAAATGCCCACGAGAGCCAGAGCTGAGCCAGGGGTCAGCTGGAGACCACGTGAAGGTGAGACAAGGGAACAACCACTGTTGGCAATCCACTCAACGTGAGATGCAGGACCCTGCGGTTGCACGTGTTCATATTGTGTGCGTTTTGTTATGTAACCAAAAACAACGGATAGCATTCCCCCTGAACTATGTGAATTGCTTATACTTATTCACAAGTGAAGAGAAGTGAGGAAGGATAGAACACTCACATTTGTCAACTGTGGAAAAATCGGTGGTGCATGCAGCTTTTAATGTAACCCTCTTTCTTCTGTGAAAATTGACCATAGTATCATGTACTGTGCCAACCTGAGTGCCAATACAGGGTTACGGAAAGACACGGGGATCCAGCAGCTAACTAGAACACTGGTTTATTTTTTTATTGATGATACACTCACATGTTTATTATTAATAAATCTTTCCAGGCTCTTTTCTCCCAAAGTAAATCCAGGATTTCTATCCCCAAACTACATGGGACAACCTGGAGAGAAATATTTAACTCATAAAACACCGTGTAGCTGCCTTCGCTGGGAAGAAAAACATTAGTCAGCTGTAACAACTGCACTGCAACAGAGGGGAAGAGGAGTTGGAAGTCCCTGTTGAAAGTGCGACTGACCGCAAAGGCTTGCTACTAGAAAATTAGAGTTTGACGTTTGAACAAAACTCCCCACAAATGAATAGAGCCTTCCTCCTCTCATTGAGAAAAGAAACAATTGATACGAGCAGTGATGAATTTCCTTGTCAGGACATTTTAACAGAATGAGGGCACACGGAAGCCATAGGGACATCCAGCTGGCTCCTAGGGTTTCGTGTGTGTGCTGGCTTCCTGCCCATGCTGGAACTTAATGTGAGTCATTGTGGTTTGTGCCTCTGTTACTGTGTGTAAGAAGATACAACTTGTCCCCCCAGGACCTGACTCACTTTAACGTGTGGCTGTTGCTGGCATTGATTGCTCACGGAGAACTCCAGCAGGAAATGCTGCTACAAGATTCTGCAGGCATTACTCACTCCTTCTTAGGGTTCCCAATGCAGTTTCACCGCTTGCCGAGAGACCCTGGGCAAGTTCCAGGAGCTTTCTGAACCTCAGTGCCACCTGCTTAGGATGGATTCGAAGACTACAAGTAAGGCAGGTACGAGCCCTCAGAGGATGCTGGTGCTCCCTGGAACTTCTAGGGGATTTCAGAAGAGTTCTTCAAGTTGATACCCAAAAAGAACTCCTGCTTGCACATGGTGAGGGTCTGTTCAATGAAATCGGTAAAACTAGAAGCTGTTGCAGTCAAGGCATCCCAGAACTCCGGGTTTGTCTTTAGTTGGATAAGTGGGGCACGGGGTCAAAAATATGTCCCCTCCTTTCAACAACCAAGACTCAAAATACAGTATGCCATGGGTTGCAGGCAGTGCACACACACAGATGCCTGCAGGGCGTACCGCATTAACATCCCAAGTTACACACAAGCGCACACAGGCAAGTAAGAAGAGAGATGAGCAAACTGCCCTGACGTGGCCCAGGACAGCTTCTGTTGCAAACTGGATGCTTGGGCAGGCGGGGTGCAGTGCTGGGGAAGCTCTGTGCCCCAGGGGGCAGGCATGTGACCTCCTGTTTCTGAGGTCAGGATCTCCAGCAGGTGAGGGGAGACCTCTTAGGCACGCTCTGGTTCTGGAGCCATTTCATTTGCAGGGCCTCAAGGTTCCCAACCGTCCTTCAGCTGAGCCTCTGGTGTTCTCTGCTGCGGTCCATGGCCAGACCGCAAGAACCACAGGCTGGGGAGCCTAACCCTGAGTTCTCCCATAGCGAGCTCGTTAATGACATTAACTCTGGGTGGTAACCACCACTTCCACAGATGACATAAAGGCAGCAGACTACAAAAGGAAATGATGCAGTATTGATCGTAAAGATGAACAGTGTTTCTTGAGGCTTCCTCGATGGGTCATTTATATGACAGGTCTCCAGGAAGCTCAGGACAATGTGTGTTATGAAAAACACATGCGGGGATTTCAAGATTCCATGAAATAAACCAGCCTTTTAATTTCACTCTTATAAAAATCTTAAAATTCCTCTCATATGTATGTTATTGATTTTTCAACCTATTTTTATTTTCAACATATATTATTGAGTGTTCCTCTCATATGTATTATTGGTTTTCAACATATTTTTATTTTTTATTTTCAACATATTCGTTAATGTATTTCTCATTGTTGGTCTTGACACACCACACACACACACACACACACACACACACACACACACACACACACACACACACACCCCACAATGAAAACAGTGCAAATGCTCTGCCTTCACAAGAGTGCCACACACCAAGCGTCCCCTAGAGGAAGTAAGAGGAAATGCAGACCCCAAGGCCATTTCTGGCCATTGCTGGCCGAGTCTGTGTGGGACCCCGCAGGAACTCCCTTCTTTGCTTTCCTTACAAAGCACAGGTGCTGGCTCCCCTATCAAGTATGCACGTGCAGGAGGAGCAGGAATCCTGTCCTGAAAGCACCTGGCTCTGTTTCTGAGGGAGATACAAGCTGGCAGATACAAGGCTAAACATCTGGTAGAACAGGCAGCTGGGATGGGAGAAGAGCAAAGTTAACATGCCAATCTACATCTCCCTTAAACTACCCGAAGTCGGTGAATGAGCTAGCAGGCTTAATTCACACAAGAAATAGACTGCTGGTGGTGGCAGAGGTGGGATTGGAACTGCATCCATCTGACCCAGTGCCTGGCGTTCTGAGGTCATTGTTTTTTCCTGCACGGATGCTGGTACTCTTCCCATCTCCTCAGGTAGCATGTCCTACTGTCTTCCATGATGACAGAGAATTCTGCACCCGTGGAGCCCCTGAGACAGCAGAGAGAGAAAGAGGCCTGTCCAGGTCTTGGCTTACTGGGAGATGAGCCCATGGCCATGTGTGGGAGCACTGCTTGGTGGAAATGTGGCTTCTCACCTCTGTACTTGCCTTTGTCAAAACCAGGAGTGGGTGGCCCACATCTTCAAGGATGTTCCATGGGCCTCCTTGTCTAGCCACAAACCAGGACATGGTTTAGCCCAGCCCAGAAACCTCTGCCCCATCTCCCTGTCCCACAGTAGGAATCTGTCCAGTGGCACTGAGATGTGCCTGGTCCCTGCTCTGCCGCTTCCCTGAGGACCCAGATGCCATTGAAAAAGGAGATCAGAAAATAGGAGTATTCCTGGGGAGCCATCCAGGGTCTGCCTGTGCCTCGGCTCAGCATGTGTGGCCCTGAAAGAAAGATGTTTGTATTGTGATAGAAACAGCCACAAAGCAGAGTAACCATGGAGAGGCCCCTGGGTCAGACGGGAGGGTTCCTGTATGGTGCGCGTCCCTCTTTCCATCTGTTTTTCGGAAAGCTTCCCATGCGACTAGGGATTGAGTAAGTAGTAAAATGAAGGGTCTGAATGAGGAAAATGCTAATTCAGATCTTTCTAATTAAACAGTGTTAAACACCCATTGTGTATAGAAGTGTGTACGTTGTGAGAAAGAAATGGGAGACTCCTGAAGAGTGACGTGCAGAAAGAACTGTAATGTGAGAGCTCGAAGGCAGGAGGGTGGATCCTGGCTCATCTCCGAGACAGCGGAGTCCTAAAAGCCTCCTGGGGTGGACAGTGCTCGGCCAACACCTGTCAGGGCCAATTCATGTGTCGGAACTCAGGGTCTCTTCATAGGCACCGGCTCTCCTGCCTCGTACACCTGCTGCCCCACCGTGGCCCTAGGTTGTATTGGGGGTTAAATGAAAAAGGATGGTTGTATTTCTCTCATTCATTCGCTCAGTAGATGCTTGTCGTAGGCCTGCCACGTGCTCTGCACCATTCGAAGCTGGGCGGCTGGTACTGGCAGATGAGACAGGCAAGATCCTTGTTCTTGTCAGACTCCTCCATCAACTGGAGGGATGTAGATTGTGAGCAGTGAGGTAAAAGGGAAGCTGGGTAGGATGATGGGAGAGCACAAGGCATGGCCTTGGGGGTGGGATCTTTATCAGGGCGACGTTGGCACAGCTCAGGCTGGCTCCTGCTGACACTAAGGAAGAGGGGTGCTCTGTCAGGTGCCTTGTGATTCTGATAGCTGCCATGTGGAACCACTACAAGCCCACTGGTGCCTCTCCTTGGGTATTTTGGTCCACTGTGATGGGTCTGTTTCTTCATCTTCAAATGAGGTAATGAGATTGAGAAGCCAATGGATAGGTTGAGGCTTACGCTTTTACACCAGTCTGAACTCCATTTATTAAGGTTCCCTCTGTATAAACCATGACATTTCTCAAGTGAGCAGCACCTGTGCGTGCATGCGTGTGCACACCCACATGTGTGGTATTTCTCGGATCAGCAGAAGTTGCTTTGTGGCCAGAACTCATTCCAGACTGGATGTCACCTGCCTCCTCACGGCACCAGGTCTGCTGCTACTGAGACAGACAGGAACTGAAGAGGTGAGGACATCAAGGGTTTAGGGGATATGGAGACACTTTGCTATCCCCTTGCCCCAGAAGACCCCCAGACTCACCCCTCACAGACCCTCAGCATGACCCTGGGGTCTTGTTTGTGTTGCAGGACTAGAGGGGCACTCTCAGGGATTTGCAAACTTGGGCTCATCCGTCCTTGTCTCGGACCTTATTTATGCCTTCCTGTTATCACAGTGGCCCTGGAAAATACCAGCGTGCGGGCGGCAGCTCTCACTTCCGCTCAGTCGTCCGCGTCTCAGTGGTCATTGCTGATTATGCACAAAGGCTTTCACGCCTGACAGGACCCGGGAAATCGGGTTGTTCAGCAGTTTTACTTTATCGATGCCTGCATTTAACTGTTTCAATCCTGAACAGGGTTTTGCCCACCAAACCCATTGTTTGAAATACAATTTCACATGGAGTCCTGAACTGTAAAATAGACACCAGTGAGTCAGGGACCCAGGACCCCTTCTGAACTCCACCCCAGAGCCCAGGGTGTGGAATGTTCCTGGTTTGTTCAAACACCCCTTATTTACAGAAGGGCTGCACATGTGGCAAGGTGGTAGAAATTGGGTGATGAATCCAGTTGGTGCAAAACCAAAATGCAGCCGTAGAATCAGGAAAATGCTCTGGTGGACAATCCCGAGGTGGGCTGGAAGATGGGTCATCTGGAACAGAGGGGAGCCGGGATCCCCACCACTCTGGGGGCTCCGTGTGCGTTGCCCACAGCACCTGGAGCTGGGAGTGAATTCTCTGACAGCTCAGTAATGCATGCAACCCAGGAGTTCTCACGTGGGTAATGGGTCTTGATATTTGAATTTAACTGCAAGTAATCATTGGGGCACATCTGAGGCAAGGATGATTGGTCTGCTGTTGGCTGTTCCAGGGCCCTCGGTTCCCCACTCCTGGCCTCTCTCACGGACAGGAGCTGATGATCAGCCTCATTGTCCCAACATGGCTTCTTATTGTATTGATAACTACTTTGTAGGGTTTAATCCCAAGAGATCTGGGTGAAACAGCACAGCATGGGGCTGGAGGGCCACAGGGCATACTAGTGACATCAGGGGCAGGCCAGCTGTGTGGCCTTGGGCCAGTTTCTTAACCTCCCTGGACCTTAGGGCTCTCATGTATAAAATGAGGTTGACAAAAGGAGGTCTTAGTTTACAGAGCCCCTGCAAAGAGTAGATGAGGCCGGCCTCGTGAAAGCGGAGAAGCAGCCAGCACGTGCTCTGCTGGGATTTCTGTCTTCCCAGCAGGCAGTGCAAGCTCAGGCTCACATGGTCTTTCCAAAGTGGGCTGGATCGTGCTGGTATCTACCTGCTTGATGGCGTCTTCTGAAGACCTTCAGGGAGAAGCTTACCTGTGGACATTCTATTTATCTTTTTTTTTTATGGCTTTATTGAATTTATTTGAAAGGCAGAGTTACAGAGACAGAGCTCTTCCATTTTCTGGTATGTTCTCCAGAGAGCCCCAACAGTCGGATCTGGCTCAGCCCAAAGCCTGGAGCTGCGTCCTGACCTTCCACATGTGTGCAGGGGCCCAAGCAGAGCAGCCACCCTGCGCTGTTTTCCCAGGTGTGTTAGCAGGGAGCTAGAAGGGAAGTGGAGCAGTCGGGACTTGAACCAGAGCCTATCTGGGATATTGATGTGGTAGGCATGGCTTAATCCACTGTACGCAACACAGCTGGCCTTGAGGAGGGACTTCTATTGCATTCTAAGGAGCCCCAGACCCAAGACTATGACACAAGGAGTCTTAGGAAGTTGTCCAAGGCCCAGCAGCCCACCGGTGTGGGAGCCCGTACGGCCACTCAGTGACCTGCTTCCACCCTGCTCTTGTTGCTTGTTATTTGTTTTTGCTGTGACCCCAAGGTTCATAAGAGAAGAGCAGGTGCTGCTTCGTAGGAGAGTTCTGGACCCCACGGGGGCCCACGTGGCAGCCACAAGCCACAACTCAGAGGACAGAGCCTGGCTTCCGTCCCCAGGGGCCCCAGGCGTGAGTCTCACCTGCCGAGAGGAGCTGTGACACTTGTTTCTCAGGTGTGATTTGCCGACTGTGTCCATCTGCACCTCCTGGCAGTGACCACCTCCTCCCTGTGGGCCAGGAGCTTTCTGCCCTGACCAGGAAGCAGTTTCCTCCTGCACCGAGTGAATGCTGAATCCTGACCCATTGGATGATGTCATACACTCGAGGCTCTACGGTAGCCGTGTGGCTCTGCCGTACGCATGCGTTCCACACTCTACATGCCGTGCGGTACACCAGCGGTCGCAGAGGCAGAAACGAAGACATCACTGGTCAAAATGCATTTTTTCCAGCAGAAGGACTGCAATTGCTCTGATTGTGTAGATAGAGGAGAAAGGGGTACAGGAGCCAGTAGGTGACTGGACAGGGCCATCGGCAGAACTCAGAGTCAATCCTGCCTAACGAGCCCTTGGTAGCTCCCATAGCCATGCTATTGCTCAGGGTTCTGGCACCCAAGACCCACTTCCGGGTTGGGTCCTCTTCACCCCTGGGTCTTAGCGCTCATGCACATGGAGGGTCTGGTTAAGCTGCACTTAGCAAAGAAGCGTCCAGCTGTCCATTGCTCCTGTGCTGACCTCCCCAGCCTCATGCCCATCGCAGAGGCATCAGCTTCCCTCTGCCACGTGAATCACACAGCTATCTTCAGCTGCCAAGACAGCAGGAATCCTTGGGTGCACAAGTATCCGCAGGGTCTTTGTGGAGTGTGGAAAAGCATCCCTGCATAGCTCAGCCCTGCGGTGGGCGTTCTGCTCACTCCCCCGCCAACGGCCCACTCTACGGTTGATTAGGGTAATGAGGCTTACTCAGGCTTCCTCAGCTCCCTCCCCAACTCCTTGGCTCTGTAAGTTAGCCCGCTGTCTATCAGCACTGTCTGGCACCGGAGGCAGCCCCTGTCCTTCCTGTCCCCAGCATCTGGTTGCCTGGAGACCAGGACAGAAGCCGACAGCATCTTGGGTTTCTTTCTAACTCCCCACCAGATCCCTGAAGCAAGCAGTGTTTGTTTGAAACAGAACCTTAGCATTGTGGCAGGCGCCTCAACCTGCCCCTGACGATTGCATCAACCTGCATAAATGTGATGCAGAGATGGTGACTGTCACTGCGGGCTTCGTGTCATGGGTTATCAGTGCGCTAAAGCATAATTAGCAGGGAAGGCTGGAGATGGATTGTTCTGGATGGAGCCAGGACCAGGATGTGTGTGTGTGTGTGTGTGTGTGTGTGTGTGTACACGTGCCTGTGCACTTGTGCTGAACTTGGCAGCTTTGAGAATTGCTGCTTGTTGCCGCCACATGCAAAAAGGAAAAGAACAAACGTGTGTCTTGAAAACGACCCGCTTTCTGACTTTGCCTGACAAAAGCCACATCCTTCAGGGAGATGGCTCCACGACACTGCTTGCCTTCACCTCCAGCTGTGCCTGGAGAGGAACATGGTCCTTTTCTGTCAGAGCTGAAGCAGAGGCAGGCAGCTCTGGAAAAGTCCCACACAGAAGAACTCCCCCATCCCCAGCCTGTGGCTTAACAGGGACAAGGCCAGCCGGAGATTGGGACCAAACCCAGTCTGGTGGTCCCTGAGTGTCCTGGCTCAAGCCCCCTGAATGATGCTTTCCCAGAGCTGAAAGGTTTGGCACCTGTAATGTGTCTGATGTCGGGCTGCATTCTCTCTCTGGCCAAGGCTGCCCTGGGTTCCCCCAAACAGGAGATTTGGCAAGGACTCATCCGTCCAGCTCCCCGCTAAGGAAACCACTCCAGTGATGATGAGCTTGTCTGGCTCCCTGTGGGCATGGTGGCACCCTAAATGTTCTCCCAGTTTAGGAATGAGGCCCAGAAGAGCCAGGCATCCTGGCTGCGGGTGCACAGCTAAAACCTGAGCAATGCAGCTCCCCTCACAAATCATGGGAAATTCTTTCCTTGACTTCCTGATCTTTCAAGGAGATAGTGACTCTGGGCCCGCCAGCCTCTGGGGAAATTCTTATCGCCCAGTGAATAAATTGAAATGGAACTAATAATAGCTAGGTACGTGGCAAGGTCCTGTTGCAGCATCTTCTGACCATTCTTTGGCGCTGAAACACGGACCGTTTCCACTATCTCTGGATCCTTCCTTCTCTGTCCTGTCACTCCCTGGCTTCCCCCGTTTCTGTCTGAGCTGCGTGCTCTTCTGGGGTTTTACCACCATTTCCTGGAACAGTGGTTTTTCTCCTTTCTTAAAGAGCACTTTGGAGACAAAGCCCTTGCAAGAGAAGGAGTCTCAGGATTTCCTCTTGTGGGTGGAAGCAGGGTGGCTGAGCAGCAGGCAGGAAGCCTCAGCCACAGCAGGCACGTGTCTTGGGTTCAAATCCTACCTCTGCTTGCTTTCTCAAGCCTTCGTGACTTGGACACCCTGCTGATCCGCCTGAACTCTGTGGAGTGGAAATGTTTTCAGCTGTGAGTGGTCACAGCCAATGAATGAACTGAGGTCAGAAAGCAGCACGGTGAGTTAGACCACAGCACCATCCTACGCCACGGCGCTAGTTTGAGTCCTAGCTGTTCCACTTCCAACTCAGCTCCCTGCTAACGAGCTTGGGGAAACAGTGGAAGATGACCAGGCTGCTTGGGTCCCTGCCACTGTCTTGGGAGATTTGGATGAAGCTTCTGGCTCCTGCCTTCAGCCTGGCCTAGTGCTGGGGGCTGTGGCCTTTGGGGGAGTTTAGTAGATGAAGATCTGTGTGTGTGTGTGTGTCTCACTCTTTCAAAACAAATCTTAGAATAAATCAATGAACTTACAAGCAGTGAGGCTATGTCTAACAGGGTCGCAGGGGGCACCCACTGTACTGCCGTCTTGATAGCCAGCGTGCAGGTTGCTAAGGCTATGGGATGGGTCAGGACCGGAAACCAGAAGCTTCCAGACTGAAGGGGGAGCTCAGAAGAGGCTCTCCAGATACAAAGAGGGCTTTTCTTCACCATCCTTATCCGAAAGCTCCCACATTCTCTCAGATGTTGAAAGTTCAAACAGTGCTAACTTAGGGGCCAACACCCGCCCGCCCACATCCTGAGTCCAGGGAGACTTGGTACACACAAGGTGTCTCCGACTGCCTGCTGGAAGGCACACAGCATTCTGGATTTCAGTGGAAGAACTTGAACGTGCAGCCTTAAAGGAAAAGGAAAAGAAAAATCCGACTGTTGGCCCCTCCTACTATCCTGCTCATGTAAAGGCAGTAACGGGTGATTGCGTTAAGTGCAAGGAGGCCACGACTGCTAAGCAGCAAATTCTTCTAAAAAATGAAAATCTTTGAGTGTCATCTTTGTCACTGTGGTGATCTTCCCTGCGTGCTCAAGGCAGAGTGGGAAGCATCAATGAGAAATGGGCCCTCCTATCTGATGTCCATTTGGGGCCGACTCCCCGGTGTGCATCAATTCATCCAGACCAGTTCCCCCCAAGACTCCGGCCTCACACAGCAAGGACAAGTATGGGACGCAGACCCCTCTGTACAGGAAGTGCAGGTTCCCAAGGCTCTGAGGAGCCCCAGCCTTCGCTCCTGGTACCCCTGACCACACTGGACACCTTTCTTCCTGCTCCATGCCACTCCGGCTCTTCCCAGGGACCCCACCAAACTGTCTTTGCCGCTATGAGTGCCCCTTCTCTTCCTCTGCCCCAGTCGACACAGCCCAGCAATTGGCTAAAAGGACAACTCATATGCTTTCCTTCTAGGGAAACTTATTTGCATTTTAATGCAAGCTTGTCGGTACCGCCAAGACCACCAGAGACACCTAGCAGACCAGTGCTAATGGTGTGAAGGCAGGTGCCAAGCTCTCACATCTGGGCCCGTAACTAAGCATATGGTTCATTTCATATTAGCCCATCCAACAGCCGGCTGCCACACACAGCATCCTTGGTATATGAACTTACTCAACTAATAGCAGTTGTCCTTAGCGGCAGGAGAAGGAGCCTGGGATGGGCTGGTGATGGTCACAGCTGTGTTTACTGGGGGCTGCACGCTGTCATGAGCATGCTGTCACCTCACTGCCGCTAATCTTCATGGCAAGCCTGTGCACATGCCCAGGCACGACATGTCTCTGCCCAAGCCACACAATGGGACAGGAACCAAAGGACCACTTGGGTTCCTAAGGTTTCGTCTCTCACTTTACCTCACTGTACTCCCTCACTGATCCAGACAGGCCATGCTAGCCTGTGGCAGGAGTGGGGAAGCAGGCATTGCTTGCATTTGCATTTGGATTTGATCTCACCTAGAACCTAACCTGGAAACTTCTCGCCTTACGCCTGCCGTGCAATGGAGCAACCGACAACTTGGGGAAGGGGTCTGTGCTGTGGAGCTGTGAGCTGGGTTCTTAGCCACCCTTTCTGCTGACTCCCTATGCGACTTTTGGCAAGCTCCTTCCCCTCTGAGGGGGAGGGGGCTTTTCTCATGTGACAAATGAAGTCGTTGGCCTGGAAAATTGTTTCAGCACCCGCCCCCCCAGGCTTCTACACAGCCCCCTCCTGCTCCCCCAGGATGAGAACAAGGAGTGGAGCCAGCCTGGCCAGCCTCCCATCTGCCCTCCCAGGGCGCATTGACTCCTGGGGTCTCTGGCACTGCCACAGCTTGACCATATGGGCTGCCCCTCTGTGGCACGGGCTCCGTGACAGGCTGGCAAGCCGACATTCTGGCGTCCCCGAAGGAGGGCCTCAGCCTTCGCCCACGGAGACCTTGCTGTTTGGTCCTCTGCCCTGCGAGCCGGCTGGAGGGTCTCATGCTGGACCCTGACAAGCAGGCGTCTGGCTGCAGCAGCTGCTCCCACCCAGACTGCGGCTTTCTCTGATTGCTTCATTATCTCCAGAGTCAGCCAGCCCAGGGCTGCAGCTTGGGCTGCAATCTGTTAACCCTGCAGCTCCCAAAGGCCCAGCCCTGCTGGAGCCAGTGAGTTAGAGTATTTCTCACCTTGCTTCTTCTTAGGCACAAGGCATAGGAGACCTCCTCCTCTCCGTCTCCTGTTAGACCAGCGATGCTGCTGTCACAGTGCGATGGAGGGCTTGCTCTTGGAGACCAACTCACAGGTGCTGTGTTCATAGGCGCTGCTCTCCTTCTTTCTTTCAGGAGGAGGTGCTCGCTCCAACCCCCTCTCCCTAGAACCCTGCAACAGAAGGCTTGCTAGTGGAATCTGCAGGCTGCTTTGGTGTGCTTCGCAGGTTACTTCCAGGCCTGCACATAGCTGTCCCAAGTCCCAAGTTGGGGCAAGTGGCCCTGCTCTCACAGAACTGGCCTTATTGCTGTGACAGGTACCAAAGGCTCAGTGTGACATCCTGTGCAGAATGAGGACACTTGCTGCTTTGCTGTGCTAGGGGAAGGGCCCTACTTCTTCATCTCCAAATCCTCTTTGTGCCCCGTGGGAAAACAGCTGGAAATGTGTTCCAAAGACTTGGGAATATACTAGTACTTCTGTCTGCAAACGTCTGGCAACACTGGGAAAGTTGCTTTCTCCCTTTATGCAGAGGTGGAGTTCATTTCACCATGATGACATCACAGGACAGTAGAAGAAGAAAGGGAAAGAGGAGGAAAAATAGAAAGTTCTTTCAAGAACATTTGGAGAGGAGACACGCTGAGGCCCTTGTGTGATGCGGCTTAGGGGGCGGCACTGAGCTTTCGCAGGGTGTGGGGCTCACCGGGGCACTGAGCAGCTGTGGCTGGAGTGATTTCTGGACTCTATCAAAGTACAAGGGGCAAAGAATGTCAGAGGTGCCTGGAGCTGCTGCGAGTGCAGAGGCTCCCCTGAGGGGAACCGAACCTGCACAGCCTCATGGCTGCAGCCCTGGCTCATGCAACTTCCGACACTCAGCACCTCGGGGCGCCCTGGAGTAGGGCTCTCGGTGGGATGATGATGATGAGATTAGCGCCCTTTGCTTGACTTCCTGTTGGATTTGTGTTAGCTCCTGTAAGATCAGCACTGCTTGATGACTACAAGGTGTTTTCCCAGGGACAGTTCTGAGAAATCGCTGGAAACAGCCAGCTCCAAGCACCTGCCTTGCCAGTCTGGAAGAGAAACAGGATCTGGGAGCAGTAGCACAGCAGAGGCAGCAGGCTCCTGCCCCAGGAGGTGGAGTTCAAGGAAAGGGGAGAAGGGGAAATGGGTTCCATGACCTCAACAGGTGATGGGGCAGGGATAGAGAAGAGAATGGAGGTAATGGGGAGGCTGGCAGGGTGTAGACCAAGCAATAGTGGGCACCCTGCACCGGGTCTTTGTACAGGAGGTTGAAGAATGGTAGGGAATGTGGCTGTAAGCTCAGGAGCATGGGGAAGGAAGGGCTGGGGGAGGCTGTGTTCAGATACCAACAAGCACGGTGGAAAAGAAGTCTCTGAGATGGGCATAAGGTGAGGTGTGTTGAGATCAGCCAGACGCACAGGTGTGGTGTATTGCAGGGATGGCCTATGGCGCACGCAGCATGATACACTACAATAAGGCATGAGACCCAAGATTTGAAACATCTCACTTGCCCTTTGACCACCAAATGAGGGATCAACAGTTCATGCAAGCTGTACATCATGTATGTTATGCACGTATCTAAAGATTTGTTTTTGAGCCAGAACAGATTTCTCTCTTTAAAATTGCATTTATTCTGTCTTCTCCACCCAGGGAGCAGTAGCCTGTGTGCCACAGCCCCTCACACCCGACAACGTAAGCCTGCTCCAAGTTCACCTCCACTCCCTCCCTGGTCAGGAGTTCCAATGCTTTCACGCATCTCAGGATCAAGTCCTCATCTCAACCAAGTCCATCCACGAGGTCCAGCCCCTGCCTGCTGTCAGTCAGTCCTCCCTCCCTCCCTCCCTCAGGGCAGGGTGTGACAGTTCTTCCTCTGTGCCACTCACCTCACACCCTTAGGGCTGCTACAGACACAGTATTACCTCTCAGCACAGGGGATTACCCATTCAGCAAACACGTAAGTCAAAGCAAAACCACACGGCTCCTCCATGAGAAGTTGGCAATGACTCCCATCCCCCCGGGGACAAGGGCAAGCCTTCCCTGGCCGCCACTCAGGAGAACGCATGCTCATCTTTTCTGCCTCCGTTCAATCCCACCTTTTTCCCTCTTAGCTTTTCTGCTACACTAAGCATCTCACTCATTTTCTTTCTTCCATCTCCTTTGCTCCCTTCTTTCCTTCCTTCCATCCTTCCTTCTTGGGCAGAGTGGTAGAAAGAGGAGAAACACAGAGCTTCTATCTGCTGGTTAACGCCCCAGATGGGGGCAATAACCTAGTCCGGTCCAGGCTGAGGCCAGGAGTCAGGCGCTCCATCTTGGTCTCCTCCAGGAGTGCCAGCGGCCCAAGCACATGGATCCTCTCCAGCTGCCTTCCCACGTGCCTGTCAGGGAGCTGGAGTGGAAACTGAAGCAAGCAGGACTCCAATAGATGCTTAGCTATGGGGTGCTGGCATTGCTATGGCTTACCTGCTGCACCACAGTGCCTGCCCCATCATTTTTCTTGTCCGTTGTCTCGTTGTTTATTCACAGAAAGGTAAACTTCCTCTGCTTGGCTCACCTCTCTCCCAGCATATAGAGCAGGCTTGGGGTAGAGTGGGAGCTCTGTGAACACCTGGCAGGGCACTGCTTAGGATGAAGCCAGCATGGGATAGGTTCCTAGTGTACGAGGGACCAGCAAGCCCTGGACCAGCTCCCATGGTTGGCAGGAGTTACAGTTCTGTCTCCCTGCTGTGATCATGAGAATGCAAAAAGGCATCTCACCTGACCAAGGACAGGGAGAGGAAGGCAGCCCAGCTCCTGGCTCCCCAGCCCAGGAGCAGTGAGAATGGGCCGAGTGTGGCTTATTCCATTGCAAATACCTGCAGGCCTATGTGTGGATCTGCCTTGGAAGGGGCCATGGGGAGCCTGAGAGGGGAGAAGCACGAAGACCCTCTTAACCTCGCTGCAGCCCCCTGCTATCTCCCCCAAAGGCCCAGCACCCAGGTTAGCAGGTGGGATGATTCCCTACCAGGCTGGCAGAGGCAAAAAAAATCCTTCTGTTTGAGCTCAGGCCACATACTCACTGGCTGGCACCTGCTACAAGTATCTACGGGGAGAATGTCACCCAATATTCTCATCCCCTTTTCAATGGGCAGGAAAGCCCTGGGCAGGCTCTTATTAGTGAAAAAAAATGTCTGTGTGCCACAGGCCAGGTTCTCAGTGGACCCAGTATTATCGACCTGCAGAGCCATTCTACACAAGCATTTCTAGATCACACTGACTCCCTTGATGTCCTTGACAAGCAGAGAAACCAAGAGCCAGCCTGCCATGGGTCTCAGCAAGAAAACAGGCCTCGTCCTCTCCAAAGACAGATTTAACCCACAGTTGTGCATTCAAGTGTGGGTGCCAAAAACTTAGGAAAAATCACTTGGACTTTGTAAATCTCTGTTTTGCTTCCCTTTTCTGCCCTTGGAAAAGAACTTCTTAAACCATCAATGAACCTTCTGAAACCTCTGAGTCTCACGTGCCAGGGTCCTCTTTTGCTTCCTAGCCCTCTCCCGCCCTCCTCTCCCCTCCTGCCATGTTGTCATGTCTTATCCTTGGTCTTTTCCACTTTTCTAGGATCTATTCATTGTTATTTCTGCCATTTTCATTACTGTTGAAGTTCACACTGATGTGGGCTCATGGTTAGAAACAATGTAAAAAATCCTACCACTTGGTTTTTTTTTGTAAAAAGCTACACATATGTAGTTTGTTTTTAACATCGATTGTCTATTTAGAGACAGAGTTAGAGAGATATTCCATCTGCTGCTTTACTCCCCAGATGGCCACAGTTGTCAAGGCTGGGCCAAGCCGAAGTCAACAGCTTCTTCTAGATCTTTCTCAGACAGCTGCAGGTGCCCACACACATTGCCATCTTGTGCTGCTTCTCCCCGGGCACTTTTGCAGGGAGTTGCTTGGGAAGTGGAGCAGCTGGGACACAAACTGGCACCCACATGGGGTGCTGGCATCGTAAGTGGTGGTTTCCCCCGTGAATCACTGACCCCATATGTAGTTTTTAAAATACCTTATTTATAGGCTCTCATTACCACTCTCATATCCTTTTTTTTAATTCTTGTTTTTTGAAAAGTGGCCGTAGTGGGAGGAATCATGGGAAAACCCACCCTGCCCCGTTCTGACGGCTATACGTAACACTCCAAGGGACAGCATCAGTGAAATCTGGCTTCGCTCCAAGTTGGGCTTTTTCTTCTAAGAAATCCTTGGTGGTAGGAGGTTTCGCCTCTAGACCCCGGCTTCTTGGTGGAGTTTCCGTGCGGTCCCAGGAACCCTTCCAGCATCTGCCTCCCCTCTGCCCTCAAGCTCCCCTGACCATCTCAGGAGAAGCCTGGCCAGGGAGCTGCCATGAATCTGTCAGTCTGCCTTCCCACTCAACCCGACCCGGAATAGGCCATTTCCTAAGGCTGATGGGAAATCCTCCATTGCTAACGCCTGGCAAGAATTGCCATGGAAACAGAATGAGGACAACCCTTGGTCTACCACTGTCCTATAGCTTCAGAAGACAGGGGGAACATGGCTGCTGCCTCAGCCAGGGCTGCAAGCCTGCGCCCTCGACTGGGCACACCACGTGGACAATGCTAATGCTCAGCAAGATTGCCTATCAGTATACACAAATATCTTGTGCTTTCCTTTTTCTCATTTTTCCTTTGTCTTTTGTTCCTGCCTCTCTTCGGCTCTTAGTACACCATCAATAATCCTAGGTTTTCAAAAGTCAACCTTAACAGGTGCCTGACCCACACACAAAGCAAGGGAATTAAAAATGACACTTGAACACCAGTGTGTTCACTCAACTGGCTAATCCTTCATCTCCAGGCACCAGCATCCCTTATGGGTACCAGTTCATGTCCCAACAGCTCTATTTCTAACCAGCTTCCCTGCTTGTGGCCTGGGAAAACAGCAGAAGATGGCCCAAGTTATTGGGACCCAATACCCCCGTGAGGAACCCAGAGGGAGCTCCTGGTTCCTGGCTCTTGGTCTCAGATTGGCACAGCTCTAACTGTTGTGACCATTTGGTGTGGTGAACCAGTGGATGGAAGATCTTTCTGTCTGTCTCTCCATCTCTCTGCAAATCTGCCTTTCTAAGAAAAAACAAATCTTAAAAGAGAGAGATACAAGTCCAAGTGGTAGAGACCCTCCTGAGATAATCAGAAAGTAGAGTAGAAGCTAAATGTTGCAGGATGCCATAGCAACAGCAGCCGACTCAGGCCCAACTGGCCTGGTGATGTTGTCTGGTGATGTTCCCACTGTTCATCTTCAGATATGTGGACATGAGGACCCAGCGCAGTAGCCTAGCCACTAAAGTCCTTGCCTTGCTACTGCCAATTGGTGCTGGTTCTTGTTCCAGCAGCCCTACGTCCCATCCAGCTCCCTGCTTGTGGCCTGGGAAAGCAGTCAAGGACGGCCCAAAGCCTTGGGACCTTGCACCCACACTGGAGACCCGGAAGAGGCTCCTGGTTTCAGATCGGCTCAGCTCTGGAGGTTGCGGTCGCTTGGGGAGTGAATCATTGGATGGAAGCTCTTCCTCTCTGTCTCTCCTCCTCTCTGTATGTCTGACTTTCTAATGAAAATAAAACAAATCTTTAACACACGTTTTAAAAATAAAAATAATAAATAAAAAAAGAAAAAGAATAACAAGAAAAAAATTTTTAAGTAAGAAAAAAGAAAAACAAGAAGATATGTGGAGGTGAGCGCTGGGAAGGCTCTGATTTGCTTCCAGGTAGTTTGACAAAGAAAAAGGAAAATGATCGAAGTGGAAATGTGGCAAAATTATAATAACATTGAACTTGGGTGATGTACTCAGAAGTCATATTTCTCTCTACTTGGAGTCTGCTAGAAGTTTCCCTAACAAAAACATGGAATGCCAATAGTCCACTGTACTTTACAGGCCTGATTTCTCACAAGTGTTGAAATGGTCTTCACTGAAAGTCAGCCAGCTCTTCCATCCATCTCAGCCCCGCACGCAGGCCCCGGAGTCCCTGCCCACAAGGAGACCTCTCCCTCCCCCAGTGCAATCAGTGGGCCAAGGGCCAAGGTGACCCTCCACTGCCCCTCCAGGGCCGGGCCTGGGCACATCAGCTCTCTCTGTTGATTCTCGGGCTTAGCACTCCCTACACCTTCTCTAATTCAACACTCAAAAATGTGCTATTCACACAGAAAGGGTTTTTTCTTTAACTGAAGTTCACACACAAGGGCCTGTGAAAGTCACCCACTTCCCTCAGCCCTCCTTTGTTCCCGTTGCTAGGCGTTCCAAGGCTTATGAGAACAATATTTACTCTTATTCATTTTATTTGCCCTTGTATTTGAAGAGTCTGGGCAGAGCCCCACTTGCTGGGGCTGGAGATTTGCTAAGGGAGAAAATGCTGGTGTAGCAGTTTGTCGGTGCTTGTCTCTGGGTGACAGGCTCATCCCACACCAGTTCAAGGCCCTGAATCGGTGCTTGAATCTCTGCCTGTGGGACTCCCAGGACAGTCAAGGAAGCCTCAGAAACCCACAAGAAAGGTCCACCACCTTCCTTGACAGTCACCCTGAGGGTTAACTTTGCACGACGGTGGTAACAGTTCAGAAGTGCAATGCAGAGGCTGCCCACCCCCCATGCCTTCCACGGTAGCTTGGCATTGGGCCATAGAGCCACCTTGACTTCAGCTCCTCAGCAGTGAGCACGAGGACCTGGGTGGGGAGGCAGAGCAGACACAAGACAGAGAAGACCTAAGAAGCCTGCTAAGAGGTCTCCGTGGAAAGGTAGAGAATCAGTTACAGTCCCTGGTGTAGACCACCATCACGTGCATTTAGGAAACAGTGTGGACAGAGGTCACAAAGAAGCTCCGAGTAACCATCAGGAAATATTCCAGGGGACCGGGGTCTGGGGGGGGGTTTGATCATAGAAAGGAAGATCTTACTGCTGGGGACAGGGGGCTGGAGACCACGCCTGTGTCGTCTGCCTATCTGTAGCAGGTTGAGCGGGTGCAATAGCAAGCTTCCGCAGACAAATGACAGAAAATCTATCCCACTGTAGCAGAGACAAAGAGTTTACTTCTTCTCGTGCTTGGAAAGCATAAGGGATCCACTGAGTTCAAGCCCGATCTGGGAGCTCGTAAAATGTCAAATGCTGCCTGTTTCCCTACCATTCTTCATCCTTCTTCATGTTGACTTTATTCTTGGACTGGAAGGGGCAGACCCTGCCAGCAGCTCGAGGGCCCGCTTCTAGGCCAGAGGCTGTAGGGGAAGAG
The DNA here is from genome assembly GCF_030435755.1 of Ochotona princeps. Lineage (NCBI taxonomy): Eukaryota > Metazoa > Chordata > Mammalia > Lagomorpha > Ochotonidae > Ochotona > Ochotona princeps. The sequence goes on along the minus strand of NC_080844.1, from coordinate 61,793,084 downwards.
AACACATCTCAACCTGTTAGCTTCTGAGAGAGTCTCAGGATTCACTCTGATGGGAGAAAACTTGGCTGGTGTTCCAATTCCCGAGGCACTAACTGTCACCAGGGATTGGCGTTGTCTTCAGTGGTCAGCCTGAGTCACACACTCAGAGGGAACTGGAGCAGGTGCAGATGCTGGGTTCTTTGCGCAGAAGAGGGGTACGTTGACAAGCACAGGACACCTGCAGAACATGGTCTCCATAGAGATTCCAACGTCATGGGACCTTTGCCTGGGCTGCTTGCAGGAGCCTGTTGGGAAAGACAAAAGCCTGCAATAAAGAGATTAAGCTCAGCAAAAGCCCCACAATCCTCTCTGGGGATCATAATGCGCACCGTGGGGAGCCTACTGCGTGCCAGGCGTGACTTAGGGCCACACCTGCCTTCTTTAGCGTTTCCCAGAGCTGTCTGAGAAGATGCTGCCCTGGGCACAAATACGCACCTGCAGGCTTCAGATGACGACATTGTTTGCGTTTTGGGAGAGGGTGAGTCATCCGGAGACACAGGAAACCTGGGTCTATGTTGATGAAGGGCTCCTGCCTGGTGCCCAGGTGGATCAGGGAGTGAGTCAAGGGCTCCTGTCCTTGGCCTTGGCTGAGACAGCCATGTTCTGAGCAGTAGAGGATACAGAATAAGAGGGCGAATTTACCTGGAAGGCCTCAAAGACCCAAGGTGCAGTAAAGAAGCAGTCCCTCATCAGGTGCCTCGGGATTGAGCTTGGGTCTCCAGAAGGGCAGTCCAGCCTCTCCATGGGGACTTCTTCAGTCCCACAGGGACATTGTGGGTGGGGACTGGGAGTCATCAAGGCCATTTTGAACACAACTCCCAGGGAAATATGGTGAGAAATTTGTTTCATTTTTTGTCTCTGCTCTTCCCCTGAGGACCTGTTGTCTTCCACTGGAATTGCAAGAGGGAGAGCACAGAGGGGAACCTACAGGTGAAAGAGGAGCGGGAAGCTGAATCCAAGGATTTTAGGGAAGATGGACACAGCCTGGAGTTTGGCCTGTTTCCTCCTAACGGCCTTAAAAGAGTGTGCTGATTCTAACTGCCAACGAGGAGGTCAGAGCTCAGGTGGGGAACGGCTTAGACAGACAACTTAGTCTTGGGAATAGAAGTACTTTTCATTTTAAAGCATTAGGACAGAACTACGCCTAACAGAGTGTTCTGTACAGTACCGTGCCTCTTGCAACTTGGCATAAAATGGAATCGCTTGTCTCGGTGTTTTCCCTGTGCTTTCTCAGAGTCGGTCACCCTAACAAGTCCAGACAACTCAAGCATAGGCATCGCTTTCCTTTTAGGAAAGCCACCCAGGAGCAGGCAAAAGCTAGGTGTGGGAAGGAAACTCCTTCACCCCAGAAGGTGCTCTGGAGCCTGCGCGCTATTGTTCATTCCACATCCCTGTGCTGGAATGCCAAATTCCAGTATGATAGCGTTAGAAGGTGGGGGGTGTAGGGGCTGCTAGGTCATGCCAGCCTGTGCATGTGCCGTAAGAAACGTTCCTGGAATCTGACAAACAGTCACGTCTGGTAACTCCAGAGCACAGTGCTTGCCTCAGGTTTTCAGCCTCCTAGGTTCCTGGTCCTTCCCTCTGTCTGGGAAGCCAGGAACATCGAATCGTCCACTCTCCCTCCATCTTTCCACTGTTCTGCCACATTGCATAGCCTTTCCTTCTTCTCTTATCACACTTCCGCTCTCTGCGCCACATGTGTCCCTTGTCTCCCAAGGACATTTGTGATTGCATTTAGGCCCATGCATATAATCAGGCTCACCTTCTCATCTCAGGATCCTTCCCTTAACCACTTCTGCAAAGTCCCCTTGGCCATATAAAGTAAGGATCACAGGTTCCAGGGATTAGGGCATGTGTATCTAGGGCAGCCATCAGACTTCCAGAGGTACTGGCATCCAGGAGTAAGTCACAGCCCACATGAGGCTCTTGGGGTGTCCAGGAACCTCCTTAACCATGAGCTGCAGCGTTACAACCACCCGGCATTACTTCTCGCCAAAATGGAGTAGCTAGTGCTTGGATAAAGAATGCCAGCACAGCAGGCTGCTGCTTAACCATCTCTAATGTAGATTTCTATCCATTTCTCTCTGTGGGTCAGAATCCCCAGTGGCCACTCCCACCTGCTACTCACTGTGGTCGTCATCATCCTCTAGAATCTAGCAGGAAGTGCCAGCCCCTGGCCTCTATTGGCCCCATCGCTGTCAGAGTGCCTACCTCTATCCAGGGATTTCTCCCAGTGGTCTTGGCCATCACCGGGCTGCTCCTCTCGCCTGTGTGTTCCGTTTGCATTGGCAGTCGTAGCGTTCCTCTAGGTCCTCCTGGGAAACCTCACAGCTTGGGCATGGCACCTCCACTCCAGCTTGGCTCCTCATAACTGCTTCCTCCTTCACCCTCCATGACAGTCTGGTGAACAGTTACTGAACTTGGCTCACATCGTCTTAAGCTTCCAGTGTGCTAGCTCCATCTCCTGGGGTCCCTGCCAAGATGTTAGATGTTCTATTACAGGAGAATGCTTCCAGATCAATAAATTTTCTTCCGTCCAACTTTGCACTTCATCTCACTTTGCCTGACACCCTCATGCTCACTCCCACATGTCGTGCGCTGGCTGCCGCTGGGCCGCGCAGGATAGGCTTCTGCAGCTGCAGGCCCTTCTCTGCCTCTAAAGGATCACATTTCTCTAGCCAGATTATGGCTTGGCTTCAGTTGCGGATCTGGTGGTCAAGAGGGGAGCGGGCAATGGGTCTCCTAGGGACAGGAGAGGAAGTTGCCCTGAAGTGTTCCATGGCAGTGTCCCATGAGACAAAGCTTTTCTGTCCTCTTTGCCAGTGCAAAGGCAGGACCAGTCTCTAAGGAAGCAGTAGGAAACTTTCAAAGATCCCGAATGTTCCAGAGGACCTGGAAATCTCAAACTCTGCTGAATCAACCAAGATGTCAAGACAGGTGGCCCACGGAAGGTAAGCCAAACAAGAGAGAGCTGCATCACAGGGGCCTGACCTTGGCCAACAAACCTGCCAGGCTTGGACTTGGGTGTTTTCTTGAGCTCTTCCAGTCTAAGAGTAAACCCTGGAGCCTCTGCCTTCCAGCTGCAGAGAAGGAATTCTCCCGTAGTTATACCTGGCCTTATTTTACTATTTAAATACAACTAGTCATTTACTGGATTTCCCCTAATGCATTCATACTTTCAGCAGTAGCTATGTGATTCCATAGCTCTCTTCCTATAGATTTATTTATTTGAAAGAGTGTCAGAGGGAGAGAGAGTTTTCATCATTGATTTACTGCCCCAATGGCTACAACGAATGGCGGTGGACCAGATGGAAAGCAGGGGCCTAGAGCTCCTTCTGGGTTTCCCACAGGGGGCAGGAGACCAAGCAGTTGAGTCATCTTCTGCTGTTTTCTTGGGTGAATTAATAGGGATCTGTATCAGAAGTGGAGCAGTCAAGACTCGAATGGTACTCACATGGAATGTTGGCACCACGATGCTGTCCCGCCCCACCACCACGACATTCTTATAATCACTGTTTCCTCCCAGTTACCTCCTAAAGTCCCGCCTCCAGGACTCTCTTCCTAGGCCTTGTGTCCTGGTTCATCACCTGTGAGAGTTGAGCAGGTACACATGGCCATTGCTCCAGGCATCTAGCACCAGCGGGGAGGACCTCACAGCGGCTGGCTAATGACCCAGCGCCAGCTTTCCCAGGTCAGGCTCCCCAGAAAACAGAGTCTGTGCATACACTTTCCAGGGAGAAGAGTCATGTGATGGGGAGGAAAACAGGAGTGGGCTGGTGGAGGAGAGGTGAGCTGCCACTTTAGGCAAGCACCGAGCCCCCAAGTACTCAGATGGGGGCTGCCCTGGATCAGGAATGAATTCTTGGGTCAGGCTCTTCCCAGGGCCCTGGGCAATTCTGGAGAAGGACCATCAGAGACTGATTAACCAGGCAGAGGCCTCTTCTTTTGGGAATTCAGTGCACTAAGTCTTCCTCGCATCCCACTGCTTGTCGCAAACCTCAGGGGGAAGCCCACTTTTGTCTAAGTTTCTCTTGCTGCAACCCCAAGCACCAATGTCTTCCGAAGTCGGTGTTCTCTGCCAGCTGGCTCAGTTGGCACTCTCCTTCCTGCCCCAGCTGTGGACCATAGTGAAGAGTTAGGCTGCATGACGGAGAGCTGGGGCTCACCTGAAGCCCGGGTTTGGGATGCTCCAAGGCTTCACTCCTTAGAACAATTGTCCTGCCTCTAAAGGGAAACGCAGGTGATCCAAACACAGAAAAGTGGGGATACCTGGGGTTTCCCTTGAGGGTGCTGCTGCAAAACCACCCTGAGGTCCGGGCTGGTGGCCACACCCTTGGGCTTCCACTTTCTAAACCCTAAGATGCAGAGGGCAGAAGGGCAGAATTCAGCCCTAACACTTTCAGATTCTAGCTCAGGAGCTGCAGGGCCAAGAAGGGAGACACGTGTGGTGGTGTGTCGAGTTCCGGTAATGTGAGAGGATCCCGTCACGCTCCCACCCTCGCTGACCAGCTTATGATGATAATGTACAGAAGGTGCTAATTCTTTATTTCGAAAAAATAAGATGGTGGCTAATTTGATTTGAATGCCCTCGTCTGTGACTACGCTTCATGACTTTTAATCCAATTAGTGGCAGAGATATTTCTGATGTGCGGGATATCTGGTTGCTGCTCTTTAAGCCCCAGTGAGTCAGGTTTCATGCGGGGAGAAGTTGGGACCTGCAGCCTGTAGGAGGTTGTGTTCAGAAGGTGGTTTTGTTTTCTCTTACTAGACCCAAGTGGCAGGGAGCAGGGTAGCGTGAGTCTCGCTGTTAGCTCAGGTTTCTGTCAGCAGCAGCAAACCCACAACAATCTCAACTTGAAAGGTTGCCATACACAAATGAGTCTTATTTCTCTAGAGGACCTCGGAACATCCCACTCTGAAGGTAAACAAAGGCTGCCACTATGATCACAACGCTGGGGAACCTGGGAAGTCTCACCCCAAGATAAGGTGCTCAGGGGTCAGCGAGGCAGCAGGCGGGCTGGCGGTGCCAGCTGCACAGCAGATGCTCATGGGTAGTCATCAGGGCCCACTTGATCCTGTCCGGGCAATCTGTCCTGACACGAGACCTCAAAGTGGGTCTGAATCATTCTCCACACGCGCCTGTTTGCAATGCGGAAATAGTTCCCTGGATGTAATATTCTGCCTTGTTTTTGTTGGCACCCCACCACTTAAGACTGTGAAACTCCGGCAACGTAATCATGGTACCAGAGTGCTGAATTTTCACACTTCGATTTTTTTTCATCGGTGAAACTCTTAATCACTCACAAGGTAATGTAGTAACAGGAAATTTGCCCCTGACCTTGGCAGCTGCTGCTAAAGTCACAAGAAACCCTCTTAGACATAGCACCAAGCTGTGCCCCATTGCCCCCTTGGTGAACCAGCCAGGGATGCCATTTGACGTGACAGGAACATGAAAAGGAAGCAGAGGAAAGCGAGAACAGAGGACAGGCGCACAGGTGGTAGATCCCAGCTGTCCAAGGAAGTTTCTGGAGCTGTGGTGCTCCTGGAAGGACGGTGGGGTCATCTCTGCAGCCCTGTGCAGGAGGGCAGAGGGCACCAGGGTTCTAGGGTTCTTACCCAGTCGCAGCTGAACTTGGTACTCTGCTGCTGAGGCTCTCAGGAGACCAGGGCAGAGTGGGAAGGTGAAAAGTTCTACCTTCTGCAGAAAAGTCTTGAGCTGTCACTACCCCCATGGTTTTCTCTCCTGAGTCTGATGGGGTGTGTCCTATTACTACAAACCATGCATGAGACTCACTGAAATGCTGTACCACGACGGCCCATCAATGAGGGGTCGTCATGGGGCACAGGGAAAAAACAAGAATATGGAGAACAGGGACACAGCATGTGGCCTGGAAATAACTGGGTGTTTTTGAAAGCTCTGGGAAAATCAACAGCACGTTGAACATTGGATCAGGCCTCATGGCAAGGCGGGAAGCCACAAGATCATCTATTTGCTCTGACACTTCCAGGGGGATTTGTTCACTGGCTCTGTGCATTTTACTATTCCCAATGTGGCTGCTGCAGGGAGCCATGCTCTCGGATCTGCTTGCCTGCAGAATCCTGTGTTGTAGTCCAAGGCTACAACACGAGAGGGGAGAATCCTACAGTGCCCGGATGCCTGGGCATAGTTTCCCAGCCTGATGCAAGGAGACATGCAGTTATTTAAGCAGCTGAAGGAGCTCAGGGGTCCCAGGTGCCAGTAGAAAGGTTTTGGTTGCAGTTACCCACCCATAGGTGCCCCATTGCACTATTAGCTAAGAAGGCAAGGGGAGGAGATCTGGCTGGCAGGGGAGGAAAACTAACTTCAGCATCATCAGTCAGGTAGCTTGGATGGGGTCTTCATCTCTCCATTAACAAAACAATAGAGCTGATGTAGGCATCTCAAAACCCACAGGCTTCCCCCAGGCCTATTAGGCTGGAAGCCAATGAAAGTTCATTCATTTTTCTTAGAGGATTGGGCTCACATTAGCTGAATACCCTCATGGGCATTTGTACATTGTACACTCTTATTGCTTTGTAGAGGACCAATTCAAAACTCACTATTCTAGAAAACGCTATAAATAGCAGACTAAAAACACAAGTGGCCAACTAGCATCCCGACTGTCTTCACACTGTTGGGTAAGTTTGAGACAGAAGAACATGCTGTTCTTACTGCTGGTCCATACCTGGCAGCGTGAGGACACACCTTCCCTAGGTGTCAGTGACAACCTGGCCCGGAGAGACCAACCCTCTTCATGTCCAAGACAAACTAAAGAAGCCAAATTGAAAACATCAGCAACAAAAGCAAACACCAAGAATTCCAAACAATGAAAAAGGATGATCCAAATCCTTGCCTCTTACATCATCTAAAAACAAGATTCTGTCTTCAGATGTTTTCTTTTAGAACCCAGACGAGTGCTGTGCCGATGATCAGCCCAGACACCGGCCCCGGGGGAGACAGGACAATAGGAAATTGGCTTCCTGCCAACCCACTCTTTCCAGGGAGATTGCAGAATGCACCTTTGGTTGATTCATTCCCATTTTCTTCCTCCCCGCCTGGCTGACCTTGCTCCAGAAAGTGTAGAATATATAGCATGATTTCTTTTGGAGGTGGCACAAAGAAAGTTTATGAGACCCTGGATGGTGATTCAATGTAGCCAATCAGGAATCATGTGATTTAGGACCAACAACCCCTGGGACTCAATTTCCCCTTCTGTGAAAAGCGAAGTGGGGTTACCTGACTAGGAGCCCCAAGATTTCACCCAGTGCCATCATTCCATGGCTCTGACTCACTGTAAATGGTTAGCAAGTTTCTCAGAGCTTTGTCTTACTCATTTGTAGAACAGAACCTTCTAGAAGTACAAAACAAGGAAACAAAACAGATCCCAACTCCTTATTATCTCAAACTGTATATTTGGAGCAGCCTTTAGTATATATCTCTCCCTCTCAGTAATTAAAAAAAATCTTTACAGAGATAACTGTCATTTAAAATTAATTATTGAACTAGTTTAGAATTAATTAAGGAAGAAACATATTGTCATTAAGTACCCAGATGACTGACGTTTTAAATATTTAACTTGTAAATATTGTGATACAAACAAACACAACTTTATGAACAAGGAAGTGGAGGAGGTTAAAATCCAGGAACACCAAGCTGAGGTTGGACATGGTAGAGATTGTGCAACCCCACGTGTGCCCTTGTGAGCCATGGTCCTGGTCTGCAACAGGAGGTCTTGGAGGGATGTGGAGCTGAGTGGGTGGGATTGAATGCTTCTGCCAAGCCTTCCTTTCCCCATCACAGCCATGTGCCTCTCTTTGGAGAGACCACCCCAAGTGTCATTCCATTCAGCTGGATTTCGAGAGCTGACAGAGACACTTGTGATACTGGAGTCAACTTGCATGAACTCGGGTGTTGCCACATATCACCCGTCCTGTGTGCTCCTGTCTCTCGGTCCCCACTCCTGCTCTCAGTCCCCACTCCTGCTCTCGGTCTCCACTCCTGCTCACAGTCCCCACTCCTGCTCACAGTCCCCACTCCTGCACTCGGTCCCCACTCACTCTCCTTTGCCTGCTCTGGGCAAGTGAGGACAGCCCTCTCTGTGTTCCTCCTTTGCTGGCTGGCCCAGCATCTGGCTGGGGCAGTGAAAGGTGCAGGCAAGTTTTAGTGGGAGGAAGGGGTTTTCTTTCGGTTCTGCTGGTTCTCTGGTCATTACCAGTTTCTGTGGAAGACCTGGCTTCCCAGGACCCTCACCCGCAGCCCCAGGGAACTTCCCAGCCCTGGCAGTGCACAGAGTGAGCCACACCCAGTGGTTGGCAGCTTCCCCCAGGCTTTCCGCAGGACTCTCCTACAATCTGACATCTGGTGCCTCCAGATCACTCTGTGAAGAGCTTCCCCTAGCACCCTAGTGGACAGGGGTCCAGCAGCAATGACCCCGCTGGCCCGTTGGCGCCTCCACCACAGTGCCTCGATGGCAGCCTTAGGGCTGGGTGACTCCTCCTTGGCCTCTCTCCACAAGCTCCTGAGAGTTCTGTTTCTCTGTTTAGCTACTTGTGATGGGTAGCAGCTAATCCCCTATTACTCCAGTCCTATCTTTAGCTATTCATTCTTTCTATTAAATTCTTCTTGCTCAAATTCCTCTATAGTTTCTGTTTTCTGATTGGGCCCTGACTGATACAAGTCGGGAAGGTGTGGAGGCACGGAGTCCAACTTGGAGGAATCAGGATTATTGCTTGTATGTTCGCTTGGACTGGCTAGCTATGGTGCACTGCTCTTACATCCTTTGTCACTCTTGTGCATTGGTTCTCTCCAGCTACCATAGCTGGGTGACTTGAATGATAAAAATATCTTTTCTCCCAGCTGCTGAGGCTGGAAGTTCAAGGGCAAGGTGTGAACAGGTCTGATGCGTCCTTGCATCTCTGAGGCACGCATCTCTGGTGTCTTCCTGCATACCCAAAGTGCCTCTTTTTAGCAGCACATCAGCCAGACTGGATGAAGGCTCAGACTCACGGCCTCCTTAAGGACCCCATCTTCAGATACAGTCCCATCCTGAAACACTAGCATCAGGGCATTCACACGTGACTGTTGGAGGGATGTGGCTCAGCCATATCTTTCTGGTTCTCAGTTCTAACCTGGGTGTGAACCATCAAGGTGAAAGTACTGTGGCGGTGAGGCGATCTTCAGGCTTGGCTGTGTACGTCTTGACTCATGCTCAGGTTGTATGACACACCTGCTGGGCAAGTCTAGGGACCTCCTGGATCTTGGTTTCCCCATCAGTAAAGGGACTGAACGAGGCATAACAAGGATTTCATGAGCTCATGCCAATGGCAGTGCCCTCCAACCTAGGAGAACTTTATTAAAAACTGAAGTATTCCTCAGCAAGCATATGAAATCATGCATTCTGAAATATTCCCCCACTATATTTCATACATGATGCCTATTAAAAGGTGGTTGCCAGCCTATTTAAGTGTGTGTGAGGTATAAATGATCAGTATGACCAAAAATCTCTTTGGTTATTAGGCAAGGGAAAATGTTCTATATCCTCACAACTTTTCTGCACCTGCCAGGTAATCTGAATCAAGCCAAACTTTGAATTAATTATTGGATCATCTTATTTGTCTGCTCATTCTATGCAGAAGTAATAAGAAATGTTTTCATTGACTCGGTTCTCAGTTTTGGAAAGATGGAAACTACATGGTCTTTAGAATGCTAGCTAGCAAGATTGTGCTATTTCTTTATTGGCAATTGCAGTATTCACTGATAGAGGAAGAGGAACTATAGCCATGTCACAGGTTCCACCACCACCACTGTCCCACCAAAGACTTCAATGCTCTGAAGGACTTGCCCAGTGAGAAATTGTAATGTCAGGTGTCATTGTTTTATTCAGACCATGAAAGAGAGAAAACTGTCATTGACTGAGGAGCTTTCTATGTGAGGCACCTTGTTTTACAACTCTTTGAGGAAGAAATCCTCCCCCATCTCTACACGGGTGTGTTCAGAAAGGAAGGGCAAGCTTTATTACTAAACTCATTTTACGGATAAGAAAACTAGGGCCTATAAGGGGTCTGTGACTTGCCCAGTCACGTGGCTAGTAGGGGGCGATAACAGACTGGAACTCAGAGCTGTCTGCCTTCCTAGAGCCAGCCTTATTGACTCCTTTTAAGCCCACATGTGTTCACAATGGCCCTGGATTAATACTGCTATTAGAAGGATCACTGCCATTGACTATAAAGCAATTAGCAATAGAATCTAACCGAGCTTGATTTAATATAATTCTCTAGTGATTAGTTATTGCAGAGTTCTCAAACTACATCATGGATATTGAAAGTTAAGTGCTAGATTTAAAATACATATATGTATGTTTGGCAACCATTCAGCCGTGTGCTGTAATAGCACCAATTGGCCATTTGCCTCTTGTGCATATATAACCATTATCTATAATGATGTTTGCTCTGTTGCCTTTTCAATTTTCCCTTTGCCATCTGGGCATGCATTCGCTTAATCTGCAGAGCAAGTTATGTCCACATGTTTATCTAGTAAAGGAAAGTACACTAGTGATAACTGTTTTCCTTTTAATTTTTTGTATCAAGTTCAGCAACTGAAGAATAATATGATTTTATTTTCATGTACATTCTTTGAGCTGGTTTCCCAGGTTAGATCTCCAGGGTCTTTGCTTTTAAATCTTGATGGAACCATCTGCAAGAAGAAGCTGGTTTTGAAAGAACAGTGGGGGTGGGGGGATCAAATTCAACTTTACTAGACCTCAGGGGACATTTTGCCAAACCGGATGCTTCATCAACTGTGTCCCCCACCACCGCTGCTCATGCCTGTGGAGACCCCGAAGCAGGAAACTCAGGTCAGGAGGACCACGTGGCAGGATCAGAGGAACTCAAGTCTCTGTGGTCAGGGGAAGCCTCTCTGGGAAGACTGAAGAAGCTGAGCAATTTCGGAGAAAAAGCCGAGGCAGCAAACCGACGCTGATTCACAAAGGTCTCCCAAGGCGATAGAGTGGAGCCGCTTCAAAGGAGCCTACAAGAAAGCGGGGTGCACAGAGCCCAGTGGGGACAGAGCTGCAGTTAGGTGGCCCCAAGAAGGCCCTGGTGAACACCGGTGATGCCTGAGAAGGTGGTGGGGTGACAGCATTTGTGTCATAGAAGGCTCATCCTGGCTGCTGGGTAGGGAGTACAAGCTCCACTTCCAGACAACTGCTTTCCTTTCTGAACACACCCGTGTAGAGATGGGGGAGGATTTCTTCCTCAAAGAGTTGTAAAACAAAAAGAGAGAAGAAGAAAAAGAAATAGGGCTCCAAGATCTGTTTTTGGCTTTGCGTTTTGACGTCTCCATAAAGTAGGAAAGCATGCAGGCACTTCTTTGGAGTTGTTATTCAATTTGGGTAAAATTCTCTTCAACAAAGTCATAAAGCCATGACTCACACCTGCTTTACAAATTAAACAGACATTTAGGCCAACTCGGTACCAGGCGTGGTGCTTGGGCCTGAGGACACAGAGACTAATCAAAGTGACTATTGTCCCGGAGAGACTGGCAGTGCAGGCTGGCATTGTTCCAGGCCAGCAAAGTTTGCAGTGTTGTTGCTGCATCATCTTCATGTACATAATACAGGTGTTTTGGAAGTCAGAGTTATAGACAGGGAGAGGCAGAGAGAGAGAGAGGGAGAGGGAGAGAGATAAGCCTTTTTCCTCCAATTTACTAAGCAGATGGTAACAGTGGCCAAGATTAGACCAGGAGCTAGTAAATTCTTCCAGGTCTCCCACATGGATGGCAGGGATCCAAACACTTGGGTCCACTGCCTTTTCCAGACCATTAGCAGGGAACTGGATTGGAAGTGGAGCCTCCAGGATCCAAACTAACCCCCACGTGGAATTCCAGCATTGCAGGAGATGACTTTACCCATCAGGCGAAACACTGGCCCCTGCACGTCACCTTGAAATTCCAACCAATCTTGGATTTGAGCACTCTGTGTTATGACGCTGCTTTCTCGACACCAGCTTGTAATACACCCTGACCGTTCGGTGATATCTTTCCCAGCATAGTCATTTACTTTTTTGTATTTCCCAACCAGCCTGTGTAGTAGAATTTTTCTTTCTCGTTGCTGTCTACAAGGACTGATTCTGTTAGGTTCTGATGACATTTCTAAAAATATTTCTAAAGTTGAATATTAACCATAAATAATCCAAGAATCACTTTCGAGAAAAGCCTGCCTTGTATAATGCAGAAGGAGTGCTGGTTAAGTTCCAAGACAGGACTACTCTGGCATCTGCCCCCACAGTAGTCTGATGGGAGTCACAGGCGCTGTACTTAGCAAGTGAGCAGCTTTGGTCTATTTCCTGAAGAGGGGACTGTGCTCGGGTTTAGGAGGCAGACGTGAGATTCACAAGAACTTCAGAAATTCTGAGGTATGTGACCCACTAGCTTGAAAACCCCACCTTAGCCACACAGCCCCTTTCCAAGCCACACACTCCGTCTTCTCTTCACGACCACATTTGTTGCACTTGGCTCCAGCAGGAAAAAGTGAAATCTTGTGTTTGTCAGCAGTGAGGCCAGCAGGCCTATGCCCCGAGTTTACATATCCAGGAATCATCCAGTGGTTTGCTTTTATTGTTCATAAAGTCGGCAGAGACAAACCACCTGAGTGGTTCCAGATGTTGAATCAACAAGGCCGTGCTTCACAGACCTACATGGCCCAAGGAAATTTATAGGCTAGAGAAAAGGCATGGAAGATTGTGCAGCTTAAGGGTAGAAAGTCGCTTGCATTCTGAGATTGGATTTAACAAGAGTTGTGTAGCCTAGCAGATGGCAGGGCTGGTGACATTTACCTGTCTTTGGTTGGCCACTCAAAGCTAGGGGTTGTAGCACACCCCACTCTGCTCTCTCTGTTGAGCGGAAATCCCAGTGACTGGTAACACCAAAGGACTGGTCTGTTCTAAGAGAGCAAGTGTCGCTTAAATTCTAACAGAATAACTGGAGGGGAATGCACAAGGAGAAGTTTCTTTGGGTTGACGTAAACGCTGGAGACCACGGAGAGAGCTGTGGCTTGCCGTTATTAAGCTCTACTCCATCTTGCTGGCTTTTTGGCAACAAAGCCTAGCATTCATTGTTTTAGGCACCTCACTTTGTGAGTTGGCTACCAAAGAGAACACGATGTGGTGCTAAGTAACATGACTTGTCTGGGCTTCCAGCCAGTGGCTTGGAATCTGTTGCCACAAATCCAAAAACTGCTGAAGGTATCTCATGTTCAAGTCTATCAGGCACAGACAGAGAGTGAAAGTTCTGATATCCAGAACGCCTCCCTGGCTATAATACATAACCTTACTGAGTGGCAAAGAATTTTTATGGTTACTGGCTAGCATCCAAGCAAAGATCCAACTATCTCCCCACAAGATATTTCAGTGGAATGACCCGTGTTATTCTAGTAGGATTCTGGTTCATAAATCTGGGGTTGGAATCGTAACATTATTCTGGGCCCTGAAAAATGACATTGCCATGTCCAGAAGACGGAAGCGTCTCTGTTACCAGCACCCAGGGTCACACCATAGGCCGTCAAGGTGTCGTCCGGAGGGTCATTGATGTCCCTGGATTGAGCAGGAGCTAAAAGCTTATGTTCATTGGGAGGTGATTATGTGTCAAGTGTAGTGGTAAGTGGGCTTCAAGCCTGATCGAGTGGAAGCCTCCCCAGTGTTGTTATGAAGGAGGTGCCCTTGACAAACGAGGAGACAACCACCGGCCCTGGCCCCTGCAGGCTGCTGTAGCTGGGTGGCCAAGGACCATGCCTTCCCTCGCATGCACCTTGGGCGGGCTGCTTTACTCCCATTTCAAAAAAGATACTTAAGAAATATCCCAAGCCCTATATCATACACAGAGTTTAACAAACACCCTGAGGTACTCCAAAAGCATCCAGGGAACATGGGTTTATTTTAGTGCAGAAATTTTTTGAAATCTGTACCATGGAGAGGGGTCTTTAAAAAGTTCTTGGGAAATGTGCATTACACAAAAAGACTGTATGTGGGTTATATATAGATATTTTAGCAGTAAAATAAGCTCATATTTTGATTCCATTTTTCACAAACTTTAAAATAACCCCTTGCATCTGGCAGTGCAGAGGGGTGACAAAAAAGCAAGTTGTCACAGTTTGTCCTGAAATCTCGAATTTGGGCCTTTGCAGGACTCACCAACCGAAGAATTAAAAAGCGGTAAGGCCTTGACAGAGTTACGTGGGTCTTTGTTTAGAAGAAGGCAAAGGTTGACTGATCAACCAGCAGTGATGCCTGCCTGTGGCTTTCCTTCCTCCCACAGGTTGTACCTATGGCAACAAGGATCATTTTGAAACAGTGAGATCATTACTGTTGTGTTTTTTATCAGGTGGGATATTTTGAGCGTTATACATTTTTTAAATGTTTTATTATTTAACGTTTGAGTAAACTGGTAAAACTCTGATACTATTTTAACAGTATTCACGCAAGCCAATTTTATGGTTTCGATGATATTCTGTGGTTACAGAAGGTGTCATCCCATGGAGAAACAGAGTGAAGGGTATTTGGTATTCTAGAAATTTCTAGATGAGTTTAAAATCATTTCAAAATCCAAAGCTAAAACTAAAACATTCGAAGCAGTTTCTTTTGCCATTTGAATTTTGAGCTGGCCAAGTCCCATCCATTATGCATTTTGGAGTAGTATGTTCAAGATTTAGAAGTAGCATCTCACAGCAAGTAATTTGTGGGAAAGAAATATCAATATTTATGGAAGCCCCAGAGAAAAGCTCACCAGCACCCAAACTGGTACAGAGAGACCAGCTGTGGTGTCCCCTTCCCCACGTGCACCTTCTTCAGGGTCTCTCCCAAGGCACTGTGGTCCTTTGAGCTGGGAGGCTCCATGCTGGAAGTGCTGTGCCATGCACGTAGGTTGTTTCTAGGGGGTCATGCCTGCCACCCACTTGGCCCTCCTGCTGTGATGATCAGAAAACATTCACCAAGACAGGTGCCTGACCCACTGATGAGACACCCACACCCAAATGCCTCGGTTCAAATCCCCAGTCTCCCAATTCCAGCTCCCTGCTATTGTGAGCCCTGGGGGGGGTCAGCAGATGACGGCTCAAGTCCTTGAGTCCCTGCCACCCACATGGGAGACCTAGATTGAGTCTGAGCTGGCCAGCTTTGTCCCAGCCCAGCCCTGGCTGGTGTGGGCATCTGAGGAATAAACCAGCAAGAGGTAGGAGCTTTTTCTCATTCTCTCTCTCGCTCCTCAAACAATAACAAAAATATCTCCCAATGTTTTTAAGTAACCCCTGGAGTGCAGAACTCCACCACAGCCTGTTCAAGCATTCCCACTTAACTTAGGAAAGAAGCCATTGTCTCAACTTTATAAGCCAACAAAGGCAATGGGTTACGGGAGAGTTTGTTCCAGGCACCCTCTGCTTGGTGCTTCTATTGGCCTTAAAAGCACAGAGCCCTGGAAGAGAGGTCCTGGAGATTTCTTATGTACAACTGCACCCACGTAGTGTCTTGGACGCACACAGTGATAGAGAAATAGACATGCTGTCTACTTTCACATAACTATCAAGGATTCCTTAGATAGACCAGCACCCTCGGACCCCCAAAGAACAGAGCAGGGGTGGGACTAGGCTGACCCTGCATCGCACACAGTCATAATTTCACACGTGAAGGTGATTCTTGACATGAAAAACACACGTAGGCTTTCGTTTATTTAAGCTGCTGGGGCAGGCCCAGCACATTTCTAAATATTATGGGTTTTGTAAAGGTGCATGACGAACAAGCAGACTGCAACTGTGCTGGAAAAGCGATAAAACTCAGCGCAGAGCTTACTTGTGGCTTTCGGGGAGCGGAGTTACGTGGTGAAGCCGGCCTGGCCTCCTGCTGCCAGCAGAAGGTCATGTTCCACGACCATCTGTGCAGGGTTTAGAAGTCCTCCAACAGTCTTGCTGGAGAACGGCACGGTCCCCAGCAGGGAACGGCAGCCCCTTCCTCACAGGCGTTTTGTGGGAGCAAAGGAACTGAGCAAAGAAATCTGTCTTCCATCCAGAACCACAGTGGTCCCGTCTTCAGCTCCATGAATTATCCGAGGGAGGGAGGCTGGCTCCAGCGTCCTGCCGAGTGTTGCTTCAACGTATTTATTTAACCCAGGACTGCCGGGGACACAGTAACCCAGCTCTGCACAGAAGGCCGGTGACAAAGGGAACATTCAGACCCGATCCTGGGTAACACACAGGGGCAGGAGGAAGGACAGGGGCCTGGGACACAGCATGTGCTTGCAATCCCAGTGCAAACTCGGTTTTATTCCCCGCATGTCCCAATAAGAAACTGCAAAGTGCAAATAGCAGCTGCGGTGGCAAGGCTAGCAGCCCTGGGAGAATTGGAGCCTGAGTTGCAGCCTCTGCAGCCCTGGACCACTGGTGGCTTCGGGTTTCCCTACAGGGGCCTGAGATTGGCTGCAAACAAGCAGGTGGTTTCTGCACACTTCCAGATTAGAAGCTATGACCTGCGCAGGGTCCCAGGCATAAACGTGGCACTGTGCCTGGCCCACAGGGCAGGTCCTGGCTTCCGCGAATCTCCCTCTGCATCTGCGCCGGGCAGCTTTCCTGAGTCCATGATCACCACCCTCTTGCACCAGGTGCTCTGATGACACAGCTCTGCGATGACGCACTCACTGGACCCATGGCAGATTAGCATAATCCCAGCTACAGGTATTGGGTTGCTTTGGCTCAGGCAGGTGGCTCGGCTGTGGAGAAGCAGATCAGCGGTCGGGGTGACTGCAAAGGCCCACCTAGCATGTGAAACCACAGTATCATTCTCTCCAGTCCTTTTGAGATGTCACCCAGGGAAACGCATTCTGAGGATCAGAAACCATCCCACTGCCCAGTGACAGAATTCAGACCAACTGCTGTACACACGTCTGCCACACCCTGTTCTTGGTCCTTCCACAGACACAAGCAATCTGCCTAGCAACCATTCTGAGCTCCCTTTTATGGATGAAGAAACTGGGACACAAAGAGATGAGGTCACCTGCCTGTGCAGCTCACAGTCACGCAGCTTAGGCTGGAAGCTGAAGCAGACCCTCGGGGTGTGCGTCCAACAGACTCAGAAACCAGCGTGCTGGCTCCGGCTGCTGTGGGCACGGGGGAACCTGCAACTACCAGGAAGGCAGTGGGGACTTCAGACAGAATACTACATGAAGATCTTTGGGATAATAGCATTATGAACAAAACAAAGCAAAACAGAGCATGAAGAACACACTTGCCTTTGTGGGATGCAAACAGAAGCAAACAGGTGGCTGCAGCGTGGCTCTCGTGTGCGTGGAATAGCTCTGGGTGCATGGGGTCTCTAAAGAGTTCATGGAATTGTGAATTATGGAAATGAAAAACCTACACATGGACTTCAACCTTTCTTGCACCCACACAGCCTTATCTTTTAATTCCCTTTTCTATATATATATTTTCAAGTACCCTGGTCTACTCAAGAATACTGGGACCAGGCAAAATGCAAGTTTGGGAGTCCAGGCCATAGGTGGAAGACTTATATTCTAGTTTTGTATCCTTTTGAGACTTTTAAATGTTATACTATATTTGTGTATAACTTCGTTTTTTTAAAAATAAGAAAAAATTTAATTGAGCTCTTCCTGGCTTATTGCATAGTAATGATCAAAATTACTGCTTAGCATGTCTCTCTATTAAGGTAAATATGTCATTTATTAATGGGACAATGATAAGACAAGTCCTGTTTATTAATGGGACGATGCTCTGAAAGAATTAATGTCTGTGTTCCCCAAGTGTGGATGTGGTCCATGGTAGCACCCATCTGTAGCTCCCATCACTGTTTCAGACACCATTCCTCAACTCAACCAGCATTTGCTGAGGGTTTCTCCTCACTGGGAAGACTTCTGGTACCCTTGGAGGCAGCCGCATCTTTGTGTCTGTAGAATACAGAGCATGGTGGACGCTTCTGGAATGTTTGTGGACTGACTAAATGAATGAGAGGGTGAGGAATATACTAAACTCAGAGGAACAAGGCAATTCTCAAGAGGCAGGAAACAGATGAGGTGAATGGGGTCATGAAGTTACCCAATCCACAGCTTCAGTATGTGGCACTGAGGACATTGTGACAGGTGTCCATGCAAACAGTTAATCTTTATCGACAAGAACTGTATTTGTGAGTTGGCAGGTAGATGACGTGATGGATTTCTGGAAAGAACATGAACTTTAGACACAGAAAGTTAGGAAATCTACCATTTATCAGCTAAATGGCCATGTGCAAATTAACCTTTCTGAGCTTTTGCTTTGTCTTTGATAAGCTAGAAGCACAACTGGGGTTGGCACTGTGGCGTGGCAAGCTAATTCTCAGCATTGGCATCTCATATACACGCTGGTTCAAGTCCCAGGTGCTACACTTCCAATCCAGCTTCCTGCTGTGGCCTGAGCACAGGGGAGGATGAGTCAAGACCTTGGGTTCCTGCACCCACCTGGGAGATACAGAAGAAGATTCTGGCTCCTGGCTTTGGACCAGCTCAGCTCTGGCTGATGCAGCCAACTGGGTGAGTAAACTAGCAGATTGAAGATCTCTCTTTCCGTAATTCTTTAAAGTAAAAATAAATAAATTTTAAGAGGAGGGAGAGAAGGATTAGAAGGAGGAGGAGAAAGAGGAAGAAGAGGAGAAAGAAGAAAAGGAGAAGAAAGAAAAGAAAAAATGTCCTACTTAGCTTATAGACTTAAGTATGAGTTTTAGGAATCATTCATTCATTGATCAAGCAGGGAGCGATTAGTAGGCCTGTGGCAGTGTGCTAGAGGCTGACCAGAAAGTGCAATATTGTGCCCAGACAGTAGAACCCAGGGAGCAGCAATGCACAATGGCGCCTCTGTTTATTTCTTTTCATCTACTTGAAAGACATCTGCTGGTTCACTCCTCAAACGCCCAGTTTGCCATGGCCAAAGTCCAAGTCTCCCACATGAATGGCAGAGGCCCAAGTACTTGAAACATCTGCTGACTCCCAAGCCACATCAGCAGAAAGCTATAGGCATCCCAAGCAATGCATTAACCACCACATGGCCATGCCCACTCTGCTCTTGCAACTGCTGTCAGTCCTGGACAACCTGTTGGAAAGTCCCGGGTGGGTACACATACATACGTTCACATGCTCTGGCACATGGGACAGCCAATGTCTAGGACTGATGGCAGCAGGTGTCACTTGGTGGGAAATCGACAGCTTTGCTTTGAATGAATGAAGCAGCCATTGAATGGATTTGGAAAGCTCGATCACTATGGAAAACTTGCCAATTTTATTCTGCTGTTTGTTCACACAAAATGTTCCGCCAAGATGATAAAGCATGTCCCCACCTCCCTCTGCAAGGTGAACACGAGGAGGGAACACCCCACCCCACAGCTGAGTTATGCAGGGGCAGCTGAGTGTGCCCAGGGTACACAGTGGGGCCAGGAGGAGTTCCCAGAGGAACTGCTGACAGAACAAGGTTTCCCTGGAGGCGGTCTTTCCCAGGTGCAGTCTCCAAATCCGGTACAGCCTCTGGATGATTCTAGAGCAGTATTTGTCCAGTAAGAGAGAAGTTACTGGCAGCTGACTTCCCACATGGGCACTGATACAAGATCCAGCTGCTTCACTTCCAATCAGGCTCCCTGATGATACACCCGAGAAAGCAGTGGAGAATGGCCCAAGTGCCTGGGTCCTGGACGTCCAGGATGGAATTTCTGGCTGCTGGCTTGGGTCTGGCCTAGCCTGGGTCATTGGAGCCATTTAGGAAAAGAACCAGCAGATGAAAGATCTCGCTCTCTCTCTCTCTCTCGCCTTTTCAAATAAACAAAGTAAGTTGAGAGAGGTTTCCACAGGTAGAAAGACAGGACTCCACAGGTCATAAGTGTCTGTTCTGTTTTTCTCCACACTGGAAGAGCAGACACCCAACCCAACTCCTCTAAAGACAGACAGATGTTACTGTCATCCACATGCTCTACCCACTGACCGGAGCCAGGAGTCAGCTCCTGCATGGCTAAGAGGAACCCCCCTCACCCCCAACCCAGGGCAGCAGCTTGCCGAGTTTCCTGCATGAAGTCATCACTCTACAGTGAGTTTTAAAGATACTCAGTTGTTGAACAAGTGGTTTCAACCTTGTACGTGCATAGGCTCCGGTGGTCAGCACCGCTGAGTCAAGAGAAAGGCTGGGTGAAGATGGAGACGAAATGATCTGACAGATGGTAGATTGCTGAGAAGATATTAAAAAGGCTGGATGCCTTTGATAACCAGTTATCTCAAGGATTGAGACAACTTAACCAGAGGTTAAAAAAAAAAATCAGACTGGGACCAGCACTATGACATAGTAGGCTAAGTCCTGGGTGCCCCACTTTCAATCCACTTCTCTGCTACTGTGCCTGAGAGGACAGCAGAGGATGGCTCAGGTCCTTAGAACCCTACACTTACATGGGAGATCTGGAAGAAGCTCCTGGCTCTGGCCTTTCTAGTCCTGGACACTGTAGCCATCTGGGGGGTAAACCAACAGATGGGCAGTTCTCTGTCTTTCCTGCTCTCTCTGTAACTCTGACTTTAAAATAAATTTAAAAATCAATCTTTTTTTAAAGCAGAAGATAAAAGAGCATGCTAATTTTGTCAAGATGAATTTGACAAGAATACATTTTAATCAACGAGGGACAGAGATACGAAGAAGCCTCAGGTATCGGCAGGCTGAATTTCAGAAACTCAGGGGTCATCCTGTGGAAGTACGTGATTTTCAACAAATGACCCAAGGCAGAGCTTTAACTTCCTTGCACTTAAAACAGTCAGTATGTTACTAGTCTTGGAGAGTTGGGAGAACTTAAGGTCGCATGCACGAAGTATTTAGCGCGGAGCCTGGTACAGGCAGGACAAGGGGAAATAGTGCTGTTCGTAATAATATTGCAATAATTTGCTTTACACATTCATCTCTTCTCAGGTAACCCAGCAACCCATTCCACATCCAGGCAATAGAGAAAAGAGGCATCAGGCAAGATAAAAATGATGACTGGCACAAGGTAATGAAATCTGATTTCATTAAGGCAATGACAAGGTGCATATGGCCTGGTCTAGTACCTTCTTCTCCATGGGTTCCTGCCAGGAGCCTCCTCTCTTTCATCTGTTGACTAAGGGGGGGCTAAAGGTCTCTCCATATTCCTGGTCCAAAGGAAACTGGATCTTTTCACTGTCAGATGGGAGCTCTGTTTGATCCTGACTCCCTGAGGCTCCAGCTTTCCAAGGGAATTCCATTCTGGCCCTTTCCTCCACGCACAGAGCTGGGCCCGCACGATCAATCTTTTGGCACCCGAGAGATGCCTGCAAGGCAGGTGCATCTGCTTAATATCCAACCTGTTTTTATTACCAAGCCCAGTGACACTGTGGATTCAACTGGCCATGATTTTAGAAGAGTCAGAGGTTGTCAATGTTCCAAGAATACAGTTTCACAACAGCCATAAAATGGGGACTGTGTTTAGCCCAAGGATACTGAGTTGGAGTGAGGAGCTCCAGCTGTGAAACTAGGAATGATAAACTTTCCCGCCAATTGGCAAGCTTGTTGTTATACCAGTCTTTTGTCTTCTTGGAGAGGTCATAAAAGACATGGAAAAGCTAGCTTGGGTTACACGGAAAATGAAGATTCCCCCCTGAGCTGCAGGAATGTCCTCTCTTCAACTCCCAACAGAAAGCCAGACAAGTCACGGTCTTGGAAAGCTTAGAAAGGACATTTTATGAGATGATTGTTCTGTGAATTGCTTCAAGCACAAACTGAGAGATATTAACAAGAAGCCTGTGAACTTGAGCATCCTGAATGCCAGCCATGCACGGGCCCCAGTCTCAATGCGGTGCAAACCAATACAGCTGACTTTGCTTTAGGCAGAAAACCGAAAACCACTAACACCATCCTTCAGGAGTGACAATGATGCCACGAGACATGCCCAAAGCAGCTGGCAGGATGCTAAAGCCACCACCTTTCAGAGACAAACAGCATCTTTTGTCTTTGCATCTTTTGTCTTTGCCTCCTAGTATTTCTCAAATACTGTCGGTCCTGTATGGTTCTGGGGAACCCAGTTCCAGCTCTGATTCTGGAAGTTGATTGATTCAGGTTTAACCCAATCGCATTTCCCTAGGCTACTCTGATTGGTTGGGACATGGGCCTTGTGAGCACATACAATGATTCTATTGAGGATTTGGCCTGACTTACAAATACACTCTGTAACACTTTTTGGATTTGTTAGTTTGGTCAAGGACACTTCTTCAAGTCACTGGCTCTTCTGCCGGAATGTGATTTGTCATGGCTGTGTAATATTTCATTCGAGTATATCCTTGTTTCTTAAGCATACTTATATTGTTGGGCTTTGCTATTCTAGAACAAATGAGCAGATGGCACACAGTGGGTTTTTAAAGCAATGAGACTATTCAGTGTGATATTGGAATGGTGTGTATGTGTCATGCACCTCTCAAAACCCAGAGTGAGAAGTGGCCAGTGTGGCCTAGTGGCCAGTGTGGCCTAGTGGGTTAATCTGCTACAGGAGATGTCTGTATCCCACAGCATAGTGCCAGTTCCAATCCCATATCCTCTGCTTTTCATTCAGCTTGCCACTAATATGCCTGGGAAAAGAGCAAATAATGTCCTTTGGTCCCTGCCACCCCTGGGGAGACCCAAGGGCTTTGCTCTGGACCAGCCCTTGCCATTACAGGCACTTGGAGAGTGAACCGATGAATGGAAAATCTCTTTCTTCTCCCTCTGTCATTATGCCTTTCAGATAATAATAAGCATCTTCTTGAAAAGCTCAGTCTATATAATGAAGAAGACTTTAATGTTAATCATAAATTTAGTTACTAATAATTTTATTGGATTATCAATAGTAACAAATATACCACAAAGACGCAAAGTATAACTAATACGTGCAAGGGGGTAGAGACCAGGGACTACAGAAATAACTCACGTTTGTGCTCATTTTTTCTGTGAACTCCCAAACATATCTGTTCCTTAAGAATAAACAAACAATAGTGCTAAAAATAATATACACATAATTTTTTTATCACTGTTGACTATTTCCTTACAGTGAGTGACTGGCTATTGAATTACTGAAGCAGAAGTCAAGATATTTTAAACAAGTTCCATAGTTCTTCTCAGGGAAAAAAAAAAAAAGCACCATTCTATATCCTGAGCACCACTGCATGAGCACCTGGTTCATTATATTCTTGCCAATGCTGAAAATCATTGTTTTTATCCTTTTACAAATTTGATAGAAAAAAACAGGATAGGATTCTTACTTGTCTATCTTTGATCAACTATGAAATTAAAATGTTATGACACGGGTTTATAGTCCAGAATAAATGGTTTAAGAAGAGAAGTAAGTGATTGAAGGGGGGGCATCACAAGCTACCAGGGGAAAAACAATTTCTTGAGATAAAGGAGACAGAGTGCGACCCACATTTCACCCGGAGCACTGTTTAGAGTGCATATTGCAGGTGCCAGTCCCTGTTCTGACTGTAGGACTGCAGGTGCCAGCCCCTGTTCTGACTGTAGGACTGCAGGTGCCAGCCCCCGTTCTGACTCATAGAGCTGGGGACCGGCCCAGGACTCAGCATTGCTAAAAGGTCTCCCATGATGCTTTCATGCCAGTGCAGGGACCACACTGTGAGGATTCTCACCTTCCAGGATGAGCTTCAGATCAATGAACCGGGCAGGTGAAACGCTGAGTCAGTCTACCTCCCCGTGAGTCCTGCACAGCTGTGATATGTGCATATCATCCACGGGAAAGGACTGCAGTACATTCATGAGAAATACAAGTAAAGTACAAGTTTGCTTTAGTGCCAAAAAAATGGAATCCAAGCACAGATATGTACCTCAGTAAGTTCACGAGAAAAACATAGCATGAAAAAACTGTGTGAAATCCCAAACATTTCTGCACTAAAATAAACAAAATTTAATGCAATTTTTCCGTAGATGTGTTGATGCATCCTCATGGGTTCTGCTATTACATTAGAGAATGTGTGTTGCTTTCAAATACTGGTGAGGCAGCTGCAGGTCCAAACTCTGTACTATGCAGAAACTCTCCATTGTGCCATAAGGCAACATTGACGTAGCTAAAACACAGGGAAGAGACAATCACATTGTCTGACAGGAGTGCAATAATGGTAGAAATAAATGAACAGAAACAAAAAGTAACCTTCCTAACCACTTGGGAAATATTCCCCCTCCTCTGTCAAATAGCTGTTTGGCCAAAACAACTGTAATGAGGCTTCTGCACACGGAAATGGTTTGTGCTGAAGTTAACACCTTTGGGGGAAATTTGTGGCTTAAGGTTCTCTTGTTACTCAACAAAAGAGAAATAAAATAAATTCATCACGAAACTCATAAACGTACAAAAAGTGCATTAAACCTAAAGCAGAAGGAAAGAGAAATAAAACACATGAAACTGAATTTAAACTGAGAAACCTAAAAGCAATAGAACCCATCAATGAATTCAAGAAATCTAAAAGAAAAGAATAGAGAAAATTGCAACCTACCTCATCCAAGGGACAGAAGCGAAAAGAGACCAAGATCTGTGAAAGCAGAATGCAGATGACTGCAGGTCCATGGACAAGTATTCTAGAAAAATACACTCCCCGTGTTACGCTGTGGGCGTCAGGGCCTTCTGAGTGCATGGTCTCGCAGAGCAAGCTGTCGGGGCGCAGGCCAACCCGGGATCACCGAAGCTGTTTTGGAACTCAAAGAAAGGCTGCTGTTTGCTCCACATACCTGTACGAAGCTCAGCAATGCCCATTGCAATATATTAGAGAGAAAACTACAGCTTTAGTCTCCAAGTCAGCCCTGAATGATGCGTTGTGCAGCAGAACCCACGGACAGCCGTGGGTCACCATCACCCGGATGAAACAAATAAGACACCAGCACAATCAGCTCAGACAACAGGAGCAGGCACAGTGTCATGGTTCACAGATAACATGGTAATATCTCAGAGGAACCCCAAGACACAGCTGTGCCAGCTACGGTGCTAAGAACTGTGAGAGAGCAGCAATATGACTCTAGTTCCAAAAGCATGTATGTAGGACAGTAACTTTCCTCCATGCTGACAAAAGGTAATGAATCAACGTTTCTGTTCATCCTAGCAATCTATATGTAATAGCTCATAATGTTAGAACTATACAGAGAACACAACACAGTTCCACAGGGGGACAAGGAAGGAGCACGAGAGATGGAGTTGTTAGGCCTGCCTTCTTAGCTTTATGAAGAGCTGGGACATGACTCTTACTTTTTCATTGTAACATTTGGCTACAGAAATCCTCTACAATCTAGGGAGAAGTTAGGGTGGGCATTTGGAGCAGAGATCAAGAACCCACCTGGGACACCTACAGCCCGTGTCTCAGAGCCCAAGTCGAGTCCCAATTTCTACTAATGAGCATCTTGGGGAGCAGCAGGTGGCACCTCAAGCAGTTCGCTCTCTGCCACCTGTGTGGGAGCTCCAGGTTGGTTCTGGGCTGCTGGCTTCAGTCTGGTCTAGCCAGGGGAGAGAACCTGGGGATGGAAGTTCTCTATGTTTGTCTCTCTGCCTATCATATATAGAGAGACAGATTTAGAAAAACAGCTGAAGAGAGACTAAGTTCTTCTTGAAAGAGCAAACTTGTTTGCTTAATCAAATACCTTGATGAGCTGATTATGGAAAGAAAAATCCACACCTGCCTTAATGAACTATGAATAAGACAGTGAGATTAAAATGGAGTTGGATAAACCTCAGAGAAGAAGGGAAGACATCAATAGAGGGGCCCAGATCAAGTTAGAGAGAGGGCTTTCTTGGCTGTGTAAGGACCAGCAGAGGAGCTTTGAATAGTGAACACATCCAGTATTTAGTTCAAAGTTGTTTGTTGCATTACATTCTCTTTTAAAATTCTTTCTTTCTTTAGTGCATTTTATTTCCAAGTTATTTGAGAGGGAGAGAAACAGACAGGTTGACAGCAACCTTTACCAATGCTGCTCTCCCCAGATGCCCACAGAGCCAGGACTGGGCTGGGCCAACATCAGGAGCTTGGAGCTCAACCACCTGCTGCTTCCCAAGACGCACTTTAGCAGGAAGCTGGACTTGGGAGCTGAGCCAGGACTTGCACCAGGCACTCGTGAGCCCCAAGTATTGTCTTCACCACCGCCCCACACACCCTCCCTGTGTTGCGCTATTACAGCACCCATTTCTGTAGACGCCAACATCGATGACAATGATGACAGCTGCTTAGCTTAGGCGAAATACAGTTTACAATCATTCAAACACCAATGTTACCTAAATGACTCTGAAAATAATGTGATCACCCCCAAATTCAAATGGGAGCTTCGAAAAAGATTTACTTGAAAGTCAGAGGGTCGGCTCAGTGGTTCATCTGGCTAATCCTCCACCTCTAAGTTCTGGCATCCCAGCAGTTAGCACCACATTGTGTCCTGGCTGCTCCATTTCCAATCCAGCTCCTTGTCAGTGGCCTGGGAAGTTAGCAGAGGATGGCCCAAGTCCTTGAGACCCTGTGCCTGTGTGGGGGACCTAGAGGAGGCTCCTGAGTTCTGGCTTTGAATCAGCTCAGTTCCAGCTGTTGAGGCCATGTGGAGAGTGAGCCAGAAGACAGAAGATCTTCAACCAAAAAGAAAGAGGGAGACAAAAAAGAGCCAAAGATACATCTTCCAACTGCTGATTCACTCCCCAGATGGCTACAATGGTCAAGGGGCACCCAGGCAGGTGGCAGGCATCCCACCACTTGGGCCATCTTCCCAGACCATCAGCAGGGAACAGAATCAGAAGTGGAACAGCTGGAACACAAGCCAGTGTCGCAAACAGTGGCTGTACCGACTATGACAAGACACTGGCCTCTCAGATGGGATGTTTAACTTGCTCAAATGATCTAAAAGCTACTTCACAAATTGCCAAGCATAAAAGTTGTGCATGAATTATCAAAGAACACTTAACTCTCTGACAAAGTATATATTTGAAATCAGAGAACTAGTTAATAACTAACGTTTGAGTGAACAGGTAAACATCTGAGGAATAAAATTCCGGAGCCCCTTCCACATCTGACACCAAGTGAAATTTCAAATGAAGCGAAGATTTAGCGATGAAAACCCAGCACAAAAGCACTGAAACCTGGGTGAAAGAGCTCCGCGTGATGGAGAGTTTTCTAAGTGGTCATGACCTTCACTTCACCCCTCCCACCAACAAGGAGCAAGGTGGATGTTTACATATTCTAAAGGTCAGGAGTGGCTGAACCAGCTAACTGAGCGGCTGCAAATGTCCCCAATTCCAGCCCAGATATAGTGAGAAATGCTTTAAACTAGTAATGAAGCCACAACTGCAGAGAAAAGTAATTCGTACTTCTGAGGACAAACAGATCAACATAAGCAAAGGGGTGGCAAACAGGCGTTGGTGGGATAGTGGTAGCATGGCTGCCTTCCAAAGGGGTGGCAAGTCCAGGGCTCCTGGGAAACCTTGGCATCCCCATCAAAGCTGGGAGTGCACACAGGGGCCAGGGCGGGCAGTGACGGACAGCGACTGGCCACAGCCACAGAGGAGAAGGTGGGCAGATCCAACGCAGTGCTTTCCTGCTCTCCCTTCCAAAACTCTGCAAAGAATGATTGTAATGAGGGCTTTCCATTTTTTAACACCAAGTTACAGAGGAGAACCGGGAGGGGTACAAGCAGACTGTACTGAGCCTGGTTGCTCGAGAGCTGACTCCTAAACACAAATAGACTGAGGATGCCACAGAGCTAGCGTCCCCAGGACCCCTGGAAGGGGCAGTGCAGATGCTCACCAGCCTCTCTTCTAGCTCCATCACCGCCACAGGCCACCCTCAGGATGAAAGAGAGAGGAGACCCAGCCCAGCAGGGGGCGGGACACCACCCCGGGAAGCCGATGTGGCCCCAACTGAATGCAAGACTGCAATCAGGGCAGGACCTGTGGCAGATGGAACTGTGTCTGCAGGTAGATGGGGGGACGCTTTTCTGGAGTCTGATCTGCCTGAGAAGAAAGACCTAACAGCCTGCAGGAAGCCCACAGTTCTCAATCCTCACCTCGGGCTGACAGCCTTCAGCCTCCTCCAGCCTCCTCCAGCCTCCTCCAGCCTCCTCCAGCCTCCTCCAGCCTCCTCTAGCCTCCTCCAGCCTCCAGCCTCCTCCAGCCTCCTCTACCCTCCTCCAACCTCCTCCAGCTTCCTCCAGCCTCCTCCAGCCTGCAGCCTCCACGCTTGTTTCAGAGCAACCCAACAGCCTGTGCCTGCTCCCCAGCCACAACCCACCCCATCTGTGCCTGCTTCAGGGTTCTGTGAGGTGGCCTTCAGGGCCACAGAAGCCCCCTGCCTCCCTCCATGCCTTTATCAGCTGCAGGACTCAGGGCTGGGTTCCTACCTCAGCTTCTGCCCTCAAAGGGGAGGATGAGCCTGGCCACACTGCTCCCAAGGGAGTTCTCAGCCACCTCCTATTTTGCTGCTGCTTCTGTCTCAACAAATAGAGAGCTATTTGTTTGTTTGAAAGAGTTATGGAGAGAGAGGGAGAGACACAAAAATCTTCCACCTGCTGGTTCATATTCCAGGTGACCACAATAGCCAGGCTGGGCCAGGCTGAAGCCAGGAGCTTCTTCCGGGTCTCCCAGGAGGACTTGGGCCATCTGCTGCTGTTTCTCCAAGGCTGTTAGCAAGAAGCTGGATCAGAAGTGGAGCAGCCAGGACATGAACTGGTGCTCAATGGGATACATCATTGAAGGCAGTTGCTTTGTCCACAATGCTGCAACTTCTGCCCCATTGCTGCATTTTCTGAAAGCTCATGGAGGCTGAGGAGCTACCAGGCACCTGGGCAAGGCTGTGGCAGGTGGTTGTGAACAGGTGCTTATCGATCCTGGATCTACACCCCACCTTCACCTTTCCAAATCACAAAACCTCAGGCAAGTCACGCAACCTCCCAGATCCTCTGATTAAGAATGAAATCAGGAAAAGAAGAATTTGTCCCTCTGGTGAGGATAGGGTGAGAATTACAGGGCGTCTGCCCTCAGCCCAGGGCCTGGCCTGTGTCAAGGCATAATACACATTTTCTTAAAATAGAAATCACAATCTTAAGACATCCAAGTAGACCAAAACCACTATTTGGTGCTATGTTTGTGTGCACACATGTGTGCACAATTGTAGATTACAATTGCTTTTCTCGGGTTACAAATGATGTTGAGGGACCTCTACTCTGTTGATTGTTATTTGAGCATCTTCTTTTATGAAATGTTTGTTGAGGCCATCAGTCATTTTTAATTAGATCATTTGTCTTTACTGTTTCTGAGTTATGTGTTTGGCTTGAGGATGCAAAGCCTTTGTTGGATAGATTTATGACGAATATCGTGTGTGCCTGTGCCCATCCTGCATATTCATTTGTAGTGGACATTTCTTTGAAGAACATTTCTTTGATGTTGAGCACATACTGGTCCATTCTGTGTGGCTCAGTACTTCAGACCAGATGATGTGAGAAGCAGCGCATTCGTCTCCTGGTTCAGTGGGGATAGGACGTCCGAGCGCAAAATGCAGCATCTGCTGAAAGCTCTTCTGCCTCCGGATGGGCCGGGCAAAGCACAGGGAGGAGGCACGAGCGGCCAGCTCAGGGACCTCGTCCTCTTTGTAGAAAGCCTTGAATGCCACCATGGGACCCCCACCTTCTTGAGCTCATCGACCACTCGACCACTCCCTCAGGCCCCGCCTACAGAGACCATTCACAGATGGCCTTGACCATTAAGTTTTCAACACATTAACTTTGCATACAAACAACCAAGTCACAGCAGCGACTTACCAATTTGTTTTTTCCTGTTATGACTTGTGCCTTTGGAGTTGTACTTTAAAAATCTTTGGTGATCGTATGTCAAAAAGATCTCCCCTCTATAAGTATAAAAGTTTTGTAGTTTTGACTTTTACGTTTACACCTCTGATCCACTGTAAGTTTTTCTTGGTGTGCAAATAAAGGTTAGCACGCCTTCTGTGTCCTCTCCTGCTCCTCCTTCTCTGTGGGTATCCACTTAGCCCGGCACATTTGTTGAATAGACTCTGTTTTCAGCCCTGGAATTACTTTGACACTTTTGTCAAAAATTAATTGACCATGTGTGTGGGGGTCAATTTCCTAGCTGGCTGTTGTTTGTCATTCACCAGGTCCACACTGCCTTCATTACTCTGACTTTCCAGGAAGCTTTGAAGTCATGCAGTGTAGTTCTTCCACTTTGTCACTCTATTTCAAAGTTGTTTTATCTAATTGGAGGTTTAATGTCCCACTCTTAGTTTTGAGAGGCGAATTAGGGTCACCAGACTTATGAGGAAAGATTGCAACGTAAAAGATTCAGTCAAGAGCCAAGCATATGGCACAACGAGTTAAGCCACAGCTTGCTATGCCAGCATCCCGTGTCAGTCCCGGTTCAAATCCTCACTGCTCCCATCTGATCCAGGTCCCTGTCAATGTGCTTGGGAAGACAATGAAAAATGATCCATGGACTTGGTCCACTTATGTGGGAGTCCCAGATGAAGCTCCTGGCTTCAGCCAAGCTCAGCATCAACTGAAGATGCATGTATGTATGTGTAACATACAATAGTTAAATGTATGTAATATCTAATATATATCATATGTATTTTAAAAGATATCTTTTTATTGAAAGGCAGTTTTACTGGTTCACTCCCCAAATTGCCACAACAGATGGGGCTAGAATCTCCTGGGTCTCCCACATGGGTGCAGGGTCTCAGCTACTCCACTTCCATCCAGCACGCACGTGGAATTCTGGCACTTGCAGACTGAGGATTAACCAATTGAGTTATTGTGCCAGCCCCCAAACAGGAAGATATCAGAAGGAATGTTCAGAGACTGAAAGGGACTCTTGAATATTTACCCCCACACACACACAACTCTAAACAAGATGTCTGAAACCCAATAGAAAGGTTAGCAAACAAGCTTGAGGAAATCTCCCAGCCTGTAGAGAGAAAAGGCTCTAGGATAGAAAACAAGCGTGATTATGAAGTTCCAGCCTGTTCATCATAGTTCATCCAAGTTTCAAAAAGAGAAACTGAAACAAAAGAAAATATTAAGAAAAATCACTCAAGAAAACTTCTTGTTAATGAAGAATATGAGTTTCCACACTGTAATGATCTAACACATACTTGGAAGCCAACCCAGGTGGATCATTGTGGGACATGGGGGCAAAAGGAAAACTCTACAAGTGTCCCAAGGGTTGAGGGAGCATCCTGAGGCACGGGGGAGCATCCCGAGGGATGGGGGAGCATCCCGAGGCACGGGGGAGCATCCCGAGGGATGGGGGAGCTGTCTGAGGGATAAGGGACTGTCCCAAGGGATGAGAGCTGTCTGAGGGATGAGGGAACAAACTGCACACGGAGTCAGGAATCAAGATAACCTGTCTTCCCGACAGCAACACTGGGAACCAGAGGACAGGGAAGCTCCAAAATCCTGAAAAGACGGTATTTCCACCCTAAATTCTACACCCACCCAGCCCAACAACTTGGCAAATGCAATGACAGAATGACAGGACTGACTTCAGTTCCACCCTGTGTGTGCCTGCCTGTCTGCCCCGGGTCCTTGCCAAGACTCACTTCGTGAAAATGCAGAAGCAATTAAGACAGCAGCATCCAGCAGAGGAACAGGACTAAGGGAGCTCTTGAAAGAGGAAGGAAGGAAAGAAGCAAAGAAGGAAAGAAGGAAGGAAGGAAGGAAGGGAGGGAGGGAGGGAGGGAGGAAGGGGAGGGAAGGAAGGAAGGAAGGCAGGCAGGCAGATTTACACAGAGAAGGAGAATCCAATGTTTCACTGCCCTAATGGCTGCAACACCCAGAGCTGAAGCCAGGAGCCAGGAGCTTCTTCCAGGTCTCCACATGAATGCAGGGTTCCAAGGCCTTGGACCGTCCTCCGCAGCTTTCTCAGCTCATGGGCAGGGAGCTGGATGGAAAGTGGAGCAACTGGGACAGAACCAGCACCCAAATGGGTTGAGGGGGGAGGGCGGTTACAAAGGGAGAATTTGGAACTTGAGCCTTTGCAAAGGAGTTTCTTGGCTCCAGCTGATGAAGGCCATACTGTGGCAACCATGCCCAGGAGTGGAAGGCATTTTGTCCAGATTGCCACAGATAAGACAGTGCAGGAAAAAACGCGTCTTCAAGAGGAAACTGATGAAATATTGAATGCACACATCCATACTGTGAAGAGGTTCAGATCATTCATGGGAAATCCAGGTGCTAACGCAGGATAATTTGTTAGAAAACTAAACAGCAAATGAATATTTAAAAACAAAAAAGAAAAAAGCAATTCCAAGAAATGAGAGCAATCCCAAGTCCACTTGGGGTGGCTCAGTTGGACTCTCATTGATTTGGTTATAATGATGACAGTATTTCATGCAAGAAAACCATATTTCAAGGAGGCTGGGACAGGAGGATTGTGGGTATTTTGCTGTGTGTATGTATATTGTTGGTGAGAGATTAAGCTTTTGTAGATTGCAGTGGGAATTGCGTGGGTGATGCATGAGATTGAGGGAAAATCAAGAAGTACCAACATAGGAGAATGACTTAGAGATGAGGGAACAGATGCCAACAGAGACAAAATAAGTTGACTGAGAGAGGTTGGCTCGTCTTGTGCAAGAGGACAAGGGGAAGAGCATGAGGCCTCACTCCCTGTCCAGTCATTGGTCTGTTAGCCTCTCTTGAGGCCTTGAACTACTATCTGAGGCCACCGCCAAAGGTTTGTAGAAGATGGCAGGAAAAGGTAAATTTATTGTGGTGCAAAATGTTTTGAAATACACACATTTAAAAAAAATAATGATACGAGTGCTGCTTGAACTTTTTGAAGACTCCTCTCACATAATACTCTGATCAAAATTGCATCTACAAAAATAAAGACCAGAGAACTGAGGTGTAAAACTCCCCCCTGCACACACCTACCATGGCAAAGTACCTCCAAAACTGTGGACAAGTGGAATTGAAAGGTGGGTTTATTTGCTTTCAAACGTATCTTGCAATCCATGCATACCTTTTTGCATAATCCATTTTCTTTTAACCTGTTGAAGACCTTTTGCATACACAGACTTTGAAATTTTTTTGCACCAAAGCAAATTTACCTTTTAACTCCTTCACCCAGGGCCTTCTCAATGAGTGCATGTCCAGGGAGCTGGATCAGAAGTGGAATAAGCAGGACTCAAACCAGGCACTGCAATGCAGGATGCAGACCTCCCAAGCAGCCTCTTGACCATGTGCCAATTGCTAAGCCACAGAAGAAAACTTTTTAAAAATCTGCAGCTGTCGGCAGAAGATGTCACATCCTTAAAGCAAGAACACACTGCTGTAAGAACAGTTGTGGCACGTGGCAATTAAGTGGGAGTGATCACAGTAAAGAGGATCAACTGACCTTCAGACTTCAGATTGAACCAGGATTCTGGGGGATCCCACCGAGAGCTTCTTTCCTCAGAACACAGGTCAACCTCAGAGATGAGAGACCTGAGAAAGGACAACTTCTATGATCTCAGACTCTGTCTAACAAGAGAGCCACAAGAGCGAAGATGCAGAAACCAAAGGGGGAGGGGAGAATCAAAGAAATCATAGTGTGAACTTCCCAGAGCTGGGAAAAAAAAAATTTGGTTTCAGACTGAAAGGGCCCTTTGAACTCTAGTAGTTCTGTGACTTCTCTTGAAGTGTATGACTTTAAGAACACCCTTTAAGCTGGTAGAAAAAGAATTGGCTGTGTATGTCTGTGTCTCCCTATATGTTGGATTTACAATACATGTGTCATATTGGAAATGTTCTATGTTAATATATTGTTATATTACGTTATATAGAATCCTGACATCCTTTATAATGCCCTAGTACATCTCCTCCCACCCAGCCACCCTCCCATGGCTTTTACCCCGCTTCCTGGCTTTCTGTGTGGAATCTCTGAGCAGCTATGTCTTCTGTCTTGTGGCTTAGCTTCTCTAGTTACCACCAGAGACTGAACAACCACAGTTGTAATTCCTTACATTTCAGCCTGTGGGAAGGAAACCCTAGCTAATTGTGCTCCTTGGCACTGGAATGTTCTCCTGGGATCATTCCCGCAGACCCTGATGCGTCTCCAAGGAAAGCAGCACTGCCCTTCTCGTGACCATGGATTTGATCCACATCCAGTAGGAGTGTGTTTGTGCGCGTGTGCACACATATGTGTGAAGAGCAGGGCACTGTGGGCCTAATATATACTCTTCCTAATTCAAACTATTGAATATTGAATGCAGAAGTTCAATCACATTTCTGGCAAGAAGATGTGTTCTATAGGCTGAATATGGGTCATAGAAATTATGTTTGGGCAGTGCAGTTAGTTTAGAAAGATTTTAATTAGTTGTTGTTAAGCCAAGCCCAAGTGCCTGCAAAACAACAGCAATGATCATTCTCTTTGCTTGAGAACAAGCTCACCAAAACTCCATAAAATAGCAGAAGTAAGACTAAAGCCCACCCGACTACATTATTGCCATTGAGCGCAATAGCAAAGGATTTCACACATAATAATTCAAGAGGTTTGTTAAGTCATTGCTAGGTGCTTACCAAAGGGCATGAGATGGTGCTGGTTAGTTTTTGTTTAAAGTGAAACTGAAAAGGCAGGTGCATCCACAGTAAACCGTACTTCATCTGACCTCAGTTCTCTGTAAAATGTCCTATGGAGAATACTGTTCTAATGCCAGAAAGAATACTGTGTGCTTATAGGACTTGGGCAATTTGGTTTTGCAAACTTCTTTAAAAGATAGGTGAAATTTGACAAGCATCAAGGGACTCTGGCAGGGAGAGAACTGAGCCTGTGTGACTCCCGCTCACTTGGAAAGGGGCACTCTATGCGATCTGAGGACGCCTGGCTCGGGCGCACTGCTGAGTGGCACTCTGAAGGCAATGCCCAGCCTCCACCTCCCTGTATTTCGTGCCGAGTGTTGATGCGGAGAGATGGACAGTGGCCCGTGGTTTGTGGACAAGAGCCGTATTGCTCTGAATTGTTGACACTTATATTTGTCTGAGTTGGATCCAGCACCACCTTGGAAGAACCAAGAGAAGGAAGACGATGCGGAGACATACATGCTTTGCTGCTAACTGCATGACAGGACTAGATGGTACCAATTCCATGGAGATCTCTGTCACCCATTTATCCATCGTATCCATCTATTAACTCTATCATATCTGGCTTTCTATTTATAGTCTGCATGGCGTCTGTCATCTACCTACCCTATCTATAAACTATAACATCTATGCTGTTTACCCATCTGTGTCTCTATCACCTGCCATACCTACTTTTCTATTTATGATCTGTTTCACATCTATCAATCATGACTACGTTTATTTTCTGCTTGCCTTTTGTCTCTCCACGTATCCATCTACCCATCTACCCATCCAACCATCCTACCACCCATAAATCTTTCTGTCCTAAGAGGTTGAATTTTCCGTGAGCTACTGCCTTATATTGTTCCTTTTGCTGTCTTACTGCAGCATGCACGTATGTCAAACCATTATCTCGGGCCCCTACTATTTCCTCCAAAGCATTTCAATTTTTGATGAGGAGGAATGCTTTGCTTTTGCTAGAAATCTGGGATGTCTGTTGACAGTTCTCGGTGAGTTACGGAGTTAGGGACTTTGTGGAGGTAGCAGCCCAGGTAAGGATCTAACAGGTAGGGCTTCATTCAGGTGTTGGCAGTAGAACCCAACCTACTGATGGGCCATCTATGACATACAGGACAAAGATTCAACTCTACCTTTCCTTCCAGTCATGCCATCTCTTCCTATACCCCAAAGACACTTTGTAAACTCTCACCTCCACCCACAGTCTCATGTCCCTGATTTCTATATTCCAGTTCCACTGAGGCAGTGCCAACCTCTCACACTGCCCAACACACCCATTGCTCTCAGCCTTTGTGCACGCCAATTCCCTCATTCTGGGGCATCCTCCCTGCCCCCCTCTGCTTTCTCTGATCCTCCACCTGCAGGGCCTTCTGCCCCTTCCTTGCTGTCTGCTTCTGAAGTGGTACAGGCCTCCTTGTGCATGCCTAAGGCTGCATTCTGGTCAGTGTCTGCTTGTCCATGATCTTGGCTCCTTCAGAGTGGGAGCTACTATCCCCTGTGAAGTCTCATTTCAAAATGAGGAAGAGCATGGTTGACAAGGTAAGCCTAAGAGCTGTCTTCTGGGTTTCCTTTTTAGCTGACACATTTCCGGTGCACCTTTATGATCTAAGGATCTGTCCTTAAATTCAGATGATATTTTTAACCCAATCTATGTAATTTCCCACAATGTCACTCATTCCCATAATCAGAATGGAGATAAACTTAGGATTGTACTACTGAAAATGTGCCTCTCACTGGACCCTTTAAAGATGAAATTATGATTACCTCTAATTTTATTCAATAACACCACTCAAGTGGTCGTATGTAGGCAATTAGAAAATGTAAAACTAGCCTGGGGGACTGTTCACCTGTGTTTTCAACTGGATTTTGAATATATTCGCATGTTGACAGTTTCTCATGATCTCCAACTTGTGAATTCTGTCAAAAAATGTACTTAGCTTCTTAAAAAGTGGTATATGGAATTATAAAATTTAAGTTTCAGTGGAATATTTGCGATTTTGTAATCTATAACCTTCATTCAGAAAAGAAACGGGACGAGAGTGAGGTTAAACTCCTCCAAAGTTACCTGGGGCCTACAGAAGGTGAAGTAGATCCCAGACTGGATACCTCTCTAATTTCCTCATCTGGTTCCGACTTTCTTTCTCTTTTTTTTAAGATTTATTTTTTTTTTTACTGGAAAGTCAGATATGCAGAGTAGAGGAGAGACAGAGGAAGAGCTTCCGTCCGCTGATTCACTTCCCAAGTGGCCACAACAACCAGAGCTGAGCCGATCTGAAGCCAGGAGCTTCTCCTGGGTCTCCCACATGGGAGCTGGATCCCAAGGCTTTGGATTGTCCTCGACTATTATCCGGGCCACAAGCAGGGAGCTGGATGCGAAGCGGGACTGCCTGAATTAGAACCGGTGCCCATATGGGATCCCGGTGTGTAAGATGAGGACTTCAGCTGATGGTTACTGTGCCAGATCCTAGTTCTGACTTTCTACAGCCCTTCACCCTTTGCTTTCCTTAATAGGTGGACTTTAGCTTTTTCAAACTGTCCACAGCAAAATTGAGCCAAAAAATCCAAGCTCAATATCAGCATGTGGTGCCCTACGTTACAATCCGTGAACCCATGCTGATGCACAACTCTCCGTCCATGGCTTCCATTAGGACTCATTCTTGGTCCTGGGCATTCTGTGGGCTTTCACGAATGTGTGACCTGCCGCCACCTCTGAGGGCCGCAGGTTCTCATAGACTGAAGTGCTCTGTGCTCTGCCTACTCCCTCTCCCTCGCCTTTAACCACTAATCTTACCATCTCCTCTTCTGCTTCTTTTGTTAGGATGAAATTATTGGAATCAAATAGCAAGTAGGCCTTTCACACAGGCTTCTATCATTAGCTATATGTAATGATTCTTAAGCAAAATTATTATCAATAATAACTTCCTCTCTGCCTTTACATGGCTGGAAAGTGTATTTCCCTTTAACCCTGAATCATTCCCTTATCTTGGATGCACCAGCATGTTTACCTAGTCACCTATTCAACAGCATCTCAGTTGCTTTCTAGTGTGGGCAATTATGAATCAAACTGCTATAAGTAAGCAGGTGCAGCTATTTGTATGGACCTAAGTTTTATTCCTTTAGGTAAACACAAATGACTGAAATTTTGGGGTAAAAACACTTGGTCTTCTTAGAAACTGCCCAATGATGTTTCCAAATGGCTCCCTTATCCTGCATCCTCACCCACAATGCATGGAGCTTCTACTGCGTCTATCCTTGCTGACACTCGGTTCTGTCGGCATCCTGGCTCTGGTCTCGCTGGTCAGTGTACGCTGGGATCTCAGTGTTTGGAGAGGCAGCTCTTGCGTGCTGTGCACCTGTTTGCATTCTTACCTTCTTTGATGAGGTGACTGTCAGGATCTGCTCCCCTTACAACCAGCCTGTTCATTTCATACTGGTGAGTTTCACGTGTCTGCCTGAGAGTCTTTCATGGAAGCGCCTTTGTAAATATCTCCTCCCCTAATGCCCAGCCTGCTCCCTCACTGCTGAAGTGCTCCGAGGTTTTCCTGCCCTCAGATTTGTTTTCATA
Source organism: Ochotona princeps (assembly GCF_030435755.1). Taxonomy (NCBI): domain Eukaryota; kingdom Metazoa; phylum Chordata; class Mammalia; order Lagomorpha; family Ochotonidae; genus Ochotona; species Ochotona princeps. The sequence continues at coordinate 61,754,846 of NC_080844.1, read as the reverse complement.
GAGATTCATGCTTGTGGTCCCCCCCCCCCAACTTTAAATCCTTAAATCCACCCAGTCCTCCCATCCAGTACTAACCAGGCCCACCCTGCTTAGCTTCCGAGATCAGACGAGCTCGGGCACGCTCAGGGTGGTGTGACCGTAGACTAGAACCACCCAGTCCTAAACGAGCCATCTGCCCCTTGTCCTGATCTCTCACGGAAAAAGAATTGTTGATTTTCCAGTTTGTTCAGCTTCTTCCTCATTGTTCAGATGGCGTCTTCCATGCTGGACTGGAAACAGGAAGTCTCTCATTACACTTACAGAGTAATAACTTCCTCCACTTTTGAAAATCTTAATTACAGTGGATTAGCCATGTGCGAAGATACGTGAAGTCATTCTGTATACCAACGAGGCTCTGTTACGATTATCTTATTGTTACTGGGGACGTAGATTTCCTTTGCCATTAGTGCGACTGGGAATTTGTCCAGGCTTGACTGTAGCTCTGCTGAGGCTGCTGGTCCCCTTGATCCACTGGTACCCCACATGACACCAGACCACAACCAGGCATCATTTGCAACACAACACACCCCAAGCTAGCCTAACTGGAGAAAGAATGCGATATTGAGCCTTTCTTCCCTGCTGCCTCTGTAACTACACCCTGTCGCAGAAATGATATGGGGACAGGTTTGGGGCCCTGTGGGGACCCAGACACTCCCAAACCCTGGCAGGCTGGGTGCAGGAAGCTGCTGAGAAAAGAAATTGTTGCCATAGCCTGAAGTTGAGCCCGACCCAGTCTTCAAAAGCACAGGTGGGGTTTGGAATTTCTTCCTAATTCCTTTCCTGGCTGCCAAACTTTGGCTCCCTGAATGCAACCCTGCCCTGAGTCGTAAGCACTGGGGTCCCAGAGCACGTAGAAGGTTCCAGAAACCTCTGTGCTTTGCAGCTGGGCCAGTGTGCTTATCTGCCTCAACAGGCCTGCTCTGTGCTGTGCCAGCATTTTTCTTACAGGAAGATAATTACTACAAGAATGAAAAAGAAACTAGAAAATGACACATAATCTGCAAAATAGTTTCTGAGCAGAAATGTATTCCTGCTTGGCACCAGTGAAAGGGTTCTTTTTGTTGTTATTGTTGCAAAAAGAAAGGCAACGCTGGTTTTCAGGACTGAGAAAACCTCAAAGTTCTGCCAGGCAGAATTTCCTCCTGCAAGAGAACTTTGAAAATTTCGACTTTGATCTGCCATGTTTGATGCCCAGGAAGTAATATTGACTGTGGCTGAGGGCTCTACAGATCACCCCACTAACCTGCTCTCACTGTGAAATGGTCACTTGTGCTTGGCGGGCCTTCAAGCAGGGATGGCTCAGGTGTCCTAGACATCCCATGTGGTAGTCACCCCACCTCACTCAATCAACCAACAAATGTCAACTCACTGTCTTCAGAAGTTCACAATGAAAATAGTGTAGGTGAAGGGTCCTACTCCATGACTGGTCCTACTCTGTGGCCGGCAGAACCCTGGTGTGGGGGTGGGCTTGAAGCCACCTCTACTCCCTCCATCTCCACTGCAAATTCTTTGTTTTACATCTTTGGTCAGCAAGTAAAATGGTGTCGGAACCAGGCTGTTCCCCACCCTCAAGTGTCTGAAAACCAGTGTGTTTTCCATTGCTAAAATGGATTTTGTTTCCAAAGTGTCAGTTAGTAACTTTGAACTCGGAACCCGTTTCCTTCCCTAGAAATAATTTTAAAAATTATGAGACCCTAGATGAGGCTGTGGATGCCTGGCTTGTTATCCACTGTGTCCTGAAGAGCGAGAATGTTAAACATGGTTTACTGATTCATTTGAAAGGCGGTGACAGATCATGTATATGTGTGTGTATGTATGTGTGTGAGAGGAGAAACAAAGAAAACAGAAGAAGAAAGAGAGAAGAAAAAGAAAAAGGAGGAGGAAGAGAGAGAGAGAGAGAGAGATCTTCTACATACAGGCTTGCTGAATCACTCTCCAAATGCCCACATAGCAGAGGCTTGGTCAGGCTGAAGTCAGGAGGTTGGATTACCAATTAAGATCTCACAGGTGGGTTGTAGGGGCCCAAGAGACCCGGGCACTGGGGCCACCTTTTGTTGTTCTCCTCAGGCTCATTAGCAGGCAACTGGGTCCCAACTGGAGAACCTGGGATAGGAACAAGCACTCATATAGGATGGCCCCAGAGTGCTAAACTTGGTTCTTCTCCTGATTCCAGCTTCCTGCTAATGCTCCTGTGAGGCAACAGGTGTCGGTTCAAGCATGAGTCTCTGCCATTCATTTGGGAGATCTAGGTGGAGTTCCAGGCTCCTGACTTCAACCTGACCAAGCCTCTGCTGCTGTGGGCATTTGGGGAAGGATGAATGAGCTCTTCTCTCTCTCTCTTTCTCTCTTTCTCTCTCTCTCAAGTAAATAAAACAAAAAAGTAAAATGTCTAACGACAAACAGGAATTACCTGATGAGCTTTCATTCGCTCATGTTTCAGTCATGTTTTGTGATACCAGCCAAAGTGACTCCTCTCAAGTCGTCAGCCCAATGGAAACCTGGAGATGTACCTGTAGCCATTCTGAGAGAGGCGACAGACCAGAGGGTGCGACACGACTGGAAAGTCACCAGGTTCTGAGGTCTCTACCTGCCAACTCAGGGACCCCAGAACGTTGTGTAACTTCCTGGGATCCACTGTGCTTTGCTATTCTCAGGGACAATTGGAGCGTGGGTCTCATGGGATCTCAATAAGGATTAAGTGAAAATGCATGAAGAGACTGCAAACAACGCCTGCTGCTTAGCTGCTGTTTCTCAGGGCCCTGCTTCCCTGAGTCACTTGACAAAATGCTAAATACCTCCCATTGGTCTCTCGATGACTCCTTACCTGCACGACTGGGGTACTTCTAACAATTTCCAAACAGACCTCAAAGTGTTCCAAGGATAACACAAATGGAAGGCAGCGTGCAGCTCATCTTAATTCCAACTCCACAGTATTGTCACTGTGCTTGACTCTTTGAAGACATTCAGTTTTTTCTAGAAAACTCTGGAAATTCCTGAAAGAAGTGGGTTGGGCCTTGATACACACAGAGAGAAAGGAGGCCTTCCCAATAAAAACCTGTAGGAAGGTGTCAGGTGGACAGCCTCTATGATGCCAGGTCAGAGTCCCCTGGGGCCAGGACCATGGGTAGCCATGGAAGATATCAGTCCAGAATTCTCCATGCGTGGTAGGGAGCACAGGGTTTCTCTAGAGGGTATGGTCTAGGTACAATTTTTTGTAAATTTGTGAGTGGACAGCAGCAAAGGCTTAAAAAGGAAAAGCTGGTTTCTGAATCCACAGAGGGAGAGATGGGAACAACACTAAATCTACCCAGGCAGGGAAGAGTATCCTCAAATAAGACAAATGGACAAAATTCTGTGAACACCTCAGGCTGCAGGAAGGAAAGGGTTAATAGCATCACAGCTTTCCAAAAAGTACATGCATGCATATGAACACAAGCGTATTATAAATTGACACAGTAGAAGGCACAGCAGCATACAAATGACAAACAGTAACATATCCCCAAATCTTTACTATCAATTCTATAGACCCATCTGAAGCTACACTCCCGTTTAAGTTCCTATTTCACGTGAAATCTGCCATCTGTTTTTATAATTTGGAACTCCAGTGTCACAGAATCACAACAAATGTTTGGCTATTATCCTAACCTATAAACTTGATGCATATCATTGACAAATGGGTGTAATTCCAACATGGACCCAACAGATGTCGGTTGATATTTTCCTGAGACAAAGGGGAGACAATGAAGATGTATGTTGGAAATGTACTCATTTGCCAATGGTGTAAGTGACCTATCTGCTAAATCACAAGTCATTTTCTAATACCAGAAGAATCCTTTCTCAGTATTGTTGTGTTATTCACAACACAATTGGTCTGTGTGGCTAGCACCAACTCCAGCAGTGTTACTGTTCCCATCACGGCCATCCTGAGCTATTGCTGTGATCTGGACATGGTCCGAGGCATCCCGGAAAGGCTCATGTGCTGGCACCTTGGATCTCAGGGTGGTGACATTAGAAAGCGGTAACACCTTTAAGAGGAGGGACCCAGCATAGGTGATGAGGTCATTGCAAAGGCCACTGGGTGCTCAGGAGACCCTGGTTAATTGACTGCTGTGAAGGCAGGTTGTCATAGAAACCGTGAGCCTGGCCTTGGGACTCTGTTCCCTCTCACCCTCGCACAGGCTCCTGCCTGATGCCATGGCCATATTCTGATGCAGCCAGAGTGAAGCCAATGCTGCCATATACCCTTGGACAAGCAGAACCATGAGCCAGGTAAGCTTCTTTTCTTTTTTTTTTTTTTTTTAATTTTTTTAATTTTTGATGATTTTTACATAGTTGACTAGGGTGCAAAGGATCAAGGGCTACAGGAAGGTGGGTGAGACCATTGTTTCCACATTCTCTTTTTTTACTTCCTGTATCTGGGGGAAGGGGAGGAACAAGGGGAGAAGCCACCCAACCACCTTCAAACCCTGGGATGAAGGACAGCCACCCGACACCATCCCCATGTCCCTGACGCGGGGCATGCTCAAGAGTTCAATAGTTCGGAATTACTGCCAATCTCACCACTCCAAGCGCTATGAAATCCCCCCAGGATCCACTGGTTGACACAGTCCACCTTAGAGTCTGTTGGCCCAGATATTCACTGCCAACACTTGGCTGGAGTAGTTGATCAATTTGTTCTGTCCTCTGTCCTCTGTCCTCTGTCCTCTGTCCTCTGTAGGTTCCAGTGTACTGCCATATCCTCCATGGGTACCTGGATATGCTGTCCACTGCTCCGTCTAAGCCACTGAGGAGGCCCAGCTCTGATATTTGCACTCCATGGTCAGACCAGAGAGAGGCAGGGGAGAAAAAGAGAGAAAAAAAGGGGAGAGAAAAAAAGGGGAGAGAGAGAGAGTGAGAGATGAGCTGGAACCACAGGCAGTGGTTTGAGGAGAGCCATGCTCACCAGGAGTAGCCCAAACCAGCTTCTAGCTCCAGGCGGTTCCATCCACTTGCATCCCCAACTCCTGGCCCCTTGCGGCGTTCACAGAGGGGCTTGCTGATCATCCTCTGACCCCTGCTTTCCCTCCCCCAGGCAGGTTATAAGCCATCAGGGGCAAGGACTGTCAGGCTTCTCCCTTGGGGCTGAACAGGCCTCAGTGCTCAGCAGGTGCTCCAGGCAGATTGTGGCATCAAACTGAATAGTTAATTCAGCCTGGTATTAGCTCCAGGTAGCACCTTCCTGGGCCTTATCTCAGCCCCCACTTCCTGTTTGGTTTTAGGTTGCAGATAACAGATGCAGGTGAGCTGCAGGGCCTTATCTGTGGGGCAGATTTGGCAGGGTCACCTTTCAGATTAAGAGTTTGGGAGGGCAAGGTCCAGCCTGTAGCCATGGGGAGGGGGTGGGTGAAGAGCGGCTCAGACTAGTCTCCTTGACCTCAAAGCAGTTTTGTTCTCTCGGTCCCTCCTTCCTCGACGCTTTGCTTATTCCACAGGTGTGCTTGGCACGCTGACGTGGGCTGAGCCCTGTACACAGGTATCAGCACATGGCACCTGCTAAGTCATCAGAAGAACTTGAGAGAGCCAGCACTGCAGCGTAGTGGTGACATAGCATCCCATATGGGTGCCGGTCTGTGCCACCAGTGTTCATTTCCAAACCATCTCCTTGATGACGGCCTGGGAAAAGCAGTGAAGATAATCCAAGTGTATGGGTGCCTGCGCCCACATGAGAGACCTGGAAGAAGCTCCTGGTTCTGGCCATTGTGGCTACCTGAGAAATGAATAAACACATGGAAGAACTCTCTCTCTCTTTCCTTCTCATACAAATAAATAAATACTGAGGGGCTGTGATGCGGTACGCCATCTGCTCTGTGTTAAGAGCCCTGGGAACCCCAGCCACCTCCCATGCCCACACCCCAATCCACACCATCTCACGGTGGTTTCAGAGCATTTGCCCTTCCCCAGTGTGAAGTTGTTCCCATAGCCCACATGCGCTCTGCGAGGCTATCGCTCAGCACTTCTCGCAGCAGTGCCCACACTACCAGCACCAGAGTTCCACAAGAAACCTGTTCAGTGCCAAACCCTGCAGAGTGGAACTCAGTACAGGACAAAGGCACCTGCACACCTGGTTCTGAGAAGCCTGTTGGTGGCAACAATGCTGTTGATGAGCTGGACTCAGTTCACAGAGACTCAGAGGAACCAGAGGAACAGAAGTCCTGTAGGCGTGGCCAGGAACCTGCAGCAGAGGGCCAAGGATGGGCTGCTGGTGTCAATGAGCGCTGTGAGATGGGGAGAAAGGAGACACCCGGTGGCAGGAAGGAGGCTGGCAGAAGTCAAGTGGTGCTTGGAAAGTGGATCTGCCCACCTTGAGGGGTGGGGTGACTGTCACCTCCAGGTGCCAGCTCTCCCAGTAGTCAGAGGAAGATCCAACCCTTCAGGTGGTGTCCTGTTCCTGATAAGGAAGCCCCCTAGGCTGCTCCTGCGGGCAAATATGCAGTGGCCAGCCATGGTGTGTACTGATAACAGCAGTAGCTGCTCCTGGGGACGAGAGCTTCCTGTCATATTGCACCTCCACCTCCGCCATAGGCTAGGGAAGAGAAGAGATCTAGGGTCAAATGTGCTCAAATCCCAATTCAATCTGGCCATGGTAACTTTGGGAAAGCCATGTGGTTTCTGGAAGCCTCTGTTTCTGGAAGCCATCTGTAAACTGGGCATGATAGAGTCCACTTCTTGAAGTGGTGGCAAACACTAGAGTCAGGCCCTGCCCAAGGACCAGAGTGTGTGTTCTTTCTCCTCCTCCTTCTGCCTGACCTGACACTTCCAGGATGGGAGCCAAGGCAACCTGTCCTTCACCGGAACACAAGTCTGGGGTCCCCGCTGACCCCCGCATCCCCAGAAATCACACACCCTGAAGCCACCCCTGGTCACAGTGTTTGTTTACAAGTTGGCCCTTTGATGGACAGGTGCAATACAGAAGCATTGCATTTTCAATGGACTGCTTCGAAGAGACAGGAAGGGAAGAGCTCTGGGAGGTGTGTGAGCCACAGCTAATATGTGAACCCAGAGGTGTCCGAGGGGAGTGTTAGCCACCTGACACCCGTTGTGGAAGCTCGGGTGGCCCATGAAGCAAGAGAGCACCTGGACAAGGCATAGTCCTGGGCATCTCCCTGGGAGCTGCAGGAAGGCTGGGGAGCACCGAGGCTGGGGAGGTCCCCCAGGATGCCATGCAGAGCACCCAGAGGAGAGGAGGGACGTCTGCCCTGGTGAGGGGTGGGAAGGGGGCCAGCCTGAAGGCAGATTGTGACCTCATGGGACCTGGTTGTCGCACCCTATCCTCATTTCCCCTTTGACCATTCTCCCTAGTTCTCTGTCCTCTTGGCAGGACACCAGCAGCAGCAGAAGGCCATATTGAGGCCAGGAGCTCAGCCCCACTTGGCGCCAACCAACGCTCAGCGCCAACCTTGTCATCCAGCTGAGAGAAGGTGGCTCCTGGACTCCTTCAGTTCCTCTCTGATCCACACTCTGCCACACCAGATTCGTGGGATTCTCCACTCGCCCAAGGGAGTCCCACAGCTTGACCCCTCCATGACCACTGTATACCCTCCTCCCCTGATCGCTGACTTGGGATGAGGTATGCCCCCACCTGTCTCCACGAATGTCTCAGGACCCCCCCCCCCCACCGCTTTGCACCTTAGTTGCTCCCACAGGTTGAGCTCCCACCTCTTCTGGGAAGGGAGAATGTGCAGTAGGCACAGAGGGGACCTAGGAACAGCACGTGGAAAGGGACTGGCGCTGTGGCACAGTGGGCTGGGTTGCAGCCTGCAATACTGGTATCTTACACTAGAACACTGGTTCCATTCCTGGCTGCCCTGCAGCCTATCCAGTTCCCAGCTAGCACAGCTGGAAAAGCAGCAGAAGACGGCCTAGTGCCTAAGCCCATACCACCCACACAGGAGATCTGGATGGAGTCTCTGGCTCCTGGCCTTGCTTGGCCCGACTATGACCTTTGCAGCTATTTGGGGAGTACACCAATAGGTAGAAGAACTTTTACCATCTCTATGTTATCTTGACTTTCAAATAAGCAATTTTTGTTTAAATAGAGAAAATCTTTAAAGCTGGAAATGTATTTCTCACATAAAGAGGGCTGGAGTATCTGAGAACAAGGAACAGCGTGTTTGCCTCAGCTGGGGCCCTGGACCAGGTCTGCAGGTGTCTGTCCTCTGGTGTGCCCCAGCACAGGGAAGACAGTGAGCGCCTCATCTGACCCCATCGCCTCCAAAGACCCCATCTCATTTCATCACACTGAGACTCCATTTCAGCAGGTGACTTGGGTGGGGTACCATTTAGTCCACAACAGAAAGAGAGTACAGGTGTTCAGCCTACAGGCAGGGGCAGGTGACAGGGACATCTGAGGTCCTGAGCACGTGACCCCAGTGGCTACTTCCTACAAGACGCGATGGATGTCTAATCATATATAATCTACGAACACACAAGTGTCCCCAGTAGCCAATTTGAGCAAAAATCTTCAAATCCAACTGCTGACATTTACTAAGCACTTGGACCTTATCACAAACCCCAGGAGGTAGGGAGGATGCCAAAAATTCCCTTACGGTGCAGCAAAAGAAGCAAAAAGGAATTAGAAAATAAAATCATAAAAGGAAGCTGTGCATCACACACATCACAGTTGGTGAAACAGGAACATGTGAATTATCTTCTTGCATCCTTGCCAACCTGCTCTGCTGGTAGCACCTCTTTCCCTCCCACGCCAGACCATGCAAGCATCACGGGGAGGCAAGAAAAGAGCCGGTTTCCTGTGGCCCGAGGGAAGTGGTACAGTGGCAGTGTGAGGAGTGGAGCTGGGGTCTGGTTCTACAGCCTGTGCAATGGAGGACAGCACTGCCAGCATTTCGTCCCCAGGTGATGGCTGCAAGTGAGCCCTCACCAACGGGACTGGTGTTCTTGCACAAAGTGGAGATTCAGACGCACACAGGAACAAGAGAAAGACGCACGCGCCTGGGGAAGACTCAGCACGCCTGGCGAGCAGGGTGAGAAGTCAGGCCTAGCTACTCCTTGGTTTTGATGCCCGCTCTACAGAACCGTGAAGCCGTGAGTCTCTTGTCTGCACTGCAGCCTCACATCCTCCCTTGGGACAAGGACACAAGCAGGTAAATGTATATTCTCTAAAACTCAGGTATGCAGAGGCTGTAGGCCAGGAAGTGATTGCCTCTGGCCGGAGGGTCTGCTCTCGGAGTCCTGCGAGAGGGTCCAGACCATGGCGTGGATCACTCGGGGGAGCACTGTGGTCAGGTGGAGGCAGGGGAGCAGGGGCAAGAGGCGTGTCTGTGGTTTTAGGGAGGATACAGGCATGAGACAGGTAAGCAGGCGCAGGACTCACCAGCATGAATAGTTGGAGCCGGCTCCAGGGTGCAGGCACGGAGCCAGGAGTCCGACCCTGCCTGCGGAGTGATCAGGGCAAGTGAATGGTGGCACGTGAGAGTCCCAGGAAGGGCGGAGTGGGGCGGTTGGGGGGGTGGGGAGGATCCAGAAAACCACATGTAGTCTTGAGGAATGGGCTAGCCCTGAGGAGGGTGGCTCCTTGGAGACCTCCAGGTCAGCTGGACATCCAAGCTCTCGAAGCATCACCACCTGCCTCCGCCCCCGATCCCAGCCTCTCAGCCAGGGGCTCAAACACTGCAGCCTCTTGGGTGACATCCCAGAAGACGCTTCCTGTTGCCCCACCCCCTCACAGGGCTGCCAGGATGGGGGCAGGTGGGATCAGTGAGTGCACAAAAGCCATGACTGCCTCCTCCCAGCTGAGTTTGCCTTGAGAGGAGCAGCCTCATCTAAGCGTCGCTCAAGTGTCTCCGCCGGCCTCATTCAGCCGAGCCTCATGGTCCAAGTTTGCAGGTGAGGAAGCAGACGTTCAGAGGGAAGGAGGGCCTGGCCGAGGCTCGCAGCTCACCTAACGCAGAGAAAGAGCCCCGCAGAAGCTCAGGGTCCCCATGCAGAACCCAGGCAGGAAGCGGGCAAAGGTCAGAGGGCACAGCAAGTGCTGAGTGATGGGTAAATGGGACTGGAGAAAGGGGAGGCAGCTGAGGCTGGTGTGGTCACGGAGGGATGGGGAGGGACCTGAGTCAGACAGGCTGAGACAAGCTGCTGGGCCCCAGAAGCCAGGTGAGGCCACAAAGTAGCCCGAGTTTGAGCGGAGGGACAGTCCCTTGAAGGGAGAAGAGGAGGAAAGAAGAGACAGATTGGAAGGAGAGAGGCTGAAGAAGGCTTAGGATGGCCTCCATGCGTGACTGTCATGGGGGACATTGGACCCGCGTGCTATCTGTCCCGCAGCTTGTAACTCACCTCTCCAGCCCCCAGCAGCCCCATTTGCAAAACTGAACACCCACACTCAACATCCACTCCAGGGAAAGAGCCATGGAAGGTGTTAGGTACCCAGCACCACACAAGCCCTCATAGCAGCACCCTCTCACTGCTCCCTAGCAGAGCCATGTAAAGGAAGATCTCTTTGTTTGATAAGCAAAGTGACAGAGAGAGGGAGAGATGGAGATCTTCCATTCACTGCTTGAATGCTGACAACAGCCAAGGCTGGGCTAGGCCAAAGCTAGGAGCCTGGAACTGCATCCAGGTCTTCCACATGGGTACAGGCCCAGGCCCCTGTAACATCTTCTGCTGCTTTCCCAGGTATAGTAGCAGAAAGCTGGATCGGAAGTGGAGCAGCCGGGACTTGAACTGCCAGGAGAGCTAGAGAGCCTCACCAGCCGAGTGTGCTGTGAGAGCTGTCTCTGGCTTATGTTACAAACCCCTGTTCACACAGAAAATTGATGTGAGTGAGGAAGCCCCCTGACATTGGGGCTAAAATCCAAAGTTCTGTTATTGCTTCCGATGAAGAGCAGTGCTACCTCCTGGGCCACTTACGCCAAAGGCACATCTGTTTCAGCTCTCACTGGAGTTGTATATGTGATGCCATGGCCAGGGGACACAGCAGCAGATTGGGGCCTGCAGGAGGTCACGCAACCCTGAAGACCAGGGATTGGGATTCCTGGGGAGGACTGGACCAAGCATTCTCCACCTCCCTCCTGTGGGTATCAGGTTCCTGGAGGGTGCTAGAGCTTCCCAGGGGAGTGCACCCGCAGCATCTGCGCAGCCTTATCTCAGGAAAACCCATCAGGACCACCTTGCCTGGGGACTCCAGAGTGATTTTTTCCTCCCTTGGGAGGGAAATGAGGACAGCTCTGCTTACTGGGGCCCAAACAGGGGCTCAGGTTTCTCAGGCATCCTCGGTATCCAGCCCCCTGGGGATCCTGGCCAGTCACCCCCTCCCTCAGCAAGAGAGCAAGACAACTGGAGCGGAGAGCCCTGGGGGTGGGGCACACCTGCGCCGCTTGCCCTCTCTGCTGGCCAGCTTGGGGGCCTTGGAAGCCCAGATAATGCCGATCTTATCTCCTCCCTCCGAGGGAATTTCTCCACAGGTGAGCAAGAAAGGCTGGCTTTGTGTTCTGGGGGGTCTGGGAATGGGCGGTAGACCTACCATCTCTGCCAAAGGAGGGCACTGGGCCTCTGGGTCCTTCCCTCAGGGCACCCTGAGTGGGCCTGCAAAATGGCCCAGCCGCAGGTGCGTGGCCAAGCTTTGTTAAGCTCCCACTCAGTCCAGGGTCTGAAATCCACGACCCTCAGTGAGCAGATCTGATTCCACATCCTCCTGAGTGTGCACCAACCTCCCTATTTTTTTTTTTTTTAACTTCAGCTATCTGTTTTATGGCAGAGGTTAATGGAAAACCACTCTCTAAGCCTACCACAGTGAGAAACAGCCAGCTACAACCCACACCTGAAGGCAGGTGGATCTCACACACAGCAGGTGCAAGGAAGAAGCTGGGTAGGGCCTGGATGACCCCCTGCAGGCACTGTGGCGTAGCAAGTTAAGCCACTGTTTGCAACACCAACATCCCATTTAGGTGCCGGTTTGAATCCTGGATGCTTCACTTTCCATTCGGTTCCTCACTAATGCGCCTGCAAAAGCAGCAGAAATGACTCAAGTGCTTGGGCCCCTGCACCCACGTGGGAGACCTGGAAGAAGGTTCTGGCCCCTGGCTTGAAACTGGCCCAGTCCTATCTACTGTAGCCATCTAGGTAGTGACGGAGCAGGTGGAAGCGCGTGTGCGCTCTCTCTCCCTCCTTCCCACTGTAACTTTTTCAAATAAACAAACCTTTTACAAACAAGCAGGCAACACAAACTTCTCTCATGAGAAGTGGGAAGGGGGGAACTCCTTGGGAAGAGGCTGGTGACGGCAAAGGGTGGGCCAGGGCTTGGGGGATTGGGATCCTAGTTTCCCAGGTTGTTTGGTTTGTGATAAATGAACTTAGTTTAACCTCCCAACCCCACCACTTCGGGTGCCAAACCTCAACACCGGAAAAACAAATGAAAATAAGTAGAACCCCAACAAACACACTTGGTGCGCTTCGCGTTCCGAGAAGCCAGAGCCAGTGCTGGGCGGCTGGAGGCCAGCGATGAGGAGTGGGGTTACGCTGCACGACTTGGAAAGCTTGCAAACTGCAAAGAAAGTGAGTTCCTCACTGTGCGATGCAAGGCAGTGGCCCAGTGCTTGAGAAAACAGCGCAGGAGGCCCATTCCCAGCTGCCGGTAAATGATTAAGATGAGCGGAGAGTTGGGGGATGGGGGAAGGTGGCTGCGAGGGTGGGACGGCAGCAGGTGCCCGGGTGCGGGGAGGTGCAGCAGACGTCAGAGCCTATGCCTCTGAGTGCCCCTGTCCCCGCACGCACCCTCACAGGGCACACGGGAGGCCGGCGTGGGGCGCCACCTGCTGCCCCGAGCACCTAAGGACCGGCCTAGAAAGTGTTGTAGGGTTTTTGAACCCCGAATACTGCAGCAACCTCAAATTCTTGTCTCGCAGGAAAGAAGAATTTTCATGCGGACACAGTTTAGTTTTAAAGTAAGATTTATTAGGAAAGCTGAGAAAGGAGACTCCCGTCCTAGTGACGAGAGGGGGTTCTGAGATAGAAAGAGACCCTTATCCCCTGCCATAGTGGCAGGAGGAAAAGCTAAAAGACCCTAGAGTCCCCTGCCATAGTGGCAGGAGGAAAAGCTAGAGAGAAAATCCCATATTAATGGTGGAGAAAGCATCTTTTAAAGGTTCCCCTCAAAGATGTTTCTCCATAAACAAAGGAAATTCCTGGTTTCCATGGTACCTGGCCTTGGGACAAAAGGCCAGAAAGGTATCACTGGCCAACTTCCTTGGTCCCTTTCTAATGATAAAGAGGCCAGTCTGAAGTCCACCCCCTTGGCAATGGCTGGAGACAGAATTGGGTGGAGGCTTCAGGTGGGGAATAGATATGTTAATGTCACCCTTGTCTCCTGGGGGAAACACTCCTGATAAGATATGCATTTGTCTTGGGAGAGACGTGTTCTGGTGAATCTAAGACATGGTGGGGAAAATACCCCTTTATATTTGGGAAGAAAAATGACTTGGGGACCCAGAAAACCCTAACTGCCTACCACCCAGTCTAACTCCTCTCACATTCCGCCCCCCAGAAGAAGTGACCTTAACTGCTGTTAAGGGGGACAGGGACGTCGTTCGTTCTTAACTGCTTCCCGCTGACAGAGGACGTAGTTCAAGGGCAGCAGTTAGGTACTCCTCTGGGGGCCGGTCTAAGGGTCCCCAGTAGAATGTAGAAGTCACCGGAGGTGCCTGGTGTCTTGGCTCCGAGTGTTCCTTCTTGTTGAAGTCTAGATGACAAAACAAAGACAATTATAATCTTTCCCAACCTAGTGTGTAATGGGATCAGTTGGAAACACAAATTTGAATGTTTGCATTTTAGAACTTAGATATGAGAAACATTTTTTGAACATTGGACTTGAGCAGTTTAGTTTAAGGTTATGGATTAGATTTTTTCAGTTTGAAATAATTCCTTTTAAGCTCAAGTTTGGAAACAAACTCAGTGAACACAACACATGAAGCTGAGCTATATGAAATTGTTATCTAGATCCATTAGAACACACAGAGACAATGACAAGACTAACATGTGGCAATAGGACATGAACCCATGCAGGTCACGTAAACGTTAAGTCTCCATGGAGTCATAATTTCGTCTAGCAATGACAATTCTGAATTAAGATTTAAACTTACTTGGCTTGAGAATACTACAGTTGCTTTATATAGAAGTGGTGGATTTTAAAAAAAACAAAAACAATTGTACTTTACCAGTTGCTGGAGACCCTAAGAGTATCAGAAGACAGTGAGCCTAGAGCATAAAGCATGACTTAAAACATTTCATTACAAGACTTATCTGGATCATAGCATAGATGGTAAGAGATTAAGTTAGTTGTGAGTTATAATAACCCAGCAGTTGATGGCAATCTAGTAAGAATTCACAAAACTTCACACTTTAGGGGGCAAAGGCAAGCAATGAACTAGTCCTATAGTTGCTACAAGCCATATGTTGACAATTGGAGAACGCAAGAGTTTTAAATAGACGGACAGAGAAATCCAATAATTTAGTAAATGAGGAAGACATGAACCCTGTCTCAGAATAGTGTGGGTGTCCTATCCAGTGAAGTCTAGCAAAAACTGAAGAGGGAGATGGCAAACATGCCGGTCGGGAGCCTGGTCAGTGCTGCAGACTGAGCAGTTACAGGCTGACTTTTCCCTAGAAAAGCTTCTTTTCGGTGCTTCAGTTAAGAATCTGTCACTTATTCTGTTCTACATAGAATCTAATGGAATATACTGAAAGTTACTCCTCAAGCATGTTAAGAAGATGGGAGATCTCTGTGGCTCTTAATCTCAGAGATTTATTTAAATCAAAAGATTCAGCTTAGAAATTCTCATTTACGAACACTTTATGAGTCAATTGAAATAGACTACATAGCTTGCCACATAAACATGTACATGCATACCAGATAACATACATTATAAGACCAAATAGCTTTTGTAACAGCTTTTTGAAAAAATCTTTTGTGTTAAAGTTACCAATTATTTAGAATTATATCTTGCTCTTAGTAACACTTGTTAAAGACTTTTAGTTGGAACCTGTAGCTTACTGTTTAGCTTTAGCGCTATTTGCAATGGATGCAATAGCATCTGTTGGAACTAGAAGATGAAGCATTCATTGTTAGAATTATAATAAGAAATGTAAACATCTATTTACTGTACAGGGCACACTGTGGAACCACCTGTAAGACTCACACACACACTTGTACTGTTTAGGCCTCTAGGCCTTGTTCACCAGGATAACAGCTGTAAACAATAATGCAATAAGATTATTAGACTTTAGTGATGTTTTCTCATTTGTACCAATAGCAGTCTATTAATATTTCATAATTATGCTGGAGCTAGCTAATAGATTTAGTCGCCATTAAGATGAACATGAGTTAAGAAAACATCGCTTTGACAAAGAGTCAGATTTCAATTCCATTGTACCAAAGATGAACATTTAGAATATGTTGTACACAATATGTTCAATCATACTATACATCCTTTAAGAACTTGCTGTCTTCCTGTAAGACAAAATCTCACAAATGATGCTTTTTGCAAGTTAGAACATGAATAATCGACAATGCAGGAACACAAATAATCTCACAGCTTGGTACAGCTTCACAACTAAAAGACAAATTGACCAATAAACATAAGTACCAGTATATGCATTAGCAGTTTTTGAAACTTTAGCAAGCACTGCTCTAGGTGTAAACATTGTAGGCCAGATCTGATTAGAGCTGGGATGGCACTATAAACTAGTAGATAGTTAAAACTTTAAGAAGAAAAAGTAACAAAAGTAGCGGAAAACATTGTAAAGCACTGAGAGCTCATCACTGAAGTTAGTTCCAATAACACAGAAAAAAACTTGATTTAGCACATGAACACAGCGTTAACAGTGAGATATACCATGAGACAAATGGCACATTGAATGAAATACTCCTAGTCGAGGGCAGAGGGAACTGTAAAGGGAAAGAATCTCAGGCTAGAATGAGTTAATGGATTTTAAGTTCTCTCCTGGGGTGCGGGAGTCTGGGGTCTGGCCCTTTGTTAACTAGCAAAATACCCATTCCTTTCTGATATCAGTGACCAAGGAGAGACAAAATGAACTTCTACCTCCTGTTAGATGTCTTATAATAAAGGGTGCAGTCAGGAGACTTGACTAAGACTGAACTGGGAGGAGCCAAGGTAAAAACCACATGTGTGCTCCACGTGGTGATGGAGCCAGCACAGCAGCATAGTTATGCAAAAAGGTCCATCCAGACTAACTCTCTCCACTCTGAAGCTCAAAGTTGGCAGCTAAGGCTGTGGTGCAGAAAAAGATCAGGCCCTTTTCCCTTAAATTCTGGGAATCAAAGGAATCCCAATGCTTGAGGATAAACCCCAAGGGGGGGGTGTGTGGTGGATGGCTTGTTTCCCATCTGAAAAGAGAGGATAAGAAAACAGAAGCGTCCCTCAGTTTCTATCTCTCCTGAGTTTAAGACGTCTCTTAAGACTCCTATTGCTAGCCCATGGCGTCCAGGTGTACTCTGGAGACCACAGAAGTAGGGAGGGAGGGGGGAGTGAGGTCAGTACACTTGACCCACGTCGCTTGGCCTCCCACGCCTTATGGGATGTGTCTCAGTTAGAACAGCATGTGCCAGGAGTGAACAATCCGCTCCTGTTTCCTGCGCCATGCTAGACCTAGGCCTCTGCCTGGTGCATTCTGATGTCCTGGAGAACATACAAGTCAGAAACAGCATGTGCCAACCCCTGCGCCACGCTGCATCTGGGACTTCTGCCGGACAAATGCTCTGTCTTTTGAAATTTGTTCTAACCTCAAGTTGGCAAGCCTGACCTCAAACTTCGGCCTGATTCTATAAGCCTGTGTCCTTAACTAAGGCTAAAGAAGAATGTGTTGACTCTAGCTTTCTGCTCACATTAGCGACTACACTTGTTAAGAACGATCCTGGAGGAACTGTCTCTGCTGTCTGCCTCGCGAAGGGATTAAAGGTGTGACGCATTCTTCCCTCAAGTCTATCTCCATTGCTCATCTTACTGATAGAGGGGCCTAGAAAGAAGCCCTGCATGGCTTTTCCCTTTTCCCTATCACAGTCCAATTGACCTTTAGCACATACTGACCAGTAAAGTAAAACCCAAAGCATGAATCCATAAGAAGTGAGGAGACTTAGTGAGGAAAAGCTTTTGAGGAGATCCTAACAGAAAAGGAAGCGGCGGACTTGTCAGTGCCTGGGGCAGTTTGGGAATTGAGGCACGCAGCGCAGGGCTCATGGCCTCGCCGTGGGTTGCGCCCATTTTTACTGACAACTGTGTCCCCGCGGAAGGAAGGAAAGAGTGCAGATTTCAGCCTGACACCCTGACGGGCTGTCGGAGTCTGGGGTACAGTCCAGAGGCCTTTCGAAAAACATCAGGGAGTGGCCCTGACCAGAATTTCTGAGGCACCCTGAGACTTCTCCCCAGTCTCGCGCGACGGGCTTAGTCCGCGAAAAGGAAACTGAGTTTGGACAAAACCGACATTCCTGGAGCTGAGGAGAGAGAAGAGAAAGGTAGAATCCCAGCTTCCTCAGACTGAGCGCCCAGGTGCCTTTCCCATCAGGAAGCGCTTCACGGTCCTCTGCTCGCTAGAGGTCTAGGGTCAGGCAGACGGGCTTTCGGGGAACGCCAGGGAGTGCCCTGGCCAGATCTCCTATTCGTCCAAGCCTTCTCCCATATCACCAAGGGCCAATCCGCCAGGGTGGTGTTTCACAGCGCCGTGCCCACTGGGCTTTTTGGGGACTGAGGTCAGCTGATGGGCTTTCAGGGGACGCCAGGGAGTGCCCTGGCCAGACCCCCTAGTCGTCCAGGCCTACCCTCCCTGCGGCGCCGATCCACGGAAGCGAGAGGAGCCGTTTCCCAGCGCCTAGCCCACCGGGCATTTGTAGGGACCAGGGTTAGCCGATGAGCTTTCAGGGAACACCAGGGAGCGCCCTGGCCAGGACCCCTACTTGTCCAGGCTTTCCCTCTCCTTCCTGTGGCGCAGATCCACGGGAAGCGGGCAGCGAGAAAAGATCAGAAAAGTGTCCCAGCTCCAGGGGATCAATTTAGCCAAACTCAGCAAGCCTCGCCCCTGAGTCTTAAGACCGGCGGCCGCGCTAGACGCATTTAACTGGCCGACAGGGACCCGGTGTTTCTTTTTCCAAGAGTTACTAATTGTGGAGAACTAGTGTCTCCGAAACACAGGATAGAAAGTCCGCTTTGCTCACCATCCGACGAGATGGATGTTTGCAGGCTGGCTGGAGAAATTTCGCTGGTAGGATCCGAGTCACAAGGCGCCAAAACTGTTGTAGGGTTTTTGAACCCCGAATACTGCAGCAACCTCAAATTCTTGTCTCGCAGGAAAGAAGAATTTTCATGCGGACACAGTTTAGTTTTAAAGTAAGATTTATTAGGAAAGCTGAGAAAGGAGACTCCCGTCCTAGTGACGAGAGGGGGTTCTGAGATAGAAAGAGACCCTTATCCCCTGCCATAGTGGCAGGAGGAAAAGCTAAAAGACCCTAGAGTCCCCTGCCATAGTGGCAGGAGGAAAAGCTAGAGAGAAAATCCCATATTAATGGTGGAGAAAGCATCTTTTAAAGGTTCCCCTCAAAGATGTTTCTCCATAAACAAAGGAAATTCCTGGTTTCCATGGTACCTGGCCTTGGGACAAAAGGCCAGAAAGGTATCACTGGCCAACTTCCTTGGTCCCTTTCTAATGATAAAGAGGCCAGTCTGAAGTCCACCCCCTTGGCAATGGCTGGAGACAGAATTGGGTGGAGGCTTCAGGTGGGGAATAGATATGTTAATGTCACCCTTGTCTCCTGGGGGAAACACTCCTGATAAGATATGCATTTGTCTTGGGAGAGACGTGTTCTGGTGAATCTAAGACATGGTGGGGAAAATACCCCTTTATATTTGGGAAGAAAAATGACTTGGGGACCCAGAAAACCCTAACTGCCTACCACCCAGTCTAACTCCTCTCACAAAAGGACCCAGTTCTCGGGTTCGATGCTGTCTGAGGATGTTCCCAAGCCTCAGCTCTCTCAAGGATGGCCCAGACCCCCTCGCCAGCCCACCCACGAGAGCCCGGCACCCCGTGCCCCCAAGGGCCCCCATCTCCAGGCGCCCCGCCCGCAGCCGGGTTTAGTATTCGGCGTTAATGATTAAATGAGGCTTCTTCGTGAGCCCGCGCGGGCCTTTGTCTGCGCCGCCCGGGAGCCTCCTCCTTTGAAACGCCATATAAAAATGATGGACGCCCTTCTCCTCCCCCACCCCGCCCCGGGGTCGGCCGCTCTGGCGTCGCTTTCAAGCTGGAGCTGGCTGCACTGGGCTCTGCGCCGGAACGGCGGGCGGGGCGAGAGTCCGGGATTTGGAGATGTGGCACCTGAGCGAGCGAGCGAGAGAGAGAGAGAGAGAGAGGAAGCCAGCAGCCAGGAGCTCAGTGCAGTTCTCCCATGTGAGTGGCAGGGATCCACGCACTGGAGCCATCACCTGCTCACCCCCCTGGGCGCGCCTTATCAACAGGTCGGGTTGCAAGTGGAGCAGCTGGCTCCCCTATCTGTTGTGCAAGCATCTTTGCTGTGCCAGACGCCACCCCAGAGCCCGCACATTCCTGACCCCCCAGGTGGCACATGTGCCTAACCTGTGCTTCCAGCAGTTGACAGCAGGGGTGCCAGCTAGCGCGTGCTCAGCGCTTGCATGAGTCCAGAACTGTGGTCAGCACCATATGCAACTGTCCTAACCCATGCTCACAGATGCACCGTTTTACAGATCTGATGCTTGATGCAGGAAGCCTGGCGACTTGTCCCGTGTAGGGATTAGCAGCATGGATGGGGGAGGGGGCGGCCATGTGATGTAGCAGTTTAAACTTCCTCTTATGACTCCAGCATCCCATATGGGCACCACTGGGAGTCCTGGGTGAGTGCTCCACTTCCAATCCAGCTCCTTGCTCGTGTGCCCAGGAAAGCAGCAGCAGCAGCGGATGGCTCAAGGCCATGGGTCCCTGTACCCACACGGGAGACCTGGAAAAAACTCCTGGCTCTCAGCTGCGGGGTGCCCTCTGCCTATCTCCTGTCCTCTGTCTGTATCTTTCACATAGATAATAATAATAATAAATCTGTAACAACAACGACAAAGGAGCATGCTTGGCTCCAGGCTCACATACAGCGATCGTGGGGGAGGGGTGTGTGTGTGTGTGTGTGTGTGTGTGTGTGTGGCTTCAGGCTAGGGGCTGCCTTTTAAAATAACAAGGGTCCAAAATGTCACGACTTGACTGCCCCCAGCTGGCGCCTATGAGGAAGGGGCGCTCCTCCGGAGGTGTGAGGTCCTCTTCTCCCTACTCCCAGCTTTTAAGAAGAAAGCCCAGATTGGTTGAAAACAACCACCCCACCCACAACCTTTCTCTCTCACACACACACCCAACTCCGTCCAACAGCACCTTGAAAGGGTTAACTGTGGGCTGCGCCGCGGCGACATAAATCTGTGTTTATCTGTTGAAAAGTAAGCTAGTTAGGTTTCTGATTTACAATCCTCGGTTTTCATAAAAGTCAGTCATTCCCAGTAAAAGAATGTAGCTTAGATTTATAGAATCTGTGTCTGTCAGCGAAGCCAGGAGCTGCTCGTGTGCACGAAGGAGTTGATTCTGATCTCTACCCTGAAAACTCAGGCTTTGGAAGGGAACTAATTATAATGGCGTCAATTGTGCTCCACTTGTAAACTGTCGGTCCATGGGCCCCCCGGAGCCTGTTTTCCAGGGCTTTCATTCCGCAATAAAATGTGCTCTGGTTTGCAGCCCTGTGTGCAAGACCTCCACTGGTATGAGCAAATGTTTTTTTTTCCTACCAAATTATTAGAAATAAACAGCCCACCAGTGGAAAGGCAAAAAAAAAATTATAAGCAAAGAAAAATAAATCTTGGAATGTTTGCCTTCGGTGACTTTAATAAAACCGGTCACTTCACCCAGCGGCTCAGCTGGCTAAATGGAGCCAGCCTGGGGTTTTTGTTTTAATTTGGGTTTGAGTTTTGCCAGTGTGAAATGGGGTCAAGGCAAGATACCATGGAAAAAGGCTTTGATGTCGCCTGGAAAAATATTTTGTCCTGTGACTTCACGGTATTTAGGGGACTTCTCCCCTCCCCACCCCCAGCCCCCAGCTTGAAAAACTGCATGTCTGACCCATGAGCATCACACATGAAATACAGCCATCCCAACAGCCTCTTTCTAAGTCTCCGCCTCCCCCCACCCCACACTGACCAAAGTCAGAATGCAAGGCAGAGTGTCTCACAATGTAAAGTAAAAATGTTGATCAAGATAACAGAATAGGATTAAAGGGCATGTGCGAAAACAGCCTTTTGAACTTTGTCCAAACCAAAGCCAAGGTGAGAGGCTCAAGTGCTTGAGGAGAGGAGTGGAGGGAAGGGCAAGAAGGCCCCACCAAGCGAGCTAAGAGGCCGAGACCTGCCAGTGGGTGGGCAGTGCTCAGATGGACGGGACGGTGACAGACAGCATTGGTTCCAAGTAAATGCAGTCGTGCAAGGCAGGAAGATGTGAGCAGACAAGGGGACTTTAGAGTGCTCAAGGGAAAATGCAATGGAAAAAAAAACATCTATTCTTGTGCAAAATATTTTTAAATCATGTGTAGTCTTTTTATAATATTTGTCCATGAATTGTCTTGATTTGTTTATTTGACAGAGTGAGTTCCAGAGAAAAGGGGAGGAAGAGAAAGAGAAAGAGAGACCTTCTGTCTTCTGGGTCACTCCCCAAATGGTCGCAATGGCCAGGGCCAGCCAGGGCAAAGCTAGGAGCTGGGAACTGCATGCAGTTCTCCCACATGGTGCCAGGGGCCCAGCACTAGCACCCGGTTCCAGCAGGGAGCTGGATCAGAACTGGAGCAACTGGGACTTGAACCTGCGCTCACGTGGGATGCCTGCATCGAACGTATGAGGTTCACTCTCTGAGTCACGACGCCAGCCCCGCCCCGTGAACTTTGGAAGCTCCTCCATAGGCATAGTTTCAGATTTTGTTTTTCACTATAGTGAATTTAGCTTTTAATTGCTTTTTCTACAAGTTTTCTGGAGTACCCTCCTTTGTGCAGAAGATTCTATCCAGTGTACGCCTCTGGTTGGGATTTAGAAATGCTGACGGCAGGCCTACAAGGTGCCAGTCAAGGCCCCAGACCACTGAGGTTGACCTTTTCCAGGCCAGCAGAGAAGCAGCTGCATTGGCAAAGGGCTTCCGTACCCAGAAGGGTCCAGCTCCAGCACAGAGTGGTATGGCAAGGACCAAATTCCCATCAGGGCCCCTCTCCTTCCCTCACCTCCTTCCCCTGGGACAAGGCGCTGTGAAAGGATGGCCCTTTTGCTCTCCAAGAACAAAATGTGGGTCCCTGTCCCTGCTGAGTTCAGTGGGACCAAAGAGTTATACAAAGACCCTCTACTGTGTAGAACATGGCAAGGGTATGTGTGACTATCAGCCAGGGGAGGCTTCAGGGAGGAGGCGGTGTTTGAAATGTAGAGGTGAGGAGCCAGGCTAATTGAGGGAGGAAGAAAACAATGACAAAGATGTTTAGGAGTCATGGGGTGTCATCCTGTTTAGAAGGAGGCAGGGGGCTTTTGTGGGTGCTACGTGGCGCATGGCAGGCCAGGAGGGCAGGCCAAAGGCACACAGGCTTGCAGTATCACTCAGCATGCAGACTTGTTCAGGTAGAGTAGGGCCCAGGAGTGCACCCTCCCCCACTGCAGCACTCTGCCCCACGGGACAAGGTCATGGCTTGACATCCCTGTGGGATGTCGGAGGGCCTTGTGGACCATGAGGACACCAGCCCAGTGCATAATAGACACTCCAGGATACTCCAGGAGAGCGAAGGAAATAGAGCCGTCAGCACGTTCATGGCAGCGGACTGAATCGCTGTAGCCAGGGAGGAGACCTTGGGAGGCCATGCTGCAGGCAGCCCACGCCTTGGGACTGAGAGTGGGCCGGGGTGGGGAGGACAGGAAGCCAGGGTCCCTGACTGTTGCCTGGCATAGGGCAGGCAGAGGTGCCTGTGGCAAACAGAAGAGGGTGTGACTGCCAGAGAAGGGGATCAGAGCTGGGGTGAGCGGGCATGGCAGCGACAGTGTCACAGGGGCAGAGTTCTTGGAGGTGAAGTGACAAGTTGAACAGGAGGGAAGGTGGGAGACCATGATTTAGAAGTGCTGGGTTGACTGGGGTGATGCCTCCCGGCAGAGGATTTGCAGTCAGCAGGTAAAAACAGCACTGAAGCGTCTACACAGAGAGAAAGCCAAGGTCGGAGCTCAGGAGGGAGTCTATTTTTAGCAGATGGAGCTTCAGACATTAAATCTGAAATGGCCTTTGCTGTGACCTCCACCGTCCCAACCCATGTGAGTAGAGATCGCTTTGGATTTGGAGTGCGCCACCCAATTTTCCTGACCCTGTTTGGATCCTGAAGCCATGTACATTTTGAGGCACGTGATGACCTGAATCCCTGACCTTTGTGTCCTGTGGTGACAGACACTCTGGGCAGCACCTCCTCCCACTGCCTCACACCACCACAGACCCCGCACCCCAGCTCCCAGGCAGGAGCATCTGCTGTCTGCTAGAATGGCGTCCACGGCCGCGAAGCTCTCCTGCTACCTGGTTGGAGCTGAGTGGGAGCGCACACGATGCTGGCACAGAGCTCACCCGGCTAGCCAGGGAGTAAGATAATGGAGGATGCAGTCAGCAGAGGCTGGGCATGGCAATGGGCGACAGAGAGGAGTGCCAGGACGGAGCGGAGGGCAGGAGGCAGACAGTGCAAACCGGGAGGCTGGCCCAAGACAGAACCTGGGAGGAGAAAATATTTGTGAAGATCCTGAGTAGAGAGGAAGAGGAGGTGATGATAAGGCTGCAGTCAGGGACTGCACGGCCAGCTGGGAAGGACAGGGGGTCCCTGGAGGGCAGAGACAGAGCAGTGGAGGGGAGAGAGAGGAGGAGAGAGAAACAATGAGAGAGTGTGTGTTTTGGCCGGAAGAGGCTTCCTCCAGCTGCACAGCTGCCTTCTGAGTTTGTGCTCACATACGTCTGCAGAAAACGGTCTTTGCCCTGGACAGAGAGTCTGGGGGCATGGTGACGTCACTTGCTCACTCATCCCCAGGCCCAAAGGCGAAGGCCGAGTAGGCAGCTGTCATTTCCCCGGCGGCTGTGGCGGTGTGTCCAGGCAGCCTCAAGGCTGTCCCCAGGGCTGCTCCGGAGGCTTCCGGAATGTGTACATGGAGTCCTTTGCCCTTGTCGCCGTGCCCTGCTCTGGTAGCGGTGGCTGCTAGGGCTCAGGGCCCTTCCTTCACAGAGAACTCTGCTTTTAGGGGAAGGCTTTTCTCAAGGCGTAAACAGCTGCTCCCGTAATGGGTAGGATTGACTTCATTTCCTTTGCGGAGTCATCAGGTGTGGGGACCTTGGTCTCAGCAGGTGCTATGAGGAACTTTCTCATTCAGAAGGGGACTTGACATTCATAAGGTACACTGCTCAGTGGTAGCACACTCATAGCATTGTGCAACCAAGCCCTAGAGAGTTCCAGAACACATTCATCACCCCAAAGGAAAACCACTTTGTGATGAAGCAATTGCTCCCTGTGTATCCCTTTGCCAGCTCCGGAAGCCAAGGTCTGTTTTCCATCTCTCTAGTGTTTGCCTAGTCCGAGCATCTCCTGTAAGAGGAATCATATAAAACACGGCCATTTCTGCTAGCTGCTTTACTTGGCATAATTTCTGTAAGCTCTGCCGTGTCATAGTGTATGGCAAGCTTCATTCCTTTTTGTTGCTAAATAATATTCCACTGTGTGGCTCTGTCACATTCTGTTAATCCATTCATCCCTCGGAGGGCATTTGGGCCATTTCCAGATGTTGGCTGCGGGGAGCATTTCTGCGCAATGTTTAGTTGGACATGGGTTTTCAGTTCTCCTGTGTATGTGGTGAGAGAAGCATTGGCAGAAGTGCCAGCTGTTCTGTTTAACCTACTGACAAGCTGCCATTCTGCCCTCCACTGCAGTGACCCCATGCCACATCCCCATGGAAGCCTGGGGAGGGTCCACTGGCCCCACATCCTTCCCAGTCCCTGCTTTTTGACAGGTGTGTTTATTTTTATTTGAAAAATACATTTTACATACAGAGAAGGACAAGTAGAGAAGGCCTTCCACCTGCTGGTTCACTCTCCAAATGGCTGTAATGGACAGAGCTGAGCTGATCTGAAGCCAGGAGCCTCTTCCGGGTCTCCCATGTGGGTGCAGGGGCCCAGAGACTTGCTCCATGCTTCATGGTGTTCCCATGCCGTAAGAGGGAGCTGCATCAGAAGTCTAGCAGCCAGGACATGAACCAGTGTCCACATGGGATGCCAGCAGCAGCAGGTGAAGGATTAGCATGCTGTACCGCCATGCCAGCTCAATACTTGTTTGTTTTTATTCCTTTTGTTTGGAGATTAGCCTACCCCGTGTGTGGATGAAACAGCAGCTCACTGCTTCGTGATTTGCATGTCCCCAGTGACTAATGAGATTGAACTTCTCTTCGTGTATTTGTTGGCCCTGTGTTTATTTCCTCTGGAGAAATGCCTGTTTAAGTGCCTTGGTCATCCACTCATTGGCTTGCTTATTTGTATTATTGTTAATGTGTAAGAGCTCTTCTTTTATAGACTCTGAATGCTAGACCCTTATCCGAGGTATAATTTGCAAATTTGTTTGTATTTTCTCCCACTGTGTGTAGTTCCCCCTTTTTTTACTGGCGTCCTTTGAAGGAACAAAAAAGCACTTTTGAATTTGGATAAACTTCAACTATATTTTTGTTGTTGTTGATTATGTTTTGGTGCCATATATGAGCATCAGCTAATAAAATCTACGGTCATGAGTGCATCT
This sequence comes from Ochotona princeps, assembly GCF_030435755.1. Taxonomy (NCBI): domain Eukaryota; kingdom Metazoa; phylum Chordata; class Mammalia; order Lagomorpha; family Ochotonidae; genus Ochotona; species Ochotona princeps. Next base: position 61,728,946 of record NC_080844.1, on the reverse strand, counting down.
CCCTAAACTGCATTCCCAAAAGTTTCCTAAGCTATTTGACTTACGTCACCTCTGTGGCCTGCATAGAGATGCGCACAAGGTCAGGAAAGAACTGACTGGGCATTAGGAGGCTACCATGCCCAGGCCAGAGGGCCAAGGGGCAGGCAGGAGAGCTCAGACCAGGGGCTGTGCACCGGCCCAGCGAGTCGCAGTGCACCTTCTGGGAAAGGACCATGCTGCCCTGCCGTGCCCCTGGGGCATGCTCTCCTTTCCTTCCCGAGCTGGGCAGATGCTCTTCACCGGCTGAGTGCTGCCCTGCCCAGAGGGCGACAAAGTCCATAAATGCAGACCACATGGGTCCTTGCGGGGCACTGCAGACGTGATGGGCAGAGTGACGGCTGCGCTCTGCACAAGTGGCTTCCTCGGGGCTGTGAATGTGCTACCTAACGGTGGAAGGGACTCTGCAGTGTGCACTTCACTGGTCTTAAGTGAAGAAAAACTATTCTGCGTCATCGAGGTGGGTCCAGCAGAACCGCTGAACCCTCAGAGCAGGGAGGCAGACAGGCCTGGTGAGGTGGTGGGAGCGTTGCAGGTGCTGTCCTGCGGTTCTGAAAATGGGGGAAGAGCCTGAAAACCAAGCAATGCACATGGGCTCTGGAGCTGGAAAAGGGTGGGTTGACGGATTCAGCCCAGTAGGAACCGCCCTTACACCACCTTGACCTTGCTCCAGGAAGACCTGCTTGGCCTCTGACCTCTGGAACGATGAACTTGCACATCTAGGGCCAGAGCAATAGCTCAACTGGGTAATCCTGCCCCTACACACACTGGCATCCCCTATGAGCATGCCATCCCAACTACTCCACTTTCCATCCAGCTCCCTGCTAAGGCTTAGGGAAGCAGAGGAGGACCTTGGGAGCCTTGGGACCGGTACCCATGTGGGAGACCCGAAAGAAGCTCCTGGCTCCTGGCTTCAGATCAACTCTGCTCTGGCTGTTGCGACCATCACGGAGTAAACCAGCAGATGAAGGATCTTTCTCTTTTCTTCTCTGTATATCTGCCTTTCCAATAAAAATAAATAGATCTTTTAAAAAAAGAAGAAGGAAAAGACTGCACATCTATGCTGTTTTCAGCCACTAAGTCTGTGGCTGCCTGTCCTCAGGGATAAGGAACCTGAGAGGGGAAGTGAGGGCCCCAGCACCCGGAAGCCCTGGGCTCCTGGGGTGGCAGGAACTAACTCCTGTTGCCACATTCACCTGCTCTGGGGAGATGAGAGGCCCTGAGCCTCTAAAGGGAAAAGTGTCCCAGCTGCCCCTGGGGACTGTACCTCCCAGGCTGTGTCAGAAAAGCAGGCTCACTCTGAAGGCTTCTTAGAGGAAATTACCAGAAGCTGGAAGAGCTACGTAAGATGGATGCTATGGTGTGAAGGTACGAACAGAGAGGCGTGGGGATAAGCTGGAATCCACAAGAACTGATTGGATTCCACAAACATTGGGAATGCAAGTGTTTTGCCCTCTGCCAGGCACCTGGGTCAGGACTTACAGAAGCCAGGAGGAACCGCAGGGGTGCGTGTTTCCAAAGAGGAGGTACAAATGGCCAACCTGCCCAGTTACCCAGTGCCACTACTCATTAGAGAAATGCCTCTTCCTACTCAGTGGGAGGTTTATGATTAAAAGATGGATAATGACAGGTGCAGGCAAGGATGGGGAGGAATTGCAAGCTTCGTCCTCTGCTGGTAGGAGCATAAAATGGTCCAGGCATTTGGGAAAACTGCTTGAGAATGCCTGCAGATGTCATGTGTAGGCCTGCAGTGTAACCCAGCAATTCTGTACATAGGTATAAACCTAAGACAAGCGAGAGAGTGTGCACAGGAAATACGACACCACTGTTCAGGGCAGCCTTCTGCAGGGGAGGCGAGAACCGGAAACAACCTGAACGCCCCTCAGGAGACAAATGGGTAGGTAAAGGTGGACACTGTGGACTATTACTCAGCCATCAAAAGGAATCAGTGGTGCCACGTGGATGAGCCTTGCAGCTTACTACATGGAAGAAGCCAAATGCCAATGACCATTGCGTGCCCGTCCGAATAGGAAGTGTCTGGGACAAGCAAGGCACTCGAGATAGAAGGAAGGCTAGCGGTCACTTCAGCTGGAGGTGTCAAGGGGGAAAGAGCGGTGGCTGCCCTGGGTCCTCCTCAGGAGAGACACGTGCTGGCCGTGTGGCTTGATGCTGGTGACCTGCACACAGTGTGTGCGCGTGCTTGCTGGGACGTGTACTAATTCTCAGCGAGGCTGCTTGAAGTATCACGCCACTTACGACTGCTAGATTCGCCAACCACCCATGAAGGAACAAATCAGCTGAGTCGAGGAGAGAACACAGAAACTCCGTTCACAGGCCTTTCTCCCTTGCAGCGGAGAGACAGACCTGGAGAAGGGGCTGCAAGGGTGAGGAAAAAACCGTGCAGGGGGTTTTAAACCCCTCTTGTCATGGAAGCTGAAGCAGGTGTCGCTTCAGTCCCCAATAGGTGGGGAATATTGGCTTGTGCCCATCATTGATTCCACTGCCACCGAGGCGTCCTGGATTTCTGCTGCCCTTTCCGGATTTCAATCTGGGTCAGAACCAGGTTCGAAGTAAGCTCCACCCTCCTCCCGTAAGCTCCACCCTCCTCCCATAACCATGACAATCATCAGTGACAAGCAAAGCTCAGAACTCAGCGAGACTCCGAGACCAAGTTTGTGCCTCCACACATGTGACTGTGCTGTGTCACTGGACAGAGTCACCTGGGACACTGTGACTCACATGGCAGTTTCCTCAGTCTACTTGCCATGGTGGAATGTGGCAAAAGGAGGCTGGGGTCTGGGAGTCTGTGTGTCTAAAGAACTTGCAGGTGAGTTGAGTACCGGTAGCCTGAAACCACGCCTGGCAAACCACTGTACCTGCTCAGCTTAGGGCTCCCGCATCTCAAAGCCCGAAATGACACCTGGGAGGCCCAGGAGGTCAGAGGAAGTGGAGATTTTCTGTATAGCAGGTGAATACTTTTCAGAGGTAAGTATGAGGTCACGGAGCAAGGCAGGCTTAGGAGCGAAAGGGTGGCATGTGGTGAACAGGCAGTGTTGGAGTTGCGTTGGAGGGAGACGGTGGAGGGCTGGGCAAGATACCCAACTCCTCCCCACAACGGAGGGTATGTTGAAAAGAGAGGAATGTGAAAGGTTTGTGGAAAGAACTCCAAAGAGGTCACAGTGTAAATACTCCCACCCCAGCCCACTTTGCCACCTGCCTGGGGGCTCCCTGGATGACCTGCTTCATATTCAAGTGCAGTCTTTGAAAGAGTGTTTCAGGGGCCGTGCGCTAACATCACTTCTCCGGAGCTCCTTTCTGAAGCACTAATCTGAACAAGCTTGGAAGGCGTTCAGTGGTGGAGGTTAAATTTCAATCTTTTTGTGCTGGTGCGTCTTTGTTCCCTGTCCCTTCTCCTTGAAGTGGAAATGATTGATGCATAAGTAACTCTTGCGATTGAGCAATGTTGATTCAGACTGTAGGCGAACAAGATAGCACTGAAAAGAAAGGTGGGTATTTTTCCCGTGAATGGCGCAAGTCGAGCCTTTGAAAGTCAAGTGTATTCCCAACTGCGCCAGGTAATAAAGATAGAGGAGTCAGCAGGCACAAGGTCTCCTGCCGGTGATCAATGTGCAGTCGTTAAGTGGAGCTCTAACAGTCTCATGGAGCCACCTGAGCCAGAGCCCTGGGTTACAAATATTGACCGGGCCCTGGATTGCTTTAAGAACATCTTACATCTTTTCTCGGAACCCTTTCAGCTCAGCAACTGCAGGGCTTTGTAAATAAGCCTCTAGCGCTCTGAAGAACGACATGAGTTGTGTTTCTGCAGTGCCCACTCTGCCTGGGTAACAGCAGTCACCCCCTCAGAGGTGAGTGGGCACTGCAGAGCAAGTGAGTCAGCGCCCTGGCAAACCAGTCACGGTGGTGATTGTCCTCGCAAGGGCGCCAGGCTGCTTAGCATCCACCCTCTCAATCTGTCCCCTTATGGTGCTTGCTCAGACTCAGGTCCACCCCAAACGCACTTGTAGAGTTAGCATGCTGGCACAGTGTTAACTGACCTTAAAATCTACAATTATGGGCCCACATCGTGACACAGAAGGCAAAGCTATCTCCTGCAATAAAAGTATCCCACAGGGGAGCCGGTTTGAGACCCAGCTCCTTGCTAATGTGCCTGAGAAAGCAGCAGAAGATAGCCCAAGTGCTTGGGTCCCAGCAAGCAAGAAGCTCCTGGCTCCTGGCTTCAGTTCAGAGCATTTCAGCCATTTGAAGAGTGAACCAGTGGCTGAAAGATCCCTCGTTCTGTCTCTCTGTAATTCTATCTCCTCAATAAAAATAAATAAGTAAATCTCTGTTAAAAATTCCTATCAATGTATTTTTTAAAAGATTCATTTTGTTTTTATTGGAAAGTCAGATATACAGAGAGGAGGAGAGACAGAGAGGAAGAGCTTCCATCCATTGTTTCACTCCCCAAGCAGCCACAATGACTGGAGCTGCGCCGATCTGAATTCAGGAGCCTGGAGCCTCTTCCAGGTCTCCCACGTGGGTGCAGGATCCCAGGGCTTTGGGCTGTCCTCAACCACTTTCCCAGGCCACAAGCAGGGAGCTGGATGGGAAGCAGGGCTGCTAGGATTAGAACCAGTGTCCATATGGGATCCTGGCGCATGCAAGGTGAGGACTTTAGCTGATAGGCTACCATGCTGGGCCCTATCAATGTATTTTTTAAAGGAGGAGGGAGGGGTTGGCATGGTGACACCATTGGCTAATCCTCTGCCCGCAAGCTCTGGTATCCTACATAGGTGCCAGTTTGTATCCCGGTTGCTGCACTTCGAATTCAACCCCCTGCTTACGGCCTGGGAAAGTAACAGGATGGCCCAAGTTCTTGAACTCCCACATGCACGTGGGAGACAAGGAAGAAACTCCAGGCTCCTGGCTTCCGATCAGCTCAGCCAGCTGGGGAGTGAGCCAGCAGATAAAAGATCTCCGATTCTCATTTTCTCTGTAAATCTGGAGTTACTTCCTGGTACACTGTCACATTAGAAGACAGCTCACAAAGAGGAGTGTGACAGTGTCGCTCTCAGGGTCGCTGCCTAAGAAGCCGGAGGAGGCGCTGGGTGGTCACCAGGCCTTAGGATGGTATGTGACATCCTCAATCACTATGTGCAGGTGGCAGCGCCGGGCCCTCACGCTGGGTGTCCTTTTGAGGAAGGAAGAAAAGTGGAGCGCACACGAGGCGCACGTGGACGCATTGACAGACTTCGCCGTTGTGCTGCAGTAACAAACAGCCCCAAGTCCCCCGAGCGGCAGCCACAACAGCTTGCCTCTCGGCCCTGTCGAGAGCCTCCATGGCTCCACGCCTCGCTCCTTCTCTGGGACTCAGAAGGGGCGTCCGTCCTGTGGGGGCACAGGGTGTGGCCACTTGGTGAAGGGAAAGCAGGAGGCTATTCTGTCTTTTTGGAGTTCACAGTTGAAAGGGAAAGATCGGGATTAATGACAGAATATTGACAAATGCCAGCGAGGAGTGGCAATGCGAGGATCGTATGTGTGGTGGGGGCTCTAAGAGGACCAGGGAACCCCAGGACCATGGGCACCAACTCCGAAAATCTGCCTTCCCGGGTCCTCGGTGGGGTCCCGCTGGCCCTGGTGCAGCTATTTTCTGCGGGCAGCTGGGTGTCTGTGAGGCTGCCCAGTGTAAGTGCGCAAGAATGGCCACCCCCAGGCCCACGTGGGGGAGGGTGAAGAGGGACCAGCCGGTGCCAAGAGGTGCCTTGCCACCTGAAATGGCAATGAGGCAGGGGATTGCAAGGCTGCACGTTGCGACTTTGCTCCCCAGCAGCTCCCCACGCGGCTGTTTCTTCCCCTGCCGCTTGGATATGTGAACGCCCACCTGCCTCACGGGGCTGTTGCATGATGTGGGGGATGGAGGGACACCCCCCCCCCCACGCAGAGGTGGCTACAGCCACGTCCCTCAGAGCTGTGGACGTACCTTCCATGAAGATGGGATAAAGGCAAGGATCTCCAGTACGGAAGTCTGTCTTGGGGGTCCCAGGTGTCCACTGGGGTCCTTGGAAGAGGGGCGAGTAGAAGATGAGGCAGAGCAGAAACAGGAGGCAGAAGTTGAGACTAGAGGGAAAGCTGGGGAGGGGACCACGAGCCGAAGAGGGCAGGCGGCACAGCCCTGACTCGAGGAACCGGAAGTTCTCTGCTGTGTGCAGCTTCAAGCCACAGCCGCTGCTGCCATCTGCCAGGTGGGCAATAGAAAACCAGCACACAGGGCAACCCAGATCGGCGACGCCCCAGCTCGCAGAGAAGTAGAAGGCGCCATGTTGGTGGGAATGGGAGATCCCTGCATTGCTCAGGTGCCAGTGAGGCTGGGGACAATGGCTGCTGAAGGCCTGCCCATCCCTCTGGGTCGGAGTCAGCCTCACCTGCCCACGCTGGTCTGGGCTCTCCACAGAGCTTAGTGGAGGAACCCTCCACTGCCTGCCCCTGCCTGCCCCCCGGGGTTTCTCTCCATTAGTGGCTCAGCCCCCAGGGTTTAGGATACGAGGCCTGGACATCAGCATTTGGGAAGCACCATCCCAGGCATGTAGCAGTACGCACTGAGCTTGTTTGCCGAACTGGGCGCGTCCTCCCTCCTCGGTGTCCAATTTCTCCCAGCCCCTGCCGCCTGGCTGGCGTCCGTTTTGCCCACTAAGCCAGCTCCTCCCAGACAGGCTGACTCAACCATAAATTTTAATTCAAAACTTTTCCTTTTTATTATTTTCCAAGGCTCAAGGCCTTAAACGTGATGAGGAGATTTTTCTCACGCTATGACCTCGCAGTTCAGCCAAGGTTGGCAGCCTCTCCGTCAGCCTCCTAGGAGGTACAGCATCGCAGCCCTGAGACTGGGGCTGCACACACACACCACGCACACACACACACATGTATCCACACATATGTGCTCACATCGACCTGTGTGCATACACACTTTGTGCACATGCATGCTGTGTTTAGCATCTGTAGACAGTGTCAAGTGCAAGGGCTAGGCCAGGGACTTCACTCTGCTGAATTGCATGCGGTGGCCCCATTGCTGGGGCCAGACAGGGAACGAATCCAGATCATCGTGGCTATTGTAAGTGCTGACAGATCCCAGCACAGGACTCCACCTGTCCGGGCCGCCTCCTTAACCAAACACACAGAACTTGTTGCAGCATGCGCTGCTCCTGCCCAGCGTGGGGCACACCTGCATTCCTGCAGGCTTTTGTTCTTGGGCTAAGTGCCTGACGCCGTGGTGGTGCGCCTGACTGGCTGGCGCTGGCTGCCTGCCTCTGTGGAGACCTCCTGACGGTGCTGTTGCCTCATCCTCAGGGACTTGAGTCTGGGAGGGTCACCTGGCCCCGGCAGTGACGGTCTGGGGTCCAGATGACCTCAGCCACCACGCACTGGAGATGCCTCTTCTGGTGGGCTGGGAGCAGTGCTGGGGAGCTCTGTGTTTCCAACAAGCTTCTGGCGGCACAGCTGCAAGGCATGGGGCTTCCAGCTTCCCTGGACCTAGTCCCAATCCCTCTCCAGGGGACTTCATAGGAGCAGCCCTGCTTTGTAGACAGAAAAGACACCCAGAAACGCAGTGGTGCCAGAACTGCACAGACTTGAGACGCACTCGTGCCTGGGACTGGGCAGTGAGATGGTGCTGTGACAAGGAAGCTGGAAGAAGCCTGCCTGTTGTCTCTCCCAGGAGTCCAGCTCTGGCAGCCTGGAGGTGCTGGCTCAACTGCTCACAGCAGTAGGCAGCTTCCCCACCATGGGTCTCAATCTGTCCTACAGCCTGGAAGCCGGTCCCTGCACCCAGGTCCCCACCCTGTGTCCATCCTGTACCCAGAAGTGTCTCTGTCATCACCATGGGGCCAGGTGGACAGTCACCTCCTCTCTCGGTCACCTCAGCTGCAACTGAGTGAAGGGCACCCTTTTGCCTGCAACATCAGTTCCGCATATGGACACTGGTTCTTGTCCCGGCCACTCTATTTCCAGTCCAGCTCCCTGCTAATGGCCTAAAAAAGCAGTGGAGGATGGCCCAGGCACTTGGACCTCTGCACCCACATTGGAGACCTGGAGGAGGCTCCTGGCTCCTGGCTTCAGACCAGCCCAGTTCCAGCCTTTGCAACCAGAGTGAATCAACAGATGGAAAATCTCTCTGTGTGTGCGTTCTCTACGATTCTGCCTTTCAAATAAATAGGCTCATCTTAAAAATAAAGGGAAAAAGGAGCAGCTTCTGTGACATGGTGGGCATCCAGCTGATGCCTGTTTAAAACAGACATATGAGAGTGGAGCTGTGGTTTGCAGGTCAAACCTTTGCCTGTGTTGCCAGCATCCAATGTTGGCATGCAGGTTCGCATCCCCACCATTCCATTTCCAATCCAGCTTCCTGCTAATGTGCCTGGGAAAGCAGCACAAGATGGCCCAAGTGCTAAGACCCCTGCCACTCACACGGGAGACCAGATGGAGGCTGTGGCTCCTGTCTTCAGCCTGGTCCAAGCGTGAATGTCGTGGTCATTTGGAGAGTGGACCAGCAAATTCAATCTATCTCTTCCATTCTCCTTGTTCCTCTGCCTTTCAAATAAATACGTGTTTGAAAAGCAGGCAGTCAGGGGCCCGTGCAGTGGTTTGAGCCCAGGCTCACCCTTCATCCGCAGCGCCATGCCTCCCTCGAGCCTCGAGCCTCCGTCCTACAGTGCCTGCCTCCCGGGCTTCCTTGCCAGGTCCCAACCACATGCCCAGCAGTAGGGCTCTTGTGATGGGGAAGTTTGCATGGGTCTATGCAGGCCCCAGGTGCTTGCTCTTGGAAGCCCCATTCCCTCTTCAACCGCATTCATATCTGCTCTGTGAACTCTGGGACACAAATTCTGTCTACGGGCAGAGGCCAGCCAATGGTTGCCTTTTGAACACGGTACTATTTGGGGGACACAGAATCCACCCATGCTCCCCACATTTGGCTGCTCACCCCTGCTGTGCTATCTGCAGTCCTGGTTGGGGCTGGACCGGGGAGGGAGTTATCACTCAGTGGACAGGTGCGGTGCCCGGCTCAGGGTCTTCCTCTGATGCCTTTGAGCTCCCTTCTCTGCAGGGAGAGGAGAGGGCCCCCCTTGGGGCAGAGAAGCTCACCATGGGCAGGACCCGCAGCTCACCTGGCAGTAGGGATGGCTGAGAGCTCTCAGTCCCCTGTGGCCGGATGCCCCACAAACCTAAAGCCCTCTCCAGGGGTCCTGGCTTGGGTTCAGCAGGATGCTCAGGCAGTCCAGAGTGGCTCTCGCTCGGAGCCATCCCAGCCCTGCTCTCTGGAACTGTGTGAGGTAAGTCCCTGTGTCTCAGGCACCATCGGTGCTAGCCCCCTGCCCTCCTGGACACCGCAGCACCCCTAACTCCCCACCCGCAGAAACACACTTACAGCCAGCAGCTTTCTGACCTGGGTTGGGCTGAGCAGGTGCAGGCAACTAGAGTCGCTGCCACCCCACATCCTGGGAGCCTCATCTCTGGGCCAGCCAAGACAAGCAGCCGCTGCCACCAGACAGTTCACCTGCTGGGACACAGGCAGGTGGAACAGCTCGGGCCTCTGATGCTGTGGACCACTATCCTGGGCCTCACTGAAGCCTGGCTGCCAGACACAGGAGGGACCGGCCAGGCAGAGCGTGTTAACAAGGCCAGGGGTTCCAGGGAGCTGGAGGTCGAGCGAGGAACACAGTGCCAGTGTGAGAGCTAATTAAGCTGTAAGCCACCCCCTGCACCTCACTGGTAATTAAACTCTCTGATCTTAGAATCACCCTGGGCACTCTGGGAGAGCTGGAGGCAGAGGGGGAGCTGGGGCTAGAGAGAGGAGCTGATGGAGGATTTTAGAATGGATCTTCATGAAGCTGACATTTACACCATTCTTGGAGAATCTGATTCCCTGAAAAGAACCATAAACCGTGTCTAATGCTGCCACGTGATCCCAAGGGCTCCAATCAGCTGCCCCCAGGGGGGCCCTGACTTGTTTTAGGGGGGTCAGGGACCCCTGCAGGTGGGAGTTTTGGAGGCTCCCCGACCTCCCCATCCCACCCCAGCCCGCTGAGATGCCTCCCGGGGCTAAACCCATTGATGCTGAAATCCACCTTGGAAGACTGACAAACACCCCGTGCTTTGGCTTAGGACACACACACACACACACACACACACGCACGCACAGCCGGGCAGGAAGGAAAGGAATCTGGTCTCCTGGATCAGACTTCCTTGCTCGAGCCCCAGCTTGCATTTTCTTCAAGCCAACAAATCAAAACACAGCTAACTTTTCACCCCCAAGTTTTTCTATGGGTAACCCAAGGGCCGCAAAGGCCCGGTGACTTGGTCAAAGTCACGTAGGCGGATTGGCAAAGGAAGACCTGCACTCCAGTCCTCCGGCCTCAAGTCTAGCAGACCCTACCACTTTCAAGTAGTAGAGCAGAAAGAAGGTGCTAGAAGCCAAGGATTTGTCAAGCAACTCCCTGAAGAGGCCAGTTCTGAGCAAGGGTGCCAGCCAGAAGAAGAGGGAGCTGAACTCAGCGTGCCAGGGTCACCCTGGGCTTGCTCTGATTGGCTGGCTCCTCCCAAACTACAGGCTGTTGGATGGAGTGATGCTCCCAAGGGCATCGAGCAAGCTGGAAGGGTTACACCTGTGAGGCTCAACCCAGGCAGGGAGAGAGAGGGGGCCCTGCTGACCCCTGTGCCCATTCCCTAGCCAAACCCATATACTGGGACAGTGGACCCCGGCACTCAGTCAGGCTTTGAAGAGAACCACATAGCATGAGGCCCAACCCAGCTCAGGCAGCGGCTGTTTCTATGAAAAACAGAGGAGACAGACCAAATTCCTGCCAGAATCTGTTAGCCCTGTCCCTGCAGCCAAGCCCCAGGAATTCCCTGCTGGCTCCAAAGATTCAGGTCTCAGCAGTTTTGGGAGCTGAGAGGCCTCAGGCCAGGGCCTCCACCCAGTTCTGCTCCCCAGAATGGCAGTTAGCTGTGTCAGGGGAAGCTGGTCCTTGGGACCTTCCCAATCTGTGGAATGAGGCTAGGGGGATCTGTGGCATTTGCCACATTTATTGTAATTGTGAAATAGAAGCCACTGTTATTTCATAAATTTCCATGAAGATCCAAAAGTTCAGAAACTTAGCCCTGTACTTGAAAAACAATAAGCACCTGCAATATGTTCATTATTAAAATGATACATTCTGGGCCCAGCACGGTAGCCTAGTGGCTAGGGTACTCTCCTTGCATGCACCCAGGGTTCCACATAGACACTGCTTCATGTCCTAGCAGCCCCACTTCCCATCCAGCTCCCTGCTTGTGGCCTGGGAAAGCAGTTGAGGACAGCCCAGAGTCTTGGGACCCTGCCCTCACGTGGGAGATCCAGAGGAGGCTCCTGGCTCCTGGCTTCGGATCGGCTCAGCTCTGGCTGTTGTGACCACTTGGGGAGTGACCCAGCCGATGGAAGATCTCCCTCTCTGTCTCTCCTCCTCTCTGTATATCTGACTTTCCAATGAAAAATAAATCTTTTTTTTTTTAATGATACATTCTTGGGCAAACAAGTTTAAGAAGAATTGAGAAGTACAAAGGGCAAAGTTAATCTATCTCCCTCCACCCCACACAGTGCCCCGTGCTGATGAGGACCTCGAAATGGAGAACTCCTACATCAGAAACAATGTGTTTATGTCGTGTAAGCTATGTGGTGTGAGTCTGCGCAAATGGAGCTGTAGAAGGCGTGTTGTCCGATGTGCAGCTTGGCCCCTGTCTGCAGTGGGGTGCGGTCTGGAAGAAGCGGGGCCTGGAGGAGGCGGGGTCTGGGGCGGGATCTGGGTGGAGTCTGGATGGGCGGGTCTGGATGGGGCGGGGTCTGGAGGAGGCGGGGTCTGGGGCGGGATCTGGGTGGAGTCTGGATGGGCGGGTCTGGAAGAAGCGGGGCCTGGAGGAGGCGGGGTCTGGGGCGGGATCTGGGTGGAGTCTGGATGGGCGGGTCTGGATGGGGCGGGGTCTGGAGGAGGCGGGGTCTGGGGCGGGATCTGGGTGGAGTCTGGATGGGCGGGTCTGGAAGAAGCGGGGCCTGGAGGAGGCGGGGTCTGGGGCGGGGTCTGGGTGGAGTCTGGATGGGCGGGTCTGGATGGGGCGGGGTCTGGAGGAGGTGGGGTCTAGGGCTGGGGTCTGGGTGGAGTCTGGAGTGGGCGGAGTCTGGATGGGGCGGGTCTGAACCCTCCTGAAGGCAGTGAATTCTGCAGTTGTTCAGATCCCTGGTAAAAGAGGTTAGAATTTGCAGAATACCTGTGCCCCTCTTCCTGTGTGCTTCAAACCCTCTCTGGGTTATTTGCAGCACCCAATGCAAAGTGGATGCAATCGTCATGCTGTGTCACTTGGGGAATAATGACAAGAAGGGAATGTGTTTAGTGTTCAGGAAAAACACAATAAAAAAATACTTCTGATACCTGGTTGGATGAGTCCACCAACATAGCATGTACAACACGGAAGACAGACTGATTATTTCGTGAGCATTTCATATTAATCCATTATTTTTCGTGATCACATATATATTTCATTATAGAATAAGCAATCTGGGGGCCGGCAGGTTGGCACAATTGGCTAATCTTCACCCACAGGCACAGCATGCCCTGTGGGCACTGCCTCATGTCTCTGCTGCTCCACCTCATCCAGTTCCCGGTTCGTGGCCTGGAAAAGCAGCAGATAATGCCCCTGTCTTTGAGATCCTGTACCCACATAGGAAACCCAGAAGACACTCAAGGCTCCAGGCTTCAAACTGGTCAGCTCCAGCAGCCACTTGGGGAGTAAATCAGAGGATAAAAGATCTTTGTCTCTCCTTCTGTCTGTAAATCTGACTTTTTGATAAAATGAATACACCATTTTTAAAAATGAAAGGCATAAGTGATAGATATAGATATAGATATAGATATAGATATGTGTATTTAAAAATCTATTTGGGGGCCCAGCATGGTAGCCTATCAGTTAAAGTCCTTGCCTTCCACACCAGGATCCCATATGGATGCCAGTTCTAATCCCAGCAGCCCTGCTTTCCATCCAGCTCCCTGCTTGTGGCCTGGGAAAGCAGTTGAGGACAGCCCAGAGTCTTGGGACCCTGCACCTGCATGGGAGATCCAGAGGAGGCTCCAGGCTCCTGACTTCAGATCAGCTCAGCTCTGGCCGTTATAGCCACTTGGGGAGTGAATCAATGGGCAGAAGATCTTCCTCTCTGTCTCTCTTCCTCTCTATATATCTGACTTTGCAATAAAAATAAATATATCTTTTCTAAAAGAAAAATTTTTGAAAGGCATGAAGACTGAGAGAAACCATCCACTGGTTCACTGCCAAAATGCCTACAGCAGCCAGGATTGGCCAAGACCAAAGCCAGGGGTGAGAAGGTCCACCCAGGTCTCTCACGTGGGTGGCAGGGATCCATGTGCTTGAGCCGGCCTCTGCTGCTTACTAGGGTGTATTAGCAGGAAGCTAGATCCGAAGCGGACGTGGGGGAGACAGGACTCGAGGCAGGCACACCAGTGTAGGGTGCAGCAGTTCCTAGCAAAGGCTGCACCTGCTACGCCATGAAAACCACCCCAGCCCCTGGCGGTGACACCAGAGCTCCCTCTTTCTGGATTCAGTGTGCAGCTGGCTTTCTTTTTTAGAGGGGGTAATTTTCTGGCTCCCTTCATTCATTAACTACTTATGAAAATCTGTAAGTGAGCCACTGTGTGACCAACCACAAAATGGGACAGAAAAGTCCCTTGTTTTCTATATCCTCTACCCCTCTGAATTAACAGATTTGTAAAAACCCAAACACACACACACACACAATTACAGGTTCACCTCAAGGTAAAATGTCAGGTGTCTACCCATCCCCTTTTGGCTTTAACTCTAAACCTGATCATGACCCTGAACCACAAACATATCCCAAGCTTCATAATCAGATCACCCTGCTTGCAGGAGTTGACCTTCAATGACCTCCATCTGTCCTCTGCTCAGGAGGGGGCGGGTGGCCATGCCCACTAAGAGCGGGAACAGTGGTCTGCAGCCTGGGCAAGAGCCCACTGCGAAACCCTTGGACAGACAACTTCCCCTGAACAGGGCTTCTCAGCCCGCCTGCTCGTTGAGTCTGAATCCAGAAGTGCAGCCCTTAGTGCTGGCACTGTGGCTCAACGAGTATCCCCTGTGGATGCCAGTTTGTGTCCCGAATTCTCCACTTCCCATCCGGTTCCCTGCTTATGGCCTGAGAAGGCAGTTCTTGGGCTCCTGCACCCATGTGGAAGACACACAAGAGGCTCCTGGCTTCCGATCAGTTTAGCTCTGGCTGTTGCAGCCATTTGGGGAGTGAACCAGTGATGGAAGACCTTTTTCTGTCTCTCCTTTTCTCTGTAAATCTGCATTTCAAAAAAAAACACAACAAAACAAAACACAACTACTTAAAAGATGTGGAGCCCAGTCATCCTCCCTGTGAAACCAGCTGGGCTGCTAAACTGTAGACTAAATGGAAGGGTGTTGTTGGCTGCAGTCTAGGCTAGCCAAGCAGTCCAGCTCTGTTGTGACAACCCTGAGCCCAAGGGCTCTGGCTGTAGGCCCACACTGTCCCTTACGAAGATGGCATGGCGCTCCTGGTCACCCTCTTGATGCTACAGCCCCCTCTCCCCACCCCAGCTTCTGCTACCAGTCAAGCCACCAGTCCAATCAAGCCCCAGTTTGTCCTGCCCCCCACAAAGCATGAGGTGAGCCCATGGAGGCTGCTTTTAGCCCCACCAGGAGTGTGCTGAAGGTTTCTATGGAACATGGAGCTCTCCCAGAAAGCAGAGCAGCAACTAGAAGCGTTTCGCTGGGTAGTAGTTCTCCGTAGAGAGGAGAAAGAGAGAAAAGAGTTTCCACCCACAATTCACTCCTCAAGCAGCCGCAACGGCTAGAGCTGAATTGATCCAAAGCCAGGAGCCAGAAGCTTCTACTGGGTCTCCCACAAGGATGCAGAGTCCGAAGGCTTCGGGCCGTCTTCTACTGCTTTCCCAGACCACAAACAGGGAGCTGGATGGGAAGTTGGAACAGCTGGGACATGAACCAGTGCCCATATGGGATCTGAGTGCTTGAAGGAGGAGGATTAGCCAATGGAGTCACTGAGCTGGGCCCTAACATGCATTTCTGATGAACAAATGTGACTATTTTACATGCTCGTTGAACATTTGCAATTCAATTTTTGCTTGCATGCTGTGATAGTATTGGGCTCACGCTTTCCTTGTTGTTTTGCAATAGACTTCTGCCTAACTATGAAATCTATTCCTTGTGCTATTTATCCAAATTAATTCCCCCAATTGACCGATGTCCAGAAGTTTCGATGCTTCCATAGTTACACTCAACAAGTTTATAGTCTGTTTCTAAACTTCCTTGTCTGCGAAGGTCTCCTGTCACGATCTGCCATGTACCTGTGGCTCGTACCTTGCCTTGCTTTTACATAGAGCTGTTTCATGCATGTGGAGTTTATTTTGGTATATGGGGAGACCTGGGGCTTAGGTCTAATTTTTTCCACATGGTTGGTCCTAACATCATTTATTGAGTAACCTCTCTTTCCTCACAGATCTTTGCCACATACTAATTTTTTATCTCTATTATCTCTATCAGGGCCCGTGTCTGAGACATTCCGTGACATTGCCCCATCTGTTCATGGTTTAATTTGCCTGGGGAAGTTTTACAAGACACTTTTCTTTCCTTCTCACCCCGCTCCCCACAGCGCTAGAACACTTTTAGTACACATCCCGAAACACGGCCAAGCTGGTTGGAGCTACCGACACATGCATCAGAGATGTATTCTATGCTACTGTGTGCGTGGCCCGCCGAGCAGGTGTGTCGGCTCAGGCAGCCAGCATGGTCCTTCCTGGGCAGTGCAGTGCTGATGGCTGTGGGTCCTCCAGGACACAAGCATGTGGTTCTCCCCGGCTCCCAGCCGTTGCCCTGGGTCCCCAAGGCCCATAGCTGCTCAGAAAGCTGGCAGAGGGCAAGGGCTCTGTAACCTCAGGGCTCTAGCTTGGGGGTGCAGTT
Organism: Ochotona princeps; assembly: GCF_030435755.1. Classification (NCBI taxonomy): domain Eukaryota; kingdom Metazoa; phylum Chordata; class Mammalia; order Lagomorpha; family Ochotonidae; genus Ochotona; species Ochotona princeps. The sequence continues at coordinate 61,712,863 of NC_080844.1, read as the reverse complement.
GTCAGCCCCTGGGACTCTGCAGGCAGAGGCTCCCTGGTGAGGCAACCTTCACCAGCAACACGCCCCAACCTGTTGCAGGCAGCCCTGGTCACGTCTCGCAGTGAAATCCCGGGGTTTGCCCGGAACCAGTGTGTGTGAGCACGCTTCAGTGAAGCTGAGCTCGTCTGTCTACGTCTTCCTGACTATCCCGCCTCCCCAAATGGGGAACAGTCCTTGCAAGACCCCTGGGATGCTGTGTCTCCAAGCTGTGAGACAGCAGCAAAGGCACAGGGGCTGGAGAAGAAAGCTGGGTTTCCCGCCCCCCTCTCGGCAATCTGAGGTCCGTCCCATGAAAACGTTCACTATACTTTCCGTTGGAAACAGAAAAGTTTAATCCGGAATGCAGTCACAGAGCGTGAGAATTCTGCTGAGCGTTATCACGCAGAGAGACGGTGGCTAATGAGTGGCATGGGTGGAAAAGGACACAAGGAAGAAAAACACTCTCGTTTTGGGAGAAAATGAAGCAATTTCACAATGTTTCCACTTCTTCCAAATCCAACTTCACCGCTTCAAGGGACCGCTCAGAAATTCTTCTCATGAAAGTAGACTAAATAGTCCTCAAAGATCGTCTGTTTTCTGGCCTGAAAGAATCGAGTAGAAACGACACATTTCCTTGAACGACTTCTGGGAGATGGGTGCTGTCTCTGGTGCTAAACTCTGCAAAAAATACGTCAGTTGGTTCAGCATGGGACGTGGAGCACGAGACAGCAGATCTGTGCCGCCTTAATTAAAAGCAAACAAAACCTGCACGTCTTTGCGTTGAGTGTGAATGCGCATGCGTGCATGTGTGTGGGGTTGGATGGGCTGTGCCATCAGCTTTAGGGGCTATCACCAATGAGATGCCTTCTGACCTGTTAGAAATTCTGGCACACACACTCCGCCCCCTTCACTAATTGGCATTTTCAAAACCAGCGAGCACCAAGTTTGAAGCCTGCCCGTAAAGCAAAAGCCAGCTGCCCCGAGTTCCCACGTGCCTGCGTTTAACACGTCATAAGCAGGTCATTACACTGATAACACCAGTGACACAGCCCCAGCCTTTGGGCCCAGGGGATTGTCCCCAGACGCTCAGGGGTGATGGGACCCAGGCTGGTCCTGTCCCTATGGGACCAGCCAAAGGACACCTGCTCATCGGACAAGCGGCAGCTGTGGCTGGGTTCCCGCTGCGCTTCCTTTCTAAGCAGAACTCGGTTTACCGAAGTGAGGGCTCCCATTTCTAATGAACTTAGGGTGTAGGCTCATCCTTTTCTTGAGTTCCCCTCCCAGGTGCCCCTCCTCTTCGAGCCTTCAGCCTCCAGGCCGGGATGCTGCGCGCCCCCTCGAGCGCAAAGTCGGGAACGGCGCTTCTGCTACGGTCCCAGGACCTTGGCGCCGAGGGGACCCCAAGCTCCCGAGCCCGCGCCGTGCTCCCGTCTACCCGGCGGCCGGGAACAAAGCAAGCCTGCTGCAGGCACTCTCCGCGGCCGCCTGGGACGGGCGAGCCGGGGGTGCTCCTTCGCGCTGCTGGAGTCCCTCTCCCAGGGTGCAGAGCCTTGCGTTCCCGCGCGTCCCACCCTAGGGACGGCTTCCAGGCCCCGGAATGGATGGGTCACTGCTGGGTCACCGCTGGGTCATCGTTGGGTCACCGATGGGTAATCGACCTGCTGATTATTAACCACCGCTTGGCTGCGACGAGGCCCGCGGCCGCCCGCAAGAGCCCTTCCCGGATTCCGGAGTCCAGGGAGCGAGCCGGAGCCGGACCCGAGGCTCCATGGCCCAGCGCGCAGTGCCATCGCGTGGCCAACGTCGGCGGTGCAGCCGAGGACAAGTGGGCATCCAGCCAGAGGGGACCTTCGTGTCCACAGCGACGTGAAAGACTGCGGCAACCAAGGGCGTGGGCCGGCTTGGTCAGGCCTGGCCGGGACCCTATGGTCAGTCCTGAGCTCTTGGTTGGGGGACAACGCCCCCAGCCTTCTTAGGGGAGGGGGTGAGCAAGGCACAGGTGAGCCTGAAAGAAAGCTCCATCTCCTACCCAGGCGGCCAGAAGCCGCTGTCCGGCGTTCCAGAGGGGCACCTGCACATAGGCCGGCTCCATGGCGCAGGTCCTGCCCAGCCTGGTCCTGCCCAGCCTGGGGCCCCGACCTTCCACCTGCACAGCGGCAGCTCCAGAAAGCCTGCCACCACACCCTGAGCTCCCGAGCCCTCCTTCCTCCCAGAGAGAGAGGGTGGGTATTCAGACCTGCCGCGTCTTCAGAACCTGGAAGCTTCCGACACCCACAGAGTGCTGCACCTCACAGACACGCCCCTTCTCCATCAGGCATTCCCCCCTTTGCCCCACTGTGGATGCCGGGTTCTGGTTGCTTCCCTCATCATTCCCCAAACGGTGGCTGAGCGCACATGATCCCAGCAACTGTGAGGACAAGGGGGTGACCCGGGGCATCACAGAGAAACTCATGCAGACCTGTGGCAAAGAAGGAACTAAGCGAGGGGATGTGGTGGAAAGGGCCTGGGGGTGGCAGCTACTTTGGAACAGGTGCCAGTGAGGACATGACATTGGAATAAGAGGGAGAAGCCTTCCCAAAGAGCTGTGTGTCCCCCAGGTGCAAGGGACAGGGGTTGGACAATACCCAGGGAGAACATGCTCTGTGGATAAAAAGGAAGTTTCCAAACAGTGCATCCTTTGCTTCTGAGTGTGCTGGGTGGCAGAGTTGGGAAAGGGGCAGGGAGAGGTGAGAACAGGGATTCCTGGCTCTACCACTCAGAGCAGGTGACCCGGGTCCCAGGAAGGAGCAGCTCCCTGCCCCACCTCTCACACACAGCCCACCTGCAAGTGGGTTCCAGACAGCCCTGAAGCCAGGACCTGGGTTCCAAAGGCAGCATGGTTGAGTTCTTGTAACTTGAAGCCTGTGGCCCACCTGTAGCCCAGGGGGTCAGGCTGGGGTTGGCAAGCACATGGGGTGCACGGAGGTTCCTAGGCCCAGGGCTCCTGGGAAGCAGCAGGTGAGCTGGCCTTCCTGTTGTTGGGGGGTGAAGGGCAGGGCGGGGTTCTGGATGTTCTAGGGGTCATGGTTGTTCGGCCCAACTGGGGACTCCCTCTGCTTCCCAGGAGCCTGGCAGATGCCCCACCCTGGCTCCGGCAGGGGTAAGCAGTACTTCCAGGCCCGCCTGGGGCTGCTCAGGAGCACCTGGAGCTGGGGGCAGCTCCCTGCAGGCCAAGGGCAGTGCTGCTGTCCCGGAGGGGCGTGGCAGGCAGAAGGGACCAGTGGGGTCCTGGGTGTGTGAACACAGACCTGCCCTTTGTCTCGGTGGGAATTCTCAGTGCACATCAACCTACACCCCCTACCCTGCCACCTCTGGTGTATTTCTGAAGGCAGAGAAATTAGATGTTGACCTAACAGTGGATCATTATGGTTCACAAGGCATCCTAGAGATGCGGCCTCTGCTTTCCAGCTGGCCTCGAGCCCCCAGGTGCTAGAAGTCGGAGGCCACCTCCAGAGAGCTGAGTTCTGGGGCCAGAGGGGCCCGAGGCCAGGTGTCCTCTTCCCCTACCTCAGCTTAGCCTGGACCCCCAGTGCTCCAGGAGCAGTTTACCTGGCCCAGACTGGAGGCCTTCTGGAGTGGGAAAGCTGGGCTCTGGGCAGGGACGTGGCCCTCATCGCTGGGAACGCAAGCCCAGGAAGAGGAAGGGGCACGTGGTGGGGGATTCCCACCGACTCTGCAGAAAGATTGGTGGGCACATCAGTCGTTCACATCCGTTTGCCTGGGGCAGGAGACCGCGGGGGTCCTTGTAGCCCTGGGAGTGCCTGGGGACACCCTTGGCTGAGCCTCAGTTGGGAGACGGGCGGGGCTCCTGCCCAACGCCCAGCAGGCAGAGGCTGACAAGGAAAGGAGAGACAAGTACCCCAGGAACTGGCTTTAATGTGGGCCTTGGACTCACCCCTCTTCCTCCCCAAAAAGGGCAAAGGGAGATCGAGAGACGCCGTGGGCCCATGCCCAGGGGTCTGGAAAGCCGGACCTCTAAGGGCACCAAGTCTATGACCCCTGAATCTGGCCGAAGCCACACCAACAAGCTCCACCGTGGACCTCTGCTGCCCTCTGCTGCCCGCACCGGTTGGACACATGGAGTCAGGGAGGGTCACATTCCCCCCACCAGGAGCCTAGGTCAGAGTGGGCAGTGATGTCCTCTAAGCTGCAGGGTGAATCCCCAGGGTCCTGCCTCCCTGCCAGCTCCACGGGCACCCTGGGGCCAGTGGCATAAACATGGCCCTGGGGGAGTTTGCTAGGAATTTGAATTTCCAGCCCTCAACCAGACTTAGTGGTTCAGAACTTGTATGGGTGGGGCCCTGATCGGTGGGAACTTCTACTTTCTGTTGGAAACTACAGAAGTGGAGACTTGGCGGAATGTGTGGCTCTGGAGTTACAGCAGACAGGGGAGATGAAGTGGCTTGTGCCGGCATCCAGGCTCAGGGAGGCTATGGCTGTGAGCACTAGGGAGGTTCCACACCTTCCGGGGCTCCTTCCAGTGTTTTCAGGGGAGAGCCCTGGGGTTCAAGATCTTAGAAAGTTCCCGATGTGAGGCAGACTGTCCCACAGGGAATGCACCTGGCTTCACAGTTGAGTGAAATCCCCTTTCTGCCCTTGATTTGCCTGTTGAGCACCTGCACCCTGAGCCACCACGCCTCCAAGCTGCTGCTGGGCGGTTCCTGCATCCTGAGCGCCAGCCGCTGGCCACCACGCCTCCAAGCTGCTGCTGGGCGGTTCTTGCATCCTGAGTGCCAGCCGCTGACCACCAAGCCTCCGAGCTGCTGCTGGGCGGTTCTTGCATCCTGAGTGCCAGCCGCTGACCACCAAGCCTCCGAGCTGCTGCTGGGCGGTTCCTGCATCCTGAGTGCCAGCCGCTGACCACCAAGCCTCCGAGCTGCTGTTGGGGGGTTTCTACTGGTGACCAGCGTGAAGATGATAGTGGAGTGGAGCTGGACCTGGGGAAATCGGCTGGTGTGAGGGATTCCCAGCTCGCCTGAGGGCTCTGGCTCTGAGGGTGCTCATCTAGTTACGTAGCAGGTGCAGCGCGGGCTCTGCTGCTGCTACGGAGAGGTGCCAGCGCCAACCCTGCTGGCCTTGTAATGGCCACCTCCTCGGCAGCAGCCCAGACCCCAGGCCCACCGTCCTCAGCGGGAGGACGCACAGACAGGCGGTGCAGAGCCAGGCTCTGATTGGTCAGCAGGGAAGTGTTGCTTCATTGGGCCCCCCGCCCCAAGCATCTGCTCTTCGTTTAAAACAGGGACCACAGATCATGACGGCATTCCTCAGCAGTTTTTGGGCAAAAGGAAAGCACCCCATACCAAAGCGGTCCCGCTTGCTACAGCCTTGCCACAGAAACCAACCTGGAACGAACACCTCTGAGGAATGTTTGGAAAACTGTGTTATTTCCAAGTGTGGGGGGTCAGAAGCCAATCCTTTATTTCCGGCTCCCGCTGGCTTCCGGGCTGCCCTCCTCCGTCCCCTCGTCACTGAGCTCAGCTGCCCCTCCATGAGTCCCACCGAGCTGGATATGGAAGCTTCCAGAACTCTCGCCTTCAGGGATCTGATGGCAGGCAGGTCTCTCTTGCTTCCTGGCCTTGTCACTTACTGGAAAGGTGAGCAAGTATCCCACTCTACCTAGGACTGTCCTAGTTTGAGGATCAAAAGCCCAGTGTCTCAGGAAACTTTTCAATTGGAGGCATCCAGGAGGGTCGTTGGTCACCCTTGCTTTCTCAGTGTCTCCGAGGTTTAGTGTGCTGTTCTGCTAAATGGGCGATCACACCTGCTATGAAGCTGTGAGGATGGACGGTGCAGGGCTGGGCACGCACATGCAGGTGCAAGTTTCTCCTGTCCCTGAGGGGATGTCCCCATCCCCATCCCCTCCCACCCCCCTTTTCCTTAACTCCGGACTCTTTCCATCCCATCCTCCTCTTAGCTGCTTACAGTGCGTCCCTAGGGAAGGACCAGGAGGAAGCTGAGGGAATGGGAGGAGCTCTCTGGGGAGGAAGGTGACTCCAGCGCCGTGCTCCTCAGGAAACACTGAGCAGCACGCTGCCAGGCTGCATCTCGGGTAACTGATGTGCACCTTTCCTGCTCTGAGCGCCACCTAGTGGAGTTCTCTGGTGGGAGTCGCTTGGAGATGCCACAATTCACCCTGGGACAGACTCTCCTTCCTGGGTGACTTGCTCCCCCGGTTCTGGGGATCCCACCTGGGACCAAGTTCCTTCAGCAGGCCCTGAGGTTGGCAGGCAGATGGTGGCTGAAGTGGGGAGGCAACCTCTAGCATTGTCTCCTAAGGAGGGGGCACAGCAGGGAACCACAGACCCTGCCCATTGGGGGCAGAGTTGCTAAAAAGGTGTAATTGGACCAAGAGAGGCAGGCAGCCCAAGCAAAAGGGAAGGCCTGGCGACCTGGCTCTGAGCGGGGCAGTGCCCACTATTCAGACCTCTCCCTGGCCTTGTCCTTTCGATACCAGGGCTGTGCTGAAGATGGGCATGGACGGGAAGCCGGGAGTCACAGCGGCAGTTGTGCACCCCAATTCAAACATCTGTGGCGTGCTGGGCTGGTGGGGGCCCCAAGTCACCACACTGTATAAAGAACAGCATCTAGCCAGAGCCTGACATCACTCAGAAGCCCTGTGGGAGGGCAGTGCGCGATCCCCCATTCTGCAGGTGGATAAATGGATAAAGTGAGGTACAGCCCACTGCTTACTGACGCATTCCACCCCGGGAGTCCAGACCTTCCAGTGCAGCTGACGGCTTCTCGGGATGGTTCTGCTTTGCTCTAAGCGCCTGCGTTTGCTTCCCCATGAAGCAAGGCTTGGGGAGAACTGCTGGCCGATTTAACGACCAGCATCGGTGGCAGTGGCTTTCTCCAGAAGACGTCAAGCCCCTTTGCAACCCAAGAGCCATGAGGCTAAGTGCTGGCAAGGAGCTGCTGGCCACGTGGCCCAGGTGGCAACCCCCCCTCGTCCTCCTCAACTCAGAACCGCACTGCCAGCGTCCTGGGACTCACACGCGGAGTGGGGCCCTGCACCCTGCGTAGAACAGCACTTTCCGAAGCCTCCTCCACAGCCCAGGCACGGGTGACAGGGTGTTGGGAAACAGCGTGAGAACAGAGGTGGCTATAAAGGCAGCTGCAGCATTAGTGTTGGTGCAACTCAGTGGAAACATTTTCCCGAGGACTTCTCAGGCCTTAGAAGGGCTCCAGAGCCCTGGGATGGCCCAGGGACGAGGCAGCGCCCGGGAGCCCCATTCCTCCATCTCATTTGGCTCCCATGGCTTTGTTCTGTAGACTCGCCTGGGAGCCTGGTGTTTCCAGGCACTGCCTTTGGACTTCAGCTGTTTCAGGACGGTCACTTTTCTGGCAGTACCTGTCGAATATGCACTCAGAGCCTGCTGGGAGACTGGGCTGCTGAGTTCTGAGGTGACCCCAGAAAGAGGCATTTCTCCCCCAGACTGAGAGCAAGTCAGACAAATGGCAGGGCTGGGGTGGCAGCTGCAGCCTTTGCCCCCAGCTCGATCTTGAGAGCCTCACGGCCCAAGGAAGAAAGTACTGCCACGAGGCCCGTTTTACAGATGAGGGAGCTGAGGCAGGGGTCAGTCTGTCCAGACCCACTCTGGTCGACTGCTGGCAAGTGGCTCAATTTTGACTCAGCCCTCGTGGTCCAGCCCTGAGCTCAGCTGCTCCCTGCAAAGGGCTGGTGTGGCAGGTGCAGATGGCAGCTCAGGCACCAACACACACATGGTGAGCAGACACAATGAGGCTGCCTGCCGGGCCCAACCTGTCGGCACACTGCAGAAGGTGACGGCACACTTCCTCCAGGCAGTCCCAGCTCGGTCTGTATCCGTCACTCCAAGAGGAAATGTTGGGCTGAGTGCTCTGGGTATTGAGTGTCTGAGACTTGCAGTACAATAAACCACCATGTGCATTTACAAAGCAAAAGATGAGAAAAAGCAGCGCCTCATCCTGCTCCAGGTGCCAGGACACACTGTGCTGACTCAACATCCGCTCCTAACTCTTCTAGAACACTCCACAGGCTGGGCAAGCCTTAGCAATGTGCTCAGCCTGGTGCCGGCTGGCCTCAGGTGAACCCTACGGTCCCCAGTGCCATCCCTGTCCCCTCCCTCACCAGCAGCAGGTGCCACAGCGTCCTCCCGGCCAGGCCCTCAGGGACCTCCCAGTGGCCTCCTCCCAGTGCGGGGCTGTCCCTCAGCCCGGGGTGACCTTCTCTCAGTCTGGTGCTGATTCTGACCCAAGTCTCAGCCTCATGTCAAGCTCTTCCCAGACGCCCCCGTCACACACCCGTAGACTCAGAGCTGCAGAGGGCACGTGGGTCCTGAGGGCCTGTCGCTTCACCGTACACGGGCCATGACGTGCGGCTGGCAGGGGGAGCCCTCAGGACAGCCTGGACACTCAGGCCCTTGGGGCTGTCTACACGGCAGCATCTCCTGCAAACTGAACCCACCCCCGGGCACTTCTCCATCTTCCCACAGATCGAGCAGCTGTGCCAAATGACCCCTTCTTGCTGCCCTGCCATGAGGGCCAGGGCTTCGAAGGCCATTACCATCCTGGAGCCCCTCTTCGCCTGTCAGGGTCCTGGGCCACTGAGGCCAGTCTCCCTGCAGGGGGCACAGCCGTCCCATTTCCCTTCAGAGACTGACACAGGGCACATCTTCACACTGGTGCGGGCTCATTCCACCTGTGAAACGGCCTGAAGCGGTAGGACTGCAGAAGCTCCAGGAAGGGTGGTGGCTTCTGCCAGTACTGTGCTGCTGGGCAGAGCTGCCCCTGGAGCAGGGTGGGCCAGTGCCAGCCCTGAGTGCTTCCAGTTCAGCTGCGATGGCGCTTGCAGATGGCACCCCTTCAACCTGCCGTGGGGGGCTTCTGGGGACAGGGACCTAGTCAGGGGACCTGGTGCAAGGATCCAGGCAGTGCCACAGGTATGAAGCGATCCCAGGCAGTGGGAACTCACAGGGCTGCCGGCACACAGTGTGACCAGGGGGCACGCATGCCGGCTGCCATGGGCTCAGTCAGCTCCTTTCTCCTCCCCTCACCAAAGCCCTCCCTGAGCTGCACCCTTTCCTCCTGCATGTGCCTTCCTTCCCTGGACCTTCTCCTGGGGCCCCTGAGAAGCCTGGGAAGAACAACACTCATAGGGTTGGCTCTCTAGTGACAGGACTGCTACAGGAGCAGGTGAAGCCATTGCTGCCTGCGGGCCCAGCATCCTACATGAGCACGGGTTCAGTCCCCGCTGCTTGCTGCTTTACTTCTCATCTAGCGCCCCGCTGATGCGCCTGGGGAAGCAGCAGGAGGCCCAGGCCCGGCAGTAGGAAGCTGGAGGCGCCATCCCAGGCTCCTTCCCTTTGCCCCTGTGCTACACCTCTTGCGCCGGTGCTGAGGCCCCTCCCGAGCAGGTCTGCCAGGTGAGCCGAAGCCACCATTAGCTAGAGGTGCCCGCATGTCTCTGAAACGTGCAATGGCATTTCTCAATGCCATGCTCAGACCGGACTCTCAGCTTCCCTGGCGTGCACTCCCAGTGGTCGTGCAAAGCACGGCTTCCCAGCTGCTGGGTGGGCAAGAAGAACTCCCCTGTGCTCGGTGAAGATGACCTGATCGATCATGCTCCTGAGGAATGCTGGGAGCAGCAACCTGCAGGGCCCACCTCCATGCTGGGCAGGCAGCTCTGAAGAAACCCATGCAAGCCATCCCCGAGTGTGGGACGTCCTGGTTCCCAGGCTCCCCTGCCTTCCCACAATGCACATGGGTCACCTTGGGTCTGCCAATTTGTTTCTAGAACCCTCTCCTCTTGGTTAAGTAGTAGACTTGCCCAGTCTCACCACCCCCAAGAGCCAGATGCTGAAATGCCCGTGCCTGTCTCTCCACTCTGTTCACCTGAGAGCTGCAGCCCCTGGAAACGGCCACGCGGGACAGCAGGGCTTTACTGCACGTGGGTGTTGCATGTCCGACCCAACACGCAGGCAGGATCATGCAGGAAGCCCGGGGAGCCGTCTGCAAGGCTGCCTTCTGTGTCCTGAGGCTCGCCGGCTCCACTGCGGCAGCTTCAAGGACTGTCAGCTGACACTCGGTGCCTTCTCGTTGCTTCTTCGAAAGCAGCAGCTGAGCTAACCAGTCAGCAACACCTCCACGCTGTACCTGGACGAGCTCCTTTGGTCACAGGTCATTCTGAGTCACTCCAAAGGGGGTGGCCCTAATGGCTAGAACACTGTCACATTGCCTGCCTGCCTGGCACAATGACAAATGAGGGCCTCAACACTCCTAACACGAGCACTGCTGCGGCGCACACTAGTGACACGCAAGAGCTACCGCTGAGCTCAGCAGTCACAGCAACAGCACCCGAGCGGTGCCCTCCAAGGGGGCAGCTGAGCCGGGATCTGCCTTCGCACCTGCTGCGATGAGACTTCCTGACGAGGTGCCACTGGCCGAAGGCCATGACACAGGCGCTGCTCCGAGGGCTATTTTCAAAGAACTGAGGTTCCAGGGTTGCTTCCAAAGCCAGGTAGGGAACTCCAGCAGCACTGTGGTGAGACACAGAGCAGTTCAGGAGCAAGACAGGGCAAGAGGGACAGCAGGAAAGGAGGAAGGAATGCTGACGAGGACAGCCAAGAGGAGGAATCTAACCTTGGCCTGCCTCGTTCCCAGGAGCCCCTGCCCACCCGCCGAGGCCTGGCCTTGGCCGCAACCTCCTGGAGGGACAGCCTGGGCTCTGCCACCCTGCACTCCCCGACACTGTCACCTGGGTTCCAGCTGCTTGGCCCTCTGGAGAAGGTCCCTTGGAGAATGTGGCGGGAGCACAAGCTCCTGAAAATCCTTCCTGCAAAGTGGCTCCCCGCTTGTTCACGACTCCACCACTTCACCAAGGCAGTATAGCTGTCACCAGGGCCGGGTGTCGCAGGGGACTTCTGATTACAGCTCACAAAAGCCTGGTTTCTGTCTTGCTGTGAGACGCTTGCCGGCTGCTCCCCAACAGAGACCAGGCTCCCACCCAGCTGCTGTGTCTCATCCAGCCGGCACGCAATGCCTCACTGCTCATCCTGTGGCCTCAAACCTGAAGAACAGATGGTTTTCCAAAACACAGCCCTCTGGAATTAAACTTCTGTGCCTCCTTTCTGCCACTGAAGCTCGGCATTCTGTCTCCTCAGCTGGCCGAGGGCGATGACGGACTGAACGTCTGTATGGCCCTCTCACACGCCCACTCCTTTGGGTGACGACATCTGGAGGTGGGCCTTGGGAGGTGATCGAGGTCAGATGAGGTGACGAGGGTCTGACTGGCGAGATGAGAGACCTTGCTGTCTCCACGTGTAAGACACGGCCAGGAGGCTGTGCCCCCAAAGTTCCACAAACAGGCCCTCACCAGCACCGACTTCGGCTTGGACCTTCCGCTACCGTAACTATGAGAAAGCAGTAGCTATTGCCTCAGCCTCCCAGTGCGCAGTGCCTGGCTGTGGCAGTGTGAGCTGAGACACCAGGGCTGACTAATACAACACATCTGGACACTTTCAGCATTGCACCCCCGGGAGAAAGCCTTGTCTGCTCTCTGCCTCCTCAAAATAAGATCTAACAAGTAAAGCCCTGAGGCAGATACAGGATCCATGGATGGATCTGGGGTTCCTTCTAGAACCATTAGCAAAGGCACTCCCTGGGGGCAGGCATTCCTAGGACAGGCCTGTCTACTTTATGGCAGGGGGACCCGACTGGCTGCTAAAACGGTGAAGAAAAGCCATGGTGGGTGAGACCCAGGATGGGAAAGAGGCGCACATTCAACCCTTTGTTTCTGCCACCTGGCCATGGAGCCACAGCCTCTCTTGGGGTGTGAAGGCTCAACAGCCCCAGGCACGCGTTCTAGGCCTGTTCTGCGCAGCTTGAGTGGGAGCAGCAGCAGCAGCCTGGGCCTTGGAGGGTGGGCTCGCACAGAACGCCAAGGCCGCATCGAATGTTCTTTTTATTTATCATTTTTCCAAGTTACAGATATTGAAATTTCCAGCAATAATTTACAATAGTTACAGTTCACATATCTCAGCTACTGGAAGAACAAAAGATAGAAAATTCAAGAGAGACTTCAAAAATGAGTACTGTAATACATCATAGAAGGAGCTAAAATCCAAAATATCAAAGACTCCACATACTGGAGTCAACCATGGAACTTAAAACCATGGAGCTTATGAGCCTGAAATTACAAAATTTTAATAACTGCCTACACCAAGGAATCAAATGCAGTTTTCAAGCTAAGAAGACAGCAAGTGCTTTGGCCGCCCATCCTGAACGACTTTGGTCCTGCCTGTGTGCCACCTAAACACAGGCCCAGCACTCATTCGAGCAAAGGCCTCACGCCTTCTTCCGCATTTTTACTCAGCGAGAAGAGTAATTCAGTCTCTTGAGTTTTAAGTTTTAAAAAACTGAAAGTATTTCCAGGGATTTGTAAAGCTCTCTCCAAAAGTATAAAATGTGACACGCTTACAAAATCCGAAGCATTCATTTTTCTGAGATCAACATGGGACAAAGAACTCACTCCCATGTAAACGCCCACGCCCTGCGCTGCAGACGCCGCTACGCCTGGTCCTCATCAGTCCGCACTGTGAGCATGAGCATGCCACGCCACACCTGCGTGCACTCCCAGCCTGCCTCCGACCGCCGACTCACTCCTGTGCAGAGCGCTCCAGCTCATTCAGCAGCTCTCTGCCAGCTGCTCCAGCTTTAGATGCAAAGAGAACTGCTCCCTGCTGGAAACCAAGGTTCTTCAAACTTCGGGCATAATCCGCGTAGACGGCGGCGCTGAGCTTCTGTAGACCACGGTTAAGGAAAAGGTGGTGGTTCAAGTGAGATACACAAGCGAGACGATGCGCTCAGCCACAGGTGCCCGTGGGATGCATCCTGGGAGATGCTGTACCGCGCCCCCTAGACTGTCAGAATCCCACCACGCTCACAGTGGCACGTCTCCCTAGCCACTTCTTCCAGGAAACACAAAGTTCAGTACCATTCGAAAGAAGCAGCTATATACTTCTGTGGTTTTTTACTTGCCTTTTCTGTTCAACCAAGCATTATAAACCTTCAACCCTTCCCCTCGCAGAGCTCCCTGCCTCGCCTGAGCTGATGCTGGTGCTGCGGTGACCTGTCCCTGGGTCTCTCCCCCACTCCTCCCCTGTTCACAACCTGGGCGAATCAGAACATGACTCTCTGCCCACCCTGCAGGTGTCAGGAGCCCGACAGCAAAGCCTGAGCTGCCCTGCTGCCACCTGCCTCCTCTGGCATGCACACACTTGAAAGGATATTCGTGTCCTCGCTGACTTCCAAGGCGCCATACTCCTGACAAGCTTGCACAAACAGGGCTGCTCTGTCGAAGTACCTCATGCTGCTCAACACACAAGGGCAGAGTTAGCCTCGGGAGGGCGAACCAGCTGAGGGTTGCTCAGCAAGACGTGGGACGCAACCTCCCTGGGACGGGTGTGTCCCATGTTACACTGATGCTTTCCTAAGACCTGGCTTATTAAAGGAAGCAGAGAACACCCCTGAGCCCCAAGAATTTTTAAAAAATTAACACTTAAAGACATTATAAGATACTTTAAATATGAAGGGTTTTCAAGAGCTCACTGAAAATGTACATCATGAAGGAATTATGCATGGGTTTCAAAATCTTTTGCCCCAAAACAAACTTCTATTTTACTGACACTTCCTTGTACAAAGAACTCCACGAACATTCAGATACCCACTGTCCAGACTGAACGAGAGATCTTGAGTCACAGCCTTTCAACCCATCTCCTGGCTTGCCACCAGCAGAGGTCCCCACACAAGCCCTGGGACGTCCTGCTGGGGGTGTTTGGAGAGGATGCCCCGTCAGGCCATGCTTTCTGGAGCCTTCTTACTGCTCCCTGGGCTTCCTCTCTGCTCCTACACTCAAAACTGAATTGTTCCCAAGCCTCTGAAGACTTCTCTTAGGTTCTAACAGGTGCTTGGTGGTCTGACAGTCTATCGGAGGGACATCTCCATAGCTCCTAGACCAAGCAGCAGCCAGTGAGTGCGGAGGGTGCCGTGCCCCTGCAGAGGGTTCAGCGAGCCTGGAAGGTGTGCTCAGGCTGCCCACAGCACGAGGCCTCCTGGGCGAGGCCACGAGCCTGGGCGCGGGTACCTGTGAAGAGTCTCCGCCACGCTGGAGAAGCAGCCCAGGGAGAGCAGGACCAGCAGGGCCTTGGACTTCTGGTTGACTTGCGGGGAGCTCAGGTGGTCCACCCAGCGCTTGAGGACATCAGCACACTCTTCAGAACTCAGGCGGACCTGAAAAGAGGCACATGCTGAGAGTCACACAGGCGAGCTCACTGCGAAGAAACAACAACGTCCCCGACACCAGACATGGTCCTGGGAAGGAGGCCTTGCTCTATTAGTCCTGCCCAGAGGCAAGGCTGACCAGCAGGAATAATGCTCAGGCTGCTCGGACCAGCAGGGACAGGGGCAGCTGCTTTCACCTAACGGCTAACAACACTGCTCCATTTTCCCACAAGAAGAAATGGAATAGGAGGGTGAGATGTGCAAGAAAATCCTGCGAGGCGGTTCTGCAGGCCAACAATGCTTCTAAGCCAAAAGGCTCAGCTCTGTGTCCTGAATGCCACAGGTGCCCACTCGAATCACCTACTTTTGCGAGCCACGCTGCGCGGTTCCACTCGCCATACGTCTGCAGGTAGCGGCAGGCATCCGCAGCCTTGTCTATCAGGCAGAGCAACTGAACACCCTCTGGAAAGCAGGAGAGAAACAGCGGATCTGTCTGGGATGAGTCGTCGTACAGGGGGTCGCCACCTCAGCTGCTCTCCTGCACTGAGTTTCTATGGAGACTCTTGACTTAAATTTTAAAATAAAATCTCCCAAGGCCATTGTCCAAGCCCAGTGCTGCATGACCCAGTTCCATGCTGTTTCCAATCAAGCGAACGGGGAAGGAGACACAGCACAGTCAGGAGAATGGGCAAGTGGGCTTGTGTCACAGGCTTCATGGTTCTGGTCTCCCCAAGCTACCCAACTGCCTGTTGTCCTGGAAACTATCAGACATGAAATTACATCATCGTATGACTACTTTGTCTTCAGGATATGTAACCAAGAAAGAACCACTGTCAACGAGCAGACACTGAGCTGAGCACACTGATGTCCACGGGACCGACAAACACAGCCGTGGGTGTGCCTACCTGCCAGCTTGCCATTGGCAATCATGTTAGTTGCCACCAGCTTGATGGTGCTCTGAGAGGGGCCCGACGAGGTGACGGTGGTGACCAAGCAGGCCTTCAGGGAGTCGCAGTAATAGTGCTGGTTGTCGGCACTGGTCTCCAGCAGCAGCTGCACGGCTCTGTCTGTCTAGAAGAGCAACGCTTGCTTGTTACGACGTCTTCCTCTAACACCACCTTTTGAAATTCATAATGTGAAACATCCAGAACTCGAGAGCTTAAGAAAGATGGCCACTTTAAAAACTGAGTCTCCGATCTTTGTTTATGCAACCTACACAGAAGCGTACACTTATTTTTGGACAGGCATGAAGCCGGTGCGGTACACACAGGTGCCCAGGCTCTGCCTTGGTCAGATCGGCACCAGGCATTTCCGAGACACAAAACAGAATGAACGAGCAGGGCTGCACGCGAGCCAGAGCCAGACACGCTGCCGCGCCGCACGCTCTGCTCTCCTCGCAGCATCTACTGGCGTCACTCGAAGAGCAAGTATGCACTCACAGGGATGGCGACCCATTCCAGCGCAGGCACCACGCGGCACCTCCTGAGTCGGACACGTCCCCGCCCAGCCCCCGGAAGCAGGCCACGGGGACAGAAGCCCACATACTTGACCCAGGAGCAGCAGCTGGTCTGTGCATTTCCGTGTGTGATCGTAAGTCGACCTTTTCACTTCCTGCAGATTAACCCTTTCCAGCTGAAATTTCTGTGATGGAGGGAAAGAAGAAAAGGAAAACAGAGAAGCTAGATGATAAGACTTTCAAGATATTCAAATGTTAATGTATTTAATAAGGCCATTTTAATAAACATGAGCTTGTTCAATCAGCTTCAGCTTCTTCAGGACTGAAATGCTCTGTCCTTCACGTGCACACGCGTGTCTGAGGGGGTGGGCGGGTGTCCTTTACGTGCACACGCATGTCTGAGGGGGTGGGCGGGTGTCCTTCACGTGCACACGCGTGTCTGAGGGGGTGGGCGGGTGTCCTTCACGTGCACACGCGTGTCTGAGGGGGTGGGCGGGTGTCCTTCACGTGCACACGCGTGTCTGAGGGGGTGGGTGGGTCCCTTCACGTGCACACGCGTGTCTGAGGGGGTGGGCGGGTGTCCTTCACGTGCACACGCGTGTCTGAGGGGGTGGGCGGGTGTCCTTCACGTGCACACGCGTGTCTGAGGGGGTGGGTGGGTCCCTTCACGTGCACACGCATGTCTGAGGGGGTGGGTAGGTGTCCTTCACGTGCACACGCGTGTCTGAGGGGGTGGGCGGGTGTCCTTCACGTGCACACGCGTGTCTGAGGGGGTGGGCAGGTCCCTTCACGTGCACACGCGTGTCTGAGGGGGTGGGCGGGTGTCCTTCATGTGCACACACGTGTCTGAGGGGGTGACAAGTGACATTCCAGGGTCCTGGGTGACAAGAACCCCCTAAGCACCAAAGCACAGGGGCCACCTCTCCCACACAATCTAACCCAAGCAAGTGAAACATTTGTTTCTACAGAAGAAAATTAAATGACCCTGTTACAAAATTTAAAAGAGGTAACAAAATATTAGGAACGTATTTAAGCCTACTTAAGTCTATTACATGGACTTCAACTGAGTTTGAAACTTTGCCAAGTTTAGGATATTTACAAAGACAGAAATTATCAAGAGGATAGCTTTAAATGTTTTACTACATAAAGTGTAATACCTGAAAATAGGTGTTTTCACAGAGTATGTCGTAACATATATCTAGAGGGTTGTTCAGCTTGTCCGGAGGAGTGGCATCCTTTGTGGCTGCCATGCTCGCAGGCTTGTCGTGGCCCAGGCTGTGCAGGTAGTGGGCAGCCACCGTCCAGAAGTGCAGCTCTGACTCATCCCCATACAGCCTGAGAAGGTGGACCCAGTCAGCACCGAGCACGCCTGCACTGGGACCCAGCTTCCCAGGATGGGCCAACAGAACCTCTCTCCCCAAAGTCTACTGGGACCTGGCAGCGCCTGCCACGGGAAAGGGATGAAGTGGCAACTCCTCCAGCTGGCCTGCCACGTTCCAACACCCAGGGCACTGAGGTCCCCAAGCTCTGTGTCCCAGGCTAAGATCAGTGATGATGGCTGATGGTGTAGCACACACAATCTGTTAGCTGTCCGTGCGGACTCTTCCGTGTGGAAGGATCTAGAGCTCATGCCTGGCGGTGACTGCTTGTTCTCCAGGATTATTTGGATCACTCCTCAAAATTCATGGTGACACACAGGAAGAACCAACTGACCTATTTTTTTAAATTCTGAAAGTCTGGTCATAACTAAGCATCCTACATAAAAGGTCCAAGCTAACAAACTGTCTCTGCCATAGAGCACAGCGGAGAGCGTTACCTCGACACGAGCAGGCACCTCTGCAGCAGGGTAAATTCCGGGTCAAGCAGGAGTTTCTTTATGTCACTGCAGACAGGAATCCAGAAGTTATCAACCCATCAACAAAGCAAGCAGCTAAGTCAACATGCCCTGGAAATGGAATCTTCTACTTAAAGGCTAGGTGCACAACTTCTTTTTTTTTTTTTTCTGATTTGTGTGTTTTATTTTTTCTTTTTCTTCATTAATTACATTGTATTATGTGACACAGTTACATAGGTACTTGGGTTCTCCCCACCCCTCCCCAAACCCTCCCACCATGGTGGATTCCTCCACCTTGTTGCGTAACCACAGCTCAAGTTCAGTTGAGATTCCCCCATTGCAAGCGTATACCACACATAGAGTCCAGCATCTTATTGTCAAGTTCAACAGCTTCTTAGGTATACCCTCTCTGGTCTGAAGACAGAGCCAGCAGAGTATCATCCCAGTCAACTGAAAGCTCCAACATACCATCAGCAAAAATTTACATCACTATGGAATTAATTGACATAGTAATGAGTAACCAACATGTTAAAAGTAAATGCGAGTTCCCAGCCACCTTCTGTGACCACCTCACCTACACTTCAATTTTAGTTTATACACAACATATAACATTCATAACATAACATGTTATGTTATGTTATGAATGTTATAGGTGCACAACTTCTAAAAAAAGGAAAGTGACTTTGCCAGGACCCAGAGGTTACAAAGGCAAGGGGACCCACGGTTCTGCTGCTGGCTGGTGGGCCTGCAAGAGTTGAACTCCTGTGCTGGAACATACGCACCACAGGAAGGGTCATGGCGCCACTGAGAAAATGCTCATCTTCTGTTAATTACATCAGAGAAGCTGGCACCCAGAACTTACTGTGACAACAATGCCAAAGTAAGACATTTAAGGAGCAACAGCTAGTATTTTCATAAAATATTTCTAAAATGTCCAAAAAAACAGAAATATTCTTAAGCCAAGGAGAAAGACATTCTTGAAGTCTGTAGTTTTTCATTTAAATTTAAACATTAGTATCTGGATGGAGAAAACAAAGCACTTACTTTGAATGAGTACTGATGGAATAACCTACTGTTCTATTTTGTAATTCTTATCATTTCATGTGGCAGATATAAATTACAAAAATAAATGCAGGAACTCCTTGTGGACCCACATTTTTCCCCTTTCTTCGCGCTATTATTCCCAACACGTACTGTTTAGAGCTCTTGGCTCTGGACAGCGCACTCCTCTCCCAGTGTGCTCACACCCAGGACTCCTTTAGAAGGGCAGGTGCCCACAGAAGGCTAGCCTAGCAGGTGTCTGACAGCATCTGGCTTCTGGGAAGCTCAGGAGGCAGGCAGGCTGAGCTACCAGGAGGCCCACCTACCAGGGCAGACAAGCCTCACACCTGGGAAGAGGACACTGTTACAACAACCACGTGACGGATTCTTCCTCCACAAAACAAAGATGCTAAGAGAAAACAAAGCGTTGTGAACACAATGGTCGCCGCTTCGGACACTATTTCCATAACATTAACTACTGCAATTGCAAAAATTCAATATTACATTTTTCTTTCTCATAGTCTTATCTAATAAAACACAGCGAACTTACTTAGACAATGAATTCAATTGCTCTTGAAGAAGAGTCTTTATTTCTTCATTTTCCGGGTAATCACTGTGCAGAAAAGATTTTAAATGAGTTCATTATCATGCCACCTTCAACCACTCATTTCTTCATCAGAAAAAATTAATGCAGAAATGACCTTTGTGTAAACCTTGGTTAAAAACCTCACTATAGAGCGAAACAGCAGTAACTTACTCTGGACCCCAGCATCACCTTCAATGTCTGCTTTTACTGTATCAGGTCAAAACAAAGAAATAAGTGGAGAAAATCTCTTGGCTTTCAAGAAGTCAGAGAAGTTGTCAGCAGGTTCTTAATTTTATCAGCTTTAGTTTCCTTTAAACGAAGAACTTCGTGTGACCACGGGAATCCGCTCATTCTGTTTGTAGGCTGGTCCCTCACTTCCGGGTCAGACAGAGTCTGCAGAGCCGACCCCTCATCACGTCTTTTAGAAGGTCCCCATTCTAAGTATCCCTGTGCCTTCTGCAGTGTGAGCTCACTCACATGGGCATTTGACCATTTCATCTCAAACAGTAATCTCTGTGACACTGTCTTCCCTCGCCTGAGGTCTATAAGCTGTTCCAAGCCGCTGAAGCAGGCCCTCGGACGCTGCTCAGGAGGGGAGGCCTGGCCGCCACCCGCCGGCCTCAGCTGGCCCGCTGCACGCGCATGCTTTCTCTCACCATGCTGTGCCCACCCAAGGTTACATCACAGGGCTGCCTGACGTCCACGCACGTGCTCCAGCTCCTCAGGGACCCACACACCTGCCAGGGGCCCAGAGGGTGGGTCTGGGAGGCACACTGGAATCCTCCAGCCTTCTCCTGGCTTGGTGTAAGGTCCAAGTCCTTTTAAGCCCTGGAATACTGACTCCAATTTCCATGGGTGTCCTGCAAACTCAAGGAACTCAAGAAAACAAAACAAACATGGGAAAACTCACACGTGAGAAATGTCCAAGGAATATTGTCCATTCCAAGGCTGGTGTAGCAGGAAGGCTTTCAGGGCAAGGGAGGCCCTGGGGGCGAGCAGGTGTGGACACCACACAGGCTCTGCAGCAAACACAAAACAGAAACAAGAGTTTTGAAAACAAACTTTCATACTATAATAAAACTTTGGCTTCCAGAGAAGTGAGCTAAGAACAATGTATAAATCTGTGCACTGAGGGAGTGCACTCTGTGAGGGTGCACTCAGTGAGGAGGTATGGGGGGGCACTCAGTGAGGCGGCACTCAGTGAGGAGGTATGAAAGGGGCACTCTGAGGGTGCACTCAGTGAGGAGGTATGGGGGGCACTCTGTGAGGGGGCACTCAGTGAGGAGGTATGGAGGGCACTCTGTGAGGGGACACTCAGTGAGGAGGTGTGAAAGGGGCACTCTGTGAGGGGACACTCAGTGAGGAGGTATGGGGGGGCACTCTGTGAGGGGGCACTCAGTGAGGAGGTATGGGGGGGCACTCTGTGAGGGGGCACTCAGTGAGGAGGTATGGGGGGGCACTCTGAGGGGGCACTCAGTGAGGAGGTATGGGGGGTACTCTGTGAGGGTACACTCAGTGAGGAGGTATGAAAGAGGCACTCTGTGAGGGGACACTCACTGTAGTAACGAGGAAATAACTTAAGAAATGGTTCCCTTCCTCACTAAGGCTACAACACTAAAGCGCTGGATACAGTGCTGCCTTAGTATCAGAAAAATTTTAAAATAAAATGAAACCTGTGATCCGGCTATAGGCTGGATGCTCAAGGACGGTGCCAAACACGAATGAACGCGATGGACTTTAGCTCTAGAGTCAGTTTAGTTTAAGAACAAGCTACCCTGGCTTTGCAGCTCTTTAGACTCAAGTTTTAAATTAAATGATGCAGAAAGGGTTTTTAAAGTACTTAAATTATATTTGCACACTTGTTTTTTAACTGAGAACTAACAATTGAATAACTTCAGGTCTAAAATGATCATCAGTTGTTCCCTTCCCTGGGAGGAGAGCTGGCAAGCGGCCAGACGCAGCACTCCACTTCCGTCTTCACCTCACAGCGGTGACACAGGAACCAAACACTGGGCAGGGGCAGGGCAGTGGCACGGGGAAGCACAGTCCACCTAGCACGGGCAGCAACCCCCACTGTCTGCAAGAACCGAACAACTCCCAGAGCTGGCTCAGGGTGCCACTGTTCTCAAGCAGCCAAGAGAGGAGGCAGAGCGCCCCCTGCGGGAGATGTCCAGAAGGGATGTCCCAGGGGAGCGCTGCTCCTCCCTGAGACAAAAGCTGCCTTTGAAACTCAGCGATTTTCCTTTCAGTCACATATTTGCCAAAATATTTTCTATTTGGTGAAAAAAGAATGTTAATACAACCATAAAAATGGGCAAGATGTTGTAATTCTCCAATTTTGCTTTGACCATTTCACAGAACACTGTGCAAAGTGACTTCCAATGAGGCAGAGCTGCAAAGCATCAAGGATTATTAACAAGCATGTCTCAACACAGACTCACATCCTCTGAGTAAGCCACTTTCCTAAATGCAAACATGTCTTCTCTGACTAACAACCCACTCAGAAAAGCGCCAACAGGGCCCCTCCAAACCCTGGGCAGGTGGTCAGGGACGTCTGTGCAGGACGGCAGCTCAGAAGCTCAGCACTCAGGTCTCACAGGCCAACTCTGGTTGTCACGGAGTGAGAGCGAGCTGGAGGCAGGTGGAGGCAGGTGGAGGCAGGTGGAGGCAGGTGGAGGCAGGTGGAGGCAGGGGGAGGCAGGTGGCCTGCTCCCTGGCACACAGCAGCGCTGGCAGCACAGGGCAGTCAGGAGAACGTACCCGTGAGCTCCTGCTGATCCACCCTGGAGCACGTGGACTTCATGGACATCTCCAGGACTCGGATGCACCCGTCATCCGACGCCAGAATCACCTTGTCTGACGTGCACCAGTCCACATCCAATATCCTGAAGGTCACGTTTCTTCCGCTTCTTAAACTGCTCACCATCTGGACCTTCAAGAACCAATGTGCTAGTCACTTGGAGAAGGAGTTGGTTCCTGCCCCAGATCAATGGTGTCTGTAGCAAAGGCCTACAAGAGGTCGGCCAGCACTGGGCAGCCTATCTTCCCCTGCAGCCCACATTTTCCAGGTGTCAAGGACAGTGATGGCATTGAAAAATAAAGTCAATATGTTGAAATGACATGTTAGTACAGGAACATGTAAGAGTACATATTTTAAAAGCAGGAAACTAGCTTAAGATTTGGGGCAAACTCCCTAGTGGTACAGCCTTCCCCTCTAAATCGGGGAGCAGAGAACAGTGGTTCAGCCCACTGACCCTACCTCTTTAGTATCCCACACTTCAGCACCGTCGTTGTACATTGCTATTAACTTCTGGTTTCCTTTGCCAGGAGCAAAACGAATCTTCCTCACCCAGCTTCGATGTGTAGGTATCCCTCTAAGCACAAAACAACAACACGATGGAGAACCACACCCAGTCACCAGACACTGTCCGGCCTGTCCTCCTATGTCCTTTCTGACAGCTTCACATTTTACTCACTGCCTGACACCAGCCATCTGACTGCGTCACCTCTGGGAATAGCCCGAGACTCTCCCATGGGCCACCTGCAGACCAGGGTCTCCCAGGAATGCTTCGGAACTCGGCTCAAGACCTTTCCTCGGGCCCGGCGGCGTGGCCTAGCGGCTAAGGTCCTCGCCTTGAACGCGCCAGGATCCCATATGGGTGCTGGTTCTAATCCCGGCAGCTCCACTTCCCATCCAGCTCCCTGCTTGTGGCCTGGGAAAGCAGTCGAGGACGGCCCAAAGCTATGGGACCCTGCACCCGCGTGGGAGACCCGGAGGAGGTTCCTGGTTCCCAGGCATTGGATTGGCGTGTACCGGCCCGTTGCGGCTCACTTGGGGAGTGAAACATCGGATGGAAGATCTTCCTCTCTGTCTCTCCTCCTCTCTGTATATCCGGCTTTCCAATAATAATAAAATCTTAAAAAAAAAAAAAAAAAAAAAAAAAGACCTTTCCTCCCAGGTTTGGTTGGCGAGGTACCCAAGCATCCAACATACACCTGGACATGTCCTGCTTGCTTAGTCACAGGTCTTCAAGGGAACTTCCTTTTCTCTGGGTTCATACCTGGAGACTCTGCCCTTCAAGTCCCAGAAGTTTAAATTTCCATCCATGTCTCCCAGAACCAGCGTGTCGCCTTTCCAGGCAATGCAGGTGATGCTTCCCATACTTCCCTGGGAACAACAGCAACAGACACATGCATCCCACTGCCAGCAAGCTGGCACACAGAAAACCTCCACTCCACATCTGAGGCGAAACAGTTACGGTAATCTCAGTAAAATCAGAGCTTTGCTATAGTGTGAATATCACCAAACTCTAAAGCAGACTTTCGGCACTAACAGAGCCATATAACAGCATGTCAGGTTAACCTCTGGAGAAACTAGAGATTTTACTTTGAAAGACATTAGGTTATCTAAGCTAGATTTATAGAGAATGGGTGTCTTTTGAGGAAGAAAATATCCTATGAAAAAGAAAATTAAAAGGCAGAGGCAATAAAGGAAAGCCTTCCCCAGGTGCTGGTTCTGACTCATTTCCCACTGTGAAAGAATCAAATCCATTTCAAGAAAAACTCAGAGCTGTTTCCTAAGTAGTTGTACAGTGATTTCTTTATTGAAAAGAAAATCCAAAGCTTTACTGATATATTCTGGAACCTTCTGGAATAATGAAAATGAAAACAAGGTATTTACTAAATGCATCTTTGTAGTACCAATAGAAAATATTGTAGCTGGTTATATAGAGACACAAATATAAAAAGGCAACATTCTGAAAATAAATCCAACATGGAGGCAACAGCCTGAGGCACCAGTGGGTACAGGGCAGGTGGCCTTGAATCCCAGGATCACCTTTAGACTGGTGTGTGGCTGGGACACACTGACTTAACCTTCTGGGTTGTGGCTTCACCATTAGTGACAGGAGATCTGAAGAGTGGCTACTCCGTTTGTTTGTTTCAGTGGGCAGGGCACAGGGCTGGCATGTCAACAACTACTGTACTGTTCTCACATCCAAGGTGAGCTGACCCGAAAGAGCTGTTCAGGAGTGGCCTTGAACCCACTCAGGTGGGTTCTTCTCCAGGCTTCTAAGAAGACCTACCTTGGATAAGAAGAAAGCAAATGCTTTCCTGAAGGGCAGTACAATGCACGAAAACTATATCTGTACCATGTAAACAGTTTTTCTTTTCACACACTTAAAGTTGGGTCACTTTTGTGCTATTACTACCAAAGAGTGAAATTCCACCTTTGCATTATAATCTTCATCCTTTCAAAATTCTGAACATTTTTGGCGATGTTAGCAGTTCAAGAGAATCATTAAGTCTCAGCTATGATTTATCCTATACAATAATAAAAATTAAATTATTTTGAAAAGCACCCTTCATGTGTTTGCTTTCACTTTTAGGAGCAGCGAAGCAGTTGTGAGGGGATGTCCCCACTTGTGAACTTGCTACTCAGGAAGATCAGGCAGGCCTTCTCGGAGAGGCCCACAGACCTGCTTTTGGAATCCGCGGCCTCTGCCAGCCATCTCCCACAAGGACTAGAGCTGGTCCAGGGGCCAGCTTGCCCACTGCAGAAGGGCTGTGATGTGACTTCCAAGGCCAGCTCCTCAGACACCCTGCAGAGGTTCTGATCTCCCCGGGATCGCTGGCTCTGTAGGGAGTCAGCTGCCACACTGTGAGGAGACTTCATCAGTCCTGGAGAGAAGTGCCCAGGGGGGAGCTCTCGCGAGGGCCAGCCTGGCTGTGAACAGGCAAGAGGCACACGTGAGCCAGCTTGAGCGGCTCCCACTGCCTCATCTCCATCAAACGATTGCAGGCCCAGCCATCTAGTAAACACAGGAGTCGGCATCCCAGCTTTAGGTCGCAGTGATAAGTAATTTTACGTAGTCTTTAGAAATTCTATTGACTCCATTTAAGCATTATACTGGTCTGCATTAGTTAAAAATTCTCTGAGTCCATCACACGCATGCTAATGCAACAATTAACTGTCAAATCTCAGTTAAAGAATTCCATAAGCCATACATAAGACATACAGGACTGACTACTATCACTAATACAACTCCCTAAAAACAATACTGTCAGTCAAACTCTTCAGGGCAGTACCCTGGACAGAGTGAGGCCTGAAGCCCAACAGAGCCAAGCGGAAAGCACTGCTCCACCCCGTGCTGAACAAGGTCACCTGAACACAGTCAGGTGCTAAGACACAATGAAGATTACTCCTTACAGATTACTATGTGAATAAAAGTAAGTAGCACATGGTGAGATGATTAATTAAAAAGTTATCATGTTATTATCTAGCAGTATGGAACAAGTTGAATGAGTGAACATGTCTCCCTAAATAGCATAGTTTATTTACACCAAGCTTTTCTGAAGCTTTCCAACTTAACTATGCTTTCATTGGCCATGGAACTAACAAATACTTGTCAGCAATTTTTGCAAAGATTTTTAAAAATATTTAAGAGGCAAAAAGAAGAAGGGAAGGTATGTGTGTGTGTGTGTGTGTGTGTGTGTGTGAGAGAAAGAAAGGGGAAGTCACACGTTCCAACGCACTCATCAAACGTGTGACGTGATGTGTGCTGCATTCCCTGCATGTCCGCATCAGACAGCGTGAGGCCAGCTCCAAGCCAGGTGCCAGGACCGTGCCCAGGCCTGCTATCCAGGAGACAGGATGCCCATCACCTGAGCCATTGCCACGGCCTCCCAGGGAGCAGGCACTCGGATATGGAATGCAGGCATCTGGAGTGCCAGGCTAAATGCCCCCCCGCGCCCTGGAAGACTTAAGGGTTAGACTCACGTCCGGTGGAATACGAGCACTATCTTTGACAGAGTTTCCTTCAACAGTGAGATGATAAACTTGGCCATCATTGTCGGTAAACACAAAGTGTTCCCGGGCAGAGATGTTCTGAGTCAGTTCAGATTTACTCTCTGCCTCCTGCAACAAGCTTTGGAATAAGGGAAAAACAAGATCAGATTCTCTTTTGCCTACTGACACCTGTGACCAAGTGACTCACCCAAAGCCCAGGTGCCCAAAGCAGGCCTAAAAGCCCCAAGCTAACGTTTGCTTGGGAAACACATCGTTCCCAAATAGTTGCACCAAGAAAGTGCGCCCTGTACAGAGGACAACAGCTTCTTCAGTCTGACACCAGGAAAAGTCAACTTTTAGCTGCTGCTACTGTGGAGCCCTCCACAGAAGTGAGGCTCATGCGGGCCTGTCTCTCCCCAGCACTTCACTGCACACTCGCTGTGGATGAGGCCGGCACATTTAGAATTGTTAATATATTTTCCTCAGTGTGCACACATAGTTATGAGATCTCTCTGAACATTAATGCCATGTTCACTTGAACTTCAGATGCTGAAGCTTATGAACAACAGAAGGAAACAGCAGGAGTGTGTCTGGTGACAGGTGGACACCACTGCATGCACCATCGGCTGCACTAAGCAACACAGTGACCGAATGAACTTTCCAGGCATCTGCAGGTGCTGAAGTGGGAAACCAAGGGTGCTCACTGGCAGAGCCCAGCTGGCCACCACAGGCACCTCTGGGCTCTGCTCACCCCATCAATGACTGAGCCCAGCTGGCTACCACAGGCACCCCTGGGCTCTGCTCACCCATCAATGACTGAGTGCAAATGCTTGTGACAGGAAACGGTGTGCGTACCTGATCACGGATGACTCCACGACGCTCAGCTCTGCGTCAGAGACCACGGTCTGGCGGGCCATGGCCTCCCGGGTGGCAAGCTGTTTCTTCTTCAGGCTCTTCAAGTTGTGGGATGGTGACCACTCCTGTGAAGCCAAGATAAACCCTGAAGGGCTCGGCTTCCTTCAGACAAGGAATCCTTCCAGAACAGTGGGCCACGCTAGCCAGCGCTCAGCCCACTCATGACTGCAGGCTCCATTAGATTTTAGAACGGCTGACCGCATTCTAATAGAGCTTAAGGAAAGGAAGTCTACCGGCGAACTTCCAAAGGACTCGCCTTTTGAGGTTTTCCTTTTTTCCAATGTTCCAACCATGAATTCAAGGATGCTATGTGCTGTTTCCTGACTCCAGCACCACCTTACGTGGGTGAGATAACTGTGCTCATCCAAACAAGGCCATCAGCATCCACAGAAGTACCCTCACAGGAAGCTGGACCAGAAGCAGAGCCGGGACTCACTGCACGCACAGTGATGCGGGATGCAGTGTCCGAAGGTCGGCCTCTGCCGCTGCCTGACGCTTGCCCCAGAAAGCAGCAGTCTGGGGGCAACACATCAATTCTTCCCCTTTAAGTTTCATTTCTGACGCCCTCTCTCGGCCCAGGTCACAAAAATATTCTTCTGGACACTCTGTTAAATGTTACAGTTTTCCCTTTCTTCTATTTAGGTCTTTAATTCTGTGAGCCCCACTTTTTAATATGGTATCAGGTGGAGATTGGAGATTCAGTATTGTCCACAAAGTCAGACAGTTTTTCTAATTCTGTCTATGAAACAAACCAGACCTTCGGTCTGTGCGCTGCTTCACTACTGTGATGTTCTCAACTATCTACAGGTCGGTTTCCAAACTCCGTATTCTGTTGTTCTTATGCTGGCACCAACGCAATATTGAGTTTATCTCCATGGCTTTGTAATACATACTAGTACCCGGCAGCATGTCCCAGCCGTAATCACACTTCCCACAATGATGCATGTCTTGATTTAACTATTTAGGATCTTTCTTTCCATGTAAATATTCTTTAATATGTTTACAATGCAGCTCAAAATACCCAAAGGAAAGCTGAACTGGAATTGCACTAACCCAGTACTAGGCTGACTCAACCAAGAAAATCAGAGTGGCCTCTATGTATCAGATATCACTCTCCCTCTCTTTTTAGAACATCTTCTCCAAACTCACATTTTAAAACAGAAAACGTAGGGCAGCAATGTCAGTTCAAGCCAAGGAAAGCCTACATCACATACTTAAAGAAACTCTTTGATTCATACATTGTCACTTACCAAAGCAGTTATTGAAGGGAAATTTTTGGACATTTCTCTAAGAAGGGTGCAAGTCCTAACATCCCATAACTCCAGCGGCTTATCTTTGAATACAATCGCCAAATACTGCCTAGAACAAAATAACTAAATAAGCCCTTTGTGCAAAAACTTCATCATGAATTAGTACAGACAGAAAGTTCACTAAATCTGAAAACCCGGATGATACAGGTTAAGCGCAATTTAAATAAACAGCTAGCCCCTATAATCAACAGTTACACGAAGGCAGCGCTCTAGGTTGACCCTGGGGAGCACAGAGTTAGGCAAGGAGTCCAGCTCAGGAGAAAGAATGGCTTGGATTCCAATCCTGATGTCACATCTCGACTCTCCTGCCACTGTCGTGAGAAAGCCAGCAGCCATCGCAAAGGACTGCCATGCGGAATGAAATTAAATCCAAGTGTGGAAAGCTCTCGGTCTCTTACCACAACAGTGACTCAATAAATGCTGCTTTATTGGCTTTCTGTCGAGCCAAGAGAAGCACTGGATGAATGAAAGGAACTAAGACCTTGTCGAGACACAAGAGCTGACACCCACGAGACACGCCGGGCAGAGGGTCCTTGCTGACACCCACGAGACACGCCGGGCAGAGGGTCCTTGCTGACACCCACGAGACACGCCGGGCAGAGGGTCCTTGCACTCCATGTATCTGGGGACTTGTTTCTGTCTGTCTCTTCAGAAAAGCTGTGGAACCTTTTTGGACTTTATTCTACTTATATTTAATGCTGTTAATATCTCCTGCTGTAGCTGCCTTACAAAACCTATAAGGATCTTTTAAGACATGAAAGAATTTCATAAACTATGATGAATTACAGAAATACAACATATTACACTGTTTACTCATTCAATAAAAAAGAATCTAAAGGTATATATAAAATAACTAACATAACATAAGAGATGGTAAATGCTATAAATATTCCCCATGAATGAGGAGATAAACTCGACATCAGGGAAATGGGATTCCAGACAAATTACAAACAGGATAATGCCAGAAGCCAGGGACGGACACAGTGTCTGTGGGAATCAGGGTATGTGACATCAGCCCTGGAAATACAAAGATACTAAAAGTGGAAAATTATTTAAAAACTACTTTTCAAAGCTTACTTTAGCTTTTTTGGCTTGTTTTAACTCATGTTTTTTTTTTTTTTTTTTTTTCTATTCCTGTTTTCTATTTATTTTCTCCTGGAACAAAACACTAAAAAAACTAAAAACAAAACAAAATTACTGGAAGGAAATGGGAACTAAGTTATAAAAAAGGAAATGAGCTTTTTTTTTAACAGAGTAACTCCATGCTGAAGTGCATAAAAAAGCCACGAGACAACATCTGCGGGTGGTGTGCATTTACATCAATACAGCCGTCACAGAACCAAAGGAAGTCACTGGCTTTATAAATCTAATAAAAGGTTAAGATACATATGAAAGTTACCTCCTTTTTTTTTTTTTTTTTTTAAAGATTTATTTTATTTCCATTACAAAGTCAGATATACTGAGAGGAGGAGAGATAGAGAGGAAGTGGAGCTGCCGGGATTAGAACCAGCGGCCATATGGGATCAAGGCGAGGACCTTAGCCACTAGGCCACACTGCCGAGCCCAAGTTACCTCCTTTTCTGGCAAGTGACAGCAACTTCATTTCACAAAGTATTTTCTCTGATAATGGCTGCTTGCCACCAATTTACCATCACTAAGAGATGCTAGATGCCTGTTACCATAATCCCACTTTCTTGTAGAATAGTCCATTGTGATAACGTGACATATTTTTTTACACTTACTTCAAATGTGACACCTTGATCATTTCCATGGGAGACTCATCGTTGCCTCGGTCACCACGGAAGGCAATGCTCCTGCCTGTAATTACAAATAGCAAGAGTACAGGAAACAACACATAAAACACATCCAAGTCAAGAAGCCACGGCAACGTAACTGGATCACAGCACCCTCTGGAGTCCTGCTCAGTCTCCCAGTGCATTCTGGGCTCCAATAACCAAATCTAAAAAACACTCTGAGGTATTCAATTAATAATAATGTATTAGCTATATTCAAGTATCTTTACTATAAAAAGATACTTCCAATTGTTACAGACTTTCTTGCACTGCATAATTCAATTTTACAAACACAGAAACATAACTGGTAAAGAAACCATCCACTGTACAAATTATATGTATATTTAATGTAATATTTCCAAACATGAACTAGTGGATAAAAAAACTCTTCAGAAAGGCATGGTAGTGTTAACCCTCTGCCTGTGGCACTGGCTTCCCATATAGGCGCCGGTTCCAATCCTGGCTGTTCCACTTCCCACCATCTCCCTGCTTACAGCCTGGGAAAGCAGCAAAGGACAGCCCACAGTCTTGGGCCCTGCGCCCGTGTGGCTCCTGGTTTGGAATCAGCTCAGCTCTGCTCGTTGTGGCCATGTGGGGGATGAACCAAAGGATGGAAGATCTCTGCCTCTCCTCTCTGAAAATCTGCTTTTCAAATTAGAATAAATAAATCTTTTTTTTTAAAAAAATGAAAGGTATTTAAAAGATTTTGTGCTATGGGTAAAACACTTTGGCTATATTCCTATGAAAACTCCAGCATATGCAAGCTGTCTACGAGTTAGTTTGCTGCCTCGAAAAACTAAATGATTTCCTGTGAAGAAAAACATATAAATTCTACTTTATATTTTAGTA
Source organism: Ochotona princeps (assembly GCF_030435755.1). Lineage (NCBI taxonomy): Eukaryota > Metazoa > Chordata > Mammalia > Lagomorpha > Ochotonidae > Ochotona > Ochotona princeps. The sequence continues at coordinate 61,681,976 of NC_080844.1, read as the reverse complement.
TCTTTCCATAGGCATTTATAAGGGGGAAGAGACTCAATTCAAAGACAACTGAAAGCCTATGGACCCCTGCCCTGTCATGCCACCAAGCTCACCAGTATTGTACCCAAACAGCCCATGTCCCTACTTTCCTGCTAGTCTACCTTCCTTGTGGGACAGTAAGATCACAGCTTTAGGTATTCACATGGCCCAGCTAAGAACGCCAGTCACAATGACAGTAGGCATTTACTCCTCAAGCTCGGAAAGCTCGACTGGGAGTGAGCTAACAGTCGTGAACCTGAGCTGGTTGGAGAAACTAAACAGACTTTGGAAGTGAATGACAGTGGAGAGCAACACCTCATCCAGAGTGCTGCACAAGCAGAGAGCCAGGGCCAGCTGGCCCAGGTCAGCAATGTGAGGCTGGCTCCCTGGGCAGCCGCCCGCCTGTCAGGAGCACCACCAGCTAAACGGTGAGGCCGAGCCTTTGAACAGGCCGAGCACTGTCGGGTAAGTTAGTTCAACTGTACTTTCAGAGCCTGGAAATAGCTGAGACTATGAGAAAACAACCACATACTTGATTTATTATGCACCCATAGTGTGTCCTTAAAAAATCACCTACATATGTTCATGTCGGTATACTATTTTAAAGGAATTCACCACAAAAGTGCCATAAAATAATTTGAAACTCATCTTACAACATTTTAAACTTCCAAGTTTCCTAGTTCAGAAACTATCAAATTTTTGAGCATTTAATAATAACTTTTTAAAGATTTATTTATCTTCCATCTGCTGGTTCACCCCCCACCACAGGGCCGCAATGACCAGAGCCAAGCTGATGTGAAGCCAAAAGCCAGAGGCTTCTTTCAGGTCTACCCCTTGGGGACAGGAGAACAAGGAGTTAAGCCATCCTCTCCTGCTCTGCCAGGCCATAAGCAGAGAGCTGGATTGGAATGCAGCAGCCAGGATCTGAACCAGTGCCCACATGCGATGCCAGTGCTAGAAAGTAGAGCTACTGCATTGGACCTAAAGATAGTATTTTTTTGAAAAAAAGATTGATTTATTTTTATTGGAAAGGCAGATTCATGGAAAGAAGGAACAGCAGCAAGAAGGATCTTCCACACATTAGTTTACTCCTCAGATGGCCACAATGGCCAGAGCTAAACCAACCCGAAGCCAGGAGCCAGGAGCTTCTCCCAGTCTCTGACATGGGTGAAGGGTCCCAAGCACTTGGGTCATCCCTGCCACTTTCCCAGGCCACAACCAGGGAGCCGGACGGCAGGTGGAGCAGGCAAGAGCTGACTCGCACCCACAAGGAATTCCAGCACTTCGAGGTGGAAGATTAGCCAGTCGAGCCAACGTGCCAGGCACCCAGATAAATTTTAAGTCACAATTTTTCTGACAATTTAGTGCAAATATACAAATGATTAATAAAAAAACATAATTAAGTCAACTCTAATGAGTTACTTTAAAACTGATCTTCTGGTTACACACAGTAATGCACACCACCGTGATACCAAAACTGGCATTACACTTCTCATGAATCCGTCTGTTCAGGTAATGCTGTTCCATTTAATTACTTGTATTAATAAAGTTTCCATACAAAAACAATGAGATTTTTCTAAGACAATTATTATAAAACAAAATTCGAAAGGTAAGCACTGAATATAAGAAAAATTCCTGTTTGAAAAAAGTTTTCTGGAGCATGTTTATAAACAAGGTCTTTGAATGATTCTGAACATTTTCACTGTAGAAATACACAAACCTGTTGGGAGGTCAACCAGTTGAACTTCATTCCTCACTAACCCCACGTTGTTTGGTGTTGAGGTAGCAAAAGAGAGAAAACCAGTCAAACTTGTCCATTCAATACCCCTAAAACAAGAAACCAAGCAAAAATTAGCCTAATACCCTTCTTTGATTTAAAAAGTCATTTTAAAATAGTTTTTCTGGTGCTGGCATGGCAGGCTACTCCTCTGCCAGTGGTGCTGCCTTCTCATATGGGTACTGGTTCTAGCCCTGGCTGCTCCACTTCCAATCCAGCTCCCTGTAGATGGCGGAAAGCAGCAGAGGATGGCCCGTATCCTTCAGCCCATAGCATGGAAAATCTACAAGCAGCTCGTGGCTCCTGGCTGCAGACCAGCTCAGCTCCGGCTGTTGTGGACAATTGGGGAGTGAACCAGCAAGAGAAGATTTCTCAACTTCTGCCTTTATCTCTGTCACTCTTTCAATGTGAAAATAAACTTAAAAAAAAAAAAAAAAAAAAGACAGGTTTTCTAAGACTCTCTTTTATTACACAATTTAATTAAAATATTATCTCTTATTTATAACTATATTATATGATATGATATTAATACCTAAAGCTTTATCTCAAAAATACAGTGATCAGAACTGATATTATTAAAAGGGCCACTAATATCTGGCTATGGAGTCACATCACAGCCATTTCCAAGAAACCTAACTGCTTAAAAGTAAGTCACGCAGAAATATTCTGGACAGAATGCTTCAAGTTGAGTATACCAGGGAATTTGATCAAAATTCCTTCTTGGTTAGGAAGCGGAAACACGAAACAAGCTCCTAGACTTGCAGTGTCTGGCCCTCCGTCTGGTCCTTGGCCTGCCCTTGCACAGTGACATGGTCAGAGGCCCAGGCCACACTGGTTCTTCTGTCTTGGACTCCCCAGCTTCCGGAATATGAGCCAAAGCAGTTTCTGTTCGTTCTCAACCCTCCAGTGTCAGACAGTCTGATGCGGAAGCACACACCCAACCACCCTCCACACCCTCTGCCTTTTCCCATTGTTCAGAACACGCCCCAGACAAAGGCATGGGCAGAGCTTCTTAAAACCCAGCGGGATGAGCAAGCTGTCTCTGCACAGATCACAGCAACAGCTTCTGTATCTGAACCCACAGGAGAAAAGAAAAATTCCACTGCATCTGAAAGTGGAGTACAGGAGTAGGGGATTATCTCTCCGGAGAAAACCCTGAAGACTTCCGCGTGTGAGCACCAGCGCCGCGGGACACCCGGCCAGGCCACTAACCACAGCTCACTTCCTGACCTGACGCACGAGTCCCTGGAACAGCTGTAACCTAGAATTCTGGCAGATGCTGCATTTCCGACTCATCACAGTCCAAAGCGACCACTGGTCCTCCCCGCAGGAGCTGCAGAGGCCCTCCCGACACTGCTATAACTGATCTGCAATTCTCAGGAGCTCCTATGTAACACTAACATGACATGAAGTGAAACACAAAGCCAGCAGGACCTTACCATTTCTCTTGGGCAGTCATCTCTGAATATAAAATGTGAATTATCTTCAAAACAGTGACTAATAGGGAAAATTCATATAAAAACTGGCACATCTTTATATGATCATTGACAGCATTCGTCTATCCGGATAGCAAAATCCTGGTGGTCAAGGCTCTAGGCTACACTTGATAGGCCATTCTAGTGTTTATAAATCATTAATGAATATTAGGACCTGGGTAAAGTCATGAGTTTAATGACATCTACAATCTGATGTCCAGGATAATAAATGTTACTTTAAACTAACACCTCACCTCTGCCGGTTCTAATCCCAGCAGCTCCACTTTCCATCCAGCTCCCTGCTTGCGGCCTGAGAAAGCAGTCGAGGACGGCCCAATGCTTTGGGATCCTGCACCCGTGTGGGAGACCTGGAGGAGGTTCCTGGCTCCTGGCTTCAGATCGGCACAGCACCAGCCATTGTGCTCACTTGGGGAGTGAATCATCGGACAGAAGATCTTCCTCTCTGTCTCTCCTCCTCTCTGTATATCTGACTTCGTAATAAAAAAAAAATAAATCTAAACAAAAAGAAAAGAAAATTCCCTGAGAATATTTTCTGGTGGTGTGCATGTGTGTGATGTCGACTGAACAATGACGCACTCACTTGACTTCACAGGAGTGCACGCTCAGCTCCCTGTGCAGCAGCCCACTGGTCAGGTGGTACACCAGCACGGACCCGCTACTCGTACCTGTCAAACACAAGAGTTGGAGTTTAGCCGCATTTCGAGGTTTTTTCCCAACCACCTTGTCTCCCAAGGGTGTTGCCCTTGGGGTTAAAACTCCAGGGGTACATCCACACCTCATTCTGTCTGGATTCAATTCTCATTCCACTCACTGGGAAAAAGAAGCTGAGGGCTGAAGCCCTCGGGTCTTTGCCACCCACACAGGACCCCTGGTTTACAGCCTCAGGTCCTTATTTCCTGCCTGGTCTGGCCCCAGCTACTGCAGGCATTTGGGAAACAGCCCAGGGGAGGAGAACCTCCCTCTGTCTCTTTTTCTCTTCTCTCAAATAAATAATTCATAAGTATTTTCTTGAGGTTTCAATCATTTTACAAGTATCTTTCAAAAAAGGAACTCAAAAAGGGACTGAAAAAAATTCACAAATTTGTACTTCTCCTTGTTAAAAATGGGTCTACTATCAAATTCTCCAACTATTAAACCTTGTGATGAGGCCTTCAGCACTCAGGGGCAGCCATTAAGCTGAGCCGTGCTGATGGCAAAGTATATGTACAATCATAAATCATATCTGTATCAACTTGAGAAGAAAGCCAGAAGCCACCAATCTCATCTTCAGAAATAGTGACAATTTCAAACTACTTTTCAGGAATGTAATTAATAGTCAAAATAAAGCTTTGGCTTCTCTTTAGGAGAAATCAGGCACAATGTACTACTATGAGATTAACGTAACAGAAAACCAAAGCACAGACAAATTTCCTAGTCATAAAATTACTTAAAACACAATTTCAAGCCAAAAGGCACATTTAAACAATGTTCAGCATATAATTCTTAGCAACTGAAGAAGACTGGCTATTATTAAATAGTTAACCTTGGCCATTAGTAGTTAACACATATCCAATACATATGCCACGCAGAATGACTGGGAAGGCCCAACAGGGTCAAGGAGCCAAGGAGCCATGTGTTCAGGACACAAGGACCAGCCCTGTGCCTTTTAGGAACACCCTGCACTGTTACAGCTCTGACTGCCCTGGCTCAAAGGATGCTCCATCACAATGAAAACTAAGACAGCTGCAGTAAAGTGGCAACAAAAACAATAGTAAAACAACAGAAAACAACTAGGGATCCTAAAAAGCACAGGCAACTCACCCACGGCAAGCAGCGGCTGATACATCTTGATGTTTTTGGTGGTCAGTGGCGGGCACATCCGGATAGCGAACTGCGGGGAGGGCAGCCCCGAAAGCAGCCCTGTTAGCAGGAATTTGAGGTGCACCTCCTGCAGCACGGAGCCTTTGGGATGTTCTTCCCCAGCAATTGCACTTTGCCCTAGTTTGCAATCAAATGTACACATGTATATTGGTTATAATGTACACTAGCCTTCAGAACCTGAAGAAACACTTTTTCTTTTTTTTTTTTTTTAAAGATTTTATTATTATTGGAAAGCCGGATATACAGAGAGGAGGAGAGACAGAGAGGAAGATCTTCCATCTGATGTTTCACTCCCCAAGTGAGCCGCAACAAGCCGGTACGCGCCAATCCGATGCCGGGACCAGGAACCTCTTCCGGGTCTCCCACGTGGGTGCAGGGTCCCAAAGCTTTGGGCCGTCCTCGACTGCTTTCCCAGGCCACAAGCAAGGAGCTGGATGGGAAGTGGAGCTACCAGGATTAGAACCGGCGCCCATATGGGATCCCGGCGCGTTCAAGGCGAGGACTTTAGCCGCTAGGCCATGCCGCCGGGCCCGAAGAAACACTTTCTTGTGCCTGTTCTTCAGGCTTATAAGAACCTTGAGGGGCTATAGCTACTAGCAATGGCTCTGTCCTTGGCCATGACACTTAAATCACACTGGCTAACAAACCAAAAGGCGGATTACTCTAGATTTATTTCTTCTCAGATTCCAAAAACCTGAGGGGTTGGTGCCATGGCAAATCAGGTTAAGCACCTGCCTGCGATGCCAGCATCCCATCCAGATGTTGGTTGGAGTTCCAAGTGCTCCACTTCTGATCCAGCCCTGCTGGGAAAGCAGCAGAGGATGGCCTAAGTCCTGGGGTCCCTGAACTCATGTGGGCGACCCAGAAGCAGCTCCAGCCTCCTGGCTTTGGACCTGGCCAGCTCCAGACATTACAGCCAGTCGGGCAGTGAAACAGTGAATGGAAGATCTCTTTCCTCTCTCTGTAATTCTGCCTTTCAAATACAAATAAATAAATCTTAAAAAATAAAAAAAAAAACTGGTGGGCACCAAAAGCAGGTTCAAGAATGACTGTTTAGCCTAGCAGCCGAGAGTGTGCTCCTTCCTGCAAAAGCTGGAGCTCACAGCCGCCCCAGCTGCAGACTCAGCCCCTGCGCCAGCACCTGGGAGGGCCTGCCGCCCCCTGGCGCCCAGCCTCACCCCCGCCCCCTGGCGCCCAGCCCCCGCCCCCTGGCGCCCAGCCCCCGCCCCCCTGCCCACGGGCAGGAACCAGCAGAGGGCACTCCAGCCATTTCTCTCTCGGCCTCTCAGCTGCTGCTTCTCTGCTTCTCAAATACTAAAACAATCAAAAAAGTCATTGAATTCACTTGATTTCTTAGAGACTTTAATATAGCAATATAATTATAAAATTTAAACTTTCAAAAACATTTACTTATTTGAGAGTCAAAATTATAGAGAAACTGGGAGAGACAGAAAGATGTTTCATCTGCTGGTTCACCCCTCCAGTTGGCCAAAAGGGCCAGGATCGGACCAGGTCGAGCAAGCAGCCTCATCTGGATCTCCTCTGTGGGTTCTTTCAACCTAAACCTTTGGGTCATTTCCACTGTCTCCCTCAGGCTGTGAGCTGGGAGTGGGTCGGGCGGTGGTTCAGGAGTGGGGCTCCCACGCCAGCCAGTGGTGCCCAGAGGGAATGCTGGAATCTCAGGTAGTACTTTCACCTGAAATCCACAATGTTGGCACCACAATTTAAGCTTTATAACTAAATACTTAGTATATAAATAAAGTTAATAAATATGAAATAAATTTGAGCATCTCTTATCCAGGAGTGTTTCAGATTTTGTAGTGTAAGAAATTTCCTAAAAATTTCATTTATTTATTAAAAGGGACAGCAGAAGAGACTGAGTCAGATCAAAGTCAGAAACTCAACCCAGGTCTCCAGGTCCCCTAGCCAGGCAGGAGGCTGAGCAGTAACCCCCCTCCGCCCCCAGGTGTGCACCTGCAGGAACTGAGCAGTAACCCCCCTCCCACCCCCAGGTATGCAACTGCAGGAGCTGAGCAGTAACCCCCCTCTGCCCCACCCCCAGGTGTGCACCTGCAGGAGCTGGAGGAGCAGTACAGCTAACTGCGGAACTCAGGGACTCCGATAGGGATCCCAGCATCTTAACTGCTAGACTAACGCTCAGCCCTTGATAATGTTACTTTAAAATCTAGAAAATTTACAGAAACCACAGCCATCGATTTAATCCAAGCAAAGTGATCCTTTAGGAGTAGCCATACAATTGATAGCAACCTTTCTGTCTTTGGCAACCAAGGGTGTAAAAGGCACAGAAAGTGCCCACAGGCAGGAACCACACATGCCAGCCCCATTAGTGAGGAGCTGACGCCTGAGAACCGCCCCATCCGTCTGCCAGGCAGTGCACAAGGCAGGCCGGCCAGGCCTTAGCAAGCAGCCTTCATCCATGAGCACAAACCAGCCCCTGCGTTTAACAGAACTGCTTTCAGTTTTCACTAAGTACACAATGAACTTTAAATTAATAGTTTAATTAAAACTTCTAATTAAAATGTTTTCAACAAAGCTTTATTTAACAGTTTTAAATCAACTGCACCATCTAGAACTGCTTTACAACCTGTATTCTTTTGCCTCTTAAAAACTATAATTTATACCACTTAGATACCTAAACAGCATAAAATTTCTGCCTCCCATGGGCTTCATATTACTGATTAGTTCTGTTCTCATGTGTTTATAATTCTTTCCACTCTAATACTTTATACTAAGGACAGGGTCAATTAACTCAGAAAATTGCATTACTTCATAAAATGAGTTTTCAAAATCAGTATGCATCTCAACATCCTCATGAGCATTGATGTCTGGATGGTGAACAAAGAATTTCAGTGTAAAAGTTAGTGTCGCTGTGTGAAGGAATTCTACAGCTAACTGAAATCATGACAAAGCCAAGGTCTAGAGAGGTCAGGTCTGTCCAGGCTGACAGAGGAGCAGCATCAGACCAGGATATCCAGGCACTGCCAGGGAGCAGCGTCAGACCAGGGATGTGTGGGTGGCCCTTTCCCTTGCTCCACTGCGTGGTTTTGGGCAAGCTCCCACATACACTAATGGAAACAATATTGTTTGCCTTACAGGGATATGGTGAGGCAACATGTGGACTATATACTATAGCACTTACTATAATGTAATAAGCCCTCAAAAACAATATCTGATTAATATGATTATTAATAAAGTAGTTGTTTTCTTTCTAGCATAACACCTATCAAGCATTTAAACAACAAAAAAACCTATCAATATCCATTTTCTGCTACAGTTTGGAAGGCTAAATACTACAGAAAGCTATTTATGAACTACAGGTATGGCATATTTAAAGAATCTTTAAAATTTCAAATTGTGTAATCTTTGAAATCGCAAATCTTCATTCTTGCTTTGCTATTATTAGTTATATACCTGATTAAACAGCTGGATACTTTACTCACAAATGTAAGTTGAAAGCAATAATCCTCAACATAAAAATAAGAAGATTCATTCTAAAAAATTGAATTTTTTTTTCTAATTTTGCTCAGTTACTTTAATCCTTGAAATCAATATTTACTACACATCTAGAATACCCCAGGTCCTGTGCTGAGCTTCGGGGGTGGGAGAACAAATTAAAACCAAACACTGTCCCATCCTGCAGAGCTTACAATTTATAGGAGGAAATGGAAATAAAACAACAAGTCTAATACAGCTGATTAACTATTACAGACCACAAAAGCAGCACATTTCAATCAGGCTTGGGAGGTTATAAATTTTGAATTAGGCAGGAAGGGAGAGTGAAGGAACCCGCACTGAATCCCAAGCCGAGGTGCAGCCACATGTCCGACGGCCCAGGCCTCCCCGCAACGGCAGTGCCAGGCTCTGCTACCTCGGGCACGTTTCCAGTGCAATGTTTTACACCCCTCTGATTTAACATGGGGGAATTCTATCTTCTGATTCTGTCAAGTACTCACTTTGACTTTACAAGTCAATGACTGTTAACCACGCCCTTCAAAGAGTAGCTAACAGGAAAGCAGCAGAAGAAACAGCTTACCAATCATGTTATCTAAGGACAGGTCTGGGAGTTTGCTCTGTAGCGCTCCTACAGGGATTCCACAGAAAGACACTGGTGAATACAAAGGGGATGCACCGGAGCTACTGCAGAGACACAACGATGAAGCAGTTACACAGAGAGGCCTGCACAGCACCTTCAGGACGCACAGCATTAGCCCTAGGCCCTGGCACCCATCTGTCTGTACACCAGCACTTGGTAACCTTACCCAGAGGCCACACAGCTCCAGCAGACTTATATAAAACTCCAATAATTCAAGGTCTCAACTACCAACTACATTTATAGAAACACAGCCCTGTTCATAAACACCAGCTACAGAAATCCCTCCCCACCTCCTCGAGCCACGTACCTGCCCCGTGAGTTTCTACTACAAGCCGCTGCCTTGAGCTCCCATATCATGATCCTGCCGTCACTCACGACCAGGGCTGCGGCATTCTCATTGACAGGGCAGCACACCATGCTGAAGGGACGCACAGTCTTTGTCACCCTGATGGCGTCACACTGGCTTCGTAAGTCGTAGGTGAGCTCCTGAACAGGATCTGGGTCTTAAGATAAACAGGTTTACTTTTAAGTATCAGAAAGCAACCAGTACCACTGTAATTCATCTTCATGTAAATCCAACCTAAGATAAAAAAAGATACCATTCTTTCATTAATGCAAAATTGGTCAGGAGTTGCTGCATTTTTTACAATTACTAGTCATTTCTTCAGAAAATAAGGAAAGTCACATAATGACTGTACACAAGTATAACTGTTTAAACAAACATGATCGAGACACCTTGTTTCTAGAGAAATTAACTGAAGAAGCAAGGTGGCACGTGCGGAAGCAGTGAGCACGTCACTGCACGCCACCAAAGAACTGAACGCCGGTTCACCTTTACAGACCACATCACTTCCCAGAAGCGTTCCTTCTCTTCTCCCAGATACAAGTGGCCTGGCAACCAAGGGCCCTGGAGACCCATCGTGTCACTTTACAGTGGAAAGAGAGGTGAAACAGATGTTAGTAATAAAGGTACATCAAACTGAGCTTGGATTAAGGGTTGGGAAATCTCTGAGGGGGAAAAGTGGTGAGATAGACAGCTAGTTCAGGGTCACTCCCCGACCACCTAGGTGTTCCCTGCTGCCCACCTGTGATTCTCGCCTATCACCTGAGAGGGGGCGGTATTGCATTGCCGTGTAACCACTGTCCTCACAAGCCCCTCTAAAGGCTCATGATTAGGAGGGGCTCACTCTCCTGGTCCTGTGCTCCCACAGCTCTGGCACTCGGACTCTTGGCCTCCCCAGTACCTCTGCGGGACAGGTGTCTCCTGAGCACGGCCCTTGTGTGTCTGTGTCCCTCACTCTGTTCACTGCTTGGGCAGGACAGTGAAGACAGCAATGATAAGATGCTTTGTATCTCTAATGTGTGTACTATCAGGAGTTCCAGGAGAGGTGAGGCCTAGCAGTGATGGAATGTGGGCAGAGAAGCCAGGGAAAGGTGACTGTCTGCAGCTTTGTAAGTGTGTCCAGGTTATTCATTGCATGTCTCAGGATAACTTGTATTGCTGGGGAAGCTGGGACATAGGTCTTCAGCTTAATGGACGGACTTCAGGGTAATGACCATTTGTTCCTCTTAGGGTTACAACTAATTGGATTGCCATATGGACTTGTGATTTGCTATTTCTAGTGGGCCCTGTGATCACCAAGCTTGGTTAATAAAGACTCCTTAATAAACCTTAACAACAATGACAACAAAAAAGGCAATACAAAATATTACTCTCTGGCCTGTATGATACATGCCATTGTATCAAGAGGGTCACTTTGGGGCTCTCCCTTATGCTCATTTATGATACAGCCATATTGCACCTATTCATTCTGACACTTTCTCAGGGCAAATATCATCACGCATACTGTGTGTGGCAGATATTTGCCACATGGAAATTTGTAAACTAATGCTCCAAGGACTGGGTTTGTGCCATAGCAGGTTAAGCTGAAGCTCCACTTTGATCCAGTTCTCTGCTAAAGTGCTAGGGAAAGTAAAAGATGACCCAAATGCTTGCCACTGCACATAAGAAAACTCAGATGAAGTTCTGGCTTCTGGTTTTGGCTTGGCTCAGCACAGGCTGTTGTATCTTTTTGGGGAGTCACTCAGTACACTGAAAATCAATCTCTCAGCCTTTCAAACAAATGAATTTTTTTTAGAAAGTGGAAGAAAGGCATAATTAACATTATTGAGATGTAAACTCACCTGGTTCCTCATTTGAAGAGGTGAAAATGCTATTGTAAGATCTCCGAACACGTAGAGTTATACAACCATTTTCATGCAAGCAAAATAAACCATCACGCTGAAAGCAGGGTATTACCTTGAAACAGATGATGTATTTGTTTTTAAATGCACAGATCAACAGACACATACTGTGAGACTCAAACTCAGAGAATGAGTCGCAAAACAAAAAAACAAAATCCCCCTAATAAACACATAATCCTTAAGCTTTAAATGAACATTTAGAAAATTCACTGATAATGCTAACACCTTGTCTTGGGTCATATAACTTAAATAGTTACATCTCTTAAGTCTCAGGTTCAGCCCTAAGACTTCCTAGAGAAAATCAAACCAATGCAAAGTGCAATGGGGCCAGCCCAGCATGCCAACCCTGAGCCTGCAGCACCGGCATCCCATCTGGGCACCAGTTCAGGTCCCGGTTACTGCTCTTCTCATCCAGCTCCCTGCTCACGGCCTGGGAAAGCAGCAGAGGACGGCCTAAGCCCTTGGGACCCTACACCTGCGAGGAAGACAGGGAAGAAGCTTCTGGCTCCTGGTTTCAGACTATTTGGGGAGTAAAACTTGCAGATGGAAAATTTCCCTATCTGTCCCTATCCTCCCCATCCTGACTTTCAAGTAAATAACTAAATCCTTTCTTGTAAAAGTATAGTTAAGTAAGGAATATGAATAGTTAACTTTTCAATGAACAGAAAAGAGAAAACAAAACCAATGACTTTTATAGGATTATGGTCCTGGATACCTGCAGAAACGGAACTCCTGTTCGCTCTATTGCAATCACACCCACTGTCTGATTCACCTCCAGGTCCAGGATTAAGATCTCTCGAGGATACAGTAACAACATGTGGTTCCTTTTCGAAGGCAGATACGCCAGTTGAAGGCAATCATTGAGAGCGACGAATTCCGCACTGGAAACAAGTAAAGCACAGGAGGTGAGTCAAAGACCTGACTTATCTCAGGAAGAGCCAATAGGAATCTTGCACTTCCCACATAAAGACCTGACTTATCTCAGGAACAGCCAATAGGAATCTTGTACTTCCCACATAAAGACCTGACTTATCTCAGGAAGAGCTAATAGGAATTTTGCACTTCCCACATAAAGACCTGACTTATCTTAGGAAGAGCTAACAGGAATCTTGCACTTCCCACATAAAGATGATCGGTAAGTGCACAGTTATCTCCAGAAATGATCACCATGAGCAGCAGTCAGACCTTCACCCGGCTTTACAATTCAAACTATGGCTGTTGATACTGTACAGCTTGGTGGAGATGACAGTATTTCTACATTTTTGAAATACTGAAAGTAACATTTATGTCTATGATGAGGTATACTATACTACACAGATACTACCATACTGCCATTCATAAAATAGCTTCATTTTATTGTTACTTTGTAAGCAGAGGTACACAGAGTGCTGAAATTAAACATAAATATGTAGGAGAGTGAGGCTCATTGGGCCCCGAGCCATTCAACTAACTGCAAGGCCTTGCCCAAGTGCCACCTCCCCCACTTTCTTCCTAACTCCTTTCTGAAACAGAAGAGAGGTTTTTATTCACTTATACGACAGCATTTGCTTCCAAGTAGAAAAACCAGGGAGGAAGGGGAACTGGCGTGATTGCAGAAGACTGTCAGACTCAAAAGTTACTTTTAATAATGTGTGAATGCTGCATATCACACAGCCTTCTTACAAAAAAAATAATAGGAATAGGCACTGTTCTGTTTTTATGTATAATTGTATTGAAAGGAGGTTTTGTGTTTCTTTGTTGGGGATTTTTTTGGACACGAAAACCCTGCCTGTCATGTCCTGCTTGGGTGAGTACCGTATTTAACACAGTGTAGGGCCTGGTGGTCCTCCAGAGGAGAACCGCACTGCTGCTCAGAACTGGAGCAAGATTAGAGGAATCAATGGATCTACAAACACCCAGAACTACTGAGACAGATAAACAATGTATTTCCCCAAAACTCAAGATGCACACCACTTGTACATGACAGAAAACCTAACAGGTATAAATTATAACTTACAAAATTACTCATACTGTCAAATATGTTTATGACAGGGATTTTATGAAAAATTGAAAGTTCTCTTAAAATACTTACAGAGCAATTCAGAGATAAATTAACCAGTGAACCTAACTAGCTCATGCTGTAATAAATAAAAATTTTTATCCACAAATTCAGAATATATTTGTAATTTATATTTTTACTAGAAAGTTTTCAAATAAATATCCAGAAAACTTGGTATAAGACTCTTAGCATTTTAAACAGTATCTTTTAAAAGAGTGTAAAAAATAAAATAAAAACAAAACTACACGATCACAGCCCTGGAAAAAAGACAGAAGGCTACTGCTCAGGCGCAAGATTTGTTACCCACAACATCGTTTAGTTGCGTCAGCCACTATAGTGACAGTTCTATAGTGACACCATCACACCTAGTAACCTTTCAGTAATCCCGTGAAAACCCTACAATTCTATTTTAGAGATTAAGAGTAAATCTGAGCAAGACGAACAAAGTGTTTCTGGATCCCTCAGCTGCAGGCTCCTGTAGAACCCGCCCAGCCAGGTGGCCAATGGCTGCATGTGACAACACACCAATCTTACTGACGAGCGCACACAGCATTCAGGTCAGGAAAAGGTACTCACAATGTTTAAAAACCCAGCACTTCATGCTCTGGACTGTAATATATCCAATAACCTCAACTCTAGAATCATATCAGAAGGAGGTATCAGAAACCAAATATTTTAACTTGCAAAAATTGGTGCATATAGGGGGTGAGGTTGGGTGGGTACAACTAGCAGAAACAAAGCAGCCATGTTAAAGGCTGGACCTCCTGTGGGGAAGCAGGCATAATACATAATACATTAATATCCCTTTAATACATTCCAACTAGAAGTGAAAAAAGGTGAGATGAAGCAGGAAATTAATTTTAGCACAATTTCAGAAACGTCACTTTTGTATCTGATGCACAAACAATGCTTTTCACCTTTATACTTGTACCTTACCTAGGTTTTTCCTGAGTGATCAAAATTTTCACTTTGTTCAGAGCCTTCCTGGCGCCCGTGGCTGCCGCCAGCTTGCTGTGCGCCGGGCTGGAGTGCGGGCTGGAGATGTAGACCTTCTTCCCGGGGCCCGAGGGAGGCTTGGACGGAGAGAAGTCGGAGATGAACACGATACCCTCGCTGGTGAGCACTACATCGAGAGAAGAAAAGCTCCGATCAAAGTTCAAGCAAGTTCAGCAGAGAGCTTCATTCCGATAGGATTCTGGAGCAAAATAAGGGCCATTGTAATAATATCGAGCTGGCAATGATGCGCAGCCGTAACACAATGCAAATGCTCTCCGAGCTGAAGAGAAACGGGTGGTCCTTTACAACTCAGCTGAGGCTTCCGAAAGCACGTCTCACGTTAGAAAGACACCAGGAGGTTACTGGCAGAAAGAACAAATGTTTGTTCTTCCAGATAAATTCAGTGCATGGATTCCCACTAAAATTCTTTCCTCATTATATCCAAACACGTTTCAGAATCTAAGATCCACAGAGACAGAAAAAAAATCCCCTACGCAAGAGGACCCGCATAGCATAACTAGCTGAGTTCCAATATTTGGTTCGGTGACACTATGCTTTTTAAGATTATCATCATCTACTCAGTATAAACAAATTCCTCTTTTCTTCTCCAGCATCAGACTGAACTTCAGGATGAGTGAAAAGTGTGCTTTCTTACCCCTTCATGTTTAGAAAGAAGTGATGGCTTACTAAGCATTCAGGAAAAAAAATCATCCCAGGAGGCTGGGCCACAACCTGCAGTGCAGACGCCTTGTCAGGACTGTAAAAACAATCCCCCTCTAGATGGGGCGCGCTAAAGCAGGTTTTCTGAACAGGCAAACCTTATCTACCGTGAGGCAACTTTTATCACAGGAACAGGAGGCATTCACGGGCTGGGACAGCGCCGGCACACCGGCTGGAGATGATGACAGCTCCGGGGTCAGATGACGCCCTGAACTGGAGCACTGCTGCACAGTGCAGCCACAAAGCACTGACACAACATGGCCCAGACTCCTTCGTCAGCTTGCCCACTGCTTACCTCCCTGCAAATCAACTTCCCCCATCCGCCTGTGCGCCAGAACGCCCGTGTGCCCGCAGCAGCAAGCTAGAGCGAGCCGATGAGTAAGTTAGCAAGCACCAGTGGGCCCATATTCAGATGCAAACACTTACCTACACAAAAACGTTTACACACTGTAACTTTCAAAAAATGCTTCCTATTTAATATACTTCCTCTTGTCTGCCTTCCACTTCCTCCTTCAACAAATGCTGATAGATAAGTGCTACGAATCACTCAGAGAAGACACTCTGCACCAGCTAATTCCCTCAATGCTCTGTGAGTTTCTGATTCTGATCAAAAGGAAGCTTACTCTAACCACTCCATCGGACGCAGCCTGCCAGCTCTCATCTCCAGGCCCCTGTCTTACACATCATTTATCACCTCCTAATTCGTCAGAATATATTACTTTGCTATGTTCACAGTTCATCATCTGACGCCCTGAATTTGAATGCAATTTCTGCAAAGAACCATTGAGCCCCACAACAGCAGTAACAAGCTCCAGAAAGATCTGCATAACTGAATGAAGATATTTATGTTCAAGAATAAAGAAAGTTCAAAACAATTTAGGCACAAAAAAATCTGTGTAAAACAAATATCATTTTCAGACAATTCACTTGGCAAAACACAAAGCACAGCAGAAAAAACCAGCTAGGAGTAAACTCCCCGGGGCCTCTGGTGTCCCCTCACCTGTCACAAAAAAGCAGGACCTTCATCTGACCCTTGATTCAAGTTCTTGAAATGTTTCTAGAAAAGCACATTTCATTAGTTCTAAAGTGGACTATCGTAGGAACCCTGTCCCTGGCCGGCCTAGTACAGTTGAGGTGTGGCTTGCAGGCGATACGGAGCCACCAGTACGTGGTCCATGTGCTCCCCACTTGGCTCATTTGGCAATATACTCAGAGAGGCAGTTCGTGTGGATTTATTGTATGTATAGAATTCACTATATCATAAGTAGCTCGCTTGTTTTCTACAAGCAATTTATTACTCACAAGTCAAATGTGAAGGATCAAAAGGGTCAAACGAGAAAGAAAGGATGTTGTCAGCATAGCTCTTCTTCCAGAGTTTGGTGCCGGTGTCCGCATTCCAGAGCACGATGTAGTTGGGCGGGTGGACGGCGAGCAGCAAGTCCCGGGAAGCGTCCTGACTCCACAACCACTGCACATCTGTGAGGACCGGACAACGCAGGGCCAAAGCCACGAACCACCTTCAGCGACACTCCGCTTGCAAAACACAGTCCTTCAACTAACCTCACCTCCCACTCCCCCGCCACCACATGCGACAACAGGTGTGGATGTCAGTACTAGCAGAGGAGAAAACAATTTTATTGAAAAATGCACTATCTGCATAAAATTTCACAGTCAAAACTTATAATCTGAGATCTCAACAAAAATCAAAGGCAAAATTTTCAGTCACCATTATGTAAAACTGCAAAATCAACATATTGAGAAACTTCTGACAATGATCAAGATGTCAGAGTCTCCCAGCGATTTTGCGGAATTATTTAATGGAACTTCATGAGTTTTCATGATTTTTCACAACAAAAATGGGATAAAAATCTGGCTCAGGCTCTTTCTGAAAGCAGCCTTCGGTGATCTGCAAGAATGGCTTGCTGCCAGAAAATCTCACCAGACCATGCAGAGCAGGAGGCTGACAGCTTCATGCCCACTTTAAGAATGCCCGAGACACTGTCCAGGCCGTCAGGGGCGTGCCCAACTGAGAGCCAGCAACTACCTGCGAGACGTTACACGGAAGCATGAGTGTCACTCGGTCATTCCAAGAGTGGAGTTGGTCTGTGTGCCCAGGCCAACAGTGCGGCTGGACACGGGGCCAATGGCTCCCAAAGAGCACGGACTTTCTGTTGCCCATACTTAAAGCTCAGAGCGTAACGGTGACCTGCAGGATTCGGACGTAGCTTTTGGTCACTGGGCTCATGAGGTGAACAAGGCCCCCAAGATGTACTGCCACACCCACAGAACCCGCGCTCGGATTAACCCGTACATGGGCGCCCCGTGTCACACGGAGATGGTTCACGCTGAAAAGGAACAAATCGTTCCTAAGCCAGAGCGGTGGTGGTACAGAAGAAACTAAAGAAACAAAAGCGTCTGGTTTCGGAGTGACTTCATATTAAAGAAATGCAAATTAAACAAAACAAAACAAAAACAAAAACAAAAACCCTGGCTCAACACCTAGTATAAGAGAGCTGCACAAAGACCTGAGTTGAAAGAATATCATACTGGGCCTTGGTAACATATTATAGAGAAAACCAACAGCAGAGTAAGACTATAGCTTTGTATATTTCATTTCTGTAAAAGAAGCTCCGCTGGCAGTTTGGCCAAGTTAACTTCTGTTACAGGTTACATTACAAGATGCAGCAAAAAAGTTTTCGTAACCACACTCGACTGAGATTGACAGTGAAATTAATGTTTTACCAAATCACAGATCCATGGAGAGAGTAAGTCCAGAAGTGTTACTGCTAAGGCAAACGAAGCGACATTCAGACAGTAGAAGAGATGAAACATGAATGTGTGCTAGGAGGCATGCGCAGGGACAAGCAGGGGCAGGGAGGTGACGGGTGCACCTGCTCAGCCTGAAGCGTGAGCTGGGACAAGCAGGGGCAGGGAGGTGACGGGTGCACCTGCTCACCGTGAAGCGTGAGCTGGGACAAGCAGGGGCAGGGAGATGATGGGTACACCTGCTCACCCTAAAGCGTGAGCTGGGACAAGCAGAGGCGGGAGGTGATGGGTGCACCTGCTCACCGTGAAGCGTGAGCTGGGACAAGAAGGGGCAGGGAGGTGATGGGTGCACCTGCTCACTGTGAAGCGTGAGCTGGGACAAGCAGGGGCAGGGAGGTGACGGGTACACCTGCTCACTGTGAAGCGTGAGCTGGGACAAGCAGGGGCAGGGAGGTGACAGGTGCACCTGCTCACCCTGAACAGGCTTGGCGTGCTCCTGGATCTCACACTGCACTATGCCCGCCGCCACGTCCCACACGATCATCTTCCCCGTGGTGTCAGCAGAAGCCAGGCGCAGGCAATAGGGGGAGCCAAGGCTGTGGTGATAGTTCTCCCGGGCCCATTTAACCTGGCATCAAGAAGAAGCCAAAGCAAGTCAACTTTTGCGCTGGACAAAAAAAAGTTTTTACAAAATACTAATCACTAGCACTACATTTATATTATAAAATGATTAGCAAGCATAATTAGGAAGCTGGTTTTCATTTTGAAATGAGACCTTCTAATTATTTGTGATAGCATTTTTTTCTTAAAATATTTCTTTTTATTATATTTTTTTACATTCTTTACATAGTTACTAGGGTAAAAAGGTTCAAGGGCTACAGGAAAGTGGGTAAGACTACTATTTCCACATTGTTTCCTTCATGTATCTGGGGTAGGGGGGGATATTAAGGGAGAAGCCCCACCCGGTCTCCCACCCATGTGATAGCTTTGCAAAGTGACCATTAAAATACTTCTGAAAGCATCACACTGTTCCTGCCCGCTAGCTTTAACACTCTGAGAAACTCAGGCCAACGTTCCAGGACGCTTGGATGTTAGTTCTCCTAAAACAACTCACAGGATATCTAAGATCATAAACTGTCAAGTAGAACGACTTCCTTAACTCTACTATTTTAATTAAAAGGAGACGAGTTACAGACAGAAAAATATCAAACAAGAAAAAAAAAGCAGGAACAACAAAACAGCATTGTGATTGTCTTTCTTTCATAAACATCTTAAGAGTGTTCTTTCAGGGCCTGGTATGATGGCTCAAATTACTAATCCTCCCCCCCCCTTCAAACATAAGAATCCCCTAAGGGCACTGGCTCCTGTCCTGGCTGCTCCACTTTCCTTCCAGCTCCCTGCTTGTGGCCTGGGAAAACAGCTAAGGACAGCCCAAAGCCCTGGGACCCTGCTCCTGCACAGAAGGCCTGGAAGAAGCTCTTGGCTCCTGGCTTCAGGCCGGCTCAGCTCCCGCCATGGTGGCCACTTGGGGAGTGAAAGCTCTTTTTCTTTGACTCTCCTCCCTGTAAATCTGCCTTTCCAACAAACATAAATAAATCTTTAAAATTTTAAAATAAAAGATATATGGTTCATACATTTTGTAACATCATTAAGTATAGAATTTCATAATAAAAACCAGAAAAGCCTCAAGGCAAGTCTGATTAAATCCTTCCACAATGAGTACTGCCAAGGGACACGACAGCCCGTGCCATGAACCAGCACCTTCCCGGGGTGCCGCCTCCCGACTTCCAGCTCAGCATCCCGCTGTGCCCCTCCGAACATTCCCAAAGCGTCTGTAATTGTTCACATTTTCGGTTGTTTACATTTCGATTTGCTCATGAACTGCTGGTTCCACAGGGCAGTCCATGTAGGCCTTATATTTCTTTTCAGACTTTAGAATAGGGCCCAGAATTGGGGTTCTCTCTTTAATAATTCACCTTAGAAACCACAAAATCTGCAAACATAAATATGTAAACATGTTTACAACTACATGTATGTGTGTATGCACATAAATGTATTTGTACATTGTGCTATGGTCAGAGTAAGCTAACCGATTCCAATGGCACTCTTGAAAAAAATGGAAGCAGTTTTGAAAATTAGTGTTAATAAGTCTTTTTTTTAGACATTTATTTTTTATTGGAAAGTCAGATTTATAGAGAGAAGGAGAGACAAAGAGAAAGATCTTTCTTCTGCTGTTTCACTCCCCAAGCAGCCACAATAGCTGGAGCTAAGCTGATCCAAAGTCAGGAGCCAGGAGCCTCCTCCAGGTCTCCCACAGATGTGCAGGGACCCAAGGCTTTGGGCTGTCCCTGACTGCTTTCCCAGGCCACAAGCAGGGAGCTGGATGGGGAGCGAGGATGCCAGGACACAAACCGGCGCCCATATGGGATACCAGAGCATGCAAGACCACGACTTTAGGCTAGGCTACTAGGCAGACTGCTAGACTACTGCACTGGACCCAAGTGTTAAGTCTTAAGGCCTCAATGATCTACCTTTTTCCCAGGTAATTTTGAAACAGAAGATGTGTGTGTATGTATAGTTATGTGTATGCACTCATGTGTGTACACAGTCAATCCTCAGTTACTAAACAAAACAAACAAAATCCTCAGTTGCTTATGCCACACTGATGAGTTTGCCTGCCTCTCACACCAGTGCCTGGGCTGGAATCCCAGCCCCAGTCTCAAGGAGGGGCAGCAGGTGATGGGCCAAGTACTTGGGTCTCTGCCATCACCGCAGGGGCCCCAGGTTGAATTCTGGACTCTTAGTTTCCAGCTGGTAAGGGAACTGGGGGAGTAAACAAGAAGATGGAAAAGATATTCTCTTTCTCTCTGCAGTCAAATAAGTAAAAAGTAAAATCAGTGGCATTTTTTTCTCTTTGTCACTCTATACATATGTTAACTCAAAATGGAACGAGGGAGCCTGGCACAGTGGCACTCATCCTCCGCCTGCCAGCGCCGCATCTCACGTGGGCACCAGTTCATGTCCCAGCTGCTCCACTTCCCATCCAGCTCCCTGCTCACGGCCTGAGAAGGCAGCCCAGAGCCTTGGGACCTTGGACCCTCGGGACACATCCAGAGAAGCTCCTGGTTTCTGGTTTCAGATCAGCTCAGCTCTGACCATTGCGGCCAGAGGAGCTGCATTTGGGGAGTGAATCAGCAGATTATGGCCCTTCTCTGTTCTCTCTGTAAAATCTTTCAAATAAAAATAAACAAATCTTTTTTAAAAATGGATGAAAGATCTAAGAGATGAAACTACAAAATTCTTAGAGAAAACAAAACTGCACATCTTGACATTGAGGAAAGGAGTGCTTTCTCACATATAGTACCAAAAACACAAGCCAGAATGGAAAGAACAAACAAATTAGTCTATATCAAAATTAAAAACTTCCTCCTTCACGGGACACGTTAATGAAAGGGCAACCTAGAGAATGAGGGACAACGCTTGCAAACCAAGTAGGTTGTAAAGGACTTGTATCCAGAATACAGGAAGTATCTCACAATTCAATAATAAACACACTACAACTTAAGAATATGAAAATAATGAAAACAGAAACCCCAACTTAAAAACGAGCAAAGGACTTGACTAGATACTTCTCTAAAGAAGGTCCAGCAAAGGATGCTCAACATCCTAAGCCACTGGGATGCAAACCAGAACCCCGGGGGCAACACTCCACGAGGACGCTCACCGCCCTAGGAATGGAACACGTGTGGGCGAGAATCTGGGGGAAGTGGAGTCCTCACAAACCATGGATGGGAATGGAACATAGTCTGGCAATTCCTTGAAGTTAACCACCGGATTACCAAATCAGCCATACAGGAAGGGAAGCAGGGCGAGGAACCCCTCCTAGACATACACGTGACAGAAAGCACAGGTCCTCACAAAGATCTGCACCAAGTACTCCTGGCAGCATCATTCATCAGAGGCACAGAGGGGAAACACCCCGTGTCCATCAGTCACACGTGGCGCACCTCGACAGCGGGTATCACCCAGCAACAGAAAGGCAACGACAGGAGGAACTCAGACGCCAACAACAACAGGCCGAATGTTGTGAGACTATGTACATGAACTGTTCCCACAGACACATCTGTAGAGGCTACCTAGAAGAGACGGACATGTGGGGAAGCTGGAAGTAACCGCCAACAGACACATGGTTTCTTTTCAGGGTAATGAACTTCATGCATCCCGGTGAAAATTCTAAAAACCATAGCACTACACTCTGAAGCAGGGATATCTCAATAAAGCTATTACGTACACACACACACACAAAAACACCCGAAGTCTCTCCTGCCAATTCTGAACGCCCTCCCAGACTTCAGATTGCTCAACGAACACACTGTAGGCGCCTGCCTCTGAGATGGCGTGCTGAGAGTTCAAGGGCAACAATTACATGCACCCCACCTCCTCCAGCCCACAGCACTGCCACTCAGCTGCTCAAGCAGAAACCGTGGAGTCATTTTGTGCTCTGTCTCTGGTTCGCTTTGGTCACAACAGCGGCGGCCAGGTGTACCTTGGGGGCAGCTCCTCCGGCACTCCTGCAGGCCTCAGAACACCCTGCCAAGACGACCGCACGTCTCCTAAACATTCTCCTGACCCCAACAGGCCCTCCTCCACTGCGGCCAGAGCTGCTCTGAGGCTCAGATACGGTTCTGTCTATCTCCTACTTTAAGGCCAAACTCCTTCCTCACCTTCCGGAACCTCCAGGAGCGACGGGAGACTTGCGGGATGTCTGCTCCATCAGCTCCTACAAGGGCACGCACGTTTCAGCCCTGCCCACTGCCGAGCTCTGAGTGCATTCTTCCTTTTCCCTGCATTCTTCACTTGGCTAAGTGAAGTCCCTCAACTGGAGATTCCAGGAACAACCCCCCGGCTCCATCAACAGCGGCAGGCGGGATGTGGCTCCTTATGCAAACCTGCCTGATGACCCCTGACTCTGGATGGCCAGGCAGCCAGCTGAGCACCTGGAGCTCCACCCTCCGCCCATGAAGGAAAGAGCCTGGTGTTTTGGTACACGGCGGATTCAGTGCTACCCATCAGCTTAAAAATGACCTAAGAACCAGCATTCGATAATTCACGTTGGATTAACAGTAAGTCATACAGGAAAACGCTGGGTTACCCATAAAGCTTCCGTTAAAAGGTCATTAATGTGTGTATGTGTGAATTAACGAGGACCTGGGTCTATGGGGAACTTAACACAGTTACAAAGCGGGACTTGGCTTACCTTGACAACATCAGCTTTATGCTTTTCTAAAACTTGAAGAGTCTGGGCTGTAGTGGCATCAATGACTAGCACGAGGGAGTGACATCCATAGGCAATGAGGCCTTGCCAGCCCCTAATGGGAGCAGAGTGAAAACGCCATGTAACAACCAAACACAACATACGCCCTTCCTGCCAATCCTTAAGGAATGGCCCATGTTATGCACACGCACCACTGCAGACAACAGCATTATGTTTAGGCAGAGGCCAGCACCTTCTATTACCCACCAGAAGACTTGGCCATGCATAAAATGCTGAAAGGAATGGCCCAGGACGGGCGGGAACAGAGAAAAACCCAAGTGAGGAGCAGCGACCAGGGTCTGTGGGGGTGCAGGGAAAGTCGGGGCGCAGGGGAGGACGTGGACAGGACGTCCAGCGCGGACGCAGGTGCAGGGGAGCAGGAAGGGGTACGCCCAGCCCCCGGGGGAGCTCCCCACACCGGGTCTCCCCTCTGTGGACAACAGCAGGGCGTCCAGGGGAACGCAGGTGCAGGGGAGCAGGAAGGGGTACGCCCAGCCCCATAGCGGAGCTCCCCACACCGGGCGAGGCCGACCCACCGCGCACGGGTCGCCTGGGTGGCCGGGCCGGCCCGACCCCGCCGTGACACGTCCCCTGCCTCGCCCTGCCACACTCCCCGGCCGGCCCCGGCCCCTCACCAGTCCACCGCCGTCCTGTTGTGGGCGCTGAGAGCCCCCGTGATGGTGCGCGCAGACACCTTGAAGTTTACGGTGTAGGGCAACATCACAGCGCCGACGCCCACCCCTTCAGGCCGCCAGCAACACAGGAAGCGGCGCACGCTGCGCTTCCGTTCCAGCGTCCGGGCGGCGCGCCGAGCAGCGCCGTCAGGTTCCGCCAGAGCTCGGGTTCCGCCGACCCGAGTGTCTCGTTCCCAGGTGCCGGCCCCTTCAGCTTCTTACCTGTCTGAGAGACTTGCTCTGGTCTTTGCAGCTTCCCGGCTGCCAGTCTCCTCTGTCTCCCTCATGTCTTCCCTCGTGTGCCCTTGAACTCAAAGATTTCTTGCAGGAATGATACTATTCTTGATATGTTATAGTAACTGTGGATACAAAGTTAGCGTCAAGGACGAAATAGTAGCAATTCCATCACGAGAGAGATTGCGTATCCCCTTCAGGGCTCTCGTAAATGCTTTTTTAAAGACTCCCTCCAATGGCTCCTCGTAGCCAAAGCACAGGTGCAGGTTTGGGGTCTTAGTCGTTCCCTGGCCACTTACCCCTGCCACTGCTTCCCATCGTCTTCCTGGCCCCACATCCTTCCCTCCTGATGCCTCCAGAACCACAAGCAATGCCCATACCCACAGAACTGAAGGTGTCACTCACTTACCAACAGTTGATGTTGACCACTGACTGGCTTTTGAAATACACCCTTTTGCCTTTTTCAGAGGCTCAGGCCTGCCATGGGTATCCCGGCACACCGTCATCCCATTCAGTGAGCATATATCCATGCTTCGCTTATGACTAGTCCAGGCATTGACCAGTGAGATGCTAAGTGGAAGTGACCGCTCAGAGTTCACTTTTCTGAGCTTTGGGTTTGTGCTTTATCCACATTTTGCATGTTGCTGTGGTCTGCAGGTGGTGTCTGTGTCACGGGAGAGCAACCCCTTGCTAGATAACTGGAATAAATGAGCAGAGGTATAAGTAGGGGTCCTGGTAGACTCTGACTCCTTCACAGGAGAACCCAAGCCCAGCCTTTCCGCCTCCTCCATGCCCAGCACCGCCCTGGCACAGCCGGTCCTCAATAAGCGATGGATGCCACAGGCAGTTCAAGTGCCTAGCAAGTGTCAGGTCAGGCATGGCCAAGGTGAAACCGGAGGTCATTGCAGAAGTTCACAGATGGAGGCAGGCAGCGGGGAGCCAGACCTCCCATCTCCCTGGAAAGAAAAGGGTTCCTGGGGGAAGAGAGATTAATTAGCCTAAATCTGTAAGCTACCTGGAGGACATGAAACTTGAATATTTACAGCAAGGACCAGCTGGGATTGGAACGTGATATATCTCCCATGGTAGGGCAGTGTGCAATTAAGTAAGTTAATGGATTTTTACAGCCTTCTGTGAAGTGTCTGCCTTGGACAGCATGGAAGATAAAATATTAAACACACAGGACACCTGATCTCTTTAATAGGACCAAAACGATTCTCCTCTGGATGCCTAAACTCTACCTGTCCCCCTGTGCCCAATGACATAGACTCCAAAGCCTGATGATGCCAGCTCAGGGTATCCAGCCACAATACCATTGTCTGTGTCCCGAAAATGCCTTCCAAATCCTGTACTGATTGTGAGGAGCAGGAGAAAAGTGAGTGTCTCATGAGTGTACACACACAGGAAGAATTGCTACCTCCTATGGATTAATGTTTAGGACAGTATCCTATTGCCTTCCAAAACATCACCACCATTTCACATTCCCATCAGCAGTGTGTGAGGATTCTATTGCCCCACATTGTTGCCAACACTTGCTGTTCTCTGCCACCCGGGGGGCATGCAGCGGTCCCACCATGGTCTGAGATGCACTATTTTGATGCTCACTGATATTACGCATCTTTGCAGCTGTTTATTGCAGGATGGTGTCTTTTTCGCAGAAACATCTGTTCAGATCCATCCTGTAGCTTTCGGGGGCCCGAGCCATCTCCTCTAGAGGTCTCTGCTTAGAAGCACCCTCTGTTCCAATAACCCTCCATCACCATGTTAATCTGCTCTGCTGTAATTATTACCCACAGTAAGCCATAAAAACAGATTAATAATGAGTGCAGCCAAATAATAAATCGATTGATGATCATCTACAGCTGAAGAAAGGGGTGAGTGGGAGGTATAAAGGGAAGCATGAGGGAGGCTGTCGATTCCAGATTCTCCTACACGCTTGGCATAAGGGAGCAGCTGGATGCTGGAAATGGTGAAGATTTCGGAAGAAGAAAGACCAACAACAGTTCCGTCACCTCCTAGTAGGGACTTTAAACAAGCTAAGGGAGAAAGCATCACATAGTGGTGACACTGTGCTCACTAAATCAAAGATTTGTAAGGTGCCAGCTACAGGAGGTAATTGATCAGTTCTAGTGCTGTAATGTGGAGGAAAGGACACCAGGCTGGGAGACACGGGACATGAGTTACAGGTCCAGGGAGCCCAGCACTCACGGTGTGACGTTGGAAAAGTAACTTAACCTTTAATCATTCTGTCATAATCGCATGTACAATCTTTGCATAGTCATAATCATTATTGTGTAATATTTGTCAAGTGGACAGGCAATAACTTATTTAGCTATTTCACTATTCTCTACTATTTAAGTGATATATTGCATATATTGATATACTATTTAAGTGTATTGCTGAAATACACCCAGTTTCCACGTCTGAATAGTGCGTTAATACTAGTCCATGTGGTAAAATCGTTGTTGTTACAGGATTCAGAGTCTGTTCTTGGGCTCACAGCAGTGAAGAATTAGGATGTGAACAGTCAAAGGGGTGGTGAGCTAAGCAAGTGAACGCAGATTTTATTGTGAAACAGAGCATCTTGTTTACTGCTTTCCCAGGTCATTAGCAGGGAGCTGAAAGGGATATGGAGCATGCTGGACTAGAACCAGTGCCCATATGGGATGCTGGTATCACAGGTGGAGGATTAGCTTGCTATGCCACCATACCAGCCCCATAGTGACTGTTTTTAAAAGAAAAACAAGCTAGCTGACTTTCCCATTTAGTTTTTTCATCTGACTTTTGTTAGTGCAAACAATGTCTTCGCAAAGCATTTGGAACAGTGTTTCATACATTGGATTAAACTCATACGTTTGTATGCACTGTGCAGGCAACAAAGACTTCTGGGGGAAACGATCATATTGATTTCTCATTCCTAACAAGCGGGACCTGGGTGAGAAGCAGTTGTGAAATGGGTGATTGGGTTAGCAGGTTTCACAGCCTGGTCTGGTCTTCCACAGGATTCTCCGATTGTTGTAATTAGAAGTAGATGCCAACGCAGGCTGTTTCTGTGTCTCCCACTGTGTGCCTGTCTAGGACAAGCCGCACCTGCTTCTCTGAGTCGGCTGTGTCACCCTCCTGGAGTGATGCCAGTGTTAGCGCAATCAGAACCCTGCAGGTGCCCGGGGACTGTCTCGCCATACTCCCTTAAGCACAAAGAATAACAGCAGTTCTTCGAGGAAAGCGAAAATCGTCTCCAAGCTCATCATTTGCTAATGTAATTGTCTTTCTGTTTACACCTATTTCTGCAGTTATCATCTGAATGAGTGCATCTATTTACAAAGTTATGCGATAGGCAACATGCGTACTCCTTGCTAATCTTTTTCTTTAATCGTTCTGTCATAATCACATATAAAATCTTGGCATAGTCATGATCATTATTGGGATGATTGCGTCACATTTGTCAAGTGAATATGCAATAACTTATTTAGTTATGTCACTGTTCTGTAATATATATATATACTAGAGTGCTATATTACACTCATTCTGAATTGATTTGTACTTTTTTAAAACAATAAAGTAATGTTAAATATTTTCTTGCTTATACTTGGTTTACCTTTATTCCCTTAAGATAGTTTTTAAGAGTAAATGGATGAACACCCCAAAATTGCTTCCTTTAGGTGACTATGTGTCTTCCTTAAAAATGGACAAATTAGGGGCTGGTGCAATAGCTCAACTGGCTAATCTTCCGTCTGCAAGTGCCAGCACCCCATATAGGCACCAGTTCATGTCGTGGCTGCCCTGCTTCCCATCCAGCTCCCTGCTTATGGCCTGGGAAAGCACAGGTAGCCCAAAACCTGTACCCGTATAGGAAACCTGGAAGAAGCTCCTGGTTTCTGGCTTTGGATCAATTCAGCTTCAGCCATTGTGGTCATTTGGAAAGGAACTAATAGATGAAAGATCTTTCTGTCTCTTTCTGTAAATCTGCCTTTCCAATAAAAATAAATATTTTTTTAAAAGTGAACAAATTATTGTTATAAAAGCAAGGGCATACTTTAAAGAACTATTTTTACTCTCTTTTCCGCTAAACAATCTAATGTGATCACTTACAATTTTTTTTAATTCATCATCTGCATTTTGTAAGTTTTATACATTTTTTGAAGTGCATACATTTCACATTTTTAAGATGGAATTTTAGGATGCACTCACCATGTCCTCCATTGCTTGAGTGCCAGGATGCCGTCTGACAACGCAGAGTTCTCCATTGGGATCACGTGTCTCACTACAAGCCAGGTGGTGGTCACAGACACCAGGGGTCCCGGTGACTCCGCATCTGCAGCTGAGCCGGGTGCCAGGCCTGGAAAGCATTGCTCTCCCTCCCGGTCGTCTTGCTCGTCCTTTGACCTGTTGCTGTGCCCACAGGAGCACCTATCCCGTGGAAGCAATCCCAGGGCAGCCACACTGACACAGCATGTGCTCACCAGGGGCCTGATCTTCCCTTCACGGTCCCCTGCTATGTCCCTGAGCTCAGGTGACTGGAGACAGCCCTCACACCCATCTCTCTAGCCAGGTGGCTGTAAAACACACCAGTTCCGGGCAGTTTGGCTTCTGCCTTCAAAGGATGCTCTCTCTAGAGGGTGAAGAGCAATGCCTAGGGGTTTCCCACCAAGTTAATTAGGGACTGCATACCTGACTCTGCCCAGAGCCAAGTTCCTCCCATGTGTTCTATTTGCATGGAGACTTTCAATCAAAAGCAGAGAAAGCAAGCAGTAATTAATCTCCCTCTTAGCACAGGGCGATGGTTATAAAAATCTCTGTAGGAATCAGGCTTACATTTCACTTCTATTTTAAGAGGAAACATCACTAGGATTCTAGTGTAATTGATGAAAGTGACATCCTATGAACTTGTTGAGCGGAGTGACAACTCAGCTATACACTGAGAAACAGGCCAGCAAGTGCAAATATCATTTGTGGCATTATATGTGGCATGTATGGATTACATGTCATATACAATGTCTTATGCACATATTTTATATTCTGTGTCTGAATATGAGTGATATCTGCATCTCTGTATTTATAAATGATCATAAATACAAATTGTACACATAAGATGTCTAGCCCTAAGTGGCTCTCTGATAGAACAGCAGTGGCATCCGCATGTTCTCATTCTGGATTTTGCCTTCTCTGGCTGAGCATCCTCTGGGGCCCTGGAAATAGTGGCTGCGAGTCACTCCTGAGAGCAATGAACTGTTCCCCAAGACAGAGTTCTCCTGGCCCTGCAGAACTTACGTCAGGGGTCACGCACCTGCAGGCCCGAACAGTGCCTGTGCCTCTAAAACAGAGAGCGGTAGACATAGCAAACTAGCTCTGAATGTGGCAACAGACTACTGCATCAAAAAATCTGGCCCCCTGGGAAAACACTGCTGTCCCCTCACCGTGGCCCTCCTCCCCGCCTCCATTCAGGGTCACAGCCACCCAGGGCACACCTGTGAGGTGTCGCCCAGCAGGTCTGCCTGTGGACCATGTGCTTTCCCAGCCTCCGCCAGCTGCCAGTGCACAGGGGTGACGCCAGCGGACCAGGCTTTGGACTACTCACACTGGACTGGGAGGCTTGCCTTTTCTGTTTTGTAAGCTCATTCTGGACTCCCCAGACTCAAGGCTAAGATGACCTCTCTTGTCTGCCACCACATTCTTGTTTCTTTAAAAAGTATCCATGTACTTTTGATTATCCATGTTCATGAAGGAAAAACCAGTACATGAAAAAATGCATCACTGAAATAGCATACATTTGGAAGTGTAACCATGAACAGTGTCATCTAAAGATAGCTACTGGTCTACCTGACTGTGAGCCGTCTGTTCATTGCTTGTTCCTGGGGACCCACATTCACGCTGTACACATCTGTGTGACCCTCTCCCCGGGCCTGACACAGCAGGACTGCAATGAAGTTTTTAAAAACTGAACCAGATTAATTCACTGGAAAAATAGAGTGCATGAATAATTTTATCTGGAGTTTTTGAAACAGAAACTCCTCCCACCAAACAGAAGAATATAATGAAAACAAAAAAGAAACAGAATATAACAGAATAGAATCAATAAATCACTCTTTTGAAAACAACAATAAAGGTACTACCCTCTGGAGGAAAAAAAATGCTTAAATGAGAAAAACACAAATAATATTTGGAGTGTGAAGGTGATATAGTAATGGCACATTAAAATGTATTTTAAAGGAATATACTCCATGGTCATGTTTTAAAATCTTTTTATCTGAGAGAGGGAGAAACGCAAGCGCAAGGGAGGGGGTGAGGGAGGGAGGGAGAGAGAGGGAGAGAGAGAGAGAGGGGCAGAGAGAGGGAGAGAGAGAGAAAGAGAGAGAGAGAGAGAGAGAGAGAATGATTTCCCCAGCCAGTCTAAAGCCAGGGGCATAGAGTCCAGTTGAGGTGCCCTGAGTGTATGCTTATCTTCCCTTGCAAATAAAACCAGCTTACATAAGACTGGAATTGGAGGCAACTTTCTGGATGCATTCTCTCACAGAGGTGAATCACAACATCCATTGGAAAAGTGTGTTTCTTATTCTCCATCTTATGGTGATTATGGACATGTACCCCCTTTAAGAAAAGAAAAACGAGGCTCATCTTATCTCATCTCTGCCCCAGAAGGTAGTCCGGGGGAATTCGGTCACCATCATCGTCGGGGCTCAAGAGCATATTACATGGAAACCTATTTTAAAAAAAAGCGAGTGTACTGAGCTAAGCTCTCCTTACAACCTCTTAAGGTTCTTGCAGTATCTTTGTTGTTCATCGCTGCCTTAACCTCATTCAGACTAGCCATATCCTTTAAATATGGGTTTATGATTTCCCAGAAGTAACTGTGTTGTGCAGCAGGCAGAATAGCCACATTGAAAAAAAAAGTTTAAGCAGCAATAAAATATCAATTGAGGCCGTTTTCCACTAAAATTAGGCACATCTTAGTGTGAAAGTAACCTACAACCCATTGGAGAAATAGCATTCCGATATTTCATGTTTTAGAACTGAGAATAATTTTAATACCATATATTAAAGTCTGAAGCAATAAATGGGAAAAGTCTTATTTCTTGAAC
This sequence comes from Ochotona princeps, assembly GCF_030435755.1. Lineage (NCBI taxonomy): Eukaryota > Metazoa > Chordata > Mammalia > Lagomorpha > Ochotonidae > Ochotona > Ochotona princeps. The sequence continues at coordinate 61,650,646 of NC_080844.1, read as the reverse complement.
CTTTAAACTGAGTTTCTTACTAGCCAATGTGCATTTCAATTTACTTGCCCTGTGAGTCATTTAAAGATTTTTAAAAGATTTTCCTAGAATTACATGGGTGCAAGAAAAGAAAAAAAAAGGTATTTGAGCCATCACAGTTTTGTCACATGGTGTGCACAAGCCAGAAAGTAGAATTGGAGTTAGAACTGAGACTCAAACCCAGAGACTCTGAAGTGGGATGCGGATATTTCAAGCAGGAACTTAACCACTATACAAAATGCCAGCCCCTAAACAATTTTTAAAGTGACATGCATAGGGCCTGGCATGGTAACGTAGCGGCTAAAGTCCTCTTCTTGAACATGCCGGGATCCCATATGGGTGCTGGCTCTAATCCCAGCAGCTCCACTTTCCATCCAGCTCCCTGCTTGTGTCCTGGAAAAGCAGTTGAGGACAGCACAAAGCCTTGGGACCCTGCACTCACGTGGGAGACCTGGAGGAAGCTCCTGGCTCCTGGCTTCAGATTGGCTCAGCTCCAGCCACTGCAGTCGTTTGTGGAGTGAACTATCAGACGGAAGATCTCCCTCTCTGTCTCTCCTCCTCTCTGTATATCTGCCTTTTCAATAAAAATAAATAAATCTTTAAAAAAAAAAAGTGACATGCATAATTGTATATTTGTTAAATGAATGTCTTCCCAAAATACAAATTGATAACACTATTACATGTATGTATATATATAATTAAAATGCACATATAATTTTTAAAAGTAGGAGATGATAACCAAGCAAAAATGAATGGAAGAAATACCTTTGTCCTCTTTTGCTGCTCCCTGTTGGCCTAGATTATGTTACTACCGTACTCGGAAGAAGAAAGGGATCCATACCAATGTGTAGAAATCACTGTAAACCCAAGGCAAAGACAGTGTATTACAGGATGTTTTAAGTTGCAAACAACAGAATCTAGGATGGGTTTGAGCAAGATGTGTGGGATAGTATCAAGGCCGACTGTGCACCTGCTCTGGGGAAACTCCAAGCTGCTCCTCCTGCCTGGAGTCTGGCAGAGCTGGTCTGCCTCGTGTTTCAGCTGTTCAGCTCCAGTCCAGCCACTCAGCCTTGAGTTGCTCCACTGTCATTCTTTTCTTGATTTCTCCGCTGTTACCCCGACAGGCAAGGCGAGCAGCAGTCACTCCCCTGAGTGCATCCATTGGCATTCTTGGTTCATTTCTGAGTAGCCGGATAGAGAACAGCCAGGGGAGAGCTGTTGCCTGTGTAACAAAGGTCTTCCTTTGTTTGAAAGTACTGAGTTTTGGATGCTTCATGAAATACTAAGTTTCTCTGAAGAGCCAAGCTGCCAGGAGGACCCTACCTGGCCAGGCTGGCAAACCAAACCCGGGGCCCAGAGTCACTGTTGACTTTTTGTGTTAAGTGTGTTTAAACCTAGGAAGGTGGATCTACTAGGAAGGTCCACACTGAGGGGCAAGAAGAGAACAGAGCTCTGCAGGACAGATGTGTCCTGGCTCTGCAGCATGGCTTCCGCTAGGACCCCCGGAGAGGATGTTTGCTGGCCCTGCAGGGTTCATTATATACCACTGAGGAGCTCCAGGTCTCCCTTGCAGTTACAGCATCTTGCCATAGAAGCCAGATCTCAAGGTTAATCCGACAACAGGTTTAATAAAATATTAAACCCCAAGCTAGCCCAGATAAACATGAGACCTGTTTAGATCACATAAAAAGGTGCTCCAGGCAGGTGCTTGGCACCTTAGTTAGGATGCCACCTGGGGTGCTGGCATCCCTACTGGAGTGCTTGAGCTTTTGTCTCTGCTCTACTAGCCATTCCAGCTTCCTGCTCATGCATATGCTGACAGGCAATGATGGATTGGGTACTGGGGTCCTGGCTGCTGGTATGGAACATCTGGTTCCTGGCTCCTGACTTCAGCCTGGCCCAGCCCTGCTTGTTGTGGGCACTGGGGGAGTGAACCAGCAGGTGGCAGTGTTCTTTTTCTATCTCTCCGCTCTGCTATAAAAATACAACATGCTCCAAATCAGGGTGTTTGGTTACGGATGATTCAAATCCAACTTCAGCTGGCTTTGCCAGAAGGGAAATCTTTGGCTTATAGAATCCAAGGAAAAAACCATTCAAACTGTGGGTAGGCGGAGGTACAGGTGGGTATCGGAGAGCCATGGAACCATTGTCAGGTACTGACCGACTTCCCGCACCTCTCTCAGCCTCTCGTGACATTGACTTTTTTTCTCATGGCCGACTATTTTCTGTCAATGCCTTGGAAGACGGTTGTCAGCAGGTTCCAAGCTATAGCTCATTGCTTCCAGAACGAATCATGGGAAGAATTTTGGCTCAGTTGGCTCAGGTACCTGAAGGATCATTTCTGACTTGAGAAAGCCAGGGATTCCATGTAGCCCAGTTGGATGGGGCAATGTTTCTGGAAGCAGGAAGGAACCCAGGCCATTGAACCTGGAAAGGCTTGCTGCATGAGCACGTGGCGAATTAGTTAGCAAACAACAAAGCTGGAATCACTGTGGGGATCGCATCGTGCAGGCAACCAGGAATCGGACTGACCAGCAGCCTTACTGATGGTTGCACCATGGATTAGGGCTTAAAAGCAGCACTTAGGTCTCTTGGAATGGCGAGTTTCTGCTTTTCCCTCTGCACCAGAGCTACCATTTGGAAAAGTGCATGTGTTTCTCTTCCACTTTTTATGAATCCCCGGACACGCAGGAATGTGTCGGCTGCAGTAGCTTACTTGTGCTGTTGAGAGAAGTTGAGATCACTTCCTCAAGGTTAGAAAGGTGATGGGAAGGAAAAGTCACACGGCCATGCACTGTGCTCAGGCTATGACTCCATCTGCTCTTCTAGCTCTCTCAGCACACTACCAGCAGGCATCCCCATAAAAAAAATGAAGTTTGTTTAAAAGGTGAGGAGATCGCAGGGAAATGAGGTGCATGTTCCGGGGTGGAGTTGGTCAGCAGGGCAGAGGTGGGAGAAAGGGAAACATTTTAGCCATCTGTTCTGTGTCTGCAGAAAGAGAGAGATCCTACCACATTGCCAGTCTTCATATGATCTTGGCATGGGGAGTGGTTTCTTGATACCTGTCCCAGATCCCTGGTGAGGGGAAGCATGGAGGAATCATTGATTGCTAGGCAAGTGGATTTCCAAAGAACAGGAAAGTGGCTTCCAACTTGTGACCCTCAGTTACCTACCTACCTATCCTGTTTCATTCTCCCCTCAGAGATTTTCCACTCTTAATAGAAGGGCTGCTGAAGAGAACAGATTCCTTGTATCTTCTGTAACTGCTTCCTGCTGATTAGGTATGTAGGAGTTGCCTATCCTGTGTTTTGAACTTTCTATCTCACCTGATGTATTCCTCTCATGAGCCAGAGAGCTTCTATCTTGTGCCAGTGGGTATATTCCTTCTATCTAGTGCCAATGGCTGTATCCCCTGAATCTCCATCATTACTCTGAGATGCTTTGGCTTCTTTGTACAGGAGTCAGTGGTGTTGCTAATCATACAAGGTGAGCACTGAGGCCAGACCACAACCACATGGGCCGTGGTCCTTGATATTGGAGATCTTGATGTATCTGAGGCCATTATGAGATGCAAGGACCTGCTGTTTGCCAATGTCAAAACCCATCACTGGGCCTTTTCCCACAACAGGTGCAGCAACCTGGCTCTGGGAAGCCTATGGCACTAGCTCTCCAGGTCCTCCGACTAGCTCTCCAGGCTCAGCTCTCGTGAACACCAAAGGGTGCAGTGGCGCAGCTCAGAGCAGTCTGTGGCTGCAGTTTTGTCCACATCAAAAGCCCTTAGTGGCTCCCAACTCAGACCATAGTCCCTGGCAAGTAGGTGCTGGTGGTATAGTGTCAATTTGCCTTGCAGATTTAATGTGAAAAAATAAGGAACTATGCTGGCACTGGTAGACTTCACACAGTTAGCATGAGTAAGCCTAGAATTTCCACCAGTTATTGGCTTTTATTCTTCTAGTAGTGTAACATTTGCCTAAGTATAGGGACACCTAGACAGGGCATCTTCATTCTATAAATGAGCAAATGAGGCTGCATAAATTTAGGTATGTTGACTAGCCTCACAGGGACAGGGACTTGCTGTCTGTCACATGATCGGAGATCCTCTCCATGGACCCCATTTCTGTGGGAGTTTGGGTTCAAGCAACTGGCTGAGAACCTGCAAGTCCTAATGAGGCAAACACAGACTCCTAAAGCATTTCTGGAGGATGTCGGCAGAAGGGGGTTGCCCACCCTACCAGGCTAGACAGCAGGCCTAGGCAGAGAATAGACACTGTGCCCAGCTACCCAGAAGCTTCTTCTAGCCCCAGCATCTGCTTGGAGCCTCTTATGAAGCCCATTGACACTGCCAGACCCTGGAGGTCAGCAATCCTTACACAAACCATAGTTTGGAAGATAATGGTATCTGTATTTCTCTATTTAAAATGAGGAGGCTGGGGCTGGCATTGTGCTGCAGCCCGATAAGCCACTGCTTGCATCCATATTAGAGCAACAGCCAAGCCCTTATTGCTCCATTTCCAAACTAGACCCATGCTGAATTGCATGGAAAAGCAAATACTTGGGCCTCTACCATCCACATGGGAGACCCCGGTGGAGTTTCAGGCTTCAGGTTGGCCATTCTGGGAATGAAACAGTGTGTGGAAGGCCTCTTATCTGTCTCTCCCTCTCTGTGACTCTGTCAAATAAAGAAATAAATGTTAAGAACAATAGTGGGTAGGCCTCTGTTTATGCTGAGATACTGGACTTTCAGTTACTAGTACATCATTACACAGTAGACTATCTAGACTGGGCTTGATTGCAAAATCTTCCACGTTGTTTTAAAACACGTATTTATCCCCCAAACAGTCTGCAGTGTTGTTAACGTCCTTTATTATATCATTCTATGGAAAAGCACACCACTGAAATAACCCTTCTTCCCACTACCCCCTCCTGCAAAGCAGCCACATCCCACAATCACATCTCAGAAATTGTACAAAATCACATCAAGTGCCTTTGGGGCTGTATTATAAGGATGGATTTGTGCTGTGGGTGTGAAATTGAATTCATGTTTTCTGCTGTTTGTCCAAGTCTAGGAAGGCTTTCTAGTGTTTAATGGAGCCCTTTGTCTTATGATGTAAGAACTAATGCAACGTGATGTGTACAGAGTCGGAGTGCTGCCTCTTTGCTTTGGCCTTGGAATCCAGCGAACAAATAAGAAGGCTCTGGAATCAGTGAGAACACCAATAGCTCCTTTTCCGTGGAGAGACCAAATTTCTGCAGAACTACAGAAATGAGCAAAACTGGACGTTATTATTGGCACAATACTTAGATTATTGATCTAGAACATTCTCATCAGTGTGGTTTTTGGAAAGTCCTTAATGTTAATTCCAAAATTACACTTAAGAAGAAACCCAGGAGAGCTGCTGTGTCCCAATGAAATCCCAGCAGAAATCACTGCTGCTGGTATTATCTATTGCTTTTGCTTCTGTAGAACTTTGGAGTCACTTGTGAGTCATTCCAAGCAGAAAAGTAAGAGTTGACTGACAATTGCTGAAGAGTCTTCAAAGTTTGTTGATAATCAAAGAACTTTTGAGAGACTGGTGAGAAACAAAATAAGAAAAGCAGTCAGCAGGGCTAATGACACGGATGTCTAGGAAGAGACGCTGGCGGCTGCTGCTAATGACCAAAAGTAACCCCGTGTGGAGCTGCCTGTGCTCTCAGGGTTTGGGGTCAGGAGCTGGGGGTTACAGAGGAGGAAACAGGTGCAGTGGCAGCTCCTACAGGGGGCTGCTCAGCCTCTGTCATTTTTGCCAGGTTAATACCTACATCTGCTTCTGATCAGAATTCCCCATTCACCCTTTGGGGAACAGCCCACCATTGCCCATGCTCATTGCTGGGGCTTTACTTGAGGTTGCCACCTTTCTCTCCCCTAGAGCTACTGCTGAGGATGTGTAACTCAGACCTAGACTGACCAGCACATTCCACCTGCCCTGGCCACCGTGGCTGACTCAGGGATGGCCATGGGAACAGTCAAGCTGAATACTTACAGAAAGTGGGAAGAAGAGAGAACGTTTCTTCAGGCACCCCTCAAGGCTGGGAGTACATGAACCTGGAGCTGCACGAAGTGGATAGGAAATCTGAAAGTAGATCCCCCAGAGGAAGCAGGACTGGACATAGAGAGAAGTTGGCCCTTTGGGTGAGGGCTTGGATCCAACTATCCCAAAATTCCATGCTGGACTTGTCCTACTCTTTAATTCAGTGGGTTCCCCCCCCACAAAAAAAGTGACAAGATTGCATAGCTATCAACAGTATTTAGCTCTTGAAAATAAACCCTGTCTATCTGAGTAAGCACTTCCCTGCCCCCTTTCACAAGCCCTTGGCAACTACCAGTCCAATTTCTGTCTCTGTAGATGAGCCTCTTCTGGGTAATTCAGAGAAATGGATTTGTGCGATAGGTGGCCTTTGTGATATGTGGCAACCGACCATGTTGAAGAATGAAGACAACAAGAGAGAAAAATTAACTTTTGTTCACTGATTCACTCCCCTGAACCCAAGATGGCTCCAGGAGGAGGACATGGGGAGCAGAGCACTATCCTGAACTATTCACCATCATCATCTCATGTGTAGGTTTTGCTTGTTCCTATTCTACAAAGATGAAAACCTGTTAGCATAGACAGGAAAGAGGCCCAGCCCAGCAGTGGTCACCGTGAGCTGTGTTTCAGGGACTGTCCCAGGATCTTGACTGGCTTGTGACCTCTTGACATAGTGCCACCGGGAGGAGGCTTTGCCAAAGACACTCCTGCTGCAGTGTGAGTTCTGCTCTGACAAAGGCTTGGCACTCCGCATGGCATGCGGTGACTCTCCACCTGGTTGGCACTTAGGCTGCATCTTGGGAGAACAGGGGATGCCTGAGTATCTGGGAAGCTCTACTCACTACAGATCTTAATAATCTCTTAATAAAATACACCCCCTTGTTTCTCAGACACCAGGGAATCAGGTTTCCACTAAAACTGTATAACAACTCTGAATATTTATCAGCAATGGATTACTATTTTTTTCCCACAACGGTCTGTTCTTAAGAAACTTGAACTTGCCCGTAGGCCATAGAGGACCCCCAAGGTCATCTGCTCTGGCCCCTGCCAAGGCACCTGCAGGCAGGCCTTGAGATTCAAGAGTGATTCAAGAGATTCAAGGGTGATTTTTGAGTTGACAACTTTGTGTGACCTCCAAATGATACTATAAATATCCAAATAGGCCTTGGTAGAAACAAGCCTCCCTGCCTCTGTTTTAGAGCATTCAGTCATTATGATCTTCTTCATGTCCAATAGCAGTAGCACCCACCATTTCCTCATTGGTATTGGGCACTTTTCACACATCCAGAACACACCAGGTGTTCATATGTCACATCCCTTTCAGTGGCTCATAATTGATTTGCGGACATAGATTTTTTTTTAAAGATTTATTTTATCTTTATTGATAAGTCAGATATACACAGAGAAGGAGAGACAGAGAAGAAGACCTTTCAACCGATGATTCACTCCCCAGCAGCCACAATGGTTGGAGCTGAGCTGATCCGAAACCAGGAGCCAGGAGCTTCTTCCAAGTCTGCCACATAGGTGCAGGGTCCGAAGGCTTTGGGCTGTCCTCAATTGCTTTCCCAGGCCACAAGCAGGGAGTTGGATGGGAATTAGGGCCGCTGGGATTAGAACCGACACCCACATGACATCCTGGCATGTTTGAGGTGAGGACTTCAGCCACTAGGCTACCATGCCAGGCCACAGACAGATTTTTTAAAACTCATTTTATATAGGTAAGGAAATGAGATTCAGAGGGATGAACTTGTGCAAGGGTATACATTAGTAAATGACAGAGTTACACTCAGGTGACCCATTATTGAGGGCAAAGAGAGCTTAGGCAGCCGCCCAGTGGACAATGGCCTGAGATGCTGCAAAGTACCTTGTGATGCTCAGGGAAGCCCTCCTAAGAAAGCATTATCCAGTCCCACATACCAGTAGTGCTGAAGCACAGAATCCTACATTGCACAAAATGCCTCTTGGGTTTCAGTCATAACAGATCATGATGGTTGGAACAGTGTGGCATCTGCCAGAGAAGCAAAGTTCAGTCTTGGCATCAACCACCAGCGGCTGACTCTGACACGCACTGTTTTATCTTTTTTTTTTTTTTTTTTTTTTAGATTTATTTTATTTTTATTACAAAGTCAGATATACTGAGAGGAGGAGAGACAGAGAGGAAGTGGAGCTGCCGGGATTAGAACCAGCGGCCATATGGGATCAAGGCGAGGACCTTAGCCACTAGGCCACACTGCCGAGCCCGCACTGTTTTATCTTACAAGGCAGGATACTGTGGAAGCAGACATGAGCACAGGTGTGGACCTGGATGGAAACTCCCCACCCTCACTGAGCAGTGCAGTGGAGCTGTGCTCATAGCACAGGGGAACTAACACTGCAGTGTGTGTGTCTTGGCCATGCCGCAAAGCCACTCCAAGCTCCAGGTGCATCTTCCTCAAATAGCGGGTGAGCAGGGAGGAGTTCCCTGTTCTGCACAAGGATCTCCTGCACCTTCCATCGGCACTGGGAAGAGCAGGAAAGTTTCCACTCGGCAGCCACTGTGTTGCTGTGTTTCCAAGTTCATCACTGGAACTTGGTAAGGCAAGGCTGTTCCATAGATTTACCTTGGGAAGCTCCTGTGAATGCTACAAGTCAAGTGCCACAGGCATTCTTGAGAGCGATAAACAGGCACAGAGAGGTAGGAGAGCCAAAGGGTGGGTCTGGCACCTGGGATTCCAATTATTGCTGCCAGAAGACAGGATGAATGGTGCTGCATGCTAGACACACTCCCTTGGTCATTACTACATTTGTAGGATAACCTCATCAACATTTTCACTAGATGTCTCTATGGTAACCAGGTGGTTGGGTGGTGAGGTGGGCACTCTTGGCACTCTCTGTGGTTTGAATGTGGCCCCCAGCATCACGTGTTGGAAATTTCATCCCTAATTCACACACTGATGGTAGTGGAGCTGGGTCTTTGGGTTAGGGGAGGTCATGGATTTGGGGTCAGTGGCTTTATAAAAAAGAGGAAGGGAGACCTGGGCTTATAGGTTCCTGCCCTTTTGCCAGGTGATACCACTCTAAACTGTTTTATGACCCAGGAAGAAGGCCCTTACCAGATGGTGGCACCCTGGTAATGGACCTCATGTACTCCAGAACCACCAACCACTTTTGTTCCTGCTAGACTCCAGTGTGAGATGTCCCGTTAGAGCAACAGGAAATGGACAAAGACAGTCCCCCATCGCTTCTCCTTCCACCCAAGCAAGCATAGCCCAATGTGAATGAGCAGAGGTAGTTTTATTATCACGCTACCTTAGATATGCTCTCTTTATTAGAAAGGGATCTATTCATGGACTTTCACTGGGAATAGCCCTTGCCTGTGTCCCACTCCTCAATCCATAACAACTCATGAAGGGAACCAGATGCCACACCTGGGAATGGGATTCCCTCCACAGGGCTCAGTCTCTGGGGGAGGCTAACACGAATTGCAAGCAGAAAGAGGAAATGCTGCCTGCAGATTGGATTTCATTGTTCTGTTTGATTTCTCTTTTGAACACAGAACCACAGCCCTTGTTCATGTCCACAGCTCTTAGGACAAACAAAGCACATAATTTGCCCTGGGTGCTGGTGGTGCTGGTGGTTGTTGTGGTGGTGGTGCTCGTGGTGGTGGTGGTGCTGGTGATGTTAGTGTAGGTGTAGGTGTAGGTGTAGTGATGGAGAGAGTTGCTGAGAGCCTGCTGTGTGGAAAGACAGATGCTGTGTATGGGGGGAATAGCACATCAGGAAAGACCCAGAGGTCATGACTGGGTGTAAAGTCAGTGGAAAAGCAGAAGCCCCACCAGGCTTAAGGCTGCTGTGCAGCTCTTTCATGGAGGCCCCTAATTCTGCAGCAGAAGGTGGAGTGTGTGGGCTGTGAATCCCTGTAGCTGGCAGCAGTTGCAGGCAGAGTGTGGCTCAGCGGTAAGCAGGGAAGGAAGATAGGTGGTCTGAGCATCTCTAAGAGCTTCTAACGAAGCTTTCTCTTCCACTGCCTCCCACTTCTCTTCACTGCAGATGCTGAGTTCTCCCTCTTCCTGGCTGAAACACACTCCTTTCAGGTGGCAGATGGCAAACTTGTCAGTGCAGTGAGTTGTAGAATATAACCCAATCTGGACAGTAGCTACCTGGGGCTATGAAAGTAGATGGTCAGAAATGGCTGAGGTAGAAATGCCAACTGTGGACCCGAGGGGGCTTCAAGAGGACCCCAGAAGGCTCTGCAGGGGTGGCTGGTCGTGGTGAGTCTTCCTCTTGCCTCCCATGCTTCAGGACTCCTCGGCCTCTGTTTCCTTCCCCTCCATCGGGGCCCTCCCTCTACTCCCTTGCTTAGAGCCCAGTTGGAGCTACATAGGAAGCCCCTCCATTCCAGCAGCTGCAGGCGGGGAAAGGCCAGGAAGCTCCTTGTTCAGCCTCAGAGCTGCAGCAACATGTTAGGACCAGTGGCCGTGGGGTGACTTTGAGTATCACCCTGTATCTGTGCAGCTGTGAAATGTCATCTTGCTCCCATTTTTCCAAATTTAATGGGCTCTGTGCACCCACCAACAAAGCTGGCAGGAAATACCATCTTCATCCAGGGATGGGGCCTTCCTTCTCCTTCTCTGGGTCCACGTGGGCCTGGCAGGTGCACTGGAGTCCAGATACCCAAGACAGTATCCCTGGCCTCTGCTAGTGTTCCTTCATTAGGGATGCCTCTTGGTGCCCACAGGCAGCTGGCTCCTCAGGAGGCCAGGATGGGGAGTGGCAGGGATGCTCAGCCCTCCCTCTTCCCTGGAAGGTCCTGCCAAAGCCCTTCCCACCAGCCTTAAACCCAATGTGCAGCTGGGAACAGGATGCAGCCTTCCTCCAAAAGGACTTCCCCCAGTGCCCCAAGCATCTCTCCGAGCCTGGGAGGCTCTAATCATCCTGGCCTCTGTCTGTGGTGTCTGCATTCCCTTCCTTTTGGTGGTCTTCCAGCACAATTGGGCTACAAGTCTAGGAGATCATCCAAGGTCGTGCTGCCTGCATGGTTGGTTCCACTGTCTACATTGCTAGCAGTCCAGTCTGCCTAATCTGAATTAAAAACCTCCCCCAAATTGGCCTGCCAAAATCTGCATCTTACAGATGGAAATACTAAGGTACTCAGTGCATTGTAGAAGCACGATTTGGGAGGCAGATAGGGCAGACAGAGCAGCAGGTTTGGAGCTGCAAGGAGCCATGTGCAGAGGGGAGACTCACTTGCCATACTCTCTGGATCCCAGACACTCAGCCCTGCCACCCACAGCCTGAGCCTTCTGGGATGTTCCACCAGTTTCCTTTGTTTCTTCTGTGTGAAGGACTGTGAGTGAATATTATTGGTTTGTGTGCTTTGGTTTTGAAACTCCCATGGCAAGCTTTCCTTTCTCATGAGCAGCCACCTGCTGTGGACGCTGCTGTGCTGAGCTGTGTTCTGTCTGCATGGAAATGAATTTCCTATTCTATTTCTATACAAATTTTGGACATCCCCTCACATGTGTATAAATGTAACGGGCTTTTTCTTGCTGTTGTTCTTTTAAAAACTTCTTTAAAGAGAATAATGATCTAGGCTCTGGCACCAGCTCTCTGCTAGTGGTCTGGGAGCTGAAGCTGACCCAAGTGTTTGGTCCTGTGTTACTGCTTGGGAGACCTGGAAGAAATTCCTTGTTTTGGCCTGGCCCAGTCCTGGCTATGGAGGCCATCTGGGGAGTGAGTCAGTGGGTGGAAGATTCCTCTCTCTGTGTGTCTCTCCTCTCTGTAAATGACATTCAAATTAAATAAGTGCATCTTTCCAAAAAGGTCATCTAAAGCAAGAATTATGGTGTACTGTGTGATTATTACAATAGAATGCATAAGGTGCGGCTACAACAGCATCCTGGCTGGTACAGACTGTGGGAGGGGTCTGTGAAAAGTTCTCAGAAAATGTATTTTGGGATGAAATTGACCAAATTTCAAATTTTTCTTGCCCCCAAATAGTTTATTTTTAATTTCATTTTCCGTAAGTTTGCTGAAGTCATGAAATGTTTGTGTAGGGCACTCAAAGTGGTGTGATAACAATGAAGACAGACTGGACCAGGTCTAATGTATCTACATGTACCTTCTACTTGGAAAAATGTTATGTTCCCTAAAAAAAATGTTACTCTAACTTGCATTGAGTTTACTATTGTTATTTTTTAAATGATTTAATAACTTAAACAGGTTTTTAAATGTCTAAATGTTCTATTTTTTTTTTTTTAATTTGAGAAAGAAAAGAGATTCCCATCAGTTGGCTTGCTCTCCCGCGACCCCTAAAGGTAGGATGGGGATGGGCCATTGCTGGTGGTCCAGAACTCCAACCAGCTCAATGTGGGTGGCAAGTGCACTATCACTCGAGCATCACTGCTGCTTCCCGGGGTCTGCATTAGCAGGGAGCTGGAGTCAGGAACCGGAGCCGGGGACCTAACAAACCATGGCGTGCTGATGCAGGACACTGTGCCTTAACCGGCATCTCACCTTCTAGGCATAAGTGCCTCCTCAGTTTTCGTTTCTAACATGATAAACATCGACAGATTTCTAATCTTCCTCCAAAGTGTTTTGCAGTTATCAGTCTTTTTTTTTTAAACTATGCATTTATTTCTTCGAAAAACAGAGAGAAAGAGTGAGAAGGAGAGGGAGAGAGGCAGTACTTCCATTTGCTAATTCACTTCCTGAATGACGGCAACTCTGGGGCTGGGCCAGGAGCACAGGACTCCATCATGGTCTCCCACATCGGTGGCAGGGTTCAAGTGTTAGTGCCATTGCCCTTTCCTTTCCCAGGTTCATTAGTAGGGAACTGGATCAAAAGTAGAGCATCTGGGACACCAACTGTTCTCTACTGTGGGTTGCTGGTGTTGTTGGAACACAGAACAAGATCAGCTGGGTGACAGATGCAGGGCTGGGAGCCTGTTGAGAAGAGGCTCCAGGAGGAGGAGGCGAAGGACCTCTCACCCAGCATGCGTGCTGCCCGCAGTGCACCCTGGGAGGTGCTTTCGGGCACTCCTTGATGAAAGGTGAACATCTGTGCTCTGTCTAGTCAGCTACCAATGGCAAGTGTGCTCCTTAGCTATTCCCCATTTCAATAGTACTTTGCCCAAGGTGCCTTGTTAACTTTCCTTGAACTCTCTGCTTACAGACATGGCCAAAGTCTGAGTTGTGTTTGAACTACTGTTCTACTAAGTGTGTGAGAACTATAACCCTGTAAATAAACTTTGTCAGTTACCCAAGAGAGCACTGTCCCCCCCATTTCTTCCTGGTCATTCTCGTCCCCAGGAACCTACAAGGTAAACTTGCAGCTGGTATCACAAACACAGGCTTAGCGTGCTCTGCAACACTCGTCCAGCCTTCCACGCTGAGCATGTGCGAGAGTGCTGAGTCTACCACCACCACACCAAACACAGGAGTTGTGTGTCCTTGGAAAACAGTCCATTATGCTTCAGGGTTGATTCTGGAGTCTGTTCTCTAAGTACCTGCAACTGCTCTACTTCTAAAATGTCAAAATGAATAAATAAAATGTCCTCGTTTCAAACTTCAACACTCATTTATTAAAAGTAAACAGCAGGAACTGGAGGTATCATCTTTACCTAATGGAGACTGCCTGCACCTGCTGGGAACCCCAGTGTGGAAGGGTGCTGTTTCCCCCTTTGAAGTCGGGGAGAAACTGCATCGCTGCCCTCACTGTTTCTCTCCAGCACCCGCAAAAGGCTGTGAGTAAAGCAAGAAGAAGAAAGGGATGAGAATTATAAAGATAGAAACAGAATTGCCACCCCGTTGTTTGGAAATAAAGTTTCTATTGACACAACAGATGCAACAATACAATAATCTCTAGATCCAGTGGATCTACAGAGAATCTATTGGGATATCCAGAACAGTATATGATTACTCAACAGCAAACCAATATTGAAAGAAATCAATGCTATTGTTATGTTGCAGGAACCAGTAACTAGAGAATGTAAAGTAGAAAAAGAAAACCTCACATGTGGAATAGCTCTTTGCAGATAAAAAATAAAAACACATCTCTTCACGGAAAGGTGTAAAAAGCTATGTAAATGTGGATTCATAGGCTGGAAGGCTTAATATAATAAAGAACACGTATCACCTATACTATTTCAATGTGAATTATTCAGAATTGACACGCTGACCCAAAACCCAAATACAGGAGTGTCAGGTGAACAGATGCTAAGTCAGAGCTGAGGAAATGGCCTTCTGTGTGGTGATAGAGGAAGCTGGGGTGGGGAACGAAGCTTGTGGTCCTGGACTGAAAGCTTGGCCTGCAGTCATCATGGGCAAGATGACGCAGTCTTGGCTGGGCATAAAGACATGACCAGTGGGATCTGTGGAGCAGGCTGGAAACACAACCACACCCCAAAGCTCTTCAGCAGGTTCGCAAAACACTATGCAAATTACAAAACAACATGTTATGAGAAGAGGATTTTTGCACCAATGTATGTGTTGTAGAATATAAAATATCAACAAATATGCATGAGTTAAAAATTATTTGCAATAAACTTGTCTCTTAATTTTATTTCTTTTCACACATTCTTTGAAGTGTTCTCATATGTGTGCAAACTTGGTGCATGACAGACAGCTTCAATATTAGTAAGGAAGTGTATACCAAGTGAGTCATTCTGGCACAATGTGCTGTCACAGTTTGAAAGAAGATAACACTGTACGAGTATAATTGTGTCCCATTGCACTAAAAAGTTAGGTCCACCTTGTGAAAGACAGGAAAGCTGGGGGCCTGCGCAGTGTCTCTATTGGCTAATCTTCCCCACACAAGCACCAGGATCCCGTGTGGTTACCGGTTCATGTCCCAGATGTTCCACTTTCCATTCAGATCCCTGCTTGTGGCCTGAGAAAGCAGTGGAAGATGGCTGACGTCTTTGGGCCCCTGTACTCACGTGGGACACCTGGAAGAAGCTTCTGGCTCCAGGCTCCTGGCTTCAGATCAGTTCAGCTCCAGCTTTGTGACCACCTGGGGAGTGAACCAACAGATAGAAGATCTTTCTGCCTGTTTCTCCTTACTCTATCAATCTGCTTTTCCAATACAAATAAATAAATCTTTAAAAAGGAGACAGGAATATAAAAAACAAAACTGTAAGAGTAACAGAAGAAAACAGAAGCATATGCTTATGCAAGAGTGTTACAGGGACAGGCTTGGATAGTTTATTCATTAAAAAGTATGTCACAAATAAAATGCCATGGAATTTTATGATTTAATACTAATAACACCAAGAGGCAAGAACAAAAACGAAAGATTTTGCAGTCTCTATCATTGACAAAACATCGCTAGAATAAAGATTTTTCTTTAAAAACACAAGTCCGGGGCCCGGCGGCGTGGCCTAGCGGCTAAAGTCCTCGCCTTGAAAGCCCCGGGATCCCATATGGGCGCCGGTTCTAATCCCGGCAGCTCCACTTCCCATCCAGCTCCCTGCTTGTGGCCTGGGAAAGCAGTTGAGGACGGCCCAATGCATTGGGACACTGCACCCGCGTGGGAGACCCGGAAGAGGTTCCAGGTTCCCGGCATCGGATCGGCGCGCATTGGCCCGTTGCGGCTCACTTGGGGAGTGAATCATCGGACGGAAGATCTTCCTCTCTGTCTCTCCTCCTCTGTGTATATCTGGTTGTAATAAAATGAATAAATGTTTAAAAAAAAAAAAACCACAAGTCCAATCAAAAAATGAGTGGACAATATGCATAGGCAACTTCCTGAGGAGGTCAACATCCTGTAGAATATTCCAGCCTCCCACATCAATAAGCCAATTTCACAATGTCAGGATAATGCGACATCATCAATTATATCAGCTTTGGATCATTGATAGCCTCCTCAGGCCCAGTGTGGGCAAGGGTACAGCATGGTGCCCTGTGTCAACCCTGGAGCTGCTAACGGGTCTAACATGTGAGAGAGAAAGATGTCATGTCCCAGTATGTGGGCCTGCAGAGCTCACATTGGCATGCCAGCACTGTTACCTACACATGGTTGGGGTGGCTCTGTTTACAGCAGATAAACAAGAGGCATGGACGCAGAGTCAGACATCTATCTCTGACTTAAACAAAAACTTGAGCTTGATCTACAATGACTCCAAAGAATATGTATTCCTAAAACAACATGCTGCCTGAAAATAAGTCAACCCCAAAGGAAATGGTGATATTGGCCTATTTATTTAAATTTCAAAGATGCGTAAGACAATAGTGAATAATGTATCATAGGAGTGGTGAAAAACACACAAGTGACATTGTGCATGTCAACTTTGAATCATGAAGCACTTTCGAAACACATGAAAAAGAAAGAAAGAAATGAAGGTGGGCTGGGATGCAGCTGGACTTGCAACGCTTCCTGAGTCACAGCGTTTGGAGGTCAGACGCATGTGGCAAAAGGCAGTCTGTTCTACTTTGGTGGGTGGCATCAGTTTCTGGTGCTTTGTCATAAATCTTCATAATTAACTGATCAATTCATAAAAGCTTATGTAAATGGGTGACCCCGCAGCAGGTCTGTGTCCTAATCCCTGGAACGTAAGATCTGTCACCTCTCAAGGCAACAGGAGCCCTGCAGTAGGAGGGAAGAGAACCCTGATTCCTGGACGTGGTTCTGCACAATCCCACGGCCTTGCAAAGGTGCTGAAGCCTCTGGAAGCCGGAAAGGCCCTGCATGCTCTGCAAAGGACTTCAGTGTGAACGACACAGCTTGGACCCTGACCTACAGGGTGGGGAGAGAAACACTGGCTTTGCTGTCAGCTCCCATATTTGTAGTGATTTGTTATAACCACCATTGACAACACATGACTTCACTTTAACACCTACTTTTAACATTAAGATGAAAACAAATTTTTTTTTAAAATAAGTTCTGGAATCTGCCAAGTGTGTTAGTCCACTTGTGCCGCTACAACACCATGTCTCTTACTGGCAAATTCATGACCACAGAAGCCCACTCTGTATTGTTTTGGGAGCTGGGTGCTCAAGCTCACAGCCCTAGTGTGCAGTGCCTGTATCCTCATGTGGTGGAAGAGGGGAACGCTGTGTCTCCAAGGAACTGACGCGGAAGTGCGGGGAAGGCCTTGCTCGTTCCCTGGAGCCTTTCATTAGGGCACCAGCCACAGGCAGGAGGGCGGAACCTGCAGAGCTCATCATTCCTAAAGGTCCCACTGCTTGACCCTACCTCATCAGGCCCTAATTCCAACATCAGAATCCTTTGGGGCCCAAACAGCAGATTATGGCATTGGAGGAATGTTTCAGAAGTCCTAGCCTCCAGGTTTACTCATTCAATGAGCATTTTATTGAATGCAAATGCTGCTCTGCCCAGACTCTGCTATAGATTAAAGGCAGGCAAGGGAGGTAATGCATGGAGAATGATCATAAAAAGGAAAGATAGGAAGAATATCAAGTGTAATTGGAACTATGAAGCTAAAAAGAGAGATAAGCAGGGGGAGGGGCCTATGCTGGGGTGAGAAGCCGTGGCAGTTTTTCCAGGGTGCCCCCAGCAGTCCCCCTGGACTAAGTGACCCATGAGGAAACCCTGGCCTCGTGGGCATGCCGGGGAAAATTCCAGCAGAGGGCACAGTGGCTGCGATGCTGGATGATGGCGGTAGGGGCATCTGTAGAGTTGCTACAAGGGAAGTGGGGCTGGCAGAGAGTGTGGAGGATGAGGAGGGCAAGGCAGGGACATGCAAGAGGATCTCAAGAAGGGGTGGTGTCATGAGATTACCAAAGATGATGACTGTATGTGACAAAAACAGCATTGTAAAAAGCCAGCATAACTACTCTGTCCCTTTTCCAGGGCAATACTATAGCCTGTCTCTGTGTCATTTTGCTTGGCAGCACATGGACCACCTAAGTGTGGGATCAGATGGCTCCAGCTGAGATGATGGCCATTGGCCACCCTGGGGTTCATCCAGTGGCTTAAAGCAGTTGGGGCTCCTTGGCTCACACTAATAGTCCATGGGAATCATTTTTCTAGTGTGAGCATCTGAAGTGTCCTGGCATGATACAGCCACTCACTCACTCTGCCACATATATCCATTGTGCCTGATGGGGATCCCCATGAAGACTGGAGGGGCCCTGGTCACACAGAGTGAAAGGAAGAGCAAGGACCCTCCCAGATCCTTAGCTGGTTCATCGACAGGGAGATGTGTCAACTCCTTCAGATTATGCTGGGATTGGGCCTGGTGTGGTAGCCTAGTACCAAAGTCCTTACCTTGTGTGTGCCATATAGGCATCGGTTCTAATCCCAGCTGCTCTAATTCCCATCCAGCCCCTGCTTGTGGCCTGGGAAAACAACTGAAGATGGCCCAAAGCCTTGGGACCCTGCACCCACATGGGAGACTTGGAAGAAGCTCCTGGCTCCTGGCTTCGGATTGGCTCAGTTCCGCCCATTGCAGCCACTTGGGGAGTGAACCAGTGGACGGAAGATCATCCTCTCCGTCTCTCCTCCTCTTTGTAAATCTGCCTTTCCAATAAAAATAAATAAATCTTTAAAGAAAGAGATTATATTGGGATCAGAAGAGTAGGTGATATTGCTGAAACGCGGGTCACACAGCAAGTGCTCTGTTGATACCAAGTCCAGGTGTTTCCTCTCTTACTCTTCCCTCCCATCTACATGTGTAGGTGGGCAGGCAGATACATCCGAAGCAAAATCATCCAGACAAAAGCTGTGCCATAGGCTAGAAGCCAAGGGACCAGAGATGGGGAGGGTGGCTTCCTAGGATGGAAGTCAGTGACAGTGTTGCTGAGCTGGCTGGATCAGATCTGGAGGGGAGGGGAAAGGCTCCTTGGGGAAAAGGATGAGCCTGGGAGGACAGGACCAAGGGGCTCTGTGGGGAGGCTGCTGTGTGAGCCGAAGGATAGGAGGCCTGGGGACAGGAGAGGGAGGGTCTGAACCCACCCATCCTCTCTGGGGAGTTACTGCTGGCTTTGAAGCTTGTGCCTGGTGGAAGGAGTGAGAAAGTCACACACGTGCTTTGGGAAGATGAATTTGGCATCATTCACTCCTAATTTTCCTTGCATTTGCCTTGGAAAATCATCTGTGGCCCAGGAGTGCACGCAATTCTGTAGGTGTGTCACTCTGCTAGTTTCAGAGGGTCTGGGAGCCCACCCCTGCAGCCCTTCACCTACTTGTGAAGTGCTCTTAGTTTGCAGTGGGGCACAGTTCCAGCTGAGCTGAAACGCAGAAAAAGAAACACAGCTGTTTAATCAGAAGATGTTCTTGGGACATCGACACTGCCTTTTGGTTCTCGAAAACCAAGCTTCCATCTGTACTCCTTTGCTGATTCAATCCAGGCTTCACCTTAGTAAGGTCAAGTTCCTGTCACTTAGAAATAAGGCAAGCTTGTCCAATATCAGCGAATGGGGAAGAGATGCTCCACCCAGAGACTGTCCTGCCCATCTTTTGTCTTCTATTTAGTTGTTCTTAATCGAAAGGTGGTTTTGCATGTTTTTCTTCCACCCGTCCCCATGTCTGTTTTCATTTGTTCCCATTTCACTTCAGCGCTCACTCAGCCGTGGCTGCTTCTGAAAGCGATGCCGTTCTGTGGGTAGTACAGAAGCCTCCAGGGCTCGTCCACTAATTCCAGGGTATTAGTAAGGGCACTTAGTTCACATAATGTTATGTGATTAGAAAACAATGGCCAAGTTTTGGCTGGGATCAATGACAGGGATATAATAATGTTGGAGTTTGTTATTAAGAATTCAAATGTCATTTGGCAATTTGCAGTGACTTAATAGAACCTTCTTTGGGTGGCGCCTCATACCCTGCAATAGGGGGCTGGCATGCTTTATTTGATACAATTATCCAAATGTCTTGTTTTTCTAATATTTTGATTGTGAAGTAGGGGCACTAAGGATGTGTCCTAAATGACCTACCCAAAGCTGCAAGTTTGGGAATGATGGGTGATGCCTACACCGTGCCTTCCTGTGACTTCGGGTTTAAGAGTCATGGCTCCCTCCATAGTTGTTAAGTAAATGCCAAGACAATTTGTCAGGTCATCCCTGAATTTATGAATTCTAGACGCATGGTACTGACTGGCTGTCTTGCAATCATTTCTACAAAAAAAAAAAAAAAAAAAAAAAAAGAAAGAAAGAAAAATGAGGGCTGGGAACGTTTCCGCCAGATTCTGATAATTCCGCT
Source organism: Ochotona princeps (assembly GCF_030435755.1). NCBI lineage: Eukaryota > Metazoa > Chordata > Mammalia > Lagomorpha > Ochotonidae > Ochotona > Ochotona princeps. The sequence continues at coordinate 61,630,426 of NC_080844.1, read as the reverse complement.
TACTTGTGATCTTACTTGAATTACAATTCATGCCAATTTGTTGTTAGGGTAGGCACAAATTCTGATCTACTGTGAATTATTTTCTGTATTGTGAAATCCATCATTATTTTCCCATGGCCATTTCTATTCTTTTGGCATTAACAGAGTAGGGTTTCTCAGCCTTCGTACCCTTGATGTTGAGTCAGACAATTCAACTTTTTTTCCGAGCACAGTAGGATGTTTCAGAACAACCTTGGTTTCTACCCACTAGATGCCTGGAGTAGCCCTCACCCTGGCTGTGACAGTCTATATACCCTTGAGGGACAAAGCCATCTTCACCTGGGAAGCACAGCTGTCTATGAGATAAGCGGCGAAGATCATTTGGTCTCATCAATTATTGCCTCTTCCAATAATTTAGAAGCCAATTCACTTATCATTCCCTGAATTATCAACAGGAGGCAGTTGCGGAGGTGTTCCAGTAAAGAGGGGAACCAGTGTCTGGTTAATAACAACATAACCCCAGGGACCAGGTAATTAATATTCTCAACTGGTTGTCTTCCCCAAATCAATACCAACTACTGCATCGTTTATCTTCACCATAGGTTGTGTCTTCTTGCCATGAAGTTTGTTTCAGAGGTCACAGCCGTGAGAACTGAGAAGCCACCAGCTTTGGTATCTTTGGCTGTAGACACACGCCAACCTAATGACCTGCTGCTTTGCTGAGTGTCTCACTGATTTTCCTTTAAAGGATCTAAGAATCAGGGAGGCAAGGCTCTGGGGAAGCAGAGATACATAAGGAAGGAAGAACAACTCTGGAAGGTATGAAACATGCATTTTTAGACTTTAGATCCAGGCCCCAGAGTCAGGAGGACAGCATTGTTATGTAGGTAGACTCCAGAGCATGAACCACAAGTTGAAATCTCAGGATTTCTCCTGATGAAGAGCATGTACGTGATCCAGGCACGAAGGGCTTCTTTGCCTCAATTCTCCCTCTTACAGGTGGATTGTAAGATTTGGAGGACATAGATAAAATGCTTCAGGGAGACTCCAGCAATATTGAAGGTTTGTTACTTGTCATTAAGATGATCAGGCATGGAGAGGGGGATGCGCGCCTGATTTGGAGATAAGCACTCCCTGGTGCTCTGTGGTGTCTGGACCTTGGGTTTCTCAGAAGTTGGTTGTGAAGATTAAACGACAAAGATAGGAAAAGCCCTTGTCTGGGAATAAATGTTAATCTCCTTTCCCAAACTTGAAGACTGATGTCCTAAATCGAGCTCCTTCTAACACCCACTAAAGCTTCACAAAAATTTGGACCCTCATTTTTCACATCTGTAGTGTTGCTAGTTCTTTCCATCCACCCACCAAGCCCTGGGGTCAGTTCTCCTTCAGTCACCCCAGTCCAAGTCCTGGAGACCCTTAAGTCTCATTTTCTTTACCCTATGGGGAATTTTAAATATAAACATAAAGAGGATCATGCACTATAACCAGCTTCTTTCTAAATACCATTCAATGAACTCAAGTATGTTGCTTTTCAGCTTTAAATTTTGGGGTCTCCTTGAGTTAGGTGATGAGAGGGTGAAATGGAGGAAATACAAGCCCGAGTTAGTCACTCCAAGACCAGGATGAGTCAGCAGCATGGGGTAGCTGCATCACAAATGAATTCTCTCTGCAGCATCATGTTCAGAATACAGCTTGCTCTGCAAGCAGCTCCAGCCTGCTCTGGAGTTTTCCATTCTGCTCCCACATCACACTTCAAGAGGACCCTACATCAACAACAGAGGGTCGACAGGGGAAATGATAAAACAGTTGGGTAGCTGGAGGCTGTGATTAATGATTGCAATTGTCATTCACTAAACTTCTGCTGTTCCAAAAGCTCTGTGCCAAGTGCTTCTGTGGATCACCCATGTAATTCTCATCAACCCTAGTAAGCAGGTGCTATTCTGTTCAAGCCATTTTACAGATGACACTGAGGATAAGAAAACTTGAGAAATTCATCCAAGTCACACAGTAGCATTTTGAGCCCCAGCACACCCCGACCCTACACCCCAGCCTAGAGCATCTAGCCTAGAGAGAGGGAATTTGGTCTCCCAAGCTTTCTCTGAACACTCTGAAGGACTGGCTTATGCAGCATAACTGGGTTGACTTTGTGTGGCCCCAGAGGGCAGACACACGCTCAGGCATGGCAGGAACACAGCATGGATGTCATTTACTCCTCAGCGCTGTTCAGGACACTGTGCTGTGGCCTTGGAGGCAGTGAGTCCTCTCTCGTGGTCCAAACAGCAGCAGGAGGTGGTCAGCAAGGAGAGAACAGTCAGGCAGATCTGGTTCTGTACAGTCTGGTTGCTTGTGCTAAACCTCCCTGGACCTCAGCTTTTTCTGTAACCTGGGAATACCTAAAAGTGCATTTTGAGAATTAGCAATGCTGTGTACAGAGGCCCTGGCTCATGCTGAAGACCAGCAGAGGGCAGCATCATTGTTGGTGTCTGCCTAGAGTCAGCAGGTCCTGGGGCAGGGAACGGGGTTTCAGCTGGAGGGCGGCACTGCTTCGCCATTAGGGTCCATGCCTCACTCCATCCTAGTAGACCCCAAGTGTCATGGGTTTGCAGCATTTGCTGCAAAATAGCTTTCTGCAGGACCATAAAGCAGACATCTTGCGGTACTCACTGGACACATACCCTTATGAATCCTGCTCTCCTCAAATCATCCATTTCTGTTCCATGGGTTGACTAAAAGAAAAAAACAACAAGAAAATATGAGCAAGAAGGGTCAAGGGCTCTGTTTTACTGAATCCTGCTTTATGGCAGCCATCAGAGCAGTGCCATCCAGCCTAAGGACTGCCTGTCTTTCAGCACATTGAGTTCAGTCGAGACGCAGACCTGCATGGAAATGTGGACTTGAATGGCTGTGAGTGGCTGCAGGCTGTGCTGGAGCAAGGCTGGGAGGGAGAGTGTGAAAGCCAGCTGAGAAAAGAACATCCTTCTCATCTGAGCACATCTCCTCTTTCCAGGCCCTCGAGGGTACAGACAGAAGAAAAGAAATGGGCCTAACAGCGCTGACCACAGTGGGATCTTACTTCTCATTTGGCACAATGTGTGCTTGTAGGTTAGTGGCTCTCAGTAGGTTTTCAGGAAACATATTTGTTCTTCCACAAATTGTCCCAAGCGACATAAATTTGAAGGGCAAGTGAAAAAAAAAAAGCCAGGTCGCTGATGGGGAGCTGGAGACTTTAAAAACGGTCTTATTCTTTTGTAAGACAAAGAGAAAGAGCTTTCAGCTACTGGCTCACTCCCCAGATGACCTCAAAAACCAGAGCTGGGCTAGGTAAGAACCAAGGACTAGGAACTCAACCTGGATCTTCCCCATGGATGGTGGGACCCTGCAACTGAATCCAAACTCTGTGATATAGAACACACGTACTGGCTGGGTCAGATGCCACCTCAGGTATAGCATGCACGTACTGGCTGGGTCAAATGCCACCTCAGAAACAGCAGCTTTATAATTCCTCAGCCTCTACCCCTCAAGGGCTCCTTCTAGTCACCTGGAGGTAGGCGATCTTCTGGAATCCATATCATCCACATTTGAATGGGCACCCGTTTAAGTCCCTTTCTTGCTTTTATGGCTTTCTCTCACTGCCTTCCTCAACACAGACTGAGCTTGCAAGTCCTGTAGCACTGGCGGGTGGCAAGAAATCAAGGACTTGTCAACTCAGTCTTCAAAGAGACCTGAGGACAGCTCAGCCCTTCAGTGTGGGTGAGCAAAACAGAACAACTTTACTTTCTCTGGCTTCTCATGCTTTCAATCAGTTGCTCTTGTCAAAGTAGAAAGTAGTGCTACCTCTGTAACTACCAGCAATTGGTGAATGAAAAAAAAAAGACAGGAAATAAGTATTCACTTGTCATGACCACAGCTGTAATTGTGACGGGGCCACCAGAGGCATGGAGTGCTGAGTGGTTGAGTGTTGAGTGCTGGAGGCTCTTTTAGTGCACAATGGGAGAACTGCTCAGATCTCATATCACCTGGATCCAGTGTGTGGCAGGTGCACTGGCTGGATAAGAATGGGCCCAGGCTACAAGATGCTTGGTGGTTGAACACTGCTCCCCTGCATACTGCTAAAGTGACTTCTGTGAGGGCATCCTGGATTTGGCTTATCGATGTTGTCACTCACCACCCCTACCAAACCCTGCTCCCATCTCCCCAGAAAACAAAGAGAAAGTAAGAAATAAGATAAATTTGCATTTTAAATTTTCTTTTAGAACAATTTATTTTTTTAAATATTATATTGATGGTAATTGACCCGAGTTAATGCTGAAACCAATTAGTGGGATGACATGAAATAAGACAGAAAAAATGTGGAATTAACTGAGGAAAGTTGCAATATAAAATCAAGCTGCCAGGCCTTAAAATTGTAATTAATTCTAGGAGTAGAGAACAGCATCGAAATCCCCCTTGCTGCTTTCTCAGTGGAGTGTGCGCACCCGCCTGTCTCACTGAAGCTGGCCCTGCTTCAAGACACTCTGCCCAACACCTTCTGATCCATGATAAATACTCCTCTAGCTGATGGCTTTATAACTCAGTGACTGCAGGAAGCTCGGTCAGTGGGAGCCAGGTTTTTTTTCTTCTTCTTCTCTATTTGAAGGATGCCGCATCATAAATCCTGCCGGGAAACATGACAGGTGGCTGTGGACATGACCAGGCTGGTAACTAGCATTCCAAGTGTTTTTAGGGCCAGAACTGATGGCTTTGTGAAAAATGCTGAAAAAACAAACTGTGATCCAGGGGGCGAAGGGGATCCATCCTGCTTCTGGGGCATGCATTGGCTCATCTGCTTATGAGATAGCTGCCGCTCCCCAGACTCCGACCGAGCAGAGCAGGAAGAGGAGGGAGGGAAGTCTAAAAGGAGAAGGTTAGGTTTCAAGCAGAGTCTCAAATTTCTCCCACGAAAGCCCAGATCTCTTCCCACCCAGCCTCTTCGTGCTTGAAATCCCACCATGCCAACCCGTGCCGTGTGTCATCCCAAAGGCACAGACCCTGAGAAGGCACCCCCACAGCCTGTGGGGCCAGGGGAGTCTGCAGTGACAGGATGGAGGCCAGGGGGAATCTACAGTGACAGGATCCTGTCCAGATCGCTGTATGCCTATCTCATTAGGACTTTTCCAGAATGTGTTAGGCTGTAGGACAGATAATGCTACAATGAGAAAGCCATTTCCTGAAATCTCTGCTCTCTTTGGATGGGTAGACCAATCAGAAACTCATGGGCCTCATTCTCATGATCATTATTGGCCTGGCATACTGAAGAAAGCCATGCAATAAATTCCTGACTACAAAAGGCAAAAGGACCTGCATTATAAAGAAATGAAGAAGCAGGACCATGTACAAAGAATGTTCACCTGGGTGATACATGGGCCGTAAGGTTGTGTGCAATTCCGTCTGAAAGTGTATCAGGAATATCCATTTTCATTTCTCACATTTATTTAAGGAGCAGTGACTAATGACTTCAAACTTCATTATTCAAGTCCTTGAACTTGTCAGTGTAATCCACCATGGAGCAGGTCTATATTCTGCTGCCCAAATAGTTCCTTAGCAAAGTAAATCCTGACATTCTAATTGATCTATTGTGGATGTTTTTTGCTTTTACTACGATGATGCTTTAATGCAGCAAGGAAACAAGGAGGATGGATAATTAGATGTCTTAGTTTCTAGAATGTAAATCTTCCTCCTGGGAGTACATGTAATAGGGGAATGTGGAAGACAATCACCAAACAAGCTTGTACTTGTCGTTCATAAGTGTCTAGATATCTATATTGGCACTCTCTCTCTTTTAATCCTGATATTGGCACTCTGCATTTTTCTGTTTTCCTAATCAGTTGTGTAGGTATTACATCACGTCTAATGAAGCAAAACTGTATTTCCCAGTTTTCTTGGATGCTTCGTTCTGGGTTAGCGTTGGCCCCAAGGATGGTTTTCATGAACTACTGAAGGCAGAAGGAAGCAGCCGACAGGCTAGGGGAAGGTGCTGGCAGGCTGCACACATTGCTGCTGGCTCGTCTTTGAGGTGGGGGCAGCCACCAGGCTGTAGCCTCCCTGGTGTTGGCTGTTCCTCCCTCCTCTGCTGCTTCCAATCTTGGTCCAGCTGAAGGTGCGACTTCAGGGCCAGGGCACCAGCAAGTGTCCCCATCCTTGGGATGGAATGCTTGGAGGTGGGAAAAGGCAGTTCAGGTTTGTGCCCTGTGTTCCTGCTGTTTCCAGGATGTCCTTGGCTTCTCTTATTTCATGGGCAGCTTTTGTCACTGGGTGATGACCCCATGGCCTCAGACACTATAATAGACCAACTAGTTTCCCAAATCCTGTGTTCTGGGTTGCCTATATGGGATCAGGGCTTCTAGTCCATTCCCCTCTGAGACAATCAGGCTTGCTGAAGGATTATTCGTGTTACTCTTTCACTCAAAGAACTAACAGCTGTCCTCATACTGACATACTTTGTTTTTATTTTCATTTCTGCTTCTATCTTTCATTTTTCCTTTCTAGGTATATTGGGTTTAGTTCATGCATATTTTTCCTATCATTACATGGAAACAGATTGGTGTTATGGTCCATCAGGTTAAGCAAAAACCTATGTTGCTGGCTTCCTATTTTAGGCTGCTGTTTACAGTCCTGAGTGCTCTGCTTCCAACCCAGTCCCCTACTAATGCACCTGGACAAGCAGCAGAAGACGGCTCCGAGTTTTAGGCCCTTAACACCTACATGGGAGCTCCAGATGGAGGTCTTGGTTCCTACTTGGGCCTTGCCCAGCCCAGCAGTTGCAACCATTTGTGGAGTGAACAAGCAGAGAGATGATTTCATTCTGCCTGAATTTTTTAAAAAACTAGGTAAACATACTGAACATGAAAAAAGATTTTGGACCAATGATCTAAGATATATTCATTCAAAAGGCAGAGGGACAGAAAGGGGAAGAGGGAGAGAAGGAAGAGGACGGGAGGCACACGCAGGGGAGAGGAAGGAGAGAGGTAGGGGAGAGAAAAGAGAGAGGTAGGGGAGAGAAAAGAGAGAGGTAGGGGAGAGGAAGGAGAGAGGTAGGGGAGAGGAAGTGGGAGAGGTAGGGGAGAGGAAGGAGAGAGGTAGGGGAGAGGAAGGAGAGAGGAAGTGGGAGAGGTAGGGGAGAGGAAGGAGAGAGGTAGGGGAGAGAAAAGAGAGAGGTAGGGGAGAGGTAGGGGAGAGGAAGTGGGAGAGGTAGGGGAGAGGAAGGAGAGAGGTAGGGGAGAGGAAGTGGGAGAGGTAGGGGAGAGGAAGTGGGAGAGGTAGGGGAGAGGAAGTGGGAGAGGTAGGGGAGAGGAAGTGGGAGAGATAGGGGAGAGGAAGTGGGAGAGGTAGGGAAGAGGAAGTGGGAGAGGAAGTGGGAGAGGTAGGGGAGAGGAAGTGGGAGAGGTAGGGGAGAGGAAGTGGGAGAGATAGGGGAGAGGAAGTGGGAGAGATAGGGAAGAGGAAGTGGGAGAGGTAGGGAGAGGAAGTGGGAGAGGTAGGGAGAGGAAGTGGGAGAGGTAGGGAGAGGAAGTGGGAGAGGTAGGGGAGAGGAAGGAGAGAGGTAGGGGAGAGGAAGTGGGAGAGGTAGGGGAGAGGAAGTGGGAGAGGTAGGGGAGAGGTAGGGGACAGGAAAGGCAGAAGAAGAGAGCTTCCATCTGCTGGTTCACTCTCCAAATGCCCGCAGCAGCCAGTGCTGGGCAAGGTCAAAGCCAGAAGCTTAGAATGCCATCCAGGTCTTCCAGGTCGGTGTTTGGATTTTAAACACATAAGCACCATGATCTGTTTCCTTTCATGGGCATCAGCAAGAAGCTGGATTGGAAGTTGAGAAACAAGGACTTTGTCCTAGCTCTTCCAATACAGGATCTCAACCAGCATCTTAACCAGCTGTGCCACAATGCCCACCCAGAACTCTGAGGTTTTTTTTTTTAATCACTTTTCATTATGGAATATTTTCATACTGCTTGTATGAAACTTACTCATTGCTGTGCATTATTTAGAAGTGTGTTACTTAATTTCCAGGCACTTGGAGGCTTTATGGCTGTCTTCTGGTTATAGATATCTAATTTAGTTTTGTTGTAATTCTAAAGCATGCTTTTAAAGATTGGGATGTGATGAAATGTATCAAGACATCTTAGCTGAGCACCTGGCCCTGGCGAATGGTCCATGTGCTTTTCAAAAGTGAATGCGCATTCTGCTGCTGTTGAAGAAATGCCAATTAGGTCAAGTTGGTTGAGAGTAAGATCTGTATCCTTTCTGATCTTTTTGGCTTACTTCTCCTGTCAGTTATTGAGCAAGGAGTATGTAAATCTCCCACTATCTGTACTGACTTTTCTTTTTAATGCAGTCATTTTTTTCCTTCCTGGATTTTGGATTTCTATTGGTTTTGAAGGTCATCTAGTTTCCATTTTTATGGCTGTTGCTGAATTGATCTTGTATCACTATCGAGAATGTCACATTCTTACAATCCTTGCCTTATTTTGACTCGTGTTCCCATAGGCACACGACACCATCTTTCTGATGCTCACAGAATGCCCAGAAGCTTTTTCTGCATGCTTTTTCTTCCAGTCTATCTGGGTCTTCATGTAAAAGCATCTATTTTCAGACATTCTTTTCCTTTTCTCTTTCCTATTTTTTGCCACAAGGATTATTTGGTACCTTGTGATGAAAGCAGGTGACATCTAAGTGGATAACAATAGGCCAAATATTAGCTTTCACAACTTGAGGCAAGTGATGGATTAAAAATGTAATTTCCCCACAATTGTCAGCTGCTCCCCTCCTATGGAGCCTCTGGAAACCTGTGCCTTAAATGGGAGAAAGATGAAACTGTCGGAGGCAGTTTGGACTTTGCCATAATAACAGCATGTGAATGAAGCGAGGCTATGAGTCTGGGGTAACTGAGCGAGCAGCAGGCAGAGGCTCTGCCAAGGGCAGCTTGATGGTGCTGATGGGAGCCTTTATGTGAACTGAGGTGAAGAGAAAGAAGAATGAAGTAATTATTCCACACTGAACAAAAAACGTCTCAAAGTTAAACAAGCGTTAGCAGTTAAATGACCTTACATGCTGGTCTATTTTTCTATTTGTCACCAATGTGTATATTCCAATCTTTCAAATTGCTAGGCTGAATTAAGGATTCTACAGAGTCAAAAAATGAAAATAAAATAGCAGTCATTATTATGATGATAATCTGTATTTATTATTCTTACCTAGGGCATGTATTTGCTTCTCCGATCTTGTCTAGAAATGCTGCTAGAGGCATTCTTGCTGACTTTCCTAGACTGTTGATCATTTCCTTCCCCTGGAGTCCTAGAAACAGTATTTCAAAGCAGAAAGCAAGGAAGAAGGGGGTGAGGCAGAGGGCTCTCCTCATTGTACTCATGCTGAAAATGCAAAACCTGGGTCTGATCATGAAGGAATCCCAGACAAACCCGAACCGAGCCCCTCAACGGGACCTTGGACGCAAGTGCTGGATCCCATCAGGTCCTGGTCTCCCAGCTCCCTCTGAAAATTTCCTTGCTCTGTGTGAACAATCACAAACTAACTTCTTGCCAAAATTAAATTACCAAATTCAGGGAGTGGTGCAACCAGTCTACACAGTGATAAGATGATAGGAGCATGTGTTTCCCTAGAGGCAACACACTGATGTCCAGCTTTGTCTTGGGGATTTTTCTAGGAATACCAGGTCCTGAGCAAGCAATCACTATGGCCTGATGGGCAGGGGCACTCTGCCATCATTGAAATTCCCAGATGCAGATAAGCTTGCTGGTCATCCAAAAAGAGCTGTAAGTTCCATGGACCAACCAGGAACTTGAACACACACTGAACACACACTGAACACACACCTTTCCACCCTACCTTCAATCAGTAAGGACCTTTGCCTCAACCCCTTGGGGAACCTGTGAATTAGGCAATGGCTGCCCAGTTCCTTGCTCTGTACTTTACAGAAAATGCTTTCTTACTTCCACCATCTTGACATCAGTGATTGGCTTGCTACCTATTGGGCAAATCATAATTTCAGAGGTTCTACAACACCTTGTACTGAGGAATAGCTTACATAATTATTGGGCTGTATTCTCCAACATGTCAAAGTAAAAAAAAAAAAAAAAAAAAAACCACTGCAGTGCATAAAATGGAGGAACAGTTCTTGTCAAAGCAGAGTCAGGGGATGACACATAGAATGTGTGATCCTGGACTGAGGTTTGTGTCCAGGCAAAAAGTGGCTACCAAGGGACACTGTTGGGACAACTGACAAAGTCCAAATATGAGCTGCTTACTGTCAGATGGGGATATTACATCCTTGTTAAGATTCCTGAGTTTACAAAGACATATAGGGGGAATCAGGAGCAATCCTGACAACCTCTTAACAGAAGGTCCCACGCACAGAGCGAGAGGGGACCCCAGAGTGGAGCAGGGGGACAGGAAGAGGCTTGTACCCCAACTCTGGAGACTCCCAGATCCTCACCAAGGACTATCAGTATGAGCACCAAGGACTACATCCCAACTGCCAAGGAGACCACGGGGAAATGCAGTGCCTTCGGAGGCCGAGAACTCTGAGGTCATCCACTCCCGCTTAGATCTACCACATGGGATGGAAGAAGTCCAAATCCTTCCTCACAGGATCCAAGGGCATCAGAACAACAGCCAGGAACCCTGAGCAGTCCACAGAAACAAAAGAACAGCAAACTTCCTTCGGGACTAGGGAGGGGAGCTCTCTCTGGTCCTCGCTTGGTTCCAACTTGGGGTCCCCACCCTCTCTTGCAATGACCATCAGGATTGCTCTGGACACCCCTCAAAACAAATAACCAATCAAACAAACAAAAAATCTAGAATAGATAGACAGAGAACAACAAGGAAAACTTAGAATCAGACAGGAAACGGTCAGCATGGATTCACTTATACCTTACTAGGTGGGACACAAAGATTAGTTACTCCTCGCTAGGGTATTGAGGATTTCTCTGCACACCCCTCCTAAAACTGTTCTGCACCTAAACTGTTGACATATGTCTTGTTATAAGCCAGTCTAGACTACCTGAAAAACAGCAGGTTCAGCAAAATTATGCTTCAACGCTATAAAATGCTAAATATTATAATGAAAATAGACATGAGACAGCTGAACAGTTATCTATAGCCATTTTAAGGTGTATAGAACCCGGTTGTACATAAACTAAAATTGAAATGTCAATGAAGTAGTCACAGGATGTGGTTAAGAAATTGCATTTTTTTTTTTAAAGATTTTATTGTTATTGGAAAGCCGGATATACAGAGAGGAGGAGAGACAGAGAGGAAGATCTTCCATCTGATGTTTCACTCCCCAAGTGAGCCGCAATGGGCCGGTACGCGCCGATCCGATGCCGGGAACCAGGAACCTCTTCCGGGTCTCCCACGCGGGTGCAGGGTCCCAATGCATTGGGCCGTCCTCAACTGCCTTCCCAGGCCACAAGCAGGGAGCTGGATGGGAAGTGGAGCTGCCGGGATTAGAACCGGCGCCCATATGGGATCCCGGGGCTTTCAAGGCGAGGACTTAAGCCGCTAGGCCACGCCGCCGGGCCCAAGAAATTGCATTTTTTTTTAACATATTGGTTACTCAATACTATGTCAATTAATACCATAACGTCATAAATTGTTGCTGATGTTATGTTGGGGCTTTTAATTGATCGGGATGATACTCTGCCAGCTCTACTTTCAGACCAGAGAAGGTCTCCCCAACAAGTCGTTGAACTTATCTGGACAATAAGATGCTGGACTCTATGCTTGGTATATGCTTGCAATGAAAGAATCTCAATTGAACTTGAACTATGGTTATGCAACAAGGTGGAGGAATCCACCATGGGGGGGGGGGAGGGTTTAGGGAGGGTTGGGGGAATCCCAGTGCCTATAAATTGTGTCACATAATGCAATGTAATTAATAATAATAGTATAAAAGGAAATACAATTTCACTTAATGAAAAAAAAAAGATTCCTGAGTTTGGCATGTGGTTAAATAAAAGAATATCTCTGTTCCTTAGAAATACACAGACATAAGTATTTACGCACACTGAAAATTATGTCTCCAGTCTATTTTTAAACACTGTCGGGAAAAAAATCCTTCTCTCTGTAGCCTTAACCCAAAATAGTTGGTGAATCTGGGAGTGCCTTATATCATTCCAAGAATTTTTGTCTAAATTTGGAATTACATAAAGTTGCTAAAGAAAATAAAATCAAAATTAACAAATTAGCTTCCCATTGTCCCATATGTTTATTAGAGATCTGGGAAAGCCTAGACTTTCTTTAGTAGAAATAGACACTTGAGATTTGTTGGAGTTGAAACCTCTTGAGTGATCGTGAATAAGTTACTTAACTTCTCTGACCGATTTGCAACCTAACAGAGTAACTCCTACTCCAGAACTGTCAGAAGAATTAAATGAATTAAATGAAACTGTCAGAAAACTAAATGTATATAAATATTTCATTTTGTATTGGATTCAAAGTAAATCCTTCTGCTGATTAAACTGATTGAAAAGTGTCCAATACTATTGTGCAGATATCTAGGGCTATGCAAGTCACATCCTTTTATATTTTAAATAAAATTTAAAAGGAATTTTAAAATGAGATTTAATGTGTATTTTGAAAAATCTAATCTATCGAAAATATTATACTTTAAGGCATACCTATGCAATTATTAATGAGGCATTTAGAATCTTTTTTCCTTACTAGATATTCAGAACTCGGCATGCATTTCTCTCAGTTTGTTCTAGCTGCACTTTGCATGTTTGATGGCTCCTTGGGCAAGGTGGCTCCCATATTGCATGACATGGGTGTAAACATTAAGGATCAGGCACGTTTTCAAATCAGCTTGGGTTTGTTGCACTGGCTTTGCTGCCTCAGTTGGAGATGAGTGAAATTTTGGAATGGGCTCAGGGCATTGGGCACAGTTCCAGGTGCCTTACTGCTGCTCATGACCCCTTAGAGAGTCCCCAGCTATTTCCTAGAGGTCCTGGATAACTGCTTCCTTGTGCTTCTCCAGGAACCTGGGTTCATCCAGTGTGACCTGGAGCTGACTTACAGTAGCCCCCAGAGCCCACAGTGCATATCTCTCTTCTTGATCATGTTCTATGTCATTTTACAGGTACACATTTCTTCCAGGTCATCTTCAGTGTGATCCTGTGGGTCACTTGCAGCTGGTCTTAAAGATAGTACTGACACCATGGGAACTGGCAAGTGCTCCAAAGTAGGACATGCTCCCCTCTCTCCTCTGCTCTTCTTCCTCCTTCTCTCTCTCCTCTCTCCTTTCCCTTTCCTTCTCTTCCTTCTTCTTTCTCTCTCTGCCTCTCTCCCTTCTCCTTCCTTCCCTCCTTCCCGCCTTCCTTCCTTCCACCTGGCTTATCAGTATACCACTTGCTCCTGATTCAATTTTGTGCGTCCACAAGCACTTTTTTTTGCATCCATCGCCCCTCTGAGGCTCCAGCTTTTCTGTCTCAACTTCCGCCATTGGTGGAGGAGCCAGGATTATTTCTGTGGATTTTGTCATGTTCATTTCACAGACAAGAAAATCAAGACTTAGAACAATGGAGGGACTCAGTAAATGCTAGGAGCTTCTGTTAACTCCTACAAATTCAGGAGGCTCAAAGCCCAATCACCAACTATTCCCTAAGACAACTAGCATCCACCTGCACCTTGCCTCAGCAGGGCCATTTGTCCTTTACCCTCGCAACTAAACACTCACTCTCTTCTCCAGTTTGCAAAGAGTCCTGTGCAAACTTCCAATTATTTTCTCGGTCTCCAGTAGTAACTCTAAATTATATTTTACCGACTTAGCTCACTTTATAATGACTTCTTCAAAGTTGGGAGCATACCCAGAACTAATTCCACTTTGAACATTTTTTTTAAACAGCACTAAATAAAAATGATACTTTGAAGACAGTTTGGACAATATAGGGCAGAAAAGAGATTAAAATGCCCTCCGTGGGAAGCAGCACAGACAAGGGGATATCGATATTAAAAGGACTTGCTGTACACCACCCTTGGGCATAAACCTCAATCATTCCAGCTTTTGACATCTCTGCTGCAGCTGTGTCACAGAATACCCCCCGAGGCAAAGCAGCCTTCTTAACACATCCATGTCCAAATGTCCTGCAGATAGCAGTTCCATCTGAGAGAGGAGAGTGAGACAGGCCAGGGTGTTGAATCTGGATTAGGTGGTCCAATGAGCACAGGAGGCATGCTGTGATTCATCTACCCTATCCGCCTGGACTCTGGCTGGGCACTTGGTTAGTGAACAGACCACATAGCTTTTGCCATGTGCCCTTCATTGTGTTGAATGTGCGATGAGGCACATAGCAGGGAAGGGATGCTCAGCATTCCATTGAGTTTGAAGCTCAGTCTAGTGCTTGTTTGCATTGCCAATAGCAACTCTTCTTCCTCCCCTTCCTCAGGGTACAAGCCAAGTTCAATAAGGGCATGAAGAGCCAGCAATGAACACGATGAGAAAACAAACACGCACACGATGAGTTGGGGATTTGCCGGATTTCCTTCTCTTTCTCTAACTGTACTTGATTATGAAATGCATAATTCATTTCTACAGAGAGAGAATTCAGTTCATACATAGTGGGAGAGAGGGAAGGGAGGGGAAAGACAATGTGAAGTTCAGGCCTATTCTGCAAGTTCTCAGAACAAAAGGAGTAGCAAGCAAGGGCTGGGAGCAGCAGGGTGATGGCCTCATTCTGCTCTCAGGAAAATCTCAAACTATCTCACCAGCTCTGAGGCTACTTAATAGAGTGTATGGAGAGGCAGGCATGTGGCACTGTGCGTGAGCTGCCACTGAAACAGCCGCCTTTCACGCAGAGTGCGGTTGGAGCCCTGGCTCCTCTGCCTTTGATCTGGCCTGCTTCTGGTGCACCCGGGGGCAGTAGCTGATGCTCCAGTACTTGGAGCACTCCCGCCATGTGAGAGGCCACACACAGCTCTACGTTCTCAGCTGTAGCCTGGTCCAGCCTCGGTCGCTAGGGAGTGAATTAGTAGATGGAAGATTTCTCTCTCTCTCTCCTCTCCCCTCTCTCTGTTTCTCTGTCTTCCTGCCTTTCAAATAAGCTAAAAAAAAAAAAAAAACTTTACAAATACTTGTGGAAATTGGAATCAAAAAGATAATTTCTCTTATGAAAAAACCTGGAAATTTGTGCAGTTTTTCCACCATATGAATTTCCCAGGGACATTTTGAAGACCCCTCATATGCAAGGATTTCAAAAGTTTTGTAACTGAGTAAGTTATTTAATTCTGTTTTCCACAAATTTTTATTTATTTTTTTTTAAAGATTTTATTTATTTCTGTTGGAAAGTCAGACATACAGAGAGGAGGAGAGACAGAGAGGAAGATCTTCCATCTGCTACTTCACTCTCCAAGTGGTTACAGTGGCCGGAGCTGAGCTGAGTCAAAGCCAGGAACCTCTTACAGGTCTTCCATGTGGGTGCAGGGTCCCAAGGCTTTGGGCCATCCTCAACTGCTTTTCCAAGCCACAGGCAGTGAGCTGATTGAGAAGCAGAGCCATCGGGATACCAATCAGTGCCCCTATGGGATCCTGACGTGTGCAAAGCGAGAACTTTAGCCACTAGGCTACTGCACTGGGCCCTCTTTATTTATTTTTAAGTGCTCTAATACAGTTGTTAACTTGAAGGGTGGGATCAAGCTAGCTCCCAAGTCTATCTACCTAGGCTGGATACAGGGTCAGGACATGGAGGTGGAGCCCAAGGTCAAACTCCATCATTGACCAATGCCATTGCTCGCCTGAGTGGGAGTCCTACACGCTGGAATGGCTCATCCATCCTTATACCTCGCACAGTTTCTGGCACCAGAAGCCCAGGAACAATTTGTTGAGTGAATAGATGAGGGGCTGAATAAATAAAAAAGAATGTGTTTGTTTTTTTCAGTTTCTGACCAGGGTTATAAGAATTTCCTCTTTCTACTTTAGGAATCATCTTGTTGCTTTCTGAAGAATGTCCTTTGTGTGTTGTGACAGTGCAGAACACACCCCCTGCACTCCTCCCTCCCCACACTGCCTCAACTCCCTGCTCTATGCGCCAGCACACCAAGACATCATGGCACAGGCAGAACACTCACTGAGGAGGGCAGATGTTTATGTGTCTACAAACCAATCAGGCAAAACTTTTCAGTCCTCAGCTATTTCTGCCAGTTTAATCTTCTATGATATTCTCAATGCCAGCAGTTCCTTCTTTTTTTTTTTTTTTCAGAAGTTCCTTCTTTACACGGGACAAGTCTTGTTCTCTGTATCAAACATCACTAGCCTCAAGCAAATTTTTATCTTATTTTTTAAAAATTGCTTTTTTTCTCCCTCAGCAAGAAAGAGGGAAGGAGAGAGGGAGGGAAGGAAACAGAGAGGAAGGAGGGAGGGAGGAAAGGAGAGAGGATGAATCTTTTATCTATTTATTCCGCTACAGGCCACAATAACCAGCACTAAGCCAGGTTAGAACCAGGAGTCTGAAATTCCGCCCTTGTGGGTGTCAGGAATCCAAGTATACGGCTCCTCAGCCGCAGCATCACAGCATGTGCCTGAGCACGGAGCTGGGTCTGAAGCAGAGGTAGAACTTGACCCCAGACCCTCCAACACAGGATTTGAGCCTCTTAGGCAGTGCTTTAACCACTGTGTCACAACACCCACCCCTCAGGCAAAGGTTTGGCAAGGTCTCCTGTCTTGACAAGCTCACGGTCAGTGCAGGGACAGCATTGCAAAGGTACAAGTGGAAAGGCACAGCAGGTCCTGCTCACAGTACTGAGACCTGGACGGTGGCCGGGCGCTGCACGATGGCCTCGAGGCCAGGAAGCCCCGGGACAGACCAGCCTCAGCCCCACTGGGCAGTCACAAGAGCAGGGAGCACCTGGAATCCTTCCCACCTTCTCTTGCTAGTGACACTGGAGAGCGATGATGTGTCACCAGCTTGGCCTAGTCACTGGTAAGGCCAGGGTTTGATTGTTAAATAAGTTGAATCCATATCGCATCACCTTGACTGAGACCCCAGAGGCTGCTGTAAATGCTGTGCATGAAGTAGTACACCAGACCACGCTGACTTGAACCCACCTGTCCCACTGTGATTCTCATGTGACTGAGGGAGACACCGAGACCTGGAGTGCTGCGGCTCACAGGTGACAGGGCCCGGATGGGAACCCAGCTCGAGCCATGCGAGGTCACAGTGCCCGTGGTCATTTTCCTGACTCCATCACTTGCCAACTAGGGCTTTGGGGCATGAGACTGCACCTGCCTGGCACTCATCACTTGTGGTAAATGGGGCGTAATTGGGTAATAACATCGTCTTCATTAGGCAGTACTGAAGATGAAAACTAATGGCACGTAGTGATGCTTGTCCTATAGTATCTATTTGATAAATGGAGTAATTATTAAACTACGATTGGAAATGGGGGAAGCATGAATCCAACTTCTATTAAGCTTAATTTCTTTGATACAACTATAGGTTGCGCTAATTAAAAGTAAAGATCTGCTTATCTTGATGCCCCTTTTAAAATATTTATTTACAACACAAGTATCACAGGGCTACTTCATAGGGTACAAATTCTCGGGAAGCATTGGGTTCCAGTAATAATGCATTCCATCCATCAATACATCTGTCCATGACATTGAAAGGTTAGTAGGGGACTTGGTAGTCAGGTCCCTGTTAGGGGCTGCCTCTTTATTTTGTGCTGGAAAAGCCCAAGGAACTTTCTTCTCCAGAACACCATATTCCACTGGTTCATTAGCTCGAGTATTCCAGGCCAGCTCTGTGTGCTGCACGCCCTGAGTTCCCACTCAGCTCTGCGGGGAAAAATTATTCACTCCCACTCTCTGGAGGAGAAGCCCGAGTCTCCATGAGGTTTAGCCTCCTGCTCAAGGTCTTCAGCTGGAAGCAATGGTGCCAGGGTCCCTGTTTCCCTCAGCTTACTCAAGTGTGCTCTGAACAGTAGGCCAGGCCTTAGGAATCTTTGAAGTATTGCAAAATTGTTAACATTTAGACTATTTTGGGGAACCAAGATTTGAAAATTAAAAATCCTACACATTTCTATTCCTTGACGGTAAGTGAGCCAGCACTGCCTGAGGACATCATCAAGAACCTTCATCATTGCACTCCCCAGAGAGAGGTGACGGGACTTTTATACACAGTGTCCTGGCTGCTATGCCTTTGAATATTTTTGCCTTTTTAGTTTCCAACATTTCCTTAATTAGCAAAAAGTAAATTACAGTAATTTAATTATCCATCTATATCCAAATTTCTCCCAATTGTCCCAGAAAGATCCTTTATAGTGGGTCAAATTCTCTTCTGAAATTCTTGCCCCCTATCTGTAAAAAGGCACTTGAAGTCGCAGCCCCACCAGGGTATCACAGCTGACCCCAGTGGAAACTCATTGGCGTGGAGCCAAACCTCAGACTGAGCTGCAACATTCACTGGATGATCATCTCTGTGACTTTAATTCAACATTGAAGATTGGATGGTGAGTGTGCTCTTATGTTTGTTAACAAGCCCAGCTGTGCCCACAGGTGTAACTCTTTTTCTTGCTGGAGGTAAGACTTGCCTTCCCCTTGGGTAGATGCCAGCGTTCAGGAAAGTGTCTTCCAGAAAAGTAGACAGCCCCCTCCCTGCTCCGACTACCCATGGGGAGAAAGTTTGGGACTCCCTATTTCAAATCTCAGTACTCACTCATGATAGAAGGCACGGGTGTTTCAGCATCCTCACCTGCTGCCCAGGGGGTCACCAACCATCCTTAGCTTGCCTGCAACTTCTAATCTGAAAACTGCATGACATTAACTCACCTGACACCACCTATTAGCCAAAGGATGGACTCAAAAACATGAAGGGAGCAGAAAGACAGGCATTTGTTGTTACCTGACCTTGAGAGCAATGAACAGCAGGTGGAAGCAGGTGCCTCCCTGAGAGCTCCCAGACGTTCCTAGATGCGTTGGGAGGTTCAATCTAAACCTGACATGACAGCAAAGGCAGAGTGAGACAATTAAGAGGGATGGAGTGGCTGGGCTGATGTAGGTCCAGTCCACAGGATCATCAAGGTTCCAGGAGCTGAGAAGGGAAAGCATCATGTACTTGGCACCCAATAATTACAGCTTACAGAAGTGCTGAAGTTACAAAGATAACAAGCAGGGCACACGTGGCAAAGCAAGCTCAGCAGCTCGCCTGCTTGGACTTTGCAACCCTCTATCCTACGTGCTACTAACGTCTAGTTCCATGATTGCATTAAGGCTAAACATTTTATAAAAGTATGCTATGGTCATTTCTCATAAAGACCAGGACAGGCTAATTTGTCTGCTGCCCACCCACGTCCAGGTCCTCTTATAGTTCCACCATGGTAATGTCCTTCCCTCTTGCTTGAGCTGCCAGGTTCAATCAGCAGCACCTACTGAGCACAGCGTGAGGAGCCTGAAGGAGAAGAGGGATGGGAACTGACACTGGGGGTCCACCAAGGGGTCAGCCAGGCCTCCCTGTAGGATCTCCACCATGGAATGCTGGTGGTTCTCTGTTCTCCAGCCTGTCTCCTGCCTGTGTGCTAAAATCATACAGGCAGTGTTCCAATCTAACAATGTCAACATCCCAGCCTCTGGGGGCAGAGCTAAGCACTCTTCAGAAAGTGCTGTAGAGTAATTCTTGACATGCCTTTTCTATAGAACCCAGACTGAAAGTTTCTCAGTGTCAGACTCCAGACAGCCAATCCAACTAGTAAGTGAGAGAAAGCAGACTTGACCTTCTGACAAGCAAGGTGTGTACCATCTGTACCAGCTGCCCATCCTAAACCCCTCACTAGAAAACAGGGGAGCTCCTGGTCCAACTGTATCCTTGTCCAAGCAACCCAGACAAATCAGCTTATCACCCCCTGCTGACCTGTATGAGACTTCACTAAAATACATGAGCATCACAGAGGGCATGTCCCCAGAGTATTGGCCACACAATGCCAACACTAAATCAAAATAACATGACAACTGCGCTAAGAACCCAAGGTCCAGCAGGTCATAGCAGCTGCCCAATGAAAAACTTCATTAGCAATCTTTGCAGGAGGGAGGAAGCAGAGGCAAGCCTTTGGGGTGTGCTAGGCCTGGGGTACTTCCTGGAGGAGGAGGATGGGCCCTGGGAGAAGGGCACGATGAAGTGTAGAAAACTTAGGGCTGTTATTTCCCTTCCAGATAAGCATTTTAAGATCACCAACAACACTAGTGAATTCAGCTTAGAGGATACGAGCACAGAGAGAGAGGAGCTACTCTGTCCAAGTCTTACCCTGGCTGTGTGACCACTGGCAAGACAGACTCCTTGTCTGCACCACTGGATTAGTAACTGGCACTGCCTTATGTGATCCTGCAAACTGGGATTCCAGAGTGTGCAGTGCAGGGCTGGCTCACAATATGCCCACAATAAATGCTGCTCCTGCCGTTGCCCTCATTAGCCACAGTCCCGAGGGGCTCCTGGGATTACCTGGGTCATTTAGCACAAGACGCAGGAAAGTTCTTAGTGAGATTATTTCTCAGGAATGGTACAACTCTCAAGGGGTGGGAGCTCAGCTAAAACTAATTTCCAGTGCTCACCGTCAGCTTACCTTTATGGAGACATGGACTGTTGGTCTCTATTTGCTGGAGAGGCCAGCAAGAGCCAAGGACTGGGTGAGAACAAGAGTCAAAATGTATTTTTCTCAGAGTTATAGCAGCTACAAGTCCAAGGTCAACGTGCTCATGGGTTTGTTTTCTTCTGAAGCCTCTCTCCTTGCTTTGTAGCTGGTCCCCTTCTCCCTGGGCAGGGACATCCCTGGCATCTCACTTTATTAATGTCCAAACTCCCTCCTTAGACTGAATCAGCTTCCTGATCGCCTCGGTGTAAATCAATCATCTCCTCAAAAACCTCCTGGGGGACAGTTTAGCATGGACAGCAGGATTAGGAGTTCTGTTTTCTAATCCACTTCTGTTAGAGCTCAGAGAAGTTGTCTGCAGGCACCAGGAGGAAACCCGTGTGTAGCATATGGTTCCCACACTAGCTCTGCTTAGGACCTGTCTAAAGATGTGCACACCCTCTAGAGTGTTCAGCATAAACACGACCATCACTTCCAAAGGGCTTCTGAGAAGTGATAATGAGGTTTGAAGTATGAGCCAGCCGTGGAGCACAACCACTTACAGGTGCCGCCAAGATCTCTAATGGATGGGCAAGAAAACGAATTTACAGCCCATCTCACATAATGAAATCTGTGTTCTCGTTATAATTACTAGTGATTTGAATAGATGACTGTCTCACTCAGTAAATGGAATTTTTGCATCTTTTTTCATCTTAAATAAAATGAAGTCATGTTAGTGGGATTCAACCACAAGGCAAGGCGAAATAAGGTGAATGTGCTTTTTATAAGGCTATTGGGCACACAAATGCTTTCTGTTTTTATTTATTTCAAAGGCAGACAAAGACAGAAACAGAAACCAAGAGGTCTTCCATCTGCTGGTTTAATCCTCAAATCTCTATGAGAGCTGGGCTAAGCACAAGCCAGGAGCTTCAGAATCACTCTGGGTCTCCCAATGGGTGGCAGGGACCCAAAAGCTGGGGTCATCACCTGTTGTCTCTTAGGATGCCTATTACCAAGAAGCCAGAAGCGGAGTGCAGCATGGTCTCAGACCCAGATGCCATGATAAGGGGTATGCATCCCAAGTAGCTTTTGCTGTCACTCCCTCTTTTTCTGTAACTCTGCATTTAAAGTAAATAAAATACATCTGAAAAGCAAAAAACATAGCTGAGGGTATTCAAGGAAGGGAAAAATCAACCCACTTCCTGCTCACTTCACAGATGGAGTAACTGAGCCTTACAGGGGATGTGCACTTGGCATCAGAACCTGTAAGTCGGATGTCTGGCTCCAAACATTTGTTTTTATCATCATGTAAACCATACAAATCCAACATTTCATTCTTCCTTCCTAATGTGTAATGAGTGTTCTATTTGATGTAAATCATACCTTAAATTAAAACTTCGTAACATCCACCACTGGCTTCTGCTTTCTTTGCATATGAGATGCAGTTTGGTATTTGTGGAGGATACAATCATAAAGACAAGAGGGCCATGCTTCAGTCAACTAATGGCTTCCCAGAATGTTCTTTTAGGTGGAAACAACTGCAGACACCTTGGAACAAATGAGTGCTCATGCTGTGTGCCCAGTGAGTGCAGTGAGGCATAAGTACCAGAAAGGGGCACAACACTGGGCACTAACTCAGCTGAAAGCTGCCAGTTTTCACTGCACCAGCCAGGCATGAATGTGCCACATAAACACATAGCTTCATGCAGCCACATGCACCATTTGACAGTTCCTCTATTAGCCAAAAAGTTCTAGGACTCAGAATATCCATCTGTCATTCTCCATTCGTCATCTCTCAGGTGAATCACGTGGTTGTCCAAATGGGCATTTTCCTGTGGAAAGTCATTGGACTGTGAAGATGAATACTGTTTTGAATGACTAACATTGTGTGGTTTGTATGTGAAATGTTTGCTTACTAGAGTAGTAAGGTTGTTCTGAGAACCTGCACCTGATTTTAGCCAAGAGGCTAAGGCATGATTGGGCTGTTCTAAGAAAGACCCTTTAAAAGAACAACTCTGATTTTCCTTGCTTTGATGCAGTAGTGAAAGGGGAAATAATTAACATAAGAGTACACACAAAACTACTCATTAAACTGCCTTTATTGTTTATTATAATACCATAGCAATTGTTGAGGTATTATGGCGTCATGGTAGAAAAATTTGATAAGAAAGAAAAATAAGCTCATTTTTAAGTAGTTATTCGGCCCTGTTTTTTTATAGAATATGTTTAGTTCCTGTGTTTATTGTCAGACTAAGATTCCTAAACATACTCTTAGATGTCAAACTATTAAATTAGATCTCCCTAAAATAGAATGGTTTTGGATATCCTAGGTTCTACGTGCTTTGTCAACATCAACTAAAGATGTTTGGGGGTCACCAAGTCCTCAGAACTGACTCAGGAACCCAAACTTGATTAGATTACTTATACAGCCTCTTCTGCTCTCCTCTTCTCTGTTCTGCCTGGGTATTTGCCAAGGCCAGGGCACTGAGTCCCAAGGCTGTACCCATTGTACAGTTAGTATTTGCACGATTCTTTCTGGAGCAGAGCTATACACATTGCATTCACCATTGCCCAACAGGCACTCAGAGAGATGCTCTGTCACTGTTGAGTCTCAGTGATAAAGAGATTGACCATCATGGTGCCACCCCTCTGACTCCAAGGCACACGCCTGGCAACAACTACTCTGGCTCTGACCTGGCCCTGAGTCATTGAACCCATTCAGGCAGTGGCCAGGCCAGGCAGCAGGAGGATGTGTCCTACAGGAAGTAGGCTAGACTAGATGATCTCTGAGGGTTCTTCATCCCATGACATCCTAGGTTCTTACCCCTCCCCTTTGGCCCTGGTGCTGGGCACATAGCGGCCATAAAACAAGATATTCTGTTCCTACATTCAGCACTCACGTCAGAGGAGCGCACAATGGAATTATTGCAACCAAGCATGAGATTAAATTTGATTCCAATCTCTCTCAACCATACGTTGGCCTTCAAGGGTAAAGTCCTTGGACATAAGGTCTTTGTGGATGAAATTGAGGTAGAATGAAATTGAAGCCATATGGCTGGTATTGTTTTAAGGAAAGAAAAGAGATCTGGAGACAGAGAGATCCATGGAGAAGTCCTATGATGATGGAAGCATATTGGAAGGAAGCCAGCCAGGGATTGCCAGTGACTGCCAGTGACTGCCAGGAGATAGAAGAGGCAAGAGAGGACCCCTGCTTTGAGTCCTCGGAGGGGTGCGGCCTCGCTGATACCTGCACTTCAGACTCCCCAGTCCCGGACTGTGAGAGAACAACTCTCTGTGCCTGAAGCCACCCAGGTCATGGTCACTGACTACAGCAACCATGGGAAACCAATGCATGTCCCTACGCCTCATCCTCTCCCTCTCTGGATGTTACCCCCCAAGCCACTCTTGGGAGTAGCTCCCTGCAGGATCTGAAGCTACACCTGACTGCCTTTCTGTTCTCAAATGGCTGCTTTGTTGTTCCAGAATCCACCACCAGCTCTGTGAGAGCAGGACTAATGTTTTGATCTTGTTACTCCTCCATCCTGATGGCTCTTCTAGTGCTGTGCACAGGGGAAGTAGCAAGCAAATATTTGGGGGATATATAAATGTTAATTATAACGAATAAGAGCACATTGTAACCGTGATAGCAGAACAGGCCTGGCCAGGAAGTGTTTTACATAGAAGCTTAACCTAGGGTAGGAGGCTGTCACTTAACTGATTAGGGTGCAGGAGAGCAGGAGGGATGAAGCAAACAAACAAACAAACCAAAAAACCAAAAAGACAGGAAGGAAAGTAGCGAGTGTCATGTGATAGGGTATGCTTAGAAGCATGAGGGGTCAGGCTGAAGACGCTAGAGATTGGTGCTGGGACTGTTAGGGAGAGGTGCAGCTTGGGCCAGCTGGACCAGTGTCACCTCCACAAACCCACAGCCTACTTGTTAGTTATCTCTATAACCAACAACTAATCCTCTACCTGTCTTAAACTGTAGTTGGACACTCAATTCCTCTAAAAGCAAAGGCCAGAGTGGGCTTGACTGGGGATGCAGCCATGAAGAGGGGGCGACTGGGGCAGCTCTCAGGGAGCCAGGTGGGTGTGACACCTGTGCGTGAGCCAGGAGGAGAAGGACTTGGTGACAGAGGATCAGGCTGTACCACAGGAGTGAGCAAGTTTCCGCAAGGCCAAGGGGTACCCTCCAAAGTTATGAGTAGTAGGGATCCTATGTGTTGGAGCAAAGGTTGCCACCAGAAAGTGCAATCATAACGGGGGCTTTACAACCTCTCTTTGGGCCCCACTACATGTAAAGAACGTCACACCGGAAGCTGAATGTCTCATTTCTACCCCACCCACAGAGACTCAGGCAGAGCGAATTTTTGTGACTGAAGTCTACATGGCTGAAGTTAGAATACGCTCAACATTTGGGCTGAGTTCCTCTCCTGATGCATGTCTGAAGAGGGATGGGTGTTGAGTGGACTGGTTAAGATGGTTGCGTTGCATGTCAGAGTTCCTGGGCTTGAATCTCACCTGTGGTTCCTGGCTCCAGCTTCAGGCGAATGCAACAAAGATGGTTCAGATGCCTGGGTTCCAGACCTTTCGGCCTCTGCTGGGGACTGTTGTAAACATTTGGGTAGTGAGCCAGCAGATGGCAGTTCTGTATTTTCCTGCCCCATCTCCAAAAATAACTAAGCAGTGGCTTGCTTTTGTCTGCTAACAGTCCTCGATTGAGGGAGGGAGGAGCTGCAGCCATCAGAGTGTGGGACTGATGAAAGCATCTGCCACCAGAACCGATGCGTGTGACAGGATGGAATGGGAATCTTTAATGTCTCTGGAGTTTGGCCAAACTTCGGCAAACAGGAACTGACACCTGCAGTCTCTGCTGAGTGCCACCTGCCCACGTCCAGCCCCCACCCCCCACCCCGTGCTGACGTTGGCTCCTCCCCAACATTATTCTCTGGGGAGCTGCTGGTGTGTTCTGCCTACACTTCAAATACCACTGGCTCCCCTGGACCACTCCACATCTCCAGCATCCCTTTACCCCTCACTCCATGCAGATCACACTGCCCCACCTCCTCCCACTGGTGTCAGTCCCCACATGCTTTGCTCTTCACTTTCTACTTCCTGATAACTCCGATCTTCCTCTTTCTCTCCCTGCACCAAATACAAAGGCTCCCAAGGCTCTCTCTCAGCCGTGATGTCTTAACACAAGCCAGTGCAAGTAAGAACTTTGAAAAGTAAGTGCTAGCATAGGGGATAAGGACCCTAACCGGCCACATTTGTTGGGGCAGGGCACCTCTGCTGGCCCCACCAGCTTCTTTACTTGCTTGTGTGGCTGCCTGAGCTTCTCCCCGCAGACCTCGTCCTGTCTTGGAAACTCAGAATGTCTCCACTCTGATCACACACTTCCTTCTTGCAGCCACTTCCTCTTTGATGGTGGCAATCTTTCCTTCTCCGTTGAAGATTTACAAGTTCAAGTAATTCCCCAAGTAGCACAAAACAGTCAGGGCTGGTCGAGGTCAAAGTCAAGTGCCTGGAATTGCATCTAGATCTGCCATATGAGTGACAGGGGTGCAAACACTTGAGATGTCTTCAATGCTTTCCCAGCTCAGTTAGCAGGGAGCTAGATTTGAAACACAGCAGCCAGGACTCAAGCCAGCACTCCAATATGGGATGCAGGCATCTCCTCACCTGCTGCACACACAGCTGGAAATACCACAGTGACCCCGTCACTCTTACCACCAGACGGGAAGAGTTATCCTCCCCAAGAGCTGACCAAATGCAGAGTGAGGCTTGGTGTAAGGTCTGAAGATAAGGCCAGACTCCGTGTCTGAGATGCTTTGAGGGCAGCAATAAGCTGTTAGATGCAAACGCTCTTTTCTTTGAATCAGGGATAAAGACAATGGGGCTGCTGGGGGCACAGAACTGTGCTCTGGGGAGTCAACCAATGAATAGAAGATTTCTTTTTTTCTCTGTTTCTCCCTATGTCTGTCCATCCCTCTACCTTCCAAATCAATCAATGAATGTTTGGAAATATTTCAGCCCAGGACAGCCTGAAGGATCCAGCCCTATGCTAACTTCCCATACGTCTTTGTGAGCCCAGCCCAATACGCCAGGCTCACACTTCCTCCCAGAGCTCTCTTGATTGCAGGAATTGCTTGGGGTCATGACCTTTTTTTTGGACCTCAGTGGAATGAACTCGAAAAGTTAAGCCAAAGAGGTCCTCTCAAGTTCTTGGGAGACACCTATGAAAAAAAGCTTTTGGTTTCAAAATCTTTTGTACCAACATAAACTTATCTTCCAATTCCATTTCCCATGCACCTTTTGAAGTACTTTTGCATGTTCTAGAACACTTCTGAAAGACAGAGACACATGTGGGAGAGTTCTCCTTAGACCTGCCTTGGAGGCACACAGATACAGCCACTGTGTGAAGGTTTGCATGCTCTTTAATGATGAGGAGGCTGTTCACAAGCTGTTGCTATCTGCCTCTGTCTCAACTGCCAAGTACCCACAAGACCCAAACTTCTCACCATCCATATCACACCACTGATTCCCACAAGCACTCAGCTTTACCTAACAGCTTTAAAGTGGCCTAAGTACATACTCAAGTAGAAAGACCGTATTCACACCCAACAAGCCGTTGGGGGGGTAGCGTCACTGTGCAATTTCCCAAATGGTTTCCTTGCCAGCAGAGAGTCAAGAGTCCCATTTGTGGCTTGAAAGTCAAAAGGGTCAGGGTCAAAAGGAGGATCCCACATCTGTTGCTGTGTTACACACTGCACAGAGGAGGGAAGCCACATGTGAGTAAAGCTACACCTTTTCATTGTCAGACCCTGTGTTCTGTTCCAACCGTTTCACTTTGCTCACTTAAACCTTCCCCCAAGATGTTCCAGACAAGCAGGAACAGCCAGGATCAAGGGGAGAAGAACTGGTTCTTCCTATCACCAGAAGTCTGCCTATGTGGTCACTGTCCCCCTCTCTTAGTCGGATGTGGGGAAGGACACTGTTGATGTACAGCCTGCTGTCTGCATTTTTTCTTGCTTTGCCTCTTCCTGGGTTCAGCCTCCATTTGTTCCCTTAAGAAGGAAGCACAGGTGGATCCCACATCCTGCAGCATGCACTCTGTGATACTGCGTAGGCTTTCTGGATTGCAATAGGAAGAAACAAGAGTGGAAATCCTCACTCTCATGCTATGCAGAATTCTGGAAAGGCAGGACATTTTAGGTAAATAAGCTGCAAGTACCTCGGGAAGAAGTCTAGCATCCTCCCATGAAATGCTCACCCTTGAAAAGTTTCAAGGATGCAGATGGCAGAGCGACTGGGTTATTTACAGATAAGAATGAGGCTCATCATGCAGGGCATCTTCAGGATGACGAGGTGAGGGTCCCCAGGACCTCATCCAGCTGAGGCATGCTGAGAACAGGGAGTCTGAACCGCAGGGGCCAAGGCGGCAAACTCTGTGCCCTGTGGATAGCCCCAGGGATGTGGCACTCTCCAAACCCTAGCAGTGAACATGGGATCCAAAATGACTTTCCTTAGTTTCTTTAGACCACTGATTTATGACCCACCTGCATGAGGAGGCATCCTACAGTCACTAACAGTGATGGAAAGATGTGCTTCCCAGGACAAAGGTACGCCTCCTGCCGTGTGCTATCACACAATGTCTGCAAGACAGGACATAAAGTAAAAATCATAGCAGTCCATAGAAGACAAATAAAAGAGATAATACTTATTGATGACAGCGAGTTCCAGGCACTGATGTGATATACAAATTACACCATCTGACTACCCTGAGGAAGGTGCCACTTAAAGGCCCAATCAGACAGATGAGAAAATTGAACCAAAAGTCAAATGCATGCCCCAGAACCTCAAACATATTCCTGATGAAGCGAGTTCTGAAGCCAGTGGCTCTGTTCATGGGCCCGGACTCTGGTACCAGGCTGAATAAACCCCTGCAAAGCATAATGCAATCTGTCGACTGTGGTTATTTCTTGAAATGGGCCATTATCTTCCATCAGCTTCTCTCTAACATAAATATGATACACATAGCACGCACCTATGATGTGTTTGTACAATGAATGCCTTCCCTCATCTAACAACTCGTTCACGATAATTAGAGAACACGCTCTGAATAGACTGGCGAGTCCACCAGGCTTTCAGGCGCTTTTCACAGCCATTTGGCAGTACTGTTCATCTGCCTGCAATCTTTCTAAATACTCTGAGGTCTAATTATTTAGTTGCTTAATGAAAGCAATTTCTAGTGAGATTCTCTAACAAGCCTAATAATGCCTTTCAGAAAGAGCAGGGTAACCAGTGAAATGGCACTGTGCTGGCACGATGATTGTCGGGTCTAAGTCTACTGTGCTTGTCCCAGACTCTGTAACCTGTTGTGCTGTTTCTGACCCTGCGACTGGTCCACAAACATCTCACACTCCTCCGCTTGTCAGCCTCAAAGAACTTCTTATAAGGCCCTGCTTTCCCACAGGTGAGGCTTTGGGAAACGTTGGAAGACAGACTTTGCAACGTCCGTCCAATACTGTTACAAAAGGCCCCACCTGGGGTGCTCCAAAGAAAAGGAGCAGAGAGGCTGGAGACCCTACAGGCAGAGCCCCCAAACCTGCACTTCCTCGGTGTCCACACACTCCATGATCACCAGGAGCTTGACGCTGAAACAGCCATTGTCCAGCACTGTCCAGCACTGAACCCTGCCATAGAAAACCCAAACTGTCCCAAGTCCAGAATACTGTGGAGTCATCTCTGATGCTGACTGTGCCCCCCTCCCTCCTGGGCTGTGAGCCAAACACACGTCTATGCTTTATTAATGACCAGGCCTATGGTATTTTGTTACAGAAAGTGAGCCAGGGCATGCACCCTACTGGGCTCCCAGGCTGTTGTGATCATTATGTACATGGAGACATCAAGCTTTGATTGACAGGTATGTGGGACTTGCCCACAGTGCGTGATGGAGAATGGTGCTAGGTAAACGTTTGCCTTTGACCAACACATAGCTGCCTACGTCAGGAGACGTCAACAGCAGGTGCAAGGGTGTGGGCAAAGGTTATAGGAGATAACGAGGGGACCTAAAGGTAAGTGTAGGGGACAGCTCCACCATGGTGCCCTGGTGACCTTGCCCTGCCTCATACAGGCAGCCAGCTGCTGCGACTGGGGCCTCACCGACATGGCAGTTGCTAGGAGTTGCTAGGAGGCCCTGTCCTGCTTGCCTCCCACTCTCGTTCAGGAGGCTGTCGTGAGCGGATTTCCTAAGCCTCCAAGCTGCTCAGCTGAGGATTTTTCTGAATGTTCTCGCTGTGCCACATCAGCTCAGCAGAACACAGAAGCCCTGAGCTGCAATGTTCATCCAGACCTTCTTGCTTTGTCTTTCAAAGCCAACACCGGAGTGCTGGCTTCTCTTTGTGTTGTCTGTAGAAATGACAAAGACTCTAAATCTTGTAGTGGCTCCTTTTATATTCCTTTTACACTGAGAAGCAGCCAGACCTTGGCCTTGGCATGGCTTCAATGGTGGGCATGACTGAACGAATGCAGAGGTGGGAGTTGAGGGTGGAAATTTGCTTTTGAGGTTTTTGACCCACATCCTCTTTCTGGGTCTCAGACCCTTTGCTCCTTAGTTTCACACAAAGCTCCAGGATCACTGGGATCCTGACGCATGGGTCCTTTCCATCATCTGCTATCGATTGCCTCCAGGATGGGTGAGGGACAAGCAACTGGTTAAGGTTAATATCCAGGAGATGTCAAGTGTGATTGGGTCTGTGTCTGGCCAAAAAGTGAAGGTTCACAGAATTTCTCCCCAAAAGAGATATTTATAGATGATAAATGTATACATATGCTATAAACCAACATTATGTTTAAGAACAAGATGGTAGAATAAGTTTAAGAATGCAAGGATGGGGACAAAGTCATCAAGGCGTATCTGCTAAAATACAGATCCCAAAAATGATGACACTGAGTGACAACTGGGTGACATGATCGTTAAGAGCCATGTTATACATCTGGGGTTTTACTCTACTTGCAAGCTAGCAAGTCAGCCACAGTTTGCTGGATGCTGCCAGAGGACACAGCACTCCTGAGCCAGAGGGCATGGCATTCCTGAGCCAGAGGGCACAGCACTCCTGAGCCAGAGGGCACGGCACTCCTGAGCCAGAGGGCACGGCATTCCTGAGCCAGAGGGCACGGCACTCCTGAGCCAGAGGGCACGGCACTCCTGAGCCAGAGGGCACAGCACTCCTGAGCCAGAGGGCAGGACTCTCTCACAGCAAGAGCAGCAGCTGAAGGATGAGGACTCTCCCTGCCTTTTCCCAAGCTCCAGTTCCCACAGGTGACAGAAAGGCAGCCAAGGGACACCTGCCTTGGGATCAGAGATGAGGACTGTTACCATAGGGCAGCTCAACAATAAGCACAAAGCACTGCACCTGACCCTCAAAGCTGTAAACACTTGAACGAGATATTACCTCCATCTTCATGTTTATAAGATCTATGTATGCATAATACCTATATATCAAGCCCAGCACCATGATTCAATGGCTAAATCCTCACCCTACAAGCACCAGGATTCCATATGGGCATCAGTTTGGGTTCTGGCTGCTCTACTTCCCGTCCAGCTGCCTGCTTATGGTCTGGGAAAGCAACATAGAATGGCCTAAAGCCTTGGGACCTTGCATCCATGTGGGAGACCCAGAAGAAGCTCCTGGTTCCTGGTTTCGGATTGGCTCTTTATGTAAATCTGATCTGCCTTTCCAATAAAAATTTTTAAAAATATGTAATATCCATATATGCCTGTTTATAGTACCCATGGAAAGGCAGACTGAGGCAAAGGTTTGGAATGCCTCTGCTGGTGCCAAGAAAGAGGGCAGACTCATTCCAAAGTTTGAACGCATCCCTCGAAAAGCCTGTGCTGAACACTTCATCCCTAGTGGGACCTAGTGAGGCCTTGGTGACTTCACTGTGGCCCCTGAGTGAATGCTGATTATCAAAGGGCTACAGAGTGCTTACCTGCTCACCCTTGCCCTCTGTTTTGCTGCTGTCAGCGGGATGAGCCGCACACAGCCCCTCGCTGGATGCTGGTGTTACACTGCGGAACTTGCCAGTCTCCAGAACCACACAGTAAATGTATTGCTGCTTGCCACAAACCCTCCCAGTCACAGGCATCTGATGGCAGCAGCAGGAAGCAGAGTAAGACCCTCCAATGGTAAGAGTATGTCCTCCAATAATGGTAAGATGCCGACACTACAGGTGTATAGCTCTCTAAAACAACACAGACAACTTCAGACCAGCATGGCCTCTTTTTGTAAAGTATTTATTTTACTTATTTTTTCAAAAGATTTATTTTTATTGGGCAGTCAGATATACAGAGAGGAGGACAGATAGAGAGGAAGATCTTCTGTCTGCTTATTCATATCCCAAGTGGCCACAATGGCTGGACCTGAGCCAATCCAAAGCTTCCAGGTCTCCCACACGAGTACAGAATCCCAAGGCTTTGGGCCATCCTCGACTGCTTTTGCAGGCCACAGGCAGATAGCTGGATGGGAAGTGGGGCTGCCGGGATTAGAACCGGCACCCA
Source organism: Ochotona princeps (assembly GCF_030435755.1). Lineage (NCBI taxonomy): Eukaryota > Metazoa > Chordata > Mammalia > Lagomorpha > Ochotonidae > Ochotona > Ochotona princeps. Next base: position 61,598,289 of record NC_080844.1, on the reverse strand, counting down.
TACGGGATCCCGGCGTGTGCAAGGTGAGGACTTTAGCCACTAGGCTTTGAGCTGGGCCCTTTGTAAAGTATTTAAAATCCTCTCTGCATTTAGAGAAGTGTGCAAGAGCATTTGTCCACACAACAACCAAGGGGTTCTTTTTATTAATTAACAAGACCAAACTTTTCTGATGTATGTAGATTACTCAGGAAATAAACAATGTTAAATTAAAAATGGCAGAGCTGGTCTTGTGGCACAGTAGGTTAAGCCACTACCTGCATGCAGTACCAGCATCCTGTACAAGTGCCACTTACAGGCTTGGTGGCACCACTTCCTATCCAGATCCCTGCAAATACGTCCGAGAAAGCAGTAAAAGATGGCCCAAATACTCAGGACCCTTGCCCATGTGGGAGAACCGGATGGCGTTCCAAGCTCTAAGCGCCTGGATTCTGGCTGATCCAGCCTGGCCTTTGCGGCCATTTGTGGAGTGAACCAGATGATGGAAGATCCCTTCTCATCTGCAACAAGGTGGCTCCCAAGATCAATAACTGAGCGAGCCCTTAGACTCTCCCGTTGATTCTTTTTCTAAAATGGCATTGCTTTCTTGTTTTTAGATTTAACAGTGTTTCACATTTGCTCATGCACCTCACGCGTCCAGGGTATACACTTCAGACGCACACTGTTCTTCAAAGCTGGGACTGGAGCATCATATAACGGGAGCACGTTTAGAGCTCACAGCTTCCAGGCGGTACGTCCATGCCCCACAGCTTTCCCAGTGACCCACATTTCCACACTGATGCTGCGGAGCTGCTGACCTCCTCACCCAACGTACAGCACATTTACAGCGCAGCTGCCTGCCGTGGTCAGCCACCCGGCACCTGCTGCCTCCTGCCTGCCGGGGGAGCCGACTCAGGAGCAGCGCTTAGAGGCTTCCATACAGCAGAGTGCAAATCTGAATGGCCTCCACATTGTGGGAAGCATCGTAAATCGCTTTATGGTGACTTTTGTGCTTTTTCATGTTTTTTAATGGGTCATACTGAATACCAATTTCTGTTCAGTTTAATGGTTTGGGTACACGCACCTTCCATGCACACCTGCACTGACATATACACATCTACACACACACACTCACACACACACACGTGCACACACACATATACGTACATAAAAACTCACACACATTTGTACTCTCACACACACACATGCACACACACATATACACTCCGATTTCTTACCTTCAAACAGGAATAGTAGTGACTTCACAAAATAGAGTATCAGAAAAATATAACTAAAATCCTCCAGAATAACTCTTGGAACACAACTATTAATTTTATAATTGACCAAAGTAAAGAAATCCAAACTCAAAAATTCTTCTTACTCCGTAATAGCTAATTTTCTAGATATTTGTGTGTGAGTACCTTAGACAACACTAAGAGCTTATTGTCTAATAGCCACTACTTAAGAGACCACTGCTTTACGTGTATTTTAACTTAATGAGAGTTATTTGCATAAATTGATCATTTGACTAATGAGTTCATTCATCTACCCCAGACAGGAAGGGCCTCTCATACTTTGCCTTAGAGGTTTCTGATTGCAGCCATCCAAAAACCACTTCCATTTAGCTTGGGCCCGCGTGAGATTTACGGCAAAGATCCCAAGGCCTTGGTTGTAGAAGTCAGTGGAGGAATTCCCACCACGTTCCGGAAGCAAAGGAGGAAGCTGGAACCTCCACGCAGGCATCTGGGGATTTTCGCCTGAGAGCCTGGGCACTCGTACTGCTCAACTATTTTTCCTCATTTGCTCTGTCTTCAGAGAGATGGTGGGGCTGAGTGTCCCAGCTGGGATCAAACATCCACACCTGTTCCAGTTACGGGTGGCGGAGGGTGCAGGGTCCTATCCAGAGATGTGGCCACTGGACCCAGGCCTGAGGATTCCTAGGCTTGGCAGGCACGGCAGTGGAAGAGGGGACAGGCCCTCAGGCGTCTGTGGTTGCCCTGCCGTCCCCAAACGTCTTATCTACACACCTTCGCTCCAGAGGGGTAGGAGCTTCCATCCTTCTCCCACTTTTAAATAGAAAAATGATTTATTTGACACGCAGAGAGAGCTACCCTGTCCTTTGGGTTAGTCTCCAAATGACTTCATAGCCAGGGTTGCATCAGACAAAAGCCAGGAGTCCAAAACTTCATCCATGTCAGGCAGTAGCCCAGGTGCTTGGGCTATTTCCCACTGAGTTGCCAGGCCCATTAGCATGGGGCTGGATTGGAACGGAGCAGCCAGGACGTGAACCCCAGCCTTCTGATATGGGATGCAGGCAGTGATTTACCCTGTTGTACCACCATGGTGGCTCCCTTCTATTTAAAGGCATTGTCCTCTGGCTAGATTTTGGCATCCTCACCGAGGCTGCGTTGAGTACACCCAGGTGTCCTCTGAGCCTGAGACATGCTCAGTGATCCTTCGTGCAGTACTCCAGAGACCACCTCAGCAGAACATTCAGCTGGCCTGGCAGGTACCAGGTTCCCCTTGGAAATGGCCCCTGCCTTTGTATGGAACTGCCAAGAATGAATCATGTTCCAAATACGCCCATTAGCAGAATAACGCTGCCCTCTGCCACCAACTTAATGGATTTTTTTCCTCTCTGGGAAGCAAATTTCCTTCCACTGTGCAGGTTCATTAATATCTGAGAACTCAACCTGCGTGGCTGCCTGCTCACTTGTCACACAATCCAGTCTCCTCCATTAACTCATTACCTGCAGGCAATGAGTAGAGAGAGGCTGGGGGCAGGAGTCAGCAAGGGGCCTAACCCTTGGTCAGCCTGGACTGTCAGTGTAGACTTGCTCCAATAGCAACCACCATGGAGGTTTGCATGACCTGCTCAGTACCTTGGGATCAGAATTCCCATTTTACCCAAGAACTTGGACAGGTTGAGTGAGATTATGGACGTGGGTATACTCTTCATGCTGTCAAGTTCTGTGTAAATGGTCTACTCCTGGAGCACAGCCAAGCCTCCTCTCCTGCGGTGTTACTCCACCTGCCATTCATGTCTGCAATCAACCACACACTCGACTTCCTCCTGGCCCTGTGACACTGTAACAAAATTTGTAATTATTTTCTTTAAACTTCTTTCATTTTAGAAACTGCAAGATCTTCAGAGGAAATATGCAGTGACAGTCGCACGGACCCCTTTGAAAGCAATCAGAAGAATGTCAGAAGCAGTGTAAGATATGGAACTTCCCCAGGTGACTGATTTTTCTACTGAGCTGTTAGAGATGAGAACCATTCCTGCTACCCCAGCTCCCCGTCTTGCTCCCTTGGGCATCCAATTCCTTGTAGCATTGCCAGGGTTACTCATATTTTGTTGCAAATGTCAACATTACTTAAGTACCCAGGAACTTGAGATTCAATAATCATGCATACAGGGTCACTAGAAATGATTACATATCATGCAGAAAGTACAAGTCATTTAGTCATCCTGCAAAACAGCTGGAAGCTACACAAGATCCTGTGCACTCTGAAGATGCTTCATGTCTCTTATCCCTCAAAGAAAAGAACATTCCTGGCCTTGGATTTGGGGTCCAGGCACCCCCATTTGGGATCACACCTCTCCCCGCACATCTTGGTGACTACACAATCTGCTTAACAAGCCTGATTGGCTGATGGCTAAAGAGACAGGAGATGTTCGTCCAGAGCAGCCACAACTGCAGAGGAAGGATTATAAAGGTCACCGGTTCAGAGACATGACTTTGGAGAGGTCACTTAGGCCAGTAAGCCAGAGGGCACAGCAGAGCAGTCAGAGCTAAGGGAGCCCATTGGTTATGAACTGGGCAACCTTGGGCCAGTTACCTGGCTCCTCTGAACCTCAAACACATCTTCTAAGGTAGGGGTAGTGAGAGTTTGTTTTTCTTTGGGATGCTGTGACTGTGACTTGAGGTTATTCAAGAAACGCACAGCTTCACAGAGAGCTTGGCACACATGAAGTGATCGATGAATAAGGCTGGTTAACAAAGAGAAGCAGGAGGAGGAGGAAGAGGAAGAAAGAGGCAACCAAGGCAGTAACAGAACAGGGAGGGGAGGAGGACCAGGAGGTGATAGTGAAGATGCCAGAAAGAGAGCGGTGCACCCAAAGGTGCTGGAATGGACCGCTGTGCCGTCAGGGATGCTCCGGTCAAGAGAAGGCAGCAGAAAGCTCCTGCCAGACATTTGCAATGCCCTCACCCCCCAAAAAACGACCCATGGTATTCATGGAGGTAACACCAGGGAGGGAAAGTTAGGATGTAGAAACTTGACAAAGGAATAGGACAATTCAACCAGAAGAGTAAAACTTCATGAATGGCAAAACCTTATGGAAAGACAAAGGATAACTGATCATCTTTATGAATTCCAGAACCTGAGTAAGAAAAGTCTTAGTAAAACACAGCAGCAGATAGCAGAACAGTCCAGAGAGAAACCTCCTGTTCAGGCACATCTGATTTGGGATCGAAACTACCCCAAATACATGGGGAACAAGATAGGTTATTTAGCAAATGTTGTGTATACTTGGGCAAAAATTCAGTTGTATCCATCCCTTCACTACATAGAAAACCAATCTTATGGGGCTAAGACTGGTGTGCAAGAGCTAATGGCAGTGAGCCGGCAGAAGAGAAGACAGTATCTTCATGTTTTTGTTCTTAAGCAAGATCAAAAGCCATAGTGAAAACAATGACAGACTATACCTCGAAAACAACTACTTCTGCTTATCAGGGCACATCACTGCAAAGCTAACAGGTGGGAAGGGACACAGGCAAGATGCTTTCAATGTCTGAAATTATTGAGAGGCTCTTATCTAGAGTAGATATTCCTGAAACTCAACAAAAAAGAAAGTTGCATATATAACACAGCCTGGTCCAGTAATCTGAAGTAACAAGCCAGAGATACATAACCACAAGTTAAAAATCTGAAAAACAGAGTTGCATGCAAACTGGATGCAATATATAGCACTTTACTCCTGCAGAATGTGTAACACACATAAGGGTCTACAGTGTTTGCTTCCTGATGAAACACGAACAACAAAGCAAGCAAGCAGCGTGGACTGAAGGCCTGAGCTAACACAGCAGAGAGAGGCAGGAAGGGAAGGCTATGGGCTCAAAGATGGCCCCGCAGCACTTGCTGGTGCTCATTGCTGTGACACAGAGGCAGGTTGAGTTCTTCAACGATCCTCAATGAAGGGAAGAGACAAAGAGAAAGAGTGGAAATAGGAGGACCAAGAGGAGAGCAATAAAGGGGAGAGAGAGAGCCAGAGATGCCCCAGGTCCATGGTCCACCCCAGAACCCTGTGTGCCCTCCATCAGTCCTGCTGGGCCAGAAGGACAGGATGCACTGTCTCTCAGGGATGGAGGATAGAAGAGTGAGGCTGCATGAGGGTATCTATTTATCCCTGAAACAAAAACATTATTCTCAAAGCCATCCGAATAGAGGATATGTATTTACTCATCGTATCCCTTTGGAGGTACTCCCAGATTCTAATTTCTGAAATTCAAGTTCAATTTAAAGTGATTTCTCTTTACAAGCCTTAAAATGCAAAACTTCAGGCATTTTGGAGATATTGCTTCCACTGTTGCGTACCTCTGTAGTGTGTTCATGTTGGGATGACAAATCAGCCCAGCCTGTATTGTCTGAGTCTTCCTCAGTGAACAGTCAGCTGATCTGTCAGCTTGGACAACGCAACTTCCACTCTCCACAGCCACTTCCACCTTGCTCCTCAGCTCCCTGCCCTTTCCCCTTTAATGGCTTCTCATCTGAATTCAATTCATGGACCCTCCCCCAATCAGTCAAAAGTTTCTCATGATCAGGTCATGCCTGGTCAATCACCTGATTACCTGCAGCATCAATCAACAAGCCCTGGGCTCTGATTTCATGTGCAAGCTCCCGACACCGAGACATCACATGGTTCCTCCTGCCAGAGATTCATCAGGGAGAAGATGTATGGTACTCTCAATGGATATTTCCTTCCTCATCATCAGTTCTTGTTACAGCTGCTCAGTGCCCACGTCACACCTGCCACAGCCGGTACTTCCACTCGGAAACTGATTTTGTACTGGAGAGGGACTCAGTGATCCCACTAGATCCAAACATACTGCCCACCACACCCTAGGGAATAGTGATGCCATTTGGATGAGAAGGAATTTACCAAAATCAGAAACAGTCTTGTCCTTTGAGTCTCAATTCCATCCAATTATAGTGCATACACACAAAATATTGCAGCCTCAAGAAATGTGACCAAGTCATTTTTGTAAAGAAACATTAGTTCAAGGCCTAATTAGTTTGCTCCTATAATTATGCTCAGATATTAAATTCTGTTAAATCTACAACATTGGGAAAGAATGCCTTCACCAAGTCATCAGACTTTCATTGGCCATCCAGGATGGGCAGCGTTCATTGTTAGTGTTGGGAAGGCAGTGGTGAAGGAGGGACAGTTGATAACTACACATCGCTTGGTTTGTTCACATGAAGCATAACGAAGGTGACAGGGTTCTCAGAAACCATTCTAGCAGGTACTAGCCTTGGGTTGGATCATGCTTTAAAATGAGCCGCACCGTGTGACACATTCTCTCCGCAAAGTCCCCTGAGCAGACATAAAGCTGAGTTCATCAGGCTCCACGTGTTGCTCACTGCACCCTGTTCCGCTCGGACTGTGCATGCAGCATGCGCTTCATTCAGAGACTGAACAGGACACGCCTGAGAACCAGTGAGGTCACCAAGACTGAGGCTTTCCGAGTGGAGTCTAGAGATGGCTGACAGCAGTCAGTCAGCCTTGCCCAGCAGAGCTGGACCAGCAGCTGTAGTTGACAGCATCAGTGCCCAACATTTCTCAGCTCACGGGATCCTCCTTGTGACACACATCACACAGTGTTTGCTCTGTGGGGCTTCTGCCTCTAACCATGGCATTCCATGGAGATCCTCTGTTGCAACAAAACAAAGCATAAGCCTTTGCTGTCCTTGCCTTGCAGCATACTGTTCAAGATGGTCCTGATGTATCGGACTTGAGCTGCAATTCTTTGTCCCCCACCCCATGAATGTAATTTCCTCTGTGTCAATCCTTTCACTTTTTAGTTAACAATTTGATCTCAGCCTTGATCCCATAGGGAGCCAACGAGCTGAGTCCAAGGAAGAAATCACACTGATTTCCGATATTTACTGTTTATTTTCTTGTTTCCAAATTACTTTTGTAAGCACAACTTTGGAAGGGAAACCAACTGTGTGATAGTTTTTAACTGGTCCCTCTGCTTTTCTAAATTAGATGAGTGATCCTTTGACTAACAGATAATGTCTGATGCTGTCCCCTCCTCTAAGAGGAATGATGGGCAGGTACATGTCTGGGACTGGAGGCCCAGGATGAGGGACAAGAGAAAATTCACTCGAAAGTTTAGTCCTGGTGGGTGCAGCTGCTTAGACCTGGTGGTGTGGCTTCTTTCCCCACTATGTGTGTGAGCAAGGCAGTACACCCTACAAGTCTCTCCAACGGCACTTGCATGCAGGTCTCACAGACCTGTCACCCTCAGAACCAGCTTGGAGATCCCACGAGTCCTAAATGCCAGCCAGGAAACACACCTCCACATCCCTCTGCTGAAGGGAGATTCAAGTGCCTACCCAAAGTAGAGTGGGACTATGCTTTTAAGCTGCCGGTCAAGTATAGGTAATTTGTAAACCTCAGCCTAGGAAAAGTGTAGTCTTTTCTTTGGGAGGGGTGGCTTTTGACGTTAGACCTGAGTTCAAATCCTGCCTGTCTTCATTAGTTGGTGATCGTGGGCATTTTTCTAAGGTCTCTGTGTTTTCTTTCAGAAGTTGGTTATCTCATTTGAGAGGGGGAAAGGAATGGAGGGAGAGACAGAAAGAACATGCATGCGCTAACTCACATCCACTGGTTCAGTCTCCAAATGCCTGCTAGGCTGGAGGCAGGAGCCAGCTCCACCTGGATCTCCCAGATGAGTGGCCAAGACTCAGTGCCTGAGCCATCATCTGCCACCTCCCAGAGCATGCCTTAGGAGGAGGCTGGAACCAAAGGTGGAGCCAGGACTCGAACCTCTAAACCGCTAGGCTAAGGTTCTTTCCCAGGAAAATGAAACATGCTAAAGTATGCAAGACGCAGTGGAGGCAAGCAGCGATGATTGCGGTGGGGCAGTTGCATGGGAACGGAGGACTTGAAGAGCTTCAGGCGCACGAGGGCAAACTGCGAAACTTTAAGTTTTTATTGTTCTTGTTTGCTTACTCCTCAACACTCCCTTGGATTTTCTCATCATAACATTACGAAGAGATGGTGATTATGCACACAGCAAGCACCAGAAGTTGTCAAAACCCTAATATAAACCATGTACCCTTACTTTGCCTGAAAAAGGGCAAATTTCTCATTTGCAATCCAACAAGAGAATTCAGCATTTGGCACTACAGGCCACATTCAGCTTCTGTGCATGAGTTTGCACACAGTCTCTAATTTCCAAAGGAGAAAAAAGAAAGGCAAGAAGCTTCAGTGCTTTGAAATTTTAAACAGCATTTCTAAGCTAATGGAAAAAAAAATTAAGAATACATACCAAATGTCTAGACAGTAAGATGAGCCAATAACCGAACTAGCACTTGGGAAAAGGCTTACGCAAGTGTCTTGGAAAAGAGGCGATCAGATGGCTGGTAGGTATATGAGAACATGCCTAGCAGCTCTGCTTCAAATATCAACTAGATAGGGCTCCACTTGCCAGCGCCTGTAGCAGGTGTTGGCAAGAATGTGGAGCAACCGGAACTGACACATTTGCACTCCTGGCTCTCAGAAGTGTCATTGGGTTCAACCATTCAGAAAACTTTTGATTTTTTTTTAAAGTCTGATATTTTGCACCAGAGCCAAACATAGCCAACAATGTTACCCAGCTACTGTACTCTTAAATATAGACATGCCTGAGAGAATTGAGAGCATTTGTTGATCAGAAAAAGATACAGATATTCATAATAGCTCCAAATTGGAAACAAATTAAAAGTCAGTCAACAGGGAAATTAAAGGGTGGTGCATTCAGGCTCGCTGGCCAGTCAGCATGGCAGTGACCTCCAGGGGGTGGAGGTGACCAGGGAGAAGGACTCCCAAGCTTTCACATGATCCGGCTCACTGGTGCGCGAGTTCACACCTATCCTCAGAATCACTGAGAGCTCTGGCAACTGCCAGACCCTAGCTCGAACTCGATGCAGTGGGAAAGAGGGGGAGTAGGGGTGGGAGGGGAGGTGACAGGAGCTGGAATAAGCTTCCCAGGACTGAAGCATCAGGCAGAGTGGGGTTACCAATACGAGTGGGGGAAGACTTCATTGCGGTAGGATCCCAGGAATAGAAGAGCCCCATGGGCTCTCCTGAGAATACGCTCGGAACTCAGCTGGACTGAGTCGTGTTTCAGGAAGCGGGCTAGCTTCCTGGGTCTTGGTAAGGTGTAATTATGGAGAGTGTGAAACGCAGAGCAAGCATGGTCCTGGTGGAAAGCAGACGTTCTGAACTTCAGCATGGTCCATGGTCTATGGACGTGCATTGCTGTCCTGGCACTCCAGGGGCAGCCCGGGTCCCTCTTTACTGCCTGTCAGCATCACCCTGCCAGCCACAGCAAGCAAAGCCATCAACAGGCATTGCCAAATGCCTCACTGGAGAGGCAGGTACGGGTACAATTTTGCCCTTGGTTAGGAACCCTTGGTCTAGAACATCACTGCTCATTAGCAGGGGGCAGTGAGAGGAGCATTCCAGTACCACAAAGAGAGCCTTCCGATTCTAACGACCCCCGCCCCCTACGCCAGATACCAACATCAGCCATCAACTCTCAACTCTCATCTCTGTTCTTTAAGCTTCACAGAGCCTACACCCAATCCACCCATCAAACAGAGAAACAAGTCTGTCTTTAGGTGTTTTGTCCTTCGATTGAAATATAAATACAATGCCTGGAGCTGCAGCAGCCATCCTGCAACCACAAAGTCAGGGCCGAGAGTTCTAGACACTTCATTGCTGACAAGGTGGAGCGGCTTGAACAACGCCAGCAGCTCCTAGGAGCAGACATGCCACAAGGCACGCACTTCAGTAAACAGGTCTCTGTGTTTTCATCACTCTGACTAGATGTGTAAAAGTTGTGGTGAAAAGCATTTGTGATTGATATCGCTTCTCAGTGATGACAGCTCGTGGTGGCACAGAAGGGGGTGGGTAGGAACAGAACGGGGCCTGAACGTTTCCCTAGGTGGGCGCTAAGGAAACAAGGCTGTTTGAATTGGGGTGCAGCTCCGTTTTCCAGCCTCCGACCCACGTGCTGCTCCCCCTCTTCCCACCAGCGAGGTCTCGGCAGCAGGTGAAGTGAGTTTGCTGGGTCCAACTCTTTGTTTCCTGTTCCACAGTGACCCAGGAACCAGTGGCAGAAGCACTCACTTCAAGCACGATGGATGGGAGCTTTCCCAGGATTTGTTGTCTGTCCTCTTTCGTTTCTTTTGCATTAAGATTTTTTTAGCTTTGACTTTTTCCTTGTTTTGTGCCCCTCCTCCTGAACCTTCTTTGAATTGGTCTTAAAAATCAGCTTTAAGAAGGAAATGAAACACAGCCCTCTTCCTCTGGGTGGGGGCATGGTCCTGGGACCGTGACGTTTCCCAGATGTATCCTCTCTTCTCGGGCCCCAAGGCCACGGAGGAGACTGTGGAGTTCAGGATGCAGATGCACCTTCCCCCCAGTGTGGCTCCCAGGAAAGCCACCCAGACTCAGAGGGTAGAAATCCAAAGGTCTTCCCGACTTCCTCACCCCCTTAACGTCATCAGTCACATAGATCTAAACGCCATGTCACCTCCCAGGCTCTGAGGCACACCTCTGTTGGACAGTGCCAGCTGGCTCCCCAGGCTTGTGTTTCAGAGATCAGCATCAACCCCAGTCACTCCCATCCTTCCACGCGCATGCAGAGAGAAAGAAAAAAGCTGTTTCTCAGGCTTCCCCCTCCTTCTCTAAAGAAGTTTGCTCACCAGCTGCAAAGTTCAGCAAGATGTGATTTTCACCTGGGTTTTATAGATGGCCTCAATGTGAACTTACGTGTCGGGAGCACTGCACGTGCGCCCTAAAATGGCGCTGAGACCTCTCCTCCCCCCGCAGCTTGGCGGTACACAGGTTTCAGGAAGTGCCTTCTGATTGGCGCATAGCTGCATGCTTAGCGCAGTGCTACGCGTGATCAGAGCTATGATTGGCGTGCCTGCCGCGTGCATCGGTGACCTTTAAGCTGATTGGACTAGGGTTGTATTTAGCGGTGGGGGTTCCAGGAAGAAAGGAGACAGGACAGGAAGAAGAAGACGGAGACGGACGGACAGACCGAGACGGAGGACAGGGTACGACTGAGACGGACAGAAGACGACTAGGGGCAACGAGGAGACTGGGGAATGAAGCAGAGAGAAACGGAAGAAAAACGGGAGGTAGTGGAAGTCAAGTCGACCGGCTGGGAAACGGACTGGTTGGAAATATAAAGTTCCTCAAGAAACAGAGCCTGGAGTGTCGGGTGAATTCTTCTGCGGGACGGAAGACCCCGGCACTTACGTGGTTATTGAGGGAAAGGAGTAGAGAAGACACGGGGCATCTTGGCACAGTGGATGAGAGTTCTGCAGTGCTAGTGGCAGCTATTCAATCAATCGATCAATCAATCTACCAGGGCGGAAGGCAGTAGACCATCACCCACAGCTCTATTCTAGTTGCGGAGATAGAAGTGAATGGTGCAGTGAGTTTTCTGCTTCTTAGAAACCGTGCGTGGGTCACGGGAGGAACACTCCTTCCTGCAGACAGTGACAGCTACACCCAGGTCAGCACGCGCCGTATGCCAGGGCCTCTGAAGGGCGTCCGTCTGCCTCGCGGTCGCAAATTGTACCTGCATGGTATGGGCAGGGTGGGGAGCAGTGGGCAGGGTTCTTACCTCCACTTTCTAGAATAGGAATCGGAAGCCCAGAGAGGGCACAGACCACTTCTGAGCCACAAAGCTGGCCAGCTTCCCCACCCCACACTTCTGCATCCACTCATGTCACTGTCATGACGCTGGCTATGGACTCAGGCCTCTGACCCGAGGCTCTGTGACACCTGCTGCCTGCAGGTGCCCTGCCTGCAGTTCAGCACTGACCCCCACAGCACCGCACGCATCCCCAGTGCCTGCTTAGTTCCACACCTCAAACCTGCAGTGTGACATCAGCTTTCACACTGGGGCTGAGTCACGGCTTCGGTCCCTTCTGGGAGCCCTCACCATCTGTGACCTGGGCACACACCTACCCTTTGCCCCTGTTCTGGGCTGTACAGGAGCAGCTCTGGCCTTTCCTCTGCTAGGTAAACTCAGAGTCCATTCTGAGGCCCAATTTCCGTTGTCTTTAGCAGATAGAAAAACCAACGCACAGAAGTGGATGGAGGGACTCCAGTTATCCGAAGACGGAAGCATTTCCAAGGAACTTCAAGCACACAGCACCCCAAACGGCCGGTGGATTCTCTGGAAGACTTGGGACACTTAGAGTAGGATGATGACCCAGATATGCAGAAGGATACATTGACACTGCAGCCAGTGTTACTCTTAAAATTTGGTAATCTGGAAGTATCTCCTCTGTCCACTAGATGGCAGAGCACAATTGACCAGTCAAGGGACCCCGCGCCCCCACCTCAAAGTTAAGAACTGTTACTCAAGTGTATAGTATTGTCTGTCCACACACCACTTCCTACAAGGCAAACCCTAACTCAGGCTGTACATGTTGAGAGCATAATCTCATCTATGCAGTCGGATGTCGAGGACCCCCAAGGCAGCTACAGAACTGACAATGAGCTCTGAGCCTGCGGAGGGTCCCATCCCATCCCACCCCACTTCACCCACCCAGCGCCTCACCATTGGTCCATGACGCTTAACAACCAACCTGCCTGCGCTTGGCTTGCTTTTCTAAGCGGTTCTAGGCAAGCAGATTAGAAGCCGAGGCAGTGTCTCGGCTCCCAACGAGGCAGGAGGCAGGTGGAACCTGGACCTTCCTTTGGGCTCTTTGATCCCGTCTGTCTAAACGAATAGTTCCGGCCCTTTGCTTCTAAGCAAAGTCAAGAAACCCTGACCGTGTGCAAGCACACCTGTTCTTACTGCACTTTGAAGGGCCTTCATGGAATAATGTTCACAGAGTGCTCTTAGCCAAAACATTCCGAAGTGCCATCGAGATGGCGTTTCTGTAGGTGGGTAAGTGTTCCCGACCCACTGCCGGGAGTTGTGGGTGACTCATCCTGTTACCCAGCCCAGTGTGGTGCGTGGAAGGAAGCGGGGTGCAGGGGTGAATTCATCAGCAGGTGCCAGAGACAGCGCCCTCTTGTGCCGAGTTAGGAGATTCCCCAGTCCCGTCTTCCACCTGTTGTATGTGCTGAGTGAAGGAAATTCTTGGATCCCACATATATGGTGAGAAATCACCAAGTGATTTAGTTCCTTCAGTCAAAAATCGTGTTAAAAAATAAAAGAAGAAGCAAAAAAAATCTACTTGGTAAAATCTCAGAAATTAAGAAATGGTACTGTCTGTGACAGTTGGTCCTAGACAATTCTCAGCACGGTTTTTCCTGGTTTGGTTTTCCTGTTGCTTCCAGAGGAAGCACTGAAAGGCAGAGAGCCCTGAGTTAGGAAGGCAGAACTGGGACAAGATCTCCTGACCCTGAGTCCACTGCCCGTTCTGCAGTGCCTCCGAGCTCATCCCACCCACGCCCAGGGTTGCCCAGCAGGCTGAGCGACCATCTTGGTCTGTGCTGTGCCTGCTTTTATCATGTGAGGTGGGAGTCCAGGACACAGCACCCATCCCAGCTGAGTCATTTAGCAGGTGTCTGGCCTTGGCCATTAAAGTTTTGTGTGACCCGTTGGTTTTATGGAGCTGGGATAAGAGTAAAGTCAGGGAAAATGCATCCTTCCCTCCCAGCCTCCCTCTCTTCTGGAATAACAACCACCTTCGCTGCCCTATGTTCTGGTGTGCACCGGCATGCTCCTTAGCATGCGACATTTAAATCTCATTTCACCCTTGCAACTGAGAGTAGAGCAGATACTCCAACTGTTTCCATAGACACTGAGGCACACAAACACTTGGTAACCTGAACATGGTTAAACTCTACTTGGTGAAGGGGAAGAACTGAGATTCAAGTAGCTTTGATTCCCAAGATGTACAAAGCTTCACAAAGCACTGCTCAACCACCATAGCTACTAGTGTTGAGATTCCTGGACGCACAGCTTCTCCGTGTGTGGGGAGGGCGTGTGCTATTCTCATGCTCAGAATGCAGACATCCAGGAAGACGCAATCCGTGGGCATCGCCTGAGGGCTCCTGTCCAGGTATGTCCACACTGGCAGCCCAGGCATACAATTAATGGAGCGATTCCTGCCACCCCTGACAGAGCCATGAAAGCAGCCGGCTCATCTCAAGCTGTTACTCAGAAGTTGTTTTTGAAACAAAAATACTGTCTTCCTTTAATTATGCAAATGGAAGGGGGTCAGTACATATGGAGTCTATTTCAAGATGTTCTTGTTGGACTTGGCAGAGCTGGGTGCTGGCCTGAGGCAGAACGGTGCTGGATCCTTACCTCTACAGGAATATCTGGAATCCCTTCTTGGCCTGTTGGCTAAGTTCAAGAGCGGACTGCCCTACAGGAACCACTCAGGCCTTGTCCCAGCCCACCACAGTCATTTGCTACACACAGGCATGCGCCAACCCAGGAGCTGCCGCCTTCTCCCATCCCCCACACCTGAGACGTATAAAGGCCCAGTGCAGTATACCCTTGTGGCCATTTCTCTCATGTGTCACTCCGCCATGTGGAAGTGGTCCCGGGCCATCTCCTGCTGGGGAGCAATCTGTCAGACTCTCCCCTGATGAATACAACTCTTTGCCTAAACTAAAAGCCTCTCTTTCTCCCAATCACCTCTTCATCTCAAACTTGTTATTCTGTCCTTTGGAAGGAGCTACAGGGCAGATGCAAGAATAAGCAAGACAACTTGGATAGCTTCCCCTGCCCCCTTTTCACCTTGACCTAGGGCCAAGCTCATAGTGCACAGTGGGCGGTAGCACTTGGGGTGCACCTAGGCATCTGCCTCCTGCATGCAGAGGAGTCATGGAGTTCATCCCAGCATGGGCCTGGCTGTCCTGGCACATTACAAGAGAGCTGCAAGGGTCATGCTTGGTGAGTGCTCTGGGGTGAGTCCTGTTAAACTCCCAGGGAGACAAATACCCCAGCCCAGAACTGGGATATGGTACTTGGGTGGGGCGGGGAGCCGGCCGAGCCCAAGCCCAGCTCAGCACTTGTACACGGGGTCCCCTGCAACGTCAATCCTGATTGAACTGTCATGAGTCGGAATGTCTCCTAGATAATGCCAATAGCTTGACAATGATTTGGTCACTGTTCATTTTGCAAAACATGCAACAAAGGATATGAGACACCTTTAGTTCACTCTTGGGGGGGCATGGAGAGAGAGAGAGAGAGAGAGAGAGAGAGAGAGAGAGAGACAGGCATGTAATGGGAAGTGACCCACAGGGCTCCCTACATTTATGATTATGTCAGGGTTGCCGTTAGTTGTAGGATTGCAAAATACTGAGCAAAATATGTGAAATCACATTCAAGTTACTCTATGCAAATTACAGTCAGTGATAAATGTGCCAAAAACAATGTGACTTAATATTTACTGTGTAACAGGAGTAAATGTCTTAAAGGATTTAGGCTAAAATTATGTAGTCATGAAAAATCTTTCATTCTTGTACTTCTTGGGAAAAAAAATAGATAAACTTCTGAAGTGGAAGAAAAAGGGGTTTTATAGACTGGATCACTAGTGACCAACATGGAGGCAAATTGTTTTAAAAGTCAAGATTTACGGTGCATCGACATTTGTCATAATTTGTTCCTTGGAGAAGAGGCAGAACCAGGACTTCATTGAAAGAGTCCGAGGTTATCAGGACCAGACGGACTCCTGGTGTGGATCGTTCCAGTGCACGCACATAGCCTGGGTGGGATGTCAGTGACTCTGAAGGCAAACACGTGCATAGGAAAACGTGATTCATTACGGAGGAAAGATTTATCGACTTGCCACTTGTGGCTCATACGGTAGCAAAATTAATGGCTCTTTAGGAGCTGTAAATTTAGAGCACCCCTGGGGCTCCTGCTCTCTGACGCCGTATGCAAAGTGGCCTTGGAGCCATGGAGAAGAGCCTGTTCCAGCACTGAGTACTTGAAAAGCTTCTTTATTTTCTATGGACAAGAGCATCTAGAGTTAACAACTACTCCGGCAAGCAGATGGAAAATGATGCGCAGGTCCCACAGGAGAAACTGAAACTCACAAAGCCAGACCCCGAGAAAGCAAGGAGCAAAGGGATTGGCGTCCTGGCTGGTGGACCTGAGAGGCAAGGCTTGCCAAATTCACCTCTCTTTTCAATAAATCCAGTGCAGTGGAATATCTAAGCATCGCGGACATCTAAGACAAAGGTCACAGCTTGAAATACCTGAAGGACCCAGGTTAGCAGCAGAAGACTTGACCACAGAGCAACTGTGGGGAAGGAAGGGCTGCATATTCCCTCCCGTGGTTAATTGTACTTTCCTCTCATTCACACATTGAAGTCCTTTCTGCCAGTATCCAAGAACACAGCTGTATTTGGAAGTAGAATTGTTGCCAATGTAATCACTGAGGATGAGGCTGAATTGGAACGGGGTGACCACTAATCCAAATGTGATCTTCCTCCGGGAGGAGGCACATGAACATGAATGCATAGGTCAGGGGGCTGTGTCTGCAAGCTCAGTGCCTCTGAAGGTTACCAGCACCTGGAGCTGAGAGAAAGGCATGGGACAGCTGCTCCCTCACAACCAACAGCATGAAACACTCTGGTAGTACTGTGACCTTGGGCATGGAGCCCCCAGAACCCAGGAGTAAGTTCTATTCTACAAAGCACTTAGGGTGTGGTCCTTTCTGCAGACAGCTCGGGGAAGCCCGCACAGAGAACCGCACCTGTGAACTTCCTCCCCAGGGCTGCCACCTGACTATGCGAGTGTCCTATCTCCAATCACTCAAGAGAACTGGAAGAGATTTTGCTCCACATAAAACATCACAATTTTAAAATGTTGGTAACAAAGAAAGGCCAAAGTTTATCATCCTCAAGTTACCAGCACGAAACCTGTGCCTAACGGATTGCAGAATATACTCCACAATGACTTCGAACTAATTGGGAGAAGTGACATTGTTTAGCCACCTCTGCTGTGGGTTAAAGTCCAAAAAGACTTTTAACACAGTGCTTGTGGATAATGTGGCATGCCAGTGCCTAAGATCACCATCACCTTTGCCTTTAGAATGAGTTGATGACAGTCACTCAGGTTAAAAACATGAGAAAACTCAGCTTCAAAACTAATCTTATCAAACAAAAGTAAAAGTGGGATGTTATTGGAATAGATTTCTGTGTTTAACAATATTTATTATAAAGATGTTCAGTTTTAAAAAAGACCATTTGATTAATTTTTAAAAAATCTAAAATTGAGAACAATTTGGAACAATGCTGAAGACCCCAGTGGGATAGCGACACCCATGTCAGAACACCCGGGTTCGAGTTCTGACTCTGCTGCCAATTCTAGCTTGCTGCTAATGTGCAGCCTCTGCGGAATCACCAAGCAGGCAGCAAATCAAGTACATGGGGCCCTGCCACGCATGTGGGGGACCCACACTGAGTTCTAGGTGTTTGGACCTTGTCCTGGCTGTTAGGGTCATCTTGGGGAGTCAAACAGTGCATAGGAGGTCTTTCTGTGTCTGTCCCCAAGTCTCTCTTCAAATAAACAAGAACTTCTAAAAAGATTTATACATATATATATATTATTTTTAAAAAATATTTGAAGTACAGAGAGAAAGAGAAAAAGGGGGAGAGAGAGAGAGAGAGAACTCTTCCATTGTCTGGTTCACTCCCCAAATGGCCAGAATTGGTCTAGTCCAACACCAAGCACCAGGAACTTGTTCAGGTCTGCCACGCAGGCGCAGGAGCCCAAGCAGTTCAGGCATCATCTGTTGCTTTCCCAGATGCGTTGGGAGGGGGCTGGACTGGAAGTGGAGCAGCCGAGACTAGAATTGGCAACCGCATGGTTCCTCCCAAGCAAGTGGAGGTTAGGCTTCCTACCCCATAGCACCAGCACTGGCAAATACAAATGTCCAAGAAGGATGAAAATAGAAGACGTGTTCCAGACACTATCATATCAGATAAGGC
The DNA here is from genome assembly GCF_030435755.1 of Ochotona princeps. Lineage (NCBI taxonomy): Eukaryota > Metazoa > Chordata > Mammalia > Lagomorpha > Ochotonidae > Ochotona > Ochotona princeps. The sequence goes on along the minus strand of NC_080844.1, from coordinate 61,580,105 downwards.
ACCCAGTAAGGCAAAAAGCACAGGAAGGTATTTTATAAAATTTTGCTTCAATTTACAAGATGCAACTATTTGCAATATGTATTATGTCTAATAATATAAACTCCCCCCAAAAAATTAGAACACAAAACTAACACAGACCAAGCAGCCACAGAATGCAGGATTTTTTCAAGCACACACGCAAAATTGAAAATAACCAGTACCATTGACCAAATATCCCCTAATTTCAAACGACTGAAATCACTGTGTTCTCTGTTCATAATAAAGATGCTGTAACTTCATTCTAAAACAGGTAACCATAAGACTCACATTTGAAAATCAAAAAAGATATTTCTAAGAAGCCCATGTTCAACAAGAAATGTTTTGAACTGTGTAATAAACATACATACAAAATTTGTAGGCTACAGGTAATGGCACAGTGACAGGACACTTAGTAGCCCTTAAAAAGTTTGAATATCAGGGCCTGGTGCAGTAGGCTAGCAGCTAAAGTCCTCATCTTGCACGCACCAGGATTCCATATGGGTGCAGGTTCGTGTCCCGGCAGCCTTGTTTCCCATCCAGCTCCCTGCTTGTGGCCTGGGAAAGGAGTAGAGGACGGCCCAAAGTCTTGCGACCCTGCCTCCATGCGGGAGACCTGGAAGAGGCTCTGGGCTCCTGGCTTCTGATTGGCACAGCACTGGCCATTGTCGTCACTTGAGTGAATCCGTGGACAGAAGATCTTCCTCTTTTTCTCAGATATACAGAAACTCTGTATACCTGAGTTTCCAATAAAATCAAATAAATCTCTAAAAAGTATGAAAATTAATTAATTAAATGGACATCTCAATAAGTTATTTTTAAAAATGAATGCAAGAATTACAAATAGATGTTTTATGGACATGTGATGTCCACACGGCCGCTGCACTCATACGTAGCTCCTTGCCTTGTCTGCTGAGGAGCAAACAAGCAGTGACGCTTCAGCAGCAGCAAGCACGTTCAGCTCCCAGGCCTTGGTTTCTAATGCTGCAGGCATGATGACCTGGTAAAACGCGACAAAGAGCTCAAACCCAGCACGCCACAATCACGGACTACGGCAAAGGGACACGGGTGCCGCACGCAACGCTCTCAAGGGCCAAAGTTAGAAAACTGTGAACCAGACAAACTCCACAGTATCAAGTGACAGCCCAAACTATAAAATAAACACCGCTGAGTGTATGCTTACATAAATAAATAGTAACTAATTGGGGAGAATAGAGCAGCTCCCCATAGAGAGAATTCCAAATAACGTATGTGGCTTTTCCACCTCCGAGGAACATCTAAACTCCTAAGTGTGGGTTACACGGAGTGACTTCTTTCCAAGGCACCAACTCTGCAAGGGGGACAAGGGGGACCTGAGAGTGGGGGAGGGGCCTTGGAACATCTCCCAGCAGTGCCCAGAGCCAGCAGCAGCAGCAATAAGCCATGCTGGTAGTCTGTTCCCTGCACAGGGAGTAGAGGAAAACGCCACTTGACCTTTGGTCTTCATCCAGGAAGTACATTCACCCTTGCTCTTCAGTGCCTCAGACTGGAGATGACACCTGCCATTCCCTGACAGTGCCCATTGGCCAACGCTGGTCACATGGCCCTGACCCAATGGCATGGGAAACGCCAAGTGCCAGGGAGTTCACCTGCCATCTTTGAATTTGGGGTGAAATAGTGAATTTTGCATGTGATCATGTTGGACAAAAATAGGCAAGCTTTTACAAATTTATCATGCTTTTTAAAATTTTGATGAACAATAATTGTATCTCTTTGTGAGGAACAGTGTGACAACTCCGTTAAACCAGGGTAATTAATGTTTTCTTCTTTTTGCCCTTACTTAATGACTGCAGCTTTGGAGCGTCTGTCTTCTGTATGCTTGAAAACGCAAAACAGATCTCTGTGAATCCTGGTCATCCCACTGGGTAACACGGGACCTCAGCCTTCTGCCCAGCTCCCATCAGACACCTGTTATCCAACCTCTTTCCATCCCCTCCCCCATTCAGCCCCTTGTGAATGTATATCTTCTTTAATTCTAGATCTTGGCTGTTAGGAAAAATGATCCCATCAACATGGTGGGCAGGTATCTTTGATAAAAGGATTTCATTTTATTTGACTATATGCCCAATTGTGGGATTGCTGTATCATAGGAAAGTTCCAGTTCTTATTTTTAGGACTTCAGTTCTCCTTTGGGCACAGCACTGTTATCAACCTGATAGATTATCTTAATCCACCAGGCTGCAGAAATCGTGCCTCTTCTTCACTTCATAAAACACTGGCAGTGATGTAAGTCTTGCCACCCAGCAATGGTAGCCTACGGGAGCACATTACTAATGATGTAATTTGGTGTTTAAAGATTTATTCAAATTCTTATATATCTATGCTTTGGCATTTTCCAAGGAGATCCTGATCATTTATGAAACACAATATATTTTCTTTAAAGTAAACCCACTTTTAAAATATACTGAAATCTGGGGCCCGGCGGCGTGGCCTAGCGGCTAAAGTCCTCGCCTTGAAAGCCCCGGGATCCCATATGGGCGCCGGTTCTAATCCCGGCAGCTCCACTTCCCATCCAGCTCCCTGCTTGTGGCCTGGGAAAGCAGTCGAGGACGACCCAAGGCTTTGGGACCCTGCACCCGCGTGGGAGACCTGGAAGAGGTTCCTGGTTCCCGGCATCGGATTGGCGCGCACCGGCCCGTTGCGGCTCACTTGGGGAGTGAAGCATCGGATGGAAGATCTTCCTCTCTGTCTCTCCTCCTCTCTGTATATCCGGCTTTCCAATAATAATAAATCTTTAAAAAAAAAATATACTGAAATCTGACCATAAAATCAAGACTGAAGTAGTCAGTCAGTAGGTAGAAAATACCAGCATCGTGTTTTGCTCCAGGTCACATCTTGACATGTTCAGCCCTGGAGAACTGACTATGTAATGCTCTAGCACCTTCGCAGAGTGGTTGACTCTCCTCCACCACTTCCAGAGAAAGTCAGTGCACAAGATACGGGAATCAGGGCTCACGTAGGGAATGGCCCTCCTGGAAAGCACAGGGGCCTCCAGCGAGCAGTGAGGCAGGATGGGAAGGTGGCCTGACTTGAGTGGTGGTTCCCTGGCGGAGGAGGCCGAGAGGCCAAGGCTGCCAGCTCTGTCCTAACCAGTTTTGTGTTCATGGACAAGTCTGAATCTCAGCTTTCTGTCTATAAAACCAGTGATTTCCCCCTTAGTGACTGCCGCACTTTGGGGCAGCAGATGCGATTGGAGATGCAGGGCAGATTCTTGACTCAGATCTACAAAGAAATTCCAGTCTTCTGTTACACAATCTGGATAGGTCTCAAAAGATAAAATTGCAGAAATTTTCTTTTGCTGTACAACACATCAAAACTGAAGGGCTGCCATCAAAGTCAGTTAAGCTGCAACACATACAGGAGGACCAGTGTGAATTCTGGCTCCTCGGCTTCCCATCCGGCTCCTTGCTGATGTGCCTGGGAAAGCAGCAGATGACGGCCCAAGTTCTTGGATCCCTGCCATCCAAGTGGGAGACTAGGACAGAGTTCCTCCTTCCTGGCCTCAGCTACCATGGCCATTTGGGGAGAGAACCAGCAGAAAGAAGATCTCTGTTAATCTTTCAAATAAATAAAATTTATTTATTTATGTATTTATTTATTAGGCGTACACACACACACACAAACACTCACACCCACATCAACAGATGCAAAGCATCCAAATAGCAGAATGTAGGGATAGGGACTTAGGTGAAAGAGTCGGACTGAAATTGCTACTGGAATTGAAAGTGTTAATGAATGAAAGCCATTCAATCACAAAGCTACAGCTGTCAGAACTGACCCATTATAGCTTCAGGATTTCTCAGAAGGCCTCATTTCTGCTGAGGCCCACAAGATTACCCAGAGCTACAGAGTTCCCGATGGTGGGATATGGGAAGAGACCAGGAATCTTGTCTTCCAATGCCCTGTCCACTCTTGGGAGGTCACTAGAGGAGAACCAAAGTCCCATTTCAGGAACCCAGAAAGGGAAAGGTGGCGCTGGCCGAACAAACCCGAGGTCATTGGACAGACAGTGAGTTGTACATAGTTTCTCCTTCTCACTGTTGCTGTTAATTAAAAAAAAAAAATCCAGACATTGGGTATCGGGAAAGGGTTATACCTAAGGGCAAAGGCTACCTCTACAGGAGGAGGAAGGTGGCTGTGGTCATGGGGAGGGGGGGACACTCTCACCACGAGATCAGCAAGCACCTGAAAAGCTATTCAGGAAAGGGCTTTCCTTCTAAAAGGAGAAGAGTCCAGAAAGAACCAGGCTGAGGGAAGAGAAATGCAGGAATGTGGTGAACTGGTGTGGGGGTAAGAAGCACCATGACTGTTTGGCTTGAAGCCCATCTAGTGCCCAGAAGGGCTACTGTGAAGGACAAGTGAGGGCCGGACTGAAGATGGGTCAGAATGGAGTGACCTGGGGCTCAAAGTGATGGCCACTCTTGGCTAGCATGAGTTTGTGTTCAGGTGCATCACAGACTGCCTGGCGAATCATTCATGACACAAGGAAGGAAATCTGCCCAGCCTTGTCACAGGTGAACAAGGAACGGGGTGGCTCACATGGGAAAGAGTGCTTCCTGTAGATGGCTGATTTCAGAGCATGAGGGGACGGGGCTTCTTGGCCATCTCTGTGTCCCAGGACCACAAGTTCTGGGGCAGCAAACAGTGTCAGAACGAAAGGGCATCACTCCCCACCCCACCTCATAATACAAAGGGCTACATTCCAACAACAGGAATGTGGTTTTGCAAGATTCTTATTGAATCCAGTCTGAAAGCTGTCCAGATGGCTGCAATGTCCGCTTAATGGCGGAGTCAGGATATTGATTTTTTAAAGGGTGACACTCAAGCTATGTGGCTCACTACCTCTTTTAATTGACTAATTTAAAATTCATATTTTTCATGTTGCTCTTTTTCTAACATGTGGATAAAAGGCTCTTTTCTCCAAGAAAGCTAGAGGCAGAGTCTGCTAAAAACCAGTTGCTCCAAAGGCCAATACAATGTAGCCATCACAACCTGGATTTCAGCAGTTGTCTCTCTCCCCTTCATGTGTCCCATTGACTTAGTCTAAACCACAGAATTTCACGATTCACACGAGGTGTGATACCTCTCCTCCTATGTTACCAGAAATGCCTGGTGGGTTCTTTCCTCAGCTTAGTATAGAAATAAAAAGCCAGGAATCTGTTACACACAGAAAAGTTTATTTGCGAAGGGACCAGGTGAGCAGGGAAGGGAGAGCGAAGGGGAAGCACCTCCCAAGAGAAAGCCAGGAGGTGGGGTGCCTCTTGAAAGCAGAGGGAGAGAGACACCAAAGGTTGAGGAAGCGTCTTGGGATTTTAAGTGTTCTCTGACCCCTCCTTATTGGGCAGGAATCTACAGGGAAGATGTTCCCCATTGGTGGTCTCTTAATCAGTTAGGAAATGGGTGGGCAATGCTCGGGCCACCCACTTGAAGGTGTGGTCAAGACCTCAGCAGGCCTGGATGGTCTCATCCTACATTCTGGAACTTCCCAGAGATTTCTGTCTCACAGGCAGCTGACACTCCCCATTGCCAACCTGGATGCAAGCTCTGGGCTGTGATGGCTTTCACATAATGCTCACTTGCCTGCTGTCTCGTGCCAGCCTGGTAATGCTGGGGATGATTGAGGGGTAACACATCTCACATAGCATTCTCCCAACCTACTGTCTCTCATGCCAAGGACACAGTTTGGCCCACATCCAGGTTTCTGTTAATGCCTCACCTTTCACCCAGCAGTACCTGGAATTCTTTTGCTGGTAATTCATGGCCATCCAGTTTTACCGAAAGTTGGGTGAATTACAATCAATCAACTGCATGCATTTCCCTAAACTTGACAAAAGCCACACAGTCAGCCCTTCCCAGATCTGCACTAGCAATATCAGCCAAAATCTTGCAGATTCTCAGTCTCACCCCAATCCGAGTCACAGCTTGCACATTCACAACACGCCAGGTGCTCAAACGCACTTCCACGTTCAGGAAGGGCTGTGCCAGAGGAGGGAGGCCACTGAAGTCAATCCCTTGCGCTTTTGGAGTCACCTGGTACAGAAGGTTAAATAGTGTCCAACTCTCATACATATTCGTGTCCATCTGGAACCTCAACCTTTATTTGGAAAAAAGGGTCTTTGCAGATATGATTAAAGAGCTCAAGATGAAACTATCTGAGATTTGAGATGGAGCCAAAATCCAATGAGTGGTGTCTTTATGAGATGCCAGAGGGATCTGAGATACAGAGCATGGTGGAGAGGATTGTCTGAAGACAGTGTCACACCTGCAACCCACCAATGCCACGGCTCCATGCGGCCACCATGAGTCAGGGGAGGGCATGGGGTCAATTCTGTTCTTCCAAAGGGGTCAACCCTAATAGTACCAAGATCTGGTATTTCTGGCTTCCAGAGCTGGAACAGGACAAATTTCTGTTCTATCAGACCAATTTGAGGTCATTTGTTACCATAGTCCCAGGAAACTCAAACACCTGACATGGAGGATTTTCTGTGAGCCTCAGTCTGGGTTTTCATCCTAGGGTTGTCACACCATTGCATTCTTTTCCTGATCAGTCCTGAGCTGGGACAATCTCTGGTTTCTCCTTCAAATGTGGCCAGACTCTATCACACACTCCTGCTCTTCCTTGCCCACTGCTGGCCTCTTCTCTCCTAGAATCTCTTCACCCTTGAACGTGTCCTCTGTCTAGCGTAGGTACTTCATCCCTCCTGCTTCTATGCAGTACCAAGCTCTCACTTTTACTGCATCTCAATGTGGGTCTCTAAGAATCTGCCCCCAGACTGCACGCTTTTCACTTTAGCTATCCAGAGCACTATTGTTGCTCTAGAGAATTTCATTCACATCTTTCGCGTGGGTGGGGAGAGGGGAAATAACTGTCAATCTTCCAGGAAGTCTTGTTAATTAGGTCAGTGTTAGGAGGTCTAGCAGAAGTGACTAGCATTCTGCCACCAAAGTGAAAGCCAACACACCCATCCAGGAATGTCTGGGATGCACCCTGACTTTGTCTCTCTGCAGAGGTCAACACCTGCCGTGATGGGTACCCCATGCTAACACGTCACAGCTCATGTGTGAACCAAGGAGCTGCCACCTTTTCCCACCCCCCACACCTCAGATGTGTAACAGCCCAGTGCTGTATACCCTGGGTGGCCATTTCCCTCATGTGGTGATCCTGCCAGGTGGAAGTGGTCCCAGGCAATCTCCTGTCAGGGAGCTGTGTATTAGACTCTGTCCACTAATAAAACTCTGCCTCCACTAACCCCCTCCTCCCCACTCTCAATCGACTCATCTTGGTATCTAACAGTTAGGAAATACTGGATGGGAGACAATGCCCTGGGAAGAGATCCCCTTATTCCCGCCTCCCACATGGGAGTTGGAGAAGGGAAAACTTTGTTTCTTGCAGTTGATTAAAACACCTCTAGACAGTTGGGGAAAAAAGCCATACACATGTAGAGTAAACCCAAGCTTTCCTTTTGGGATGAGTCATGTTCGTTAATTTTAATTCTTGCCTGCCATGCAAGCCACAATCGAGAGTGAATTAAGAGCAGCTTTTTATCTTATTTGTATTCGTTTGTTGAAAGTCTATTTCTTGTTGCCAACACAGTGTGAGAATTGCAGACAGTGCAAATTCATTTTCAAGATTAACCAGTTGAATAGGGATGTATCCTAGTGCCCTGTGGTTTGGAGTTTACTGAAAAGTTGACATTTAGTCCTCTTTCTTCTCTGAGAGTTTGTTTCATCTTGAAGAATTTACTCTCTGAACAACTGCAACCATTCCTTGTTCCCTGTCCAGCAGCGATGGACTTGGTGCCCGAAGCTGATAACACACGTGGACCACCGTGATGGTCAGACAGCCAGAAGTTTATTATCAGCATCAGATTTTTATTTATGTATTTATTTATTTTAAAAATTATTTTATAATCTTTACGTAGTTGATCAGGATGCAAAGGGTCAAGGACTACAGGAAGGTGGGTAAGACCGTTGCTTCCATATCATTTTAATTTTTTTCTGTATCTGGGGTAAAGTGGTAGATAAAGGGAGAAGCTCCACCCAGTCTCGCACCCATCCCAGGTCCCCGGTGTGGGGCATGCTCCGCGTGTCCTACTCAAGTGGTTTGGATAGTTCAACAGTTCTGAATTGCTGCCAATTTTGCCATTCCAACCATGATGAAATCTCTCCAGGATCCACTGGCTGACATAGTTTACCTTAGAGTCTCCGTTTGCCCAGATATTCACTGCCAACACCTGGCTGGGGTTGTTAATCAATTTTTTCTGTCCTCCATCCTCTGTTGTGGTACGAGGTGTCCTCTGCAGGTTCGAATGGACTGCCGTATCCTCCATGTGCTCCTGGATATGCTATCCACTGTTCCATCTGAGCTTTGACACTTGCACCCCATGGTCAAACCATGGAACCCGCACTTCTCTTCATGGTTGGGGTTCTGAGATCAGCAGTTCAGTTGGAGGGGTCCCCAAAGAAACTTTGTCTGAGGTGATCCCAAACCCGATTCTTGTATGTGCTTGCCAGTACAGGGTCTGGCACTGTCTGTCACCCCAATCAGCTTATGCATATGCTAGTGGTTGCAATTGCTGGGTCAGTTATGTCTGCAGCCCTGTCCTCTACACGAACCAATAGGTGTTGCAGTCCAGCCTGATTCTGCCCAACACAAACATGGATCTCACACAAACCAGTGGGAGCTGTAGCCTAGTCAGAGCAACCCACAATAACCCCCACCAGGCCCACCCCTGCCCTGGTTCCTGTGCTTACAAGTATGTATAGCAGACTTGTCCAGTCTGTTTCACATCCCATTCAGCTCTCATGACAATGGGCATTGAAGCCTAGTTCAACCCAACCAGCCCCACTATCCAGACAACACACAAGCTGGTGGATGCTGTTCTATCTAGCCACCGCTGCCCCAGTCCTGGTTTTCATGCTCTCCAGTGGGAGTGGCAACCCCCCCTGAGTGGGGTTGCCCACTGTTTCCTCACTGGGCCCACTTCCACATCATGGACTCTCCAGGTGGTTCTGCAGTTTTACTTGACAGAATTAGCCCCCAGTGCCATCCTCTGCCAGCTGATGCTGCGACAAAGCACAACCAACCCTCACCCGCTTTAATTTATGCTTGCAACAGTAGGAGCAGTCAGCCCAACCTGGTTTTCCCCTGATCTAGTTCACATGAGGCCCACAGGTGCTGTAGCCCTGTCTGGTCTGGTCTGCCCCCATCCCAACTCATGCTCTCCAGTGGGAGTGGCGGTCCAGCAAGGGAACCCTCCACATTCACCCTACCGGCTTTGCCCACTACCCCTCTGGTTCTCATGAGTGCTGGTTGGGTGCTGCAGCCCAGTCTGGCATGGCCCCCCTCACCTCGGTTTTTGCCACCGGGTGCTGATCCTGGCCCAGTCCAGCGCCCCCCAATTTCAGCTGATGCTGGTGGGGGTTGCAGCCTAGCTCAGCATACCAAGCACCCAATCCCAGTCGTATTGTGTCCTGGTATGTGTTGCGCCCAAACCTTGTCAACCCACACTCTGTTCTGGTGCTCAGATTCACCAGCAGTTGATGTGAACTGGTTCAGCCTGGTCTGCTAAATGTATACCAGTGGGTACCTTTCCCTGTCCTGGTCTGGGTTGCTCCCTATCGTGATTCTTGAGTTCACCTACAGGGACTGTGTCCCTACAGAGGAGTTTCCCAAGCTCCTCCATCAGAACCTCTCCCAATGCCAGATCTTGCTCATACCAGTGGGTCCATGGGCCAGCCTTATTTAGTCCACCTCTTGTCCTGGCAGTAACAGTGGCCTTTCCTGACTGGCCTTCAACCCATTCCTATTCTTACTGTTAGATGTTTCAGCCCAACCAAGGCTCGTCCATACCCAGACACAGCTCACACATGGCTCAGCAGGTACAGAGACCTAGCCTAGTCTGTCCTACAGCTACCCTGGTCCTTCAGAGTACCAGAGGGTGCTGGAGTCTAGCCCAGCCTGGTGCACCCAGTCCCATTTCACACTTGTGCCAAGGGAGAATGCAGCCATATCCAGACCAGAATGCAGCCCCCACTCCAGCCCCCATATTCACCAGTGGGAACCCCAACCCAGCCAGGGTGTCCTCTTAGTTCCACAATCAGGCCTGTTCCCAGCCGTAGATCACGCATGTGCCAGTGGTTGCTGTGACCCAGCTTGGCATAGCCCCTCACCTATCTTGGTCTTTGCCTTTGATACTGTAACCTGACATCCCTGGCTCCTGCAAACCAGTTGATGTAAGAGCCTAGCTCGGCATGACCTGTGCTCCAGCCTGATTTCTGCTCTTGCTTGTGAGTTAAGATTTGCTTGGCCCTGCCTGGTCCACCCCTTTCCATAACCAACCCACACATTAGCTAACAGTTGGAGCTACTTTGCCCAGCTTGCCTGACCCCCAGGCCTGGAGTATGTGATTTTCAGTGAGAGTTATGACTCACTAGGGGCATTTCCCAAGTTCTCCCACTTGACCCACTCCCAGACCCAGATCTCATACATGCTAATGTGTGTTAGGCCAGTGCCTGGCATAGTCTACTGTTCCATCTTGGCCTTGTATGAGCTGGTGAACATTGCAGCCAGTCCACCCCACACCCTGTTTTAGGATGCACATTCGGGTGCTGCTACCTTGACCTGCCCAGACTGTTGTTGGTTCTTTACCCGTGAGTGATGGCAGGTTCCATGAATTACCACCCCTACTCTTAAGTTAACCAGAAGGACTTGTATTTCCACATGGTTGGACCCATTTATCCCCCACAGAATCTACCCCTGGACCTGGTTATCTTGAGTGCTAATTGGTGTCATGACCTTCTTAATGTGACCCAACCCCTGTTCTGGCACTCAGTCAGGTACTGGGATCTAGCCCTGCCCGACACGTCTGCAGCTTTCGTGTGGGCTGGCATGTGGCAGTCAGTGATGTTGCGCACTAACAGCCCATCTCAGGACTCCCATGTGGGCTGGTAAATCAGTCTGACCCAAACAGATCTTACAGACTCTCCCTTCCAAACCACCAGGTCTCCTTTCCCACACTTGCCAGCAATTTCAGTGACCCTATCGCTGGAAGTCACACTGGATTCATCCCTCACCTACTCACATTGGCCTTATCCATGGATATCTCTAGGCAGCAATGACATATCCATAAACCCCAGAAGTTGTTGCCAGGCAGCCAGCAGGCGGAGCTTTGTGCCACTTGAGGCACTGGCCGGCCAAAAGCTCAGGACTCACTTCTTGCCTGGCGAGGAGTGTCCATGGCCATCGTCCCAAGCATTGGGTCCCACCTGGCTTGGGTACCCTTCTCAGCAGCTATGCTGCTGAGGGCTTCTTTTACCCGAGCCCTACGGGTCGAACCAGCATCAGATTTTTAAAAGAAAGTTGTCACGCAGGCACCAGGGGTGGGGGGTCATGCCATTTACATCTCAACATCAAGAGTCAGCTCCCTAATATACAATCTAACAGCTCCCTTTGCCTAAACCTGCGGACCAGGGAATTTCCTGTCTATCCATTCCCATATTAACTACTCCTGGGGCCCTCCCAGAAGAATTTCAAGTAGCTCTGGCTCTGCATGGCAAAAGATTCACCATGTCCTTCCACAATTCCTCTTCATCCACTGATTGTTAGATAAGGGAAAATGCAGTACACGGGCACAGTGCAATGTTACTCTGCCGTCAAGAGACTTAACCTAATATATACATGTATCAAAATTATCACCTGGTGCCCTGGATAAACACATTCAATTTTATGCATGTGAAAAAATTTTTAAATTAAAAAGTCCCTCTCATATCTGCCTTTGAATGTGCATTTTGCAGTCTACTTTTCCTTGTATTTGTATAATCACACCAGCTTTCTTTTTGCTTAGTATTTACGTAATTTCTATTTTCAAGCTTAAGAGTAATTGCTATGCAGTTTTTCCGAATAACATAATTGAGTCTTTTATGTTTGTAACGCATTTGATTATCTATTTTTCAACAGTGTCTAGCTCATTTGCATGAAATGCAATTATTGATATGACTGGATTTAAATCTTCTGTCTTGGGATTTGTTTGAGTATGCACATAATTTATTTGTAAATGAAAGTTTTTGAAGTATTTACTTTCACTGAACATCACTGTAAACATTACACTAATCATCAGGCCTTAGAGAATCAAATACTGCCAGAGTGATGAAGGAATTTAAAGGCTACCTCATGTCACTCCAGCTGGGAGAAGAATTTTACAGGGACCTACAGCGATCAGAAGTCATGGTGGTTTACTCTATGTTTCTCTTCCAATCCCATCCCAGACACTTGGAGTCCTCCATCTAACATTCCCCCTTCTCCTGTGGCTTTTGATTGCATCCCCTGGTTGGATAACAGACACCTGCTCTTCAGGATACCCACACCTTTCCCATCATTTCCTATCATTTAAAGACAAAAACAAAGCAGAAACCCTAGGGTGTCCTCAGCCTTCTGCATGTAGACGGGGTGGACACTACTGGGTGGGCCAAGACAAGGACCCAAGCCTTGGAAAATCCCAGCATAAAGGAACTCCTAACCTCATCTTATGCATCAGATGGATAAAACCAGACTGACTTATGTCCTTGGGTTGAGTGGACATTTTTTTATCTGTCTTTCAAAATCAATAAAGAGAACTTTGGAGATGCCAGGAGACCTAGAGAAATGTCAAAGGATTCTTCTTCCCCCTTATTATCCAATGTCTAGAGCTTAATAACAAAATATTACCCAATGTCTAGAGCTGGCTGGTGGGTTTGCCAGCAGGCCTGCCCTTTGCTGCTGAGGCAGACTGAGAAGAAATGCAATCCTTCACCTTGTGGGCGGTGGGTACAGTGGGACTGCAGGACATCACTGACTACTCCATTCCTTCCTGTGAGCCCGTCAAGAAACGGGCCCTCCTCTGCCTGTCCTGGCAAACTGCTAGCATACCAGTGGAGTGGGGGACTTTTCACAGAGACTGCTCAGACATCATGCTTTCTGGTTGGTATAATAATGACAGGTTTACACTACAGAGAAAGGTCCATACAGCTCATGTCCAAACTTCGGTAAGAACTACTATTTTCATTCTTCCTTATTAGAAAGGGACGTACACCTTAAAGGGATTGAGCCTGGGGCTCTGGACCACCTACAACCCATGTTCACTTCAACGACTTTCTCGTGACTCTGATACTGGATCATCGTTTTCTCTCTTACTGGTTTTAGTTGGAAGAGCACACAGGCTTTCCAACCAGGAAGGCAAAACTGAAATTAAGGAAGAAGTACATTCTTTCCTCCCAGACAGGTGGCTGCAACTCTGGATCAAGCACTGGGTCTTTAGCCACAACTGCCCAGACCTTCTAATTCTCATAGGAATATTTCATGAGAGGCTGCTGGACATCCAAGTGAGTCCTGGCAAAGAAACCAGTTGGTGCTTGCTTGCACACATCACGCACCCAAGGCTTATGCCCTGATCCCCGCCTCTGCTGGCGGACCTGGGTCATGTCACGCTGTCCTTTTGCATCTGCACTGCCAGGATTAGCCTCCCATGTGTGCCAGGATTGAATGGAGGACCTAATGCATTCTAAATTATCTGGGCTCACAAACAGAATTTCTCTCCTCCGGGGGCTTTGAATGGCTGGGTTCTTCAAGATCACTGAGCCCTAAAGTGCTGAGAGGGGGTCTTGATCATTGTGGTACCCTTCTCAAACTCCCCTCCTCTTAAAAATTGACCCATGGTACAGATTAATTGGCAATGTTCCTTCCTTGTGGTATGTGAAATATTGGTGCATTGTACAATATATGGTATCTTGGATTTGATCATGAGCAATGGTCTGTCCATCTTAGAAGCACACTCAGATGCCTCTCCTTAGGACCTAAGTCACCTTGGTCTTCCAAAGCCACCTGCGCAAACACAAGTGAGTGGAAAGGAGGGCCAGGGCCAATTGCAAGGATGAGAGTCCCTCGGGCTACAACTGGAGAAGCTGTAACAAAGAACCTTCCCACATCTCTGATTCTTTTCTCTTCCATATTTATGGGGGGGAGGGGATGTGGAGCTTAATAAATGACCCTTTCCTTCAAGTATATCTGTAAAGTGATGCTCCTCCAAGACAGATCACATCTTCTTTGCTGTCTTACATCCTCCTGGCACACCATCAGGGCTACTATGGGTTTGTTTTCAATTTCTGCATTGCAGTCTCAATAAAGTGGGTGTGAGGAAACAGAATGTGACAGTCAGGCAGTTTATCAGTTCTAAAGCTACTAGGATGCCCAACTCCATGACGTTACTGTTTCACCGTGGCTGTCATGTAACACTCTGCACAGACTTCTACCTGAAATTGACTTGTCAGGGAGCTGTCAGGGTTGGAGGCGAAAGGAAATCAAAGCCAAGAGATCACAAAGATGCTGAACTGCAAACAGGCACAGCCAGCTGGAACATGTCATTTGGCTAGTGATCTGAGCACTCATTTGGGTGAAGTGTCAGGTACATGAATCGACATCCAAAAAGAGCAACTGTATGGGCTTCGACAGCTAAGGTGCCTGAAAGGTGGATGTATCAGCTCTGAGGGCCTCCAGCTCCAAGACACAGTGTAAATAACTTTCTGCCAGGCTGGCATTGTATCACTTGTGACACCGACATCCTACATGAGCACTGGTTTGAATCCCTGTTTCTCCACTTTTGATTGTAGCTTCCTGCTAATGAGCCTAGAAAAGCATCAGAAATTGACTCAAGTGCTTTGACCCCTGTCATCTAAATGGGAGACCCGGATAGAGTTCTTGGGCCCACGGTTCAGCCTGGCCCTGTACTGGCTATTGTAGCCATTTGAAAGAAGAACCAGTGTGTGGAGGATCTCTGTGTAACTCTGCCTTTCAACAAATAAACCTTTTAAAAATCATTTGTCTACATGTGAGCCACTCTCATCTAGAGATCATTTTGCCTTTAGCTGACGAAGGGCAAGGACTCATGTACCATTGAAGGTTGAACTTGTAAGGAGAAACAGGATGCATAAGACTTTAGGCCTTCGTTCATAGTCTTATGCCCAAGTAGAAGACCTGCAGCTCAGTAGAAGTGGATCTTTGGATGGTGTGGTCAGGGACAAACTGCATTTGATGGGTTGATGGATGAGGGAACCAGTCAGGAAAACCTACTTGCACTGAGGGGTGCTCTGGCTGGAGAGAGTAGAGAAACAGCTTGGGGCTATAGAGGTAGCAACTCCTCCTTGGAGAGGCAGAGGAAACAGATGCAAGAGTTATAACTGTGTCAAGGGTTCCCACCATTTGGAACATGATACTGTGTGCTCCTAGACTGAGTAGAAGCAATGCAGAGGAGAGAAAAGTTGAAGCCACAAGACCAGGGAAGGTGTGAAGCAGCAAGGTGCCAGGAGAGAGGGAGAAGGCAACTCACACTGCCCTCCTCTCTTCCCCTGCTGGCTACTTGTGTTCTGTTTTTGCTCTCTGTCATTCATAGAGAGCATCATAATGATGAAGACAGAAAACAAACTCCAAATCTAAGCAGAACCTACACCTGCTGCTCCCCACCAAGGCCTCAGCAGGCGCAACACAGCTGTCTTCCACCATCTAAGACAGGATGGAGGACACAGCCAGATGTAGGAAAGGAAAGCAGAGCAAGGTCCATGAGAGTTCAGAAACCTGTGAGTTCCATGGAAAGTGTCAAGGAGATTGCTGGAATCACATGAGAGACACTACTTAGGGACTCACATCGGCAGAGGTGTAAAGGTGATAAGTACGTGATCTGTACCTCTCTCTCTCTCTCTCTCTCTCTCTCTCTCTCTCTCTCTGGTGGTCAATAACAGACACTTGATAAAAAATA
Organism: Ochotona princeps; assembly: GCF_030435755.1. Lineage (NCBI taxonomy): Eukaryota > Metazoa > Chordata > Mammalia > Lagomorpha > Ochotonidae > Ochotona > Ochotona princeps. The sequence goes on along the minus strand of NC_080844.1, from coordinate 61,564,266 downwards.
AAGTTCATTAATGGCATTAGATTTTTTAAGACTGAGGGTCATGTAGACAAGAAAGGAGGGTCTTGAAATAAGATGCGGTTTCCATGCAGACATGCAAGTGGGGGTCAATAAGTAAACAACGTGTTCTCCTAGCAGGCTACTAACAATCACACAGCAGACAAGAAGCACCTCTCTTTGGTCTGTTATCTAAGCTTGAATATTAGGGAGTTCCTGGCCCGTGCATTCCCATACCAACTGCCTCAAGTCCTGTGCCTGGAGTTCCTGGAGCTTTCTCATAGGTTTACAGCTGCTTAGTGGCTTTGTACCAGCAAGGAATCCCATCCTCCAAATTTCTGTCTTTCCTCAATCTACCCTTTTGCCATCATTGAGGGTGGCTAATTTCCTTTTTTTTCTGTCTTCAGCATGTTTTGAGTGATGTTTGTAGGGGTACCCTAGTGGCAGCAAAGTCTTTCAACTGCATGACATTCTAGAACCATCCAAACTAACCAGTGATGTAGACCAGAAACTGGTTCCTTTAAAAGGAGAAGTAACTGGAAAGAGGCCCTGGAGAACTTTCTAGGTTGCTAGAAATGCTCTCTTTCTTGTTTGGATGATGGCTGTACAGGTTTACGCAGTTTTCAAAACCCATTGAGCCAAATATTTAGGTTTGGCATGTTTTATTGTATTTCTCTTGATGTGAAAAACAAAAAATAGTCCCAGCTCTCTCAGGAACTGTAATGCTGCCATTGGGAGTTCCAATGATAAAGAGGTCTGCAAGATTTTAGAAGCACATGGTTTAAATATGAGAGTGATGAAACACTTCGATTGCCTAAACATCATTCTGAAAACACATTTAAGAACTGGAAAAGCCCCATTCATACAGCCCCTGTTGATGTAAATTGGATCGAATCACTCAGTGCACTGCTAAAGTGCATCAGGCTAAGTCAACACAAGGTTTGCTTTTTGTGATCAATACTCATAATTACAGTGGTGGCCCTCATTTATCGCCACTTGTACAAGCAAGGCATTTTATGAGCATGTTCTTGCTTCATCCTCTCCCGCGGCCTCGGAAGTGAGGGTATTTTTGTCCATCTCCCCAGTGAGGAAACACGGAATTTTTTTTTTTTTTCTGTACAAGGGATCTTCAGGAAAATCATGGAAAATGTGCACAATGAAAAGGCCATGGGAGAATTTCAATTTTTTTTTTTTTGCACCAAGATATATGTTTCTGTTAATTTCATTTCCAATGAACTTTGTGAAGTCTCCATGTATGGTTTGCCAAGGCTTCAAATCCAGCCCTGCCTGCATTTGGAATGTAGCACTTAACCATGTAGCACTAAAACAGAAAGTATCTGCAATTTTATTTTGTAAGTTTGAATTACGGAGGGCTTCATGATGCTTGGAAAAGCCAAGTGGATAGAATTTGGGATGAAATGAAAAGCTTTATAATGTGACAAATGCAGTTACCTGTTGTATAAGTTTATTTCTTCACACGAGTGGGTCAACCCATGGAGGTTGAGAAGGAGACACGGTATCTGTCCTTACCCAGGGCCCTTCCTTTTATTTTTAATTTAAAAACTTGTTTATATGAAATAGTTACTGAAAGAGGAAGGCAGAGACTGTGCTGCACTGGTTTGTTTTCCAGATGGCTGCAATGACTGGAGCTGAGCCAGATCAGAGACAGGCACTGCAACCAGGTCTCCCAGGTGGATGGCAGGGGTCCAAACAATAGAGCCACCCTCTGCTTCTTCAAAATTAGCATGGAGCTGATCAGAAGCTGGGACTAGGCTTGTGCCCATTCAAGATGCCAATGCTGAGGCTAGACCCTTCTCTTAATGAGGCCAAGACAGAAATACTTCAAACAGCCCGGTATGTCTGGTCAAGCACCACTATTAGAAGATGTACCCAACCCAGTTCTATCTTATGGATCAGAGAAATGTCACTTTGCCTGAAGTACATTGTCAATGCCGGTGAAGTCAGGGCTATTACTGAGATGGAAGAACACTGGGTGGCTAGAAGTCCTTGCCAGATAGAAAGAGAGAGGCTGAGACAGGCTTGGCAAAACTCAACGACAGGCTGGGAGGCAGCTGGGGTTATAGCAGGAAGAATCTTCCACCATCTGAGCTGAAAAGGAAGCTTGCGGCTAACTCCACCTGCCCCTTCATCAATCAGCTCCAGGCCTGTGCATGGGGCTCTGGTTCTGGGTGGACACATCTGGATAAAGAGGCTGCTCTGGGTTTGGACAGACAGCACCTGGACACTTTCCCCCAATGCAGATGACACAACAGACTTCCCTCCACACCTCCATCACATCACATGTTGTTAGGATAGGCAAGTGAGACCAAGGAACTATGAATTGCAAGCATTCCCACCTGTTGCACCCCCGTGATTCTGGAGTCTTGGCACCGATCCATGTGGGTTTGAACCTTATCATTGCAAGAGTGTGTCAGAGCAGGCAGCAGGAGGTTCACAGAGGTGGAACCCCCACCCCTGGTTCTGCTGTAAATGTGGACTAAGCAAAGGAGACTCACACTGGATGAAACTGCAGACTATTGATTTCAGAGAAGGGCAAGCATATAACTACAGCATTTATCAAAGTGTGGTTAGTGGCAGACTGTGACAGAACCACCTGGAAGCCTTGCTTTAAAAGGGGCATTTATTTGTTTATTCACCAAGCAAATAACATATTGATTCCTTCTGGGTGGCCAGTAATAGTGCAAGGAGCCAGGAACCAAACATTGAAACAGGCAGATATTATCACTAACCACTTAGAGCATACAGTTTAGTGAGAAAATGGTCAAAATGTAAAATTCTGTTAATAAAGAAGCAAAATACATAATCACACAAATGTACATTAACTGCTAAGATAGAAATGAAGGTGGCAGGAAGGCTGTGGGGATGGGGTGGGGAGAGGGACCCTCTCCACTGGTTCGTTTCTCAAGGGCCCACAACAACCAGGGCTTGAGCCTGCGAGTGAGGAACTCATCCCTGATATCCCTTGTGGGTGGCAGGAGTCTGTTGCTTGAGCCATCAGAGGTGTGTCCCTGGGTGGACCTCAGCAGGAAGCCGAAGCCAGGGCCAGAAGCAGAGATTGAGTGCAGGTTCTCCATTATGGGACACTGGTATCTTAACCATGAGGCCAAATGTGCCCCTCTCACTCATCTTCCAACAATCCCCCTGCCCCCACTTTATATGGTAGATCTAAGAGACAGCTCCCAGGGGGAGAAAATGAGAATTAGAGCTTTTCCTAAACAGTCCTGTAGTCCAACTAGAAACAAAGGAGGGGATTACCATCTCAAGGCTGAATTTAACACAGGAACAACTGGGGACTTGGTTCTCTCTTCCGTTTGGGTAAGCTGCTGGGTACACCCCTAGATTGTGATGAGAAGATGGCTCACCTCTGCTCAAGATACCTAGTGGGCCCAGCACGAAAGTCTAGTGGTTAAAGTCCTTGCCGTGTGTGCACTGGGATCCCATATAGGTGCTGGTTCAGGTCCCAGCAGCCCCGCTTCCCATCCAGCTCCCTGCTTGTGGCCTGGGAAAGCAGTCGAGTATGACCCAAAGCCTTGGGATCCTGCACCCATGTGGGAGACACAGATGAAGCTCCTGGCTCCTTACTTTGGATCTGTACAGCTCCAGTAGTTGCAGCCACTTGAGGAGAGAATCAACAGACAGAAGATCTTCCTCTCTGCCTCTCCTCCTCCTCCTCTCTGTATGTCTGACTTTTCAATAAAAATAAGTAAATCTTAAAAAAAAAAGACATCTACAGTTAAGTGGTCAGTAATCAAGGCCTCTCAGATACCTGGCATCGCTGTGCACTGCTGATGTCACCAGATGCCCCTGAGGAACCTGGAAAAGGCATCCCACCAACTTGGCGAGAAGGGGAACTTGGTGTAAGTCAATAGTCTCTCACTTGAGCCTTAACCTAACGCAGAAACTGTTCCTTCCCTAGAATCCTAGTTATAAAAAATGAAGCAGAAACAAAACTAATGAATAAGCAAAATGCCACCTATGGTCCTAGTTAGAAATATGAGGAGCTTCAAAATGCTCATAGAAAATTTCCATTATTTTCTAATTCCATGTTCATGAGTTTTTGAAGCACCCTTGTATATTTCCCTCATCATATTAGCTAATCTTTATTGGTTTGTTAAATACACAACTGATTCTATATTAATTAATTTGCATATATTGCAAAGCTAAGAAATTAGTTAGATTTGGATAAAGTTAAACCAAAGCAACTTGATGCTTTTATCCTACTTACCACCCTTACATGACGTGGTAGGACTCAGCTTTTTCCTACTTCAGATGGCTTCAAAGTTTGGGAAGAATCCCACAGAAGGACATTGTGGCCCCAAAAGGTCAGGGAGCACAGGATTACAATTGATAGGATAACATTTGTATGAGAACACTGGATGGGTGCCATTTGTGTGACTGATTGGATATCATTTGCATGAGAATAACTGTGTGGACAGCATGTGAATGAATGAGAACACTTAGTGGGATATACAAAACAAAAGAGTTCCAAACAAGGATATAGAAGTAATTGATGGGTTCTGTTGATAAACTCAATACCTCCTCCCTTATCTTATATGACCCTTGGTCCATAAAAGTCTGATGCCACTAATAAACTTTGGCTACTGATTATCAGTTGGTAGTCCACATGTGTTATTAGCATGTTAATCTTAGGCTCCGTGCACCAAGTCCATCACTGCAGGACAGCGAACAGCATCCATAGCTTTTCTGATCAACATCAGTTAATAAAAACTAATCCCTCCCCTTTCGAATTTGGGCAGGCATTGGTGTAGCACGCAAGAGGGCATTTAGGAAGTCCATGTTCTATATTGGAGTGCCTGGATCCAAGACCTGGCTCTGCTTCTTTTGATTCAGCATCCTGTTAATGTACAGCTGTGAAGCAGGAGCTAAAGGCTCAGGTTCTTGGACCCCTACCCCTCACATGAGAAACCTGGCTGGCTCAGCCCAGCTCTGGCCAATGTGGGCATTTAGGGAGTGAACCAGTGGATGGGAGAGCTGCTTGTCTGCAGTCTCCCCTTACCATGTGCCTTTACCATGCAAACAAATAAGAAAATTGTAAGAGTCCAGCATCCCATTTATTTTAAAACTTCCTGCAATTCTGGCTTAGAATTCCCCCAGAGTTGGAAAGTGGGTAGAATGAATTTTTCATTTAAGTGTGTAGCTAAGGTATTGATGTCATCTAGATGTATAGTAGGCTTAAATGAAAAGTGTCTTGCAAGGTCATCACAATGAGTTAAACTCTATCATCATGTCCCCAACCGGCAGGGCCAAGGAAAGGTGACTACCAACTGCTTATGTGAGTTGAAGTAATGAAATCCAGTTTTGTTACCTCTGTGGAACAACTGACCATATGTGTGGCAACTATAAAATGGAGCTTTCAGAATGTCCTTAAAGCCAATTCTATTTTATCTTGCCTATGCTTCTGATGGCAATTTAAAAAGGTCTTAAAAACAGATTGGCCCTGTACTGTTTTCTCTTTTAATAAGAAACAAGCATATATACTTGACACCTGTTTTGCTTTTCCTCATTTCTTTTTGCCCAGGAGAATGCCACATCATCAGAATGAGGGTATGTCAAGATTCTGCAGGCCCATTTTCACAGGCAAAGTTATAACTGCAAAATGGAAGCAGAATGAAATTCATTCTGAGATGGTGAAAGATCTGAAGCTAATCCCTTCCTCTTCCTGCAGATCCTTTACATAATTTGCACACATTCCCTATGCTGAGAAATGAGATCATCCATTTCACATTTTCCCTTCTGTGAGCAACGCTTAAGGGGCTCCTGATGGCAATGAAAGAAACACTGAGCCTCAACAGACAGATCATTGTTTGGCTGGAAACACCCCACCCAGAAAGATGATTTCATGCCATTCACTGTGGTGGCTTCTTCTTGTAAAAGGTTCACTCTGAAATGGGAACAGAAGGCATGAGATGAAGACACAGAGCTGTGCTTGTACCGACATTGCCTTCCCGCCCTTCTTCAGGCGCAGGAAGCCGCTGCCCGACGGCACAGAGCCCCTCGCCCCTGAGGGTGCTGAGAAAGGGCACCTGCCAATGCACACTAAGCCTCCGCTGCCCACCCCTCCTGAAAGAGAAATTTCGTGTCCTAGGTTCATGGCACCTGTGAGAGGGTGGCTCCAGGCCATTGTGGCATTTTGGGGGCCTTGATGATCCTTTCTAGCTACTTCCCCAGTGGGAAAAGGACTCCATCAGCTGAAAATTCTAGTGAACAGAACTAAATGACAATTTGAAATGAAATTAACCTAAAACTACTTTTTATGTCTTCTAAGACTATTTTAGTGTTCAGTGACACTAAAATAAAGCCAAACTAAGTCTTTTTTAAAATTATTATTTCATTTTTAATCAGTTCCATAGGCTCTGGGATTCCCCCAATCCCTCCCCCCCTATTGATTTCCTCCATATTGTTACAGTAGTGCAGCTCATAACCAGTCATAATTCCATCATTGCGGGCATGGACCATGCAGGGAGTCCAGCATCTTATTGCCCAGATAAATTCAACAGTTTCATTGGGAGACCATCCTTGATCTGAAAATAGAGCTGGCAGAATATCATCCCCTCCAATGAAAAGCCACAACACAAATTCAACAACAGGAAGAAAAATGGAAACTTACAACATCATGATGTTAATTGACATGCTACTGAATGATCAATATGTTAGAAAATGCAAGTTCTTAACCAAATCCTATAACTGCTTCATTGACATCTCAATTTTAGTTTATACATAATCAACTGCTATAAACCTTAAAATGGTTATAGGGTACTATTCAGCTGTCTTGTGTCTTTTTTCTTCATATTTATATTTAGCAGCTTATAGTATTCAAGCATGATTTTACTGAACTTCATGAATTTTAGGATAGTCCAAACAGGCTTATAACTCTAACAAGCCATATGTTAACTATTGAGGAGCAAAACAGTTTTAGGAGGGGTGTGCAGAGAAATCTTCAATATCTTAGTGAGGAGTAACTGATCTTTGTGTCCCACCTAGTGAGGTATATGAGAGTCCAAGCTGTCTGTTTCCTGTCTGTTCTAAGCTTTCCTTATTGGTCTCTCTCAGTCTATCTGATCTAATTTTTGGGGCTCCGGAGCAACCCTGATGGTCGTTGCAAAAGAGGATGGGGAGCCAATGTTGGAACTAAGTAAGGACCAGAGAAAGCTCTCCTGAGTCCCCAAGGGAGTTTACTGTTCTTCTGTTTCTGAGGACCACTCGGGGCTCCTTGCTGTTGTTCCGATGTCATTAGACCCTGTGAGGAGGGTTCTGGGCTTCTTACATCACATGTGGGAGATCCGATAGGGAATGGTTGACCTCAGAGTTCTCGGCCTATGAGGGCATTCCAATTCCCTGTGATCTCCTTGGCAGCTGAGATACAGTCCTTGGTGCCCATACTGATAGCCCTTGATGAGCTATCCACTACTTCTGTGGTGAAAGCATCTGGGAGGTTACCAGGAGTCTTTGGGGTTAGGATACAAGCCTCCTGCTGTCCTCCTGTCCCACTCTGGGGTCCTCCTCTTGCTCTGTGCATATGACCTCCTGTTAAGAGGCTGTCAGGATCGCTCTTGGATACAGTGGGATCCAAGATAAATCTTTAATAAAGTCAATAACTGAACATGTCTAGGGTGGGTGAAATACTTGGTGCCTAAGTACAAAATGTGGTTATCCATGCTTAGGATGGGGGAAAGTATGTGACATGCCCAGGATGAGGACACAATCCCAAGGAAGCCATACACATTCCTCAACATGGAAGCAGCCCTAGTCCCTAGGCTCCTGCAATGACCTCTAACCAGGTCAAGGGAGAGACTTCCCCTTCCTGGCTAGCCTATGCCCAACGTTTCTTCTTCACTTGCTGCTAAGTTCTGTGGTCCAGAGCAATTGCTTCGCACATAGAGGGGTCTGTCTGGGCTCTGCTGCCTATAGCTGCTCTCAGCTCTCTAGATTCCCCTTTCCTAAGCCATGCCACAAACATCATTGTCACTTGCAGCACAAGGCTCCAGTGAAAGGCAAGGGACCATGCTTGGCACGCAGCATGCAAGAATTGGTAGTTATTACTTGTTGGCTTATCAGTTGGTATTTTATGTATTTGTTGATGTCCTGCCAGGTGGTAGAGCTAGGGAAAACCAGACACAGACAGCCCTTCAAGAAGACTATGGCCATTTTGAGTAAGAGCTGTGTCTAACCAGAGTTCCCTCACTGGCTGGAACATTGGGCCCTATAGAGGGCGCACTTAGGACATCTTCTGGCTGCTTGTGCCCTCACTGGGTACCCTCCCTAACCTCCCCATCCCTGGTTTGCTCCCAAAATGCTGTTTGCCCTTTCTGCTTCTGCAGAGCTTATATCCAAAGACTTTCTCCCTTCTCAGAGTCCTTTTAGGCTACACAGCCGTTGGAGTTTTCTAAGGTAGGAGACAGTTTCACAAAGGGACAAGAGAGGGACAAGATAGCAGGGATCCATTTTGGCAGGTGGTTGGCCAGTGCCCACTGAGTGGCTCCAACAAGCAGCTGTCAGAGAGAAGGTTTGTTTCCGACTGAATGCATTCATTCTGTGCCCAAGGTGACTGGGAATCAGCACCATGGACAGCAACCCACCCACAGAGCCTCTGGTGCTGCAGGCATGAACAACATGGCTGGCTGCCTGTGCATGCCTGGCTCTGCGGGGCAGGCCCCACACCCCCGCTGTGGGACTGGCATTGCCTGCTGGCCAAGCCTTTGGACCAATCCCAGCTTTCAGAGCTGGAAGTCCTCAGAGTCCTCATTATTTTTTCACAAGAGTCTAAATGCCCACAGAACAAGAAATGAGAAAGGGGCAGGAGGCAAGGAAGATGCAGGTGCAGAGGTGAACAGAGTGAGGCATTGAGATCACCTCACTGATGAGAACTAGGGGCATGTGGAGGTTGGGACACCTGTGTGTCCAGACCTTGTCTAAATAGTGTTGCTATTTTGGGGATAGTATTGTAACACAGTATGTTAAGCCACCACCTTGAACGCCAACTCCTCATAGCAACACTGACTCGAGTCCAGCTGTTTCATTTCTGATGCAGCTTACTGCTAATGCACCTGAGAAAGCTGCAGAAGATATTCCACGTGCTCAGGCCACTCATGTGGGAAATCCAAACGGAGCTCTTGGCTTCCACCTGCCCTTAGATATTGTAGCCATTTTCAGAGTGAACCAATGCATGAAATGTCTGTCTTCCTTTTAAATAAGTAAATAAACAAGCAAACCTCTTCTAAAAGATTAATGTGGGATATGCACATCCATATTTGTCTGCAGATACCAGCATCCAGGGGCAAGTGTGCATGTCGACCAACAGCCACTCCCTTTAGCCTCTGTGAGGTGCCTGGGAACCAGGAGACAATGCAATGGCTTCCTCCACAATGCACCCCTGGCAACTCCACCAAGCCTTCCCAGTGAAATGTGCCTTCTCACTCTCTGCAGCCTGTGGGAGTCACCTGTCCCCACCCTGTGTGAGGAGGCATTTCCTGGTGACAATTTGTTTTTTTTTTTTTAATTAATATTTAGCATTATATGACAGTTTCATAGGCTTTGGGAATCCCCCTCCCCCTCCCCCTCCCCTCCCCCCTGGTGGATTCCTCCACCTTGATGCAGCATTACAGTTCAAATTCAATCAAGATTCTTTCCTTGCAAACATATATTAAGCATGGAGTCCAGCTACTTATTGTCCAGATGGGTTGAACAGTTTCTTGGGGAGACCATTTCTGGTCTGAAGTCAGAGCTGGTATAATATCATCACAGTCAATTAAGAGTCCCAATATAACATCAACAGCAATTTGCAATATTATGGAATTGACATAGTTTTGAGTAACCAGTATGTTAAAGAAAAAAAAAATATGGAACGCTTCACGAATTTGCGTGTCATCCTTGCGCAGGGGCCATGCTAATCTTCTCTGTATCGTTCCAATTTTAGTATATGTGCTGCCGAAGCGAGCACGACAATTTGTTTTTAAAGAAAGTGTATCTGGTACATCAGCATCCCAGAGAGAAAATGAGCACACTAAGAACTATTAAGCAAGCCAGCAATGAAGAAGTCCCTTAACTTTATTTAACACTGTGTGTGTTCAAAGTTAGTTGAACATAGAACCACTCATGTGTAAAGCATCCTATAATATCCCATATCTAGAACACACACAATGGAAAATACAGCCGTGCCTAGCAGCTCAGTTTTGTTGGAGCTCAAGATGTAAGACAGGAACAACAACTGAAATGGATGTGTATGTAACACAAAGGACCATAGCGAGAGGTAACACTTGAAGGCCTGTACACCATGCTAAGAAGAGCCCTGAAAGCAGGCCTGCGAATCCAGATACATCCACTGCCATCCAGACTTCTGTGTAGCTCCTGATTATTCTGGGAGCCTCAGGTCTGAAGGTTTGCACTGCACCTGTCTGCACCTGTGGACACCTGTCCACTGTTGGACATCTTGTACCCTCAGAGAATCATAGCTTAGGGCTTCGTGCTGTGTTGCAGTATGCTAAACCACTGGATGCTGTAGTAGCATCCCATCTGGGTTCTGGTTTGAATCATGGCTGCTCTTCTTCCAATCCAGCTCCTGGTTAATGTGTCTCAGAAAACAGTGAAAGATGGCGTAAGTACTTGGGTCTTTGCAGCTGTGTGGGAGACCTGGAAGAAACTCCTGGCTTTATCTTGGCCCAGCCCCAGCTGATGCAGCCATTTGGGGGAGTGAACCAGTAGATGTAAGATCTCTCTCTCTTATTTTCCAAGACACAACTCCATAGAAACAGTTGTAGTCCAGAGAAAATATCATGGATGGTTGCAAGACTCCCAGGTCCTGATGAGCCCCATACACAAAGGGTTGCCAGTGGCAGCTCACCCATAGCCACCAGGAGCCTGACAAAGTGTGTGCCCATGGCATCCTTCATCAACACTACACCTGGACCACCAGTGTTAAATAGAACACAGCAGTGTTTATTTGTATTAAAACAGTCTAAAATGGCCTGAGTCTTTCACTGAGAGAGACATGGTTAACCCAAAACACATCTGTGCAGTAGACTGTTAGTCACCAAGTGAACCGAAGCTGACAGCTATAGCCAAATTAGCATCCATGTATATGACTGTACTTTATGCCACAAACATGTGGATTTTGAGCTCTGCTTGGAAGCATCAGGTGGCTTCATGGCTGGGGAGGTACTGTTCCTACCTTGGAAAGGATGCTGGCGGGGGAGGTATCACTCCTACCTTGGAAAGGATGCTGGCTGGGGATGTACCACTTCTAGCTTGGAAAGGATGTTAACAATGGTGGGGGAGGGGGCCTGTCTTTCACCCAACACCATGGCTGGAGGGTTGGAGAGGTGGTGTTACCTCTCTCCCCCCACCTCCTTTCAATCAATTTTCTTGCCCACTGCTTATTCCCTGTGCGGGCAACCCATGCTCACATATGTATGTGTTCACATTCTCATCATTTGAATAAATTCATCACTTTGCACATAATACATGTCTGTACTTTCAATGCTTGTCTAAAGTGCAAGAGCCTAGAGTGAAATTAATACATTCCCATTCCCACATCACATGGACTACTGGTTTGGTTTTGTTTTAATTGACCCTGGGACTTGTTAGTTTCCATTGTGTATGCAGAAGCTGTGAACCTGCACCTGTAATATAGTTCAGGGACAGAAGTGGGTGAGCCATCCGGGACCCTCCCCATTTCTGTGGAAGTGGACAAGACAAGGCATTGGGAACAGGCAGGAATGAGCTGGTTGACCTGCCACAGTCCTAGCACCCCACAGGACATGCTCGTGGGTGATTTCACCTGAGCCTCATTAGGGCCCTCTATGACATCATTATTCCCATGTTAAAAACAAGGAAACAGGCTCCAAGAGTTTCAGATTTGCCTATATCTGCAGGACTGGCCCCAAATTCACCAGGATCTGCTCCCCCTCATTATTACATTATCATGTAGCTAGTTCTAAATTAAAACAATTTATAAGAGGGTGAACAACCCATGTTTTCAAGACCTTGGCATCTGAGTTGGCTACAGAGAAGTTATAAAAACTGCTCATCAGAGCTCAAGCAGAAAGAAATTTCAAATTGGTTATTTGGAAAATTTCTGAATACAAAGTCTTTCCATGGGCTACTTGCTAAAATCAAACATAATTATTGACAGATTTCATTTGCAGAATGGCCTGAAACATAAAGATAGGGGACCATTAGGAATCAAAACCCCAAACCAAATTAGAAGACACACATGGTTTACTAAATAATCCAGAAGGAGGGAAATAAAAGACTCCTAGCATATTTCATGGGCATACTCAGACTCCAACTAGCTCACTGGAAGACCTGCAGTTCATTTTAAGCAGCGTATCTTGATATTTCACATTTCCTTACAATCCTAACATACATCATAACACAGCTACAAATAACACAGACCTACAAATAACACAGCTGTTTTGGTATCTGTGGGAGACTAGCTCTAGCACGCCAACACCTGCCAATGCTGAAGTCCCTTATTGAACATGACAGAGTATTTGCAAATGATCACCATTCCTCCTGTTAAGTGTAAGTCATCTGTGGAATACACACAATACCTAATGCAATGTAAGCACTCCTTCAGGTATCCCACACATGTGCAGTGCTCCAAGACTTGGGACCGTCCTCCACTACTTTTCCAGGCCATAAGCAGGAAACTGGATGGAAAGTGGAACAGCTGGGACATGAACCAGTGCCCATATGCAATCCCAGTGGATTCAAAGCGAGGATTTAGCCACTAGGCTATCGTGCCAGGCCCCCAATTTCTCCACTTTTCAACCTGGCTTCCTGCTAATGCATCCAGGGTGACAGCAAGTGATGGCTCTGATTTTGGGAACCATCAGCTGTTTCACTCCTCAAATGGCCACTACGCCCAGGGCTGAACCAGGCTGAAGCCAGGGCAATAGCCAAGAGCCAGGAACTCCATCCCATCACCTAAAATGGGCCATCTTCTGTGGGTTTTCCAGGTTACTAGCAGGGAGCTGGACCATAAGTGGAGCATCCAGGACGCGGCTGCCACAAGTGTCAGGTCAACCCACTGCACCACAGCACAAGCCCTTGCTCTTGAATCAAAATATAAACTCAAGATTACCGACTGTGCTGAAGAAGCAGACATCAGAGGGGCTAACGGTACCGTGTGGGCAAGCCCTCCGCCAGCTCCCTCTTCACCTGGAGGATGCACACACAAAGCACACTTCTGGCTTGGAATGTGGTAGGAATCGGCTGAGATCCCTGGCTTGGGAACTCTTGAGCTGGAGGCCAGCAGCCTTAACCACTGGGGAAATGCTGATGGTGCCTCCTCACACTTGCACGGAACACGTTATTTCTGCGCTGAATCAGATTTTCTGATGGCAAGATTTGAGACAAATGAGATGGGGGCGGGGGAGTCCCTTGTAGCTCCCACTTTCTTGCTGAAATTGGTCATATTAATTAAAAATACAGAACAAGCAAGAAAGAACTTCAAGCACCGACTTAAACTCATTCCAAGGTAAAGAGTAAAGTTGTGAATGCCTTTACATACAACGCTTAAATACCATTTGTTATAAGAAACAGATGAGTAACTTTGTTTAAACCAAAGCTTCATTCATGGCACAGTATTTTCTCCTAGATTTTTTTTTTGGCACACAAAATGGCTTACCAACAGAAAACAGAAAAACCCAACAATATGTAGCCAGGAAGCATATTTTGTAGGATATATTAGCAACAAGCTAGGATCCACTGAACAGAATGTTCCAGAGTTTAAATATGAGAAAAAGTGCATGCTATGCGTTACTACACATGGATTTCTCATCTTCTCCACCAAGACAAACTTATTTTTGGCTTCTTTTGAAGTACCTTTGCATGTCCAAGCATCTGGTATTTTGGAAGGTGGCATTAGGGCACTTCCATTATTGACAGCTGTCACATAGAAGAGGGGGAAGGCTTGTTTATTCTGCCTTATCCCAAGGAGCAAATATCAAATTTCCTAATGCCTAAGAAATCAAATGGGGCTTATATTTTAAAAATAAAGAAGAAGAAAAGCAATCCAGTTCATCCTATATGTCTTGCTGTTGTAGACAGATTGCTGGCTGCCATGGTAAGCAGCTAAACGCCCTCACAGGGCCTCACTAATGATGCCAAGGACACTGTGCTCCTCCACTCACCGTCCTCCTCGACTCCTCCAACCCTGCCCTGTCCGGCTGCTCTCCACACCACAACCACAAGGGAAATCAGGTAATGTAGATGTCTTCATGTTAGTCACCTGAACACTGTTGAAAATCAGCCATGTAGCACCCCAGACGGATTTCAGCCAGAGTTCCTGACCCAAGGGCCTGGGGCTCTATATCTGTAAAGCTTCCCAGGGGACACCAGGGTGTGCCTGGGCTGAGAACCCAAAGACTGAAGTCCTGACATGGCTACTAGAGCCTCAAGGGATGGTACTCACCTGTCTCGTTCTTATTCCGCCCCGTCCCTCTCTTCTCCACTTGCCCGAGAGCTGTGCTGGCCGCTTCTCAACTTCTGTCACCCCTCTCATTCCAGGATACTGGCACTAACAGTTTCACCTGACCAGACCACCTTTTGGCTGCTCTGCATGCCCCAAGTCCTTTTATATGGTAGGCTTTCTGGGTCCTCCTGCCCTCCACACCCTGTTCCATCTGTTTCCATACTCTCAGAGCTCAAAAATCCTTGACATCAGGACACAAGTCAAGGTGAATAACACACAACTAAAACTTACTTGTTCATTTACTGTATCAGCAACCGACTCCTCTGTTAATATGCAAGCTTTAGGTGGGGGAAGCCAAGTATGTTTTGTTCATCCGGAGTCTCCAGTACTAAGCCTGGCACGCAGTACCTGAGGTAAGTCTATATTACAGGGGTATAAATTTCACTGGAAAATGCTATATTCATGCATCTTCAACTCCAGTGCAGCTCTGCCCCTGTCTGCTAGGGAGCGAGTCAGCTCAGCTCTGAAGTCTCCCCATATCCCTAAAGTACCAACAGATTCAGGTGCTCAGGGTCCCACTCACACCTGAGTGAGGTTGGCCATCCCCATTGCTGTGCAATCTCAGGCCAGCTGCTTGCCTTTTTTGAAATTACCTCCTCACGTGCAGCACGAGGAGTAAGTCTTGGCATGGAGAGCTTGCAAGGTTTGGCTGGACCGCCGAGTACAGCTTAGCACACAACAGCTGAAGATGCTCTACGGATGGCTTGTTTTCCTCATGCTCAGGACTTCCAAAGGTCCCCCCCTCCAAATCTGGACTAACTCAGCTGTAGCCTGCTCACCCATCACCTTCCACCACTCCCCACCTTGCAGCTGACATTTGAACATACAGGGCCAGAAAGCCAGGGGCTGCCCAACAGTTCCAAACCTTGGGCCAGGCTAATCCTGTTTGGAGCGCGCTGTCACTGGCTGTCTCCTCTCAGCCCCTCATTCTTCGCACCTCAGCTCAGTGTCTATTTTCTGTAGCACCCTCGATGGTTTCTCCCCAGAAGGAATCCTTCTCCAAACCCTCTGAACAAAGGCACATAGCATCACTAAGCAATGCTCATAGTGTATTATCCTCGATCAGGACCTGTCTACCCGCTGGACTGCGAGATGCCGTGAGCAGAGATCCACCTGTCTTTGAACCCACAGAACCTGGTGTAATGCCACCATTCTAGGCACGTAAGCCTCATGGTCAAGAACCAGAAGACAATGGTATGGATGGTTCCAGAGACAGTCATTTTTCTCCATGATTTCTTTCATAGTCCTTCCTACCAAGGAGTCCCAGTGCCCTTAGGTGCTAAGGACATCACCCGCCCCAGTGCAGCTTAGAAACTTGCAGCATAGGTGTGCTCTGACTTAGGCTGTGGCCCAGAAAAGCCTGGTGGCTGCGTGCAAACCTCTCCCAGCCCTGAAGAAACAGTACAAAGCCCATGCCTCCCTGGGGGCATGGGCCACAGAGCATGGCCAACCCTTGGCAGGGAATCAGCATCAAGAGCCCCGGTTCACCCAGAGGGGTCAATGACATTCTCTCCCAGACATCCCTGGAGCTGTATCTCCTTGTGCAATGATCAAATGGAGTGAAGCTTCCCAGTTTCAGAGCCATGTCTTCCAAAAGCACACTGAGAGAAAAACAGCAGTTTTCAGACCTTTCTGTTTAACACACTGCTGAGACGAAGGCTACGGCAGAAAACCCGCCCCGGCATTTACAAATAAGCAATAAATGGCTTTCTTGGCCAGGACCCTAAGCCTGTGGGGGTGGCACTTCTATTTTGCTTACCTCCTGATGGGCTCAGAAGTGGCTGTGCTCCAAGAATTCAAATAAGCATAAATTCATGGTTTTTTTTTTTTTTGGTGGTTGTTGTTGCTATTATTGTTGGGTTGTTCTAAAAGGATAATTTCTGCATATTAAATCTACATGCAGATTTCCGCAATGCTACCATTAAGATTCATTAAGTTTCAGTAATGGAACCAGCTTAGAGCTGAAAGCACTCCTGCTCTAAAACAATCGTCAGCATCTCCATGTATTACATTAGCAGGGTGGAGAGGAGCCACCAGACTGTCACAAATTGAACATAGCCCCAACTTGCAGTTGCCCTCACTCTGGTACTCACTGTGCTGGGAGGGCAGACCAGGCTTCTCTCTGCTGACGAATTCAATCTAAAATCGTGTCACTAGTGCCTAGCACTTTCTAGAGCCTTTTGTTCTTCTACAAGCTTGCCTCGGCTTGTACCTGTGATAAGATGATGGAAAACATTACTTTGTGTGTGGCCTTTGACTTGACACTGAGCTTACCTCAGAAAGGCTGACAGGACTTGTTAAAATAGGGGAGTTGGGCCATCCCCTGGTGGTCCTGAGCCAGTACAACCTGCAGGTTGAGCAGGTACCCAGGGCAGGACAGTGCACCTCTTGCACTTGTCCCAGGGCTGCTGCAGCGTCTGCTCCGACACTGAGAACCATCACATGGCTAGGATAGCTCAGCCATGATTGTGTGTTGGAAATTTCTGCCAGCACTCTAAGACACCATCCATCTGAGCTGTTCCCTCGGAATCTGGCTTAACTGGAATCAAAGAGGTAGACTATCCTGCCCTAAGATCAGATGAATCAACCTGTCTGGACTACATCGCCCAGCATCTTTTTTTGAAGCAAAGAGCATGTATTTTGGTGTGGTAGACTAAGCTGACGTTTGTGATCAAATATTGGAGCACTTGTTCTGGTCATTTGAGGAGTGAACCAGTTAGTGGAAAATCTCTTTCTCTCTCACTCTCTTCTTTCTCTGTAAATCTTTTAAAAATAAATAAATAAATAAATCTTTTAAAAATCTTTTAAAAATCGAGTTCTCTTATAAAACTCTTAATATCACCTGAAACACTTTCTTTCTTTTAGAGCTATGTGTTGAAAAATCCAGGTCATTTAATCTGTAGTTTCCAACAGTCTAGGTTTTGTTGAGGTTGAACGCGTTGTGAAGCTTACAACGTCCCTCTTTGCTGTACACTCACTGCTAACTGCACCTCGATCTAAAGGTTTTCGTGGACTTGGGTTTGATTGCACCAGCAAGACTGTAGGTCTGCCACGTTCCTGCTTCAGCAGTCAAGCCCTGTCAACTCATCACTTCTTGTGACATAAGCAGCAAATAATCCATGATCTATGGATCTATTAATCAAGTGGGAATTTCCAAATGAGAGTGTTCTAAATCCATAACTTTCCTTTTTCTGTCAGGTGGAATGATCCTATACAATGATCCTTTTTCTCATCTATGGTTTGGTTACTCAGGGGCATCATTCTCACAGGAAATAAAGAATAAATGAGCCATTCTCTCACTTCCGTCATCAATATGCAAGATACCAAAGAGCCCATGAGGCTGAGCATGGTTTTCTAAACTATTACTCTGAATGCATGGTTGCAGATTGATTTGATGGAGTTTATTTCACTACAATTATCCTTATTGAAACAAGCATTTTCCTAACTCTGGCAGCCGGGGCCTGGGACTCCGGCAAACATGGACTCTGGCCTGTGTAGATTTCTTGCCTGTCCGCGTGACATGTTCCAGGCTTATGCATTCTTTTGCTTCTTCAGACCTGGGATTAGCCAGCCATGAATTCTTGTAACTGGAAATGATTTTTAAGACTACTTACGAGTAGTGCCTTGTTTCTAGACATTGCATGTGAACAGCTAGGATGTTTGAGTGTGTGTATATACATATTTATATTCATATCTGCATATTTAACAGATAAAATACAACATGAGTTAATATTTCTAACTTAAATGTACAACTACACAATCCTCTTGTATATTACATCTGCATTTCCTTTCTTTCTCCCTAAGAATCCATGAAATATTTGCTACCAAATTAGTTACTTGCTTCATTTTACAACATACCCCCTCCCCATAAAGCCTCAGAGTAACAATAACAATACGAATGTTACAGCTAAAATCTGGTTTTTAAAAATAGTAAAGTGGGATGAGAAATTGGTGCAGTGAACCCTAGTTGGGACATTTGCATCCCATTTGGGAATGCCTGGGCTCAAATCCCAGCTGTGCACCAAATTCTAGAACCCTGCACATCTTGGAAGGCAGCAGTGGCCAACCAAGTGCTTAGATAGCTGCTACCACGTGGGAGTCCTGGATTAAGTTCCTGCTATCAGCTCCACCTTGTTCCAACCTTGGCTGTTGAAAGCATTTGAAGAATGAATCGGTGGCTGGAAGGCCCCTGTCTGCTTGTCTGCCTTTGAAATAAATAAAAATGTAAAAGAATATCTTTTTGAATTGTGCTTTACAATCCCTCTTTTTTAAAAAAAAAATTGTAACTTCGTGTCATTTTTCTAACATTTGTGCAGTCTCCAAATAGTTCATGCAGAATGTACATTATGACAATACAATGAACATTTTTTTGCACCAAATTAAACTTTGAATTCATTTTCCAGGAATTTCCTGAAGTACTTTCATATAGCTGTATTTACACATCCTACACCCTCTATTTTTAACCCTCATTTAGAGTTCATTCTGTGAATAACGGAATACTTACTGCTCACATCAGTTTTTCTGCAAATGTCTCTAGTTGATTCTGTAGTACTTTATTCAAGTTGGATCATTCAATGATGTTTGCTGAATTCTTGTTTGTTGATAATACAGTGTACTATTTATACCTAGAAGTAAGTTAGGTTGGATATAAAATCTGCCACTCTTATTTTCATTTTGTCAGTTTAAAATAATAAAGCAAGCATGCCAGGACCACCGCCACAAGGCAGTGAGGGGGTCCCTGGCTATTTTCCAGGCCCAGGAGCTACCACCTCCCCCCTGGGTAAGTGCGCCACGACGAAACCTGGGGAAAGAACGGGGCCTTAGGGCTAGCTCCGCCCCACGGCCATATGCTAAGAGGCAGGGCGAGTTTGGGAGGGATCGGAACCTTGGAACCTGGACCAGAAGCCGCTGGGCTGCCGCACAGGACTCTGCGTGGTCCTGGGGGGCGGCCCAGCCAGGCCGGATCCGAGAACGAGGACTCAGCATGCCAGGACTACCGCCGCAAGGCAGTGAGGGGGTCCCTGGCTATGGGCGGCCAGTGCACCAAATGATGCCAGGCTCTGCCTGCTGGCCGCTGGCGGCGAGCTTCCGAGTTTTTATTATCAGAAATCGCTGCTTAGGGCCACCCTTAAATAAGGCCAGCCTTTGTGTAGGTGAGAGATAATTTTCTGTGTATTCCCAGTAATAGTAACCATAAACACTAGGGCAAGAGACCTGAATGTTTGAATGAGAGCACCCATAAGAACTATTAGAGTCAGACTGATCCACCAAACAAACCAGGACCCAGAAGCTCGAGAGGACAAGTAGGGAGATAGTGGGCACCTCCTTCGTAGTTTCTTTTAGGATCCCCGCAATCGAGCTTTCGGTCTCTGGAAGATAAACATCAAATGACAGAGGACAGAACAAGTCAATCGACCACCTCAGCTGTGTGTTGACAATGAAAAAATCGGGCAACTGGAGACTATATGATGGACAATGTCAATCAGTGGATTCTCCAACGACCGCATCGTGCCTAAAGTGGTGAGACTGGCAACAATACAGTTCTGTAGAACTATCAAAACCACTTTGCCGGCTCTGCCTTTGGACCAGAGATGGTCTCCCCAGTAAACTGATGGACATTTTTGGACAATGGGATGCGGGTCTTCTTGCCTGGTGGATGCGCGCAGTGGGGGAATCCCAGCTGAATTTGATCCGTGGTGGTGCAACAAGGTTGAGGAATACATTATGGTGGTTGGGGGGGAGAACCTCAGGGCCTATAGAACCATGACACATAATGCAATGTAATAAAAAAAAAAAACAAAAACCAAAACCAAAAATGTAATATGGCAACGGGGTGGGGCGGTCCACTGAGGGGGGAGGGTACAGGGAGGGGGTGGGCAAAAAATTTAAAAATGAATAAATAAAAAAATTAATAAAGCAAAACACAGCAAAGGGAAAACCCCAGAGAGCGAAGTCCAGAAGAAACCAGGCACATGATTGAGCTCTGGCCCAAGGGAATCACACAGAGTTTTTTCGACTGTGGACTGTGACACCTGGTATGAAATGTATGCAACAGGGAAACTCACAGCATCCAGATGGAAGATCCATATGTACCTCAAGCCACATGGTTTATAACCAGACTAGGCACAGTAAACCACTCTGATTATTCAAGTTAAGTTTCCTATCTGTGTAGGAATTGCAGAGAGCCCCCAGATGCCAGGCAAGTGACAGCCTTCCAAGTAGAACTTTCTAAAAATAGTGGGCTCAGGTATCCTCTGTTAACGGTTCTTCACAGGTGGTTATTAATTCAGCATTTGCTGCCTTGCTAGGATGTCCCTTTTCTGGTCTCTTGTCTGCACAGAACAGGCTTAAGGGGTAAGAGACTTGTTTAATTTGAACCCACACTGGCATTTCCAGGTTATCTGCACCTCCAGCACCCAATCTGGACTATTTTATGAAGCATAAAGAAAGCCCAGGAAACTAACTGACATATTTTTTCAGGTAACTAGCCAGTGGGCCCTGTTTCTGCTTTTCCAAATGCCCTTCTTATTTGTTTTCCATGTAGTTTTTCAAGAAGGACTTGGAAGGGCTGGCAGTGCAGCACAGCAGGTGAAGCCATAGCTGGGACATCCACATCTTTGGTTGAAGTTCTGGCTTATGTGCCCTTGCTCCCCACCTGCCCCACCCCAGCTTCCTACTAAGGCAGCAAATGATGATTCAAGTACTGAGACCGTGTCACCCACCTAAGAGACCTAGATGAGGGTTGTGGATGTTGGCTTTACCCTGACTCAGGGCATTTGACTCCCCCCCCCCCCATTATTGAAGGAAATGTCTTCCAGTTCTGAGATTCTTTCTTCTGCCTCGCTCATTCTATTTCTGAAGCTTTCCACTGAATTTTTAATTTGTTCTGCTGTGTTTTTCATCTCTAACAATTCAGCCTGATTTTGTTTCATTGCTGCTCTTTCCTGTGTGACATAGTCCTTAAATTCCTTGAACTCCTGTATGTGCTTCTTGTTGTTATTAAGAAGCTTTATAATGTGTTTTTTTTTAAAAAAAACTTTTATCCTCCATTTCCTCAATGTCTTCCTCAGTTAAGTCTGAGGTTGACAAAGGCTTTGCTCCTTGGTGGGAGAGGTATCAGTAACATTCATTGTGCCTCCTACTTTTGTTCTTCATTGCTATTCTGGTTAGCATTCCTCTCCTTAGGGCTGTTTTCTAAGCTGTGTTGTCCCTGGTCTACAGGTCGATTTTACTGATTGTGTTCGGTACCTGGTTTTTCGTTTGCAGTCACTTGTGCCACACCTTCCTGTGAGTTTCAGTCCTGGGCTCTTGTGCTAGGCTTCCACCATGGTCTCCATAGCTCCAGCTCCTGGCTCACCCCCTCTTCATCCCTGTGATCCTGTGCTGTGGCTGCACCACTGCCTGCACAGCTTTTGTCCCACTCCTGGTTTGAACAGTGTCCGAGATTAGGGAGATGCCAGCTGTCTTCAGTCACTGGATTGTCAGGGATATTGGTGTTGCTGGAAGCTGCTGACCATTAGGTCTGACGGCCACCTTGGCCTATTTTGAGTGGAACCCATAAGATACCAAGTTGGCACTATTTTCCCTATGAGACTAGTGCAATGTATTGAGTTAGAAGTGAGCTCTCTCCTGACTCAGCACCTGTGCAGCTCACTGCTGTTCCTTCAACCTCATAGCCTTTTCCTCAGTACACAAAATGGTGCCTGATGTGGCACTGGTGGGGGCCTGGGCCTGCTGGCCGTGAGATCTAGAGGTCACCCGGATCTCTTTTGAGTGGAACCTAGAAAATGCCAAGTAGGTACTGTTTTCCCTGTGGGACCAGTGCAATGTGTTGAGCTGAATTCGGGTTGTCTCCCAGCTTAGCACATGCACTGTACCACACACCCCCCCGCCCCAGCTGTTCGCTCAGTATACAAAACGATGGCCAATGTGGCACTGGTGGGTGTCTGGGCTTGCTGGCCATTAGGTCTGCCTCAAGCTGGAAGTTAGCTTGCTCCTGGCCTAGTGCAGGTGCAGTTCACTGTTGTCCCTCCAGCCCCACAGCCTTTTCCTCAGTACACAAAATGGTACTTGATGTGGCACGAGTGGGGGTCTGATCCGTGAAATCACCCTGTTCCTGCACCTGCTTGCTTGGGTTCTGCCACTCTGCTTCGGTTTGTGGTTGAATCGAGCAAATTAGCAGGATGAGCAGTTCTATGCCTAGGTTCTCCACCTGAGCTCCCAGTGAACTCCCCTTCCCAACTGGCCACTGGTGGAGATTGGATCACCAATCACTGACCACTACTGGAGCATCTGGTCACTGCAACAATGTTCTGCTTTCTCTGCTGCTTCCTCATGTCCACAGGTCCCAGGTGTCCCTCTGCCATCAGCCTGTCCTCTCCTGTTTTCTGGGATTGTGGCTTCTCTGCTTCACCCCAGTTAATGCTTCTCTGTGTACATGTGTCCTTATTCTATTCCACCATCTTGTTTTTCCTGATGAAAGTGAGCTTTTTATTTTTCCCTCTTTTTCTTAAGATTTATTTATTTTCATTGGAAAAGCAGATTTAAAGAGAGGAGAGATGTAGAGAAACATCTTCCACCTGCTGGTTCATTTTCCAAACGGCTGCAATGGCCAGAACTGAGCTGACTTGCAGCTTAGAGCCAAGAGTTTTCTCTGGGTCTCCCACATGGGTGTAGGGTTGCAAAGACTTGGATCATGCTCCCCTGTTTTCCAGGTCACAAGTAGGGAGATGGATGGGAAATGAAAAAATCAGGACTACAAATGGTGCCCATATGGAATACCATCCCTTGAAAGTGGAAGATTGGCCAGTTGAGCCAAATTTTTCTTTCCTTGGATATAGTTGTTACTTTATTTCGTTCTGATATATATATATAAAGCATGGCTGCTATAATTCTGAAGATCACTTAATTTTTTTCACTCCTAAGTTACTTGCTGTTTGTCTAGATATCTGAAGCATTTTTTTTTCTTAAAAGTCTGCTAATTGTGCTGCAATGAGCTCAATACTTCTCATTCTAGATTGATACTCCCAACATCAAAAGTGCATTTTCTGTATTTTAACAAGAAGCTTTCAACAGGACTGCTTTTTCAGTGTAGCTTTAAATATTCTTTTGTCCTGATTCAGCAATTTACTCACGTTCCTTATAGTTCACTCTTCATTCTTGAAATAAAATTTTAAATTTCATGCCTAATTATTTTCCAAACTTGGCATTTTCTTTTTATTTCTTTTAATTCTAATTCATATTGTTCATCCAATTTCCATTTTTTCCCCCTTCTTTATAAAGCCCTGGGGAACTGGCATTTGGCCTGCTGGCTCAGACACTGACTAGGAGAAACCCAGGACATATCAGAGTGCCGAGCTTCAGCAGCTGGCTCCATCCCAGAGACCAGTTTTTTTTTTTTTTTTTTTTAAGATTTATTTTATTTTTATTGGAAAGTCAGATATACAGAGAGGAGGAGAGACAGAGAGGAAGATTTTCCATCCAATGATTCACTTCCCAAGTGGCCATAACAGCTGGTGCTGGGCCGATCTGAAGCCTGGAGTCCAGAGCCTCCTCCAGGTCTCCCACGTGGGTGCAGGGTTCCAAGGCTTTGGGTCATCCTTGGTTGCTTTCTCACACCACAAGCAGGGAGCTGGATGGGAAGCAGGATTGTCGGGATTAGAACCGGCACCCATATAGGATCCTGGCATGTGCAAGGTGAGGACCTTTAGCCACTAGGCTACCATGCTGGGCCCTGGATACCAGTTTCTGCCAGCGCAGATCCTGAGAGGGTGTGGTGATAGCTCACGTGATTAGGTTCTGACCTATTTGCATTCCCTGCCCTGACTTCATTCTGGCCCTGGTGCAGCCCCAGCCAATATGGGCGTTTAGGGACTAAACCAAAAGACGGGAGCTTCTATTCTTTTTGTGTGTCACAAATGAATGAATGAATAATTTTTAACTTAAGAATAGTTGTCATTTTCAGAGCTGCTTTCTGGCAAGCTTCCATTAACCTCAAGGAATATTTTTTTGCCTGAGTGTCCTGTTTCTCCTCATAATTTTGAGTGGACTTGACCTGGAGGTATTCCTACTGCTTGCCTTTACATAAATTTAGTTTGTCTGGAAACTTTAGTAAGAGGCACATTTCCACATAACTTTTCTATGGTCTCAGAATTTCCTCTTTGAATTGTTTAAGTGTGCAAAATTATAAGAACTCAGTCTGAACTTTCCTGATGTTTCCTCCCATCTGTTCAGTTTGTGTAGCACCCCTAGACATATTGTCTCAGGCAGAGTTTCTATCCTGAGAAGGAGTCTTGGCCAGTTGGTTTCAAGTTGGTAGGGACTGCTTCATCCCCTTCCAGAATTTTCCAAGGTCCCCTTCCATTCATGCAACTTGGTTTTACCCTTTTGTTCCCAGCAAGTGTTTGCTGGTTATCTAACAGGGAAAGGAGGGAAGGTTCCTCAATATTTAAAGTACTTCATATTGTAGCCTTTCCAGGAAAAAAGTTGGTGGACCCCCAAACTAACCAATAAATGCTATTGCTTTCCCAGGAGAAATGTGCTTACGTATCACACTTCAGAAGAAACTGAGCATTTTAAGAAATTTCCTCCTTGCTGTGGTCAGAGAAAATTAAATTCCACACTCAAATATACACAGCTGGGGACCGGGGAAAGCAAGCACTCTAATGGAGATGTTAAAGCTGCGACACAAGAAGTAAAATTCTCTATCGAAATTCTCTTAAGCTCATGCAATCTGGGAAAAACAAAGAATTTAAGACCATGTTTGTTATTTGATTTCACAAAAATGCTTGGTGTGAAAGTGCTTCTCTGTCCTAAGTGCTGCAGCACAGAGAATATCCAGGCTCGGGGCGAAGGGGGCGGGAAGGGGTGTGGAAAGTCAGTTCTGCGTT
Source organism: Ochotona princeps (assembly GCF_030435755.1). Lineage (NCBI taxonomy): Eukaryota > Metazoa > Chordata > Mammalia > Lagomorpha > Ochotonidae > Ochotona > Ochotona princeps. The sequence goes on along the minus strand of NC_080844.1, from coordinate 61,538,868 downwards.
GTGGTTGCATCCGTCCTGGAGAAATCCGGACAGGGATTTAGCGAGAGGTGAGCATCAGCCTCCCCAGGGCATGGAAATCTTTCCTGTGTGTTTCACCCTGGATTGGCAGCACTCCGTGGGTCCTGTTTGGATTCTGAGAGCCTCTTGTGAATCTTGCCTACAGGATCTGACAGAGGGAGAGCTACAAACACCTGCAGAAGACCTGCAGCCTCTTGCCGGAGAGAGAACAAATCACAGTATTAAATGACCAAGCCATTTCCGTAACATGACACGAAAACTCTTACAGCTCTTCTTGGTACAGACGCTGGTGAATAGTTAAACAGTCATTTATTACCCAAACCAATACAGGCATTTGATATTTTGTAAAAGCTTGCAGCAAAGTGAGAACCCCGTCACCTGATTGTCCAGGTTCGGTACTTACCCAGCGCTGCACCAGAAATTGTGTGAGGCTGAGTTAGTTTAGAATACAGGCTTCCTACTACAGGTGCAGATTACTGTGGTGGCATTGGAGTGAAGCCTCAAACAATGCCCTTGCCTCTTTGTTGGCTCGGGACCTTGGGAAGTACCAGGGTGTGACTGCAAGCTTCTTCCATGAGCAGGATGATGGCCCGAAGAGTAACAGGGCTTATGGTGGCAGAGCAAGACTTGCAGAGGTCAATCAAAGGCAAACACGACGCATTTGCTGTGAGTGGTTGTCACCGCCAGATGAGTGAGACATTTGGCTTATTTAAATATGACAAATTCATGAAGGAATCCTTGGGAAACTGTGAGAGGTGCCACATCAGGGTGTTTCAGACCAAGATGGATTTGGAGCAGTACTTATCAGATGTGTCATCTTGGGCAAGGAACTCCAATGCATCGTGATATTGGAATAATGATAGTATCTCTTTGACTTGATGAGCACGGAAAACCATGATGTGCACAGATGCTTAATGCCAGGCCTGTCACTCAACAAACATCTGTAACAACCAGAAGCTATGCATGTGGAGCAATAGCATTGCAAGTCATACTGTAATTGAGCTTGTATTATGTGGAAACTGAAGCACACCTTTAAACTCCCAAGTTAGTTCAAATCAAGGATGTGGGGAAACTTAGGAAAGCACTGCTACATAACAAGGTTAATTTTCAGATGAATAAGGACACTGCAGAGGTCTCTTCTTTGACTCATGAGAACCCAAGATCCATGTGACTTCATTGATGTATAGAAGACAGCTTTGGGCCCTGCGGCGTGGCCTAGCGGCTAAAAGTCCTCATCTTGAAAGCCCCGGTATCCCATATGGGTGCCGGTTCTAATCCCGGCAGCTCCACTTCCCATCCAGCTCCCTGCTTGTGGCCTGGGAAAGCAGGAGAGGACGGCCCAAAGCTTTGGGACCCTGCACCCGTGTGGGAGACCTGGAAGAGGTTCCTGGTCCAGGCATCGGATTGGCGCGTACCGGCCCGTTGCAGCTCACTTGGGGAGTGAAACATCGGATGGAAGATCTTCCTCTCTGTCTCTCCTCCTCTGTATATCCAGCTTTCCAATAATAATAAAATCTTGAAAAATAAAAAAAAAATTAAAAACAAAAAAAAAAGAAGACAGCTTTGAGATAGCCATCGACTTTCCCTTCCCCTTCATCCAGGACACGTAAAGCGGATCCTTGCAGTCATGCTTGTACCACATCCCCCTGCTTCTCCCTGGTCACTGAGGGAGACCAGGGATGGACCCCATCCCCAAATGGAGCCAGCATGATCTTCTGTCTAAGAGAAACTTGTCTCATGCCCGGATGCATGCTGCCTCAAGCCACTCTGTAAGACTCATTAGAGGCCTTGCTTCTGCCAGGTGCCTAGGAGGCTTACAGGGCCTGCGGACTCGTGTTGAGGGCTGATGAAGCCCAGTGGGCCTGGGAACTCCTGCCCGTGTTTGGGCCAAGGTGGCAAGGGGTCAGAGAGAATATGTGGTGTGGTGTGTTGGTAGACTGGGCTTGGGGACTCGTTAACATGTTCGAGTCCCAGCTGGGCTGAGAGGTAGGGCTCTAGGCAAGTGTGCCAGATGACTGACTCTGGGGTCTGAGTGGGCGGGCAGGGCTTCAGGCCAGCATGTTACCTTGCCAAATGACTCAGCTAGGGAATCCATGTGCTTGCAAGCATGAGGGCTGTGGATTGATCAGGGAATGGGTATAGGATGCATGGGAGGTGGGGAGGACCACTGAGGGAGTACTTTACAGGTGAGGAAACCAGGCCACTGTACTTGTAGGTAACAAGGGGGCTGAAGCCCAGCAGTTTGGAGGAGGGAAGCTAAAGGACCTTTCTGGATCAGACTGATGTGCCTGCCCATATGGGAAAGCTGAGCTGGGCTAGCTAAGCACCAACCACCACTGACCACAAACCACGGACACATACAAAAGTTAGGGCTTGGGGCCTACCTGGCAAGGATAGATCATAGTACCACACAGTGAGCGTAAGAATAGGGGATGGGCCACGTTAAGCTGGCCCATGACATTAACCAGCATGTGAAAGAACCAGATCTGAGGGCAGATTCTGGTGGGGGGAAGCAAACTGGGCTGGACATGACTAGACCTTAGCATGGGTGTGGGCAGGGTCTGGGGTATGCCGACTTGGCTAAATTCTTGTGCCGTCGGTGCTTATAAGTGCCAGAGTGAATGTAGGATGGGCTGGGCTAGGTCTTGGCACATGCTGAACCATGCAAGAGCTAGGTCTGGGGGTAGAACAGGTGTGGCTGGGCTATAGTACCCAACAGTAAGAGCTGGAATGGGTGTGGGCCAGTAGAGCAAGGCCACTGTCCCTGCCAGGACAGGAGGTGGGCCAAGTCAGGCTGGACTAGCCACTCATGTGCATGAGATCCACCACTGGGAAGAGACCTGATAGAGGAGCCTGAGGAACAACTCTGTCTGGATGCAGTCCCCGCAGGTGAGCACAAGAACCAAGATGGGAGCAGCCCAGACCAGGCCACGCTACTGTACCCGCTGGCATATGTGTGGGGGTTGCCAGCCTGGGCCAGTTCATAACACCCATTGGCAGATCTGAAAACCAGGACACAGTGCAGGACAGGCTGGGCTGGGCAACAACACAAGCCAGTTCACTTTAGGGCCAGTGTGAGCTGAACTGGAGCAGGCCAGGCTGGGCCAGGCTGCAGTACCCACCATGTGTGAACCAGAATCAGAATAAGTGCAGGCTGACTTTTTTTTTCAGCTGCAACATCAGCTGGCAAGTTCTATGAATGGGGACAAGGTCTGCCAAGCATCCCACTTGTCAGGGAAACCCTTTCCCTGGGAAAGGTTGACATGAAGGCACTCTGAGGGCTGGCGGGGGGGTGGGGGGGAGAATGTTGAGTTGTTTGTAACATGCTTATAAATTCACTGAGGTGGAAGTGATTCCATTTAGAGAAGTGTTCAGGTATATCCATAGCCAAATGGAGATAAGTAGCCTAAGGTTAGATTAAATAGGATTATACACACACACACACACACACACACACACACACACAGGTGGGGGTAGGGAGAGAGAGAGAGAGAGACTAGTCACTAAGGAAAGGAAAATTTGAAAGTTTGGAATCACAGGGAGATACCAGGATGCATCTTTTAGAATGGTGAAAATTAAGTAGACTGATAATAACAAGTATTAACAAGGATATGAAAACTACAAGTTTCATGCACTGATGATGTGAAACTGTACAGTTTGGAAAAGTTGGTTTCTTTAAAAGTTAAACACACCATGCAGTGTAATCATTCTACTCCTAGCTATACATTCAAGAGAATTGGAAACATTTATCTCCATAGCAATTTTGGCATTAATGGGCACAGCAATGTTATATTAAATAGCCAAAACCTAGAAACATCCCCAAATATCTATCACAGGCCAAAGTGTAAACAAATTACAGTATTTCCATCAGTGACTTTTATCAAAGATTGGGATCCAGTAGGTCTAGGATGGGGCATGGGGATCTTTGAGTGATTCTGAAATCCCCTGGCTGCGAATCCCCTACTCAGCGGTGACGTTCTTGAAACCCCAAACCCTGCTTTCCCCCTGCGGAAGAAGGTATCCACTCCCTCTTGACTTTGACAGTTACAGAAATTGTGTTTTCAACATTGTTCAAAAGACTTAAAAAGGAACTGGATTTCCACATATAGCAGAGGCAAACCAAGCACAATAATATTCATGCCAAAACAAAGGGAAGTTAAACCCATCAGAGCATCTTCCATCCTAAATACCAGTGGATGTACAGAACAAGAGATAATGGGATTAGGCCAAAGCAAACAAAATTACTTCAGTCATCGGACATTAGAACTCAAATTAGAACTACAGGAGAATGAATTTGGGCACTTAGACCCAGCATCTCCTCTGCTTCCCTACTCCCCAAAAGGAATGCCCAAGGACTGCAAACCTTGGAGCCCTGGGGAAGGGGGCTGGAGACAGAGGAACATGGGGTAGGTGGAGCTGGGAGGATTCCTAGCTACTGAGGAGGCCTGAGTTTGAAGAGAGATATTAGCCAGCACAAGACACTCAGCTCCACAAAGACAGAACTAGTTGTACCTCATAAATTCTGGCAATCGGAAGCTAAGCGAGGTTCTTTTAAAGCAAAGAATGACAAAATCAATCATTTTGTGATGGATTTGTGAGAAAGCAGGATCAGAGCAGGCAGTGGCCTCAGACAGTTTTCAGATTCGTATCAGAGGGAGAGGATTGTGGGTAAATGTAAGATCAGATGGAGAGTTGTAGGCCGATGTGAGCAGGTGCCTGGTTTCCAGGGGCGGCTCCACAGCTGTGCTTGCTCTGATGGAATGAGGCCAGCCAGGCAGCCAACACGCACGCTTTGGCTCTGGATGCCCTAGAGTCCAAGCAGACATGAGCCTCACAGGGCCTAAGGCTCAGACAATTTCTGAGCGCTCTTTTAGGAAGACAGAACAAACAATGTGATCATAAAGTTTATTTGAATTGAGTAAAGAGATTTCAGCACATTTCACATTTTACAAATTTGACACACATCCAAAGAAGCAGTATAGCAATTTTATTAATTAATGGTCTATCTTCTGTATTTCTCCTACAATTTTCTTTTTTGGTTACTTATCCTGCCTTCTCTCCTTCATGTAACAACTTTGTAACATTATCAATGACATCACATTGAAAGCTAGCTTGGCCTTTACTCTGGCATGATTGATCAATGTTTGCTTTTTACTTGTTATTGGTAATGTCCTGTACATTTTAGGATGTTGTTAAAGGCAGCCAGACTCTATCACGATCTTTCCACATTTGGGAGGTAACATTTGGAAGAATTTTTCACTGAGCAGCACCAGGGTTCCAAACATTGCAGATCTCATTGCATTTCTTCTCTCTCTACATAATTCTGGCAGAGAGGATCAGACTCAGCCCTCCAGAATTTGAGGTGAGTTGCAGTTGGTGGGAGGAGCCTCCCTGGAAGTGATTCTCACAGTCATTAGCTCTTTGAGGAAGTCACGGCAAACATACCAGCAACAAAACCAAATGTTATCCAATGCACCTAATGCTTAGCCAGGTGCCAAACACACCCAGAGCCCTTCCAAAATCAAAGCAGTCAGAGTGAAGCACTATGAACAAGAAGCTGTGGTGGGAAGAGACAGGGTTCTTACCTGCCGACAAACACCTCCCCTTTGCCAACTGCTTAAAATATACGGCCCCATGAACACAGTGCAGTTTCCTAGGCGAATATTTGAGAAAAGGATCCCGCAGCACAAAGCTGCACAGGCTTCACAGTGAATGCTCTTGTGCCTACTTTCCAATCCTGTTTCTGCTAACTGGATCATAGTCCCATTGCTTACTCACTCGGTCACCTCGTCTATAAAATGGGGAGGAGGCAACGCCTGCCTAAAGAAAAGCCTTGTTACGAAGTGTGGATGAAGTGTGAGAACACACAGGAAGGGCTGAGTCGGGTAACATTAGCTTCTGTAACAACTGAGAGAGCACTCTGTGTTAACACTGACGGAGCAGATGTCTCTTTCCCACACATCAGCCCAGCATCGGAGTACACTCCCAGCAGGTAACCTTGCTCTGTGTGCCAACGTGATGCCCCAGGCTCCTCTATGCTATCCCATGGTTGAAAACAGACACACTCAGAGCTGTGTTCCTAGAGGAGGTACACTATGCCACTCTCATTGTATGAGTAAGAACAGTTTTATGACCACTTTGCATGGAAGGAAGGCAGGAAAACAGTCCCAAAGCTAGATAGCTGCCTCCCAGAAGCAGGGGTGTTTTTCTTTTGGTAGAAAACTCATTGTTTCTGTCAGAGTGCTTGGCCCAAAGAGAACCTGTGGCTCAGCAATTGGCCACAGATTTCAAAGGGACCTGAGGCCTACCAAAGGACCCCGCTTTAAGCTGCAGTGGCAAGCTCACATGCCCACAGGAACCCATACCTGAGACAGGCTGGGGGATAGAAACCAATGAGAGACTTGAGAGCAGGTGGCCAGTGACACTGGGAACGAAGGAGGGTTGCACCCCTCACACTGTAGGTTCAGGAAATAGAGGCCCATTACATCAGGGCATCTAAGTTTCTAAGAGAAATTGGAATGTAGGAATTCCAGACAAAATTTCCTAACTGACAAACAGAGTCAGTCATCTATCACCTGGAAAAAACAAACAAAGGTAGTGCCCCCAACGCTCATGCCATTGCCCATGAATTCCTAGGTGAGGATGGTCCCTTCTCTGCCTTTCTTGCCTCTCATCCTCCATGGCAGGCTGAGCTGTAGGACCCCAATCCAGCAGCTTCCAGTTTTTGCAAATAAAGTTGTATTGGCACACAGTCACACACACTTGTTTACATATTTTTAGAGGCTGCTGTCATTGCAAGAGCAGAACTGAGTAGTTGTAACAGTGCTTGCAGAGGCTAGCAAAATTGGAAATGCTTATTACCAGGCCCTTTACAGAACAAGTTTGTTGCCAGTGGGCATTTAATTGTTGGGATTGCTTCCAACCCAAGAGGTGTGGGTTGATTCATCCTTCCATATCTATGGGGGCTTGCAGCTCAGAAAAGGCAGGATTTGGTATGAGGGAGGAATTTGTGGTAGTTTAGTGGGGAAGAGACTGTAATTGTACCAAAATTTGTGAAATAGCCTTTGGTTGCCAGGGTCTGAAGACACTATTAAATGGTTTTGCAGTAGCCTGTCAAAAATTGTTCATTTGCATCTAATATTGATGAGAACTCTGAGTGAAGATGGATAGTATTGAGGGCAAATTTAGGCCAATCATTCTACCTAGGTCTGCCATAAACATGAATGATTTTTCCTTCTTTGCTGGAAAAGAAAGTTGATTCCAAGGCATTGGAAACATTATTCCATAGTTCCCAGTTCTCAGTCCAAGAGGAAAACTTTAAGCTTCAGATCTGAGAGGCTGACATGACACACAGAGGCTTTCAAGACCACCACGAAAGCCTTCAGGTCTTTTTCATGTGATTTATTCAGCCTGCTAGCTTTATTCACATGGATGGTTCAAAATGGTCCAACTTCCTATACCAAGAACTAGAAATAAGGATGGAGCTTTGGTCTTCATGACCACACCATGTGTACCCAGATAAAAACCTTACCTTGTGCAGGTCAGATGCTGATAATGATTCTGCTTCAAGCCCAAGTCCATGATGCTCGGCTTGCTGAAATAGTTACGGATTCTGCTTTGCGTCTCCTTCAGTTCTTAGAAGAACAGGCATCGAAAGCCTAATGAAGAGATTCTGTGCTTGGGGAGCCTTCTCAAGAAGATCTGCCTTTTGTGTTCCGGAGAACATACAATGCAGGGATTCAAGGAAGATCTAACAACGGAGGCACAGCAGAAGTTCCTAATAAATCAGCAACATTCTAGATGACTTCAGGGAATTCTTTAACTACTGGTCAACTGACACCAGTGAAGCTGAACAACAGAGAAGCCACAGGATGTATATTCACAGAACACTAATTAGTCCATAGAAGAAAAAGCGAGGAGATCTTGCTGAGACAAAGTCTCAGAGCAGCAGGACTGACAAGCCAGATTGATCAGACAGTAGTAGGCATGCAGCACAAACAGCTGGAAGAAGGCGTTCAGGATGAGTGGAAGATTGCCGATGTGTTATTAAACCGCTTACTCAAAAGTGAAGCTTTTTACTTCTCAGTACAGAAAACTTGTAAATTTCTGTACAGTGTGCTGTGAAAAAATCGGACGCTCAACTTGAAACCCTCTCAACATTTTACTTACATTAAAAGTTGTCTATCAGTGACTATTTTCTCTAGCAGTGGTGGTCTATTTTTATAACTCTAGAGTTTATGAACATATATGGAATTGAAGATAAATGACATAGCTTCTGACACGCCACTGCAATTGATTCCCTTCTTCGGCAATAATAAATGCTTAGTTGTGACAAAAATAATGACAGTGGGAAGTACTCGCTGTTCAAGCATGGAATCTCCACCTGATACAGTATCCATCACCTCAGTTATTACTCATATTACAGTAAGGTGTCATATCACTCTTTGCTGGAGAGAGAAAAGGCTCAGGGTCAGTGACCAACACAAGGTAAACCCAGCTATCAGTAGATTCCAGGGACTCCAGAGTCAGCGACATCTCCCTCAGCCACATGGGACCAGGTTGAGTGGCACAGTGCCCAGAGCTCTGGTCAGAGAGAACAGGAAGGACAAATCTCCCAATGTCAGCATAGAGGTCTCATGTCCCCAAGGTAGGGCGGAAATGGAAAGCTCCTGGCTGGGCAGCCTTGATCTCGACTGGGCTGGTTGCCTGCCTGGCCATTAGCAGACTTGATCACTGTAAACAAATTATTTCATCTAAAGTGAGGCTTCCAACTGTGTCCAGGCAGGGGTGTGGTGTTCCAGTGAAAAAAGCCTGATTATAAGTGTTTCTCCAACCATCTATGCATTGAAGCATTTATGTTGGTGGTGGTGGAAGCCGATATTTTCCAAAGAGTGAAAGCCAGTGACTTCTTTTGCCCTGAAGAACTGCTTCCCCTTCCCCTTCTTCAAAAAGAGGCCTGAAGGGCCAGTCATGTAGCTCTTAAAAGATGCTTCCAGGGGCTGGCACCTTGGCATTGTAGGCTAAGTTTCAGCCTACAGCACCGGTATCCCATATGGGCATCAGTTTGAGTCCCATCTGCTCCACTGCTGATCCAGCTCTCTGCTTATGGCCTGGGATAGCAATGGAGGATGACCCAAGTCCTTGGGACACTGTACCCAGGTGGAAGACCCGGAAGAAGCTCCTGATGCCTGGTTTCAGATTGGCCTTGCTCTAGCTATTGCAGCCATTTTGGGAGTGAACCAGAGGATTAAAGATTCCCATCTTTGTCTTTATTTCTGTCTATTCTTTGTAACTTTGCCTTTCAAATAAAAATAAATCTTAAAAAAAAAAAGGATGAGTTCCAGTGTCATCCCAAGAAACAAAGCTTTGGTCCCATAAGCCTGAAAGTGGGGATGGGCACTCCTTTTTCTAACACCTTCACTACCTGGGGAAATCTCACTATCCAGAGAGCCTCTTCAATTCCTCTCCACGCCCCCTTCTGTAACATTCTGGGTCATTGCAGAGACCCAGCGGGGTGAGGTCAGTGTCAGGGCCTTGCCACTGCTCTCCCACCCACCCTCATTCCTTTCCTGTTACCAAAGCCAGGGGAACCATAAACCACTGGCAGAGGGTGCCTAACAGACTCCAGGTTTGTCTGGCGACCAGTCGTAACCAACCCTCTGTCTCACACTCAGACTCCTGGAGCGCAGCCCAGAGGCCTTTCCTGGAAGGCAGGGAGGTAGCAGCAGGTTGTTGTGTTAAAGTTGGGGAGATGTTTGTGGCACCATCAAAGTGGTGCCTGGGTTGGCACCTGACAGGAAGGTGACCTCTCTTCAGTGGACCCACATCCAGGCTGGTTATCAGCAATGCATTCTTTGTAAATCATGAACTCATGAAGTTTCACATGGTGCTAATGTTCCATGTTGCCAAACAGAGTACAAGTGAGTAAAACTGGAGTGGTCATTGAAAAGAACCCCTGGAGCTAGGACTCAGGATCTCCCAGCTGTCGCCAGGGGGGTTGGCAGAAAAGGAGCAGGAAGTAGGACTGAGGCCACATATGGAATGGGAGGACTGTTCCCACAGTGAAGGTTGGTGCTCCAGCAGAACTCTGCCAGTGTACAAAGTCCAACAGTTCCTGGGCACAAAAAGCATGACTTGCTCTTGTTTTTGTCCTCCTGCCCCTAACACCTGACAGAAGAGTTCCCACTGAGCTGTTCCCAACCCAGTCCTGGGTGGGGTCATTCCAGCTCCATCTCCTCTATGCCCCTTCAAGGAAAGAGGGGTTCCCTCCAGAGCTGACTGTGCACAGAAGCATATCCAAGGAGGCCTCAGAGCAGAAGAACCCTCAATTCCCAGCTTGCTAAACACAGGTGCCTCAGGATGGCTTTCTGGGAGAAGCAGCAGACAGGAAACCCACTGCTGAAACTTAAGAACATGGAGGCTAAAGCCATCCTCAGCCCACACTGCTGGTTTGGGCAAGAGTTTTGCAGACTCGGCATTCCTGAGAGTACTGTCAACTTCCCTTTGTAACTCCTAACCTAGCCTCCCTTACCCTTCTTCCACCGTCTACTCTGGCATATCTGGCTCTTTGCCAATGTTTATCATGAGATTACATCAAGGTAATAAAGAAATATTCTTGCAGTCCTTCTGGACAGAGGAACGAGGTATGAAGGGTTCTGGGCAGGTGCCAGGAGCCTGAATCCTGAACACAGAGACCTTAAGCCATTCACTTCACCTCTTGGAAGTCAGTTTATTTGTATTAGTAAAGGGGTGGGTTATCCCTAAGGTCTCTTTCAGCACCTCAAATCTAGGATGCTAAGTAGGGAGAATAAGAAATAACTTCAGATGTGAAGAAAAGGAAAACGAAAAATCTATGCCTATGGAAGGATGGAATGAAGTATTCAGGCATCAAATATTACATGGCAGGGAAATACATGAGCTATGCAAGTTATCTACCGAGGGCCTCCAAGATCAAATTCCACTCCCATTTACCACCAGTGCAATTAAATCAAGTTAGACTTGGGCAAAGCTTTTGGATAAAGTGAACAATGAAAGGGAAGCGAGGTTAAACGATACTCGCCCTCCATCCTAGAGAAAGAACCAGATCTTGTGGATGAATTCATCACATGTTAAGGGGGGCGGGGGCAGGTTACAAAGCCTTGCCACAGTGCTGATGCAGCACATGGGGGTATGTGGACAGCTAATTAGTTCCAACCAATGTGCCCAGGCTGTGTCCCACTTGGATGACTTTGGTCTCTACCTTTCTGAGTAATTGAGATGAGGCAGAAGAAGTTGCCTGCTTATGGAGAATGGCATTAACCCACATGCTTGAAGGCGGGGATGCCAGCTGTGCTTTTGCATTGGTGGTTGGGGGTGGAGATCTAAATCCAGTTCATGCAAGGAGAGTTATACTTAAAGACTCTAATGCCATGCCAGAAATCAAAGAACCCTACACCGTAAGAAGTGGCAATATTGGAATCATGTGTTGGGGTCATCAATGAACCCCTCTGCCTTCACAGATGAAGAGACTGAAGGTGAGTAAGGTCAGTGACCTGCCTGACGTTGTCCATTTTGAGCAGGAACTCAGCTGCTGCTGGGGCCAGGGAGGACCAGCCATAGACCACTTCTTCCTCCATGAAACCCATGACAAACATAGGAAGCAAAAATTCATCTACTCATGGACCAGGGATTGGCCCAGCTGGCTAATCTTCACCTCCAAGCACTACATCCCATGTGGGCACTGGTTTGTGTCCCAGCTGTACCACTTCCAATCTGGCGGATATTGGTTGGCTCGCAAAAGCAGTGGAGACCCTGCACCTATGTGGAAGACTCAGAGGAAGTTCCTGGCTCCTGGCTTCAGATCAGATTGGCCCAACTCTGGCTGTTGTCATCTGGGGAGTGAAACAGTAGATAAAATATCTTTCTCTTTGTCTCTGTAAATCTGCCTTTCCAATAAAAATAAATAAGTCTTTAAAAAAATCCATCTGCTCATTAGCTTAAATATTTTCACTTTGAGGCACCAAAAGAAAAAAAAAAAGCCTTCTGATCCTGAATGTATTTTGGAATGGAAACAATTAAAGAATAAATCCCTCATGGGTCAGAAATAATGTATAACAGTGAGTGTGATCCAACTCAAGTTCATGATTAAAGTCTTCTCTTTCTAAACCTTCCTCCATGACAGGAAACTCATCCACCATTCATTCCTCCATGGCTTTCCCACAAACCCTGCAGACAGTCAGCTAGCCTGTCTGATGGAGAGGCAAAGCCACGGGCCCATGGCCACATCCATAGGGGTGATTACCGGGGTCACACACGGGCCTTTCAGATCACAGCCACCTCCCCACACCCCACTCTTCCCTCCAGCTCTCCATGAGCAGGACAGCCTCTGATGCGATCCAAAGCACCGCAAAACACATTGGCCTCTTCCCTGGCTCAACTTACCATCTGACTCTGACACTCAGCCCCACGAGAAGGAAGTCAGTGGGGACCAAAGCAGACAGGACAGCACCCTGAGAAAGCAGTCCTTGGACCCTAGAACCTTGGAGCTATGCTGTGGGTTTTTCCCTCTAGCTCCCTTTGCTGTGCTGCCCTTCAATACTTTCCTTCCGATGAGCAGGGGCTCTGGCCCAGGCCTTTTCTGTGGTAATTCTCTATCATTTGCCTTCCTTATCCTTTGGGTACCATGGTCTCCCTTAGGATCACCTAGCACAACAGCCTCCAGCAGGCCTCATTTCTGCCCCAGCCCATTGATCAGCCTGCCCATCCACTACTGCCATAACAGGATCTAAACCCTCTCTCCTTCCCCAATGTCTACTGCTTTGACCTTGGTGTTCTTAGTCAACTCCTTCCTCCTCTAACATCCAATCCTGCCTCCCCTCCAAGGATCCCTTGGTAAGGCCCTAGTCCTGTCCTCTTACTATCTCATAGCTCCCCAGTGAGGTCTCATGTGTCCTCCTGCCCCATGCACCAGGAGTCTTAGCTCCCAACTCTGCTAAGCAAATCTCACCCTGCCTCGCAGGCCAACTGCACCTCCTCCAGGAAGGCGTACTTGACCAGCGGAGGCCACGCTTTCCCTATCACTGACCTCTGAAGCTTGTGCAGGCTGCGCTAGTCTCTCAGTTGTAGTTTTCAGTGCCTTGGATCATTAGTAATTTTTTCATGTTTTTTTTTTCATAATTTTTTATCTCTCCAGACAGCTTGTAAACTCATTTGGAACCAGGCTTGTGGTTCATGTTTTCTCACATTCCCTGCAGCAGCCTGGCTCCCTGCTTCCCAAATCCAGACTTCACACAGAGTAGCAACTTGACGGATATTGGTTGGTTATGAAGTTAAGATAAGAATGAAATAAATGAACACCAAGATAGGAATCAAACAAAGCCCATTTAAGAAGCAGCATGTCCTTAGCATTTTTCCTCAGCAACATCAGTTATCTTGAACAGCACCAGTGGCACACTTTAGCTGGAAAATATTTAAGCTCACCTTAGGAGTATTCTACTGTTATTAATAGAAGAAGAAAGAAAATTAGAGAATGCAGTTAACTCCCAGCAATGAAAGTAGGACATCCAATAATGAAAGAAGAAAAGGGACCTGAACTTTCCATTCTTCAACCACCTCACTTCAGTAGAAATTCAGCCAGTTTGGCAAGGATGAAGGACTCACATGATCATTCCTGGATAGCATCTCTGTGTGTGAAATCAACACAAATGCACGGTTCAAATTCTGGCTCTGTTTTGGCATCACCCCTCTACACTGCACTTGTCTCAGGGATAAGTGGGAATCATAAGGATATTCTTACATGGGATTTGGGATGATGAAGTAAGAAACCCACAACTCACAGAATGTCCTCCACAAGTAGCAGCTCCTATCATGAGTCCTGACATTCTGAACTGACTCTGGATTATCTTGATAATAACCCCATGCAGGATTATACATTTTTCTGATTAAGCTAGGGAGCAAGGCTATTTTATCAAGGCCATGTAGAGGCAGGTGTTTGGCCAAGTGAACAAAACTCCAGTTAAGGTGTCTGCATCCCACATCAGGATGGATTTGACTCTGAGCTCCAGCTCCTAATTCCTGCTTCTTGCTAATTCAGACCCTGGGAGGTAGTGGTGACAGCTCAAATGGTTGGGTACCTGCCACCCACATGGAAGCCGTGACTGAATGTAAAGCAGTCTGATGCAATTGGTGATCCTTCAAATGGTTCTCCATTTGCTTCTTCATGTGCTGTTACCAGTTTTCATGACTTCATAGAAGAAACAGCCCCTGGTCCCAAGCCCTTAGTACAGCACTGAATCTCCTCCCGTTACTTCTGAAGACCACAGTGGTAGCCACCACAGGCCATGTTCATATTGAGAGAATCCTTTGTTGCAATGGAGCAGCACTCCTTATCCAGGCACTCAGGCCACGCATTCCTGAGTCATCAACCTTGTTGTCATGGAAGTCAATTACCCAGAAATTTGAATTATTAAGTAAGCAAGTGGAAACGATAACCACAGGGCACCAGGAAGAAGGAAGGAGAAGGGGAAGGGACTCCTCGAAGAGGCCACTCTGCCAGACACAACCAACGAGAGCAGACATCGCCCTCTGCCAGGCTGGTCTCTGCCAGGCTTTTAAAACCCATTTTGTGCTGCATAAATCACTCCTCTCCTTTTGTATTCTCTCTCCCTCATTAGTCTAGTTAATGAACTTAACAGAGAGCAATGATCTGGATGCTTCAGCTCTCTGGGAAAATAAGTGTTGGAAGTAGTTCACAGCAGTGTTGTAACTGCACTATCATGGGACGGCCCAAGCACCTGTGAACAAGGGACTTTTTTATATCAAATGCCCAGGTGTAACGTCACTAAATCCAGAGCAGTGTCTCACTTTGATCAGACAGGTCAGGTTCAGGGCGGTTGTGGGACTTGGTCATCACACATCTGCTTCAGAGCTCCACCTTGCCACCCTCTCCACCAGGGAGAATTTCTCTGACACTCCTACTCTCGATACTGTCTCTGCTGGTGTGCCCAGTCTGAATACAGCTTTCTGTCTGTCACATTGGATAGTGTTATTTGTTGCTGCTTCTAATTCCCTAGCCTTTATGCAGTGTTAAAATCCCACATACTACCATGAGAGCATAAATTGCTACAACCACTTTCAGCAACAGCTCCACGCCTTACGCCTTAGTATGTTGATATATAGGTACTTATCTAAGAGAAAGCATTTGACCATAAAGTACCTGGTACAAGACCACCCCTGCTTTATTTACAAGAACCACCGACTGGAAACAACCCAAATGTCCATCAATAACCATTCTGGCCACAAGAGCGAATCAACTACAAACATGCAAAACAACAAGGAGGCAGAAAATATGCTAAACGAAAAAGCCAGACAGGAACTAATACCATTGTAGGATTCCACTTTCACATGAATGGAACAGCACACATCACTGAGGTAAGGTAAGGACGGTGGCTACCTTTGATGAAGGTCAAGAAACTGTACAGGGTCATGGGAAGGACAGAGGAACAGGGAGGGCTGTGAGCTTTGATCCTTCTCTGTTTTAAGATTTGCTTATTGATCTGGAAGCTAGCATCACAGAGAGAAAAGGACGCACATGCAGAACACACAGAGAAAGTGAGTGATAAATCTTCCATTTGCTGGTCCCCCCTCCCAATGGATGCGATGGCTGGGGCTAGACCAGGACAAAACCTAGAATCTGCTACTTCCTCTGGCTATCCCATGGGAGTGGCAGGGGTCCGAGCTCTTGGGGAATCTGCTGCCTTCCCAGGAGCATTAGCAGAGAGCAGGATCAATAGTAGGGAAACCAGGACTCAAACTGACAATCATATGGGATTGTGGCATCATAGGTTACAGCTTAACTTGCACCACAATGCTGGCCCTGATTTTTGAGATTGAGTGGTTATAGCGACACTTTATTTCTCTTTTGCTTGAAGATTATTTTTATGTGACAGGCTGAATTAAAGACAGAAGGAGAAACAGAGAGAAAAAATCTTCCATCCACTGGCTTATTCTCCAAATGGCCATAATGGATATTGAGCTGATCTGAAGCCAGAGTCAGGAGCCTTCTCAGGGTCCAAGCTTTTGGGCCATCTCCCACTGTTCTTCCTAACCACTAACAAGGAGCTGGATCAGAAGTGAAGTATCCAGAACTTGAACCAGTACCTGTCTGGGATGTTGGCACCACAAGCAGAAGCTTAGTACACTACACACAGTGCTGACCCCTATGAGGGCACCTTCAATTTGAAAGTTAAGTTCTATAGTTAGGATAATATGCACTCTTCTGTACATAAACTTTAGGTTAACAAAAGTTAAACAAAAACAGTGGGGAAAAAATTTGCAGAAATTAGCACTTACACACTTCCAAGGGCCTTCAAGACGTTCATGTGTTGTGGAAACACTATACATGGGCTTCAAAGGTTTTTTCACACTAAATAAACATCTCTAAATTCCCTTTTCCACAAACTTATTGAAGTATCCTCATATGTTCAAAGCTATCATGATCAAACGTTATCAATTGGATTAGAGTGAGTTAGCCTTGTGGAAATAGTTGTTTGTTCGAAGGTGGCTCTTTCTTCCCTGTAACACCAGAGTCAACTAAACTTTTATATCAGACATGGCATGACCGGAGTTTTTTAGAGTGCTTTTCTGTCTTTGTTAGCATCCACTCAAGTTACAAATATTTCTTCTTTACTTTCTTTTAAGATATATTAAATTTTATTGCAAAGTCAGATTTACAGAGAGAAGGAGAGACAGAGGGGAAGATCTTCCATATGCTGGTTCAGTTCCCAGATGGTCACAATGGCTGAAGCTGAGCTGATCCGAAGCCAGGAACTTCTTCTGGGTCTCCCACGTGGGTACAGGGACCTAAAGCTTTGGGCCATCCTCAACTGCTTTCCCAGCCATAAGCAAGGAGCTGGATGGGAAGTGGAGCAGCCACAATACAAACCAGTGGTTCACATGGGATCTTGGCTCATGCAAGGCAAGGACTTAAGCCATTAGGCTTCTGTGCTAGGCCCTTCTTTTCTAGTTTTATGATTTTATCTAATTAAACTGAACAAATTTCATGTATTTCACAATAGAGATTTAAGAGCATAGTGATCATTCTTACCTTCCCCTCCCTCCTCCATCCTTATTTTTAAAAAAAATTTTACAACAACATACTTTCACTTACTCAAGAAGCTCAACAACAAAACATCTCTTTTAAAAATGGGCAGAGGACATGAACCGGCATTTTTCAAAGGCTGAGATTCTAATGGCCAACATTAGATATGAGACACTGCTCAGGCTCGCCGGCCATCAGGGAAACGTGTGTGAAAACCGCAGTGAGGTTTTACCCCACTCCAGTCACAATGGCTATCACACAGACATAGAAAAGCAGAAATGCTGGAGAGGATGTGGGGGGGAAGCTCCCTAACTGCTGTTGGTGGGAATGTAACCTAGTACATCGTCACTGGAGACAGTATGGAGATTACTCAGAAATATGAAAGTATATGCACCATATAACCCATCCTGGGAATATACCCAAACAAAATGAAATCAGCCCATGAAAGAGTTATCTGGACTCCTGTGTTCATAGCAGCTCAGTTCACAATACTTCACATATGGAATCAACCCAGATGTGCACCAGCTGATGACTGGATGAAGAAAATTTAGTATATATACACTACGGAATACTATTCAGACATGAAAATGAATGAAATCCTGTCTTGTGACAAAATGCTTACAATGTATGCTTCACTTAAGTGTCAACCAAGCTAGCAATGGCAGAACAAGGGCATATCAGGGGGTGTTGAGGCATGGGGGAGATTTTAAAGCAAAAAAAGAGAGAAGCCATGCAATCCATTTTGAATCAAAGAGAACAATGTTAACAGGATCCATTCCAGGACAGCTGAGGTAAGTTCATTAGATGTCCAGGTAAGCTGTCCCTGTGGCCCACAGATCCGTCTGCAGCTTAGGAAATCCTGGCAGGAGTGGGAGGGGTGAGGAATGTTTGGGTTACAAGCCTATGTGTGCAGGAGCCCTTCAGAGAGAGTCATCATATAACAGCTACACATATACAAGGGTTCTCCCTCCCTGGTGTCCAGATCCTATTGTTAGAGTAGGACAGAAGTGACTCCATTTTGATTCTTACAACTTTCATGGGTTGCACTAATGGAATTTTAGTTTAAATTAGGCTTCACTAGAACTCCAAATGACTTTGTTTTCTCAATCCTACAAAGACAGCTAATTAGTTGTTGATCACCTGAAAGCTAGGATGCCTGAATACTTATCATGATGCTCGTTTCATAAAATGACAGTTAAATTCCAGCTCCCTTCAAGAACTGTGCACAGGTGACTCCCGGACAAGACTCTAGAGACCTGCTTCAGCCTTCCTGCCATGCACTTCCCCTAGCATCCCCATTTGTTTCTTAGTTTCATTCCCCTGCACCAGCTCACTCCCGTTATCCACTTGCACTGTAGGTACTCACCACAATGGTCTAAAATACCTCTCTAAAACCTCAACATCTGAATCACCTCCGAGTATGTTCTACTGATGGCTTTATCTCTTGGCAATGCTGTTTTGTTTTGCTTTTCTCTGTCTTCTCATGATTTGTAATCACACAGAAAGGCAGAGGCAGAGGTGAGCAGATTCCATGCCAGCCAAAGAGCTCCCCGCAGCTTCCACTGGAACAACCATGACAGCAGTTGCCAGCCTGGCTAGAGGACTAGAGCCGGTTCTCTTGCTGCCACCGTCACCTTCAGTAGACCACTCGCAGGTGTTTTTAGAGGCTGGAATTGTGTCACTTTGTGCTGAGGTCCCAGTGGGTCTATCCCAGGTTTCCTGCCTGACCCTCAGCTCTGAGCCACACAGGGGGCCTCTGTCCATGCGTTTGCCTCTCCTACTCCAGTGCTGGGCTCATCTTGGGGCGGCAGGGCTGAGGACGGGGAAATGACTGCCTTAGTCCTAGGCAGGCACCATGTGCCTGGGCCTTGGGAATGAGGCTTTCTCAGCATTCCCACCTACCTCCCTGAGGCAGCCAAATCCTGCCTCATGTCTGAATTGAACTTGGGTAAGAAGTTCCTGCCTCTCCCCACAGTGAGACATCTTGGTCTGACACAGCTTTCTCCCTGACCCCTACTGGGGGTAGAGGGCTTGCTTGTACCCTCCCCTAGTCAAACTCACCCTTGCCTCTGCTTGGAACAGAGGGTCTGCATCCTCCCCACCCTGCCCAATACCCCCAAATGCTCTCTGCAGAAACCCAAGACTTTTGTTGGTTTCCTGGGAGGGAAGGGCTTGTTGCCTGTCCCTCTTACAGCCAGAGATCACCTCCTCCACACCTGCCCCACCACAGGAGGCTCTTAAGGCCCCTGCTGTACCCTGGCTTCCTCAGCAGCCCTGACAGAGGTGGATGGTGAGGAGCTGCTTCACAGGAGCTTCCAGGTACTTGTTCCAAATGGACGCATTAGCCCACACATGGCCAATCACTGTCCACCCACGTTTTAGCAGATTTCCTGTTGCACATCTCCGTGTCAGCCCCTCTGGTGCCCTGCTCTGTGTAAGTCTGTCCCTACTCACAATTTTGAAGATTCTCTCTCTACACCCTATATGGAAGCTTAGCCTCTGTGTGTGTGTGTGAGTGTGTGTGTGTGTGTGTGTGAGTGTGTGTGTGTGTGTGTGTGAGTGTGTGTGAGTGTGTGTGTGTGTGCGTGTGTGTGTGTGTGAGAGAGAGTGTGTGTGTGCGCGCGCTCATTTTCACTTTACTTGAAAGGCAGAGACTGGGACAGGATGAGATTTTCTATCCCTGGGTCACTCCCCGAATGCCTCCAATAGCTAGGCCTGGGCCAGGTTGAAGCCAGGAACCAGAACTCAGCCCAGGCCTCTCTTCCACACAGGGACCATCACCTGCTGCCTCCCAGGACGTAGTTTAGCAGGAAGCTGGATGAGAAGTGGAGTAGCTGGAGTTTGCATCAGGCGCTGCAGTATGGGCTGTGAGTAAATTAAGCACTATGCCTAATTTCCCACTTCAATGTCGCTTCTAGAGTCTTCCAGATTCACTGGGTCCACGTTACAGCCAGAAATGTTACTTAACTCACTTTTCTGTTTGTGCAAACATGTGATTTTTATAATAGAAGCCCAAATACTGCCACGATCCATCCAAGGTGAGCAACCTTTCATTTACTGCTTAAAGCTAAAGGCTTAATAAAGCTTTAAAGGAACGTTTGACCCACTGCTTTTTTGTAGAGTGAATATTCAAACTGTAGACTCCGTCGCAGGCTAATTTATAGTTGAGTTCATAGCATAACATCCATGTATTAATTTTGAATTCTCTTTTGTCACTTAAACCTATAATTTAGCCAAGGGTTTCTATCAGCTTGGAAAGGTAAAAAATGAATTAAATTAAATACAAAATAAAATAAGAAAGAACTGAAGGAAGTCATAGACATCAGGCTTTCTTTTTTTGACTCCTCAAATGAAAACCCACACTTCCGGCTAGCGGTGAAGGTATTGTCGTAAGAAGCATGGACTCAAAAGCAACAGACACACACAGGTTAAAGAACCGTCTTAGGAAGTATCCGTTAGAGTTACTTACAGCATCGTTTCCACAAGGTACTGAATACATTGCTAGGTCTGTTTATGCAATGCAGAAATTATACCAAAATTCTTCCAGTTTTATTTCTTCTACCTAACTCTCAGCCCAGTCCCCCCACATCATTCCCACTACGGTATTCAGAGGTAGGCTGTCTGAAATGTGACCAGTGCTAAATGAGGTCATCCTACAGTCCCTGTGTTTAAATCCTGGAGGTTTTCCAAGCAGAGGGAGACCAAAGAAAGGCCCATGCATGCTCCCTGTCTCCAGCTATGGGAGGCTCTGTGCTGCCTGCGGACTCTGCCATCTGGACATGGCCTGACTTTGCAAACTCACCCAGCCTCAGAGGTTTAACTACAGTAACACAAAGCAGCCCCCTTCACCAGCTTTGCTGTCTTCGAGTTCATGCCTGAAGCTTCTGCCTATCCCAGTTGTTGACTGTGAAGATGAGACATGGGAGGCCCACCTGGAGGAGGTGGTGGGCTGTGCAGGGGCGAGAGCATTCCCGGGAGCAGCCTCAGAACTCCAAGCACCTGAGTCCTCTCTGCAGGAAGCATGGCTCTGCAGGCAATGCACACACCAGGGCAGGAACACAGGCTGCTTCAGCTGTTGTTTGTCTGCAAGTCTGGCTGTCCTCACCCGCCCCCTGGACTTCACAGCCAGCCTACGTCCCTTCCCTGGCCCAGCCAGGCTGCAGGGCTCTGAGCTTGATGGCATCTGGCTCGTGCGCACATGGGCCTATTCCAAGTACATGCCAGTCCCCTTCCCTGCATGTTGACTTTGCCTTGGCTGTCCCTCCCAGTCCCACCAGCAAGAATCCCCATCCAGCAGGAAAGATTAAAAGAAGCCACATAAGTGTTACTCAAGCATGGAAGCCCCTGCTGGCATGTTCCTCCTGTCCACAGCTCCTTGTAGTTCTCTTCCTCCCTTCCTGCCCAAGGAACTTGAAGTGCCTCAGGTTCCTGCTTTTCCTGTGCCTTAGGTGATACTGCAATGTTTAGGAGGCAACTACTACAAAACACCAGGTCATCACAACAGGTGCCCTCTAGGGAGGTTGGGCGCTAATCAGCTGTTGGCAGGATGATGTACAGGTGGGGAGTCCCAGGGCCTGGGTACCCAGGGGCACAGGAATATTCAACCTTTTAACCCTGGTAAGGTTTGATCACCTGCCCAACTCTCTTCCACTGTCTTGGCAGTGCACTTGGCTCTCGCATTCCTGGGGAGACTCCTGGAGCCATCACAGGTTCAAGACCCTGTGAGCTGCAGACAGCCACTCTCCTTGGGAGTGAGGAAGGGCCCAGAGATAGCCCCCACACCAAAACTCTCCTGCAGTCTTACCACACACTGCACTCCACTTTGGCACCCTCTGGGGAAAAGCCGCAGAAGTCAACTAAGGCTGCTGACCCCATATTCTTCAGCCAGAGGTAAAACACATCTCCATGGTGTCTGTCACATCTATAAGGTCCTGACTGCAGCAGTGATCAGACTGGCAGACTCAACCCAGCAGGAAAGGGACTTGTCTGCTACATCCAAGCATGTCCTACTCCTCTCCCTCTATGGTACCTTGGGCTGTGGCTTCCACAGCAGCAACATGGGAATGATTCATTGGAGCTGCAAGGACACTGGCCCAGGAGACAGACACCCACCCCCCCCACCCCACTTAAGTGTTGCTGAGTTAAGAAAGATTCTGGGGCTGGAAGGCAGATAGCCCAGGGGGAAGGGTCGGAGGCACGGGCTGGGGGTGCCATTGGGCAGAAAAGGCTTGAGTCTGGAATCAGGGGATGGCAGAGGAAAGTAATGAATAAGACAGACCAAAGCAGAAGCTGGACCCCCCAACACTTCAGATGGAGAGCTCTAATACTTTTGAGAGCAAAGACTGGCAGAGATTGGCAACCAGACAAAGGAAGCCTGTGTGGCATTTAAAATGTGTCATCTACCTAGTCAGTGTGTGTTTATGTTTGCACAAGTGTGTGTTTAAGCTACTCAGCACTGTGAATTTGATTAACAATGATTCCTTCTATGGCCTCATAAAATTCTGAAATTGAAATGACTCTCCTTGGGGTTTACAAAGGCGGTAGGATGACATGAATCGCATTTGAAACAAGTGCTGCACAGCATGGACCAGACACCGTGGATGAACACACACCTTATGTTGATTTCTTCTCAGCTGGAGTCCTGATTGACTACCCGTTTCCCATGGGATGTGTCCACCCGATCCTACCCAGGTGGCTTGCCTTGTGAAAAAGATCTCTTGGGAGAGAGTAAGCCAAGGATTTTGTGATGAGCTCATCCAGGGCTACAGTGAGTCCCAAATTCAATGACACATATTAGGAGAGAGGAGAACACAGCAGAGAAGAAGGTTTGAAGTCAGAAGGAGAGGCTGGAGTGTTGAGCAGACAAGCCAAGGCAGCAGGGACTGCGACAGCCGCCAGGACAAAAGGGAGGCACCAAATGAGCCTTCCCACCAACACACCCTACCAACCTTCGCATTACCTTGATCTCAGGCTTGTGGACCCCAGAATGCAAGAAAAGACACTTGAAAGCCAGCCAGGTCATTGCAGATGGCCACAGGAAACCCACACTCATGGTTACTAATGACGTGGCTTGTGGCATGGCATGGAAGCGGGGTACTGCGGGCAGGGCCCTGGATTTGGATCTTGCTTCTGCCATTTCCACCTGCTCAAATTTGGTGGTTTCTCAAGGGCACCTCCTGCACAATGAGGGCAGGAACATTCCTTATCTCCTGAGGTTGTGGAAATGACGTGAGCTGCAACCCAGGGTGCGAGGCACCACATGGGCCTCGAATGAAGCTCAGGATTTAATCAGTCTTTGGGGTTGGCTTCTGGCTTGAACCCCTAAGTTAGCGACTGCTTTGGGGAAGGTGGAAAGGGACTTGGGGTACTTTTGGAGGAGACGTTTCAGAAACGGATGGTGGCTCCTCTTCCAGGAGGAATGACAGAAAGCGAATGGAAGGAGAGACTGAAGGAGAGAACCGTGATTGTCCTCCAGCGAGGAGTTAGGGAGGAGCAGGAGGACACACTTCTTAATAAACGTCCTAGACTCACCATGTCTTCATTTGTTTTCTTTTCACTAAGCCAGACTGGTTTTTTAAAGCCTAAATTAGAAAGCAGAGGGCAAATAAAAATAATTGTTATGACACCAGATGTGTACAATACCTTATGGATTTATATGAACCTTAAAATATTTTGAGATTTCACTTAGTAATAAGATGGTGTCTTT
The DNA here is from genome assembly GCF_030435755.1 of Ochotona princeps. Classification (NCBI taxonomy): domain Eukaryota; kingdom Metazoa; phylum Chordata; class Mammalia; order Lagomorpha; family Ochotonidae; genus Ochotona; species Ochotona princeps. Next base: position 61,515,067 of record NC_080844.1, on the reverse strand, counting down.
ATTGCTTCTCTCTCTCTCTCTCTCTCTCTCTCTCTCTCTCTCTCTCTCTCTGCCTTTCAAATAAACAAAAATAGTGGCCGGCACATTGGCTCAGCTGACTAATCTACCTCCAGCTGATAGCATCCCATATGGGCACCAGTTCATGTACCAGCTGCTCCGCTTCAAATCCAACTCCCTGTTTATGGTCTATGAAAGCAGTAAAGGACAGCCCAAATACTTGTGCCCTGTACGTATATTGGAGACCCAGAAGAAGCTCTTGGCTCCTGGCTTTGGATCGGCTCAGTCTGGCCATTGTGGCCATTTATGGAGTGAACTAATGGATAGATCTTTTTCTCTGTCCCTCCCTCTCTCTGTGAAACTGCCTTTCCAATAAAAACAAATAAATGTCTAAGCAAACAAATAACTTAAAAAATCATAGGAGTTAATGTTCACAGCAGCATCATTTACAACCGCCAAAAACTGGGTGCTTCTTTATGTCCATAAATAGGTGAATGAAAAAATGTGATCCATTCATCAAATGGAATATAGTCAATCAAAGCAAGTAGCAGATATAAAAGAAGTTGTGACCCACACAAAAGCAGAGGTTGCGCTCACAGCTCGTTGAGCAAGGAATGGGTGGCACTGACTGCATATATGTGAAATGCTGGGCCCACAAAGTTCAGCGGTGGAAGCGGTTTGATCAGCCATTGTCTGGGAGACAGACTCACTCTGAAGGAGCACTCGTGGCTTCTGGGGAGACAACGATGTTCTACACTGGAGAATACACTTTGGTCAAAACTCTTCACAATGTACTCTTAATATCTACAATTTATTGGTGTAAATTATACCTCAATAAAGTTGATTTAATAAATTCTACCTCCCCCTGTCCCATTCGCGTTGGAACAGCCAACAGCAGGAATATCATTGCCGATGAAAAGACATATGCAGATGAGTCATGCTAGTAGGCGCTTGCACTTGCAGCAACAGCCCCAGCCAGGCCTCCCAGCACACAGCTGGCACCCCACTGGGCATGTCAGAGGAGGGCACGCTTTCAAAACAACCAGAACTGGAAACACACTTTGTGCCACACAGCAACTGCAGACAACCTAGCCCCCAGCCCCAGGGGTTCTAAAGGAAGAAGTGGGTTCCTTCAGGGGCAGTAAGAAGGGTCAGGATGGCCTGGGGCACACAAGGGCCTCCACCATCCTATGGAGGAAAACAGTCTAGCACAATCAAACTGTTATTCAGCAATGAAAGTCAAGAATTCGTTATTGGCAAGATGGTATATGGTGGCGGTGGTGGCGGTGGTGTGTGTGTGTGTGTGTGTGTGTGTGTGTGTGTGTGTGGTATTTCTTCTTCAAGTCTGTTCTAATCCTTCAGGGAAACTTCTCTCTATTCTCTGCCAAACAGTTTTCAAGTTGCTGACATAACTTTTGTAATACACACAGTGACACTCTAGGGGCCCTCTACTTAATTAGGAAGCAGCTCCAGGAACAAAATGAGTCTTAGTCAGAAACCACAGCTCCAGGCAAGACTCCTGGCAAAGCTGATCATAAGAAGCCCATGTATGGATGTCCTGGAGCTGAGCTTGAATGGTGGACAGGTGGGGGCAGCAAGAAGAGGTTGGGTATCCGTGTCCAGGGAGCTGGGGAGGGAGAATGATTAGGAAAAGCAATGGAGCTGTGGGCAAGGGTGTCCACTGTCACAGACGGTTGCATTCTTGAATCATTTAAAGAGCTAACACTCTTCACTCACATCACTCTTATTTTATTGTTATATTTTGGCAATCTTTACATTGTTGATTAGGTAAAAAGTTACAAGGGCTAGAGGGAATATTGAGAAGCCCCACCCAGTCTCCCACCCACCCCAGGTCCCAGATGTAGGGCATGCTCTGAGATCCTTGCTCAAGTGGTCCCGGTAGTTCACCAGTTATGCATAGCTGCCAATCTCGCCACTCCAGACACGATGAGGCTGTTGAATAAGCTACTGATTGACATAGTCCATCATACAGTCTCCCTTTGTCCAGTGTTTCTCTGCCAACATGTCGCTGTGGTGGTTGATTGACCTGTTCTATCTTCCGTCTTTTCTTGGTTAAGGTTCTAAGTCCGCCATTTCGGTTGAGGGAATCCCCAAAGAAACTTTGAGGTGTTCCCAGATCAGAATCCTATATGTACTAGCAAGTACAGGACCTGGCACAGTCCATCTCCCCATTCAGCTGGTGGTTGCAATTGCTGGGTTGGTTCCGTCTTGAGCCTTGACTTCCACTGGAACCCATGGGTGCTGCAGTCCGTCCTGGTTCTGCTCATCACATACTCGGCCATCACACCAACCAGTGGGAGCTGCAGCCTAGTCAGAGCGACCTCCAATAACCCCCACCAGGCCCGCCCCTGCCCTGATTTGCCAGCATGTGTAGCAGCCTAGTTCAGTCTGCCCCATATCCCATTTGGCTCTCGTAAATGTCAAAGGGTATTGGAGCTTAGTTCCATCCAACCAACTCAACTGTCCAGAGCCCTCACGGATGTTGTTGAGTGCCTCTCTGTCTAGCCATTCCAGCCCCTGTCCTAGTTATTATTGTGCGCTCCCATGGGAGTGTTAACCCAAGAGGGGGGAGCCCACTATTTCCCTCCCAGGTCACTCTCACTCCTGGATTATGCTCTCTCCAGGTGGCCCTGTGGTTAGACTTGACAGTATTTGCCCCTAGTGCCAGCTTCTGCTACAGCTGAGCCCCGACAGCTCTCATGCCCTCCAGTTTTATTAACACTAGTAGGAATAGTCTGCCCGTCCTGGCTCTTCCCTGATCTGGTCCATATGAGGCACACAGGTGCTGCAGCCCTGCCTAGTCTGGTCCCAGCTCATGTTCTCCAGTGGGAGTAGCTATCCAGTAAGGGAACTACCCCTTATTCCCCTGTCGGCTCTGCCCCTCCCTTCCTGATTCTCGCGTGTGCTGGTTGGGTGCTGTGGTCACATCTGGCACAGGCAGCCTCACCTTGGTATTCTGTGTTGTATCCTGCTTTTGTCTCGACCGAACCTAGCTCGACCCACACTCTACTCTGGCATTTGAATTTGCCAGTGGATGATGCGAACTGACTCGGCCTGGTCCACCCCCAACCCATGCCAAATGTATGCCAGTGGCATACTTTTTATGGGCTCCTTCCTTCCGTGCTTCTTGCGCTTATTTGTAGGATCTGTGTCTTGTCAGAGTAGTTGCTCAGGCTCCTCCCTCAGAACCCCTCCTGGCACTCGCACCACTCTTGATGCGCATCTTGCCTGACAACAGAGGATACAGGGTGGAAACAGTAGTTGATGCTGTTGATTACATCAGGTTGAAAATGTGCCACCATGCCTCAGAAGAGCAGGACTGAGGCTCAGATGGAAAAGCACTGACCATGGTGGAAGAATGGCTTGAAGTCCAGTTTAGAGGACTATCAACATGAAGATCATGAACAGAGAACACCAGGCACATGCCCAGCCCACGGATTTCTACTGTTCTCCCTGAAGGTGGACATACTTCTATGACCATCTTCACACTGACCCCAGCATCCAGGCCCTGTTCCCCATCCAACTGTGTGTTCTCTGATCAACTGTTAGCAGCACGAAGAGTGCATCTAGAGCCTAGCAACAAAGAACTTGCATTTCCAGCCATGATTCAGTAACTGGAATCAGATTATTATCATATCTTTAACTACCAGAGAAAAAAATGATACACAAGAAAACTTTTCAGACATTGAAACAGGCAGTCTATGGCCAGGAGCCTCTTTGAGATGAGAATCAACAAGGCCTGACCAGTTCTATACCATCTATTTCCAGACCTCAAGTAGTGTTAGCGTTAGGACGTAGGAGAGACTGAGTGCATCTTGCAGGGCGCTGCAGAGGCACGATTCATGCAAAGAAAGAGCTCCAGAAATCTGTGCAGGGGTCTCTTGAGTCTATGGCTGCAAACAAAGCTGTGCATTTTCAGACTGTGCCTCCACAGGACCGGGTAAAGAGCAGCTCTACTTGTGAGCTGTGTGATGAGTGTTTAGTCCCAGCAGAGGAGCCATGGTAAATAACTGTGACATTTGTAGAAATTTCATGAGTGTCATGTCATGCTAGCAGGACGAAAGTAACTCTAGAACAACAGACCACTTTTCTAAAGCTTGCAAAGAAGCCACCAAATCATCAATGTGATCCTGAAATAATTCAACTGCCTGCTAGAGCAAATTCTACTTCTCTTTGAAGGAAGGCAGTAAAATCCAGATGTTCATCTCAATAAAATTCAAAGTGTCCAGCACACAATTGGAAATCAGTATACATGCCAAAAAAATTAAAAAACAAAACAAAATCCACATAGTGGCTTATAACCAGAAGAAAAATTCATCCATAGAAACAGAAGCCCAGAGCATAGATACTTTCTATAAATGTATAGTTTGTCTCCTACCCACACTTCTCACCTCATAATTAGCAGTTGAGTTTACTTCTGTCAGACTCCCTGAACACAAAGTTGCTATGTTTATTTCCCACCTGATATACTTGACATCTAATTAGCTAAATATTTTCAAAAAGTCCTCAGAGAACATCTGACAGTAAGAGCCAGAGGCTGTGCTGGCTTGAGTGAGATGAAGAAAAGCTATGTGCCCATGGCACTTGAGAAATAAATGCAAGATGGATTCCTCCCAGCCAGGTGATGTGCCCAGCTTTTCCCAGTCCTACTGGGTTTTGTAAAGGCGTCCCTCAGTCCATTTCCTTAACCCCCTGTATTATGATTTTAAAGTCAAACAATAAGCCAACCACACAGCAAATATTAACAAGCTCCCAGAAGATGAATGTAGGAAAATGTACAAGCAAGACTATTGGGATCGTGCCTTAGTTTCCAATATTACTGTTATTATTGTGGAATTATGCCAAGTGATTTCTGTTTCTTTAATAAATACATTAGGAAGCGACCCAATATTCAATGACTGCCAGATCTTACAAACAGCTCCTGAAGAGAGCTTGCTGAATACAGCATTCACTGTGGCCACAAAACTCAGGAGCTCCAAGGACAGGTAAGGGGCGATTGCCTTTAATTAGAATTTCAAAGGGGTACATTTGGGAGCTTGGGATTAACTGTCAATTTATTTTAAATGTCATCAGCAAGTGCACACACACACACACACACACGTGTGCACAAGATCTTTATGTGTTGGGTACCAAGCAAATCTGTAGCCAAAAGGAGGGTGCTGAGGCTCCTTGAAATTGCAGGACCACAGGATGGTTCCAAATGTCCCTGTGGGTTTAACTGGTTTCTCCATCACTTCTTACTCATGTCACAGCATGGACCGGCAGTGTTCTGGCCAACAATAACCATGCACAACTGGAGTCTGAGCAGCTTTGATGACCATCTCACTAGGTTCTGAGAGCTTTCCAGAGCTGGCACACAAACCACATTAGGATGCTAATTAGAAGGGCAGCTCAAGTTATTTCCTAGATAATGAAAGGAAATGTCTGTGATTTAGTTTCTACCTACTGTCATTCCACATGGGGGGTTGGAGGGAAGTAATTGCCTCCTCCCCACTGCAGAGCAGTAACTTAATGTGTGTTTTGTTGCTGCTGTCACGGCCATGGCATTCTCCTCCTCTGAACCCTCTCTAAGAGTTACATGTTCCCAAATGGCTCCAGCTTCCTTTAAGTACTTTGTTAAGTGGACTTAATTTCCAAGTCAGACATGAAACCCAGGATCTTAGGAGACAACTAACGTAGCATTCTCCGCAGCATTTGGATTCCACATCCACACGCTGTGTATAAGCTCCAGACATGGAGCTCACCACCTCACGGCAAAGTGCATTTCTCTTAAGAAAACTCTCCAAAACGAAACAAAGGCTGTCTCCCACTTACTGGTTCAAATGCTTCTGCCATGCAAGAAGCAAGGTACAAGTCTATTCCGTTTCCAAATGACGGTTTTTGACATGTGCACAAACACTCCCCAGCCCCAGACAGCTCCCAAGCACCATCTCCTCTGGCCAACAGTAATGTAGCCTAACTCTGCCCCCTGGTATTTTTTTTTTTTTTTACTTTTTTTCCTCTCCTGCTTTCTCTATTCCTCTCTTTCTTTTATTTCAATCCTTCCATTTCCTTCCTTCCTTTTCCTTTTCCTTTTTCCTTTCCTTTCTTTCATTTACTTTCTTCCCTGCCTTCCTCCTTCCCTCTCTTCTTTTTTCCCTACTTTGCTTTGCATTTAAAACCACACATACCTGGACCTGGCATGATAGCCTAGCAGCTGAAATCCTTGCATTGCATGTGCCAGGATCCCATATGGGCGCCAATTCTAATCCCAGCAGCCCCACTTCCCATCCAGCTCCCTGCTTGTGACCTGGGAAAGCAGTCAGGACAGCCCAAAGGTTTGGGACCCTGCACCAGCGTGGGAAATCTGGAAGAAGCTCCTGGCCCTTGGCTTCAGACTGGCTCAGCTCCGGCCATTGCAGCTGCTTGGGGAGAGAATCAACGGAAAGAAGATCTTCTCTGTCTCTTCTCCTCTCTGTATATCTAACTTTGCAATAAAAATAAATCTTAAACACACACACACACAGACACACACACACACACACACACACACACACACCCCTTGCACAAAAATCCCAAACACATGTCTACATTTCCCCATGTTCTCTCCGGAAGCTTTAGACTCAAACCTACTTCTAGTCACTGTTGCTTTACCGAGAAAAAAAAAGTGTGTGTGTGTGGGGGGAGGGGGTAGAATCTTGGAGCCTATTGACCTAAGGAATCAAGGTGAAAAGAAAACTTGCTTTAGGGACTTTTTTTTTTGTCAGGAAGTTATTGTCTAGCAGATCCAAGCCTCACCTTTCCACTGTGTGACACTTCTGCTTGCCTTTGAACACAAAGTGGGGCTGAGAGTCCAGAAGCTCACTTGGTTCAATTCAGATAAGCAGCTTTTTTTTTTTGGTCTAGTAAAATAGCTGATGTCAGAAAGCACATTTCTTTACCGTAAGGCTTTCTGACGAATGCCCTGCGCCTTGGCATCATCACGGGACATGCAGAGATCTCTGTGCACCAGGCTGTGGTGCCTCTCTTTCCAGAAACAAGCTGGAGTCCTAGCAAGGTCCTGACCTGCCTGCAGACATGCGTTATCGGAGGGGGGAGTTAATTACAACTCTTCATGCAAAGCCGACTTTGTAATTGTAAAAAAGAAAATTGCAAATGGGATTGAAAGCGTTTCATTATTCTTATCATATTGATGGTGCAGACTCACTTTCTTGTTTCTATGGGAAACAAGGCACCAAAGATCACATTTTCCACTCAGATCACATCAAAGTAAGAGTGGCTTTAAATGTGCATATATTTATTTATTTACAGATATGTGGAGAAATTGGAGAGCCATATCCCTGCATTTTCCAAAATGACATAATGGGCATCAATAACAGGGTGAGACCGTGGCTCTGAGCCGGCGGACAGACAGTGCAGTGGGAACCCAGCTGCACGGACACAGCGCTCAGGCTGATGAAGGGAGACCGTGGAATTTAAACCAGCGTGCCAGGTGTCCTGCATTCAGCCTGCATCACCCCAGACAGAAAAACAGTGTGCTAATGAGGGAGAACGTTGAATAACACTAAGTTCCACTTTGCAGCTCCTGAGCGTTAGCTGGACCAATGGAGCGCCACAGCTGGCTGGAGGGCAAAAGGTGAGTGAGGAAACAGTCCAGGAGCAAATGAAGCTGGCAGGAAAGAACTGCCAGGTGCACACAGACTCTACCAGAGAGGCAAAAGACCAATGAGCACGGATGAAATGAACATCACCTCTGAGTCAGGGACGTGGAGTCCCTGTAACTGGCCCTTGCTGACAGCAGGGTCTGGCTCAGTTGCATGCATGCAAAATCTAAACCTCTTGAAGAAGCAAATGAAATACACTGGCTCAAGTAACAGAAAAGACAAGGGCATGGCTGGGTTCCAGCCCAGCAAGGTGCAGAACCCGATGATGCCACCAGTTCACCATCCGTATTTTGGCTACAGTACAGACTCCATCACAAGTGGACGCCCCTCTTGTGCTGCCAAGAGGCAGCTGTGACTGTTCCAGGTTCCCATTCAACCTTAATAGCAACTGTGAGCAAAAGAAAGTTTCTCTCTCTCATTAGATCTGAAACTGAGTATCAAGAGACTTGACTGACCTACTGGAGGCCACATGGTCACCCCTTAACCAATCAGGACTATCAAAGAGATGCAATAATCCGATTGGCTAGGTTAGGTCCTATGCTCACCTCTCTCCTGAAGCTAAGAGATTGGGGATGTGCCCCAAGTCTACTGCTCAGAAAGAGGGAAGCAGAAGCTCCCCACAATGAGCAGAATTTTATGGAGGGTAAAAGGGTAGACACAGGTAACCAACTAAGGTTAGCAAAAGCCATCGAAAGACTGGGGGCAACGAGGTGTCAATATAACATAAGGTGGCGGTTTCACCTGTCACCACCGTGAATGAGCCCACACAACCTGAGGACTGTGTGACAGAGGAAGGCTTTGCTCTTGCCAGCTTCTTTTAGACCACTGCCACTACTGAGGATGGTGGCTCCTACACTGTTCCTGTTGTAGGATATAAAGATGAGTTTATCAAGAACAATTCAAGTGAATTTTTCTGTCGGCAGTCAGAGGTCTTCAGGGTTGATGCCATTTAAAATACGGCGTATTGTGATTGCTTATAATCATTCTTGACACCTTGAGCACTTTTGCATTTGCTTTATTGACTTTGATAGTGTAAAAAAAACTTCTGACTCATTGCTCTTGAAGGAGGCTTCTAAAGTGGACATGTGAAGTTGTAGATGTTTCTATGATGTTTTACGTTTTACTGGAAGCAAAGGATCTTCACTTCTAAGCTTGTGAATTACGCTGGCCTCTCCTAAGCTTTCCAGTCCTCTAAGGAGGGGGTTACTGTCAGATTTCTCTGAAGTCAGAGAAGACAGATAAGAAGAAAAAACCCTGTTAGCCAGTGAGTTCATCTGAGAAGCCATGAAATGGCATCCGCTTCTCCAGAGTGTCTGGAACCACTCCTGACCCGGAACAACCCCCTCGTGAGCACAAGTCTCCATGAGAGAAAAGCCCATTGTATGAACAATTTCAAGTTTACAGAGCAGACCAGTGTCAAGCAGAAGAGACCAGGCCTGGCTCTCGGGCAAAGGCCTGGCTGGCTTGGTCAAGGGGCTATTTTAACCTCCACAGTCTGTCTACTCGTAATCCAGCTGTTCATTTCACACGTGCCTGACTACAGAGACCAGAACATAAGACGGACAGCAAGAGAGGAAGTGAAACAACTTCCTGTTAGCACAAGTACAAATAACTGGTTGGATTAACAAGCTTTCACACACACTATCTCCTGGGAATTCTATAGCCAGCCTGTGGGTGAGATAGGGCAGACAGCACAGCCATTTAAAAGATTTATTTTATTTTTACTGGAAAGTCGGATATACAGAGAGCAGGAGAGACAGAGAGGAAGATCTTCTGTCCTCTGATTCATTCCCCAAGTGGCTGCAATGGCCGGAGCTGTGCCGATCCTAATCCAGGATCCTGAAGTCTACTCTGGGTCTCCCACTGGGGTGGAAGGTCCCAAGGTTTTTGGCCAAACTGGACTGCTTTCCTAAGCCACAAGCAAGAAGCTGGATGGGAAGCGAGGCTGCCAGGATTAGATCCGGCACCCATATGGGATCCCAGTGCATGCAAGACGAAGACTTTAGCTGCTAGGCTACTGTGTCGGGCCCTAACACAGCTATTTTATGGATGATAATGTGAAGTCTACCCGAGGTCACACTTGCATCTTAGACCCACTCTACAATGCTCCTTGAGAAATACTTCTCCAGGGTAAAGGAACAGATGTCTGCCCTGCAGACACTAATTGGTGTGCATTCAGGACAGTTACCCTCCTGCCTCCCCACTATGGTACAGAGCACGAGCCCAAACCCAGGCTAATAAAGCCAGTGCCTCTCACTTCTTCTGACTCCTTACTAAGCAACCTTCTCTACAGGGACCCAGAGTTTCCGTAGGTGAAAGGCTTGATGAAGACATCAGCCACCTTGCAGCAAATTCTTTTCTGAGAGTCAAATAAACCATCTTTGTTTTAACATCATCTCCACTTTCCTCTTCCTATTTGTCATGCACCTGCTCCAATGCAGGAAGATGTGTTTGTGAGGTGTGCCAAGAATACTACAGGCAGAAAATCCACCAAAAGCTTAGTTAGACGCGCAGTAAACTGTGAAATCCAATCGCATAGAGTTTTCATTCTTTTCCACGAACTTGTTGAAGATCCCTCATATGATTCAGACCACTGGCTGGTCTCAGTACTCTAGAAATTTCTCTTACAAGGCTTAAGATACTGCATTGTCAGTGCAATTTCTAACTGACTTTTACTAACTCTTAGTTGAAAGCAGAGAGGGGGTGAGACAAAGATGGTGTCAGAGTCCCAGAAGCATGTGTTCTTTTGGAACAGCACTGAATCTCCTAAGGCAGTTTGGGAAGCCCCTTTGTGCAAAATCCATCTGTAAGAAACAGTACAAAAACTAAAGCTCAGACTTTCTAAGCACTCGCAGCGAGCGCTGTCATCAACAAACGAGGAGTGGAGAACCCAGGCAGCTTCTGTCAAGGCACAAGGGGCAGGCAGCTGGCATAGAAGTTGGTGGCTGTGATCTATGTGTGAGCTGTGATCTGAATAATTCTAGAGCTATCACTCTGATCCACCCGGCTATCCTGTTTTAACCCAAACGTGGAACCCGCAGTGAAAGTGCACGTGGGACATCAGAGGCAAGAACCTCAACAGCAATACACAGTGGCCACAGGGGTGACCTTGCACTTGCCTTGCATCCAGTGTGGGTGCAAGTGGCTACAGCCTTCAGTGGGCAAGACAGAGCAAACTACTTCATTTTCTGTAAATCAAATTAGTTTTGATACTTAGTACTCTCCTCAGTGTCACTGGTCTAAAGAGGAATTTGGGCTCAGTAAACTGGGACCTGCCTTTCCCCAGCATTAGGGAAGGAATTGGGGGTCCCACAAGGGAACCCACATGATTCTCCGCCCAGTTCACTCACTGTCCAAATCCATACAGTCCCGTACAGTGCAGAGGGTCTATTGCTTTTTTGTCATTCCTACATCTGTTCATCTTTGCTGAGGGTAGGGACCCCAAAGCATGAGGTCCCCCACCTAGGCAAGTCTTAACCCCTTCCATATGATCCCTACGATTCTCCTCCCACATCAGAGATCATATCCCCATGATGACCTCCACAAGCACAGGCATCTGTCTCATCGTCTGATGTCAGAACCTGGTGCAAGATTAGTACTACTCTGCCCCTTTCATGACCGAAATGTGCCCTTTGCCTCCTGCCCATCACCAACCACAGGCTATCAGAATAAGAAGCTTCTGCTGACCACATCTGTCTCCCTCCCTCCCTCCCTCTCCCGGGAAGGCCCTGGAAGCTCAATGTGTGAGGAGACCCAGGGAAAAGGGCAGCAAAAGACTTAGGTTCTTCTCCATGCCTCTTGAGCAGAAAAGACAGAACCTGAACTGGCAGAGCTAAAGTATCAATTCCCGAGCTTGCCCTCCCTGGACCTGCTTACTGCTCAGCACTGCTCATCTAGCTTTAGCTGGCAGTGGGAGAAAGACTTGCATGGGAAGTGATTGTGTAAGTATCCCAAAAGTCTTCTAGCCCAAGTGCGTCAGTCTGAGGTCTTTCCCACTGGTCCTGGAAGAGTGAAACAGCATTGTGTATTTCAAGCGGCTGTGTGTCCCTTCTTGTCCCAGTCCTTTGTTCTATGGAAGTGTTCAGCTTTCAGCATGGAAAAGCTGCTGAAGTCCCAGCACAACAGGACACATGGGGAGACAGAGAGAGGCACTGCATCTGTCACACAGGGAGACAGAGATGCTAAGACACAGAGGGATACTAGGAGCCAGGTGCAGGATGACTGCAGGAAAGTGGTGAGCCCAGAAGCCACTGAGCAACAGAACCACCAGAAAGACAAGAACAAGAGCTGCAATGCACCAGAGTCGGACTGTAAACGAAAGGTTGTCATTCCCCAAATGTAACTGCTTCCCAATTAGAGTAATAGCTGCATCATGCAGGTGCCTAAGTGAGCAAGCTCACTGCACACCTGCTCCAAGGAATCTGGCCACTAACAGTAAGATAAATTCTCATCTATTTTATTTATGTGTGATGCAGAGACAAAAAAAGAAAGACAGAGCTCCCTCCCATCTGCCGGCATGTGCTACAACCACCCACAATGGTAAATGGCCCAGCCAAGCTGAGGTCATGACCCAGGCATGCCAGGCTGAAGTTGTGAGCTAGGGACTCTAGCCAGGTTTCCCGCATTGAGAGGCAGAGACCTAGCTATCAGAGCTGTCACTGTTGCCTCTCAGGGTCTGCACTGGCAGGAAGCAGGGCTAAGACTTGAACCCAGGTACTTCTATATATGCACAGCCATGTGAGTATATACCAGTCAGTAAAATGTGTACATCAAATAGGCACAAAGCATATCACAGCATAACACACTGGCGGATGGGAGCTCTCTGCCTCTCCTGATCTCTGTAAATACACCCTTCAGATAAAAATAAATAAATCTTTTTTTAAAAAGTGAACATTCATAGCCACTAGGGAGATGCAAATGGAAACGACAGTGAGGTGTCATCTGACCCCAGTTAGAATTGGCTGTTATCAAAAAGATACAACCTGACAAATGCTGGTGAGGAAGTGGAGAAAGGGAACCCTAAGACGCTGTGGTCTGCATGTAAATTAGCCACTATGGAGAAACAGTTTGGAGTTTCCTCAAAGAGCCAAAAACAGACCTTCCTTATGACTCAGCCATCCCACTTCTGGGCGTCTATCCAAAGGAAATGAAATCAGCATATCAAAGAGATTCCTACACTTCTGTGATCCTTGCAGCCCTAGCCACAAGAGCTGAGACAGGGAGTCAACAGAGGGGTCCCGTGGTGGATGATGGATAAAGAAAGCGCGTCATGTATCCTCAGAGGACTACCACCCAGCCACGAGGAGAAGGAAACCTATGCCCCAACGTGGACGGGACTGGAGAACATTAGGCCGGACACAGACACATTCTCTCTCACACCTGGAAGCTGAAAAAGACAAAACAGAAACTTAGACAGGAGATCACCAAAGGCCAGGAAGAAGGAGGAGGAGACAGAGGGAGGCTGGCTCGTGGGCACCACACAGCCAGAGGGAAGGACGCAGTCCAGTGTCCCCAGCACCGGTGGTGACCACATCGCACACTCATCTTCTAGCGACATGGCAAAGAAGTGGGGAAAAGGAGCGAAAGACTTCAAGGCAAAGAAATGACTAGGAGATGGCAATGCCAGTCACCCTGACCCAGTGCCTACACCCTGGATGCATGTGTTGAAATCTCACACTGTACCTTAAAGATCTTCCACCTCATGGAGAATGGAATGAAAGCTTTTGTGTTGGTACCAAAAATATCTTTGAAATCCAGCATATGAGAGATCTCCAAAATGCCTATGAAAAGTGTGTACTTTAAAAAGCACACAGATTTCAAATGCTTTTTGCCTCAAAAGAAACTTGTGTTTTAATATCACTTCCTGTGAACATTTTGAAATATTCATGTTTAATTATTACATGCTAACAAAACTGTTTTAAAAATACGTGAATAATATATTGTGTGGGTGACATGAAGGCACACAGCAGGAAAATAAGACAGAAAATTAATAATGAGTGCTGGGGTAAGGGTTCAGGGAGAGGAGTGGAGACAGCTCCTCCAGCACGTGAGGCTCTGAGGTGGTGTCCACGCTGATGGACAGCAGAGGAGCCATGCTACGAAGAATGTCAAAGCCAAGGGCATGGAGCCTGGAGGTGAAAAACTGCCAAGGTAGTTTAAGGAGCAGGGAGGAAGCCAATGAGAGGAGGGGCAGAGAAGACCAACTGAAAACCTACAATGATGTGGACCAGGCTCCAAAGTAGAAACTGAGAACCAAAAGCCCCCTTGTGGGATGAATGTGTTTAATGAAGCTTTAGAAAGGGCAGAGCATCAAGAGCAGAAAGCAGATACCTGGAGCCAAGGATGGGAACACGGGCCGGTGCGAGGAGGCGCTCCACATCTCACAGGGCAGCGGCCATGCCATCACTACAATGGCAGAGCTCACAAGATTGTGTGCTAACTGCCGTTAACAATTTCTGTCTGTCTTCACTTTACTGGAAAGACAGAGAAACACAGGGACAGACCTAGAGAGATCTTCCATCTGCTGCTTTACTCCTCAGATGCCTGAGACAGCCAGGGCTGAGGTGAGCTGAGGTCAGGCACCCAGAATTCCATCTGGATGTCTCATGTGAGGGATGGGGCCTAAGTATTTCTTGAGCTATCAGCACTGCCTCCTAGGAGACACATTAACAGGAAACTGACACGGAAGCAGCCAGGATGTGAACCAGACACTGCAGGCTGTGGGTGCACAGTGACAACCACGCACTCCCTACTTATCTCTGATTGTCCGACCTGATCAGTTTATGCTATATATACAAGACTTGAAATACTGCACTAGGCCCCACAATAACATACAAGTATTTCATATTTATCAAAAAATGTTTAAAATGCACACTGGAAAGAGGTGCCATTTGTTCCACGTAAGGTATTTCAGCAGCAAGGAAGTCACACACATGGGCATCATGTTCTTTGGCTCCTGAGTGGAGAAAGAGGCAGGGGTGGGGGTGGAGGTGGGATACAGGCAGGAGGTGTCACTCTGTGCAGCCACGTGAGCACCACAGTGGACAGGGGTGGGGAGGAGCCTTTACACATGGGCTCCCATGGGGAGGTGGGACAGTGAGGAGCTGCCAACGGGATGGAGACAGGGAATCAGAGCAAGAAACAATCCAGGAAGTTCTAGGAATAGGTTTAACACATAAGCAGGTGACCACTCCGTGGCTCACACCACAAGTAGAAGGCAGTACTGGATCACTGTCATTGTACACCGTGGTGAGACTCTTGGCTTGTATTAAAATGACTCTTGGAGATACTAAAGATCAATGTCATGTCCCCCCAGATTCATGTCAAAATCCATACCCCAGTGGTATAGTACCAGGTAGGAGGTGAGAGATCTTTGCCAGGTGGGGCATGAGAGCAGGGCCTTCATGGATGGGGTTAGTGGCTTACACAAGGGACCCTGGCTAGCCACAAGCAGAAGATGGTATTCTATAAAGCTACAAGCCACAAGCAGAACAGCACATCTGTAGGTGCCCAAGTTGAGACCACCTGGTCTCTGGCACTGTGAGAAAGACATCTGTGTTATCCATCTCCCAGCGTGACAGCTTCTGTGATGGCACTCAGAATAGCAAGCTGTGTAATCCTGGAGTGCTCATTCTCTCCACGCCGAGGACTCCCCAGGGGGTCTGCAGTAATTACAACTGGTATGGCAGAACGGTGAATAGGGCTTATTCCAGTACTGCTCACCATCCTCTGCTCCCTTGGAGTGAGCACCTATGGGTGACCAAGCACCAGCACTTCTGGTGTTAGTGTAGGTGTATAGAATTCCAAGAACAGCCATGACCATCGTCTGCGTCCATCCAGGGAACTTTCCAGGGCAGAGCAGGATGAATATCATTGGCCGAGAGGCCATCTCGGAGCCCAGGCCCATCCAGAGAAGGTGGTGTAAAGGCCTCTCCTTACCACCGCTGGGGGCGCTCGCTGCTCCTGAGCAGTTTAGAAGCCCAGGGGCAGGTAGTTACGGCAGAGCCACAGAGTGGCCAAGGAACAGTGATAGGTACGTGTCTTAGGGTTGGCATCATAACTGCAGGATTCAATGTGCTGCATTTTTGGAGCCAGATCTAGTCTGAGAAAATCCCCTGGGCCCCACGGGCGGATGCCACCTCCTGCTTTCTTTCAGAAAGAACACTGCCTCTGCCTTCCCACCAAGATTCCTCTACTGCCCTCCCAAGCAGCAGCAACGCTGAGTCCCCTGGATTATTAATCCTAATGGAGGAGACCGGACTCTCTTCTACCAGGGCACAGCCACCGTGGGATGGCCAGGTCACCATCTGTATATTAAATGTTGTGCTCTACAAAAGCAGGCACACACTAGAGGTGAGAAGGGTGGCCCCCTCCCCTGCAAAGTTGCATGAACACACATGCCTGGAACCAGTGCTCCCTAGAGCAACAGCCCGTCTCTAAAAGCCATGGTGGACTTTTGCACTGAAATTGTTATTCCAGCTTTTACAACCAGTGAAGGTGTTGCCTAGTTTTTGTTTGGAAGCAGGATAGAGAACAAAACCTCACGACAATGTTGGGCCCTTCTTGTTGGATCTGGGAGAGTCAGGATTCCCTGAAGGCTGCAGACCTGGGAACCTTCCAGTCCTGATTTCAGTGGGCCAGGAGCTCGCTTAAGTTTCCAGTGGGGTGTGCATGCTGGGTGGACTAATGATTGGAAGCTCAGTATTGAGAGTTGAAGCTGAAATCTGGGGCCTGATGTCAGCCACGCAAGGCCCAGCAGGTTCCTGGGGGCCAACCCCTCCGCGTCCAGGGAGCCAGGCCCAATAATGCCCAAGCTCTTTTTTAGCAATTGCTTCAGCTGTAAGCAACAGAAAGTGACTGTTGTGGGGAATTAAAGACACCAACACATCTGCCTGCATTGGCAGTCTCACGGTAACTCACAGGACTGAAGGAAGAGCTGAGGAAGAGATGGGTGAAGGCAGGAAGTGGAGGACCCCAAGGAGCTGAAAGCAGGTGTTTGCATTCATCTTCCCTAAGAGGCTGCTGCTGAGGCAGCTCAGCTTTGTTCCCATCCCCAGGTGCAAGACCAAGACTGGCTCATTTGAACCACCTGTATGCTGGAATGAACATGGCGCAGAGTGAGTGCCAGCCATAGCCCCCCTTTTCCCCACCCCACCCTGCCCCCATTCTACTCACCCCTTCCCCGGCCTCTGCTTCATGTGGAGACTTGCAAGATAAAGGGATAATCTACCCAAGCCCTGCCAACTCCAATGTCAGCATGGAGCAGACAGCCAAAGCCGTGACCCCTCCACCCTGACCTGGAAGCTAGTGATGAAGCCGAGGGAGGTGAGGGAACAGAGAGCTTCAACAAAAGGGCAGGGACTTGGAAAAGGTAGAGTTGGGAACAAGAATGTGCTGGAACCTTCTAGGGAATTGAAATATGGCAAGACAACAGGCCATTGGACTTGGGTAACAAAAGCCCTTGGAAAAAGGGGCAGTTCAACAGGGTTATGTGGATCTCGGAAAAGCTACCAACTGTCCAGGTGTTAAGGAAGTCATGTGGTCTCTGTGGGAGCCTGCATGCCATTGGTGCTGCTTGTCCATGGGGGCTCTGCGCCGTGCTGCTGTGTGCTTTAATTAAGGTGGAGGCTTTCACAGATGTGGTCAATCTAAAGCCATCCTTTAACTCTGCTCCCTCATCAGGCAGAATTCTCCTGAGATCAAGGGAATGAAATGCTGGGGACTATTCTTCAAATCCCCAGTGCGAGTGACAGGAGGGAATGCTGGGGGACGCTGCCTCTCTTCCTCTCTCTGGGCACAGCTGGATGAGGAGGTGATACCTAAGGATGCTGCAGTCACCTGGCAGTCATAGGAGGGGTAGCACTTGAACAAGACAATGGGGAGGACAGGGGTCCTTGAGACCACTTGCCTCTTGCACTGTTTAGAACGCTCACAAACATGACTGGCCACACTGCTTTCAGCCAGGTGGCTTGTCAGGTTACACCCAGAAGCATCTCAATGGCAACATTTCCCAAAGATAAAAATCAAGCAATAGTACTCAACATGCCGACTCCTCGCTGCCCAGCTCAGCCCCTCCTCTCTGGGTGCCCGTGCTTGTGGGTTCTGCACACTGCTGACCCTCCCCCAGCGTCCTGCCTTGCTCACACACTTTCCTAGACTTTTCTATCCCCTTTAGGTGTGTGACCTTGACCTTGAGCCTGTTCATCTCTAACACAGACTCTGAGCAAGGAGGCAAGGAAGGGAGAAGAACTTCCTCCTGCCCCTTGCGCCCCGGGGAGCCCTGACAACTCGGCAGTGTGCAACCTGCTTTGGCAAAGCGACTGCTTCTGTCAGCTGTCACTCCTCACACACTGGGGCTGAGGAACAATCACCCTCCCTCCTTCACAGCCATTTTATTGCCTCATTGCAATGCCACATTTTCTTCACAGCAATAGAGCATGAAATTAAAAACACATGGATACACAAAAACCCTTGCCTACCCTGAACTGCCTGAGCTGCTCACAGGGCCTCTGGGGCGCCAGTCATCAGCTCCAGGTTAGCACAGTCTTTGTCATTCTAATTACACTTGAATCAAAGCTTTTACATGGCTGGTGTTAGGATTGATGTAATTATCAGTATGAACAGCACCCTGTTGTCTGTTGCTCTGTAAGGTCCTTCTTGGCCATTTGTCCTGAAAGGTAAGGATTTCTATTATGCTTAATGGTCCATAATTTTAAGTCATCATTAGAGAAGTGCAACCATTAGACTCCTTCTGTTTGTTGTGCACCATCAAATAAATGGGCACCATCAGCGTTTCTTTTTTTCAAAACAGTAGCAAAGGACTATTTTCCTACATTGCTAGTTTTAGAAAACAGAATTGTTACTTGAATCACAATATTATTTCATTTTCTAGTTCTACATGAATTTTAGGTTTGGGTTGTAAATGTTTTATGGATTGCTATGACTTCGTTTCTGGAGAGTCCCACACTCATTTTCAAGGCTTCCGGAGGGTATGGCTGCTGTCATCTTAAGCCACCAATGGTTTGACTTCAGATGCAGCCACTCAGGCTTTGCCCTCCCCTCCCCAACACTGGCACAAACACGTGGTTCTGTG
Source organism: Ochotona princeps (assembly GCF_030435755.1). Taxonomy (NCBI): domain Eukaryota; kingdom Metazoa; phylum Chordata; class Mammalia; order Lagomorpha; family Ochotonidae; genus Ochotona; species Ochotona princeps. Next base: position 61,496,314 of record NC_080844.1, on the reverse strand, counting down.
CCAAGACCAGCTTGGAAAGCCATGGCTGGAAAGGGCATCCCTGGGCTACAGACCCAGGTCTTTACCAGGTGCCATGTGCCCTCTGGGGCTTATCCGTGGCACAGATGGTTTGATTAAGGTCATCCAGAAGATTCTCTCCAGACATGCTCACTCGGCTGAAGATTTCTATAGCCACTTGGGGTCTTTCAAAATGAAACCTGGTACACTAGCCACTGCAAAGTGACTGACTCTCTCTCCACATCAAAGATGCAGCACTTGCCCTGGAAGCTGGAAGAGCAGCGGGTGCACCTGCTTAGAACTGACACAGCAGCAGTGAGCTCTGTTCAAATGCAGCAAGATTAACACCAACTAGCCACGCTTGATAACACAAAGGCTGCATGGAGACCTGATGCTTCCTGATTCTGTTTCATCTCCCATTCTGCCAGAGCCCTACCTAGCTGAGGTACTTCCCACCACAGAGGAGCAGGAGCTGGCCAGACCTGTAGAACCATCATAAAAGAGTCTTCAAAGCTTGGAGCCTATGGACACAGCTGGCACCCTGAAGTCCTTCTTGCCTCTAGTGGCCGCTAGACACCTGATTGGTGAGGTCACACTACTTCCCGCACAGGGTCAAGGATGAAACTCCTCTTCCCACAAAGAATTCTAAAATTTTCTAGAGGAGGCTGAGCCACAGACTTGGTTTACAAGCCTACAGGGGAAGGTTGGAGGGTTGCTATGCCCGGGAACCCCTAGACACCACAGTGGCTTCTTCCCTAGCCTAGGCATGGCCCTGCTTGTCGTGTTTGGTGGAGGTCTACACGACATGATTCATCTCCTCTCCTTCTTAGCCCTGGAAATGTCATGGCCTGAGCTCTCGGCTGCAAATCTATTTCAGAGCCTTGCACTGTGAGAAGCTGATGGTTCAGAAAGTTATGGAGCTACATCTTGAAGCTCACCTCCCAGAGGGACCTATAGACAGAGCTGGCCTCAGGCCTCCACTGTGAATCACTCCCTTCCCCACCCCATAGCTCCAAATGGTTTTGGCTGTACCAGATGAGGCCAACAAGTCTTCCAACTGGGAGGCTTTATTATGTTTTATAATCATGAAAACAAGGAGGTGGCTGAGAAACAAGCATTTCAGAAAGAGGAGCTGGACGAGCGACCTCACGCCAGCCCAACAGCCTCCCTCCACGTGTCCCTCAGAGGTTAACCCTGCATCCTTCCTAACTGGAGAACGTTGAAAGCAGACATGGAAAAGTAGCAGGGGCACTGCTGATAAAGGGGGACCAGGAGGGAAACTTGGAGAAACAATGGACGAAAAACACACTGCAGATAACCTTCGCTACTGTGTTAACGATGTCAGGATAGAAGGGCATGCCACCAGCTCAGCGTCCATCCTCCCGGGCCACTCATCATACAGGGCCCTCGGTGATCCCCTCCAGAGGCAAGCTGGGCGTGCTGTCGGCCGCGGGCCTCTCCTCCTTCAGTGAGGCTGGGACTCGGAGGCTGACGTACGGTTTATGACACGCCATGTTGGCCAGGGGCGGGTAGTGCTGTCTGTAGCAAATGTAAGCAAAAATGAGGCCGATGACTCCGCCAACAAAAGAATCTAGGCAGGAGAGAGCAAAAGGGGGAAAGACGTGTTAACTCTTTCTTCCTGCATGGCCAGCTATGCTTTCTAAAAAGCACTTTTCCCACCTACTCCAGGACCTGGCTTGCTCAGAGCACCCCTGGAAGGGGAGGAGGAAGAGCCACCACATGAATGCTACAACCCCTGGTGGCCTCGACTAACTGCCATCATTGCCAGCACTTGTTTCTTTCTCTCTGCTTGGTTTCTGGAACTTGCGGATGAGCCTTATATGCACTCAGATTTAGATTCTCAATTTTGAAGATTAATCATCACTAGTACAAGAAGCATCCCAGCCATCTCTGCAGGATCCAAATACCCTCGGGGCCTGTCGTTTCTGTTTCCTTGGCAAGTTCCACTAGCCAGCATCCTGCACAGTGGCTGGTGCACCATAGGAGCCCAGTGGGTGTGCAGAGCTCTGCCCCAGGGCAAGCGTTTTCCCAGGGATGAAGAAAGTCCTCTGAGTCACAAAGTGAATAAAACATTCCCCATTTGTGCACTTGGCTGATGCAGGCGGGAGGGGCCCATTCCCCTCTTGAGGAACTGCAGATCTGGCCACAGAGGGTGAGGAAATGGAAGATGTGGTGAAAGGGTCTGGCTGCAGGCAGGACAGGTCCCTCCACCAAGGGGCAGCCCTGGCCAGCCAGATGCTCAGCAGGTGCCCTGCCAAGACCCCATGAAAGCAGCTCACCCTAACAACCCTGGTGGGTGTGGCACTCACATGCACCCTGGTGCCCCAATTCTGTAGCACACAGTGGTCTATCGTGCTGAGTCCATCAAGCTTGATGACCAGGTAACTCCCCATGTCCCAGGCTTGGAACAGTAGCAGTCCCATGGGCTGAGAGGTGTGTCCACCAAGGTGAAGGTGAGGGTCAAGGGTTTTCCTTGAAGACCATGGCTCAGGGTGGTGCGTTTTCCAGCACTTCCCTGGCAACAACACATTGCACAACGTGTTGTGTTGTCATAGTTTAGACATGTCCTTTTGTGATTCCCTTAAAGGTATCCTGGCATAATCTATGACTGCCAGAAGAATGGTGGAGAATGGGAACACGACATTTATCTTTCACAGAACTGCCTGCTATCTCCAACATTTCTACTAGGCTAGGAGCAAAGCATAAAATATTCTGTAAGAGATAGCTTTGGATTCTTTTTAAAAATAAAATGATTAAGAATAAATTTATTGACCCTTAACAGCCAAACAGGAAAAGAAGCATAAAGGAAAGTTCTTTTGGCTCAGCTCTTTCTGCGGCTGCAGCATGATCATTAAGTGAATGCAGACCACGTGCCCACGTGCTGAATAAAGTCTGCGTACAGCACCTGCTGGCATTCTTGCAGTTGCTGTACAGAACCCAGGCTGTTACAGAACCAGCCACACACAGGCTTCTGGAAGTTGCTGGTCTGGCCCTGCCCAACATCCAGACACCGGCCTTCACCCCTCCACTCCAGCCTTGGCTTTCTTTTCAATTCTTCAGCACACCTGCTTTTCCACGGGGATGCTCTTCTGGTCCTGGATTCCTGGGTGTCCCTTTCTCCTTATCATCTCCCCTCTTCAACTGCTATTTCAATTTCAGAGCTTAACAAAACACCATCATGCCACAAAACCTCACCTGTTCTCCAGCCTAGACCACGCCTTCCAGGTGTGCCCCACTCCCTATGCAATTAGAGCAGTGAGAAATGACCGCTTGTGATCGCTTCACGTTTAAGGCCGTACTCAAAACTCTGTGAAGACAGTCTGTGGCTATGCTGTTGGCCACTGACTCCGTTAAACACCTCGACCCACATCTTGCTCTCGGTAAAATTAAGTTTAATGAGGGCAGTGTGTGTGCAGGCTCCCTGCGTGAGCCTCTTCCCTGTTCATTCCCATGTCACCTCCATAACACAATGAAACTGAGCAGGTGCATACTATCAAAGAGGCTTTCAGATGGAAGAGCCAGGAACTTGAGCCCCTAGGTCAGCCTTCTGGGGCAAGGTGTATCCCCTCTCTGACCTTCAGCTTCCTGTTATCTCAAATGGAGACCTCCCTATTCACTTCCTGTGCTATGATGATGACATAATACTACATTCATTCCTTCCAGACATGCCATGGAGCATGTCAAAGAAAGAACCTGAAAGAAAGGACCATTATCCTTCCACTGGTCCCCTCACATCCTGGTCTAGAACCCCTGGCACTTTGTCTCCCGCCTTATCCTTCCTCTTGCATAACAACTCAACAGCCAGGGGTTCTACTCCCTGTATCATGTCACCACTTTCATAGGATTTTAAATGCACTTCTAATGAACTTCAAAAACATTTGTCACCCAGGGAGTTGCAAAACAATATGGACCATAAATTCCAGAGCAGGATCACAGGTCTAGTTAACATGATGAAAGGTGGCTGTTCAAATGAAGAATCTCTTCACGCAGCCTATGGCCACCAGCCTATAAAATATATTCTAGAGTTGTAATATTGTTTTGTTTTTCTCCTAACCCCAGGGAACAGTCTCATGGGTGTTATTTTTATTAGCATCTAAAATGATCTACAGCATCCACATTTGAAAAAATGATGACAGAACAGACTAAAAAGCAAAACTCGTGAGCAGTTCCCTCCCCCGTTCTGTTTGCTGTGGAGCAGTGTTCCATTAGGTGGGTCATGGGCCAGCACACATCAAACCACTCCCTGATGGCTCAGCCTGCAAGGAAATGGCAATTCCCACCAATGCCGTCTTCCCATTGAAAGGATCAAGTACAGCGGGAACACGGATGCCACCACAGAGATTTTCACAAGTAACAAGGGCAATGAGAAGCCTATCCAAGTCGCCTTCTTGCTGTTTGCAAAGCTCCATTGGTGAGCAAGATTCCCAAAGCAGCTTATTTAGGTGGGAGTTTGTCATCCAGGACTGCAAGTGGGCTCCTGCTGTGCAAGAGTGTCACATGCCCATCCTGCTTACAGAAAAATAGGGTGCAGGTTGATTTTTACTGGAGAGTGGGAAGAAAACTATTTGGACTTGACTTACCTCAAACAGCAACCAGAGAATGGCTCAAAGGGAAATGTAAGAATCTCAGGGTTCCTCTTGGTTTGGCACTGATGTTATTCTTTGGATACACACGGATTACAGCGGAGTCAGGCATCAAGCATGATAGCCAGGCCTTGGACAGGACAATGAAGAACAAGAAGGCCCTGCTGCCCCATGGCTTTTAGGACTAAGCAGCAAGGCAGACACCAGTAGGCAGGACCAGGAAGGAACAGAGTGTGGTGTGCGCCCTCTTTCACTGAGGACATGACCCACCAGTAAGATCCGAAGGGTGAGAAGCACAAGCCAGTGGAGATGTGGAGGCCTAGAAGACACCTACTGCTTTCCAGGCAAAGGCAGCAGTGTGCGCGAAGACAATGAAGATAGGAATTGGCAAATTTGAGCACCTGTTTGACAAACACCGCCCTTCCAGCAGAGGAGATGTCTTTGCAGGACAGAGGCTGAGCAGTCATCTGGTGCATGAGAGTGGAACACTGTTACATTCTTCTATGATATTGTTGAGCCTCAGCATGGAATTGGGGCCCCAATTCCCTCTGGGCTATCCTTTGTGAATGCTGTCACCTCACACTTGCTGCCCAGCATTGAATGCCATTCCCAAGTCTGTCACTTTCCTACATGGTGGTGTCTAGGACCCCAGGTCATCCCAAGCATATTCCTTTCCCCAGAGCTCATCGGGGAACATTTGTTCCCGTGTTGAAGGAAACAAGCTGGGAGGCCCATCAGCAAGATGCCTTAAGAGGCCATGCAGTATATGACTCAGCTTCCATGCATTGCCCAGGATAAACCAAACTACACAGGAAGAAGGTAGATTTGCAAAGGCTGGACCTGGGAGACAGGAAAATGATGAGTGACTGCTAACAGGTATGAAGATTGGGGGAGGGGGTCAAAAAAGCATTCTGGAATTAGAAAGCAATAATGATTGTACAACTCTGTCTATAAAATCCATCGAATTGTACACTTTCCAGGGGGAAATTGTGCTATCAAACAACAGGTTAATATTTCAATAAAGCTATTCTCTTAAAGGGGCATATGGATCAGTTCTACTGATAGTGGACAAAGGGATAAACTTTGAATCGGGTAACCAGGAATTGAATCACAGCCTATAAAATGGTGACGACCCCATCCTCTCACAATGTCAAAGAGGCAGGCATGCCTGAGGCACATCAAGGAGCCAAGTTCTGTCCACTTGCTGCACAACAACATCCAGAAAGGTTTCTGAAAAGGTGTCATCCAATCTCCAGGAGACGCACATCCCTCACTGTCACCATGGCAACACACATCCCTGGGCTAGATTGACTGGGGACTTCGTATGCCTTCGGCTCCTTGACACAAACCTACAGCAAAAATGAGCTCTGGAAAACTCAACAGCTCCATGTCATCGACTGCTGTTCTTTGTCTTATTTCCAGTGATTGTCCTGCTCATGCAGCTTTCTGGCTTGGTGACTCTGAGCTCCTCTAAAGGACGTTTACAGCACAATCTGTCAGTTATACCACGGGCAGGAAGGGCGGTGGCTGTGCCTTACTCAACATCACTCTGTCTCCAGTAGGAAATACACACTTGACATGGGTAGAAACTAAAGAATTAATGAATGAAACATTTTTTCCATTTACTTGTATGTCTGTATGTGCGAGAGAGCGTGGGCGAGCTCCTATCCATTGGCCTATTCCCCAAATGCCCATAGTGGTCAGGTGTCAAATTTGGGTAACAGGAACTCAAGCCAGGTCTCCCATGAACTACCGGAGCCACCATTGCTACCTCCCATGGTGTACGTTCACAGGACACTGAACTTGGAACAAAGAGCTGCGTTACGAACTCATGCTCTTTGGCATGGAATGGGGATGTCCTAAATTCTGAGTCTATACCATCTAGCTTATTTTCAAAAGTAAAAAGAATTTGTAGGGAGTAAGATTAAGACAAAAGGATCTAGTCAGACAGGAACATGAAGGAGTTGGCCTCACTCACTCACTGAGTACAGTTCAGACTTGTGTTCTCTCCAGACACACTTCCCTCCTAGCGTGGGGAAACAGGGTCCTGGTCGGAGACATTGAGTGAAAAGGAGGTAACAGAGTGACCCTCATCCACTGTGAATGGCAATGCAGACAGGCAGGGAGACAATGGGGGGGAGTCCAGAGAGAGCATCACAGGAGGACCCAGGCGGGGGTGGGGTCACGCTGCAATAGCCAAGCCACAACAGAGGCTACAGGCAGCTGGGAGAGGCAGAGAAGGCAGAGGGGCCCAGCTGAGCCTTTGCTTTTATGCCTGCCTCTGAGACAAAGCAATTGAGTCAAGTCCTTTGCTGTGGCAGCCCTCAGAGGCCAACACATCTATATGCACCTGCTGTACCAAGACAACAGAAGGGCAAAATCCTCACCTAGATGGAAATAGAGCTCAGGCACTATGCCAACCTTCACTGATGTACCACCAAGAGCTGCCCTGTGCACTCCAACCACAGCAGATGCTACAGAGACTCACGGTCATGTAAAGCCCGAGACAGTCACCTTCTGATTCTTCATCAACTCTGTTGGCCCCAGTCTAGTGGACACCGGCAGACAATGATCAGCGCATAATGGATCTGTTTGTTAGAAATGAGTAGGCACTAAGGGTTGCCTACAAGGACCTCTGATTAGAGGAGTCAGGATGACTGAAAGATAACCTGAAGTCACATGGTGAGTGGCCCAGATCCACACACAGCGGTCTGGGCATGGGGCTTGCCATTATGCCTGGGACAGAGCAACCACACATTCCTGCCACTCTGAACTGCAGACTCCACCGCCCCGAATCAGGAGTGTGAACAGAAGCACAAGCGGGCTAGTGTCAGGCTCTGCACTTTCTCTATACTGGAAAACAGTGTTACTCTGTCCCAGAGCTGAGCCTCTCTGTGAGATTCACCTCCTGTGAGGCTCCCAGCTCCTGCTGAACTGGAAGCTGGCTAGAGTGTCACAAAGATGAAGAGACCACCAGATTCTGTGCCCTGTCTTTTCTTCACTTCATAGAACACTAGACTGGTGCATGTTGGAGAGGCAGAAAAGAGCAGACAGGGATGTCAGTAACAGAAAACAACCCTGATAACAGACACAGCAAGTGATGCTGGAGTGGATGGACCATTTATTGGGCATGAAAATGAAATGGAACAGTTGGATGTATTTCCACGATAGGCATGGTCACTCAAATCAAGATTGAAATGGAGCTGTAAAGTCCCCTATAGTAGAGCTGCTGAGTGAAGATCATTATTAGGAGGACTTGGGTTCTGCTGATGACTCTGGGATTCTGCAGGGGCTCCCATCATGATGGACAACCCCACCCTGCCCCCCATCCCTGGGCAGCTTCACTCACCAAAAGAAAACAAGTTGTTCACCTGAGTCAGGCCTCCTGCCTAAAAAACTGCCCATATGGCTATCCAAGGCCTTGCTGTCCACCCACTTCCCTTCTCCAAGCAAGGACTCTTGGAGACTTCCGGGGTTCCTCCATTAATGACAGTGTTCACTGAATAACTTTTCCCCACTCTTAAAAAACAGCTGCTTTCTAATGCATGAGAAGAGAAAGAAAGTTGGAGCTGAAATCTGGCTTTGCTTAGGCTCTCTCATGCTTGGCACTATTGGCATGTGGGAGAGGGAGTGCTCCAGAGGTATCCTGTGTATAGTGGGAGTTAGGTAGCACCCCCATCCCATAGCCCTCTGTCCACTTGATGTCAAAAGCACTTCCCTGACAATGTGTGGCAACCACAAAGATGCCAAAAGCTAAATGTCCCCCGAGAGATACAATCAAACTTCCCATCCCTAGAGAACCACCAGTGTAGACAGGGGGTCACAGGTACAGCAAGCCTAACTCAGAGTCCGCATGATAATCCAAGGGAAAGCATCCTCTCCTGGATCACTCTAAGGTACAAACTGAGAAGACAATGAAGAACTGAGCCAGTGTGCCCTGTGCCAGCTATTAATGCAAGCTCAAGGTCCGGCCACGGAAGCCTAACTTGACATGGTTGGGATATGTACCCCATATAGTAGCCTAAACATCACTGGAGAGGTCACTCTCACATCTTGGGCTTTCAGGGTATAATCACCTCGCAATGAGTCCCAAGATAAAGGAAACCTTGATCCAGTCCTGACACCCTTGATCATTCTACATAGCCAAAATGGTTGAATGCAAGTGAAAACCAGACATTTGCAGCGTAAGCAACAGACAATTCCAAAGACAGAGCTGTGACCAAATCAGCTCTTTAGGGAGCACCACACATCCTTCCTTAGAATCAATGCCCTAGGCATCAATGCTCCCAGCTTGCCTTTGTGATGAGCGCATTCACATCCAGAGCACACAGTGGCGTTGGTGGTTCCGTGGTGGGCAGACACCTTCCAAGTACATGTGGACCCAGGGGTTCATTCAGTCCTCTGAAAGCTGGAGGACTACTGTTCCTATGCTCACAGAAGAAACCACAGTCCATACACAATGTAACCCAGAAAAATCCATTGTCTCAGAAGGTTCCTCAGGGGGAATTCTTTGATCATACTTACACCTGTGAGTCTATGGGAAGACATTTCCAGTTCTAAGGACTTCCCTGTGACTATTGAGCCAGAGATTTTCTCTCGCCCACCTTGCCAGGGAGGGCTTCACATCATCAGGAACTTCATTTAAGCCAATGATGAAAACAGACAGGCAAGAAGGACACAGGCCCAGCCCTGCGGCTCTCTCCCAGCTACCCTCAGAAGGCCCAAAAGCCCCAGACCTTGGTCACCCTTTGACCCCTGATGCAGCTGCCTGTCTCAAATATGCATCAGCATCTCTTCCCGATCCATCACCCTCCAGGTCAATGTCGCTGCTAGGCCAGGACACCCAAGGCATGAATTCCAAGAGGGTCGAGGGCAGAGCTGAGACTGGGAAGGAGCAAGAGAAGTTGGGGCAATGCTGGGAGGAACCCATAGCCCCCAGAGAAAATCTGGATTCCCTGGGTTCCCTGCTGGGAGTTGCCCTTACCTCTGGACCTGACTGCCTACCTCTTACCACGGAGCAAACCCTGAAAGTGGAGAGCAGTCAGTCCTAACCAGGCTGCTAGCTACAGAGAAGCCAAGAGGGAGGAGGTGGCCAGCACCTGGTGCTGTCCTTGGACAGCAAGACAAGAAGAGGTGGGTCACACCTTGGTTGTGAAAACCCATGCAGACAGGGAAGCTAGATGACAACTCACTGAAACTGCTTTGTTTGCTTAATCTGTGCAATGCAGGGCTTTGCCGGTGCTTCTCAGACTTCATCAGAAAACAATAGTTCTGTTTACCTATGCATTAGGAAGGTTTCTGACCTACCTGTCCTGTCCTCCAACCTCCAGTACACTTGCTAGCTTGAGACAACCTGATCAAGGTGATCTGAAGATTGCTCCAGACTCCTGCTTCTGGCAGCCATGCTACCCGAAGCCATCACTTCCTGATTCACTTGCCCAGATTGCTGTGGCAGATGCCAGTCATCATCCTGGCAGACGGCAAACCAGTTTATCTGCAGAGGGTCGTGGTCCAGGAATAAGTCCCTCCCTGGTTTTATGCTATTTTGATTTGCACAAACGTCCTGGGATGGATGCGCAGAGGCGAGCCTCCTGCCAATCTCACAGCTGCTGTGAGGAACAGTGCTGGAATCAAGGCCTGGGCTGAACATACCCATTGGAAGAGCACCCACGGTGAGTTTGCTCTTGTGGGCTGGGTTTGATATAGAGCAGAAGCCAAAAGCCACTTGTCACCAAGTCCCAGGATGAGGAAAACAATCCTGGAGGGAAATCAGATGTGGGGCTGAGGCTGAGGGTAACTGGAGGGTCTGACATCCTTGAAAGTGAAGTGGGAAGAGCAGAGGTACTCCCATACATTCACTGGCAAAGCCAGCATACATGAAAGAAAGAATTAATTGCGGGGTCCAAATCGCTACCTACTCTGTCATTAGAGCTGATTCAAGCTTCTGATAGTAAATCTACTTAGGCCTCCCCAGAGCGATCCACCAGTCCCTGGCGCCTGGGCGGGCACTCACCTTGCCAGTGATGCTTGTAGTCACACATGCGGGACAGGGCGATCATCATGGCGCAGTACAGGGGCAAGATGGCAGCACAGAGCCGCCAGCTCTTCCCCCGCCCACTCTCAGTGAAGCAGTGCAGTTTGCCCGCCAAGTAGAATGTCGTGAAGCCGAGGCCAGAGAAGGCAACTGCCAAAGAGAAATAGTACATGTTACGCTAGCTAGCAGGCAGTGAATGGCAGGCATCCAGGGTATGCTGGGCATCCCATCTGCCATCCTGCACGCCCCCAGGGCAAGGCCATGTTGGCAGCAGGAACCATCTAGGCAATCTGTGCTCCTGCTAGAACCACACTGGCCGGGACTTCCTACCATGGGAGTGACCTTCCAGGCTTGCCTATGATCAAAGTACTACACTTTGTTCACTCAATACAGATTGGACGAGTTTCTCCTAAGTAGACAGGAACTGTGGTAGGTGTGGACAAGAAGAACAATGCATTGAACACTATCTCAGAAGCCTTACAGTCTAAGCAAAGAACATGGTCATGCTAATAGATAGCTTGAATACAGAGTGTTATGTTCTAGAAGAACAAAAGACTGTGAGAACCACTGCTTGGGAGGCAGTATGCAACAGTGGTTTCTCTCAGACAAAACCAGTAAATGCTAGGGAGGTGTGAGTTGGATGGAGACATCACTGATGCCAAATGTCTTGCTTTCTCTTAGTAATCATAGTGCCTGCTTTCTGGAAATGCTATGATGGCCTATGGTTGTGTTAAATCCTTTGTCAAAAGTGTAGCAGCTGAATGTAACGTTTAAGAAACCCCAAGCTTTTCATCCAAACAAGCTTCAAACATAGTTGGAACTCGGCAGTTTAAGGGGGTGTCTCTGCAGGTTCAGAGCAATGGAACTCAACCCTGGTTGCCCATGGAGCTTCTTGGAGCATCTGGGTAGGCAGTCCCATCTCCAGCCATTCTGTCTGTAGTGATCAGAGGAGGGCTCTGGTTCATGTGCATTCACACGTGGGTGTGTATCCCTCTGAATTCCCCAGGTGATTCTAAAAGTGGCCACAATTGACCTCAGAGCTCTGAAGGCAGAGTTCCTAGGCAACCAGCCTACACCAGGACTTGGTAAATAGGTTTTACTAACACTCTAATGCCAGTACAATGACAACTGTTACAGGTTCCCAGGCCTCTCACAGGAAGGTGTTACAAAGGCAGACTCCCAGTTCCACCCCAGACCTAGAACCTGCATTTCATGCCATCCATAAGTCATCTGTGAATGACTCAGCAGGCCAAGAAGCCCTGGCCACAAACACATTTTGACATCTTTGCAAGTGATTTCTAAGCATCTATTTTAAGCAAATAATCCCAAATACGGAGAAATCTAGATGTCTTTGTGCTCAAAAGTGATTTGTAACTATAGAAAAACTGGAAGTGGTTAGCACACAGGCCTAGAATAGCAAACTATTTTGTTTCCAGTAGACTCTGAAGCAACCCTGTAAACTGTGACTGTGCACTAATAAAGACGACACTTAGAAGACACCATTTATTCCACAACTCAGGACTCCAAACTGTAGACTCAACATGGTCATGTACAGTAAGAAATGGTCACATACAGTAAGGACTCAGCTGCAGCATGTCCACATGATCTGTGATACTAATATCTTCTTTAAATGGACCTCAGCCACGAACACAAGATTACACTGGAGGATAACTGATTCAGCAAGCAAATAAACAAGGAAGAGAGCATACTACATTAGATGTAACCTAAATATAAGACTGAAGCTAAAGTAAGGAAACACACATGGAGGTGGTTCGTGCATTGCAATGTTTCTGAATGATGAGCAGCGTTTAAACTTCAGCGCAGTGCCAACACACGTTGAACAGGTAAAATGCATTCTATTACATGCAGTGGGAGTGAGCCCCCATCCTACCGTCCTTCCGAAATGGCGCGGCCTCTGCCTCATCGGAAGAGAGGGAGATTCATGGGCATTTTTCAAGGCTGAGGACAAGGGCCTGGGACCCACGTGATCCGGGAGCAGCCAGTCTTCTCCAACACCTGTGAGTACGCCTCTGGATAGTACATTGAAGGCATCACCATGTGACCTTACTTTTCTAGGTGACACAAAGGCACTTCTGGACCAGAAGCATCTCACTGACATTCACAGTTCCTGAGCTGACATGCTGTCCTTTGATCAAGGACTTGGGCAGTAGCTCCTTCTGGCTCAGAAGGCACATCGAAGAAGGCAACACTGGCTCTTTGCTTCCGTCTTTTTTTTTTTTTAATAGCCAACTGAGCAAGAACTAGATTTTCCCCAGTCACACTGAATGGATAGAAGTCCACACTTTCCCTGCCACCTTTTCCTTAGGGCCAAGAGATCTGGGATGCAGCCTCCCACGAACCACTCAGCTCCAAGGTCCTAGGACATCTCAACTATCAAGGCAAGGATTCAGATTCAACCAGAAGGAAAAGACACTAGATGTCAAAGACATTAGAGGGCTGCTAAGCCTCTTACCCAAGGATGTGAATGAGTGGCACAGTGGTTAGGAAACTGCCTAGGATCCCTGTGTCCCAGGCTGCAGTGGCTGGGCCCTACCTCTGACTCCAGCCTCCTGCTAATCTACAACACAGCACATGATGACTCAAGTCCTTGGTTCTCTGCCACTCACATGGGAGACTTGGATTAAGCTTCTGGCTGAGGCGTGGCCTCATCCCAGCTGAGGCACACATTCAGAGACTGAACCAGTAGATGAAGATCTTTGTCTCTCTTTATTTTCCAAATAAATAAAAAAACAAGGAGCCTTTCATCCCCTTGCAGAGTGACTGAGATGACTGGCATTATGAGGGAGTGTTGGTCCTTTCCTTTCAATGTGACTCTGGATTCTAGCTTTGAAAGAGTCAAAACCAAAGCAGGAGCACTCAGCAGCACACACAGGGCTCTGGGCATTTTGCAAGATGGGAAACGCCAGATCTCTCACACACCCCTTTGCAAGGGGAAGATCTGCCCTGCATTTTTAGAACCTATGCCAGCTTTTTGTGGCTGCAGGCAGCTGACTGTAAATATTTATAGACTGATATGGCTGTGAAGAGCCAAGCTGGTTGCAAGTGGAAGAAGATGAAAGTGATAGCTTCCCGCCCTGTTTCTGGCCCTGGAGAAGCTCACATGGCTGTTGTCGAGGAGAGGAGAGACACAGTCTGCAGCGGAAGAGGAGCTGGTGCCAGAGTGAAGCTGGGTGCATCCAACAAACACAGCCATGTGCACTGCAAAGCAATCACCATTCTCTGGTCTGCCCACTTAGACAATTAACACACGTTTACAAGGACCTATTCACTGAGCTAGCTGAGGTGCAAGGGATGAGCTGCCAAGCCATGGATGACACAGAGGAAATATGAATGCATATTTCTAAATCAAGGAATCCAATCTAAAAAGGCTACATATTGTAGGAGTCCAACAAACATCCCGGAGTTGGTGAAACTGTGAAGCCAAAAGGTCAGTGGTCGCCAGACACTGACAGGAGGGGAGGACTGAACCGAGCACAGGTGGCTTGGGGCAGTGAAATGATCCTGTATAGACACTCAGCATGCATTCTTCAAGGCTCACAGAACACAACAGCGAACCCAGGGAAAACTGGATTTGGGGTGATGTGCCAATTTAAGTTCATTGATTATAACAAATGCACAACTTTGCTGCAAGATTTTGATGCTGGAGAGATAAACATGAAGCTGGGAATGATGGGAAACTTCTTCTCCTTCCACTGAATTTTGCTCTGAATCTGAAACGAAAACACACCTGCGTGCACGCGCGCACACACAGTTTTTAAAAAGGGTGCGATTTCCTCTTTCTCTCAGTTGACTTCTAAACCAAGTGGAGAATCTTTAGATTCTAATGATGGTAAGATAAAAAAAAATGGCAAGTCCTTGACAATGAAATAAAAACCAAACAGGTTCCATCTTGAATGTTATTTTTCACTTTTCCTAATTGTAATACATTTTTTTCTCCAAATAGATCATCTCTCTCTCTAAAGACACAGCAATACTCTGAGGAGGAAAGCTTCACAAACATTCCTCTAACCATGAACAAGGAGATGGAATCTGCAAGGGAGAGAAAGGTAGCAATCAAGAGCCAAATACATATCAGAGTTGAAGAGTGCCAAGGGTGGATGCAAATGCAACCACAACCAAGCATGTAGAAAACGAGCCTGCTTGTTGGGGCCTGCCCTCGCCTTCCAGGCCGGAGCTGGGGGTGCCTGGGTACATAATCCTGAGGAACTACTTTCTATCTTTGGGCTTCAAGTTTTCTCCATGCAACAAGAAGGCTGAATCCCAGAGGGTCACCACATATATCATGCCCATGGGGCTGCACCAAGAGTGAACACAAAAAAAGAAGCTCGAAAACTGAAGTCAAATTCCTTACAAACAAAAACCTTTTTGGCTTGTCTTACATTATTATTCCATTGTTGCTAGATCCAAGAAAATTTTAATGGCTCCTTTGTAATGACAAGTAACAACTAACCTGGCCTCACCGTCTCACTGGAGTTAATCTAACAAATAATGTACATAACCTGACAGATAAAAGGGAAGCTACTACGAGATGTTACAGCCCAAATAGACAAATAAATAAAATACGGGGATAGGAGCGTATCGTTTCTCCCCAAACTAAACAGCAGTCAATAAAATTCCAATCAAATCTCAGTAAGAATTTCCATGGATCTTGACCAGCTAAATACAGGGCTGAGAACTGCTAAATTCTAACGCAAAAAAAAAAAAAAAGAGAGAGAGAGAGAGAGAAGGCAACATCTGTGCTGGATAATCCACTTCCAACTGCACAAAGTTATACCTCCTACTCCCTTAAAATCAGCTGTGTGCATGCAACTGGCTCTGCCAATGGCTCACAAGTGTATCTGACACGTGCCACTTCTGGGAGAAGCCGAATACATGGATGTATGATTCTCCACTCTTTTCTTTCCATGTCTTCAACTATGAGGAGAAAAGCTTCATAGAAAACAGAATTTTAAATGCTTATTTTGATGCAAAAAAAAAATACTGAAACCTGTGGACACTAGGAGTTTTCAAAAAGTTCATGAAAAATGCATATTGTGAAAAAAACTGTGCATGGATCTCAAAAGTTTTTTGCACAAAAACACACTTATCTTTTAATTCTGTTTTCCACAAACGCTTTGAAGTTCCTTGGTGTTGGTGCAGCTTCCTTCTGTGAGGGTCCCAGAGGAGCTGCAGCTGCACACGCAATACAGCAGGAATAAGCCCTTTCAGCCTTCAGCCACGAGGATTTGGCTTATCCAAAACAGAACAAACTTACTATCTCTGCAGGCAGGAGGATGGCTCTGGGGGGAAGTATTACTATGCTTACAAATGCGCACAGTGACATTCATGAAATTTGATCATTTTATATAAATGCAATTTTAAAAACCGCATTATCTCAAAACATAATGCAAAGCTTTAACGCTAGGGAATGAAGCCTGGGACAGGAATCGGCAGACTTCGGGAGCCAAGGAGAAGACCCACCCCTCTGGACACATGTTGCAGCAGAAGTCGTGTCCTAGATCTGTGTAGATCTTTAAGTTGTTCAGGGCAAGATGGGTATCCACAGGGAAAAACAGAAAATTGGACTGTTACTGCATACTACACACACCCAAAAACCAATTCCAGGTGGATCGCAGGCTGAGCGGAGAAAACACAAGACAGGTGAGCCCAGCATTGTGGAACATCATCCAACTCTCACTGCTTACACTGGCACGCTGCAAATAGAAAGTGAAAGGCATCCACCTGTCTCGGAAAACACACTTGCACACTTCTTTAGAGGAGGAAGGGGTGGTGGCAGAAGAAGGGGGAGAGGAGGAGTTAATGCGCATGCTCTGCTGAGTGAATAACAAAATATTAAAATCAATCAACAAATACAAACATGAAAGAAAAATAGATACACATGCTATGGATGCAAAAAGAATTATAAGAAAATGGAAAAATATAAGAAGGGCAAGGTAGAAGTTTGCCATAAATATAATCAACACAAAACTAACAACCAGAACATTTTGAAACCATAATTAATTAATGGGATAAAGCAGACACCTTATTGAAAAATGGACAACAGACACTAGCAAGAACATAGTGCGAAGAGATCCAAGTTCCATTAAAGCTATAAAAAGATGGTCTAGCCCACTAATCATCAGGAAGGTATATAAACGTGCATTACAACCACCGGGAGCTGCCATTCTCCTCATCAGAGAGGCCAAAGCTACATGTGGACAGCTGACAAGGTGTGGCAGTGCTCATATTTTGCTGGTAAGAGTGCAAAAACAGTTTGCACTATTTCATGAAGTTGAAGATTAGTGATTGATCCAAATATCTTACTGCATGGAGTATACCTGAAAATTACAGGTCTGAACAGGTGAAGACCCAAATGTCTATAAATATTAGTGTGACTTTAAAGAAAAAACTGTGGTACCTTCTTGCTTTGCAGCAGCAGCACAGAGCAATAAAAACGAATAAGTCTGCTACTCATATCCATCAAAAGAGGAATTGCAAATACAATGGTGAGTGAAAGTAGCAAATTACCAAAATATATTCGATATGGTGCTATGGGAAGCTTAAAAACAGGAAAAGTAAGCACCATATTTCTTAGGAATACCTTGCATATACATGTATGGAACTATCTAGAAAAGTGAAGAAATGATTGTTTAAAATTTCAATAGGATGTCCACAGTGGGAAAGGCAAGGATCAGCCATGAGGGAGTATCATGTAAAGTGTCAGGTGGAGAGTACATGAAAGTCTGCTTCCTATGAGTATTTTGTAATTATTAATATGATTTAGCAGCAATAACATTTGCTAGACCATATAGAAACACATTATATAAACTTTCTCTCATGCATTTCAAGGTTAACGGTCCCTATAAACTAGCAGCAACAAGCCCAAGGAGCCCAACCCTGGGATTCCTTCGTTGTAAAGCTTAGCTGTAAAAGCTGCATGACCCTGGAGCGTGCCCTGTGTACCCCAGGGTAATATGCACGACCAATTAGCACAACATGCCAATGACCTTGAAGTACCGGATTTGGCTTTCAGAGATGCCAAGTGTTGTAATGATGGAGTCTTTTAATTGCATTTCTACGATGACAGTGATCTGGTTAACCAGAAAACAGAAGCAGTGCTCTTCAAGAAAAAAAAAAAGCAACAACAAAGGAAACCTCCCCAAACATCACCTCATTATTCAAGTGCAATGAACTCCTACTAATACTTAATTACAAGAGGCGTTTGGAGGCTGGGAGCAGAATGAGACAGGGCAGTCTCTGGAGGCGGTTGATTGATTTCTCAGATTACAAAACTGAAGCTACCGAGAATTCCGAAAACATTGATTTAGCAAGAAGGAGTCCAGGGAGCACTCAAGGCTTGTAATGGGAATAAGTGCAGAGCAAAGGAAACCAGTGTGGCTGCCTGCTGTAGATCTCATACTACACACCAGCTTTGCTGCTGCTTCACTTCTCTAACGTAGTGATTTCTTCAAGGCAAAGAGACAAATTTCCTCCTTTTCTTCACTTATTATACACTCGCATACCTTACATGATTTGCATGAGTTTAGAAAAATGCTAAGCCAGGACTTCGTTAATTTTCCTTGAAAATTATTAGCATAGGAAGCTTCTCTACAAACATGAGAACAAAATATTCTGTTGCAAAGTTTTTGAAAAAGAAAACAGCCTCATGAATCATCAATTGACGATTTCTTCACTAACTAAAACATTTTGACCTCAATACAGCCAGCCCTCCATCTCCGTGCATGCAACAACTACAGATAAAAATATTAGGAGAAAAAAATGTGTGGGCACTGAAAATGTACGGAAATGTTTTCCTTGTCAATATGCCCTAAACAAGACAGCACAACTATTTGCATAGCATTTGCATTTCATTAGGAATGATAAGCAACCTAGGGATGATTTAAAGTGACAGGGAATGGGGAAAGGTTAGATGCAAATGCAATGCCACTTTCTAATGTGCACAGATTTTTAGCATCCATGCAGGTACTACAGACAATCTCCCAGATCCCAAGGAGCAGCTGTATAAGACAGATGGATATTTATGTGAAACAGCATCCAATGTTTGAATCCCAGCTTCCTGTGTGACCCGGGGCAAGACACTTAACACTCTAGTTCTGATCTATAAAATGGGACTAACAAGAATCTATTCTAAGTTTTTCCTGAAAATTATATAAGACAGGGCATGTGGGATGGGGGTTCATGTCTAGCATACACCCAGTGTTCAGTAAATGCTAGCTGTACGGGGGCCAGATGGTACCAGCAAAATCCCCCATACTTAGCTTTTTTATTTTTTTAACTCAATGGGATATTGCAGTTTCCCTGGGTTCCCGCTAATGCAAATGGCAAATCCAAGTTGCCAATGTCTCCCCCATTTGACAACCTGCCAGTGAAATCTGAACACATCCTGAATCTTACACATACACAGGGTTTAGAGATCGTTTAAGTTGGCTGCTATCCCTAAACAGGAAGAAGAATGTGGCCACATGTTTAATACAGACGACATCTCCAGAACCCAAAGAATTACAAAGGGACCCCTTCCCTGTGCCATCAAAAATCACTTCCAGGAACTTGTGTAAAACAGGGACAATAAGAAAGGTGCCTGACAACCAAAAAATACACTGATTTAATAATGATAATAATAATAGTAGTAATAATCTAAAGAAGACACTGGAATTCTAGAAGTTAAAGATGAAAATAATTCCTGCCAGCCTCTAGGAAAATTCACAGAACAGCCTATGTGATTCTAACAGCCCTCACCACTCATCCAAGGCAGGGAGGACAGGGAGCAGTCCTGCAAACCACCAGGCTACAGCGTCATCCCACAGTAGACAGTCAGCCGCTTTCCTTCACAAATTTGATGTCCTCACCTCCTTGTCAGAGGAGTTCCTAGAAAACAGATGCTATCTTAATAACCTCAGTGTCCTCAACACTTAATCTGGAGCCTGGCACTAATAGGGCTCCAACAAATGTCTTTTGTATGGATTAGATGTCAAACAACCTGCTCAAAGTCATGCCTGGCAAGTGAGAGATTCAAGACTCAAAATTCCACATATCCATCCATCTACCCAAGCAACCACCCATGCATCCATCCATCTATCCATCCACCCACCCATCCATCTATCCATCCACCCACCCATCCATCTATCCATCCATCTATCCATCCACCCACCCATCCATCCATCCATCCATCTATCCATCTACCCACCTATCCATCTATCCATCCATCTATCCATCCACCCACCCATCCACCCCAACAAACAGGCAGTTAGCAAGGCTGTCCTCAAGATCTATGCTCTTTCTGTCTCTGCACACACCAGGTCTTAATTGAGTATGGAGTTTGTTAAAGTCACACCTGAAAAGTTTAGCAGACTGAGCAACAAGACAATTATAGAGTATGGGGAGCTGACAAGACAACTAAACTATAAGAAAATCTTGATGTCAACCCACACAGGCACTTGGTCTTATTTCTATTTCAAGACTTTCTGGATGACTTGAACCACAGAGACTGAAAATCAAGACACCACAGAAAGCTTTTGCGATGCTCACAAGTAGTCAAAGTTCCCTTCATCTCACATTCCCTGAGCACAACACAAGCAAAACATAAAATGTGACTCAAACATTAAGGAAAGAAGCCAATTGGGGACAGCAAACCATTTTCCAGATCAATCACAGAAAATAAGACACATTTTTCTTAATCTAACTATGAGCATAAAAGTTCTTCCATGGAGCCAGATTTCCCCAATTTTCTTTGGAGGCAAAAGTAAGTACCTTGTTCTTAGAGCTTTGTTTGGTTGAATGTTTTCAGTGGGCTTCTCTTTCACTTCCTTTTTCCAACCCTTTTCCCTGAATCTGTCACTCACTCTAACCTACAGCCTCTAAGAGATAAACACCATTGCCAAACCTCCTGAAAAGTAGGTTACAGGCAAGCACCAAGAAAGGGACAAGTCAGGCTGGCAGCCCAGGCCACGGCACAGGGCTTCTCAGATCTGTGTCACCATCTCAGGGCTTCATCAGGGGTCTCCGACACCCACAGACAACAGTGGATCCCAGACTGCTCACAGGTACGGACAATAACCCCGGTGACATCACGGGAGCTGACACTGTGGTGCAGCCGGCTACTGAGCCGCCTCTCAGACTGACATCAATACTGAAGTGGCAGTCTGCATGCCAACTGCTGTGCTTCTGACAGAGCCTTCTGCTCATGTGCCTGGGAGAAGAGGATGGCACAAGGACACCTTGGGGCCCTGACGTCCATGTGTGAGACCCAGATGGAACATGTCCCCTGCCGTTTGTATTCCCTGTCAGGGAATCCACTAGAAACAGTAAGCAGTATATCAAATTAACTAATGTCGGGAAGGTTTTATAGAGAGTCCTACTGAAAAAACCACACTAAATTTTAGAAAATATAAAACCTTACATTTCACAGAATATAGGTTTACGCACATTTAGCATAATATGGGCTGCAACTATGTTAATGCTTAGAACAAAGAATAAATCAAGTTTTAACCATTTTTACATCACTTTGGGAAAAAAAGTGAATTACAGCCCAATCTAACTCTTTCCCACCAAAATCAAGATAGTCACATTATAGAAAGGTTTGTGGTCTTCATCCATCCTCCATAAGTAAACTGCAGAAGCCTTTGATACTCAAGCCAGTCTCAGCTGCAGCAGCATTTCTGATTGGCCTCACTGCAAGACCTCAGTGGTCCATGGCACACACGTGATGCCAGCAGTTCTGAGATGCACCTAAACCCACTTCACAAAATTCTCCATCTTTCTCTGGAGTTGCATGGTTCCCTTGTTATCACCTTGCCATGTATTCACATTGTATTGTCTGCTGTCTTAACCTTTGGAAGCCACTGTAACGAGACACCAGAGAGCAAGTGTCTCATGAGCCCCCAAAATTTATTTCTGTCAGTATTGGAGAAGGCAGAAAAGTCCATGATCAAATTGGATTGAAATGGTGAGGCTCATTTCCTGGCTCACAGATGGCACCTGCACATGGCTTCCTCCCTCACAGGGTGGGAGGAACAAGTAGCTCCTAGAAGCCACTTTTAAAAATGATTTATTTATTTTGATTGGAAAGGCAAATTTCATGGAGAGAGAAGGAAAGACACAGAGACAGTCCTTCATCTGCTAGTTCACTTCCCAAATGGTTGTCACAGCTAGCGCTGCGCTGATCTGAAGCTGGGAGCCAGGAACACTCCCAACCCAACCAGGTCTCTCACATGAGTGCAGGGTCCCAAGGCTTTGGGCCATCCTCTGCTGCCCTTTCAGGCCGCAGCAGAGAGCTGGATCGTAAGTGGAGTAGCAGGACATGAACTGGCATCTTTATGGGATAGCAGCATCCGCAGGCCAAGAACTAGCCTATCAAGCCATCACCCACTCATTGTACTCACAAGGATTCCATCCTCATGACCCTATTGTCTTCCAAACACCTCACCTCCTAAAACCTTCACACCAAGGTCTGGCAGGAGCAGGTTGATTTGGGGGAAGGCCAGCATGTCATTTTTGATTGTCTTTCTCAGCACGCTGACTTGAGCATCCCCAGCAGTCACATAAGTAGGAAACATGAGAAGGCTCAGAAAACATATCGAAGATGGCGTGAATGCAGCCTATACTTTACCCACATCAAGAGAAGCGCGTTTCAGGGGCAGTGCTCCAGCTGCCTCCTTTGTCCCCTTCAAAGACCTTGTCCTGCGTTAGTTCCATCATCCCGTGTCTTCTCACTCAGCTCCATGAAGGGACTTGGAAATCAGCATAGCTGATACGCCTTTCCCATTCCTGACACAAGTCTACAGCCCTGGGGAATAGAGGCACAGAGGCTCAGCAGTGAGCACTGGTTTGCTTTTTATAATGCCAAAATAGGTCACAGATTCAGGGAGGTTCCGTTAAAAAAAAAAAAGACAGCAATGAGGCCACTCACTAAGTCAGTTAAAATGGCCTATCGGGTCCACTGGCCACTGCCTCCCTGGGAGAGAACACAAAGCAAGCACATTAGCGTCATAGGGAAGATGCACAGTTAATTCAAATGAAGATTCCTGAGACTTCCCAAGACACTCTAGTGATGGCCAGCACTGACGGAAGGAGCCTGGGTAGCTCTGAAATCCTGAAGTCAAATCAGATTCCGAATGTCTTCCCAGAAGAGCAATAAGGATACACCACCCTCATTTCAGCCTCAATGCATCATCCATTAGATAAAGTGATTCAGTGAAAGGCTGTCTAACCACACTTGGCCAAATTCCTGAGCTCAGAAAACTGTGAACTTTAACAGACACACACATACACACACCCGACCAAGTAGGTCACCCTCGTCACCACCAGGAGCAGCAACAGACTGAGTCTCCCCAGGAAGTCTTCAACCCAATAAAGAGATTAGTCCCTGCTATGCCCCTGGCCAGGTATGGTGCAATCACCTCCGTGGGACGAGAGGGACAGTACTGATTTATGGTCATGTGCAATTTGGAGACAGAAACGGTTTGCAATTGGGGTGGAGATTGTGGTTTAGATCACCTGGGATACCCACATCCCATAATCTAAATTCCTGTTTGGCTCTTAGCCAATTTGTTTCCAATCCAGCTTCCTGTTATCATTAGCTGGAAAGACAGCTGATCAAGGTCCAAGTCCTTAGATTCCTGCCAACCAAGTTATAACCAACAAACACTAGGAAGGTGCTCAACACACAACCAACATCGTAAAACATGTGCATGGCAGGAATTCGCAACAGGGACCTTAAAGAAGAAGAGGTTGTACCACCAAGCGGTGGACAGTTGGTGTGACTGCATAGAGATGCAACTACAGAATTTAGCAAGAGCTAGATTGCTTTTTTCTTGCTTTGTAGGGTTTTGTGGAACACAGTAAATCCTTTTGATTTTATCCTAAGAGTTTTTTAAAGAGTAGCAGAAAATCCATCAGTTGCTTTATGAATGGCTAGATGAGCGAAGCAGAAAGACAGGCTGAGTTCACACGTTCGTATCACTCACAGTGAGCAGATGGCAACTGACCTCAGGCCACCCTCGTGTTTTACACCGCATTTCAAATGCTTCTTCTGTGTACTCACAATTCACAACCTGCTCCTGACTTCAAGCTGAAATAAATTCAGTGGAAGACCTTCATCAGAAACAAGCTCTAGCAAGCTATCCTGAACTATCTTTGAGATTCCTAAACCTGTGGATGGTATATCACTAACATATGTAAAATTTTTTTCTTTTGTTCTAGTTGGCAGCAAATAAACAACCTGAATCATCAGTTGCTGCCTCCCAGGGCTTTTCTTTATACAAACTTCTGTCATCACAAATTATATTTGCACTTCATTCTGTAGCTATTTTGGCAAGTTGGGGCCTGCAAGGACTCTCCCCCTTCGCTTTACCTCGTTGAATTTGCTAGCACAAAATTCTTTTTTTTTTTTTTTTGCTAGCACTATTCCTTGATAGTCCATTTAGTATATTTAGGATCTTTCAGAATAGTTTCACTTTATTTCCTAGTAACTTGTAACTTGCATGTTCTCTCTTTAATTTCCCTTGATCAGTCATACTAGGTGTTTATTGATTTCATCAAACTTTAAAAAAAATAATTGCATGTCCAATATCAGCTTCTTCCTTACTTCTCAAACCAGAAGGCCTTTACCTAAAAGTTTTAGAATAAGATAATTTTAATTTAAATCAATCCTCCAAGCTTTACACCAATCCTCTAGGGTCAAATGTACTCATTATCCTTTAAGAGTGGGGAACAAAAACAAACAAGTAGCATATTCTGAAAGTTCAGTGATATAAGCCTCACAATACTGTTATGAAACATCATTACACCCAATTTCAAAGATGAGAAAACCAAAGCTTAGAGAAATTCAGCTATCGTCATTGTCACAAAAACAATTTTGGATTCAGCCTTGTGTTTTTCCCATTCCCAGGCCAATTAACCTTCCATTGGAGAGCCAAGGACCCTGTCAGCAGCACTGGCACAGCCAGCCTTGGAAAGCTACCACCTCTCAGAAAATAGGGCTAAATGCAAGTGAGCAAAGGAACGTGCGGTAGGAAGAGACCTCACCCAGTCTTCCCATTGGGCTGGAAGGGTCGCATTGCCCTGTACAACATACTACTAC
Source organism: Ochotona princeps (assembly GCF_030435755.1). NCBI lineage: Eukaryota > Metazoa > Chordata > Mammalia > Lagomorpha > Ochotonidae > Ochotona > Ochotona princeps. The sequence goes on along the minus strand of NC_080844.1, from coordinate 61,471,581 downwards.
AGGTAGGGATGACAGAAAGTGAGTTTTAATCATGCTTAGATAAATGGAGATGCTTTAGGAGTGACGGATTCCTATCACACTCTCTCATTGTGTTCCTCTTCCCAAATTACCAATTGTTGTTTGTCTTTTTTTAATATATAAATTTCAAATTCCACTTCAAAAGTGTGAATGATGAGGAAGGGAAATGTTACTTGCAAGTTTATGGTACCTTTTGTTTAGTCAAACCAAGCCATTTCTGCTGATTTAACAGAACGTCTTCATAGGGCTTGCCTTCCGATTTCTAGACATTTCTTTGAAAGGAATCTGTTTCTTCTTGGCCAAGGAATATTAGGCTCTGACTCAACATTTATCTCAGAAATTGTTCTTCCTCAGTACCTGATTTTAGAAAATGAAGAAAAATAACTTCTCCACCCACCCCCGCCTTTTTCAGTGCTCATCAATTGTTAAATGTTAAAAGGAGACAACTGTTTCAGGGATGAATATGTCAGAAAAAGAACAGGCTGCCCAGTGTCTTTGAAATCTAGTAAATTAGCAAATACACGTATCAAACCTGTCAGCTTCATGTTGTTCATCTCACCTCCTTTTCAATGTACCAGTAGATAAATGCTACAGCACTAAAACCAACCAGAACCATGCTCTGTCTTCTTTTCACACTCAACTCCTTGTCAGGAAGCAGTGTGTCATGTGTATTCTCCAGCCTCCTTCTGACAATGAATTGTGAAGAAAGTGGGAAAGGTGCTGTGGAAAACAAGAGTAGGTTTTGGCAAGCACAGGAAACTTCCAACAAGAGCTTGGCACCTGCGTCCAACTGAACTGAAGGGGAGGTGCAGCGTGGACTCCTTCCCCCCAGAATTTCCTGGGCCGGGCAGGGAAGGCTATAGACAAAAGCCAGGAGGGCCCTAGACTGGGCAGGGCCTTTGAGGACTTGAAGCTGATTGTCTTGAAGAGCACCAGAAGGAAGGAGAGGAAGCTCCGATTGGTTCAAGCCTGGTGCAGAGAAATCCCCGGATGAGTCAGTGCAGAAGCTGGGGGTTTATAAAGGACACAGAGCCTTGGGTTCTCGGGGTTTGTGCCAGAGAGGAGAGCCTGGCCATCTGGTGCCACCATGGGCGACAGAACCGAAGGAAACTTGCACAGCGGTCTGGGGACACTGGAGCTGCAGAAGCCAGGCCAGTTTTCCATCCTCAGGAAGGAGTGAAAAGAAAATCTCCAGGGTATCTATGCCTTCCACCTTACTGCTGGAGGCTGCATTGCCAACTGCCAGGGCAGAGTACAACAAGGAGACAGCATCCCAAGAGGCAGTTCCGCCTAGCCCAGACAGTAGGGGGACAAGGAGGGTCTGGGACAGCATTGAGAGGGTGAGAAGGTATCTCTGACGGAGTAAGTTCACACCCTCTGGATACACAAATCAACCAAGGTATCAGATGAATAGCAAGAAACCCTGATGCATACACACAATGGAATGCCATTCATTAACTGACACAAATCAGACACAGGGACAAATGCCACACTTTCTCCCTCATATGTGGAAGCTAACAAAGCTCAATCTCACCACAGGACAGTTCTTACTAGAGGATGGGAGGGGTACAGAAGACAGAGTCTGGGTAACAGTACCAAGGCACAATCAAATTGAAGGACTGAGGTCCCAGTGTTGCAGCAGCACAGTAGCATGACCCTGGGTCATTACAACCTACTCCATATTTTAAGAAGAAAAAAAGGAGTGCCAGGACTCCAATCATCAAGTCATGCCAAGGCAGGGGATATGCTGATGACCCTGATCCAATCAGCACACACTGAATCCATGTCTGGAGATGCTGCAGTGTAGCCCATAAATCTGTACGGTCACTAATAACATGTTAAACAACAAAGGAGGAGGAGCTGGAGCTGAAGCCTTCTGGGTCTGTGAGCGGACCCAGAACTCAAGCAGGGCCTGATTTCAGGGCTATGTGGGTAACCCCAGAGAACAGCCTGGAGAAGCAGCACAACAGCCTGAAGGCTCCAAAGACTCCAGCTTTGTGTGGCCTACCCTGAGGTCTCCAACGCATGATGTGGTGGACAGAGAAGCCTGGTAAAGCTGCCACTCTTCTTGTGTTTCACTGCTTTCCTAATGTAGAGGAAGCTTCAGGCTGTCACTCGGAGCTCAGCTTCCTGAAAGATCAGGAAAGGGGAAGAACAACTGCATTTGGAACTGGGCGTGTGGCAGGTGTCAGCTCTACTTTCCGTGTTTGCCACAGTGTCACACAGGCAGGCCGCCAGCCCTCCTAGGTGTCCTCAGCTCCAGGCAGCTATGGACGCTCCCCGAGAACTCCGGCCAAAAATGTCTGCTCAGTGCAGGAGTGGTGGCAGCAACCCAGCACTTGGAATTTCTCAGCCCAAGGACAGGTGCACAGGAAGAACTCACGTCCCTGGCAATGACCTGGCTCCTGTTCTGGTGATGGACTTCTCCAGCAAATGCCCAAGCAGTGATGGCCCCAGTGGCTGTTCCTATGACATTGTGGTCCCCTGACTGTCCTCAGATGGGCTATATAAGACCCCAAACCAACATGCCTTTTGCTAGCCCCAATCTGGAAGCTGTCCCAGCACAGCTGGTTTCCACCCATGGGAAGGCCAGCACTGTAGCCAGTCCGCTGTCCACCCAACCTCTACTCAAGCCAAGTGCTGGGCTGAGTGCAGAGAAGATGGGCAGATGCCTGAACAAGCCTATTCTCTGGCATTTTGTAGTCTAGAAAGTAAGTCAGGGCCAAACTCTTGTGTCAACTGCAGAGATGGTATGGAAGGCAGTAGGAGGGCCAGAAAAGATTCCTGTCCATGTGTGGGTGGGGCTTCCTGAGGGGAGAATTACCAGCCAGGCTTCAGACCAGAGCCCTGACTCAGCGCTGGGGGCAGGGAGGTAGTGATGGGAAGCCGGCTCAGGGTGAGGCATGGAAACAGGGCTGTGACATCCGCATCTGACTGACTCAAGACTTCTGGAGCAGACGATGACACTTCTCTGAGGGGCGATACCAAGATCCCAGGGAACCACTAGAACTGTTTGTAGGACTGAAGACTTGAACCATTGTGGAAAAGAGGAAGGTAGTTGCTCAAAAAAAATTCCAGTAGGATTACCATATGTTTGAGAAATCCCACTACTGGGTCCACACCAGAAAGAACTAAAAACTGTAGACTCACAGAAATTTCTTTACACCTGCATTCACAGCAGCATTACTCACAACAGCAGGAAAGAAGTGTCCACTGCTGGATGAATGTGGGTTAGGGGTGTATGTGTGTGTACAAAATAGAAAATTACCCAGACTGGAAAAGGAAGGAAATTCTGAAGTATGCTAACCACAGGGAGGAATCTGAGTGAAATACAACGGTCACATCAAGACACACACAGTCTGAGTGAAATACAACGGTCACATCAAGACACACACAGTCTGACTCTAAAGGCAGCACCTGGAGCAGTTGCCAGGGAGTGACGAGGGGGAGGACATTGGAGCCACTGCTCAGAGGGTACAGAGTTTCAGCCCTGCAGGAAGGTGGTGGTGGCTACGCAGCACTGCGGATGCACTGCTTGCTGTTCAGCACACGGAAAATGCCTCACACGGGTTTGGTGATGTCCCCTCCTCCGCCCCACCGCGCCTGAGGCTGCAGAGGCTGATCCAGCGACAGGCTGAGCATGGTCTTTCCTGACAGCTGGAGACTGGGGACCAACCTTCCTCCTGGGCCTCTCACCCCGCAGCTCTTACCCCTACAAGAGCTGCTGGGACCACATGGACAGGGCATTCTGAGAGCATAGCTGTGGGGTACAGGAGCCATTTGGGTGCCCCTTGTGTGTCTCAGCCATCTTCAGGCAAGAACCTCTCTGGACAATCCAGGGCATCCCAGGAAGCTTCCAGCTCTGTGTCACTGGGCCACAGAGGCAAGGTGGCAGGACTCATCCCTAAACCTCATCCTGTACACTGCCCAGGTCATGTGGTCCTGACCATGGGTGCAAGAACACATGTGGAGGTGCCATATTCTCCCTTGACTGATTCTGCCACAAACGTACATCAGATGGCATCTGTTGGCATCAAGCATGCAGACTGTGCTGGAAGGAGAAAACCCCATCCTGGGGTGACAACTGCACAGAGGGTTGTGTGCAGCCTTCAGCACATGAAGTCAGCTTGCCAGCAACCACAGCTCTACCAACCCAAAGGCTTGGAACTCAGCTGTACCTGCCAATGCTCAGCAGTGGGTTTGTGGCTGCTGGGTTCAGAAGCTGCCACCAGAACAGAGAGAATCAGCTGGGCACAGGAAGGCACAAGACTTACAGTGCCAAGGGCCTTGTCTGCTGAAGTCACCACCGTCCCTCCTCCCAGAGCATCTTCCAGTGTGGGGAGGGAGCAAAAAGTGTCATTGAACTTATAGGGCCAACCCTGGGCTGCTCTAGATCCATGTCTCCAGCTTCCCAGGTTGCCTCTTACTTTTTAGGACAACCATTCTAGCCAAGACAAAAACACCCATTGGTTATAGACAAACGCGCCCATGAAGCATCCTTTTCATCTCTAGCAATTGCCTCCATCAGTTAGGTTCTTCACTGTGAGCAACTGACGTAATTCTGTGCATGTCAACGCCTACCTTGCAAGTGATACAACGGAGGAGGGAGCTGGTAAAGATTTCCAGCCCCTGGGTAGAAGATCTGGCTCCAACTCTGGCCTGGTGTGCCACAGAGCCAGCTCAAGTTCAGATCCATCCAAGGTGGCATCTGGGTGCACACTGGTCACCATGCTCACTGGTCTGTGTGTGTGTGTGATCCTGCCTCTGGGACCACCATGCTATCATCCTGTATTCCTGGAAATGAGCCTCCCTCCTGTAGGCATCTTCACCCACCAATCCAAGGTCAAGGCTGGCAGGGGTGCCATGTTGTGCTTGAAAAGACATGGCTGTTTGCAGAAACTTTAACCTAAGGAGTGCTCTTGGCAGTACATACTGGTTTTCAAGAAGGACCCCAATGTCTCCCTGTGCTCCTTCCTGACAAGGAAGCGCTTCTCGATGTTCTCTGTCTTGCTCTGAAATGCTGCATGATCCAACCTCCCTAAGTGTATGGAGCTCTGCTCAGAATGCAGATGCAGACATGAGAACCACTACCAAAACAGTGCAGGGCCCTCTCTCACAGCCACACACACACACCACAGAAGACATCAGTGGGGACAAGACACCTACCATGCAGCAGGGACAACAACCATCTGAGGAACCAGCAATAGGCTTAGTGCCGGGTCAAGAACAGACACACCATGACAGCTCTGATCACCCCCTGCCTCTTGCTCCCCCATCACTGCTGCACAGGGCAAACTACACTTTTCTGATCTTTTCTAGAATCAGGGTCCAACACCAACCAGCACAGCACTGTTATCCTGTTTATTGTCTCTCTCCCTACCACACACACCCTGAAAGGAGAATATTAGAACTCCTGGTTTATAAATGAATGAACCGAGACACCAGGGCCCTGAAGCAATCGGCCCAGAACGGCATCCTTACTAAATTACACTCAGGTCAAGCTCAGATCCGCCAAGTCTGCAAGTTCCTACTCTCTCTCCATCGTAATCAATATAAAACATTCTCGAATACAAAATCATTTATCTATGTAGGTCAATCTAATAGTTACAGAAACAAATATGTCATTTGAGGCCCTGGAACAGGTCTCAAAAATGCATTCTTCTGACATTCAATGATTTGTGGTTATGGACAAACCAAGAAAGAAGAAAAAGAGTAAATGTTCCTGGTATTCAGGCCAAGAAATCCAAGCTTCGACATGAGCCACCTGCTCTGCCCCTTTCTCTATCAGCAGGTCAACCCATGTCCCCCTCCTCTCTGTTCACTATGATGCTGGAGCCACAGGGCAGGTACAAAGAGTCTTCTAAGCCACAAACATTCTCACCTCCTTCTTTGGCTTCCCCTTACTCCTCCTTTCAAACTCCCAAATTCCTCTGTGTCTAAGATACCATCAAACTATTATGTACCACATTGCCTTTACTAGTGTATATCACAGCTGTTAATGAAATGGCCATTCATATAATTATTTGTTTAATGCCTGTGGCTTTCCATCAAGACATCAAATGGCTGTTCAGTTTGTGCCCTGCACAAAGGTGCTTAGCCCAGGAGAGACTTACTCTGCTCGCTTAGGTTGGCACTGCTGGGAAGAAGGGTTGTCTTTCTGTAACCAGCATAAGGCAGCATAGCGGCTCACAGGAATATGTCTGAGTCACCACTCTCCATTGTAGCAGATACAGACACAGTATATAGCAAGCATCCAGGAAGGAGGCAAGATGAAATGAATGAAAAGCTATCTGGGTATTTTTTTTTTTTTGAGCTTACAAAGTGTGGGGAGTTTGATCACAGATGCTGTGATGGAGGTAGATTGTGAATCAAGTGGCTGTGTGGTCAGCTCACTTATCCCAGCATGAAAGACTTAACAAGAGCAGAAATCACGCCCATGGTGCACAGAGGGGAAACCACAGGGCGAGGCGGGCAGCTCTCTGGGAAGCCCTCGTGCTAGGTTGGTAAACCCAGCGATTTTTTTGCTTTCCCAGGAGGGGATACTTCTGCAAGAAAATACTTGGAATCTGGTTTTATTTGCAAGACATGGTAAAGCATACTCAGGCCGAAAGAGTGGAACATTTGACCAGAAGACTCTGCTACTGTCAAGGGGAAAAACAGGAGCCATTGTTTTCACACAAGTACCTTGGGACTCCAGGGACAAAGCTCCAACAAGGTTCAATGATACCTTGTGCCTTTGGTGCCTCTAGTGGCAAATAAAGGTCCTTCCATCCTCCTGCTCCTTCCCCTCCTTCTGGGTGAAAAGAAAGGCTGTAGTGCTTATCATGACCAAGAAAACTGAGAAACACTCCAAGCGCTGTGGTCTGATGCTACATTTGTTTACTGAAGGCAACCAACACATGGAGGTTACCAAAGCATTCCACCCTCCTGGCAATGTCAAAGTGAAACCTGGAGGCCCCAAGACCCTGGGCAGGGAAGCTAGTCAGGCTTCTCTCCTCCAGCTCCTTGGTGCCCCACCTCAAGCTTTCAGAGAGAGAGGCCCAGGTCGTAGGTATAAACCCTGCTCCTCTCTGCTGAGGCAGACTGCTGCGTTGGTCAGGCACCCGTTCATGCCTCAACAGTATGGGACGCTCCACTAGCCCTGCTCAGCACCCACAGCACCACCTCCAGTAGGCTGCACCAGTTCCTTACCAAGCAAATACTGCTTGGACTGGATGAGCCCAGTCTCAAGACTCAACAGGACATGGGACCATAAGCCAATCCCTTCATCTGAGCATGAAAGAGAGGGCTGAGCTGGGACGGGGCCTGGTTTGAGACCACACTGCTCACGGGCCGCAGGGCAGATGGCGTCTTCCCAGCAGCATAGCACTCAAGGAAGAACCTGACATGCAAGGTGAACCAGGGGTCCTTGCTCAGTTCAGTCAACAAATGCATTCATTCAATAAAGTGGGGGTGGCGTGGGGGGGTTACCTAGCATAAACCATTCCCCAGGTTAACCACTCCCAGCACATCAGTGTCACTAGACTCTCCAATAAGTGTCCAGGCAAGGGCCCTGCCATCTCAGAACTGAAGGTAAATGATGACAGCAGGTGATGCATAATAAACATAAACAGTGGGGATGACTGCAGGCTCCAACCACTAAGTGCTATGACAAAGAACAACAAGAGAGGCTAGCACTATGACACTGCAAGCACAGCTGCCGCCCTCAGCACCATCATCCCATATGGGTACTGGTTTGAGTCCTGGCTGCTCTGCTTCCAAACCAGCTTCCTGCTAATGCATCTTGGAAAGCAGTGGAAGATGGCCCAAGTGTTTGGGTCTTGCATCCATGTGGGAGACTGGGAAGAAGCTCCAGGCTCCTTGCTTTGGCCTGGCCAGCCTCTGGTTCGTACAGCCATTTGGGAAGTAAACCAACAGTGGAAAATATCTCTTCCTCTACCTGTCTCTCCCTCTCTCTCTCTCTCTACAAGTTTCAAGTAAATAATATCTTTTTTTAGTAAGAACAATGAGGGAGGCTTCTAGGAAGTTTGGGGGTGGAGGATGTTCTTAAGGCACATCTGCATCTGAGTTCCCTCAACAGGGGACCCCGGGATGAATCCCAGTGCCAGTGGTTTGCTAGACAGATGTTGTCCGGGAACTTGAGTGAGGCAGGGAGAGGAAGGAAGCGAGTCAGTGCTGTGGGCAGATGGAGCCCAGTCCTGTTGAGGTGGTCTAGGAGCCAGGGTGCTTATACACTCTTCCTTACTCAACATTGGATGAGGACTATTCTAGCAGCTATGGTAGCTGGAAGCCCCCAGTGAGAAAGGTGTGGGGACTGACAGGTGGAAATCAGACTGCTGTGCCAGGGCATGACAGGGGCTGTAGGAATGAGTATGGGGAGACCAAGCAAGGAATGGACATAGATGGCACAGATGGCTCGGGTTGGCGGAGGGAACTGTAAAGGGTTGGGATCTGAACTCAGGGGATCTGGGTCTCACTCTCAGCTCTGGGCCACACTGGTTGGTGACACTGGGGTACATCCCTGTCTTGAGTCTTCATTTCCTCTTCTGGACAAAGGGACTCATAACAATGCCGACCTCTCAGATTCATCATAAGAGTCACCCAGGACAAGAGTTTTTAACATTCTTAACACAAGGCTGGACATCTTTACATGTTCAATAGCTGTAGCTGTTGGCATTGTCATTAACAGACAGAGTGGCTGGGACACAAGCAGCATGAGGGAGGGGTGGGACAGGAGGCAGCAGGGTCTGAAGAGCACCTGGAAGATTCCAGGATTGCTTCAGGTGAACCGGGAGGCATAGAAGAACTGAAACACAGATATACCTATCACTTTGTAACATACACATGTTCCCAGAGCACAGACACCTTTTCCACTTCTCCACCACCAGGCCTGAGCCCCTGGCTGGCCTGGAAGGAAGGTGCCATTTAGCACTAATTAACAGACTCTGAAGATGGATAGAAGGGAAAAGCTATCTGAATCATCCAAAGGTGGCACAAACTTGGCAGAAGGATCTGCTTCTCTCCCCTCCAGCAGACTTAGCTGCCTGATTAGGCTGGTCTCAGCTCACATTCAGATGAGTTTGCATTTCCCAAGCAGATGCCAACAGAGGCAGGGGAGGCAGCCCTGGCTCTGCTGAGAGGCTGTGGAAACCATCTGGCTGTGAAGAGCTGGCTGTGCAGGACCCTCCCGGGAGTACCTGTGTTTGTTTAGCAGTTCTGATCAAAAGGGGAAGAGAAAACTTACTGTTCTAAGGAGAGGCACACTAACCGGGGACCGGAGAAACACCAAGAAAGACACCAGGGGCTGAGTCCCAGCAAATGGGGCTGCATGCCCCAGGACAGGGACAATTTCCAGAAAAGAAGCTGTATTTCAAAGAGGGAGGGCTCATGATAGCTCTTATAATTGTTTTCATATTTACTAATGTATAATTGACAGGTAAAATTGCATATTTCATTCAAGGTATACAAGATGATGTGTTGATGTGTACATATTAGGAAGTCATTGCCATCATTGAACTGATTAAATTCACTGTCACCTCGCACAGCTATGGGGAGGGTCTGACAAAACTTCAGACCTGCCCCACCGCCAGCATGTTTCACACGCTATCAACTGCAATTATACATGTTGCTGCTATTAACTATAATCACCTTGCTGCACATTAATCTCCAGAACTTATTCATCTTACTCATAGCTTATCCCTTCCACATCTCCCCGGAACTCCTGGGAAGCTATGTTCTCCTTTCTCTGAGTTCAGCTTCGCTTGGATTCACATATGAGGGGGATCATGCTGTATTCAACTTTGCACATCTGTCTTACCTCAGTCCTTTAGATCCATCCAGGTTACACAAATGGCACAATGTCCCTCATTTTATATAAATCTCATATTTTCTTTCTCCATTTAGTCATTGGCAGCTATGCAGTTTGCTCTGCACGATATTGATTCTTAAAACCCATATAATGAAATGTCTTTCAACTTACTGCATCTTTGTTTCACTGATGTTACTGCTTTCTGCATACAGATTTTTCACTGCCTCATGGCTTCTGCCTAACCATCCATACATCCATCTTCCACATTTTCATTATACAGGGCATATGGTAATTTTCCGCTTCTATTTTTGGAACACATCTAACATCTTGAACAATCTCTGAGTAAAAATTTAACAGACTGTGTTAAAAACCAATGGTTTGAAACAATGATATAAAGGAATCTACCCAAAATAGCTATCTGTTTCTTTAAAATTCAAGTCCATTCCATCAGCAAGAGCCAAGAACCAGGGTTCTGCTATGAAAATAGTTCATAACTGACATCATCACAAAGCAGGAAGAGATCAGGCAAGGAGCAGACGACATTTAACATTGAGATGAGGGTTAAATATAAAGACTACACAGTGACCATAAGTGTGAATGTTCTCACAATCAGGTCGGGAACCTTCTATTTTGTCAAGGGCCATTTGGACATTTATAACATAGTTCATGGAACATACAGAATTCTCAACTTCAAAGTTAGCCTGTGGTTGCCTGGCAGGGCAAGAAGAGATGATTTCTCAGGCCTTATACATGGGCTGGATCTACACACACACACACACACACACACACACACAGCAAGCTCCTGAACACCTGATGTGACACACAGTGCAGCTAAAAGGGGAAACAATTTCATCTCGAACCCTTATCAAAGATGATCAAACCTCATTCGGTAGCTGGTAAGCAATGAGTCAAGCAAAGAGCAAGGGTCAGGGACTTCCGGGCACCAACCAACACACACAGATACAGTACTGAGCATGTGTGGACGTACTCGGGTGTTCATGGACCACCCAACGTACAGTGGACAGTAAGCCAAATCTCAAATAATGTCAGAAGACCAAAATGCTACATATTAGTAAAGGTCCATTAACAATTTCTGACATTAAGACAGTTAGATGGGCCGGGCAAGGTAGCCTAGCAGCTAAAGCCCTTGCCTTGCATGCGCTGGGAGTCCATGTGAGCGCTGGTTTTTTGTCCCAGCTGCTCCACTTCCCATCTAGCTCTTTGGTATCCCGCAACCAGCAGACAGAAGATCTTTCTCTGTCTCTCCTTCTCTCTGTAAATCTGCCTTTCCAATAAAAATAAACAACTCTCTTAAAAAAAACACTGATTCACGTCAAAAAATGTTTTTTTTAAGATAACTAGAGAAACCTTAAGTATTTGGAAAGTAAACAACCCACTTCTTAAAACACACAGATCAAAAAAAAATTCATAAGGGAAAGAAGAAAACATTTTTTGAACATATTAAAAGGCATTACATGAAAAGCAAAGGCAAAATCAATAATAGGAAAGAGACAATATATAAAGAAAACAGTAAGACAGAAGTTTGATTTCTGAAGATGTGTAAAATTCAGGTAAAATTAATCAAGAAAACAATGGGAAAAATACAGATGTTAATATCAGAAACGGAAGAGCAACAACTACTCTGGGTCTAACACCTTAAAAGTCACTTTGAGACTCATAAAAATAACTTCATACTGATCAGGTTGACAAAACCTAGGAAAATATGTACCCATTACCCTAAAAACAGAGCTTATCAAAACTGACATATGTGGGAGCTATGCTTCTAGAATGCGAATAAGATCTCCAGGAAGCCAACTAGGGAAATACATACAGGTAATGCTTGTGTCTCTGGAAATGACCTTAAGGATGCGCAGCAAGTGAAGGACCCTTCTCCAAGGGGACATGCTCTGTTCCACAGCCGCACTAAGAATGCGTGACATGGGTGGCATCAGAAGCCCAGCTGTCCCCTCCCACAGCCCTCTTGTCTGATGCAGAGTGGGTGCAGCCCAGACACGGGGTTTCCTCTCTCCCCCAAGCTCCCCGTGAAGGCCAGGACATGCTTCTGTGAAGCACAAGCTCTCAGCTTTCTAACACCCTGAGAAGACCAGAGCTGCTGTGTTCCCGTTCCCATTCGTCCACTCTCCCCACGCCCCATGAAACCCCAGCACGGTTCAGTGACAGCCAGGCTTGACAACAAGCCCTGGATGCTCCCAGAGGAAACGGCTGCTGCGTTTAAAGCTGTGTGAGGAAGCTCCAGTCAAGCATGCGCTCACAGACAACGTAGCAAAAAAGACAGTTTAGAGGAGACTAACAGCTTTACTGGAGTTATAAAGTAGCTGTAGGCCAGCCAGTTTACCGTCAGGAAAGAGCCCAGAAAAGCTCCCCTGCTGCAAGACTAAATCCCAAACTTCAAAGACTGTCTCTGCAAAGGAGCCTGAATTTAATTGGATGAATCTGTGGCACAATTTGAGTCTCAGGGCACTATTAAAAATGACAGAGCAATATACTGATGGCACCAACAAGCCGGATGTGGTCAGGGATAAATGCAGTCGGAATCCTACTAAAACCACTGTCATTGCTGTAAGCTGTGCACCTGCTCTGTACTCTGATAACAGAGGCCTCACATTTAGGGAAACACAGACTTGCTGAAATAACACAGCCAGCAGCTAACCAAATAAGCAAATACGCTCTAAAATGGAGGGTGAGCTCAGCGTTTCCCTGTATTTCCTAAATTGTTCAACAACAACAACAACAAATAAGAAATACAAAGAAACAGAAAAGTCTAACCACTGTGCCAGTAGGGAAAGCAGGGAGCAGAAAGTGCCTCTAAGAACAATCAAATGCCAGATTTAATAGAGACTTTAGTCAAAGGAGATCTTTAAGGAAATAAGGGTGTGATGATAGTGCCTCATCCATATCGATAAAAGACAGAATTGATAGAGAGCCAAATGGAAAGTCTGAAATTGTAAAGTACCATAACTGAAATAAAAAATTCACCAAAGGGTCTCAAGAACAGAAATCAACTGCGAGAAGAAAGTATTCCAAAGAACATGGGGAAAAAAAATCACAGAAAAACAAACCATCTCAGAGGAACACAGAACACCTTGCAGCTTGCCATACACGCATAGTGGGAGCACCTGAAAAAGAGGCAGGCAAAATAAAGCAGCAGAAAAGAATATTCTAAGAAATAATGGCGGAAGTCCCTAAATTAACAATGTTAATGTTCAATGAACCCCAAGTAGACGCACACGCGTACAAACATAACAAAATGAGGACAGCTAAAGATATGGAAATTAGCAGAAGGCACCAACAGAAAAATAAGAATGTCATTTACAAGAGAACCCTGTCAAGATGAACAGCCACTTCTCATTAGGAACGAGTTTCAGAAAGGAACCGGACAATGTCTTTAAAGTGCTCATGAAAAACCAATCTGTCCATTGATGACGGTGAGATGGGAACGCGGAATACAGGCATTCCCGGAGAACTCACTGCGGCACACACTTCATAAGAGAGTAATCAGAAAGTCAGTCCTCAACCTGAAGAGAAGTGTTCCTGGAGAGTAATTTAAATCCCACAGAAATACCAGAGCGCAAATAAAGTCAACCACATTACTGCAAAAGACAGAATTATGCATATGTATTGCTGCTCCTTTCTTTGCTTTTTAAGAGATACACCTAGTTATTCGCAAAGCAGAGCAACAGAGGGAGGGACATGCACATACAGAGAAGAGAGACAGTGAGCGAGTTCCCTCTATTTGCTTACTTCCTACACAGGTTCAACTGCCAGGTCTGAGCCGGGGCAAAGCCAGGAGTCAGGAACTCCATCTGGGCTCTCTTATGGCCTGGTTCGGCCGCCTTCCCAGCACATCAACCGGAAGCCGGATGTGAAGCAGAGAATCAGGGCTTGATTTGACATTCAGATGTGGTTGAGCTTTCTCTTGGTCCCTTTTCCTTTTTTTAAACTGATGTGAACAGCAATCATCAAAATGCATATGTATGTAATTGTGTGGTTTGACCAATATGGAAAGGGTATGTGTGTTCATAATACAACGGGAGGTTACTGGGAACAAAGCTATGCAGAATCAAGGAAGTGACGCCAGATAGTAACTTGAGTGCACAGGAACAGAAACAGAAGACAGTGAGTAAGGAGGGAACTATCTGGGGCCAGAGCTGTGGCAGAGCCTGTAAAGCTGCTCCCTGTGGCAACAGCATTCCATATGGGCACAGGTTCCTATCCAGGCTATTCCATGCCTGATGCAGCTCCCTGCTGATGTGCCTAGGAAAGCAGCAGAAGATGGCCCAGGTCTTTGGGCCCCTGCACCTGTGTGGGAGTCCCAGACGAAGCTCCAGGAGGCTGGCTTCAGATGGCCTCAGCTCTGGCCATTGCAGCCCTCTAGGGAGTGAGCCAGCGGATGGAAGACTCCTCTCCCTACCACTCAGCCTTTCAAATACATCTTAAAAAATAAAAAAGTAAATGTCAGACTGTCTTTCATTTCCCTTAGCTTCTTTAAAACACACAAACTTATTAAACTAATAGCTACACCTGTATATTATTGGGTTTGTAAGATATAACTTGTATCAGTACGGTAACATAAAAATAAGGAAGAGCAATGAAAGTTATATAGGACTGATGTGACCTTGGGTGAGCAGCCAGTTTCTTAAGCGTGATGTGCAGAGTGCAGATGATGAAAGAAGCTATCTGGCTACATCAGAATGAAAATCTTTCGTTGTTGTTGTCACAAATCACATCATCTAGACAGTGAGAGCACAATCCACAGAGTAGGATGTAACAGCGAACCTATGTCTGTGATAGGAGACATGAAGCCAGAACAAACTCTGAAAGATCAACAATCAAAAGAGGCTCCCCTCCAAACACAAACCAGGCAGAGGACTTGCATGGCAAAAACATGCAGGGCCAAGGCAGAGGTGCGAAAGACCAACACAGGTGCTTGAATCATCAGTCTGGACTGAGCGAATGAAAGCGGAAGCAGAAGCCACTCGCATCCATGAGCAGGGCTCCAGCTGAAAACACACGAGGGAGGGAGGGAGCAAGCACACAGACCCCCGGGGAGAGGGTGCCACTGTTACCGGGGCCAGGATGACAGTTCCTCACATTCAAACATGGTGTTGCTCTACGGCCCATCATTTCCTTCCCGGCTTTATACCCAGAGGAAGGAAAACACACATCCACCTAGACACGTGGACATGTTCTCGGCAGGATTATTCATCACAGGCAAAGGCTGGAGACAGCTCCGTTGATTGATGGATACAGAAAGTGTATTCTATAAGCATCTGATGGAGCACTACCCAGTGACAAAGATCAGTGAGGCTTTGATCTGTATTTCACATCACGGACAAAAATTAATTTGAGCATACCTCAAAATACGAAGGCACTCTTGCAATTCAAGGGTAGGAGAAGGTTTACTTAGAACACACATGCCAATAACCACAAGAGGAAAAAAACTGATCAATCAGATGTAATCAAACATTTTTAAAAGCTGTTCCTCAAAGACATCATGAAGCACACACACTGGCAAGCAGCTGCTCCTGACGGGAGAAAATGTTCACGAAACATTTATCCAGCACGAGGCTCACAAACAAACAAAAACGGCAATGGACTAAGAACTCGATCTAATGCTAACAGCCGCTACGCGAACCACAGGGGGAACACACTGCCGGTCACCAAGGAAACCGCAGCCACACTGAGACGGCACTCCACACCCACCGAAGTCAAACCAGTGATTCCAAAAGTTGGTGAAGATAAGCAGAACTCCGGATGTTCCTATGTGGTCCATGGGAGATACGGATTTTGGCAAAAGCCTTGGTCATTTTTTTAATGGTTAAACTACATACTGATGAGTTTCCGTCAGGACGCCCGCAGCACCAGGATGGTGGGGGTAGTACTGATACCTTAACATTTGCGGTTAGATTCAAGATCTTCTTCTGTGTATTTTGATCATCTTTATTTTTTTTTAAGATTTACTTATTTTTATTGCAAAGTCAAATATACAGAGGGCAGAAGGGCCAGAGGGGAAGATCTTCTATCAGGTGATTCACTCCTCAAGAGGCCGCAACAGCTGGAGCTGCACCAATCCAAAGCTAGGAGCCTGAAGCCTCTTCCAGGTCTCCCACATGGATATAGGGTCCCAAAGTTCTGGGTCACCCTTGACTGCTTTCTCAGGCCACAAGCAAGAAGCTGGATGGGAAGCGGGGCTGCTGGGATTAGAACCTGCGTTCATATGGGATCCCGGCGTGTTCAAGGTGAGAACTTTAGCCACTAGGCTACCGCACCAGGCTCAATCATCTTTAATTTTCTCAGCAATATTTTTGTAGCTTTCAGTGCAGGAGAACACACACACACACACAAATTCTTTGAATACTCATATCCTCATTAAAATAAAACTTTAAACCCACCATTGCCTCACACAGATATTTAGCCAAGACGAAATAACAATCTTCAGTCACTAAACGAATTGCACACAAATGTTTATGGCAGTGTATCCACAACTAAATCACCAATCCAAATGTTTCTCAGAGATGGAACTGATAAACAGTGTGTGTGATACCCATTTGAAAGAGCTACATTTCTGCAATAAAAAGGAATAAATTACTGACATGTGCAATAACATAAATGAATTTTAAGACATTATATTGAGCAAAGGCTCCCAGACACAAAAGAGCACTGTGAGATCCCATTTAAATAAAGCCCTCAAGAGGCAAACCTAATCTCAAGTTTAGGAAAGACAACAAAACCCGAGTCACTGCTTCCCCTGAGGGGATGCTGGCTGGCTGTAAAGGGACAGAAAAGAACTGTCTTGTGTCATAAATGTTCCAAGATGTGAGCAGGAATATGATTCACTCAGGCTGTCCACCCGTAGAATGGACTGGCTACAGTCTATGCACCTCACTGTAAATTTAACCTGAAAATCATCATAATAAAAACTCGCCGTGGGCTGGTAATGATTAGAGGAAAAGAGAAAGTAAGATGTGAAGAGGGCTGACCCTGGAGGTTGAGAACCCTAAAGATATTCTGTTTGCTTTTTGTGTCTGACATTTTTTATAAGAAAAAGTAGGGGGCCCGGCGGCGTGGCCTAGCAGCTAAAGTCCTCGCCTTGAAAGCCCCGGGATCCCATATGAGCGCCGGTTCTAATCCCGGCAGCTCCATTTCTCATCCAGCTCCCTGCTTGTGGCCTGGGAAAGCAGTTGAGGACGGCCCAGTGCATTGGGACCCTGCACCCGCGTGGGAGACCTGGAAGAGGTTCCAGGTTCCCAGCTTCGGATCGGTGAGCACCCGCCGTTGCGGCTCACTTGGGGAGTGAATCATCGGACGGAAGATCTTCCTCTCTGTCTCTCCTCCTCTCTGTATATCTGGCTGTAATAAAATGGATAAATCTTTAAAAAAAAAAAGAGAAAAAAGAAAAGTTGGAAGGTGGGGAGAGATGGAGGCAGGAATAGAGTGAGTGAGGGAGAAACAAGGGAGGGAGAGAAGCAAGGAGGGAGGGAAGAATGAAGGGGAGGAAGGGAGGAAAAGAGTGAAGGAGTAACAGAGGGAGGGAAAGAAAAGAAGAGAGAGAAGAGGGAGAGAAGGAGAGAAGGAACGGAAGCTGGGAGAGCGGACAGAGGGAGAGAAGGAGAGGAGGAACGGAAGCTGGGGGAGCGGAGGGACGGAGGGAGAGAAGGAGAGAAGGAACGGAAGCTGGGGGAGCGGACGGAGGGAGAGAAGGAACGGAAGCTGGGAGAGCGGAGGGACGGAGGGAGAGAAGGAGGACAGAGGGCAGGCGGGTGCTGGACTTTAATGAAAACCTTTCATTGGACTCAGATCATTTTTTCCTAGAAATCAAATAATGAACCAGTTCTTTGAGGAAGAGTGCCTTGAATTAATCAAACAGCATCCATTTCTAAAAATATTCTATTTATTCAGCCCAGGAACCTGGAGTGTGGATAAATTTAGCACACAAATGATCGATTTCTTCCAAACACTTGCCTAATTATTCTAAGACACAGCTTCTTAGCCTGAACTCTACTGACCCTGCAAGCAGACAAGTCTGTGTGGTGGGACTGTCCTGGGTGATAGAGGGGGCCAGGCAGCCTCCCCAGCTTCCATGTGGCCTGCCAGCAGCATCCCATAAGCTAACTAGCTCTCCCTTTCTCTCTCCGTCACACACACAGTTTCCCAACACAGCTAAATGTCTCCTGGGGCCGCTGAGGGGAGGCAGACCCATCCCAAGGAGCACTACTGTCCTACCTCCTGCATCCTCAGCTGGCATGATGTCATCCAACAGGGGATGGAAACTGGCATTAAATCATTTGGAACCGAGTTAGGTGGGCTGCTGGCCAAGCTTCTTGACGCCCCTTGACGTGAAAGTGCACCTGGGAGCTTTCACTTTCAAGTGCATTTGCAAGTCAACAACAGATCTAAAGCACCAACAGTGCCTGCTGGGAATGAGGAAAAGCCATAGGCAAAGGCTCCATGGGTGGCCTGCAGAGGGAACCTGCTCCCTTGCATTCCCTGTCTAAAGCCAGCCTTCCAGTACTCCAGGGAGTCAGCACTTGGATAGAAAGACTCCACAGTGAGTGCAATCACTCCTCAGAACCCCTTGCACAGTTTCAGACGCCTGAGAAGAGGGAGCAGGGGAAGTGGGCGGGAGGTGCTCTTGTTTGCTGATATCCCTGGACGTGAGCCTGAACCTAAAAACGTTCACTTCTAACTTACAAGAAAAACCACAGAAATTAAACTGACCTCAGATACATTAAAACCAAATTTCTCCTGGATGCATCAATGACCTCAGCAGCTAATACTGTCTTACACCATTTTTAAAAGAAGAAAAGTGGTATTTTTCAAACTCCCCATCTACCAGAAAAACCCTTTGATAGAAATGGCTTTTATTCAATGATGCAAAACAAATGAATCTTGCAATTTCCTCTGCTTTCCTGATTTTTCTTTCCTTGCATGAAAAATCAGCCCTGCCACTCCAAGAAACCAGCTACTCTATAACACTGAGCATTTGTGCTTGATAGAGTACACTCCAGCATGGATGGTATTTTGTGATAACTTCTGAATTCATGATTAAAACCTAGATTCCTTCAGCAAAAGCAAATTCCCACTCCACAAAGACCTTTGCTCCACTCTCAAGAGTACTGTCATCAAAAATAAAATGAAGGGGCCAGCATTATGGCACAGTGGGTTAAGCTGCTGCCCATTGATGCCAGCATCCCATATGAGCACCAGTTCAAGCTCCAGTTGCTTTACTTCAATCTGGCTCTCTGTTAATGCACCTGGGAAAGCAGTGGAGGATGGCCCAAGTGCTGGGACCCCCACCACCCACATGGGAGACTCGGAGCATGTTTCAGGCTCAGCCCTGGTCAAGGAGGCTTTCTGGAAGCAAGCCAACAGCAGTCAGTCAGTGTGCCTCTCCCTTCCCTCTCTCCCTGTAACTATTTCCTCCAAATACATAAAAAAAAATTTTTAAATGAGCATGGAGACTGAACAAGAATTTAGCAACATATGGTCCCTAACGGTGGAGGAATCCAAACATTATAATATCTCTAACTGCAAAATTACACAGAGGGCAACAACAGAATGACAGTTTGTGTCAACTTGGTCACACTGGAGTGATCAGTTGCTTGGTCAGGTTCAGTCCAGATGATGCTGTAATAGTATCTTTAGAACTGATTAACATCAATGACCAGTTGGCTTTAAGTTAGCAAACCATCCTCCATTATGTGAGTGCATTGAGTCTCACCAAAAAAAAAAAAAAAAAAAAAAAAAAAAGCCTGAAGAAAGAAAACTCAGATTTCAGGCTAGTGTCATAGCATAGCTTCCACCTATAGCAGCATCCCATTTGGGCACTGGTTCAAGTCCTGGCTGTTCCACTTCCAATCCAGCTTCCTGCTTATGGGTTGGGAAATCAGCAGAGGATGGTTCAAGTCCCTGGGCCGCTGCATCCATGTGGAGACCTGGAAGAAATTCCTGGAACCCGCTTAAGTTTAGCTCAGCTCTGGCTTTTGCAGCCATCTGGGAAGTGAACCAGTGGATGGAAGATGTCTCTCCTTCTCTCTGTAAATCTGCCTTTCAAATAAAATTTTAAAAATCTCTTAAAGAGAAGACTCTGATTTCCCAAACAAGAAATCTCCACTATTTCCAGCTTGCTGGTCTACCGTACAGACTTCAGACTTGCCAGCCCCAACAATCTCAGGAATCAGTTTTTTAAAATGAATCTACATAGATGGATGGATGGATGGGTGGGTGGGTGGGTGGATGGACGGATGGATGGGTAGGTAGGTGAGTGGATATTCAGAGATTCAAGTACACACTCCACTGGTTCTATTTCCCTGGAGAATTACGACTGCACAAACTAGAACACAAACTGCACCTAGAAGTACCTGGATTCTTCCACAGTCTCTCTGAAGATGGGAAGCAGAAGGCAAAGTGGAAACTGCTGTGCAGAGTGGAAGGCAGACCCGTCCACCTGCCTACGCAGGGTCAGCCTGGTGACAATCCACCCACTCACCATACACAGCCCTGCAAAGCTTGAAAGCAAGACGCAACGCATGCTGCGAAAGGCAGGGTGAGCTGCAGCTCCGGAATGGGGAACTGAGTAGAAAGTCCCTACAGAAAGAAGCTGAACTTTCTACATTCCTTCCCTATTCTGCGAAACCTATGAGCATGTCCTCCCCAACTCCTAAAAAAGGAAGTTTATCCACCTGAAGTTCTAGGCTTGGAGAAAACAAGCAGCAGACATGGCTGAACAATCAGAAAATTAAAATGCTCAAGAAAATCATGGCCATGTGTGGCTATCCTTGTCCCCCTCACCCAAGTATCCACAAGAAGTTTGTTCAAGAAGAGTTTGTTGAGTCTTTGTTGGTCAGCCAGACCTTCAGACCTCTGTCAAAGAATGTGCCTCACAAGAAACGCCCTGTGTTTCGTCACAGAGGTTTTGAAAAATGAAACAGCCATGCCCACAATCTGAGTGCACTGGTCTGGTTTTAGCAACACTTAAAAAATATATTCTTGCTTATTTTAAAGGCACAGTCACAGAGAGAAGAAGGAAGCGAAGGTTTCTTGATATCTTGGCTTGGCATTAAAAACCTGTGCTAATTTATCTCTTAAACCTATCTCCTTCCTGGAAGTTTAATCACTAGCCATTCCAACACAGAGAAGGCAGTGAAAGTTCTCTTTTCCAAATACCTGCACGTGAAGCTCTTGGGTGGGAGGTACAAGGTTTTGTGATGTTCTAAACTCCGAGATTCTTTTAGGCTTGGAGGCAGTCTCATGCTCTTTGGACCCCTGACCTCTGCTTTTCAGTCCAGAGTGAGCTGGGCTGCCTTGCACAGCACAGGGATGTGAGTCTGCCACCTGAGCACTTCAGGCATCTGCTACTTGAATGCTTGCAGTGGCTGAAAAACAAGATCCTTTGTTTCGAAGAGGAACGAATGTTCTGAAATTTGGAGCAAGCCAGCTGTTCTCCAGGATGACATGGGCACAGAGTGCATCTCAGTCACCAATTATCTGCAAACAGTAAACACCCTGTGGACTTCACCTAGGGAGCCCTAGGTCCCGAATGCCCCCTCCCAGGCTAATCTACGAGATGGATGATTTTTAAGAATTTTCTTTAATCAAAATGGGATTCCAAGGAAGTCATCTTCTCTAACGAGCAGAGTCACACTGACTACGGAATTCGGAAAACAGCACTGATGGTGTTCAAGGAAGACACACAGCTCCCTTCAAGGTAATCACTGCCCTGCCCTAAACGGGGAAAGACAGATTTAAAAGAAGGCACACACGCGAGCAGACACTGTCAGAGCTTGGAGGCTGGGTAAAAATCTGGGTTAAAAAAAAAAAAGCAGTACACATCAGTTGCTTGGAAAGGTGCATCTGACCTAACACAGGCAGCCTCTGTTAGGAAACTCGGCTCAGCTGGACAGGCAGCCCTGCTGAACAAGGCTGTTGGGTCATTGGAAGGGAGAGTGTGAATCTAAGACCACATTGCAGAGGAAGCTGGCTGCTGGTCTCCGAGGTCCCACAGCCTGCCAGCCTGAGGTGCTTACAGGAGAGGAATCATCTTTCCGAGCTCAGACGCACCTGCAGATATTAAATTGGGCTACAGTCCTAGATCAATCATTCAAAAATCCAGAAGAAGATTTTTTCCAGAGAGTTTCCCTTGGTGCTTTTAGGATTCAAAGCCCCTTAAAGCTCAATCCTAAATCTTTTGGAGAATATGTCCTAAGCAAACAAAACAGAAGACCTACAAGGATGCAGATGGAGAGCAGATAGGACCTGACCCCAGAGAAGGAACCTTCCAGGTACCTTCAAATAGCATCTGCAGGGGCATCTCCAACAACAAGCAAATGACAAACAGAAGGCCCCCCAGCTTGCACCTACAATTCCTCCCACACTGTTGATTTCCCAGAGAAAACACAAACGTGGTGAGGAAGCAACTGCACATGGACATGATGCCTGAAGTCCTGGCCGTGCAGGCCCCTTGCTCAGCCGCCTTAGTGTGTGCTGTGAGCAGAAAACAGACATAGCTCTCCCCACAACTCTGACAAAGCAGCACTCTGACCACACAGTGAATTGTCTGCAGCCCCACTGCACCCAAGCAGCGCATGTCAGCTGGCTGAAAATCACAGCCTTCATATTCTCACAGAACTAGACACCAGGAGTCCAAACGCAAGGTGTTGGCTGGGCTGCCCTGCTCTGGGGACAGTCCCTCTCATGCCTTTTCCCCTTCTGCTGGCTCCCGGTATGCCTGGGGTTTACAGTCTGGAACACTCCAATCTCTGTCTCCATCTCCTCTTGGCCTTGGTCCTTGAATCTGTGTCTCAAACCTCTCTCTGCCCTTCTCTTATGGGGTGAAGGTCACAATTTCATCTTCAGACTCTAAACTTAATGACATCTTCAAAGGTTCTGCTTTCTTCCTCAACATGTAAAACAGCATTTTTTAAAATAAAAACACACCTAGAGGAATCATTAGTAGAGCCAGGTCCACACATCTACTTCCTACCTTCACATACACTCTGTGTGTGTGTGTGTGTGTGTGTGTGTGTGTGTGTGTGTGTGAGATGAGACACCTGAAAGTAATCAACAAATTTTCAGTACTAAAATTATTCTTCTAAATAAGATCACACCAATATTTTTCCAAAGATGAGGTTTTGGAGGGAGCCCCTTTTAACCCATGATAGTTTCCAACAAACCAGAGGAGAAAACTCATTATTTATTTAAATAAACATGGACCACAAACACTTCACTGCATTTAAGCATTGAATATCCCATGACACTATCTTGTCAGAGGGGAGCAATCAAGTTTATGAAGCCTGTGGAGCCTCAGTATTGCCAGAAGTCCTGTGTATAACACAAGAACAACCTGACCCAGCAGGAGTTACACTGGTGGATGCTTAGTCATTTACAGCACTTGGCATCCCAGGAGATTGTGTTCAATAGCTCTGGGAAAAAATGTCCAAGAGCCACCACAGTTATTTCTTGATGTGGCCGCCATGTGGATGAGTCTTAGGTGTTCAGAAAAGACTAAGCACGCTTGCCAAAGGTAAACAATAATTAGACCCCTGGGGAACCGGGGGCTTCCCATGATGGCAAGAGCCTGTTCTGTCCCACCCAATGAGTCACATGGAGACAGTATTTTTCCAACTACTCCAAGCATCCCCCACTTAAATGCACGGTCTGCTATTCTGTGTAGACTCATCAGGGTGGGAGCCATGTCATCACTGTGTCCCCAACAGCTGGCCCAGTGCTTGGCCCCTGTATGATTCCATAAGCACTGATGGCAAGCAGGAAAATAAGAACCAGGATGAACACTCCTGCTTTGGTTATAACTAACAACATGGAGTGTTGCTGAGAGTTCAATTCACAACTCTAGGTGCCTTCTGCTTGCTGAGTGCATTAAACAAGGTGAGGTATGATGCACTGGGGCACAGCAGGTGTTCCAGAAACATTAGGGGCCACTCCCACTATCCTAGTCCTCACCCCAACAGACGGTGGAGAAATTCTTGCTGCCATGTTCAGAGCAGGAACACAAGTGCAGAGAAGCAAGGTCAGGGAGCTGCAAGTGGAAGAACCAGCATGGATCCCAATTTGAAGACCTGTGTCCTCTCTACTAACTACAGCACTCCTGCCTCCCGTTAGCCAGTCTCCCCTGCTGGGCTGGTCCTAGCTCGCATATCTATAGTCAGACTCCATGCTGGGGTACACATGTACATATATATGAATGGGCATCCATACATATGTGTACACATGTTTTGTATTTTTTTTTAAGCACACACACTCCTTCACTAAAGACATAAAACGAACACTGACCTGAACACCTAAGATCCTAGGGAAGGTGATCATTTCCTTGCATGTTAGTTTCCCAAAACATCCCACCCAGGAGTGAAGGGTCACACGTGCCCCACAAGCGAGCTCACGCAAGTGACATACACAGTACTTTGTAAATGCTAGAACCTTCATGTGTGATTACCTTGTGTAGAGTGTCTTGTTTCTAACTTAACCATTCTACTTAACACTCCCACACCAGCAGTGCTGAGAACACACCATCTGGGGAAGGAACAGCGATCCCCACCACAAACTCACAGGAGGAGTGGATGCTGGGGAAGCTTTTGCGGCCCTCGGACACCAGGTCGGGGTCACCCGTGCAGTGCATTTCTGAATTCATCACTCCATCTGGAAAGCAGCGGTAAAAGAAATCGGGGCGAGGTCTACAAAAGACACCAGGGACATTTTCAATATAAAACGCTGCCATCGCGAGCAAGCCCCCAGCTGCCCCCAGTCTCCTCCCAGATGACCCCAGCTCCTTCTTCAAGCCCCCTTTTGCCATCAACCCTGGGAAAGGCTCAGGCCTCGGGGCAGAAAATTCTGAGCGGGAGCTCCCATTTGCCACTTCCCAGTTTCGTGACTCTGAGCATCTCACAGTCTCATTTCCACAACTATAAAGGTCTATGTCAATGTCTGCCCAAAGGTGAGGTCCTGAGGACTGACCCCATGACTTACAGGAGGCTCCCATGGGACCAACAGTCCCTGCAACAATCTACAGCTCCACCAACGCAGAGCCTGCTTCCACAATCCAAGATTCCAGCTCCCTCATGTCACTGTACTCTCTGCGTTGAGTGGCCTGCATCCAAAAGCAAGTCTCGCTGCGGCTCTCTGGGAACCCCAGAGTGCAGACAACAAAGGCACTCAGGTGGCTTTCCTGATCTAGGCAGGGAGGTCCCTGGGGAAAGCTGGGTGTCTGGGAGGTTGAGCCTTCTGTAGCAACACAACACCCATGGATCGAGTTCTTACTGGGCTACAGTACTTCCTGTACCAGATGAGTCTCCAAAGAGTCACCTGACATACAGCTGACTTATCTCACTTTGCCAGGGTTGGAAGGAAGGCTCAGGAAGACTACACTCCTCCCCAAGGTCATGCACAACAGTGAGTGGCAAAGACAAGCTCAGACACCCAGTGGTTGGGTCCTTGCACCTACACACTTCTCCACATGACGTCTACTGACACAAGTGATGATTCACTTGCCCACTGATGTGTGGTTGTCACCTCACAGATCCTACAACTAATGTTGCTGAATGCCTGTCCTGGTCTAGTCCATGCTAATGCCATAGCCCTTTCTCTGTGTGTTCCCAGGCATAGTTCACAGACATCCCCAACACTACCCACTCTGCAATCCAGGTGGGACCTCAATAAACTCTCAAAGCTGTGAGTGCACTGCCTCTCCCCTACTCAGCCAGTATTTCTGCAAGTGTGGGTATCCACCTGCCAAATCAGAACCTCAGAGGGGTGAGACCTGAAGCTCAGTGTTTTAAGCACATTGAGTTGGAAGAACAGGGTAGCACCAGCTCAGGCACTACCTAATTTTTACCCATCTTCTACCCTCTTGGTGCCAGGCCATCATCATGCACCAATTAGATGATAAACGCTGAGTTTCTTGGAGAGGGTCTAACTCATCCACAGTCAACAGCTAATCAGGGTCCCAGTCAAGTCTTGAATTAAGGTCTTGGGACTGCCAATTTCTACAGAGATTGGTTCTATTCCAGAACAGCCAAGGGAGAAGGAGAAATGGAGAACAGAATACGTTTCCCAGTGGACCTCAGACAAATGTGCCAGAGGCCAAAGCTTGCATGTCAGCCCAATGCCTCAGTGCAAAGAGAACAATAAATATTTAATTTCTGTAATTTCACTGATTCCCTAGACGCTCTCACTAGCAAGTGAGCAGGTGTCTGTGAAATCCCTGGGTACCCGCAGAGGAAGGACCCAGAGATGTGAGAGGTAGACATAGGTCCACAAGAAAGTATGAATGAACTTCAAACAGTTTATGGAAAACAGAAGTAAAGGAGAAACTTATTCGGCTGTTTAAAAATTTGAAATATGTGCATAGTTTTTATAAAACATTTTTCCCATAAACTTTTTTGAAGATGACTCAGATTCTTCATGTTTGACCTCCTGCTAAAACAAAGAGTTCAGAATTTAAGACAAGATCTATGTGAAAAAGCGAATAGCCTAGAAGGACAATTATTTAAGGGGAAAACAGAAAAGCTCAGATCCATCCCCTCCAGTGTCCCCTGGCCAAGGCTCCTATGCAGATGACCTTGTGTGATTTAGTCACCACTTACTTCTTCGAGGAACTTACCTTCCCACTATTAATTTAATAGTGTTTGTGCAGACTCCATTCAAAGCAAGAGCCAAGGACACCGCTACAAAACAAAACAACAGACAGAAAAATAACCAGCCAGCTCTCAAATCAAGATCACTACCGTCACTGTTATATCATGAGGCTATGTAATTGAGGACCAGAGAGATACAAACCAGGAGTATAAAGGCAGAGGAAAACTTGGGTTGCTGTAGAAATGCACCGCTAGGACAGACCTGGCAGAGTGACTCGTAAAATTCTATGCCCCTATGACCTGAAATTTATCCCTCCTCCTGGACTAAGATTTTCAACATGATGGAGAAGCTCATACATCATCTTCTGGCTTGATATGAATAGATTTAATACTGCACAACATAGAATTTCTTCTGCTGGGAGCAAGAAACAACTTGTTTTATTTCCCCTGGCAACCTTCTCAGAGATCACCACCCTTACTGCTGACTCATCACCAACTGACAACTGTCCATTTGCCACCAAAGACAGTGGAGAGGCCAGGAGCCTCTTTCAGCTTCGAGGTTTACCCAGATAAGCTTGCCCAGGTGCTGCATTTAGCATCTAAAACAGAAATAACTTCTGGCATGTGTTATGTTAAAGTATATGGCAGCACATGGTCCTCCTCTCTAAGCAGCTTGGAAAGAATTTTCTGGATCAAATGGAGATCACTCAAAAGGTGTAGGTGACATGAGTCACAGAGCTTTCCCTAAAAAAATTTTTTTGCATCTCTCTCCTGTGGCTTTTTAAGAGAGCACAAAAAGCACAGTTATCACCATCAATGTGATGGAAGGTCAAATGCCTTGCGTAAAAGCAATAAAAACCTACTGAAGTTGCATTCTGTTGCTCTGTTGAATAATAAAGCATGTGAGTGACTGTTTCCCTTTGGCAAATATTAACTATTCAATAGCAGCCGAGATCTGTGTAGGGATTTGGCATGGTGGGGGCATTTTTGGGAAGCAGCTGCTTAGAGCAATGCATAGCCATGAAGAGAGAAAAATGTGTTGCTTTACAAGCAGACAATATTCCAATATGACCAAGTGGTAACCAAGGGCACAGGGCCAGAGATGGGATAAAACCTACCTGCTTTTAACAGAGAGGGTATACCTAAGAAGCCGTTGAACTTGACGGGACAATAAGATGCTGGACTCTATGTTTGGTATACGCTTGCAATGGGGAAATCTCAACTGAACTTGAGCTGTGGTTATGCAACAAGGTGGAGGAATCCACCATGGTGGGAGGGTTTGGGGAGGGGTGGGGAGAACCCAAGTATCTATGTAACTGTGTCACATAATACAATGTAATTACTGAAGTTAAATAATAAATAATTAAAACAAAACAAAAAAAAAAACAAGTTATCAGAGGGAGCGAAGACTGGAGGGATATCTCCACATACACATGCCACCAGGAAACACATCTCCCACATGCGGAACGGGAAGCCCCCAGCAGCAAAGGGCTCCACAGCCAGTGCACACAGCAGGAGCCAGCACATGATGGCCCCCGAAGCACTAACCAGGCCACTGGGGAGGCACATATTGGGAGCTGGCACAGAGAAGCCTGGCATTCTGCACACACAGACCCCTCCTTCCTCCAAGTGGCAGCTTCCCTCCATGCTCAAGAGCTCAGTGAGGTGCTAAGGGGAAGTGCAGGCAGGAGGGCTCACTCTCTGCACCATCATGGCTGCATTTTTATCCCTAGAACAGGAGGAGATGACTGTGGTCTTTACCCTGTTGGACTTGGCCTCGCAGATCTTTACTGAGGCTATTCCTATCCATTTCTGAGCTGAGGCTGAGCACAGAAAAGCTCCCCAGATGTGAATTTTACTAGCTGTGCTCCCATGGCCCTCTTAAATCTTGGTGAACTCCACCAACAGCTATATCAACCCAGAACATACCTCCAGCTCCTGAGCCTGCTGGGCTTAGTACAGCACACAGAGTTCCTTAAAGACTTTGAAGTAGCTTTGCGAGTGTGGATGTTATGTAGCAATCAACACCATGTGCTTCAGAGAGACACAGAATGGCAGGGAAACCAGAGTGAGGGTGTTTGCTGTGGAAGGCATGCCAGAACCAAAGCATAGGCCT
The DNA here is from genome assembly GCF_030435755.1 of Ochotona princeps. Classification (NCBI taxonomy): domain Eukaryota; kingdom Metazoa; phylum Chordata; class Mammalia; order Lagomorpha; family Ochotonidae; genus Ochotona; species Ochotona princeps. The sequence goes on along the minus strand of NC_080844.1, from coordinate 61,443,032 downwards.
CTTGCTGACACCAGAGAGAAAGCTGTGCTAAGACTGGAGACGCAAAGGAACAGACAAGCAGGGAAGTCTTGCTGAAGAACAAGGACCCAAAGTCTGGCTCCTATAGGCTGTTGTTATAGCATCCCAAGCACTTGGGTTTGAAAGAAGACTCAGCAAGACATACTACACTGCTGATAGAAACATCCACAGCAGCATGTCGCAGGTACGGGCTTGTACATACTCTTGGTTACAAGCATTCCCGAGGCTCTGAGGGCTTGCGTCACCACTCCTATCGGTGGGGCAAATACATCCCTTGGCCTCTCTGTCCGGGGCTCCCAACCGTGCAGACCTGGACGCCCTGCAGCCTGGAGTCCTCAAGTCCTCAGGCTGCATGGGGCAGACTTCGCTAACGCAGCACCAGCTGCGCAGACATGGACACCATACACATACAGGCCAAGGAAATACTCAGGATTCAAGTTTGGGAGCCAAGGTTAAAGTCTACTGAAGACACCTGAGTTAAAAGGGGAGGGGCGGGATGGGCTGAGAAATCAATCTACCCACTGAGAACGTGTTGGGATTCACACAGGATCGAAAAATGTGTACCTCGTGTTCTGTCCTTGCTTTCTGATAACACCCTCCCACACCCACTACTCCAAAGGTTCCCTAAAAGCAGTGCTTTAAAAAAAAGTCTGTGCACAATGGGAGGCTCTTCATCATTTTTACAGGACAGACTCTCATTTATTTAGGCAAACAGAACATCCAATAACTCTACCTTCTTGGTTAATACAGAAGAGGCAAGGTGTGGTGTTCCACGCTGAAATGTCACCCTCAGGGAGATTTAGCTGAGAAGAGAAAGGTCTGGAGAAGGTAGCTGTGAGCTACTTACTGCCATCATGACAGGCTGACTCCAGAAGCCAGCAGTAAATTGCAACCATAACCATGAAAGACAGTTCTTACCCACAGCCATTTGTCGTGGGACTCCGTGCCAGGACAGCTACTGAATAAAAGTAAAACAAAGGGATTCCCAGGCCAACAGCAAGGATCCCCTCCCCCTCCCGCCCCGCAGGCTGTTAGGAACCACCATGCTATCTGCCTAAACACTGCTGGCTGCTTGCGTCTCCTGCGGAAGGGTATCTATGCCCTTATAAAAACCAACTTCACTTCAGCTAAGAAGATGGAACTTGTGTGATTAGCTCTCTAAACCACAGATGGGCAGCTTCGGGCACACATCTAACCTCAGAGAGGCGTCTGCAACCAGACAGTCTGGACCTGGTGTCTCAAGTGCAGGCATGAGCTAAGTCAGAGTCTCAATCTAGGAAGTTTGGACCAAGTTTGGGCCTGGTGTCTGGCACGGACACTGGTGTAGAAGCAGCCACCAGTGTAAGCCCAAACCTCATGCAGAGCAAAGGGTGGGTAGTAGAAACCCAGTCCATGCAGCAGGGCTGGGCTGGGAGAGGAGGGAGGCATCTTAGAGACCAAGATGGTCTTAGGCCAGGCCTGGGGGTCATCTCTTGCTGGCCAGCCCTCTTACCCCATGTGGTGTCTCTCCACATTTCCCTAACATTCCTGGATGTCTATGATACTGCTTGTGCTAACCCTGTACTAACTCCTAATTTGTCTGAACTAATTTGAGAGAGATTCTGTCCAACTAAACAGAGCCTAAGTAAAACTGGGTTATTTTTGGAAATGTTCTCTGTGTGGCTTTGAAGGCAAGAAATTGGGCCCAGCGCAGTAGCCTACATGTGCTAGGATCCCATATGGCACCGGTTCTAATCCTGGCAGCCCTGTTTCTCATCCAGCTCCCTGCTTATGGCCTGGGAAAGCAGTGGAGGATGTCCCAAAGCCTTGGGACTTTGCACTCGTGTGGGAGACCCGGAGAAAGCTCCTGGCTCCTGGCTTCAGATTGGCACAGCTCTGGCCATTGCGGCCACTTGAGGAGTGAATCAATGGATGGAACATCTTTCTTTTTTGTCTCTTCTGCTCTCTATATATCTGACTTTCCAATAAAAATAAATAAATATTTGAAGGCAAGAAGCTCCTTGCCGGCCTCCCAATCCCTAGATTTAGCCCTCATACAATTCTCTTTCCCAAACACTTTATCTGGCTACATTTTCATTTTCTCAAACCCCAGTAAGGAACACACTTTTGAATGGGGGATCTCATTTTTCCCAGATTTACTATCTTGCTGATTGGTAAGTTCACATACAAATTGCAAAAATGAAATCTGAGGATGAAGACTTGGATTAGTTATGTAACATGTAAAAAAAAAGACAAACAAAAACAAAACAAAAAATCAATGTAATTCAATGTGCCCCCTGGTCAAAACACCGAGAACCTGCTGCAACAAGGCTCGTTTGAGTTGCTAAACAGCCAGTACCTCTACTCAGTATCTGATTGATCCCTGGAATGCCAGTGCCTCGTCACAGACACAGATGACTCTGCTGGGGGTGGGGTTTCTCACAAGGGCATCACCACAGCTGGCTTCTCTTGGCAACAACTGCTTCACCGCCTACCTGCCCCCAAACTGGAGATGTGTGATGTGGTTGGTTTCCAGTTTTATACTTGCTTTTTCCCATTTTTGCCTTCAGGCAATGTTTATTTCTGAATTGCTCATGATGGAAGCCCAGTGGCCATGCATGTGAGGTTGGACACCGGGCAGTGACCGCCGCTGTTGCCTTTACTGCCGACAGCCACCCTGTCCCTGTGCCTACAGCACAGATGTCCACTGTGCTTTAACTGTTGTTCAGAATCATGGACAGCAAAGTCTTACTCCCTTACTTGAGTACACATTCGCTCTTACAGTTCATTTGCATCTTGTTTCTCCCAAGCTTCATTTGACCCACATAAGAGCTGGGTGCAACTGAGATTTTTTAACATGTCATAATTTAATTAAGTTGAGCCCCATCCCCTGAAGAAGGAACTGCGAGTACTCTACCTAAGAAGGCTTCCTTAATTTCAGTCTTGTCTGTCCGCCGGATAATTTTCACCACACAAATAACGGCCAAGGGTGTGAGGAATGAAATTGCCTGGAAGAGATCACAAATAATCCCTTATGAGGACATCAGTTTGCTATCAGAGGGTTGATTGGTCATTAGTTCCAGTTAGCTTCATTTCAACTCACTAGCTGAAGGACCTCACTGAACTCCTGATCTCAGACAAAGTAGGGTGATTAATATTCATATGGGGCAGCTACAGACATGTGAGAAACTGTAGGTAATAACTGAATGGCAATTGCTGGGAGTCACGTTTAAATGGGGACTCCTTCAACAGAATAGTCCCAAACTATGATGACTCATTAGAGTCAGTAACTCCCATCAGTGTCCTAGGGAAGGGCTGGATAACCATTGGCCTCCCCTTCTCATCTCTCTGACAACTTGAGAGCATGGGGGACCTGGGGCTAATTTATTCATTTTACTGCCCTTTTGTTGAATATTCCCTTCTTACCCAAGCAGAAATCAGTCTCCCCTCTTCCTTTCCTCCACACAGATGTTCAACACAATTACTGAATTAAGCTGGTGGCACCCAGAGGTAACCGACATTCATTACAAACCCAATGATGAGGCACTATCTATACAAAGGACTCAAAGGACGCAAGCCCAGAAGCCCCTTTGCTGAAGGCATGAACTTGGAAAGGTGAAGTTATCAATATTCCGTGTCTTCTGCCCTTGCCCCCTTACCGGATACTCCTATATCTCCGTGCCTCTACAGCAGCAGGTGCCATGGTAACCAGCAAATCAATCCTCCTGCTTGGCTAACCACCCACAGCCTTTTTATTTAATGGTTCACGTTTGGACCACTTTTGTCTACAGGCCCATACAAGCAATGGAGTAGAAGGCAGGGGATAAGGCTCTAGGAGATGGCTGTGGATATGTATGCAGCTATTAGCTGTGGATGTGACTGTTTGGGATGTGTGTGTGTGTGTGTGTGTGTGTGTGTGTGTGTGTGTGTGTGTATGTCCAACCACCACCAGTGGACAGAAAGTCCCCCACTGCCTTTTGGGGAGGTGGCTGCTCCTTGTAACTTTCTCATCCCTACTGTGAGTATAATCACTCTGAGTTGTTTTCTGACCAGCTAGAAGACACATCTGCTTGTCCTAGGACCTAAGCTCCGGGGATACACTCCTGAAATCTGCTGATGGTTCCATGACTGCCTCCTCCAGGCCCCAGGACCAAATGCCATAACCAAAGTGCCTCCTGAAGACTTTCCTGATGAGCCTCCTAAAAGCTGCCAAAGAAAATCCCAGAGCAGAATGGAACTGACCAAACAGGAAACATGAAATATCAGGCAGGAGACGCAAAACTCGAAGTCCAAGAGTGACTGCGACAGTGGTCAACAGAGTCACCTAGGGACTCCCATCTGGTGCCTTGGCGGGGGAGAGGGGAGTGTCTTAGCTCCACCTGCTTGCCTCAGAATGCTTGTTCGAACAGGATCCCTGCTCTATCACCTCCAAGAAGCCAGACTTAATTTAATCCAATTTACAACTTTCCTAGGTAGAAGCATTTGGCATCTTTTCTAAAGTCAGTGATTAGCTGCCTTCTGAGCCTGGCAGAGGGGATTGGGGGCGCGGGGGAGGCTGCCCATCTGAAAGCTCTGAGGGCAAAGTGGTTTAGTTCCCACCTCAGTACGGCTGCAGCAGCAAAGACTGTGTGCTGTGTGTGCCCCTGACTGTGTGTGATTGTGTGACTGTGTGCACTGTCTGTGTTTGAGGGTGTTCTCTGTGAGCAACTATGATGCCTACCTGCACAACTGCAACTGTGTAGATCTCTGTATGCCTGCTTGTGTGTGCTGTGTGTTCCCATGTCTCTGTATGCATGTTTGTGTGTGCTGTGACTATGTGTGCTATATGCTTGTGTGTTCCTGTGTGTCTCTGCATGCCTGTCTGTGTGTGCTGTGTGTGACTGTGTGTTCCATGTTTCTCTATGCCTGTCTGTGTGTTGTGTATCTGAGTGTGCTTTCTGTGTGATTGTTGTGCCCACGTGTGTGCTGGGACTGTGTGTAACTGTGTGTGGCTGTATGGTGTCTCTCTCTGTCACCCTGACACCACTAGGGGTCTGGTCTCCTTCATTCTTCCTGGATATATACATACCTGCTATATCCTTGGGCGGCAGAGCTCTAATCAGAACAGAGATGTGCTTATTCTTACCATCTACCCCCTTCTAGGCAAATATTTTCAGCTGGGAGTTAGAACCAACGGTGAGCCCAGAAGCTAACACTTAGGAAACAGCATCCTAACAGGGAGCAAAGCAACTCGGGGCCAAGCCAAGTGAACTGGGCAAAGTCTGAGCCAGTGCCCAGCTGATCACCCTTGACGAAGGCCCAGAGAAGCACCCCTGGCTGTCTGAACCAGAGGAGAGGGCGGCAGACACAGGGGTGCCAAGGGCTCAGTGCCACCTCTGTGCAGGTGTGCAGAGGGCAGACAATCACGGGTAGGCCAAACTTCCCCAGGGACAGATTCCCTGTCTGTCAATGTTCTCCTGGCTAAAGGGAAGTTCAAAAAATCTTAGAACAAGTCTAAGATGTGTGTTCCAGGCTTACAGACCAGTTTTGAGAGAAAACAAGGAATACTAGTCAAACATTGCTGCAAGTTCGCCTTCTCTGGGCTTGAGTGTGTCCACAGGGACACACAGAGGGACAACAGTGGCCAGCAGGGACGGAGCACCTGCTACAGGCTGTACTCTGTTGGAGGCACTTCACACCATGTAGCTCATGCTGTCCTCACAGTAGGCTCCTTACTTACTGGACAGGAAACTAAGGCACAGAGAGGTTAACCCACCTGCTGAAATTCCCACCGTTAATATGCGATAAAGTAATGAAGGATCCCCAGGCTGCCAGAATGAGGCTCTGCATGCCCAACCACAAGGTTGGAGCAAGTCCCGCCTTGGCAGGTGAGAAGCACTGTCCCCGGTGTGTCAAATGCTTTTTTTTCTTTTTTCCAGCTGCAGGAGGCAGGCAAGGAGACAATGTCCGGCATGCAGACACATCACAGAAACGTTGGCACCAGCCATCCTGGATGAAGCTCCTGCGTGTCAGGGGTTCTCTTCAGATCCATCTATTCTAGCTGCTCTGTTAGGCATCATGGCAGCGCCAAGGAAAAGGTAGCACTCCCAAAGTTTGGAGAGAGAAGCGAACGCACAAAGGCACAGCGACTAACACTAGAACCCCAGGACTGGGCTACCACATGCCTAGATCTGAGTCATGAACTCAGCAGTCCCCCTTACCCATCAGCTTCATTCTCCAGGTAGGGAAATTAAGGCTGGGATGATGTACAAGCATGCCATTCCTTCACGTACTGATGGCACCACATAGCACCCAGGCAAAGACAGTACCTTGAAGTCGGTAAGCAGGACCCAGCGCATGGTCTGTTTTGTGCCCTAATTCCCCAGGCTGGGAACCCAGAGCTGCAGACAAAATACGTGGAATGGACTCACATTAAGGGGACCTGGGTTCAGGCCCCAGTTCTGGGTCCCTGAAAAAAGGCGTTTAACCTCTAAAATGTGACCGCTTCCTCCTCTAGTACACTGCTCCTAGCCAAGTCTCGCCAGTAGAAAGGGACTCGCTCTCAGCCGCTGACTGCTTACGCATGACACATAGAGTGAAGTGCTAGGGACCCAGGCACCCTGCACACCCTGGGAGGGTCATGCCATCAAAGCCCACCTTCTATAGACAAAGCCACCGAAGCACTGAGCCAAAGCAGTCACTCCAGAGCCCACGCCCAGCGGCCAGCAGCAGAGTCCAGCAACATGGCTCCAAACTCCTTTTGCAGTCTTTCCCTGGATAGATGGCAGACACACAAGCCACACTACACCAAACCAGGGAACTGCATCCTGTGACCAGACAGAGGGAGCCAGGTAGCCCAGGCTCCAGCCATCTGTTTCCGTTCCCTAAGTGACCAGTGTCTCCAACCATGGCCAGCCCACGTGCATCCACTTGTGAACCCCCAGGGAAAACGCCTTCGAACCCTGCCATCACTGCACTTAGAAGGTGGGTGACCCCCGTGTTGCCCCAGAGACTTCTGGGGAAGGAGGTGAGGATGCCAGGGACTCCTAGGAGCCAGAAGGGATTAAGGCCCGGATGTTAGAGAAGAGCTTGTCACCTGGGGTTCCTGCAAGTCAGCGGCAACAATGCCTGCAAGGGTCTTTGCTTCTAGAAGCAGACAGAAAGGTATGCTATGAAGCAACAGTGAAGACGGCTTCAGGACATACAGACACTTGGCAAGAGCCTGTTGGGATAAACAACGGCTTTCCCTTGCAAAGGAAAGAGGATTTACACAAAGAGTCTGTCAATTAAGCTGCCTATCAGGAGCTCGGCCGTCTCCTCTCCTCCCATCCTCCCCAAAACTGACTTCACTGCTGTCTTCCTCAGAAACATTCTATCCCATATGAGGAACCCCCACTACCAAGTCCCCACGTGCAATACCTTCTATAAGGTAAACCTCCCGGACACTGCCTGCTTGGAGTAAAAATGGGCAAGGACAAAGGACAGGTTTTAGCTAGATTTCTTTTTGAGATTTGTTTTTATCTGTATGAGAGAGGAGAGAAATCCTCTACTGGTTCACTCCTCAAGCAGCTGCAATGACTAGGGCTGGGCCAGGGATGCATCAGGAGCCATACATTCCAGCAGGGTCTTCCACATGAGCGCAGGAGCCCAAGCACTTGGGCCATCTGCTGCTGCCTTCCCAGGGACACTGACAAGCAGCTGGAATAGCAGTGAAGTGGAGCAGCCAGAATTTGAATTGGCACCAATATGGGATGCAAGCAATGACTAACCCACAATGCCTACACTATCAGCTCCATGTGGGTTTAAGTCAAGAAACTGTTAAACCCTCACATTCCTTCAACTCTGTGAGGTTTTCCTGTCCTTCAAAGACGTCCCAGCGACACTGAATCATCCAGGTGTGTTCCTGTCTCTGCTCCAATAGACTGGCAGCCACCGCCTCACTCAGCTTTGTGCCCTCACACACACCCCATGCTTGGCTCACGGCAGGTGTCCTGTACCTCTGGGTTGGGTTAAGTGCTAACTAACCTAAAACACTCCAGGTCCCATTCTACCTCTGCTTCCTTCTAGCCCTCTCACCCCACAAGATGCTCCAAGCAAGCTCCTATTTCCTGGGCCTGCAAGGTCCTTGCTTTGTCAAGCCCATGCCTTTACACAGCTGCTCATGTCCATGTAACTCACCACCTCTCCACCTCACCCAAGTCCCTGCAGAGGGAAGCACCAGACAGGGTTCTGCACTCTGGCAGTCAGTGCCCAAAGCCTGGTTCCATCATTGGTGGCTGTGGACAAGACACTGGACAACTAGGTTTGTTTTCTTCACTGAAATTATGGGGCTAGCCTCAAAGGATTCTGGGAGGAAGAAGTCACTATGGCCACTCTTTCTTTTTTTTTTGAAGATTTATTTTTATTACAAAGTCAGATATACAGAGAGGAGGAGAAGAGACAGAGAGGAAGATCTTCCGTCCGATGATTCACTCCCCAAGTGAGTCGCAATGGGCTGGTGCTGCGCCAATCCGATGCCAGGAACCTGGAACCTCTTCCAGGTCTCCCACGCGGGTGCAGGGTCCCAGTGCTCCGGGCCGTCCTCGACTGCCTTCCCAGGCCACAAGCAGGGAGCCGGATGGGAAGTGGAGCTGCCGGGATTAGAACTGGCGCCCATATGGGATCCCGGGGCTTTCAAGGCAAGGACTTTAGCTGCTAGGCCACGCCGCCGGGCCCTACTATGGCCACTCTTTATAAAGTGACAGCACAGTCCCTGGACTCAAGCCACCTTGGTTATTGTTGAAGCTGCCGCTGCTAATCATGATGAAGAAGAAATTTCCTAGAACCTCACCTGAGCCTCCCTGAGAACCTTTGAGGATATACCACAGGTTTGATTTTCAGCCCCATCACCATGTCCCCTGTGACTGGCCTTGCCACAGCAGGAGGCCACTACAGACAGCAGCACCCAACACCAGTTGGTTACACCAGTATGTAATAAGACGCAGTACCCAACACCAGTTGAACTATTCTACACCAGCAAGCAAGGTGTCTCAAGATACTCGGACAAGCCCCACCAACCCAGTAAGAAACTCTGACCTCTTTTGAATCAGGGAACAGAATTCCACAGGTGGTTGCCTGCTTGGAAATAACACAAAAGCTGAGAACTCAGAACTCAGGGCATTGGAAAAGGAAGGCGGACAAGCTCCAGCACCCAGGCAGTATCAGCCACGCCCACTGTTTTTTTTTTTTAATTAATATTTAGCATTATGTGACAGTTTCATAGGCTTTGGGAATCCCCCTCCCCCTCCCCCTCCCCTCCCCCCTGGTGGATTCCTCCACCTTGATGCAGCATTACAGTTCAAATTCAATCAAGATTCTTTCCTTGCAAACATATATTAAGCATGGAGTCCAGCTACTTGTTGTCCAGATGGGTTGAACAGTTTCTTGGGGAGACCATTTCTGGTCCGAAATCAGAGCTGGTAGAATATCATCACAGTCAATTAAGAGTCCCAATATAACATCAACAGCAATTTGCAATATTTTTTTTTTTTTAACATACTGGTTACTCAAAACCATGTCAAGCCATGCCCACTGTTAAGCAAAGGTCACCTGAGTGGATGCTGCCCCAGGCAGAAATGCCAGTTAGGGCGGCCCCTGGTGGTGACAATGCCACCCACGCAGTCCTTGACTCAATGATTCTTTGTATTGTCTTGTTCTGCCTCTCCAATTGACTGTTCACACACAGGAGCATACGTTCGTACACACACACACACACACACACACACACACACGAGACTCTAGAGTTACTAATTATCCAATAAAGAAACATCTGGGTAAGGATTGGCTGCCTTTTAAATAAAGGTTGGATTAGAAAATTCAGTTTCACCTTTAAAGTATTTTAATAATAAGTCGAAAGAGACCTCAGGATTGTTTATGTATTAACTAATGAAATCTGAGCTTTCAAAAGAAATCAAGCTCTCTTTGATAGTGAAAACATGTGCAGTATTAAAAATTCTTCTACAACCGCCTGAAGGTTTTTAAGGATCAAAGCAGACAAATGATATTTGATATTAAAGGCTTAATAAAATCCAAGAAAACAAATCTAATTTATGTGAGGACAGAGTATTTCTCATCTTCGTGTTGCAGGTATTGTATATATCTCTATTGCTCTCCTTGTGTTACCATGGAATAGTACTAAATCCTGCAATCAAATGTGTGACATTCATCAACTGCTATTAAAGAAAGAAAAGGTTGAACTTCTTCCATGAGGGGGTTGGAGGATGAATGAGCAAGTGCCTGAATACCCCTCTTCTCGGAGGAGCCCAGCCCTGAATCACTCCTCTTCTGTTTCATTGCTGCCAATGCCAACATGCAAATTGCTCCATCCTATTTGTGTCTGTAGCCAGAATATTTGTGGCGTTTGGATTAGACTTCAAAACAACCCATTGTTCATAAATCTAGGACACAGCCACAAATTTGTCGCCATATCCCATATCACGCTCCATCCATGCTGTGTTTTATAGCATAGGAAATGCAAAACTTTATGAAGGAATGGGAATTCGTGATAAATAGATGCCTTTCCTTCTTAAAGCCACAGAATAAACTCATTAAACGTACATGGCTCCCTGCCTTTTAAGGATTTATAGATTGAAGCAAGAGCAGAAACAGAAAACGCCTGACTTTAGACTTGAGTATTAGCAACACTCTGCTCAGAACCATCCTCATTTTTCAATAAATCTGAGATTGAATCTAGCTTATTCTGCTGCACCTAAGCAAGTATTTAAAAGCAACTACAGCAATGCTGTAATGTGTATGTAGTACGGTGGGCATTTCAGAGACTCTGTACACAAAAACGTCTTCCCATTCATTTCAAGCAAGATCTCATCCATGAAATCCAGTTTTGTTGTTTTTTTTTCTTTTGACAAAAAAACTGCTCTATGAAAACTCTGGGCAATGGGAATAAATTCTTCAAGCCACAATTTTTACCCATCAAAAATTCTGTCCTTGGTCCCTAAAAAGCAACAACCTAAATATTTCCTGTTACAGATAGGTGAGGTGATAATCTTCGTCACCGAGGGCTTGCAGCCCTCAGGGCAGTGCCCTAGCTGAGAGCTAACTCCAGAGCCAGCTGCTTGGATCTGGCTCACCAGTCGTGTGACTTCGGGCAAGTTCCCTTGTGTCTGGTGCAATACTGAATCTGTAAAACACGCACATCAATGGCGCCTTCCCCTCCGGGATGAGATTTTCTCTCAGGAGCTCCCAGAGAATTGAAGGGCAGAGGCTGCAGTTGCGTGGTGGCACAGGGAAGAGGTAAAACAAATCCCAACAAATGCAGCAGCTACATGGATGCTTGCCTGTGTGTTCTAGAAGAATATCCAGGAGGTGGGCCACAGGGTGGCCTTTTAAATGGCGACTTGATACGGATCAGTTTACACTAGAAAGATGGTTAGCAGAGGTAGTTGGATAAAGTGAGGTTCATCCTAAAAGGAGAGGAGATAGGAAGTTCTTACTGACTTCCAGACATTCTTGATCATCAATATTTGGAAACAACTCAGCACAGCCCAGGCCAGCGAGTCCCTTCTATTCCAACAGTGTGGGCAGTTACTGCTTCTCACACGACCAACTGGCATCGTGATCTGGGACTGAACTTTCGTTGGAGCAGCTTCTCTAGCCTTCAAGCTGCCCTCTATCTTCAGCAAACATAACACCCATTTGGTTCACACTTGGGAGATGGGTCAAAGCGGCCAGGAACGTGTGGTACTTACAAACATGAGGCGGGTAGGAATGTTGTCTGATTGCACCAAAGGGTTTTTATAGAGCCAGATCTCTTCCGGCTGGATGACTCTCTGGAATGGATCCAAAAATTCTGTAAAACTGAAAGGAAACAAAGAAGAGTGCATGAAGGCTGAGCATTCTGCTGCCACAGGCAGTTCCCAAGGAGACCACATCTGCATACCCCAGGGAGGGGAAGGGGGAATCCATGTGAGGGAAAGAGGGAAGTAGACTGCCCCTGCTGACTGGCTCAGCCAGCTCCAACCTGGGAAAGACTGGGAGAATTCCTGAGCCTCTATAGAATCTTCCGGGGCTGCCTACCAGAAAGGCTGAATTCTGCACAACAGGTAATAGCTGTGAGTCTGACATTCAAAGGCACTGGGAATTGGGGATTCCCAAGCAAGCCGGAAGCAGATGTACAGCGTGGCAGCTCAGACTGGGCCAGGATGTTCCAGCAGCACAGTCTCTGGAATGAAATGCTCTTGAACACAAGTAAAGCAGCAATCGCCTCCATTGGCGGTGAGGGAGAGGTTGGGGGAAGGGAACTGTTCCCTCCTACAGGGCCGCCCTGAGGGCCCGGTGCCCATGCTGGGTCACAGCAAGAATACAAAGAGGAAAGAGGGGGTTGGGTACATTCTGGGCCTGCAGACATGACATGACAGCCTTAATCCTCTTCCTCAACCCTTCCCACTCCCGTACACACTTAACAACCTCCAACAACTATGGCTTGTGCTGTGTTTTCGTTGGCTGGGCAGCAGAAGCAACCACTGCCAGGAGAAAAGCTGGGGGATGCAGCGAGATGGAGTTTGCTCTATTGGATGCCTGCCATCACCTCCCAGCTCTCCAGGCAACCTCCCCAAATGCACTGGGTTCAACTCCAGACATAGTTGGAGTGATCCAAAGGGATATTTGATTCTTGAGTCTTAGGCTAGGGAAGTTTGACTTGGAGCCACTCAGAGATTTGGCTGCGAAAAATGAAATAGGAATAGGAATTCCAAATGGAGGCTCTGGCAATGGTGAGGCTGGGACTTGGAGCAGAGCAGAGAAGGGAAGGGCAGATGGGAGGGCACCTGCCCTGGAAAGAGATGCCTGCAGAATAAAGAAGTGGGTAATGTGGGAGCTGATTTCAAGGTTTGAACCAAGACAAGGAGGCCACAGATAGAGGGCAGGGTGAGAATGGGGCCAACCAGCATGCCCTCTGGGAAACTGTCTAGGGTCCCGGGTTGCCCACAACAGGATACCGACTGTGGTAGCCCAGGACACCCTCCATTTTTGGAAATAGAGAGTGTCATCCTTAATTTGTTCTCCCGACCCCTTACAGAATCAGATGCCACAGCCTTGGTTTCCACCTGAGACTCAGGACCTTGCACGATCACCAAACTGCATTTCCAGCTACACTGAAGACACACTGGAACACGACACTCAGGACTGTGACCTCAGAGGCCACTAGCAGAGCCAGGCCACCATGGGAGCTCAGACACCATGGGGATCCAACAGCTGTCACATTCCTTTCAATTTGATCGGCTGCAGACTTGATCAGTGAGTATCCAAGGGATCTAAAACTCACATCTCTTTACCTTTCATGTCTCTATAGCTGTCTCTCTTCCTCTTTACTCTCTGCAACTTCCTCTACCTGTAAGGTTGCATGTCTAACGAGGCAGGAGGTTGACGCAGTGGCAAAGATGCCACTGGGCATGCCTACATTCAATGGGTTTGGTGTCTGGGTTTAAGTCAAGCTTTACTCCCAGTTCCAGCTTCTAGGAGGCAGCTCGGGCAGCTGGATGGACACATGCTATCCATGAGGAACATCTGGATTGAGTGTCTGGCTCCTGGCTTCAGCCTGGCTCAGCAATGGCTACTGCAGGGATCTGGGGTATAAGTTGGTGGTTGGAGGTTTTATCTTTGCCTCTCAAAACAAAAACTTATAATACACAAAAATCTTCCCATTTACTTAATTTTAAGAACCAGAACTATTCTATCAGCACTGTGCCTGGGTCTGACACACATGCACCACGTGTCAAGTATTTGTCAGATGACTGAAGGGACCCACCTCCGAGTTCTGCCAACTCTTCTCCAGCCCTGATCCCAAGACATGCTTACTGCGGAGTCTTACTGGAAGTGTGCTCTCAGCCCCTCACTGGAAGGCCAGAGACTTTGCACAGGGGCCTCCACACTTGCTGTAGAGTGTGGTGCTGCAGAACGAGCCACTTGCCCCATAGTCTCAGGGTGCTCTGCTCCAATAGCAGAGAAAGGTTTTAATGGTGGTGTCATTTCCCTCATATGCTGTTCATTAGGCATAGATTCTAAGGATCAGCCCCTCTCCGGGGCAGGGGACTGGCTCTCCCTTTGCCTGGGTGTGCAAGGTCCTACCACAGAAAAGCAGCTGGAAGAGGGAGCCTCATTCTCGGAGACCTTGAACCGTGATCACTTCCTATTTCTTGCCCCTGCAGCCATGGCCTGGACCCAACGTCAAGCACCTTCCAACCTCACCTCACTGTCTCCCAGGCTTTCTAGACCCTTGGCAACTTTTCTAAAGCTGCATGCACCAGCCTGCTGTACAATGCCTCACCTGACCCCAAGCTGCTAAGCCAGAACACATCAATCAAGTAAATGGTATCCTTTGGGAGCAGCAGAGCTGAGAGAGATAAATGGCCCTTCTGCATGCACATCCCAGCCACCAGCACCTGCTGCACACTCCAGACAGCTGGGCAGCTCCTTGCAGAACCCAGGTCTTAAAGAGAGGTCACGCCCAGGCCTGGAAACGTCCTTCTCTGAACTCTTCAAACATAGGCTGGAAACCAAGACGTGAGAACCCTGCTTCTCGGTAAAGGGTGGAATGTGACCTCTTCCCCCAGGGCTCATTACCCACTGAAACCTCCCTGGTAGTGAGTAAAGCCAGCAGTTTCCAAGTTTGAGTGTGCCCAGCAAGCCTGTGACATCTCGTGATTGCAGATCCAGTGACAGCAGGTCCAGGGATAGCTCTGGCATCTGGCTCCACCGGCAACCTTCCTGGTAATGCTGCAGCTCTGTGGGTCAAATCTGGAGCCCAAGAGTCCAGGACATCTAGATCCCCCAGGAACTTGCTACATGGGCTCTTAGCCAAAAGGCCAAGAGGCAATAGAAGGAGTTTCTTACAAACGCAGATTCTGAGGCCCTGCCCCTGACCTCATGTGTCGGAGTTTGCGTCTGACAACAGCCATATAGAGACTCCAATGACCACCGCTTTGAGACCCAGAGCTTTCCAAGATAGCAAGCCAGTCTTCCAAGCTGCCTAGCTTTGCCTTATCCTCTCCCTGGTGTGGGACAAGCCAGGTGGCTAGACTAAGCCCACGGCTTCAAAGCCTCATCTCCCCTGCCCTATCTTATCCTATCCTCCTACCTGTCAGTCAATTAGCCCATTTCCCAGGATGCTTCTCCCTTCACCTGAGACCTAGGGCAGGTACCATTCCTCTTCCAATCACACGAAGAGGCTGGCAACCGGGAGGGGCTGGCTCTGCAGAGACTAGTACAAGACACGGTGCTAAGGCTCCATTTCTGTCTATTTCCCTCCTTACCCTGGCCCACTGTATTTCTGAACTATGCCTACTTGTCTAGGAGAGAGACATTCTCACTTTTAAATAAACTTTACCATGCTATATACCACACATCAGTCTGTACTTACAATGCTTCTATAGGTAAAGGTAAGAACCTGGAAGAGCAATTTAGGCACCACCTCTCCCACAGCATCTCTCTCTATACACCTCATTTTTCTCTAGGGCGAACTCTTCGGTAAACCAAATTAAATAATTTTGAAGGAAATTCATGTCACTGCTTAAAGGTAAGCTTGGAATTCCCTGACACAGCCCTGGTAAACATCAAGACAAAAATAATGGAAACAGAGGCACGCCATTAGATCCCCTCTCTCGAGGCCATTTTCTCTGTGAGGGGTGATGGAGCTGTGTCCCTCAAGCCTTCCACGTAAGAGGGAAGTGATGGCCTGTGGTGTAGAGTCAGTCACATCCAAGTACAGTCTATCTTTTTTAAGATTTATTTATTTTTATTTGAAAAGCAGATGTACAGATAGAAGGAGAAGCAGAGAGAGATCTATCTATGGGCTCATTCCCCAAAATGGCCACAACACCATGATGTAGGCCAGCCCAAACTAGGAGACTGGAGTTTCTTCCAAGTCTCCCACATAGGTGCAAGAGCCTAAGGACTTGGGCTATCCTACTCTGTTTTCCCAGGCCATTAACAGGGGGCTGGATAATAAGTGGGGCAGCCAGGAAGTGAACTGGTGCCCATATGGATGCCGGCACCACAGGGAGAAGATCAGCCTGTTACACCACTACACTGGCCCTTTTAGGCACAGTCTAAATTTATTATGCTTGGAGTGGGCATTGGACACAGTAATGCTGCTATGTAAGATAGCTACATCCAACACCAAAGTGCTGGCTGGATTCCTGGTTCTGCTTCTTTTTTTTTTTTTTTATTCATTGATTACATTGTATTATGTGATACAATTTCGTTGGAACTGGGAATCACCCCATCCTTCCCCCTGCCCTCCCCTCATGTGGAATATTCCACCTTGTTGCATATCCACTGATCAAGTACTGTTGAAATTCCCTCTTTGCAAGCATAAACTAAACATAGAGTCCAACATCTTATAGTCCAGTCTAGTTCCTCAGCTTCTAGGGAAGACCCTGTCCGGTCCGAGGGCAGACTGGTTCTGCTTCTGATCTAGCTTCCCACTAAGGCGCACACTGACAAGGCAGTGAATGATGTCACCCATGTGGGAGACCAGGATAATGCTTCTGCTCCTGACTTCAACCTGACCCAACCCTGGCTAATCAGAAGATGGAAGATTTCTCTCCATCTTTCTCTTTCTCATTCAAACAAAATAACAATCAATTAAAAATAAGCTCTAGGGCCCGGCGGCGTGGCCTAGTGGCTAAAGTCCTCGCCTTGAACGCGCCGGGATCCCATATGGGCGCCGGTTCTGGTCCCGGCAGCTCCACTTCCCATCCAGCTCCCTGCTTGTGGCCTGGGAAAGCAGTCGAGGACGGCCCAATGCATTGGGACCCTGCACCCACGTGGGAGACCCGGAAGAGGTTCCAGGTTCTCGGCTTTGGATCGGCGCGCACAGGCCCGTTGCGGCTCACTTGGGGAGTGAATCATCGGACGGAAGATCTTCCTCTCTGTCTCTCCTCCTCTCTGTATATCTGACTTTGTAATAAAAAATAAATAAATCTTTAAAAAAAATAAGCTCTAAAATCACCTCAGGTACCACTTACATCACAGTTAGGAGAAAAACATAAAAACAAAGATGAAGATTCAAAAACACAGCCATCAGGAGTCACCAGTGAAGAGGAAAATGGCCACACTGACACTCAGTAACTCATGAGTGTCCACACTCCCTGGCCAGCACTCCAGCTTACAAGTGTCCACATCCCATGGCCAACACTTGAGCTCAGGTCCTTGGGTTCTTGATAAGAGGCTGCAGGGGGTGTGGCAGTTCTGGGAGCACAGGCAGGTGCCTAACACCACACAGTATACTGCTACTTCCAATAAGTGCAGTGCAGAGAAAAGCTCCTGAATGCCCAAATGGCTGTGACAGATCCACATGTGCCCCTTCCAGGACAAGGACGCCACCTGCTATTCCCACTGGGACTGGCATCTTCCCATCCCTGCAGGGTCTCCAATGAGAACACAGGAACTGGGGTAACCTCGGTGTGACTTAGTCTCCTGCACCCCAGTGGGACAGACACTGCCTATCATCAAGTGCTTCAAGGACTCCCAAGACTTCATTGAGTTTCATGATCAAAAATAGAGAGAAAGGGTGAGCCTTGTGTGAGGAGGAGGCATGGAAACACAAGAGATCACAAGGTTCACTCATTCATCATTTCAAAGAGAAACTGCTATTGCACAAGACTGTATTGCTGTGAAAGTAACATTTTCTTCACTGTTGCCCGTCAGCTCTGACTCGGCATCCAGGGCCGGTCTAATCTCAGAATAACTGACTTCTTCCTTTATTCAGCAGAGCCACTAAACTGCTCGTGTGTCAACTTGGTTCCACTTCAGAAATTCCAACTAAAAATGTGGAATCCCTGGCCAATACTTAAAAACGAACAGCTGCTATACCACATTCTGGATTTTGGCTTCTATTCATCAAAGTGGCCCAGTGCTCTTGCATCTGCGTCCCTCGTGTCGACAATCAAGACACAGCTGCCTGCATGCTCACCTCACGGGTGACCAGATGCATGCTCAACTCGCGGGCCTCCCTGTCCAGGTGGCCACACCCACTCCCACCTCAACTGCATGGCCTGATGCATGCGCTCCCTTCTCCTGGCTGCTCAGACCGACCCGGACCTCTCTGTGTAGCCACATCTCCCATAGGCACGACTGTCTGCCTACACCCAGGGAGCCTGGCTTCTGCAGGCTGCTCATTGACTAAGTGGCTTATTAAGACGAATTAGTCCACAGCAGTTAGAGACAACAAACTCCACCACCACCAACACCAGCATCCCAATTTGCACCCTTCTCCCTTCTTCCCCTGCCCCAAGTGATGGAACCAGCCCTGCTGTACACTCTGGGAGCCACCAGGTTTACATCAAGGACTGCCCCCACAGCTCCGTATTCACACAGTAATGGGATGTCGTCTGTAGAGGCACTAGCAGGAAGGCAGGAAGCAAATCGGGCAGGGAGGGATCAGCTCATCCCTTGCTGAGTGTGTCTGAGCTGCCAGACACCTGCTGCACACGTTTTACACCTTATCTCAGTTACTCCATACGTGGAAAGTAGGCACTGTTCTCTCCAGGCAGAGACAGAGTTCAAAGACGTTTCTTGATCTGCCAAAGCCATGCAGCTAATGAGTATCACAGCTGGAAGTTGAGCTTCTAACCACAGTCCTGAGCCCTTTCCATTTTTTCAGAACTCGGGGCAAGAACAGGCTGGATGGGATGGGTAGCAATAGGTGACCTGGTGGGAAGACCCAGAGTCTGCTCAGCAAGTATGTGGTGCGGGCTGCGGGCTGGAGCTGGTGTGCAGGACTAGAGGCTGAAAGAGCTACCTCCCACAGGGTGCTTCGTAACTGGAGGAACATCACTTGGCCTCCAGTGTCTTAGAAAATGCACTTATGTATTCATTCGCTCATATTTTGCATGGATTCAACGGAAAGCACAGATTCTGAAATAACACCATCCTGAGCTTGAGCCTAAGTCTATTCCCTTTACTTTCAGTGCCTCCAATCTCACCTATGAAAGCACTGTTGTAAGCCAACAAGCAGGCCAGTAGTAAACTTAAGGAATGTCATTTTCACTAATTCACTCCACACAGACATACACTGCACCCTGTCTCAAGGCTTCCCTAGGAGAAGGGACATGGTGCACGGCCACAGCACCCTGAGCGCGCCAGAGCTCGTCTGGTCTCGGAAGCTAAGCAGGGTCAGGCCTGGTTAGTACTTGGATGAAAGGAGAAGGAACATGAAAATGCTTTGTAAACTTGATCCTTCTCAGAGTGCAGATGAGGTCTCTCCAGGCCCCTAGGGGTCTGCCTTTCTGTTCTTTGACGAGTCTCTGTAGTCACTTCCTCTTTTCCAAGCTCCCTTTCCCTCTGTCCAATTGCTTCATGATAAATATCACTGCATGAGGCCATCTGGGGACATGGCCCTGCTCCAGTGAGGACCACATCTACTTGTAGCACCCTGCCTCCCAGGGCTCATAGCCATCAATGTCCCCATCGTCCCCACATCCCCAATCCCCTCCTTTCTGCTGTGCATTTCGGGGGTCAAGTTCAGGGGAACCTTCCTCCTGCCAACGTGGCAAGCCACATACATGCTTGCGTTCTGATCCCTTCTACACTCCAAGTGCTGGACGATGCACTCAGCCTACATTTCAAACTTGACCACAACAAAGCTAATCCACCAACCAAAACACTTAGTTCAAAGCTCAAGCAAAACTGGTAAAAGCAAATCCAGAGCAATCAGAAATAAACCAACCATTGCCTCTCCACCTTAAACGGTGTCTTCAAGTCACTTATGTTGCTGCTAAGTAAAGGACACCAAAGTCTCCAGAAATGAGTTAGCAGCCAGTGATTGTGGCTACATGACCTGTCAAGGCGATCTCATTGCAAATACCAGGGATGTTCTAATGACCAGACACTAAACCACCTCCCTCCCCCAACATGGAATGTCTAATGACAACCCCCAACCCCACCCTCTATGGCACAGAAAAATCCAGAAACGGGAAAGCTGTTCTTGCTGTTCTCATCCTGTTGGCAGACCCACTGGGCCTGTGAGAGATTCGTCCCAGGAGCTTATGGCTGGCACTTTAAGCTCTTAATTGGCTTTCGAGGTTTTACGTAGCACTGCAAATCCAGACAAGCAAGTATGGGAAAGAAGCTAATCAAGCCGATTTATAAACAATTACTGCCCCATTATCCTTGCTACCCCATTCTGCAATTACTTGCACAGAAAATTTTTATGTAACAGAGACAGAGAAAGCGCAAGCAGCAGATCTCCCTGAATCCTACAGTGAGCCAAGGCTCACCTCCATCCAGAAATCCAGCCCCAGCCAGGCAGGCATAGGTAAGGCACACACACCCAGAGGGCCTGCAGCCCACTGCGAGCAAGCTCCTCACACCCTGCAAATTACTTGGAAACTATGACCAGTCCCCAAGATAGAGCTCATTCCCCATCCTGCCACTGACCACCAACAGGTGCTTTCATAAGGAAGCTGAACAGCAAGGGGGAAAACCACATCCTTCAATCTTTGCTACTGGCTCTGTGCTTGAAACTTCATCGTCCTCCATACATTAATAGGAAGTTAGAACAAATGTGCTGTTTGTCACACCTGGTGATTTTGCACCACATACTGTTCCAGGTACTTCAAATGCACTGTTTTCTCAACCTCATAACCACTACAAATTATGTACTAGTATTAAACCCATTTTACATATCAACAGGCTGACATTTCCTGTACAGCATCAGTGTACTCCAATCCCAGTCCCATCCCCAGTGATGCTAGAAACCTGTGTGGTGTCCAGGGAGAGAAGGAGTCAGCAGAAGCCAGAGCAGGTTTGGTGTTGAACACCAAAAGCTGATCTTTTAAAGGAGCATCTTGGAAGCACAAACAAAACTTGAGCTGAGAGCAAGCCAGTCACTGAGGAACGCTGAAGGAACGCTGTACTGGAACCAGAATGATCCACGACAAGTATCAGCAACCTCAGACAGGAATCTAGGCCGCAGCACTGCCAACAGGTGCCATAGGCCCTTGAGGCTGTGCCTGGGACCTCGCTTTTCTCCACTGGTAAAGTGAGGGCTGCTTGTGTGATCACCACGCAACACCACGCAACACCACATGGTGACCTGAGGGTTGGAGAGCAAAACTGGCAAAACACCCATGATGGTGCATCTCTCCGCCAGCTCAGTGCTCCCAAAGCATCGCTGCCCTGGCTTCGCCCAAGGGCACTTATATCAGAACCTCTGGGCAGCCAGGACAAAGGACTCTCACCCTTCAGAGAGTGAGGGCAAGCAGTAACTGGGGGGTCAAGAGCTCCTCTGCTCCTTTCCCCTTCTCTTGTTCTTTTATTCGAATGTTCTCTTTGAACTTGTCTTTAATGCATTTGTTTCCCAGCTGCATGAATCAATAGAAGATTTTTTGGGGGGAAAAAATGAGTTAAGATGAGGCTAGCATTGTAGCATAATGGTTAAAGCCACCATCTGTAAGGCTGGCATTCCATACAGATGCTGGTTTGTGTCCTGGCTGTTTCATTTCCAACTCAGCTCCCTACTAATGGCCTGGGAAAGCAGCACAGGATGGCCTAAGTGGCTGGGCTCCTGCCTCTTCCTCTCCCTGGGAGGCCCAAATGAAGCTCCCAGCTCCTGGTTCTGTGCTGGCCCAGTGATGGCCATTGTGGCCATCTGGGAAAGTGACCCAGCGATGGAGGATCTCTCTGTCTCTCCCTCTCTCTGTGTAACTCTTTCAAAATAAATAAATGGAACTTTCAAAAATATCAAGTAGGAAATTCACAGGAACCAGCAAGAGAAACATTTCCACTGTCCCCTAACAGCTCTCTCCTGAGAAGCGCTGTCTGCTGTGAGCACAGCCATCAGGAAGCATTCTCTCCCCTCTGGTGCCACCTCTGTCCTTGCTTTCAATTGGCCTGGACACCAAGGAGGTCCCTGAGCCTCAGAGGTCATTGGCAGTGGAAAACAAGAAGTCCAGGGCTTGGCATTAGGGAAAAGACCAAAGGTTACCCTGCCAGCCCTAACTCAGGAGCACAATCCTCAAGCAGGTTTAGAAAATGTCTGTGGAGGGCTCAGCATGATAGTCTAGCAGCTAAATCCTTGCTTTGCATATGCTGGGATCCCATATAGGTGCTGCTTCATGTCCCAGCTACTCCACTTCCCTTCTAACTTTCTGCCTGTGAAAGCAGTAGAAAATGACAAATGTTTGATCTTAAAGTAGGAAGATGTGAAAGTATAAGGAAGTGGCAAAACTATGATTGCAAAGCAGAGATAAATTGTTCAGAGTAATCCAATCTTTGTGAAAATAAACTTCCCATGGGAGCTGTATTAGGGTTAGAGGTCCCTGCCCTCGCATGGGAGACCTGATCCTGGCCCCTGGTTTTGGATTGGCTCAGCTCCAGCCATTACAGCCGGTTGGGGAGTGAATCAGCAGATGGAAGATCTTTCTGTCTCTCTTTTTCTCTGTAAAACCTGCCTTTCCAATAAAAGTAAAGCAGAGAGAAGGAAGGAAGGAAGGAAAGAAGGAAGGAAGGAAGGAAGGAAGGAAGGAAGGAAGGAAGGAAGGAAGGAAGGAAGGAAGGAAGGAAAGATAGCTAGCTAGAAGATGTGGCGTGCAAAGGCTGTCCCAGGCAGCCAATGTAAAGAGGCTCAGCTGGTGGGGGAGGAGAGAAGGGGAAAAGGCATCCATTTAGAAGCTGTCTGTAGGAGTTACCCGTTTTCATCAAGACTTTTTTTTTTTTGGGTTAATGAAAACATAGATTTATTTTTCTTTTGACACACCTTCAAAATAATGAATACATTTGGAAATTTGTGTGTCAGAATTTGTAGCCACTTAGTTAATAGCTGGTGAATGCCTCCACGTTGATGGCTTCTATACATCTTATCTTTGCCAGATCTCTTTTCCTTCTACGAGTTTTGTTCTGCAAATTACTGTAAATGAAAAGCTCATTGCAGCATTTAACATTTTTTACTCTGAAATCCATATACTATAAAAATGCAACTGTATATGTGTATTTTGTTATACACCATGATTTTAAACTTTTTTCATAGAGGATACTAGAAAAGCTACAAAGTAAGATTGGCTGTTTAAATTTCAGTGTGCACATCCCACCAGATTCTTGTAGTACTGGTTTCTCTACAAATAGCTTTTTTTTTTTTAATTCATTAATTACATTGTATTATGTGACACAGTTTCATAGGTACTGGGATTCTCCCCACCCCTCCCCAAACCCTCCCACCATGGTGGATTCCTCCACCTTGTTGCATAACCACAGTTCAAGTTCAGTTGAGATTCCCCCATTGCAAGCATATACCAAACATAGAGTCCAGCATCTTATTGTCTAGTCAAGTTCAACGGCTTCTTAGGTATACCCTCTCTGGTCTGAAGACAGAGCCAGCAGAGTATCATCCCAATCAATTAAAAGCTCCAACATACCATCAGCAAAAATTTACATCACCATGGAATTAATTGACATAGTAATGAGTAACCAATATGGTAAAAGTAAATGCGATTTCTTATCCACCTTCTGTGACCATCTCATTGACATTTCAATTTTGGTTTATACACAACATATAACATTCATAACATAACTTGTTATACATAACATCGTGTCATCTTAAATTAAGGCAAACATGTGGTATTTAACCTTTTGGGATTGACTCATTTCCCTTAGCATTATGGTTTCCAGTTTGGCCCATTTGGCCACAAAGAACTGCATTTTGTTTTTTTTAATAGCTGAGTAGTATTCCATGGAGTAGATGAACCATAGCTTTCTTATCCAATCCTCTGTTGATGGGCATTTTGGCTGCTTCCATGTTTTTGCAATTACTGATTGTGCTGCTATGAACATAGGAGTGCATGTTGGTTTCTCATAAAACAAGTGTTCTGGATATATTCCTAGGAGTGCTATTGCCGGATCATACGGTATGTTGTATTTGAGTTGTTTGAATGTTCTCCATACTGATTTCCACAGAGGCTGTACCAGCCTGCAGCCCCACCAGCAGTGGAGTAGGGTTCCCTTTTCCCCGCAACCTCGCCAACAAGTGTTGTTGGTGCTTTTATTGATGTGGGCCAGTCTTACTGGCGTTAGGTGGTACCTCATTGATGTTTTAATTTGGATTTCCCTTATTGCCAGGGAACTTGAGCATTTTTTCATATGTTTATTTGCCATTTGGGTTTGTTCCTTTGTGAAGTGTTTGCCCATTTCCCGTGCCCATTTCTTGAGTGGCTTGTTTGTTTTGACATTTTGGTTGTTTTGTAAACAACACAGTTCTGGACCTCCCAAGCCTGATGTACATCTCATTGATCTAAAACCAACGTGCCAGTAGGGCTGGTTTCCTTCGCAGAGAAGCAGCCGCTTCCACGCCTGCTCCTGTCCCACAAGCCACCTTCACTCCTCAGTGCTAGCGAGGCAAGTCCAGGGTCCCGTCAGTGCATCATCCAACCCTCCCTTCTCCCTCCTCCTCCTCCACTGGCCAATCTCCCCACCTCAAGGCCAGCCTATAGCCCCCTGCTTTCCCCTGCAGCCTTCCTTCTCTTCCTGGGCAATGCATCCCAGGCTCTGAACATTAGGAAGTAACCATCTTGGGGAGGAGGGCACATTTTTCGGCATGGGGTCACATTTCTGGCAATAGAAGAGAGGTGCAGATTAAACCTTAAACAGGTTAGCTCTTGAGGAATTATTAGCATGCATACACGGATATACATGTTATACTCACACATGTGTCCATGCATGCAGACACAGACACAGACACACACACACACACACACACCAGCGCCCGTGAGAACTACACAGCCAACAGCCTGCTTCTCTCCCTCCTCTCTGCTCCACAATCTTCTAGAAGACAGGAAAAGCTTTGTCAGCTACACTCTGGGAGTCAATTGGTCCTGGTGAAAATGCTGAGCTTATCTGAACAACAGACTGCCAACAACCCTGACCACAACCAGCACACCTGAGAACCGCCAACCAGACGGGTGTCAAGTGCTTTACAAAAGCAGACATGAATTCTGCATTTCACAGCTGAAGTTCAAGGGGGCTAAGCTGTTGAAACAGTCACCTGGCCTGCCATTGAGTGGCAGCCAGGACTCAAACCCAGAGCCACCTAACCGCCGACCCCTGAGGGTCTTCCCCCTCCCTACCAGCCTACCCACTAGCCCTGGGATGGAAGGGACTGTGTCACAGCGGCTCACATACACGGGGATCTGCAGACAATCCAGAAACATCCACAAACGAAGTGAGGTTGCGGCTACGCTTATCAGAGACTAGAGGAAGAGTTGCTAAGCCACAAGACAGTGTAAAGTATCTTCACAGAAACTGCCTGTGGGGGGAATCTATACAAGGACTTGGGCATTCTTTTACTTTAGGGCCAGTGGCTTGGACTGCCACCTGTAATGCCGGCATCCTGGATGAGCACCAGTTTGAGTCCCAGCTTTTCCACTTCCAATCCAGCTCCCTGTTATTGCTCCTGGGAGACGAGCAGAAAATGTCATGAATCCTTGGGGCCCTGCCACCCACGTGGGAGACCCAGATGGAGTTCCAGGCTGCTGCTTACAGCCTGGACCAGTCTAAACAATAGGGACCTTCTAGGGGAATGAGACAGCAAATGGAATATCACTCTCCCCCTGCTCATCCCCTCCCCTTCTCTGTCCTTAGATAAATAAAAAATTTGAAAGGTAATTTTGTACCAAAATTCCATACATTTTTGGAAGTACCTTCACTGGATCACATTATCCTAAGCTACTTAGAGTGGGAGGCAACTTCAGCTACCAGCTGGGGGAGCTTTCGCAGGCCGTGGTGGCCTGTGCACCAACCTACAGAGGTGACATCAGTTTCACATGTCGCAAGAGGCTGGGAGGATGGGTTAGGCAAAGCGCCTGGCACCAGCAGAGTGCAACAAGGTTGGCTGTCCACGCCATGGTCATTAAGATCATTAACCTTCAACTTCTCCATGTCCAATCCAAAGTTGTCCTCAGTTCAGCATTTCAGCTTAGTGACTCCACCAAACAGCAGTGCACGGCCACCGCTCTACCTGGTTTAAGCTGAGCCATCCTTGTTCCCGATCCTTGTTCCCGACACCCCCACGCTGCTCACGAGCCCCTCAGAACAGCCCAAGCCCACCCTCCATGGCAACCCATGCCTGGCATAGCCTTCACCTGACTCTTGTTATTCTGGCAACACATGTGCAATTCTCACAGGGCAAGGTCTACAAAACTGCCACTCTTTGGAGGCCTATAGAGACACGAGATTCCAGGGTATGGGGGCTAGCTCCCACCTTAGCCTAGTAACAGGCAATTCCACTCATAGCATGTCTCCTGGGCAGCTGTTCTGAAGTAACCACAGAATTGCTACTCATGGGGGAGGCTTTGACAAGGCAGATGGCCCTTGCCCACTGGGAGGCCATACCCAACGGAGAAGGATAAGACACACAGGTGGGTGGGCACTACAGAGTGCATGAGAGGAACCAGCTGGGCACTTAGAAAAACAGCATCACCTTACAGGCACAGGGAAAACTCCCACAGTATAGGTCTGAGCCCAACTGCCGCCTGAAGACCTTTGGAGCTGGGTGAGGGCATGCGGAGGGACACTCGGGCACAGTGCTGTCTGCACAGGGAGGAAGCAGCCTCCAGGGACCACTGGAGCATCCCTGAGATGTTAACAGCACAGAAGGCCTTTTGAACACTAGCGTTCAGGGAAGCCCCTGGGCTGTCCCAGGCCAGGCCTCTCCCACAGGACGGCTGGCTCCACGTGTAATCCAGTTAGGGCTTACCTTGTTACTTCCAGACCCATCATTCCTGTCGAGATTTTAATGAATCTTGATTCTATTATTCCACATTGTAGTCCTCCTTCTTGGTTTGGGGTCATCGGCAAATCTAATAAGCCTGCCTGCTACATCTCTCCCGAATTGTTGATAAAAACTGGGGACAGAGGAGCTTGGCCCCAGTGTCCTGAGGCCAGCATCCCCACCTGTGCCCAGATGCTCCAGCAGTACCCCCTTCTCTGGTCACACTCCTTGTCCACCCTCTCATCACCAGATCAGTTTGGAAATGCCAGCCGTTGTGCCCCAGGGTCCTCTACAACTGTGAGATCTCACTCCTCCACAATTCAACCTTTCAGACCCGCCTGCATGAAGCAGCAGCCAGCCACCTACAAGGGCCCTGCGCATGTAGAACACTCAAGTAATTGAACTCTACATCCAGAGACCAAACTAAGCAGCTCACTCAAAACGCACGGCTTAATAAGGAGCCTCTCCTTCCAAGGTCATGGCAGATAGCTGGCCAACTAGAAGCAGAATCACCACTTGCCTTGGGTTGCATGCCAGCTATAGCTTCCCAAGAACAGAGAAAACGCTGAAAACTGCATGAAAAATAAACACAATGAAAACCCTTCAGGAGGTGGGGCTGATGCTGTGGCACAGCAGGTAAAGCTACTTCCTGGGGCACTGGCATCCCATATGGACCTGGTTCAAGTCCTGGTTGCTGCACTTCTCATCCAGCTCCCTGCAAGCATACCTGGGAAAGCAGTGGAGGACAGCTCGAGTCCTTGGGCTCCTATATCCATGAGGGAGACCTGGAAGAAGCTTCTGTTTCCCAGCTTCAGACCAGCCCAGCTCTGGCTGTAGGGGCCAATTAAGAAGTGACCCAGCAGATGGAAGATCTCTCTCTTTCTCTCTCTCTCTCTCTCTCTCTTTCTGTAACTCCACCTTTGGAATAAATACACCCTTTTAATTAGTGAATTTTGAAAACCCTCCATATAGGGCACGGGAAAGAGGCCTCACACCTCAGGAGATCACCAGCAATCACAGAGCTAATGATGGTTTGTCACCAGCCACAGGTTGAACTATACCTGGCATCCTTGCATAAGGATAAAGGTACTGTTTTTAATATCCAGGGTGAGTGTAGCTGATGGTACAGGTAAATGGTCATTCATTCAGCAAACACCTCCTAGACACCAAGAGGAGCCAGGTCCCGAAATCAGTAGCAAGGCCCTGCAGGACAGCGGTGACCCTGACAGGCCATATGCCTGAGCTCACAGCGTGTCCAGCAAGCTGAGTGGGGCAGGCAGCAAGCAGCATCACTTCCAGTTACAGTAAATGCTTCCCAAACACAAAACATGAGGAAGAAGATAATGCAGCCAGAGCAGGGCCTGGGACAATGAACCGGGAGAGAAAGGCGGGGCAGAGCTTCTGAATGTGTTCAGTTCAGTCTCCGGACCCTCAGCGGGGTTGACCAGGTGTCTGGCCCAGGTCAGGTGCCCCTCCACTGCCCTGTCTTGCCTGAGTCAGCTGTTCTGCTGTCTGCTGAAGTGGACTTGCGGTTTTGCCCCTCTGCAAGTACAGGCTCAACACTCAGTGCCTGAGCGTCTCTTTCAGGAAGTGGCTGCTTAGTGGGGCCCACCTTGTGAAAAGACCCCTTTGGAAACACCTTACCTCTTTGTGGAAGTTGCTTCTTTTTATTTTAAAACAAGCCAGTGGTTTGGTTTTTTTTTTTTTTAATGAAATCAACTTGGCTAATGTAGGAAAGTTACATAATGCAGAACAATGGGAAGAAAATGAAATTATTTATGATGCTACCACTCTGAGAAAGCCACAGTGAGCACTGGGGCTTTTTAAACTCCTTTTGCAGCATACAGTGATTTTTCTACCAAGAAGCCTCCTCTGAAGTTTTTCGGCCTGCTGTTTTTACTTGGCAAGATGGATTTTCCTGTGCCGATAAATGCCCTTCGCCACCTGACTGGTTAATTTCTTTTCAAGCTGTAACACAGCAGAGCAGCATTAACCAAGGGCAGGTTAATTGAATGCTGCCACTGAACTTCAGGAGAATGACTCCAGACTTTGGTGATGAACATCCTGGCATGTGCGTGGGTGTGTACAACGTCTCCTGTTATGTTCTAGATGAGGAAGTTTGGGGTCAAAGTCTTTCCCCTACTTTTGCCAAGCTGATCTTCAGTCAGGTTGATCGAAGTTACGGTTCCCCAGCCATGCCTGCCTGATCTGCCTGGCTCTTCTCACAGATCCTACCAAGTGTCCTTTCTGGGGAAACCCTACACAGGCCCTGCACAAGGTGGGCCCCACTAAGCAGCCACTTCCTGAAAGAGACGCTCAGGCACTGAGTGTTGGGCCTGTACTTGCAGGAGGGGCAAAACCGCAAGTCCACTTCAGCAGACAGCAGAACAGCTGGCTCAGGCAAGATGGGGTGGTGGAGGGGCACCTGACCTGGACCAGACACCTGGTCAACCCCAGTGTGCATCTGGAGGCTGAACCAGACAGCTGGTTCTGGTGGTGTTAGGGGAGCAGGGCCACCTACCCCAGGCCAGACACCTGATTAACCCCACTGTGGGTCTGGAGGCTGAACTGGACACACTCACAAAGCACTGTCCCGCCTTTCTCCTCGCCAGCTCTGCACAGCTTTTCTAATGCAGTGTGCACTGGGGAGCGGCTGGGAAGCCCAGGCCTGGAGTTGACGGAAGGACAAACTCCAGGCCACTGCTCCTTACTGCACCTTTTCCCCAGGGAGGAGGCTGTCCTTGATGATGCATTCCTCTCTCAGCTTGTGCCCCAGAAGGGGTTCCTTCTTCCGGTCCTCTGACCCAGCAGATGCCAGGGGCAGTGCCTTTCTCACACAGGCATGTGTCTGATCACACATCACCAGGAGGCAGAGAGCTTGGCCAGCAGTTAAGACACCACCTAGGACACCCTCATCCACATCCAGTAACCGTGTGCCTGACTTCTGGTCCCAACTCCTCTCCTAATTCCAACTTCCTGATCATGCACACCCTGGGAGGCAGAGGTGACGGCTCCGGTACATGTGCCACTGCCAACCATGTAGGAGACCCAGACTGAGTTCCATCCAGGCTCCTGGCTGCAGTTTGGTTGAGCCCCAGCTGTTGGGGGCAAGTGGGAGTGAACCAGCTGATGAAGGATCTCTCTCTTTTTCTCTCTCTCTCTCTCTCTTTCTCACCCTTCTCTTTGTCTTTCAACTAGAATAGGTTAACAAAGAATTTCCTAGAAATACAAGGAATCACCTCACTTCAATCAATCCATATACTCAACATAAAGGGTCTTCAAAAAGTGCACAGGAAACATGTTCTGTGACAAAATGATGCGCAGATTTCACAAAAATGCATGCCCCAAGATGAAGCTGCCTTTTGGTTCCCCTTCTGCAGGAACTTTCTGAAATCTCCTTGTATATCCCGAGGATCTCCTCAATGCTGGGCAACACTGGAGGCAGGGGTGAGGGTGGGATGTGGAGAGCAGCAGGTGATCAGCACAGACCAGCAGGGTGTGCATTCATAACAAAGGCCACAAAGAGAAATCCCACACAGGGATCCTGACAAGGCTTTGTGTTAGAGACTTGAATGGGAGCCTGCTCGGTCCACAGCGACACCTGCTTTCAGAGCTTCTGTGGGAGACACGATCTTGGAAGCGCCTTGCTCACACTCAAGCCCACTGACCCCAAAAGCACTTCTTTCTGGGTCTCAAGTTTTACTATATTCTCTTTAGGAAAAGAAAATTAAGAAAACTTGGAACTAATTAAGCCAAATCCACAAATTATCTGACATTTCTTTAGACTCTGTGCAGGAAAAAGCAAGCCCTGGGGCAGAACTGCTCGGTGCTGACACAGCAGCTGAAAAATTTAAAACAAAAAAGAAAAAACCTATTCTGGATTAATTCAAGGCACACAGCTCACCTTCTGGAGAGGAAAACTGAAAACCATGATTGACAATTCATCAAGCTCCATCCAGGCCCTGACGCCTCTCCTGTTGGCTCTTCTAAGGCACACTCTCCCCTAGCACTGTCTGCAGGCACCCAGGGAGAGGCTCCATTTATTATAGAGAGAAACTATGGCTGTGGTCAACTCAGACAGATCATTTTTATAAACAAACAGCTCTCACAGGCAGGACAAGGTCATAGTGACAAAAGCAAAGGGCACAAAGAAGGGGCATTTTGCCCTGAAGATGGGGATAGGCAAAAGAGCAGTGAGGAGGCAATGACGGCATTTCCAAGGATGACATTGGCAGCATAGTCCCTATATGCCAGGCACAACCCAAGCTGGAAGATCCCATGGGGACCTCTTCTCTTTCGTCCCACAAGTCTGTCTCCAGCGTACAATCCCACACGTTATAGCTACAGATCTCAGCACCTGCACCACAACATTCAACCACATATAAATGCAGGTTTGTTAGAGCCAGGGGGTGGCGGGTGGGTGGCGCATGTGTGGGAGACACCTCCAGGGCCCAGCTGCAGCCACAGTGCACTGGGGAACAAAAAGGTTTTCAGAGACAGGTGGGCTAGGGTTCTAATGCCCACCTCTGTCTATTAGTAAATGACTCTGGGCAAATAGCTCACTTTCCTGAACGCCAGCTTCCCCATCTGTAAAATGAGAAAAATTACAGCAGCATGGCTGTGGCATAAGGGGTTAGAGGAGCTATCTGCACAGAAAGCCTGAGAATCTCACCAGACACAAAGTCTGCACTCCAAACAGAAAAAATAAAAAAAAAAATGAAGATAAAGGGAAATTTCTCTTGGAAATGCAGTTCAAGGACAAGCTCTGGGGCTGTGGAGCTGTAGCAGGGTCTGCACAGAGGACCACAGCTGGCCCCTGATGTCCTCCACCCAGCTCTGAGCACTGCCACCTTCCTCACACTAACTCCCAGGACCCTGGCTCTTCCTGGCAAGACCTCCTGCACCATCAGTCTCCAGAATCACTAAAGCTAAGCCTACCAGAGCCTGCCTGTTGTCTGGAGGTCTTGCTGCCTCCAGTGATGTGAGCCAGGGCAGTAAGGCAAGTTGGTGTCATCATTTACCCCAGCACCTGGCACATAACAGGGCTTGGTCGACATCTTACCAGGAAATGGGTGGAGGTCATTTCAGATGTTATTTGAATTAAGCCTGTGTCACCCCCAGAAAAAGAACTGGACCAAAGAAGGTCATGTGTCACCATCTGTTATGGCCTCAATATAGTGTTGTCCCCACCAGAGGTTCCCACATGTGGTTCTAGGAGGTAGTGTGGACCACTAAGATGTAGGACCTAGTAGCAGGTCCTTGGGTCAATGGGGACATGTCCTCTAGAGCAGGTATAGGGGACACCCAGGTCATATAAGGCCCATGAAATCATCTGGCCAAAACAAGCACAGCTGGGACTCCAAAGCCAAGAAATTTATAGCAGGCGATTTTACATGGCCCACCAAGGAGGTTGTTATATGTTCCCCACTCCTGTGGAGACTGCAGGAACTCACCCAGCACTTTTGCTTCCTGTTCAAGATGTGACTACTTGCCTCAGAGGCCTCAATCAAAATGAACTGATCCAAGAGCCATGTCCTCAAGCTTCTAGAACTATGAGACAATGAATCTCTTTTCTTCCTAAGTAGCCTGGCTCAAGAATCCACTTACACAGTGATAAAAAGCTGATCATATGGAAATTCTACTGCCAGTGTGACGTGGCATTCCAGAATCTTCCCAGCTGGTAGTGTCCAACAGTCACCACCAGAAACACAGATCCTTGGATTTCTAGTTTCCTTCTCTTTCCTGTTACTGAGAATGAAGTCCACAGGAGACTCCAGGCTAGGAAGACCAGGAAGAGGCGGGAACATCATACCAGGGCATGGCACAACATTGCTTTGCTCTGGGCCCAGAGACACATCTTTTCCTGCATCCCACAGAAGTGGGATGAACATCCTGAAGAGGACTTCCAGGACTTCCGTTAGAGCCAGAGATTATTTTAACAAAAAGCAGCTCTACCAACTAGTTGTCCCCAAAGCTGATCAGAAACACAGCTTAGGAAAGGGCCAGCCCAGTTGAGAACCCTACACTGGTGCCCTAGAGGAGGCCACGGCAAACACAGGCCTGGGGCTCTGAAGCCAAGACCCTGGGTGTGAGGCCAGGCTCTGCCCCTAAGCAACAGGAGGCTCTGATACAGCCCTCAGCTGAAGAAAGGAAGAGAGGGAGGGAGAAAGAAGGAAAAAAATTCTTAAAGAGGAGGAGGTGCCCTGACATTTGGCTGGCAGTTAAGCAGCTGGTTGAGATACCCCAATCCCACTCTGTAGCTCCTGGTCCCAGCCCTGTCCCATCAGCTTCCTGCTGGTGTGCTCTCTGTTGGACACCACGTGAGGGCTCCAGGAGCTGAATCAATGCTATGGTGAAGGGGGACTCCGACTGACACCCCAACTCCTGATCTTGACCATTCACTTGGGAAGTGAATCTTGAGATGGCAGCCCTTTCCTCTCTGTCTCCCTCCTCTTGTTTTTTTTTTTTTTTTTTTTTTTAAACATCAAGTAGGGGGATGAGGCAACCACCCTCAAGGACTCTCTCTGTTCAGACACTGGGTACAAGATCATTCACTCTGGGTGAAATGTAAGAGTTCCAACTGCTTCCAATATGTCCATCCGCTTCCCGCCCACAGCTGCCCTGAAGGTGTCAGGGCATCCGACTGTTATAGATCCTACGTGACAACATCTCCTCCCTACCCACCCAAACCTGATGGAAACTGTTTACACATAAAGCCCTCAATTGAAAAGTGTCACTTTTAGTGCTGTCATCACCCTTATTAACAGTGTGGCACCAGCAGCTTCTTCAACTTCTCTAAAGCCTTGAACATCTCATCTGAAAATGAAAGAATTAGAAAACTCCTTCCTTGCAAAACTGTCTGAAGATTTAATGAGTCAACTGCCTTAGGACACTGCTAAGAAGTCATTAAATATTGCTATTACTATCCACTTTCTCTTCCCCTCATTCCTCCTCCTCATCTCTAGAGCCAAACAACCCAAGTGCATGACTTTGGGTAGGCAGTAAAGGATATTCCGTGCCAGGAGAAACCAAAGCAAAGCATCTCTGCTCATAGGAGTTTTCATAAATAAGTATTATTCACATAAAGGCATTAATACTTTAAATACTTTCACTTATGACACAACTGAAGATTTTTCATTGGTCTGTAAGACTGAATTAAAGCACAATACATCCATGAACCAAATATTCCAATCATTAAAAACAAGACAAACAAGATAAGCACGAGACTGCTACTAATGACAAGACTGCCATTAGTCTTGAACCCATTAATTCTCAGCTGACATGTCAGACAAGATATCACAAACAAGTAAGTTCTGAGTTTCAAAAAATACACAGGACTTTAGCTGGAAATGCGAGGATGACTCTGAAAGCCATAGGAATATTCATAGTGAAATTAAGCATCATTGCGCTTGTGAACTATGATTTTGTACATGGAAAAGGTAAACTTCATGTCAAAAAAAAATTGGGGGAAAAAAATCCCTTTAAAGAGATAATACAGTTGAAGATGTCCAGGTGGACCTACACATTTTGCCACCCTTTCCTCTCAAAACACTGCTGGGAAGAACACATGAACACAAATTCATAGCCATCCCGGAGAGTCTCAAACCATGCCAATCAGAAAACTGAAACAGGAAAAAATAAAAAAAGAGAAATCACGGAAAACAAAACAAAGAAACCTTCCTATAAAGGAAATTTGCCACCAAGGGGAACCCAAAATTCTTTAAACACATTTCCTTCAAATCATTTGCTGACTCAAAATTCACAGTGTATAGGGCAAGACTCTGAAGACACTTGGTAAGGAGTAACAGCTGCAGCCTCAAGAGTCCAGCAGAGCCTCTGTGCCAGGAGACACAGCTTAACATCCTCTAGGTTAGCATTTCTACAGAAACCTCAGAAGGATCAAACCAAAGGACAAGAAGCATAGGAAGAAGGGATACAACCTAAGTTTAAAGGCAAAATCTAAATGGACTTTCCCAAACAGTCTAGAATGAAGGTATCCAGGATTAAGATGGCTCAACAGTAAATGAGCTTCATGCAAAAACAGACTGCTTTTAGGGGAAACCAATAATCTGGAATCTCCATTCACAATGTCAAATATAAAATAAAAAATTACAAGACATGCAAAAGAAGCAGAAAATGGGACTCAAAATCGACAGAAAATAAATTAGAACCAGATATCATTTGATACTGGAATTAGGGGGGAAAGAAAATGTATCTCCTACCATAAACTTGTTTAAAGATCATAGTGAAAGGGAGACACAAAAATGAACAGAAGGAACACATCAAGACAAAAACGACAACTCTAAAACGCAGCCAGAGGGAAATGCCAGAACTAGCCAAAAATAAATAAATAAATAAATAAAAGAAATGCTAAGGAATTTAAGATAAGTAAATAGGAATCTGTGAAACAATATCAGATTTTCTCATAGATGTGTAATTAACAACAACAAGAAGAAAAACAAAAGAATGGGATGGAGAAATAACTAGGAAAGAAACATAAGAAAGATGATAAATCATATATTGAAGGTCTTAATAAACCCTGGGGAAATCAAATAGGACCCACCTTGACGTACTACAGTCCAACTGCAAAAAACAAACAAAAAGTCTTAAAATCAGCCCAAGGTAAAAAATATATTACCTCAGGAAAGCAACAACAACATAGTAGCTGATTTCTCCACTGAAACAAGAGAATCACAAGCCAATACAAAAACATCTTCAAAGTGCTACAAGAAGACTGTCAACCCAAAACTCTCTACCCAAAAACAGCTTTCAAAGCTAAAGGAGAAATATGGACAACGCCAGGAAAAAAAAAATCCCAGATGACTCATCTCCAGCACCTGCCCAAGGAGGATACTGCAAAAGGAGGCTCTGCAGGTTGAAGAGACATAAACATGAAAAACAACAAAGAACACTGGGAATGGCATGCCAATAAATATTCTTTTCATCTTAATTTTTGTAAAAACATATTGACTACATAAAGTGAAATCAATACAGATGTTTTGTTTATAATCATACTTAGTAAAACTGGAGCATGAAGCATGAGGAGAGAAGTGAAAATATACTGTCCTAAGATCTTTGCGTTGCACATGAAATGGTGTAATATCAAGGAAGGTGGTGACAAAAACTGCACAGCATAATCTCCACAAAAACTATTGAATCTTTCAAATGAAGTACTCATAAGGCTAAAACATAGGAGACTTAAAAGGAATACAAACAAATACTTAAAAGACAGAAAAGGAGACAAAGATAGAAAATAAGGGTAGATTTGAAAGCAAAACAAATAGATAATTGCAATAAATATAAATGGATTGACCACACCAATTAAATGACAGAGACTGTCAGGTGGCTTAAAATACAAGATACAACTAACTGCTCTTTACAAGGGTCATACTTCACACATAAAAACACAGATAGATTGAAAGAAAAGGATGGGAAAGCAGGTGTTCAGCCTAGCAGTTGAGCTGCTGATGAACAGGACATCAGAGTGGAGTGCCTGGATTTGACTCCCGGCTCTACTTCTGACTCTAGCTTCCTGCTAATGCATACCTCAGGAGAAAGCAAGAGAGCTGGCTTAAATAGTTGTGGCCACCAAACAGGCAGACCTGGACTGAGTTACTGGATTCTAGCATCAACAAGGCCCAGTCTTGGCCATTGTGGGCAGCTAGCAAGTGACCTAGCAAATTGGAGCATGCTCTCTCACTCTATGTATGTATCTATCTGTGCACACACATTTAGACACATGTGTGAATATATATGTGTGTGTGTGCTCTCTCCCTCTCAAACTAAATATTTTTAAAGAAAAAAATTCTGTGCGGATATTAATCTCAAAAGGATAATGCAACAAACTATCAGTGCTAGACAAGGCAAACATCAAGACAAGAAACATTAACAAAAATGGAAAATTCACAATGTTAGGAGATTCAATTCAATAGGAAAAGATAACATTTTGAAACATTAGCCAGAAATATATAGCATCCAAACCACTTACAGGAGAAAAAGGAGGGTGGCAAAGAAAATGTGCCCTATCCAACTAAAAGCAACAACCATGGCAGAGCAGACACCTAGTCCACTGTGGCTACTATCACAGAATCCCAAGACTGGGTCATTTATAAAGACCCGAAATGTATTTCTTGTAATCATGGTGGCTTAAGAAGCCCAATATAGAAGGGCCCACAATTGGTGAGGGTTTTGTATCCATGATCCCACTGTGGAAAAAGGAACTGGAAGGGCAGGGATTGAACTTGCAGCTCTGGTGCTTCACGACCAATTTCCATCCGTTCATGAGTACAGAGCCCTCAGGACCTAACCCACCCCTGTTCAACACCACCTTCCAACATGGTGGCACTGCAGACTAAATTTCTAGCACTTGTTTTTCAGAGGACACATTCGAGGGGAAAAGCACAAAAAAAAAGCATCACAAAAACAAAACAAACTACGCTGGCATTAACAACATGAAATATTAGCAAAAACAAATTATTAAGAAATGCAAAGGCTTTAATTATCCTAGTTTGACATACATATCATAACTTCAAATTAAAAAGAGCCCATTTTTAAAAAGATTTGAATAGCGCAGCTAACTTCTCTTGCTATATTTAGAATTCCGTATCCAACAAACAGAAACTATTCATTATGCTCAAGCTACATAAATTTACAGAAAAATGACTGTGCGCGGCCACACAGAAAATCTTTGCTAATTCTAGAACACAAGAATTCGCATACATTCTAATCTCTAGTCCCAACACAAAGAAACTGCCTCAGTACTGCCATTATCCATGCTAAAGCCCAGGTGGCAAACACACAGACCCAGGGAACCGGCCCAAGCTCACACCACTGGCCAGTAGCAGATCTGGGCTCAGAACATGGGCATCACAGCTCAGAGTTGGCAGGCTTAATCCCTTGTCATGGACACTGGGCAAGGGTCCCTTGCACAGATATGAATAAACATAAAACTATAATAATCAATATGTGAATTGAGTCAGGAGGCAAATAGGCTCAGAAAAGAATTCAACCACAAACCCCACAGACGGAAATATCTACCTAACAAAGATGTTACTGAAAAAACAAAGATCTATCTCACAGCTGACAAAGCACATGGGAGCATGGCAGTCAACCCCCTTACCTCATACCACAAGTCAAAAGCAACCAATGCATCAAAGAATTAAAATGATTAAAGGATGATAGTATATAAAATAAGAAACAATACAAAATATTTCTGTTTCAGAGAGGAAGAAATTTTACAATAGGACTGAAGATTTGAAATCATTAGAAGAAAAAAGACTGACAGATTTAATTGTATAAAATTAAAACTAGGGGTGGACATTTAGCTCAGAAGTTAGGCATTGAGCTGTGTTCCCTATCACAGCACCTGGATTTAGTGCCAACTCCAGCGCCTGACTTCAGCTTTCTGCTAATACAGGAGCAGCAGTGATGGCTCAAAGAACTGAATTCCTACCACCCAGGTGGGAGGCCTGGATTGAGTTTCTGGCATTGGCCTATCCCAGGCCCAATCTTCATCAAGTCCTAGTTATGGTAAAAACTTGAGGAGTGAACCTGCAGATGAATTCTCTTCTCTTCTTTCTCTCCTTATCCTCTACCTTTCAACTAGATAATAAACATTTTTAGAAATAAAACCTGAACATCATCATAGAATGCACAAAGATACTTTCCAATCAACTATAGCTGTGAGGAAAAAGACTCACAATATATGAAGGAAGAGTACCCGTAAGTCACAAAGCACTTCCTCACAGGAAGATCAATTCAGAGATCCAATAAAGCATGGAAAAAGGGCAGAGACAGATATTTCACTGAAGAAATACAACCTTCCCATGTACAAGTGAAAGGATGCTCAACAGGAGATATACAGGGATGAAAGCTAAGCAAATGGCATAGTCCCACCCATGGAAGAAACGCAAACTATTGTCACGCGCATGGAGAAGCAGGTGTGAAAACACATACACCATCACACACTGGAGACATGGCCATTGGCAGACAATTTGGCAATGTCCATCTGAATTTAAACCATATGAGAACCCTGACCTGAAAACTAACTACCGCAGAGCAATACTTGGCCAGGTGCGTGATAATGCATATAAAAATGCAATGTTGTTTGTCATAGCAAAAAATAAAAATATCATAAAATCACATGAACAGCTTAGTGCAATGTAATATCACATAATAAATTACAAAATCTAGCAGCAGATAGAAAATATCTTCAAGATGTATTAAGCAGAGAAACTTAAACTACAGGATGTTTTTCCAGTGTTTTATGCATGTGTATTTTTAAAATAATTGTACTGAATATAAATAATGAAAATTAAATAATAAATTAATAATCACTTTTTAATTGAAGGGAGTTAAATTGGTGGAGAGGTGAAAGGGTTCAAGGAGCCTTAAGCTTTTTGCTTGTTTTAACTTTAACAGCTCTTTCATGGTTTATTTAAAAATTGTGGGTGGAAATACATTCACTCCCTCACATTCATCTTGCTGTGGTTCTTTCTACTATTTAGTCAAATTGCACATACTTGAAATAGTTGTAATTCTGTAAATATTTATTTATTTGGAAGAGTGTGAGTGTGTGTGTGTGAGAGAGAGAGACAGAGAAAGTGAGAGGGAATTGAATGAGCATCTCCCATCCCTTGATTTGACACCCACAACAGCAAGGAGTCAGGAATCCCATCAGGATCTCCCACAGGGGTAGCAAGAAACCAACTTGTGTGCCACTACCTGCCGCCTTCCAGGTATACTGGCAGGGAGCTGGATTGGAAGTTTGGAGTAGCTAGGATGAACACTAGGGGCCCCCATAAAGGATGTGTGTAACCCAAGAATGGCCTAGCCTGCTGCCACAATGCCCAACCCTGAGACACATTTTTGAATCATGTTTTTCCCCACAACTATTACATGATAAAATCCCAGCATGCTTCTTCATGATCTCCAGTGTCAGCAACTCACCAAACAC
Organism: Ochotona princeps; assembly: GCF_030435755.1. Classification (NCBI taxonomy): domain Eukaryota; kingdom Metazoa; phylum Chordata; class Mammalia; order Lagomorpha; family Ochotonidae; genus Ochotona; species Ochotona princeps. The sequence goes on along the minus strand of NC_080844.1, from coordinate 61,403,346 downwards.
CTACAAATACTGACATCTCAGCTTTCCTATCCTTGGAGAACATACTTCCTGCGCACTGGAGGGAAAGCAGTGATGAAAATATTTAGATGCAAGGTTTTTACACCTCCTCAATTAGTGAGTCAACATTCATTTTCTAAGGTCAGAGAGCAGGGCTCAAACCAGGAGCTTGGCACCCTGCACTGGTGCTTTCCGAAAGGGTCGGGCCTACCCTCACTTGCCTGGACAGCCTCTGACACCTGTTTCAACACAAACTTGCCTATCTTTATGCTCTTTTAAAAAAAATTTTATTTTTACTGAAACCAGATTTACAGAGAGAACGAGAGAGAGAGAGAAAAGACCTTCTATCCACTGGTTAACTTCCCAAATGACTGCAAGGACTGGAGCAGAACCAATCTGAAGTCAGGAGTCAGAAACCTCTTCAGGGTCTCCCACATGGGCTCAGGGGAGCTGGAGCAGAAGTGGGGCAGCCAAGACATAAATCAGTGCCCACATGGGATACCAGAGCTTGAAGATGGAGGATTGACCTGTTAAACCACAGCGTCAACCCCCATCTTTTTACTTGAATGACTTTCGACCCACTCCCACCTTAACTACTTCAATGCAATCCCAGCAGAACCACCCAGTGCACCAGCTAAAGCAATTTCTTGGTCCTCTTCCTTTTTCCCGTAATAGGAAACATCTGTATTGATTTTCCTGATTGTGGGAAAGTAATAAACATTTACTATAACACAGTTTACACACTAAATAAAGAAAAAAATCAAACTCTGCACAAGCCCAACAGCCTGAAATAGCCACCATTAAGATCCTGATGTGTCTTTATAGGGCTTTTTCCTGCCTACATAAGAGCTCAATCGTATCACATTAGCACATTAAGACAGCATCAGGCAACTTCTGCTGTCTGCTTTGCTCACTCATCAACATACATTTATAGAAATCTTGCCAAGTCAATAATTACCTATCACTTTTAATGGTTATGTGCTCTTTAACGGGAGCACATAAAAAGCCACACTCGATGTCACTGAGTTGTTTTCAGACACAGTCTGGAACCTCCGTAGAAATCACCAGTTGGAAGGTGTCTTCCTTGTACTTTCAGCCCTTCCATGCCCATATGCATTGTCCATCTTTCTACAAAAGAGCTTCTCTCATATTGATTGATAAATGCTCTCTGAAAAGAGGAGGCATTAACCTCTCACTCCGTAATCACAGCCATAACACCTCCTAAAAGCTGTAAAGATCAAAGTGACCAGTGTGTGACTAGGGCCCAGAACAAGGTTGGCACACAGTGGGTGAGGACTCTTCCCTCATCCCCTTCCCCTTAAAACACAGGTGGGAACCATTAAAACATATCTACAGTGGGCACTGCTGTGGCACAGTCGGTAAGCTGCTGCCTGCAATGCCAGCATCCCATATGGGGCTCAAGTTCTGGCTGTTCCACTTCCAACCCAGCTCCCTGCTAACACACCTGGGAAAGCAGCAGAGAGCCCAAGTGCTTTGGCCATTGCCATCCATGTGAGAGAGCTGAATGGAGCTGCACAGTCCTGGCTTCAGCCTGGCCCAGCCCAGGCTATTGCAGCCATTTGGGGAACAGATAGATAACCCCTCTCTCCCTCCTTTTCTTCCTCTTTCTCTGTAACTCTTTCCAATAAATAAATAAATATTTTTAAGTGAATAAAAATAAAAGATACCTACACATCAATAAGAGCCCGTTTCTCATTTCTTCTTGGATAATTGTCCAGAATGCCACGCCCCAATTCCCTAAACCCTACTTCAAGGTGTAGAGCTGACAGCAGCATCACTCTTTATCCTCATCACTCAGTGATGGAAAGGGAAAGAAGCAGTAGGAGGGCGCCACGTGCCACACCTCTGACTCTGCAGCAGGCACCTGTTGTGTGCTACACAACATTTCCTTCGCTGCTGTCTGGGAAGAGGAAACTGTGTCCCCACTTCAGAGAGGAGGAAGCTAGGGTACACCAACACCAGGATTTGACCTTGTCTGCCATGCCAGCTGCTCGTCCACCTACAGAGTGGAGACTTGGCTGTGGGTGTCTCCCCGTCACTGACCAGGTCTGTCACAGCTGCTCAATAGATGGACGGGAGTAACATGCAAAGCAGACACGGCTTTTGGTGTCAGAGCTGGATGAAGGAAAGTCAAATGCCTCTTGAAAAATGTGGGAGGAGCATTTCTATGCCCACAAATATACTCAAAGATAATCAGCAATACGTTCACTGAAAGACAGTATCAGCAATCGGCTCAACAACCCGAACCACTAATGGCCCAGAGAAGTATCTTCAGCAAGAAGACTAAACAGAGATGGGGCACCACCCACAAGGGGATGACACCCTGCAGCAATGGGAACAAACCAACCACAGCACCCATGATGGAACGGATGACTATCCAAACCACAGAAAGTCAAAATCACACCGAGGGTGACACAGGATGATTTCCATCAACACAGCATTCAGGGGCAGAAGTCGGGAGGGGACCTTTAGAGAGGGTGACAGGGGACTGAGCAAGTGGGGGTGCCCCGGCAGCTGCACCAACACAAATAGCACACTTGCCTTTGTGCATGGTATTTTTAGGTTGGACTAAATGAAACTTGCCATTTTGTAGGTCAAAACAATCCAAGACGAGTGGCTGCACATGGCTCCAGCCGACACTTCACTGACATTGGGTTTGAGGAAGCCCCTGACAGAGCAGAGAGGACACCAGCACCTGCTGACAGGCAAGGCCTTGCATGAAAGCAGCCTCACCTCCCCTCAGCATCGGCCCCAGTCTGGGTTTCCATGGGATGATGTCTTGTAGCCACACGCTGACACTGTGAGACAGCCCTCAAACTTCACTGATCCCCCTTCAATCTGCTTACCTTCCAGCAAAACAGCTCAGTCCATATTCACGGCAGGATACTTAACCGCTGGAGAGATGGAGACAGAGCAAGTTCCAACCACCTGCTCACTTCCCACATTCACACACTAGTGGAGGTTGGCCATGGTTGAAGCCAGCAGTCAGGAACTCCATTCGGGTCTCCCACAAGGGTGGCCACAGCTGATGCCAGGAGTCAGGAACTCTGTTCGGGTCTCCCATGAGGATGGCCAACAGCCAGTTGCTTGTGCCATCTTGCTGCCTCCCAGGGTGTGTGTTAGCAGGAAGCTGGACTCAAGAATGGAGCCAGACCTGAACCTAGCACTCAAATGAGGGGTATGGGCAACTTCACCATGACATCTGATATTTTTTAACGACCCAGTATTAGGAAGATACCTTTCAAGCCTTGAGTGCATCCTAAAAGGAAGCCTTTAGAACTAAGTTAACTGTATCCCAGATAACAATCCCCTTTGTTCTACCATGGTCATTCATCTCCCTGTGGGAAAACATCCCTTTTCAGAATTCTGTGGACAGCCAAATCATTTTAAAGTGGCCAATAATATGTCAAATAGAAGGATGCACCACTTATCAAGCTGCAAAACAAAAGACTTCCCAGGGCCAGCCAGAGGCATTGCCCTGGCACACTCAATCCAGACTGCACAGAAGGGGCACAAGGAGTTCCTAATGAGAAGAGCCTTGGTCATGGCTGTTAGCTGAACTGCATCACAAGGTGAGCCACGGGTCCCAGCATTTGCCATATGTGTTACCTAACACAGCTACACTGACCACTCTGCTGAGTCCAAGGGTGACTTGCTATAATGACCCAGCAATTAAAGTTACCACCGGGAAACTACGGGGATGATACTCCCGCATGAGCCCCACCAGTCAGCCAGCCCCCTGCCTCTTGCTCGCTGAAGGAGCCATGGACAATGATACACCTCATCTTGGGGGCTTGAAAGGAACAATGTGGGATATAGTCACAGGACTTCACCCTTTCAGAAATCCTATAATACATCACAGTATAGAGAATGATTATATTAAATATTTTATAATATTTAAATGTTTTAATATCTAAAATTATTTTCTAGATATTTTTAAAGATTTATTTTATTGGAAAGGCAGATGCACAGAGAGCGGGAGAGACAGAGAGGAAGATCTTCCGTCCGATGATTCACTCCCCAAGTGAGCCGCAACAGTCGGTGCTGCGCCAATCCAAAGTCAGGAGCCAGGAACTTCTTTCCGGGTCTCCCACATGGGTGCAGGGTCAAGGCTTTGGACCGTCCTTGACTGCTTTCCCAGGTCGCAAGCAGGGAGCTGGACAGGAAGTGGAGCTGCCGGGGTTAGAACTGGCACCCATATGGGATCCGGGCGCATTCAAGGCAAGGACCTTAACCATTATCATGCTGGGCCCTATTTTCTAGATATTTAAAATAATTTACTATATGAAATGCACAGTATAGTGTATTAAGCATGCCGTGATCTGCCTACCACGTTCCTGACTGGTGGACCATGATCTGCCTACCACGTTCCTTACTGGTGAACCTGGTGGGTTCCTCTGAAGAGCAACCTGACAATGAGTACACACAGAGCTGAACACTGCCTCCTTCAACACTCCCCAGCCAATGGGGAAACCAAGACACACATGGATAATAATGGACAAAACCAGGACTCAAGCCCAGGCAAGCTGAGGCCAGGACTGTAACCACTCTGCTATACGGCCATTCTTGACACCACCTGTATTAAAGGGCTTAACGAGAATAGGGAGACACCATCTAACCTTTCTTTTACATACAAGTGGCATGTAAAGCAGCTTATCTAACCAAATCCATGGAAGCATTATCTCCATTTCCCACCCCAAGAAACTGAGGTTCCGAGATAGGAAGCAACGTGTTGCTTAGTGGCAGAATCAAAACCCACACAGAGCTGGTGAGGGCTCCAGTAACACCACTGTGCCTCAAAGCACTCAGGTAAAGGTTGTTCCTGAGGGGTGTGAGACGAATGCCACAGCAGCAAACAAACCCCAAATCCCAGTTAGCACAAGGCAACCCCTTCTCCCCTGCAAAATGCAGTTGTGGTTGTAGAAGCTTCCAGGAAAGCTGCGCCATATCACATCTTACAGCTCTGTCACTGCAGCCCTCAGCTCCATCCTCAGCACTAAGGGAATTAATGCTGCCTCCACGTTGGTGGTGACACCTGTCATCCCCCTTGTGATCCATCAGCCAGAGCTTGTCCCATGGCCCCACTCAAAGGCAGGAGGGTGGGTCTCCTGCATGCCAGGAGAAGAGAAGGCCAAGAGATCCTTGAGTTACTACAGACAGCACTACAGGGGTGCCCAGAGCTGCTGGACAGAAGGGACACCTGATCAACACGGAGTTCCCAGGGGCTCCCTTGTCTATGCGATTCAGTTAAGCCCAAACCAAGTTCCAGGCAATTCCGACACAGGTGGGCAGCAGTCAGCCCTGTAAACAGCTGTGTTCTACACTGAGGCAGAATGCTCACAAACATGACAACCAGGAATAGAGTCAGGAGTATCACCACCTACGTGCCAAGGCCCAGTGAGGAATGGGGGAAACAAAGACAATGACCTCGCAATCCCCAACCCTGGAGGGTACCAGTTCACACAGCAGCTGGCTATGGTAGGGACTGACTACCACAGGGCTGAGCCAAGGCGCAGGCCCAGAGACCAGTGAGGTAGGGCAGCATGACCAAGCACTAAAGTGAGCACTGCCCACCTGCCAATGACATGAACCCATCCCACCACTGGGCAAGGGAGGGAGCTCCCCAGTTAGGGCCACTAGGGAAATACTCACAGTGACAGGACACTGTCACCTTCACCTTCTCGTACCAGGCTCTCCCAGTCTGCATCATCTCCCACTGCCTGAAGTCACACCTGCTGACCCTGTCCCCATCCAGACAGTGACCCCACATCTTTCCAACCTCTGTAAGCTGGGCTGTTCATGGATCTGATGCCCTCATGGTCTGTCCTCGTTGGCACACCTGGCATTTAAGGCTCCTGTTGAGTCACCAGCTCCGGATTTACTGCTCCTGCTCATTTTAGGTAGCCCAGAAATCTAGTCTTCACTCTTAGGGGAATGACAGCAGATAGGTCTGTGGCTGTCAGTATTTCAAAAATCAAGTTACCATCCAATGCCCTCAGCAAATCACCTGGGTCATATTTCTCCAGGTTTTGATGGAATTCCTGACTGCAGTGTACTAATGAAACAGGAAATAACCACCACATGTGCAAGCATCCAGGTGATGTCAAAGCAGGGTCTGTCAACCAGACACTTGGTAAACCAGAACTGTTATGTGTTTCAACACCAGTGACTGCATGAGGGGTCACGAGCCAGCAGTGGTCCAATGCAGGCTTGGTCGGCTAACTGTGAGATCCCTGGAGCCTGCCTCGCATGCCTTCTCTCCTCCCCAGCACCCAGCATGGCTCTCCTACACAGGAAGGTCTCAAAGCAGGGTGCCACACTGGTCCTTGGTGGGGTCCACAGGACTGAGTGTCCTGGCATCCTAAGAGGAGGTTGGAGGACGGGAAGGAGGAGGGATGGAGACTCTCAGGGGAGGCTAGCTGACAAGTGAGGCAGGCAGACCACCTTGCTCCAGATCCAGCAGCTGAAGGTCATGGCTTTCCCAAGGTCCTCAAGTGAGAGGCTTTCTGAGCAGCTGATGTCCCGGGGATGACGACAACGGCCAACGGGAGAGAGCAAGGTACCACCTGTGCTTTACCACTACCACTGAGTGTCTCACCAGTAATGTGCCCACCATCTTATCCTCACAGCCTGGCACGTGCCCACATCCCATTTCTCAGGGAAGCCTGGGCCACCACTGCACTCCTCCACCTTGGAGGTGTCATGCTAGAATGGCACTGGCTCCCACACAGGACTCTGCAGACAGGCACTTACTTCCCAGGAGAGAAGAGGTGCCACCAGGGTGCCTCCAGGATATGGTCACTTCTGCTGCAGGCTGGAAGCACACCAGGTCAGCAGCTACTCTGGGACAAAGGGTCTGCTGGTACCCAGGCAGAACCTCCTGCTGGCTAAGTGGCTTCAGGCAAGTCAGTCCACCCTTCCAGCAGTGGTGGTGTTCTTTGTAAAGAGACTTATAAGAGTGATCCTTGGGCTCACCTGTGGCACAGAGCATGCCCTTGCCTGCCGGGCACTGGCTGCCACTTTCCCTCAAAGAAGGTGACTGGGAGTCCAGGTGCTGTTAATGCATCCAGATGCAGATCCCAGAATGGCCCTTACAAGCCCTGTGAGTTGGGCCATTCATTACTCATTTCTTCACTTGCAATGAAGACGCATCCGTAGGCCTGTTCCTTAGCTCCAGCAGCACATGCCATGGTCTTTGCTAGTGCCTGACAAGCAGCATGTGCTCACCACGTGGGAGGTGTGACAGGTGGCGACACTAGACCCAACAGCGGCGTGCCCTTGGTCTAAAGGCCTGCTGCGCCACAGCTCAAAGCAATTGAGAAATTCCCAGTTCCAGCCTTGGCATCTGAGGAAAATGTACACTCCCCTAACAGCGGCAGGAGATAAAGCTTCCTGCAGCAAAGCCTCAGGACCACAAGGTTGAGAATAATTAAGTGCAGCCTCAACGTAGCTACACATCGCACTTGGACTGTTCTTCACTGGTGAGTGCATAAAGCCAATTTGTTTCCTATCAGATTAAGCTTCCAGAGCCAGACCTGATTTACAGCCCAAGGAGTTTACTGAGCACCTGTGGGGGGATGCCTGGGGAGCACCCGCCTAGAAAGTTGTCTACACAAAACCTTAGCACCACACCTGACAGAAAACTGGTCTCCTTAAGGGTCAGCACGGGCCAGATTACTTGCTTGCTCTCCCCAAGTGCAGGACCCAGCTCATGAGCTCTGACGTGGGAGCTCATGGAGCAGTGAGAACACACACAGGCCAGGTGCAGTCACGTGTAGCCACAGGTGGGTGAGACCCACTGAACCTGGCCCATCATGCCAGTACTACTGAATGGAAGAATCTAATTTGCCCCAGCCAGCCTCTGCCAAGGCGCCAGAAGCGCATCACAGAAAACAAAGGTTCATCTGTCCCGGTACACTCCTGGCCGACCTCCGGAAGTTGCTGTGTACCTGCTGATCACAGCCTCTGGGCAGCTGAGACCCCTTCCTGGGGAGACTCAAGCCAACCCCAAAGCCAGTCTGAACAGGGCTAACATGTCCAGGCTCATAGGAAACCCAGGAATAGTTCAGAACTGCCATAGATGCCCAGGCCTGCCCCCACGAGGACAAGGACAGCGATCCCTAACAAAAAGAACTTCGGCGGGGGGAAAATGTGAAGGACCCATCTAGCTTTTATATAACATCCTTGGCCGAGGCCAAAAGCATAGGAACAGTGGGCACCAAGCTCTCCGACTCACTGCACAGGCCACTGCCTATCTGTAAACATCTCACACATATTTGGATGGGCTGGCGGGAAGTATCTGAAAGCATGTAGTTGCACATACATGTACACACTATTAAATCCGCAGCAGCAAAGTAACCACAGACCCTGTGCGTCCACTTGGCCTTATTCCAGCATTTTTCCCTCGGGCCCCCGACACCTGTGCACCGAGCACTGTATAGCTCTTTCTCTCACATAATAATGTCACGGGCTTTGGGCTTCTCTGGGGAATATCCCAAAGGTAGAAACACAGTGGGAGAGCAGGAGATAGCCCTCTCCCCCTCCAGATGAACCAAGACCCCCTACACGTCCACTCGGGCTTCCGGTGACCAGTGTTCAGCCTCAGGGCGGGAGAGGGGGCCTTGCCCGCATCTGGAGGGACTCACTTGCCGCCTTCCCCGAAACAAGTAACCAGGGTGAATGCAATCTCTAGGGAAGAAAAACATGCAAGAAAGGCCATTTCTTCCCACATGCATGCCTTGTGGCAGGCAACTGAGATAATCTTTGACACTGCACACCTGCCGCGGAGGAGCAAGGACTGGGGGAAAAAAAAACCCTTGTGCGGCGGGGGGGGGGGGGGGGGGGCGGTGGGTCTCCGGTTCTGCGTAGAGAGGCAAAGCCAAAAAGTTCAGGCAACTTTCCTCTTCAAAATGTGTCAGACCAGTCTTGGGCGAAGGGGACAGAGCTCCGGCCCACTTACCAAGGAGCGAGGGCCGGCTGGGCGCCAGGGGACTGCGGGGTGGGTCTGACTGCTGTTCCGGGCTCATTTCTGTAAGGCAGGTGATAGCTCCCTATTACCGGAGACCGGAGAAGACTCAGTCATTTCCTAAAGAACCTGTGCCAGTTCGCCGCCTCTTTTCCAAAACCACTGATTTCAGGTGCCAGCGCTGAGAGCGCCCGAGGCGTTTCACGACTGCCCTGGGGTGGTGAGTAAAGGGAGGGTGGCAGGGCTCCACCCGCTCCGGAGGCAGACACGAACCCGAGCCCCAACCCGGGCTGCGGCGCCAGACGCCCGAGTCTCCACCGCAACAGTTATCCCGAGAGGAAGACCCCAAACGCCTTCCCGCGAGACGAGGCGCCGGACTCCGGGAAAGAGTCGCGCCCAGCCTGGGCACCCGCAGGGACGCCACGAAATGCAGCCTGGACCAAAGGTTGTCCCCGCCTGTCCCGCAAAGCTGCCCAGGCCGGGAACTTGGCGGGTCGCGGGCCAGGGCGCACGTCCCGGTCCTGGGTAGCAGCCCCGAAGCCCCCCGGCTGCGACCTGACCCGCGCTCCGGAGCTGCAGCGGCGACGAGAGCAGGTTTTAACCCCGAGGCACGCGGGTCGCTTCGAGCCCAGGGTCCCGGAACGGCGAAGGGGAAGATCTCTCGGATTCCCGGAGGACACATCGCGTCACCCGCAGGAGAGGGGGGTCCAGGCCCCCAGACGGGACGCGGCGGCGCTAAACAAAGTTGGGGCGCAGAGGGGTTCGGTCACCGGGGCGCCCCACCCGCGGCTCCCGCTACTTACACGAAGACCCCGAAGAGCAGGGCTCGCACCCCGATCTCGATGGCCAGCTCCCGCATGGTGCGTCCGGAGCGGCTCTAGCGGCGGCTGGTGCTCTCCGCGGCTCCCGCAGCTCGGCCAGCGCCGGCTAGCCAGACCCTGGGCGGCGAGGGAGGCGCGTCCAGGCCGCGGGCGGGGGCGGGAGGCGGGCGCCGGGCGGGGGCGGGGGCGGGCGGCCGAACGGCGGGGAGGGCTCAGCCCAAATGGCCAGGCTCGGGACCCCGGCTCCGGGCCCCTGCTCCGCGCACTGCACCGAGACGGGGATGCCTTGGGGACTCCTCGCTCCCGAGCGTCCAGAAACGGGGCCAGCCGCCCGCGGATGGGGAGGCCGGGGAAGCCCCGGGGCCGCCGCCGTCCCTGCGCGCTTCGTGGCTCCCGGGCCAGTGGGCAGCCTCTGGGCTCGCGCCTGAGCTGCGCGCCTCTCCCGCTTTGGGCTCCGGATCCCTGGTATATGCAAAGCACGTGGGTCGGGAGTCTGCAGGATTTGGGGGATGATCTAGACTCGGGGCAGCCCCGGGCCTTCTGGACCTGTCCAGGAGCACTCCGCCCTTCCGTTTTCTTCCCTCCCTACATTCTTTCATTATTATTTTTTTTTTTTCAGGAAGTTCTACAGGGATCACTGCCGGGCTTCTCTTTGCTCCCAGGTGGGGAGCTCTGGCAAAAGCGAAAGGCCTACCTCCCCACCGTTCCACCGCGGCAGGTGGCCTGGTGAGGGGGCGGTGTGGAGGGGACGGGATCCCCCTCTGCCAGCCGCTCCCCGCCCTGGCAGCTGTGAGCTACTGCACTGAGAGATGTGGAAGTCAGGCACAGCCCTGTCTGCTCGCGGCCAGGACCAGGGTCGCCAGTGGCTGATACAGCATTCCAGCTGCAAGGAGAGCCAGGAGCTTCCTCCTCCAAGTTGAGTTTGAGCACTCAGCTCCCAGCAGCTGGCTCAAACTGGGACCCAGATTAGCTTTGTTTTCCCATCACTTGTCAAGATCTGTCTTGGCATTTGAGCTCAGCCTTACTAATTTAAAGCAAATAGACATGCAAAAGGCACAACTGCCCGTGGGCAATTACCATGGAGTTGTTGCCAAGGCGCTCTGACCTTCCCTGGGTTTTAGGGGAGAGTCACGCAACCAGCATTTCCAGAGCCGTAAATGGTTCCTAGGCTGGAGGAGCCCTGTCTGCATCTTGGGTGAAAGAAAGTGCAAGCTGACCCTACCTCCGGAGGGTACGCATTGGCAAACCAAGATCCCTGTATGAAGCCAATGCTGCTTCTGGCCAGGAGGTTAGAGGCAGGAGGAGGGACCCAAATTCCATGAGGGAGAGACAGGCTGCAGACTGGCTGCTCTGCAGGGCAGGGCCAGTTACTGCCTAGCTCAGCCCTGAGATCACAGGGTGAGTATTCAGCAGGTGAAGAAATGAACGGACTTGGTACCACCTCAGGCACACAGGCTGACAGGTGCAAGGGAGGGAAGAGGTGTGTTTGTCTCACCTGTGCCTTGGACCTGCAGCTGCTCTGAGTTAACGTGGTATCCGAGAGCCCAGCATCAGCGCAGGGAACTCCGTGGCCTAGACCTGAAGCTGTAGGGTGGCAGTGTTCCAAAAGGGGATTCCAGCAAGAGATTCCTTTGTGGAGATGCTACTAGCCATAAGCATGAATGGAATGCTGCCTGTGCAAAACTGTAGGCTGCATTCCAGGGTTGGAAAGCCACTTCTGCCCTCAAGTAGACGGGGCCAGTCAGTCCTGCAGACTGAGCCAAACTCAGGTTGATGAGGAGGAGTGTGGCCATCCTGTTTCTAGAAACATAACACCTGGGCTGTGGCTCCACACTGTGTCCTTGTATTTAATTTGCTTTGGAGTTACCTAGAGAGGGCTTTGGACTGGGCATGTGGCTTTGTCCCTAGAGTCACAAGGTGCCTTTGAAGCCTACAGACCTAAGGACTTGCCCAGTTCAGCCCTCCTTTTGATGCCTGAGTTTGTACTGGGTTCTCCTACTATGATCCTGTGCAGGCAGCAAATTTACTGTTTTTAGGACAATCTTTGCTTTGTGTTTTGTGATCATTTTTTTTATCATTTTATGATACAGTTCCATAGACTCTGGGATTTTCCTTCTTCCCCTCCCCAAGTCCTATCCTCCCACTGAGTTCCCCTATATTAATACAATAGTACACTTCTTCAAAAACAGCAATATGTCCATCATTGCAGGCATGGACAATGGCAGAGTCCAGCATCCTACTGTCAAGATATAGTTAACAAAGTTTCACTGGGAGTTCATCTTTGATGTGTAAGTGAGATGCACACTGCATTGTATCCTCACATCTGGATATGATTGTCTCCATTACACAGTTACTAGACATTGCCTTAATTGTAAAACCACAATACAAAATCAAAAGGAAGAAAATAAATTAATAAAACCATGATGTTAAATAACATGCTACTGAATGACTAATGTGTCACTGAAGAAATGGAAAAGAAAATTAAGAACCTTCTTGAAGAAAATGACGCTACTATATGATCTATGAGTCAGTGAAGAATTCAATGAGTTTTGAAGAGATGAAGCTAAAAGAAAAAGCATCAAATTCCATGAGATAGAGTTTCTGCTGATCTTTGTCTCTTGAAGGCAACAACTAGATGGGTTTTGTTTTTTTCAACTCAGTCTACTTATCTATGACATTTGATTGAATTTAAGCCATTTACATTCAGGGTTGAATGGGTGGTAAGCTGGTTCTTTTTAGCAATGGGTTGTTCATTGATTTAGTCTTCTGCTATTTTACTGGGAGGTTCTTGACATTTGCCTTTGGTTTTGGTGGTTGCTATTAAGTATAATTTGTAGGGCAGGTTTGGGAGAAGCGTATTCTTTGAGCTTTTCTTTATTGTAGAACAATTTTACTTCATTTTCAAAGAGAAATGAAAGCTAGGCTGTATGTATTATCCTGAGCCGACAATTTATAGCTTTTTGAATCTGGAATATATTGCTCCATTCTCTTTTGGCCTATAGAGTTTCCTGTGAGAGGTCGCCTGTGAATTTGATCGGCATTCCTCTATATGTAAATTGATTTTTTTCATGTGCACATCCAAGGATCTTTTTCTTATGTTCGATTGAAGAGAGCTTGATGATCACGTGTAGTGGTGAAGATCGCTTTTGGTCAAGCCTGTTGGGAGTTCTGTGCCCCTCCTGGATCTTGTTTCCCAATTCTTTCTCTAGATTAGGGAAATTTTCCTTTATTATTTCATTAAATACATTTGTAAATCCAGCTTCTCTTTCTGCACCTTCTGGGACTCCCATAACTCTTAGATTTGACCTTTTAATAGTGTCTTTCAATTCTTGAATACTTTTTTTGGTCTGATCCAGTTCTTTTTTCAGCATTTTGTTTGTTTTCCCCTGGTGACAGGAAATATCTTCTAATTCTGAGATTCTTCCTTCTGCTTGTTTCATTCTGTTTTAGAGACTCTCCACTGTGCTTTTAATTAGCTCCACTGTATTTTTCATTTCTGATACATCAGCTTTCATTTGATTCATTTCCTGTGTGACATATTCCTTAAATTCCTTGAATGCCTACTCTGTGTACTTCTCATTGTTGATAAGAAGCTTTATAACAAGTGTTTTGAATTCTGTATCCCCCATTTTCTCGATGTCTTCCTCAGTTAACTCTGAGGTTGGTAAAGAGTTTTGCTCCTTTGCAGGGGAGTCTTCACTAATATTCATTGTGCCTTTGTCTCTTCTTTTGCTCTTGGTCATTGTGCTTCTGGTTATCAAATTCTTCTCCTTGGGGCAGGTTTCTAAGTTGTGTCACTCACAGGTCTACAGTTCTGTTTTACTTATTGCAGTTGGTACACGGCTCTTTTTTGCAGTCATTTGTGCCACAACCTCCAGTGAGTTCCAGGTCTGGGTTCTTATGTTAGACTTCCACGATTGTCTCCATAGCCCCAGCTCCTGGCTCACCACTCTCCACCTCCTGTGATCTCATGTTGGGGCTGCACCGTTGTCTGTACAACCTTTCTCCCACTTCAGTTCGAGCAGTTACCAGGATTAGGGAAACACCAGGCATCTTATATAGCTAGGTTTTTGGTGGTGCTGATCTTGCTGGAACCTGTTCCACATTAGGTCTGCAGGCCACATGGACCTATTTTGACCCATATGATACCAAAGTCAATATTATTTTCCATGTGGGACCAGTGCAATCCACTGAGCTCAGTGAGTTCACTCCCAGCTAAGCCCATGTGCAGCCTCCTGTTGTCCCTGCTTAAACAAAAGTCTTAAAGTTTTTGTTTGCTACACTGTACAAAAATGGCACCTGATGTGCCACTACTAGAGTTCTTGGTCTGCTGGCCATCAGGTCTGAGGGCTACCCGGAAACTATCTTGGGTGGAACCTGTAGGATGCCGCATTGTTGTTGTTCACTGAGTCAGAAATTAGTTTACTCCCAGCTCAGAGCATGTGCAGTACTGTCCCATAGTCTTTATCTCCCTACACAAAATAGCACCTGATTTGGTTCTAAGGGGTAGACTGGGCTGTGAAATCCACTGTGTTGCCGCACTGCCCGTTCTGGACCTGCCACTCTGTCTCTGCTCCTGGTCAAATCAAACAGACCAGCAGGATGAGTAGTTCTTCGTCTGGGTTCACCTTCTGAGCTCCTGGTGAACATCCCTTCCCACCTGGTGGAGTTCCGATCGCTATTCGCTATTCGCTATTCGCTGAATGCTGCTGGGGTGTCAGTCACTGCAACACCACCCCATTGTATCCGCTGCTTTCCTGTGTCTGTCAGTCTCCAGGTACCCCTCTGCTGTTGTTCTGTCCTCTACTATTTCCCAGAATGTGCGCTCTCTGCTTCACAATAGCCATCTTGATTATCCAACAAATTCGCCCTTGATTATTCAGCAAATGTCACACCCTCTTCAGCTCTGTTGGAACTGCTGCCTCATTGGGAACTGCAACTTGTCTTGATGCCTTCCTCCTGCTCCACTGCCCCTCCCCCTTGCCACCAGCCACAGGGAACAGGTTTCATCAGAGCTTCCTCATAGCCAGCCACAGGTGGCTCAGTCTCAATTTGGTTTAGAAAGAGTAGTTGTAAATGTCGGTAGAAGATCAGGCTTCGGGTCACATGAGAGCCAGTGCCAGCGATGTCATCTGGACTTGGTTCTCTCCAATGCCCTGTTCTGTGGACACTGGACACACCTCTTTCTCAGTTCCCTGAGACTATGACAATTCCAGAACTGCATCCTCTTAGATTCAAGTCTGACCTCTGCTTTGATCCCAGCACTCCTGTATAAGTGTGACTGGATGTCATGGTTACTGCCAAGCCTGAACCACTCATGATGGATGTATTCCCCTAGACGTGGGTTGCATGGTTTATTTCTACCCAAAACCCCTAAGAATGGATGAAAGGGCCCGACACAATAGTGTAGTGGCTAAAATCCTTGCCTTTAACACACTGGGATCCCATATGGGTGCTGATTCTAAAGCCAGTGGCCCTAATTCCCATCCAGCTCCCCGCTTGTAGCCTGGGAAAGCAGTTGAGGACAGCCTAAAATCTTGGGACCCTGCACTCACGTGAGACCCGGAAGAAATTCCTGGCTCCTGGTTCCTGGTTTCAGATTTGCTCAGCTCCAGCCATTGCAGCCACTTAGGGAGTGAATCATTGGACGAAAGATCTTCCTCTCTGTCACTCCTCCTCTCCTCCAATAAACATAAGTAAATATATTTTTTAAAATGCAGGAGAAAAGTGAGTGCAAAAGACAGACGGGTGTGCTGAGATTTGGAGGAGGAAAAAAAAATTTTGATGGAGATAAGCTACCAAGGGCCATCGGGCCATGCCTTACCCTGCAGAATGAAGACTGAAGAATGAAGAATGAAGACTGTGTCTTGTGCAACTGCAGGGTCTCCGTCCAGGCAAGAGAGTGCCTCTGAGTGCTCTGTGATAAGGCTGCCCAATTTCTGCTTTGTCAACACAGACCAGTAGGGCGGTTTAAGGAAAGCTGTGATGTCATCCCTGGGGTTTGTCTGCAGTTGCCCAGCCTCTTGTGCCACCCTCTCATCTTTCCTAATGATCTCCTTTGCCATCTACCAAAGTCGGCTTGTGGAGGAAGCACTCTAGTCTCATTTATTACATAAGACCAGATCAGGCTCTCTCTCAAGATAAACCTGCTCCCTTTAGAAGAACAGACAGACTCTGCTACTTTTGCAAATGACTGCACAGAGCATCCTCAGTGCTTGGAGACATGCAGAGCTGGCAGTCACCCCCAAAGGTAAAGAGGCAGCCAGTGCCAGCAGCTGTCCAGCTGTGAACCTGTGCCAAGCAGTGGAGGCCCTCAGGAGGACCATCGTGGCATCAGTAGAGAAATGAGTCAACAATGAATGACCACGCAAACACGGGCAGACAAAACCACCCAGGTGATACACCCGTGGAGTGCGATAAGTTCCTAGTGATGAAAGCCTGGTCAGAAGATCTGAAAATTTCAGAAACACTCCATCCTAACAAGGCAACATGTCAACCCCCTTGTTTACCTGACTGATCTTTAAAAACGATTCCAGAATTTAGACATTCATTAAATGAAGTCAGCCACAGGGTTTTCATGGAGGTACACTCCTCAAAGTGCCACTTTGGAGAAATCTCTCATATTTCATATTATGAGCATGCCAAGAAAATCCACATTGGCTTGGTCACGTTGTTGGACTTTTCTTAAACCCTCAACAGAATTGTCCAGCATAATGATCCCCGATTGACCACAATTTTGGCTGCTTATGAAACCAAAGCCACTTTCAGAGAACATGAATTGGCAATAACTTCTTATAATCTCATTTCCCAAACTCTGGTTCAGATTGCCATCTGTCTAGTAGCCATGAGTGGCACTTTGCTGTAGAGATTGGAACCTCCCACTCGTGTACTGCAGCCTGCCTGGTGTCCTGGAGACACCAGAGAATCCAAGAGGGATTTCAGAATAGGTCATTGACTTCAACCCAGGGCTTGGGATAACTTTTACAATGGTCTCAATAAATGGCTGCCTGGTACCTGTAGGAATGCAGAACCCACTTTCAGAGAGATCTGTGTAAATAGAAAACAAACTGGCCTGTAGCCCACATGGGTCCATATAATGCTATGGGAAACATCTTGAATAAATGTCCGATCTTTTCTGCACTATTGTCGTTTAATTGTCTTACAGTTAGAGAGAGAGAGAGACAAACAGACAGACATTGGATTCTTTTTCCCCAGGCAAGTATCCTCCCTTCTTTGACCCACCTTTTAGCAGTAATATTTATAAGACCTCTGAGAAAATGGCACCAAATCTGACATTATAGTGCATTTAGCCAAATTCCACATAATAGAAAGTGATTTTCCTATTCCAGGCTAGAGGTAAAGCACACCAAGTTGAATGATCCTTTCCTACTCTAACAGCAAGTGTTATTCCACCAAAGGAGGAAACTTCTGAATTAATGAAGCCTTCAGGGGGAAAAATGAAACTTCATTTCTTGGAAAAGTTTCTTGCCTAGCAAGATTTGCAGATGATTTTTAAGTTTATCATTCTATGAAACATCAGAGTATCACTTCTTGATTCCACCCTAACAGAAATTTTTGTGTGGACACCACCAACATAATTCTCATTTCCACAGGTTCTGTGGCTCACACTAGAATCCTGGAAGATTAAAATAAGAAAAAATAATGTACCTTTGAGCACAACTCTTCAGGGAGCCTCAGACTGGAATGGAGCCCCTATTTCCCATCCTGTCCTCTTGACTGGCACCAGCTACCTCTTGGTGAACTCTCACTGTAGTTTTGATTGGCAGTTCTCTCATGTCTGATCCCATTGAACATCTTCACCTGTGCAATTTGTCTGCTCTTCCATCACTGTGCAAAGTGCTCATTTTGCCTTTAACCTAGTCTCAAATTTGGGGCATTGCTTTTTACTACTGATTTGAATATGTAGGATCTGTTCCAAGTGCTTGTCCTCACCTATTACAGTGTCATTCCTCTGCCTGTACTTAACCTTTCCTTTTCCCCAACAGCGCCTTTCAGATAGCACACGGCTTTAATTTTTATCAAATCTATTTTTCAGTTTCCTTCTCTCCAGCTGTTCCCTTGTGTGTCCTACAAAGTCTTTGCCTGACCACGTTTGTCAAGATTTCCTATGTGCTCTTTCAGAAGTTTTCTAACATTATCTTTAAGACTTAATTCTGTGTTGTACCCCAGATTAATTTTTGCATGCAACTGGAAGTTGGAGCCAAAGCTCATCTTTGCATGAGAATTCAGTGACTCGGTATGGTTTGTGGAAAGGACTGTCTTTTCACATTGAGTCACCTTGACACCTTAATGAAGATGGAAACCTTGTATGAATCCATCCATTTCTTTTGGGTCCTCTTCTGTCTTACTCAATCTAAAGGATTAGTACAAAATGTTCATAGCAGCTTTATTCATGGCATACATAATAAATGCTAACAGAATGGATAAGCAGTGGCTCAGACAGTGACATTCTACTCATATTTTTCAAAAGGAAGGAGTTACTATTGTGTGCAAATGCAGAAGTAAATCCCCAAGAACCATGTGAGCAAGAGCTGCTGGAAACTGAGGACATCCGTATTTCCATTTACAGCAGAGTCCAGAACAAACAAAACTGAGTTCTGGTGATAGAATGCAAAAGGCGGTCATCCCCTGGTGACGTCACCCCCTGGTGATGCAAGAAAGAGACATCAGGGGACTTGTGGGGCATTAGAAAAATTCTATGCTTAATTAAAATGTTCTTAACATTTATCAATACACTTAAAGTCTATGACTTTATTCTGTGTAACTTATAATTCAATTTTTTTAGAAAAAGGAGAACAAACGGAAAAAAAGGAGGTCACAGGTTGCAGAGGTCAGTTCTGAATGGGATTCTCCCAAATCATGCCAGCTCCTCCATCCATCCGAGTGTCCTGTCTGCTGCTGGGTCAGGGCTCTCAAGAACTGGTGCTATGGTTGTCTCACAGATGCCAACTAAAAGCCTGCTTCCATAAAGTATCAGGAGGATGCTCAAATGGTCCTTTGCAAGGAGACACTCAGATGACAAAATAAATCATTTCAACAGAAACATAATTCACTCTGAAAGAGGATCTATCCTGAAAAGATCATCAAAAATGCAGTACTCTGTTTCTTACTGTAATTGATTAGAGGGGCCCCCAGGCAGGAGAAATTGTGGGCCTGGAAAACACTGAAGACACTCGGGATGGAATTCAGGATATCAGCATCTCTTAAGTGCATGGAACTTTGTTGTCATCTGTCCAACCTCCATTCAAACCAGGCCTATCAGTCAACCTCTCACTACTTCAGCTGAAATACCTAGGAGGATCTCCTGGGTGGTAGGGAAGGGTTATTTCAGCTCACAGTTCAGAGATCCAAACAATTTGGAGTTGAGGATCCGGTGGCCCCAGGCTGGCACCTGGGCACAAAGAGTGATCTTTGTGAGCTGACGGAAGCCACGTTTAACTCAAGTGAAACACCCAACCCTCTCATGAGAAGTCTCTCCTAAGGGCAAGCCTTAATGACCTAAAGACCTCCTACCTGATCCCCTTCTCATATACTATAACCAGCTCAGGTCCTACCCTGAATCCATCACATCAGGCCTTCAGAGTTGACACATCTGCATGAATTTGGGCAGCCAAATCCTGCTCAACTCATGCCATCAATGTCCCTTTTCCAGGAGCACTGCTTGTTACAAACCTGGTCATAGATCTGTTCCAACTGGCAGGGTCCCTACTTTCCAACCCATTCTTCATCTGTTTGTAAGTTCTTCCCATTCATTAACCAGCAATCCTCTATCTTCAGAAGAAAGGACAGCTTTTTCCAGTTCCTTGTCTACATTTTTCTTGGGGCCAAGGGAAGTCAGACTATTCATTCAACCCATTGCATTTCCTAAACATTACCCGTTGCCCTGTGAGTGCTACACAGGTCTCCATGAATGCGAAGGATGTTTTCTTATGAATTAGAAACTTGTAGTGAATGAAGGCAGCTACACAGAGCCAGGGTGGAGGAGCATACATAAGAGGACTGCAGAGTGAGGCAGAACCTCTTTACCTCTGGATAGCAACCCTTAGCAAAAGCTGTTATTTCAACATCACAGTCTCCTTGCAATAGGCAAGGAAGGGCATTTCCCCCTCAAAGATTGCCTTGCAAAGTGCAGGATTTCCCAAGAAAAGACCCACATTCATTTGTTCATTGGCAGCATCATATTTCTCACATGTCAGTTTGCGGATTACAGCACAGTCCCCTGTCCATCCCCTCATTTGATCCTCAGCAGGAGGCTCAGGTGAACTGAAAAGGATGCTTTTAATGCTGTTTCTACTTTTCTCTCTTGGGGAGATGAATGTCAAGCAGGTGCACGGGTTGCTCAGACAGCCAAATATGCACTGCTCCCTTTCGCCACGGCACCTGGGCCTACTGAAGTAGAGATTGATTGGAGGCTGGAGGACCATAAATGGAACACAGAACAGTACCTGTGAAAGGCAAGATTGTGTGAGATAAGGATTGAGAGGCTGAGAAGATCTAATGATAGGCAGATGGGTGGCCAGATCCACCTCCACTTGCCCCATATTTAACCAGACAGATCTGTGCTCAGAGAACTTGCATTTATCAGGTAGTTAGAACATGCCTACAGCTGCAAGACTTCACCAAGTATTTCAGGCCAACAGTGGAATCTACTGTGGTTCCTCTAGTGGTGACTGATGGGAAACTGAACTTAAATTGGCCAGGATCATAACATTCAAAGGAGTTCTCAGGTTCATGTTCAGCTTGGTCCAAGGTTTAGATGTTTGAAGCCTCAGTGTCTTTGGTAATGTCACCCAGTCCCATTTTTCTCCTGTCTCCATGCTCAGTTGTCTCCTTGTGGAGCAAATCAACACTGGTCACACTGACAGCTCTTGGAAATTCCTTCTCTGCCTAGAACAGCTTGGGTCACATATCTGCTGTGGGTATGAGTATGGGATTTAATTATGCTAAACGGATTAACTTTGGACCATAGCTCTTCCCTCCAATCAACAGCAGAAAAGCTTCAATCCTTCAGCTAAAATCAGATTGTGTCTATAAGTACTGGCATCCAATGTGGGCACCGGTTCATGTCCCAGTTACTCCACTTTGGATCCATTTCCCTGGTTATGGTTTGGGAAAGCAGAAGGGTAAAAGGATGTTGGGGAGGCACATTTCAAGAAAGTATGCATGGATCAATAATCACCATTAGAAAAAAAAACCTTCATTCTAGAAAGGCAACTGACCCAGAGTAGGAATTCAATACTAGCGTTTGTTTTATGAGTAAATAAAGCCAGTGTTGAAAGAATCTGCTAGTATGGCCTTACAGGTTTGGGCTTCAGAGTTGGATCCACGACTATATCCATCCTTGTTCGTGTTGGATTCATCTGCCTGCAAGTTCATTTGCCACTGAGCTTAAAGCAGATGGTTCCTGTTATTTTGCTTCACAGTGCTGGTGACATTGATGAATTCCTCAAGTTAAAAATATTAATCTTCAGACTGCATCTTGGAGACCAACTTCTGAAAGTCTCCTCCACTCTGTTTTCCCTCAAAGGTAGTAAGTGTCTGTCACTGGAGGATCACGTTTAGATGAGCAATGGATAGATTTAAACCTACTGTGACCCAGTGGCCCCAAACAGCCCTCTGCTGACATTGCAGGTCAACTGGAGCTCTAAAGCTATTCTCCGTGGACATGTAGTCTTTGCAGGTATAAAACATAAAACTACGTTCCTTATCTGACTTACTGTTAACCAACTTCTCCATTTGTGACTGTCAAGGCTGCAGAGTTCTCTCATGATATGTATATAACGTTGAAGTTTTAGGAGCTGCATGAAACTCTGAGCAATTGTTTGAGATACGTGTTGATTTTTCTGAAAAGTCCATCATTTATAGCTTCTTCCCAAAAAGCTTCATAGAAAAAAAAAACATAACTCAAGAACGTCTATAAGCACAATTAGATCAAATTAGTTATGATGTCCGATGAGCTTTGATGAGCAGAAGTTCTACCATTGCACGCCCTTGCAGTGGATGACATTTTTTAAGATGGTTCCAATTGCATGACAGATGTTTCCTGCCACAATCAGTGTTCTCCCAAGTTCATGTGCTATAATCTTCATCTTCAACACTACAGTGTTGGGAGGTAGGGTCCTCTAAGAGGAAGTTAAAGGATTTGTAAGAATAGGATAGGGGCCCGGGGCCATAATGTAGTGGTTAAAGTCCTCGCCTTGCATGTGCCAGGATCCCATATGGTTGCAGGTTCTAATCCCGGCAGCTCCACTTCCCATTCAGCTCCCTGCTTGTGGCCTGGGAAAGCAGTCGAGGATGGCCCAAAGCCTTGGGATCCTGTACCCATGTGGGAGACCCGGAAGAGCTCCTGGCTCCTGGCTTCGGATCGGCGCAGCTCCAGCCATTGTGGCCGCTTGGGGAGTGAACCATCAGATGGAAGATCTTCCTCTCTGTCTTTCCTCCTCCCTGCATATCTGCCTTTCCAGTAAAAATAAATAAATCTTATTAAAAAAAGAATAGGATAGTTATCACAAGAGTGGATTGCTCTGACAGCAGTTCAGCTCCTCCTACTCCCTTGCTCTAGTGCCTCTGCATTCCACCAGGAAATGTCAGGGCATGAAAACACAAGCCAAATGAGGCTCCCTGACCTTGGACTCCCAGCCTCGAGGACTGTAAGGAATAATTTTATTTAAAAATCAAGTTATCCATCCTACTGTATTTTGTAATAGCAACATAAAACAGATTAAAATTTTCAGATGTAGAATCAGATCAGAAGAACATCTGATTCAGTCCATCAAAATGTTCCACTGCCAACTGTCCCTGTGTATGATAAAGAGGGGTGATCCGTCCTAGATCAGAGCCGAGGGTCTACTGTGATTTCCAAACACTCACCAGGACTCTCTCCCTGAAAGACCACCATCCTGGAACTGTCCCCTTCGGAGCTTTGTTCTTTATCATCCACATAAACTTGGCTTATCTGATCATTTATAACCTTAGAGACATTTATGCAAGATTCCCAAGCCTGGGTCAGTGTTAAAGACCACCAGTTTAAACAGGAAATGGCTATTTGATGACCTCCTATGAGTGGTCACTTTGTTGAACTTTCTTGACTCAGAGAGAGTGGGCCCCTATTATGTTTTCAGTCCTGCCCCAATTTGCCCTTCCACTATCGTGGGGTAGAAAGTTTAAAAAGGAAGTCTCAACATGATGTGCTATCTTGACACCTGAACACACTGAGTTTCCAATAGCCTACATACACATCCTTTCCACTCTTCTCACCGCTAAGGTTCCCAAAGCCAAATAATTTTTTCTTCTAGAAGGGACCAGGAGCAGCCATTGTCATGAGTGTGGCATTCCACTTCCTTCAAGCCCACAGAACTATTCAAATGAGCCAAGCATATTGTTGCCCTGCATCAGGTACCACCAATTTTCTTGATTCTGTAAAGCCAGCCTCCCTGGCTATTCCTCTGTTCCTTGTCACCCTGCACGGTAAGCCCTGACTGATGAGCTGCATCCATCTGCTCTGTGAAGTGTCAGGTGTCACCAAACAGCCAATCCCATAACCACAGAGAGTGATCTCTCACTCACCAGTGAGTTGACTAGGAGGTGATTAAGACAACCACCCCTTCACCACTCTCAGATCTTGTGCTTCTAGTAACAATGGCTTTGCCTCTGATCTTAGGAATGAATTTTGACTGCGGTCTGGCCAATTAGCATGCATATTCTCCTGGCCATGTTGATTGGTTAGGGATGAACACGCAGTCCAATTTGAGCCAATGAGATGTAACACTGCCAAGAAACACCTTCCTTCCTCATTTGAACTCAAACTTTGGAGGAGGCAGCACTGGCAAAGGCATCTGGTCACCCAGTAGATTTTGTAATTCAGTTGATATGAAGGAGAACAGAGATAAGACTTGGCAATATCAGACCCTGTTGACACCATCAGAGGCCCTGAGGCAAGTGGAACCTGAAGCCGCTAATGCTCTGATTTACAAGTCTTTGTTATCAATACTTTCCTGGTTTTGTTCAACACAGTTTGATTTGGATTTTTTTTTTCTGTCACTGAGAACTGACTCAGTCCTTGCACTCTATTGTGTCACAGGTTATTTTTCAGGCATATACAATGTGCCGAGCACCACTGAGAGATACCGAAGGTTCAGATACAGAAGGCTACCCAGGCTTAGACAGGAAAGCAAGATCAGGACCCTCAAAGCAACAAGTTCAGGACTAAGGACCATGTCAAGTGGCACAGATGCTGCCAAGTGGGGAGTGAGAGTGGTTTTCCAGTCCACCCATCAGCTCTAGAATTAAACTCCATTGCAGAGCATCTCACTCCCTCCTTGCCCTATAGCAGCCCATGTGTGTGACCAGGAATTATCAGCGGAGGGGAGTGGAACAAAATGGTCTCAGCAGGACCAAGCCGGCCCCTCCCCAGCATATCTGCTACGTTCATCTCCTTATTCAATTCACAGGTCTGCTCTAACTTTCCAGGCTATAAGATGTTCTGACACTTGAGTAATAAGTGTTATTCACAAGATGTTTTCCCCTTCTACATGCAAAGAGTGCTAATGAAAATGGGTGCCACATCTCCCCAGTTCCCAACATCTGCCAAAGTAGTAAAGTAATAATCCCCCCTCTCTTTCAATCCCCCCTCCCTTTGCTGTCCTGAGGCCCAAACACCAATATCTTGATCCACATCGAGTAAAAGCAAAACAGAATCAGAGAACTCAGTCCATGTTAAGAACCTGGGGATGCTTCCTTAGTGTGTCCTGTTAGAAGATGGTTCATACACAGGCTAGGCTCCAGATGGCTTACCAGCTGAAGAAGTCTAATATCCATTTAATAGCTAACAGCCACGTCAAAAGCTAGGATCTAAGCGGTAGGGCAGATGTGTAAATCGGCCACTGGACACAGAGATATTGGTTAAGAACACTACATGGGATATGTATGCCTCAGCATCTGTGAGTTCAGATGATCTACACCTGTGCTTTCCTTAGTATTTTGAGATATTGTACGTTTACAGACTAGCACAATAAATGTCCATCAATTCTCATCTCACCAAGCACTAAGTGTCTTGCAACGTGTCTTGTTCTCCAATACATAGGCAAATAGATGACAGGTAGATAAGACTCTTTATTGAGGACGTCAAATGGGAGTCCATGGTTCAAGTGGTGACCACCAGATCATGCCACACTATTCCTCTTGTCATTAACCAAGACCTACAGTTGTTTAGGCTGTCAGGCTGCCATCCAAGTCCTTCAGCTGCTCAAGACCATCTACCTGCAAGTTCAGCCTTAGCCACAAATCTGTATTAATTCAACCTGTGCTGTTACACAGAAGCCCATGGGAGGAAGGAGAGCGGGGTAGAGGTATTAATTTGCAGACAGAAAATTGGATGGACTGCAAGCTGTTGTGGCTCTCTGACTCCCACCTGACCCCCACCCTATGGCTCTGAACCCTACCTGTACAGTCTTCCCAGATCACCCCTCTGTCCCAGCCCCAGAACTACGCCCCGGTTTCTCTGCTATAATCAAAACTGTTCCTTTGATCTGCTCATACTGGACCAGAGCCCAAAACTCACCATTGCCAGCCATGTTTCCTGGGGTGGGGAGAAGTTGAAGGTAGCCACCAGGATACATGGAGAAAATGGTCAACAACTAGGGGTTTGAATTATTAGTTTCACCATCTGTTAGAACCCAGCTGTGCACCTGCCAAAGGCCCCATTAGTGTGACCACCACTTAGAAGCCTATCTAAACCTGAAAGACAAATCTCTGTCATCACAGACTGGCCAGGACTGGCATTACTTAGAGGCTCTTGCCCCATCATCAACTGGCTGGGACCTCTTTCCCAAAAGCCACCCACCAGCTCTGGAACAGCCCCCCTCTCCACAACCACGCTGTGCAACACCCAGCAGTCTCACAGCCCAGGAGTCTCCAGGCCTTAGTTCAAACATGCAGGCTCTGTTGCCATGGAATCCAAGCATGTGCCCCAATGTCTTGGAGCCTCAGTTTCTCTACTTAGCATCCTTACTTAACTGTGCTTGTGGTCCCAATGGTAAATCCAAACCCTGGGGACTCTCACATTTTCCAGGGAAGCTGCTAGAAACCTCAGAGGGAAATCTTGCTGTTTACTGTTTGGCTCTACAGCCAAGTGAATTTAAAAAACATTCCTCAAGCAACACGCAGATCTCTCAGTAAAAGCCAGTCCCTCCTGACTAGCTTATTTTCATTGCTCTTATTGAAAATACTTACAGTTCTAAAAAAAATTTTGATAATAAAGAAAACTGAGGCACTTGGACCTCTGTGGGAGATAAACGCAGTACTTGTATTTTCCATCTATCAAATGCCTTAGTTTATAAATAGGGATCATCAAGGGGCATGTGGTGCAGGAGTGAAACTTCCACATTCCTTATCAAAGTGCTCAAGTTCAAGTCTCAACTTCAGGCCCAACTCTAACCTCCTGCTAAGGCACAGTTTGGGAGGTCTGGGTGAGTGACCAAGTGCTTGGGTCTCTATTACCCACGTGGGAGACTCGAATTATCTCCATTTCTCCCTTTCAGGTAAACAAATAAACTAGGATCTCGGTTATGCGTAATTCATCATTTACATCACATCCTATGAGCATCCTGTGGACAGGAGCACTCTCAGTGGCCAGAGGAAAGCCCTGTGTTTCCATCCTGTGCCAGCAGCAGTGAACACATTTGTGGAATGAAGGAAGAGAAACACATGCTCTACAATGGGGATGCTGCCTGGATGTAACCTCCTGAGCCCAACAGATCCACTTCAAACCCAACTCCTCTGTTTATCGTGTCACCTTGGAAACACACTAACCTCTTGGTAAACAGTGTCAGCAACTACACCAGCCTGGTGGAGCATTCAGGGTGCCCAGGGAGATGGAGCAGGTAGCTGTTGAGGACAGACTGTGTGGCATGTGGCCAGTGCCCAGGCAACAGAGCAGCAGGTGTTATCATGGCAATAACAGTGCTGCCAGCAGCAGCGTGGACAGGTCAAAAGGCTCAAGCCTCCTGAGTCTCCCAGCCAGCGTCTCTGTGTCCACCTGTCCTCCCCAGAGCTGGGAGGAGCTGACATTTTTACAGGCTGCCTGCTAGGATGTGATGCTTTCAAGCCCTGTCTGGAGATTCGGGAAGTGGGTGGTGCCATATTATGTGCTTTAATCCAATCAGAAACTATAATTATATAAAAAAAAGTATAGCTGCGTAGATGGCATACTAAGTCCCAGCACGTCAGAGGCGACCAGCATGTGAGCTGGTGCAGCCACAGGAGCACAATCTTGTGCAGATTTTGTGACCTTCACCTAGAAGTGACGGGCACAACGGGTGTTGTGCTCTGATTGCTCTTTCTCAAAGTTCCGACCTTTGTGCAGCTCGTTGACTCGAACGCACACTCGAGAACGACTCAAGCTGCCCAGTGCAGACACTTGTCACTTTGAAACCATCAGCTGTGCAGCCATACGGGGACGTATGGACACCGGTGTCATGCCAGATGCTCAGCTGCCCCATCAGAGAAACTCCACATGCTGGAGGCAGGTTCAGTTTTTGCCCAAAGTTTCTAGTGGGAGTGGCTATGTAGTCCACCAGTTAAGATGCGCATATCCCATATCATTGTGCCTGGATTTGATTCCTGCTCTAGCTTCCTGCTAATGCAGCAGTGAAAACTCAAGCGATGGCTTTCTTCTGCTCACATACAAGTTGTGGACCGCATCCCTGCTCCCAGCTCCAGCCCTGGCCCCACCCTTGCCTCTGTGAGCATCTGGAGTGAACCTGTAAATACGGGCCCTTTCTCCTCTTTGTTTCTGTCTCTGATGCTCTCCACATACCCACCAAGTAATTTTTTAAAAGGCTGTGTTGTTTCTTGCTTGACTAAGATTAGTGGAAGAGAAGTGGTTTTTAGATTTTGCTAATAATTTAATTCTAAAAAAACATTTCTTACCCATTTCTCATGCTTCTGGAATAATTTAGTTGAAGATAATACACTGCAAAGCAAAGCAGCATTGTAAAGGCCTGCTGTTAGTATCTGTGACTATGTACCTGTGTGAAAACAGAATATTTGCTCTTCCATAAAAATCAAACCACATAGAGAAGAAGGTAGTAAGCTCAGGGGAAAATAGGACTGTGTCTGTTGGCAGCAATCATGTCTCCATTTGGGTTCCTCTGGGAGCTAATGCTAAGACAAGGAAACAAATGCCTGTAACTTGCGTGGGAAGGAAGCAGGAATTCATATCCCCAAACCCCAATTAATCTGTAGGAACAAGCTATCAGATGAGATTATAAAAGATGCCTGGTCATGAGAGAGAAAGTGGGCGAGGGGAGGGGAGAGTCAATGCGCAGAGCATGATTCAGCGACTGACCAGGAGGGAGGACTGAGCTCTAGGATCAACAGCAACAGCAGCAGGGTCTGCAGGCTGCCCCACGCCTGCCCCACGCCTGCCCCACGCCTGTGCCACGCCTGCCCCACCCCTGCGCCATGCCTGCGCCACACCTGCGCCACGCCTGCGTCACCCCTGCCCCACCCCTGCGCCACGCCTGTCCCACGCCTGCGTCACCCCTGCCCCACCCCTGCGCCACGCCTGCCCCACGCCTCCCCCACGCCTCCCCCACGCCTCCCCCACGCCTGCGCCCCGCCGACAACCAGGGCCTCCCTCTGCCAACTGCAGTCAGTGTCCAGAGAGGCTCTCCCACAGTGCCCAGGAGATGGCTCCTGCATAGATGATCTTCCCAGAGCTCTGGTCACACAGATGGCAATGACCAGAGAGGGTCCTGAGCGAAAGACTGGCAAAGCAGTCCTAGTGACCACGGAGGGGCAGGGGTGAGGACAGCTAGGACATAGGCAGAGTATGGACAGGATCTGCTGTTCTCGTCTCTTCCTGCCAGTGTCAGCAACAGCTGAGAATTAGTGTGTTCAACACCCAGTCGACATTACCTTGGATGATCTGCACCCAACTCATGAAGCAGACACTGCTGCTGTGCTCCTGTTACAGAAGAGGAAAGTAAGGCTTGCTGAGACTGGAGAAACAGTCCATGATGCAATGAACTATGGATTCAGGCAGTCCAGCTGAAACCAGATTCAGCCCTGCTGCTGTCTAACTCCAAGCCAGCCACTCCGGTTTAAGAAGTCTGTGCCTCCCATGCTGGGCTTGGTCCCTCACTGCGTTGATTCACTCCAGACTACTGCTAATGCAACCCCTGGGAGATAGTGGTGGAGGTCCAAGCAACTGGGCTCCTGCTGCCTATCTGGGAGAACTGAATTGAGTTTCTCTAGTTTTGACCCTTGCTATTGCTCTTGTTATATTTGATGAGTGAACCAATGGGTTGCAGCTCTATCTGCCTCTCTCTTGAATAAACAAGTGAAACAAAAATTTACCTTTTAGTCTATCACTAAATCCCAATCTTATTCATGCTCACAAGTCGTGCTAACTCTTTGGCCACTCCAATTCTCTACGTAGGCCAAGTTAGAAAGAGAAAATGCCTCGTGGACATGTGGCAGCTGCATCAAGTGTACAGCAGGGACCGAACCACCACACTATGGTCCTTCACCCCAGTGCTGAACACCCTACACCAGCAATCCTGCAAAGCTCAAGCATATTCAGAGTCTCTTAAGAGGAGCGTGAGAGCGTGGTAGGATTTCCGGAAGAATCACAGGAAATGTTTTGGTGGTGTTCAGCAAGATCTGTTTCTGTGAGCCAAGGTACCTGCTCCCAGCAGAGCCGGCAGATGAGACACTGTGGCCCTCACCGCTCAAGCTCTGAGCCGGCTCTGTGGGTCTCAGAGCTGGGTAGGCAAGAGGCTGCAGCATGAGGGAAATCCTGGGCGGCAGCCTGGGTGGCCCCTCAGTGGGGCTGAGCCTCAATAAACCAGGACCCCAGCCCCATCATTCTCAGAATTACTAGTAGGGAAAGGCTGCGAGACCAGATTAAATGGGTGGGGCGGGGGGAAGCAGCCGGAAGAGAAGACACCTTTTATCTTCAAATACTTTCCACAAACCCGATTCAGAAATAGCCTTGCACCCCAGGAAGTGCTGCAAAGCAGGACTTCTGCAGGCCAGATGCGAAGAGAAGGGGGGCCAGAGTTGGGGCACCTGCAGGCCCAGAGCCAAGTGGAAACTGGCTCCCTGCACGGCACGTGCTGTGGGCCAACTGCTCACCACTCTTCCGGAGAGTCACACAGCTTTGAAAACACACTCTTCAAAGGGAATAGTGGACTTGACTCGGTTCAGACACAGCCTTGAAAAGGAGAGGCGGCCAGCAGTACTGTCCCCACCTGGTCCCCTCTCTCTCACAGTAACTGGCTTTTGTGGTGCTCAGGAGCAAGTCCCCAGGTCACTGTGTGGCTCAGCCCGGCCTCACCACTCCTGGCCAGGAAGCAGCAAGCTGCACAGGCTGTGTCTTACACATCAAACAGAAGTCCCCAGGAGCCCCCCTCTTCTCCTGCCTGTGACTGCACACTGCACACAGAGAAACGCAACTCAGACAGGGAGCAGGAGCAGGTGCAGAATCCCAGAGGAGACAGCGCTATCATCTCTCCACCTCCAGCAGCATCTGCATCAGCATCTTCCTCTGTGGCTCCCATTCCTCCACTGTAAGGATTGGGGCTCACTTGATTTAAAAAAATCCTTTATAGGAAGTACGTTAAGTGTCTGCCTATGCCAGAAAAGGTGAGGACTTTGAGAACTGAGCCTCAAGCGAAATTGGAAAGAGCTGGGCCGAGGGAGCTTGAGTTCAGCCACCTGCTTCGCTGATCCACTGCTGCTGAGCGGTTATTCCAGCAAAAGGCTGTCTCTGTGCCTGCTTGGGGCAGCAGGCCAGCCACAAGCGGCAGGTGGCAAGGGCATCACTGCTCTGCGCGATCGCACTCTCCTACTGGGTGCTTGTGCGTGCATGTTACAGCAGCAATGGTCACGCAGCCACCAGACAGAAGCAGCCCCAGGCAGCTCCAAGAGATGAACGGATAACCACCACCTCCCTAAAGAGACCTCAGACCATTCCTGGGCGAGTGGAATTCAAAAAGAATTTTGGTGCAAAACACTTGGAAATCCATACATAGTATTTTTCCGTGATCCACATTGTTCATGAACATTTCGAAGAGTTCTTGCGCATGCTCATAATGGTGTATTATTCAACTTCCAAAAGGCTGGGAAGTCAGGCAAGAGCTGCAACATGGCTGAACCTGAGATCCATACACAAAGTCAAGTGAGCCAGGCTCCAAAGGCTGAGGGTGTGACGGCTTCCGCAAGGTGCCCAAACACACACAGGGAGTGGAGTGGGGATGCCAGGCCTGGGGCGGGGGTTGGGATGCAGGGAGAAGCAACTGGGCTGAATGAGTAGAGAGGTGTAGACTGCGCAGATGAAGGCTGATGAGTTATACTGAAATGTGAATGTGGCTTCTGCCACAGAATTGCGCACCTAACAGTGAAAGTGGTCAATTTCACTATAGGAGGAAGAAGAAGAAATAGAAGAAGAAAAAGCAGGAGGAGGAAGAGGGGAACGGGGAGGAGGAGAAAGAAGACTCCTGCTGGAAGAAGTTCCTGTCCTTATGTCTTTTCACATAACCAAAGCACAGCAGTGGTTCAAAGCATCCCCCTCTAGTTCAAGCTGCCTCTGTTTTAACTTGCACATCCTCCTCAGCGTAGCCTGAGGCTGACACGGTGTGATTCCTTGGCAACTTACAATTCTACCTTGGAGATCCTATGGAGTAGGGTTGCCTCTATGAGGCAGGTGTTAGGGAAAAAGCCTAATAAGAAGTGGCCCATGACAGAGGACCCCAGGCTTTCTCCTTCAATAATCTCACAAAGTGGGGTGGGCGTAGTGGCACAGCGGGTTAAACCACCAACGCCTCCATCCCATACAGGAGTGCAGAGACTCCCGCTTCTGCTTCCAAGCCTGCTTCCTGCTAACGCACACTGTGGGAGTCAGCAGATGCTGGCTGGAGTCCCGGGTCCCTGCCAAGACATGAATGGAATTCTTGGGTCCTGGTTTCAGCACAAGCCAGTCCCGGATACTTCAGGAATCTGGGGAGTAGTTAAGCAGATGGTAGACCTGTCCCCCCACACACACCTCCCCCACCTCTGCCACTTTGCCTTTCAAATTTAAACAAAAACAAACATTACAGTCTGTTACAGTTGGCAAAGCAATTCATAGTGAGGTGATTTTTTTTTTCTATAACAAAAAACAAACTGAGGAGCATTTTTTCACCGAAGGTTTAGGGGCACGTGACTTTCTGCTGATAACCCAAGAGCAACCCAGGGAGTTGTTCAGAATTTGCAAAGTAGAAGGTCAAGTGAGGAGCGTGGCTTCCCACCTGGAAGTTCCCACGCACTGCGCATGCATCTGTCTGCCAGGGCGTCTTGCTCTCTGTCTTTGCAAAGGCACTCCGCAGCAGCAGCCAAGAGCTACACCGACAGCTCCGAGAAGCAAAGGGACACCCCTCCTAAGAGGAGACAGGACCAGGATTTCCCAACCTATGTGTCACAAGCTGTCTGACTCACAGTCACTCGCGCTGGCTAGAAATGCAGCTGTTCCAAGGATCTGCTCCTTCACTGGATTCTCAAGTTCCCGAAGCAGAGGGAGGGGCTGGCTGCGGCAAGGCTCCGCTTGGGGCGTGAGCTCCGGCAAAAGCTGGCTTGGAAGAGGCACAGAGGTGGGCCCCCGGATCTGGGTTACTCCATGGTCTGCCTCTCCTCCCTGCATGTCCCCGCCCAGCTGCTCATCCCCCGCCACACTGATGCGCTCTGAGGATGAGAGCAGACCCACTTGCAAACCCATCTTGGTCCTTGATTCTACTTGCCCCGATGCGCTGTGGGCTGAGAGAGTTCAGAGATGCTGTACGCTGCCAGCGTAGGTCAAGACCGGCCTCCCTGCCCTTGGATCATTCGCACAGTATTCTCTATACTTGTGTGAACTACTTGTTTGTGTATTTATTCGCAGGTACACACACAGGGTGTCGTCTTCAAAAAGTACGTGGAAAATGCATAGTACAAACAACTGTGCGTGAATGTGCCCACTGTTTTGTACCAAGACAGATTTATCTTTGAAGCCCCTTTTCCCTGAACTTTGGTGAGTTCCCTCATCTAATGCTTTCTATACTCCAGAAAACCTAAGCACTTATTAAGTATGAATTCATTTAACATTTATAACAATATTGATGCAGGCTGCTCTTCATTCTCGTTTAAAAAAAGGTTGAGAGCCAGTGATGTTGTATAGTGGCATCTCATGTGGAAGAGGGTTTGAGTCCTGGCTACTTCACTTTCAATCCAGCTCCCTGCTAATAGCTTGGAAAAGCAATAGAAGATAACCCACACCATCCATGTGCTACCCTGAAGAAGCTCCTGGCTACCCATGGCCCACACCATCCATGGGGCACCCAGAAGTAGCTCCTGGCTCCTGGCTTCAGCCCAGACTAGCACTGGCTGTTGTCGCTATTTGGGAAGGGAACTAGTGGATGGAAGATCTGTGTGCGTGTGTGTGTCTCTCCCCCTCTCTGTTACTCTGACATTTTAAATAAATGAATCTTAAAAAAAAAAAAATTGGTTGCGGGGGAGGGGGCATTTGGCCAGATCATTAACATGCCAATAAAGATATCTGCATGTACTATCAAAGTATCAGGAGTCCATTATTCCCAGCCCTGGCTCCTGCCTCCAGCTCCCTGCCCCTGCAGATCCCGGGAAGCAGCGGAGGTAGGCAGTTCCAGCAGCACATGGGGGACCTGCATTGAGCTCCTGGTTTCCCAATGGGCTGGCTCAGCCCCGGCAATTGTGTGCACTTGGGGCGTGAACCACCAGCTCACAGGACTGGTTTTCTCCACCTCCCAGCCTCTTCATTAAATAACATTTTTTCTAAATGAGACACTGAATTAGAGAGGCTCAGGTCTCACAGCCGCACAGCTGGACACAGCAGAGCTGCGAGAAACCAAGGCAGTCTGCACAGCCTTCAGAATTTGTGCCCAAGCTGATTATACAAGGGCACAGACATGTTAACGGCAAAATGAAGCGCATCCATTAAAGAGTCTATTAAATTCTGCTGGTGCTGCCTGCCCTGGAGCTCGCTGCCCCTTTGCTGGAGAGGGAGAGGAAGCCTTGCCTGCCGGGCATTAGAGGAAATAGCACAAAGCTGAAGCTTTCTCGCTGGCATAACTGCAACTGAAAGAGAACTATAAAATGTGCAACTTTCTTGCTGTGTGAGTCTGTGTTACATATGACACAGTAGGACACAATTTAGGGTAGCTGTTAGGGACTGTAGGTACCAGGGCCCAATGCTTTGGCACCTGTGCGTGCCGGAGGGCAACTCGTTTTCTCACAGTTAAAGGCTCTTTTTGATAACCTTGATTGCTGCTGCTTTGCAGAAAAGAAGGTATCTCTTCTGTGCACGTTGATACAACACCTCGAGGCTATAGATTTTCATCAGAAAATCCCTATAAGCTGGGTCTAAATGAACACAGTACCAAAGCTGGATATTTCCAATCAACACACTATCGTCAATACTGCCCTGTGACAGTGTGTTCTCTGGATTAAAAGGCTCAATGTCACCTGCAAACTTACTGGAAATGCAAACTCTTAAACTGTGGGATAGGAACTAGCCATCTTTCTTAAATATAACCTGCAAGTTTGAGAAAAACTAAGCAAATGGAGTGTACTCTTTGGCAGAAAATTTTGTTTTGATTTTGTGTCGTGAGTTAGATATTGAATGAGTGTATCTAGAATTCAATCTTTGCCATTATGTTCTTAGGAAAGTCATTCAATGGTAGCTCTCGGGGCTGGCCTTGGTGTAACAGTAAAGATATCACCTGGACTCCTGTATCCCGTGTTGGAGTCCTGACCCCACTCCCAATTTCAGGTTCTGAGATAAGCTGGTGACTCACGCCACCTACGTTGGAGAACCAGATCAAGTTCCTGGATCCTGGCTTCAGCCTGGCTCTAACTGTTGTTAGCACTTCTTTTTTTTTTTTTTTTTTTTTTTTTTTTATATATAATCCATTTTATTGTATTGTTGTTGACAATCTTTACATAGTTAACTATAGTTGAAGGAAAATCAAGAAAGAGAAGGAAAAAAAAAAAAAGGTTCAGGGGGATAGGGAGGTGGGCAATGCTATTATGTCCATATTGTTTCCATCATGTATCTGAGGTAAAAGGGGATATTGAGGGAGAAGCCCCACCCGGTTTCCCGCCCACCCCAAGTCCCATATGTGGGGCATGCTCTGAGATATGTGCTCAAGTGGAGTTAATAGTTCTCCAGTTATGAGTCACTGCCAGTTTCGCTCGATGAGGTGGTCCACTGATTGATATGGTCCATCATGAAGTGCCAACATGTAGCTGAGATGAATGATTGTCCTATTCTGTCCATCTTGTATCTGAGGTAAAGGGGGATATTGAGGGGGAAGCCCCACCCAGTTTCCCGCCCACCCCGAGTCCCGGATGTGGGGCATGCTCTGAGATATGTGCTCGAGTGGTGTTAATAGTTCTCCGGTTATGAATCGCTGCCAGTTTCGCTCGATGAGGTCGTCCACTGATTGATATGGTCCATCATAAAGTCTCCGTTTGCCCCATATATCGCTGCCAACATATAGCTGAGATGAATGATTGATCTGCTCTGTCTTCTGTCTTTTCTTGATTAGAGTTCTGAGTCCAGCAGTTCGATTAGGGAGATCTCCAAAGAAACTTTGAGGTATTCCCAGACTAGTTTCTTGTATGCTCTAGCAAGCACAGGGCCCGGCACAGTCCATCACCCCGATCAGTTGGTGGTTGCAATTGCTGGGTTGGTTCTGTTTTCAGTCCCGAGTTGCACTGGAACCAATGGGTGTTGCAGTCCAGTCTGGTTCTGCCCAGCACGTACTCGGCCCTCACACAAACCAGTGGGAGCTGCAGCCTAGTCGGGGTGACCCACAATAACCCCCACCAGGCCCGCCCCCTACCCTGGTTTGCCAGTATGTGTAGCAGAAGACCAGTCTGTCCCCCATCCCGTTTGACTCTTGTACGTGTCAATGGGTATTAAAGCTTAGTTCCATCTAACCAACTCAACCATCCAGCCCTCACGGATGTTGTTGAGTGCCTCTCTATCTAGCCATCCCAGCCCCCGTCCCAGTCTTCATGCCCTCCCACGGGAATAGTGACCCAAGAAGGGGGAACCCACTTTTTCCCTCCCAGGTCTCTCTGTCCCGGTTTATGCACTCTTTAGGTGGTTCTGTGATTTGACTTGACAGAATTGGTCCCCAGTGCCAGCTTCTGCGGCTACGTCCAAACATCCCTCACCCACTCTAATTTATGCTTGCACCAGCAGGAATAATCAGCCCAGCCTGGCTTTAGCAGTGTGGTCTGTTGTTAGCACTTCTGGAGTGAACCAGTGGGTGCCAGGTCTTGCTCGCTCTCTCTCCCCCTTTAAAATAAATAAAGAAAGATATATTTTTTTAAGATTTTATTGTTATTGGAAAGCCGGATATACAGAGAGGAGGAGAGACAGAGAGGAAGATCTTCCATGCGATGTTTTACTCCCCAAGTGAGCCACAACGGGCCTGTACGCGCCAATCCGATGCTGGGACCAGGAACCTCTTCCGGGTCTCCCACGCGGGTGCAGGGTCCCAAAGCTTTGGGCCGTCCTCGACTGCGCTGGGCCCAAGCAGCACATTTTCAACAATTCTCAGGATCCACGCACCGGGAACATTCAGCAAGTATGCTTTTATCTGATCCAGGTGATGCTGTAAATGTC
The DNA here is from genome assembly GCF_030435755.1 of Ochotona princeps. Classification (NCBI taxonomy): domain Eukaryota; kingdom Metazoa; phylum Chordata; class Mammalia; order Lagomorpha; family Ochotonidae; genus Ochotona; species Ochotona princeps. Next base: position 61,366,832 of record NC_080844.1, on the reverse strand, counting down.
TATTTTTATTGCCATGTTGAGGTAAGCAAACCGAGATGTATACTGTTTTAAAATATCTTTCTTGGGCCCGGCGGCATGGCCCAGCGGCTAAAAGTCCTCGCCTTGAACCACCAGAATACAATACGGGTGCCGGTTCTAATCCTGGCTGCCCCGCTTCCCATCCAGCTCCCTGCTTGTGGCCTGGGAAAGCAGTCGAGGACGGCCCAAAGCTTTGGGACCCTGCACCCGCGTGGGAGACCCGGAATAGCTCCTGGCTTCCGGCTTCGGATCAGCACAGAACTGGCCATTGCAGTCACTTGGGGAGTGAATCATCGGATGGAAGATCTTCCTCTCTGTCTCTCCTCCTACCTGTATATCTGCCTTTGCAATAAAAATAAATACATCTTTTTTTTTTTTTTAAAAAGTGCTTCTTGTGGGTATTATTATCATGGCTATCAACGCAATGGCATTTGCAGAGAAACACCATTAAAGGGCATGTATGGGAGTCACGGGTGGGAATGCCAGGAGACAGCTCTTCCCTCTCGGCAGCAGAGGAAGATACTCAGGCCAAAACTGCAGACTGAATCTGTCTGGTTCATAATCTGTGTCGCCAAGCCAAGCTCTTTCCTCCTGTCCAACTGTTAGTTGTGTACTTGTAGGATCCTTAGAATGAACCTTCCAGCCAGATTCCTCTCCAATCAAGGAATGATTAGTCCAAACAAGACTGTAAGTGGAGAGGATCATGAAGTCGCAAAGAGAAAGAGGTGGACAGCAACGAGGACAATTCCAGCTCTCCCCACCCCAGAGCCCCTCGCCTTCTGGGGCCACCATGGCCCGCCCTCAGATACACTGCCCTCCTGTCACTGGACACGCATCCTCCGCTCCCCGACAGGCGGGACATTTTCAACCATTGCTACTTCCAAAACCAAAGGAGGGAGGAGGGAAAAAACCATCACAGTCCTCTCTGAGGACTGAGGGCTCATCCTACCACCACAACTCGACACACACCTACCTGTTCCTTGACTTGCTCCACTCAAGTAGAGTGCAAGAACTGCCCAAAGACATCATGGGCTCAGGCATTCAAATTCACCGGTAAGCTCTTCTTTTCCTTCCCACCTGAATCCCCAACCCAAAGACGTGCCTCGTTCCTCTGCTGCTCACGCATCTCGGCAGCCCAGCAGCGTCCACAGGTAAGTCCAGGAGTCTGGACAGACCTGAAAGATGCGTGAGTCCCCCTGACTGGGTGACGATAATGACAAATCATGACTGTGCCCCAAACAAGGAGGGTGCACTGAAAAATATTATGGAAACTGAAATTTTAAATTGTTTATTTTCGTGTAAAAAAAAAACCCTTCAGAACTTATGCATAGTTTACTTTTTTTAGAATATTCACTTTTGGAAGCCCCTTCAGATGTGTCAGATATTATGCTGAGCACAGAACCTCCACCACCTAACAAATCACGAAACGGTCATTCCAACAGTTACTGTCACCAGGACTCACTGTGTGCCAAGCTCAGTTCTGGGCACTTCCCAGGGCATCCTGAATTGCATCACAGTACAATATTAGAAATGATGTGCCGTGATACTACACTATGTTACACTATGCTATGACGTGTGATACTACACTAGGTATGCCCATGTTGCGGACAGGAATTTGGAACACAAAAGAAATTAAGAATTGGGCTCAAAGTCACACAGAAGGAAAGACACCTGTATTGATAGTCTTTCTCCTTGTAGTCAAGGTCACCAGTCTTGGGCAAAGGCACCTTGACTCAGGAGGACCCTTTGCCATTGAGGTCCCTATGACATCCAAACGACAAAGTCTCTGTTACTTGTGATGGATGAGCAACGGCTAAGGGGGTGACCAGCTGCTCCTGCCCACTTCATGAGCACATGTGAGCAGCAGGCACTCAGAGGAACTGTAGCACAAGACGTGCTCGGGAGATAACCAAATCCACGCCTGGCTGCCAACCTCCTGTTCACAGAGGAGTCATTGTAATCCCAGGATTCGTGGTCCCATCCCAGCAAAGCCTGGAGCTGCATGCACACTGACTTGCCTGCACGGTGCAGACTGTCACAGTATCACTCTTGCACAGTGATCCACTTTGCTAGGCTGCTACAGCTCACCTGTGAACACGGGGCCATCTTGTCACCTCTTTCCAGTTGGACACCGGAGGATCAGACAATGAGCCATTAAGCAGGATGTTAAGCCCATACCAGGTGCTTCCAAGAATCCACAGCTGACACCAATAAGGCAGAGAGAACAACCGTCACCGTGAACATGAACCTGACAGCTGATGGAGGGTGGCAAAAAATGGGAACTTTCAGTAGGGAAATTTAATTTCAGAGACAAAAACTCAACAGTTTGAACGAATCATCTGCATTTAAATAGTTCTGCATGCTCAACACACTTAAACATTTATAAAATTGAGATGTTAAAATTAATGTTTATCTATTATACAAGTATTTATAATTGTCCAATGATCGTGCATAATTAAATGGCAATTTTGAGCATTAGAGATCCGGCCCCATTTGCTGCAACTGTGCCAAAGCAGACATGGAAGATGTGGGAATACAAAGGCTGTGAGCCCTCTTGTGGCCGCAGAGCGCAGTGCAGCCAAGGCCTCGCTCCACCCCTCAGCCAGAGTTTGAAGAAATGGGGGGTTCCAAATTTATGTGTGAATTGTGGATCCCCTTCTTTATGCCATCACCCACGGTGCTAATACTACTGAGGATCAGGCGCTGGCATTGCGGCACAGCAGCTTTAACTGTTTACAATGCTGGCAACCTATATGGGTGCCAGTTCAAGTCCCAGCTGCTTCGTTTGCAATCCAGCTCCCTGTTAATGCACCTGAGAAATTAGCAGAGGACCGGCCAAGGCTTGAGCCCTGTCACCCCCATGGGAGACCCCGATGGAGTTCCTACTTCTTGGCTTCTGCCTGGCCCACCTCTGGCTATTGTGGCCATCTGGGGAGTAAACAGCAAAGACAAATGAACGATCTATCTTTGTCTCTGTCTCTCCCTCTATCTACATAACTCTGCCTTTCAAATACATAAATCTTACAACTAAGCAGTAACAGAATGCCACTGTCTTCTTCCGGGAGCCCCCAGGGACACCAGGGCAGAGCCTAGACCTTCCCAAGCTGCCCATCACCCAAGAGTAATGCCTTATACGGGGCCTAAAGGACCCCTGGTGAATGGTGCCTGACGTGTAAGGAAAGGGTCATCTGTTAGGTGCTGGACCTGAGCCCAGAGAACAGGGCGTGCTTCCTTCTCATCTGATCGGAACACCAGCTGCTCTGAGAGGCCTTTTCAGCCCACTGACCCCTGAGTGGGCTGGACGCTCCGACCTCTGACCCTAGTCATGCCCTGGCCTCATGCGAGGTACACAGGACACACAGCTGTCTCATACCTCGGAACAAGATGCCCAGTTAGCATCTGGGGACACACATGACATGGTGAACAAGGCATGCGGCTGGGCCCATGCAGGCTGCTGCCTGCTCCAGACGCCCTGGAGAAGCGCCTCGGGGCTTGGCTGGGCCAAGTTACCAGACATGCACTTGAGTCTGCCTCACATCCCTCACGCGCTGTGTCCAATGCCAGAGCCTGCGTCTTGCCCCAGATTCCTCTCTGCTCCTATTACGTCTCTGCACAGCCTGCCGCACAAGCCGGCCATGGGGTAGCTTTGTCTCCTCTGTATTAGAAGAGCCCCCTCATCTCAGCCAAGCCTGCTCACTGCGTCACCTACCCCCATCCCACCCGCGGGAGCACCTGAATGCACCTGTTGCTCCCCAAGCCCAGCTGCACTCCTAGACCAGATGATACTCAGGACTCATCTGCATTAAGAATCTGCCAGCTGCCCTGCCCGCCTCCAGGCTGCAGCTAGAGGGCGCTCCTCAAAAGCCAGCATGTCCTTCAGAATGGCCAGCATGCCCTAGACAGTCCGCCTGAGGGGACCCCTGCTGCTGCCCTGTCGTCCCCTCCCACAGCAGCCGACATGATCCTCACGCCACATGGGACATTTCACAATTCCCAGTTTTAAATGTTAAAGCCGACCCAGAGAGGCAAGATTGTCTTGCCTGGAACCCAGTGGCCTCCTGATTTGGAATCCATGGCTCCTTCTGCCCCTCCTGCCCTCATTATTGGCACTGACACCTTTGGTCAGTACCTACTGCATACAGGACACTTGTAACAGAGACTCCTGGCACTGTACCTGCCTTCATCAGAAACAGCCCTACAGAAGTGACAAAGCACACAGCCCTAATTCTGGCCCCCGGATCCTTGAGTCCTATGGATCTAGAGCATCACACAGCATAGTAGGTGTCAGCAACCATTTCCTGTTACATAGTAGGTGTCAGCAACCATTTCCTGTTACATAGTAGGTGTCAGCAACCATTTCCTGTTACATAGTAGGTGTCAGCAACCATTTCCTGTTACATAGTAGGTGTCAGCAACCATTTCCTGTTACATAGTAGGTGTCAGCAACCATTTCCTGTTACATAGTAGGTGTCAGCAACCATTTCCTGTTACATAGTAGGTGTCAGCAACCATTTCCTGTTACATAGTAGGTGTCAGCAACCATTTCCTGTTAGGGTTCACCAAGCGAAACACTATGTCTGCAGTGTTCGCAATGCAGTGGGCACACAAGGAGTCTAGAAATGATTGTAAATAAACTGGAGCTTGTGCCTAGGCTGTGACATAACACTATCCATCTTCTGCAAGGACTTAAGTGTGGACTTGTAGCCGCCCTGGAATGGCTCACGTGGGGATGCGGGGTAGGGGGTTGGGGGGCCCTGAAATGGCTCACATGGGGACGTGGTCAGGGTTGGGGCTTGGGGGGGCCCTGAAATGGCTCACATGGGGATGTGGGTCAGGGTTGGGGCTTGGGGGGGCCTGAAATGGCTCACATGGGGACGTGGGTCAGGGATGTGGGGGGGCCCTGAAATGGCTCACATGGGGACGTGGGTCAGGGATGTGGGGAGGGCCTGGAATGGCTCACGTGGGGACACAGGGTGACTGGAACCCCTCATCTTGTAGAAGGAAAGAATAGGGAAATGGGAACCTTCCCTTCTTGGGGTTTTCTGCTCCCACAGAGCTGGAAGTGATCTTTTATTCCCTCTCCACATAGGAAATGAACGCTCCCACCACGCAGACCTCACACCCACAGGCAAGGTCCGTGATGCTTCTGCAGACAGCTGTGCGAGGAGGATGAGGGTCACAAGCTTGACGCAGACTTGGTCCTGAGGTTGAGACACCACCAGGACCTCAGACAGGGCTGGCACACTGGGAAGGGGCTTTGGACTGAAACCCCCCCTCCCTGCTGATGTCTGCAGGGCTGCCACGAGAGGAGGGTTCCACTACTCACCCCCTTATTGGAGCTGTCTGTTTACATTAGTCACCACGGCAACCTGACCCTTCCCAGTCCGAAGGTCTGATCAATCAGATCACCCAGTGTTACAGATCCCGTAACGGAAACAGGCAGGTGCAAGGTCTTTGGCGGACTTCTCCCTCCAAACTAGCCACTGAATTAGAGATGCTGAAGCATGGCAAAGATGGAAAACAATGGAAATCTTTCCTTTCACCCCACGGATTCAGACTTGGTAAAACTTTGAAAACCATGCTTTTCAAATCTTCTCTGGTCTTCCATTTGTCCAAACACCATTATTCCAAGCAGACAAATGAAGAATACTTTTTAATGCAATTGGCTTCTCACACAGGTATATGTAGAAAAATCTCTTTGATTTTGCCATTAAACTGCTTAGAAGCTTGGGTGGTGGGAAGGGCATTTTGCCCCTGAAGGCACTGTGATTTATAAGCAGCACATTTGCACTGACTCCTGGCACAAGCTTGGGGTTTTGACCGAAGCTGGTTTTTTTTTTTCCCCATCAAAGGCCAGTTATGATAAACAAAACACTCTAGGACTGAAAACAGACCACATTCACCTGAGTTCCTTCTTACCTTACCAGAGTTCTTAAGTCTCTGTCAATTTGGACTAGCTGTCTGCTCTGTGGGTCTGGAGCTACCAGCAGCTGCAAGTGTGTCAGAAAGCTCAGAGCAGACGGTGCCCATGGAGCAGGCACACGTGTGTGCACAGGCATGCCCAACGCTAGGCAGCAGGACTGTTCTGGGAGTGGAAAGCCCAGGGCATGAGGGCATGACTAGCAGGTGCCTGGTGCCAGGAACCTGAGCTGGGTTTGGTTTAGGGCACATGCCTTCACTAAGTCCCTGGAAATGGAATGCTCTCATGGAAACCTTTCAGGCTCATCTGGTGCAATGGACTTGGAGACCTTTCTTATACATGAGGGACAAAAGTCCCTGCTTCCCTTAAATGGTAGCCCTGGCCTAGGCCTTCCCAGGCCACCACTGCTAAACCCTTGCCACCTAACCATACCTCTGTGGCCACCTCTGTGGGGGCTTCAGGCTTCAGTCCGCTGGCTCCATGAGGATTCTGTCTGACTCTCATGGAGATTTTGTGCGTAAGCTCTACATGAGGGGAGGAGCACACGGCGCTGGAAGGGAAAAGAAGTGCTGCTTTCTTGGCTTTGCACAGACTCTTCACAAAGCTCACCTTCAGCTTCTGAACTGCAAGATGAGGGTCCCACAAGCCAAGGCCTGGAGAAGCCATTGTCCCCAGGAGACACTGTCATGCATAACATCATCAACCTGGTCGCAGGCGATGGCTGTCATGACAGCAACCTTGGAACCAGGGGAGTTGTCGCTATTTGTTTAATATTAACCTACACTTCTCTTGCCTCTCCTTTTTTTGCCTAAAAGCAGGGCATCAACTTCCCTTTGTGAAGATGCTAGGCTCTTCCAAAGCAGCATCAGGAGAGGGACTCGTTCTTGGTGATGAGAGTTGACATGGAAATGAGTCTGCACAAACGCACGCTACTGAAACGATCCTTCTCTCCCACTGCTTTCCACCACGCATTTCCTGTTCTTCTCCCTCATGATTCATTGTCCTTTAGAACTCAACTCACTTTCCTCTCGCTTTGAAATGAAGCACTAGGTCTAAGTGCCTCTGTGAGCTTCACTTCTGCTCTGAAAACTTGTATCCGTGTAACGTATCAATGCAATGTGTATTTTTTCTTCTAAATCCTTTTTCCCCCCAGTAAATTTGCCATCATTAAACCTAAGAGGATACCAGGAAAGTTTTCTCTCCCCAATACTCTCTCCTCACCCACTCACACCTGCCTTCCCCAGCTCTGGGAACCCACTGAGCTCTCCTTGACCTTTGCAGTTTTTCCCTCCAGTAGAAACAGCTCCATCTCTGCACATCTCATCTCCAGAGTTCAGCTTCTATGCAACGAGGAAGCCTTCCTCCTGCTGATCTGTTACTAAATCTTCATTTCATAATTTTAATTGTTTTGCTTTGGTCAAGCCCACGCGGGTGCAGGGTCCCAAAGCTTTGGGCCGTCCTCGACTGCTTTCCCAGGCCACAAGCAGGGAGCTGGATGGGAAGTGGAGCTGCCGGGATTAGAACCGGTGCCCATATGGGATCCCGGGGCTTTCAAGGCGAGGACTTTAGCCGCTAGGCCACGCCGCCGGGCCCTGAGACTACAGCTTTCATTCTGTTTTTTGTCCTGGAAGCATAGCTAGCCCTTGGTCCTATGCCCAATAGATAGATTGCTAAAGTGAATGATTACAGCATTCTGTGCTTTCTTTCTTTTTATTGATTATGGCAAAAGTTCAAGCGGAGGGGGAAGGAATGCCGAGATCTGGGGAATGAAGCCAATCAGAGAGGGAAGAACAGAGAGGAGCTTTAGGTGAATAAGCAGGCACACAAGTTCCAGGGCAGCTGATATTTTTCCTGCTTGCTGCAGCTTCAGATGCCCTTTTAAGTTCTGAGACAGTCTCCAAAAAGTTCAGATTTACTTCTCGTAATGAGATGAATTTATTATCCCCTCCTTTTTATGCCTCAAGATGTCAGTGAAAAGAACTTTCCATGTCTTCATCTATCAAGATCCTAACCAGTCCAATTTTGACCTAAGAAAAACTGGTTTGGGAAGATCAAAAACCCCTTGTTTTGAAACCTAAGATTTAATCATGTTTGGCAAGTCTTTCCCATTTACTCAAATACTTGCAAGTAAACAGCATCATAATCACTACGTATTAAGCAGCAGGTTGCCTGCAAGGAGGCTGGTTTTCTACATGATCTTTGGGTTTGAAATCTGTCAGTTTTTTGTAAGGAGAGAGTTGCTCAGAACCAAGACTGTGCATCATGGATATAAACGCTCTGCCTTGGGAACTATTTCCCCCTTCTGGTGTCTTGGTTTTGTCTCCTCAGAACCTGGTGTTTTGGGGAGGTCTTGGAATGCCAAGTGATCAACTCTTACATGTGCATCCTAATGAGCCCATTTTAATGGCCTGGTTAGAGGTCCTTGCAGTGCTGCTTCAATCCTTGAGAGAACACCCCCTTGGTACTCCCACTAGGTCTCTCCCTCCCAGGGGCAGCCTTCTGGGAGCTGAGGCACTATCTTCAGGGCTGATGAACTCAGTGTCATTTGTCCTAGCATGGGCAGAATGGTCCAAATTGTCTCCTATTTTAATTGAACACAGGCAGTTGACAGAATCAGTTACAGACCTCTTAAATACCTGACTTTTAAGAGTTGAAACAAAAATTCAAACTTCTAAATAAGAAAGACAAAAAACAGGATTAAACCCAGGTGACCACCTGCCAAAGAAAGGAGGCCTAAAGATGCTGGAAGTGTTAGCAGTCCACCTGGAGGAGCATCTTGGGGTCCGAGAGGCCCCAGGGACCTGTGCTAGCACCAGGTGCTGATCTGGGTAACTCCTTTGCAGATCATAAATCCTCTCTGAGCTCACCACTCAGCACCAACAAACTGTTAATGGAAACAACCAGGATCACTGGAAGGGCTCGTGTGAGGCTTACTGGTTGTAGGGGAGGAGTCGCTCAAGCCAAGGAGATAGAAGTCAGTCATTTCTATTGAGTCTTGGGAAGCATCCCCAAACGGTCAAATTCTGGTCAGAATGAATGTGGGTAGAGGTTCATTTACAGTTACACAGTGAACACGCTTTCATTGTACCAAAAAGGAGGTCCTGAGATAAAGGGGGGTGAGTGTCTCATAGGTTGGAGAACATTTTTTTTTCTTTAGAACACGAAGGATTACAAAAACTTGAGAGACAGGGTATGCTGAAAAGCAGGTTGCTGGTGAACTTGGAAGACATTTCTGGAATAGGTAAGAGCAAGTCCATAAAAAGAAGAAAGGACTACGCCAGCTGGCTCCAACCGACCCAAACCCAGCCAACCTCCCTGCACAGCAGTGCAGCCCCTTGAATCAGGCCAACCTGGCCGTGGGATGCAGGCTCTGTCCAGACACTCTTCGGCGCCCTTGGCCATTTTTTTGTGGATGCATTGTGGGCTTTTCAGAGGCAGTTTTTCCTCAGCAATTCGCATCTATTTCCTAAGAAATAGAGGGGAGTTCAAAGCTTCCCACAAAAGATGAATATCTAGGAAGGCAATGCTGATCACTGAGGATTCTGCCCAGTTCCCCACTGCAGGCCCTGGGCTTCCAGGTCCAGGAACAAAGTCTCACACACAGCTCCTCCATCAGGCAGCTGGGAGGATGGTTTGCTCACTCCTGCACTGGGCCCAGCTCTTCTGGCTTAGATATGGCCCACCATGTCCACAGGGACAGTTCCCACTACACAAGAGGTGTGAAATGTTTCTAGGGAGAATGTCAACATGGTTTCCCCCCATTGCTTTCCTGAGAAACCCAGCAGACAAACATTACAACATCTTGGAGAGATTTGGAACTGTTGCCACATGAGATGACATAAAGGGAGTTAATTATTTACCTATTTCCTGTAAAGCTGCGCAGAAGTATCTCTGCGGCATCCGTGCTTAGTTCTGCTAGTGGATTAGCAGTCCAGTTTCTCCTTTTCATATTTGACTAATGTTTTTCCTTCTGTGTTTACTTAATTTAAACCCAACGCAGCAGCATGAAAGATGAAAGAAAGCATTCAGTTGTTTTAAATGCTAATTTCATCAAGCCCATGATGGCTGCTCAAGGTGATTTCTCCTTTAAAGAGGACGTGACTTGGTAAATTCCTGACTCCCAGCGTAGACTGTTCGGTGTTCCATTACCAGCCTCTTTAGTGCATGTGTTAATTTGATCAAGCTTAGTGTGTATTGCAAACCTACAGAACCTGCACTTGTTCCATAATGGATAACAAAGAACTGAGCTGCCCCAGCTGAAGGCAACTGGTAGGATGCCCTGTACCTAGGCAAGAGCTACACTGATGGGAGAAGAGCAGTCAGTAGCTGGCAGGCATTCTGCGCTGGGTTAAAGCTTAGTGTTAACCACCAGTATGCTAGTACAGTTGCTTATTCTTTTACTCTTTTTTTTTTCTTTTAAAGACAAGTGGAGAAGGTGGGGAACTCTGGGCCAGGACATGTCACCCCGGTCCCATCCCCAGGCAGAGTGCCACAAATGACCTGAGGAAGGGGCCTGGCGCAGGAGTTGCTAAGGGTATGTTTGATAGGAAAAGAATGAGTTCTGGAGTCTTCCACGAACCAGATCATTGAACTTGCAGGTAGGCAAGGGAACTGAGATGGAGCGGTTTAGGGAGGGACCCAGAGGACATGTTTGTGTCAGGCCAAGGCACCTGCCCATGGGGGAGACCTGATCTGGGCTAAACAGCATTGCCCACCACCTACTAGCACTTGCAAAAGCTTATTTTATTGTGTTTTAGTGCTTAATTTGATACTTAGTATTATTATATTCACAATTAGGAGGGATGCACACTTATGTAGAACTCTGGTTACGTGGGGAGGGTCAGATATAGAGGAAAGTAGGTGGATGTCTTATCTGCTCCAACATTAGAAAAAAACAAACAGCATCAATAAAACTTGTTAGAGGAAAGACTGTCACTGTTTAGGCAACAAATGCAGAAATTTGGAGAAGTGTTATTTCACATGATGCTAGAAAATACATATTGTACTGGTCACGGTAAATGTTGCCCCATTAAGGATATTGTTTTTGGAAGAGCATCTGTGAAACTTGGCTCTGGACCCACTGGGACGTGAGCTCTGTCCAGATACTCCTCAGTGCCCTTAGCCGTTTTTTGTGGATGCATGTTACAAAGCTCAGTGCATGCCCACTGCCCCATGCTCTGGGGACATTCATCTCATTTGGTCTGGGTTCCTCATGTCATAATGATGGATGGATGAGTCAACCTGGTTGGTGGTGGAACAATTCCTGAAAGCCACTCCTACACAGAAATAGCCAGCAACATTGTAACTGCAGATAGATGGTCCCCTCACCCCAAACCAGATGCACCTGCAACTCTGCTTTCTTTTAGTCATATTCCCTAACTATCTGTGGCCTCAGCAATCCCTTTCAACCAAAGGAGATATGCAACAGATGAAATTTTGAGGAAAAGGAGATAGAGATATTTGATTGTGATTTAATACTTCATGTCTATAAATTTTATAACAACACTTGACCGTACCAGCACATTGGTAGAACTTCTTCTAGGTCTTTGGAAGGGACCCCTGCAAATGAGGACTCCAAAGCTTAAATGCCCTATAGCTGCACACACACCTCCATAGGCACACAATAGGTGAGGGCTCACCTTACTTTAAAGTGTGAAGTGAAGGACAGTGTGCTGATTAATCTTGTATGTGAACTGTACCAGGCTAACAGGTGCTGGGTAGCTGCTAAAACATTGTTTCTGGGTGTGTATGAAAGAGATGAACACTGGAAGCTATACGTTTAGTAGAAAACTCTCACCAAGACATTTAGAAGTAAGCCAAGCCCCTGGAGGCCTGGACGGAACACACAAGAGTGATGCACAAGATTCCATTGGAGGATATAGTTCTATAACATGCTAAAACTCATAAGAATGGTGGCCCAAATGTTTGAGTGTACAGAAAACAAAGAGTTAGCTTTCTAGGTTCAAATCCTGCTTTCACCAAAGACTAGAGGATTTTTCACATTGGACACATTCTATAGCTTTTCTGTGCCTCAGTTTTCTTTTGTTTAAAATACGGATGACATTAGCTCCTAGGTTAGGACTCTGTGAAGGTGAGCAAAGGTGGTGCTTAGAGGAGTGCTTGGCACTCAGGAGGCAGCAGGCATCTGGAAGCCCAGGAAACAGCTCTGATGTCTTATGGTAGGAGATGCATCCCCATGTCTGAAAGGCTAATTTGCCTTCAGTGGTAGATTAGAGGATGCTCATCCATGTTGGTAACAGGGCATCTTCTTCACCGAGTCTCCTACTTCTTCCAGAAACACCCTCACAGGGACACTCAGCCTGGACATCTGGGCATTCCTGCATCTAGTCGTGTTGACACATTCCAGGCAGTGACACAGCCGAAACAGTGAGGTATCCAGTAAATCAGTGTAAAAATAGACTATCCTTTTGCTTTGATCCAATGCCTGCCCATACCCTCTGGCTTCCAGGCCTTGTCGATTCGTCCATCCACTCATCTCCTCAGTCACAAACATCTCCTTTCCATCTGCCCGTCTATTCATCTTTCAACCACAAACTTATACACACACAACCCCTGCTCATTAGACAACTGTCCATACTTCCACCTATTGCCCTATGGATCCATCCATCTACACCCACCCCATCCTGATTATGTCCCTGGAAGTGCAAAGTGTAATGATCAGACAATGGAAGCCTTTTCAAACCTTTTTACTTCTAATCACATTTGCTCAATTTCACTTTATAGGGATGAATGTTATATGTGTAAATCCCTTGTTTCATTTATAATGTCATTTGCAAGACCGCCGTTCAAGCATTTTTCTCTCCAGAGAGCCTTCTTCCTCCACACCATTTGCATTGGATGTGCATGACTAATTAACTTCTCTAATCATAATAAGCCTCCTATTCCATACTGTCAGGGTTGGGCAGAAATGCATAAGCCTTGTAGTGTCATTTGCTAAAGTGTAATAAGGATATTATGGCTTGGGGTTATAATTTAGCCATCAGCAAAAACACTTGTCCAGAGAGATGGATAAATAAAATTCAGTTCAGTAGCAAGCAGGAAAAAAAAGCAACACGAATGCTTGTTAGAAGAGAAAATAATTGCTAGAAATATATGCTGAGCTTGTTTGCACCATGTCTCCAGCAGTGTTTGGAGGAAGGAAAAACAGTGATAAATAGCTGATCTCTAGGAAGGTCTTACTAAGTGCTGGGCTCTTTGCATTAATTACTTTATTTAAAATGAATTATGTTATTTAAATATCCTTGTACTAAGACGTAATGGTAGCTGCTACCCTACTTTGTAGATAGGGAAACAGAGGCATTGTCATGGTAGATGGTAAAGTTGGGGTCCACAAATGGGCAGCCTGACTCCAGAGCCCAGGCTTTCCCACCCTTTTGTAGGTGAAAAACACTGAGCACTGTCACTTAATAGGAGACCTAGAGTTGAAACAGTGAGGCTAGCTGTGGAGAGACAGTCACTCAGAGGACGGGACTCCTCGTTATTCTAAAGACCATAAATCAGCTGTTTCTCCTGTTGAGAAAGTTCAGAAATTCTGAAGCAGTTGACATGAAATGTGAAGGCCAGGGGTTCCCTAGCTCTCAGGTTTACATAGTAGACCAGAAGACAGATGCCCCTTCTCCCAATGCAGTTAATCACTAGTAGCCTGTTAAAATACTACACTGTTCACTTACTGACCTTCCACTCATGCACGCTTGCCAATAAACGGCATCCTGTTTCCACTCCCCTTTTTGTCTATGTGACTGTCTCTAAAAGTCTGATGCTGTTAAAAAAAAAAAAAATCTGGGGCCCGGCAGCGAGGCCTAGTGGCTTAAGTCCTCGCCTTGAAAGCCCCGGGATCCCATATGGGCGCCAGTTCTAATCTCAGCAGCTCCACTTCCCAGCCAGCTCCCTGCTTGTGGCCTGAGAAAGCAGTCGAGGACGGCCCAATGCATTGGGACACTGCACCCACGTGGGAGACCTGGAAGAGGTTCCTGGTTCCCGGCATCGGATTGGCGCGCACAGGCCCGTTGCGGCTCACTTGGGGAGTGAATCATCGGACGGAAGATCTTCCTCTCTGTCTCTCCCTCTCTCTCTCTGTATATCTGACTTTGTAATAAAAATAAATAAATCTTAAAAAAAATATCTGGCTATTGACACCATCAGTTGGTAGTCCTCATGTATGATTATTGGCTCCATGCGCCAAGTCCATTGCTGCTGGATGGCTCCAGTGAACAGCTAAGGATCCTAAGTCCCAGGTGGTAACCGTCATCCTGCTGGTGCCTAATCTGTGACATTGGCTTAGTCACCTTATCCCCCTGTGGTCTGCACTAGATGATCTTCCTTGCCCCAGAGCCAGGAACACTTGTGTGATTGCTGTTGGATTCATTCAGCGTGCTAAGCACAAGTTTCCACAAAGTCACCCCAGCAATCTGAGTTAACCAGAGCAAAGCCTGCTTGTGGAACTACCAAGGCACCAACACTGAAATGTAGTCTAGATAACTCTGTGTCCACCGAGAAAGCTGGGGCAATCCCAGTGGTCAGAGCTTGTTGTATTATGGCTTCTTGGTACCACTGCTGGAGGACCTGCTGGCTCCACCACTCACTGACCTACAATAAGGCAGACAGCATGACGGAACAACTGGCTTCTCCTTACAACAAGCACATGTTGTGGGCCCACCACGTGCCCAGGGTGGAGCCGGGGCCAGGCGATGAGAGCTCAGAGACAGGATTCCAGATAATCAGTGTGGGAAGTGTGCACAAACCATTCCGAGGGCACCGACCGGGGACCTTGGTCCATGTTCTCCTCAGTCCTCTTTGCTCCCAGGCTCTGAAACATTCTTCCGCTTGCCCTAGAGACCAGGGCTCCTCCTTATCATCCCAGGATCCCGCTTGCCATAGGGACGCTCCCGACATCCTCCACCTTAGACCGGATTGTTACCTACCACTGTGTTTGTTTCCTGACTTTTTGTTTCACACCCTCACCAAGCTCTCATTTCCAGGTGAGCTGGGTCTGGGTCTGTTCCATGAAGCACACATCCTCATGATCCAACAAGCGCCTGTTAAGGAATGTCACATTTTCTAAATTAACAAATATTCTAGAAGGGCATGGAATCCCTCAAAAATGTTGCCATCTAAAGGGAAAGCTAGATTCTCAAGGTGTGCAAGTGCAAACAGGGCTGTTAGGAGACCAGTACGTGCAGAGGCACTGGGGTGAGGTGGACAATGGCGAGTCCAGAACGTTGTATGTTGAGAACTGAGGAACTTGCTCCTTACTCGTACCTGAGAGTCTATTCCTTGGCATATCTGCACTTCCATCTTTCTTCCTTGGGAAAATGACGAGTCAGAGAACAAACAAAGCTGGTCAATCTAGTAAGCAAGGCTAATAAAACCAAGGGAATCATGCCAACTAGAGCTTCTCTAGAATCCTCAAGGCTCATTAAATCACACATAATAAAAAATGATGCAGAAAAGCAGACACTGTATTTTTCTTGGTATAATTTCCCAAAAGGACTGCCAGTCATTGTCACTGTGCCTTAAAGTATACCTGCTGATAGGTCTGTTGTGTCACAGTCCTTGAATCATTGACGCTATCAACTCCTGGCAAGAAAAGGGTTGGCTGGCCTGGTCAGTGGGAGCACTCCTCTGCCCTCTCAGTGGCACTGGGTATGACCATGTCTTCTTTCCTCCACCTGCTGTCATTTAGAAAGGATGAAAGGATGCCATTCTGAGGCCATACATGAGACCTGTACTGGGTCGCAGAGCATCATGGAAATTTATGGCATCTTCTGTTCAAATGCAAATACCAGTGTTTTACAGTCACACTGCAGGTGTACCCTGGGCCTCTGGTTCCAACAGGGGACGTTAACCAATGTTACACAGCAAAGATGCCAAGTAACATTCAGATAAATCCCAAACATGCTCCCCTCAGGCTGGGGAGCCTTGCTGCACACACCAATGGTGGCAATCAGCCACCTTGCTTGCTGAGTAGAGTTGGAGAAATGGTAGCTACTTGGAAGTTATGTCTCCTCCAATTAAGACAACGAGCATATCCTTCCTGATAGAGAAAGCCCCTATCTAAACATCAACATGTCCAGCTTTTCAGTGGATGCCAGTTCCTCTTCAGAATGAAGCATCCTATGGAACTAAAGTTGGAAACTACGGTAGAATCTGGCTGGAACTGACTGAACACAAGTTTGTTCCAGGGAGCTAGAAATCATCTCCCTTAGATCTGTTGTGTCATGAAACAGGTAATGAAACACCCATTGGTTGAGTACAATGAACTTTTGGCACGTGTGTCTTAATCAGTTCAGCCTGCTATAACAAAACATAGATTGGGCAGCTTAAACCACAAACAGTCCATTTCTCACTGTCCTGGGACCTGGGAAGTCCACGACCAAGGTGTCGGTAGGTTGTGTATGTGGTTGGCAGGCAGCCGCCTTCTAACTATGTACTCATACCACATAAAGAGCACTCTGGCCATGTTGCAGGTTCCACCCTCGTGATCTACTGTGAAGCTAGATTAGATCCCAAAGGCTCCACCTCGGAAGATTGGACCAGCAGGCAGCATGCCACACATTTTATCTCAAAGCCATCAGCATCAATCTCAACTTTGAAATCTGGAAGTTTTGATTTTTCCCTATTCAATAACACTTTAAAATGATCAATGCTCCTCCAAAGAAGTTGAACTCTTGAATCAATTAGACACTTCTTAGTGGTTGGGCATTTAAACAGCACCCTATCCTGTGGTTTTTGGAGCTCTCATGTCTCTCGGGGTCTCTCACTGGTGAAAACACTCCCACCCCAAACCTCCTGAGAACAGTTTCTAGGGCCGTTCCTTGGGGACAATCACAGTCCTTGAATCTCCAGGAAATGGGATCTTTCCCTGTTGTCTTTCGTGATTTAACAATTCTCTAAATGAACAGGTATTTCTAGTGTCCCACAAGGAGGCAGTCTGATCAGAGGTTAGATAGGAAGGGGGCTGCCCCTCACAACAACACTCATGCACAAGCTCCACAGCACACAGAACAGCGTGAAGTATTTCTTCCTGAGTCTCTAACATCAGTGATTTGCAGGCACTAAATATACAATTGATATTTGCTCAGACACAATTCCTTCTATCTCCCCCTTGCCCTCTCTGGCAAGTGACTCAGTAAATATATGGTGCCCTTTGGTTCTGTTCTTAAAATGACTATATAAAATGCAGGTGAATGCTTCTATAAGGTGACATGCAGGAGAAACAGACCAGGTCTTCCCCAAGCAGGATCCCTGTGCGAACATGCTGACTCTTCCCAGGATGGAGCGCGAGGTTCAGCTCTGCATTCCTGCAGCCTGCCCCTACTACACTCCTTCCCACCTGGCTACAAAGAGGACTGACCTACAAACCAAGCATATCTATTCACGGGAGCTTCCACCTGTCACCTTCCTGGTACATCTTCAACTACGAATGTTATCAGAATAAAGGCAGTGAACAAAAGCAGCAAGAGGAAAAGATCATCTCTATTAAACATGAAAAATGTTTGAAATGAAAAAGGACCATTCACTCTCCCCTCACTTGTAGTCCTCTGCCTAAGCAGCCAGTGTAGTGCACGGCCTTCCAGCAAAAATATCCACATGCAGAAATGCATGCATCTCCATATGCTGCAAAAATGTCCAGCTAGGTGGGGAGGCAGGGTGGGCCAGTGGATACGCAAATAAAAGTGTAATTAGGAAATAAGATTTAATTGATGTTATATCATATACACAAATACACACACATATAGATTATATATACATTATTCTTAGTTGTGCTGAAGATTGTATCATATATATTTGTTATGTATTTGACTATTTGGGGATAAAAGTTGCCATTTTAACCATGTTGAAGTGTATAACTCAAAACCATTAAGTCCATATGCAATGTTGTATAACCATCACCATCATCCATTCTCAGTACTCCCCATAATTCCAGACAGAAATTCTTAAATATTAAATAACAGTTCCCTACTTTCCCTTCCCCCAGGGCCCTCCACTTTCCATCTCTACAGTCACACCTGTTTCAGATAGGTGCCTATAATATATGTTTGTTGGTGTCTGACTTATTTCACGTAAGCATGATGCCCCTCGAGCTTCACTGATGCTGCAGCTCATGTCAGAGTCCCTTCCTTTCAAAGTTTGGAGTATATCCCACTGACTGTAAAAACCACATCTCCCTTATCCATTCACCTGTTGGGCTCCTTCCATCTTCAGATGGCTGCTGGAGACGTGGCTATCGTACATGTGTGTGCCGAGTCCCTGCATTCAGTTCTGTTGGATAAAGAGCTAGGCAATATCCCCTGGTAATTTCATGTTTGCACCATTTTACGTTCCTGCTGGCAGTGCTTAAGGCGCACAGTTTCTCCACATTCTCACCACACCTGTTCTTGTCCTTCTTCAAGCAGCTGCTGTCCTGGTGGGAATAAAGCCGCATCTCGCTGTGGTTTTGATTTGCAGTTTTCCAACAATGAGTTACGTCATGCATCTTTTCCTGTGCTTATTTACCACTTGTATCTCTCGCCTAGAGAAATGCATCAAGTACTTTGCCCATTTTTAATTAGGTGATTTCTCCTTTTTGCTATATAGCTGGTTCTATTTACTGTTCAGTAATATTTTTTTTAAAGATTTATTCATTTTATTACAGCCAGATATACAGAGAGGAGGAGAAGAGACAGAGAGGAAGATCTTCCGTCCGATGATTCACTCCCCAAGTGAGCCGCAACGGGCCGGTGCATGCCAATCCGAAGCCGGGAACCAGGAACCTCTTCCAGGTCTCCCACGCGGGTGCAGGGTCCCAATGCATTGGGCTGTCTTTGACTGCTTTCCCAGGCCACAAGCAGGGAGCTGGATGGGAAGTGGAGCTGCCAGGATTAGAACCGGCGCCCATATGGGATCCCGGGGCTTTCAAGGCGAGGACTTTAGCCACTAGGCCCCGCCGGGCCCAGTAATATTTTTAAAATTGAAATACTATGAATACAGAATGCCAAAATCAGTAGTGGCTTTTCAAAGTGAATGTATTCAAATGATCAACATCTCAATCAAGAGACAGAATATTGGACCCAGCATTGTGGCATCCCATTGTAGCATCCCCTTGTGATGTCAGCATCCCATACGAACATCAGTTTTGAGTCCTGGCTGCTCCACTTCCAATCCAGCTGCCTGTTAATGTTCCTTAGAATGTACCAGAACACAGCTGCAGTTTTTAAGAGTTCCAAGCTCCTGGCTTTGGTCTGGCCCAGCTCTGGCCACTGTAGCCATCTAGGGAGTGAACCAGTGAATAGAAGATCGCTTTATCGCTATCTCTCCTTCTACCTCTATTATCATGCCTTTTAAATAAAGTGATGGATCTTTTAAAAAGGAATATTACACAGTGCCCTAAAAGACTCACATATTCCCCACCTCAGCTATCATATCCCAACATAGGTCATCCCTCCCCAACTTCTTTCCCAGTGATTTAGTTTTGCAGCTTTAGACAACTGGCTCCACACAAGGTGGTCACGACCACTTTGACCTCTGCTTCCACTATTCACTATTATATTTTTAAAAGATACTTTATTTTATTTTTTATTGGAAAGGCGCATTTGCAGAGAGAAGGAGAGACAGGAAAATCTTCCACCTGCTGGTTCACTCCCCAAGTGGCCATACCAGCCAGGGCTGAGCCTAATCTGAAGTAAGTAACCAGGAGTTTCTTCTGGGTCTTTCACATGGGTACAAGGTCCTAAAGCTTTGGGCTATCCTCTTCTGCTTTCCCAGGCCATAAGCACGGAGCTGGGTGGGAAGTGGAGCAGGCAGCACCCATGTGGGATCCCAGCGATTGTAGGGGGAGGCTTTAGCCAACTGAGCCATCACACCAGACCTCTATTCACTAGTATTTTTGTGTGAGCTTCATCCATTCCATTCAACAGAGCAGCAGACTGTCCATTTTCCTTGATGCATGATATTCCAAAAGTATGATTACTGTACAATGTGTTGAGCTCATCTACTTGCTTCTTGATCTTTGGGCTATTTCTAGTTTGAACTGATACAAACAGAGCAGTTAGGAACATCCTGACAATGTCTTTGGTCATTAGACTTGGAGGCATGCCTACAGGGTGTGCACATACAGGAGCTGGCCTGTTGTGGCACATGGCATGCATTTGTTCAGCCCAGGCAGATGTCAGCTGCTTTCCAACATAGCTGTACTCATTTATGTTCCAATGAAATAACATAATTATTCCAGAATAAATATCCCAATTTATTTCAGTAATCTGTGGCATTGATGTGCATAATTAAATTCTCTAGTCTCCTACTGAAAAATTCTTGGGTTGTTTATGGCTTTTAAGCTTTTACATTTTGCTATTATAAACAGCACTCTGATGAGCATCCCTCTGCATAATTAGTTAAGTTTATCACTATTATTATTAGCAAATAATTAAATAAAATGTTCAAATATATATTTAAAATTAAGCTGAAATTATTCATTAAAAATTATTGTACATGATTAGCCAAGTTTTACCCTAGGTGTAGGGTAAATTCATCAGTATGAATTTTGCATTACACATTTTGATAGACATCGGCAAATTAACCCCCACATGGTCGCAGACAATCCCACTCCCATCAACACCCACAGCCTGGCAGTGCTTCCCTCGTTCCCAACAACACTCGTGCCCAACAATTCTCTCCAAAATGATGGGTGAACAATGGCATCTCTTTGTTGCATATATTAGTATCTTTTTTTAAAAGATTTATTCATTTTTTCATTACAGCCAGATATACAGAGAGGAGAGACAGAGAGGAAGATCTTCCGTCCGATGATTCACTCCCCAAGTGAGCCGCAACGGGCTGGTGCTGCGCCGATCCGAAGCCGGGAACCAGGAACCTCTTCCGGGTCTCCCACGTGGGTGCAGTGTCCCAATGCATTGGGCCGTCCTCAACTGCTTTCCCAGGCCATAAGCAGGGAGCTGGATGGGAAGTGGCGCTGCCGGGATTAGAACTGGCGCCCATATGGGATCCCGGTGCTTTCAAAGCGAGGACTTTAGCCGCTAGGCCCCGCCGCCAGGCCCCGTATCTTTTAATTATGGAGTGAGGTTCTCACTTTCATTTTTAACCTGTCACCGCGGTCGATGACGAACAGAAGGCAGCAACTTAGCCCAAAGAAGAAAAGAGGTCTCCTTCCCACCCCATCAGTAACCTCTTGACGCAAGGCACATGAAGGTCTGACCCACAGTGGAGCTATCGCACTCTGAAGTTCTCACAGTGTGTCTCTGGATCCTAACTCTGCTTGGCAGGCCTAGGCAGGTGGAAGCTGCTGCAAGCACCAGCATGGTGTTCCCCGTGACCAGCAGCTGCTCCTCCTCCCTGTGTGTCTTCTGACAGTGTATTTATCATGTCTGGAGAGATGGAGAGGACCATGGTTCCATCCCTGGCAGCACGTGACTCCATGAAGTCTTTCCCTGTCCCCACAGCTTCCCATGACTAAAAAAACTGAGGTTGTACATTTTCTCTGGGGCTGGATTCTACAACATTGCGAGGACTCTGGGTGTCAGTTCAGTGCTAGCGGGTTCTCTGTGTGTTGGCTTCCTGGGGCCCACTCTAACAAATGACTACAACCCAGTGACCCCAAAAACCAGCAATAGACTCTCACATAGCTCTAGAGGCCAGCAACCTAAACAGCTCTGAGGGTACCAGTTGGGCTCTGTTCTCTCAAAGGCCCCAGGGAGAGTCCATGAAATGCTTCTCTCCAGTTCTGGTGCCTCCTCTCTTAACCCCACCCTTAGCATCTGACATTGTCATATTGCACTATCCTGGTATCTGTGAATGCCAGGCCAATCCTAATAACCTCATCTTAACTTGATCCTATTTTCCACCTTCATAAGCCCTGGGGCTTAGCACTTCAGTGTATTTGTTTTGAGCATACAAGCCAATCTACTGCAATGGCGAAGTCTGAAAACACGCCTCTAAAGTCGCCCCATTTCCACCCATCCCTCTTCTTACCATCAAATGATCTGAGTCACTCTTCTAAGTTGTGGGTACTGCCCTACCACCCCTGTCCTGGAAAGTCAGTCACAGCTCCACCTATAGTCTTTACTGCTCCTCCATACTCTTTAGCCCGGAGCCCTCCACTAACCTGCCCTTTCTCCTTTATACCCTTTCACTGTCTCCCCATCCACACACCTTGCATTCTCACAATCCCCAAACACACCATGACTTTGACTTTTGTTCCCATACCTGGAACATCTTTCCTTCATGCACTCCACCTCCTGAACTTTACTCATTCCTCACACCCCAAAGTAGGTGCCACCTCCTCCAGTAAGCTTGCCCCCAACCCTTCCTATAGGTTAATACCAATATCTTTCTGTGTGTCTCCCCCTCTCTCCAAGCCCAAGCCCTGTGTCACTACCTTCTTCTGCCAATAGGCAGGACCTGATGTGTCCACCTTCCCTACCAAAGCACCTCCTTGAGCCAGGAACTGTGACCTTTTGAGTGAGCATCTAGCACACAGCAGGTGCTGTTGAGCTTCTCAGAGAGACATGAATAATTGTTTAAGGATGGTGGCATGGCATGAATCTCTGAACTGTTTGCAGCAGAGTGTAGATGGCACCATCCCATGTGAGATGATCAACAGAACAAATAAGGACCTCCCTCTGGCTGATTCTCTATTCTACCAAGAAAGCAGAATACCCCTGTGCTAATCCCAGCACAAGTGAACACAAACCGACTCATTCTTTCCTGGTCTGATAGGTCCACGTCCTACTGTTTTCAGAACCCAAGCACCTCAGCACACTCATATAATCCCCTGTCATATAGCTCCTTGTCATTGAACTAGACCGGGCATGGTGTTTGCTGGTGCTTGGATATGGAGCTGAGTTTAGACAAAGTCACAATTGTTAAGCTTCTCACCCAGTGGCCCTTAGGCAAGTCGGCTCTTGGTGTCATGATTTATCACAGAAACGAGAGTAAACTGGATGATTTAAGACACATGTAATTCCTTTCATAGCCTGAGTTGGGTCCCCTGAGAAGTATTCAGAAGGTACTCATTTGCTGCTGCAGAGAGGAAATTCAAAAGTTTGTCCCAAGAGGGTCAGGGATGTCAGATTCAGAAGCCACATCTTCCTTAGGGTGGAGTGGTACACAACGTGTCCAGTCAGGGCCCAAAGCATGCCCAAGGGAGAGCTTGGTGTCCTCCTTGTCCAGCCTCGACCCTGTCTTCCTAAATGTCACCATGCTTGCTTAAGCTTTCTGTTACCTTCACTTCTGAATCCATCATTGCATTGCACCTATTCCTGATTTGCTTTTAAAACCCAATCACTTTCACCACTGTTGATTCCATTTCTATACTCTCTCCCTGATCCCCTGACTGCTCCGCTATTGACACTTTGGCCCTTCCTACACCACAAACATCACTCATGTTTAACATACACACATGTCTATATATACTCCTTAAAACCCATCCAATAGGGGCTGTGGCAAAGTAAGTTAAGCTGATGTCTGCATAGCCAACATCCCACATGGGTGCTGATTTGAGTCTCAGTTGCTTCACTTTGATCTAATGGGCTGCTAAATTTGCCTGGGAAAAGTAGCAGAAGACAGCCCAAGTGCTTGGGCCTCTACACACGGGAGACCAGGAAGAAGTCCCCTGCTCCTGGCTTAAGCCTGACCCAGCTACAGTCATTGCAGCCATTTCAAGAGTGTACAAGGTGAAAGAGCTCTGTCTTTTTCTTCCCTTTCCCTCTCCCTCTCCTTCTTTCTGTGTAATTCTGCCTTTCAAATAGATTTTTTAAAAATCTTTTTCAAAAACCTCCAATAGCTTCCATTTGGCATGGGGATGAAAACAGGAGCTGAAGAAAGGCCTGTGTTTGCAGTTGTCAGAGGGACACACCAATGCCTAGCACCAGAGCAGGGGAGGCATTCGGTTAGGGTACACAGAAAGCCAGTGGTACTGACCATCTAACTGGTATAAAATAACCCCAGTAAGCAACCCCTGCCACCCCCAGCACAGCGGGCAATGTGGCACAGGAGCCTGCCCCTAAACCCTGCTGCCCCCAGGACAGCAGGCAATGCAGCACACAAGCCTGCCCCCAACCCAATTTGCACTAGTTGAAAAAGTTCCCCAGGTAGCTGGTGTGAAACTCTTCAGGGAGATTATAAGTGATTTGCCATTGGGATACTGAAGAATGTTTGCCAAGAATAATCAATTCCATTTCAACACAGGTAGTGCCTCTCTTTACAGAATTACCTAGTTGTGTTCACTGGCTCTCCAGGCACCTATTTGAAGAAAGGTAAGTGATTTCAACTGAACAGAAAAGAGTTATGGCATGCAGCCACGCAACTAAACCCAACCAAGATACTCAGACATGAGTAAAAAGGTGTGTAGCAGCAACAGTGATGAAGATGATGCTGAAGACGATGGCATGCCATGCCAGGCACAATATAAGCATCCCATCTGTCCCTTTAGTTGACTTCAGGTAACTCCCTGATTCTATTACCAACGAGTCAGTCAAAGCCCACAGAGAGGAAACCATATATCTCAGCCTCAAATAGGTCTGACTTACTCAAGCAGCATGTGCCACAGTGGGTCCTAAACCAAACAATGCCCTCTTACTACGGGGGACATGCTGCAACACCCCAAGTGGATGCCAACATCACAAAGAATACTGAATAACATATACAGTACATTGTTGCTATACAGACAATTCATAATAAAGTCCAACTTACAAAACAGGCAAGTGAGGCATTAGCAATAACTAATATTAAGATAGAGCAATTATGTTGTTACATACTGTTGTACAATTGCCAGTATCACCACTGGCGGTCTTTGACCAAGCATCTTGATGACATCAAAGGGTCCTGATGGTGGACATGGCTGTAGTGTGAGCCTTGGGTGGGTTGCATGTGCAGCATAGATAAAGGGAAGATTCATGGCCCAGGTGGAATAGAGTGAAACCAAGCAAGATTCCACACCACTCACAACAGTGTGCAGTTAAAGATCTCTATTGTCTTTGTTTCTGGAATCTCCCATCTAATATTTCTGGACTTGAGTAAACCAAAGGTAACTGACACTGTAAAAAGTGAAACAATAGATAAGGGAGGGGCTGCTGCCCATCATCTCCCTAGGGGTTCAGCTTTCTCCATTGCCTGGCCCCATGAGTCCTGCCCCAACCAACACAGGAGCCAAACCCACATCTGGAAACTCAGCTCATCTTCTCAGTGGTCATTTGGAACAGGGCACCAGTGCCCCGTGTTGTAAAAGGGGAAGCTTGTGGGGGGCTGGTAGAACGCCCCCAACCACATCCTTCCTAAGTATTGAAACGCAAATCCCTGGCTTCGGTCCCTACTCCTTTGGTCTTCCTGTCTCTCTTCTGCTGGTGCCCACCATCACTTCCAACCCAAGCGGAGGTTCCAAGCAACACCTATGCAAAATGTGGTTAGTGGGCTGAGACGAGGGGACGGGGAAGCTGCTGTCTAGCTTTGTGAAAGGCCACTGGGGTCTGTTTGCATTCAGCATGAGTGTGGACTGCAGCAGTTACTTTGCTCTATTTGCAGAGATGCAGCCAGAGATCACTTGGCAACATGAAGGCACTCTGTTGAAATCGTAGGTCTGCTATAAATGAACACTATGTAGTTGATCCGTCCATTTGAGGGAGAGCAGAAAGCATAAAAGGATTTTATCTGTCAACTCTGGCTTTTTCCCCAAAGCAGGCAGTTCCAGGGACACAACCTGGGAATGTCAGCTGAAGCCACCACAACCCAGATATGCTCTACCTCCCAATGTCCCCCACCCTCCAACACCCCAGCGAAAGTTCTAGAAAGATTCCAGGCTTCGCTGGAAACCTCTGGCAGACTCCAGATGCCATGGAGCTTGGGGAGTGATGGCACTCTGAACAGTTAAAATTGCATCTGCTGAGCTAGGAAGATGGCCAAGACACCAGTGGGAACTCCATCAGGGTTTCCCTGACAAACAATCTCTTCCATTATGACTTCAATTGTTCTTCCAGCATTTCTGATTAAAATACAATCACTTTCACATTGGTCCACTGGAGATAGGATTTGGGAAAGGAAATGATTCTTTCTACCTAAAAATGAAAAGTATAGAATTTTTAAAAATGCAATTTAGAAATAAAATTGGGTCAGGACCAACACATGTAACATCCTCCCAGCTCTCGGAGCACAGCCCCCCATCCCATGCCCTACAGCTTGCCCAGGTGGTCAAGGAGAGGCTGCATGTGTATCTACAATAGTAAACTCCACAAGAACAGAGACCTTGTTCCAGAACAGAGCCTGACATCTAAGTAATGCTTCAAAGTATTTATAGAGGGACTGACATAGTGGCTCACTAGCTCATCCTCCTACCTGCAAGCACAGCACCCAGTATGTAAGAACTGGTTAAAGTCCTGGCTGCTCTACTTCCCTGCTAAAGCACATGGGAAGTCAGTGGAAGATGCCCTAACTACCTGAGGCCCTGCCATCCATATTGAGTTCCTGGATCCTGACTTTAGCCTGGACATGCCCAGCCATTGTAGGCAGGAGATGGAAGATTTCTTTTTCTCTTTCCCTTTCTCTGACACCCTGCCTTTCAAATGAATATGTGTTGAATAATTTGACTACAAAAATGGAGACAATCCAAATATCAACCAACAGGAAATGGTGCCATGAACTAAGATTACCGAAACTGTAGGCCAGAGGTTAGTAACCAAACATGAGCCAGGAGTAGGAAGTTGGTGCAGCAGTTAAGTCATTGCTTGGGATGCTCATATCCCATATCAACATGCCCGGTAGGAACCCTGGCTCCTCCGCTCCTGGTCTGGCTTCCTGCTTATACAGACTTTGGGAAGCAGCAAATGATGGCATAAATATGTGGGTCCCTGTCACCCACATGGAAAAGATCTGCAAGGAGCTCCAGGCACCTGGCTCTGGTTGGTGTACGCATCAAGGAATGGAGGATCTCTCTCCAACTCATTGCCTTTCAAATAAAATACAAATTAACTGCTGAATTAAAAAACATAAGTTAGCTCATGAGTACTGACCACTGCACTCTGCTAACGGCAAAGGGAAGGCATTGCATGGTCACATATGCACCAAAATAAGAGTAAAAGCCAAGTCAGCGTGTATGTGTGTGCACGTGTGTATGTGTGTGCACATGACGATCTGGAAGAACATACACCAACCTGTTAGCTGTGCTATGTGTAGGAAACTGTATTAGGAGAGTGAATTTCAAGAATCTGCCATATACTCTTCTATTGGGCTTGGATTTTTTAAATAATCCGTAGATATTAATTCTGCAGTGAAAAAAGAAATGTATATCAACAATTCAGAAAATAAAGGCTGTGGTTAACTCCCAAATGGCGCTAGCAGCTGCGCAGGCTTCTAAGTTGGCAGTTGTCTGAAGCTGCAGCCCTGTCTGAGACTCCTGGGGCTTCAGTTGTGACCATCAGCCAGACCAGGCTGCTGGCCACAGGACAAGGGCAGCAGGCTGGCGGGATAGAGCTGGAGGTTTATAAAACACAATCACTGTGTAAGAAGTACCAGGAATTACACTGTCTGCATGAGATAAGCAGGGGAGGGGAAATCACAGCGATTCTCTGCCATGGGAACTCTGAACCACAGTTCTGGAGTCACCGACAAACAGGTGACTGTGGCAAATCCATTGACCCACCGGGCAGAGGCTGGCATTGCCCACTAAGTGCTCATTCACCTGTGAGGTCCAGGCAAACTGTGGGCAGGGCTAAGAGACAGAGCCACGGTAGCTCTGCAGGCTCCCCTGCCCTGGCTTCTCTCTCTTCTCTTTGTCTCCTCTGAGCTCTGAAAAACGGGCCTCCTGCATCCCAGGCTCTAAGGGTGCTTTGTTGTTCTCTCCTCAATCACCTCCCACACACACACTTAGGTAAAAGACCTGGGAGGAGACAGCTACAAGGTGAATTAGTGAGAAACAACTGAAGACCCCAGGCTTGAGTGGGCCACAGCTCTCACCTTCACCCCCCTGTTTGCTCCCAGTTTTGACTGGTCACTCCTAGGCCCTCAGTAATCCACATTCAGTGGGTATGAGAAGGTGGCCAAGCACTGACATCCATCAACACATCTTTAGATTACGCTGACATGCATTAGCGACTAAGGACCACTGTCTGGGTACTGCTTACCACCAAGAGGAAGTCAATGAATCTTGTCATCTCAAGCCTTCTGAAAAGGGAGGGGGATCACAAGTACAAAAGCACTTTTTAGACATTGCCCCAGAGACTTGACTGCCAGTTTTCTTAAAGTGTGCACCCGTCTCCAGTGGGCAGAATAAAGCTACCCCAACAGGCCCTGAAGGGACCCCAAGCAGATGCCCCCTCCCAGTATGGTTCACACATCCCCAGCCATCTTCCAGAGAGGATAATGCACGTTCCATCTGGCTGTTGCTGCTTACATTAAAAACAAAAAAAGAAAGAAAACCTAGTTTATAAGATGTGATACTTTTAAATACCACCCAAAAATTAAAATCTTCAAGATTTTATAATCTCATTATTTAAACCTTTAAAAATTTGCCCACAATGCATCACTTTGTTCCAAGTGGCTCAAAGAACTATGAGGATCTCGTCTGTTAATCTTTCTTTGAGTATGTTTCTCTTACTGCTCAGATCTTTGTTAATATCATAATGGCTCTGCACTGCCAGCTAATGTGATGCATTAGGTAGTATGAAGAACTGAACAATTTCCAGATTATGGAACTCAAATCTATTTTTAACGGGTGCCTAAACTTATATTTACATAATATTACCTTGCAATGAATCACAGAAATGACGCAGAAGCCTTTAAGTGCATATTTGAAAATAAGTTCCAGCATCTCTAATAAATCAGAATGTACAAATTAATATATGATGGTTCATTTTACTTACACAAGAAAATTGTGTTTTAAATGTCTATGCGCCTAAAACATCTATTATTTATGCATATCATCTTTGAGCTCATTTGTCAAAAGGAGAAAAGGGACAAACAATAATGTGCCACATTACTGAGAATTCTGATACTTTGTTCTATATCTGACAAAGGATAAATCTTGTGCCAAAAACTGAAGACTGTGCATTGAAGGGAAAAGGCAAACAACCAGGTAATTTGAGTGAATATTCTGATTACTAGATCAGTTCTGAGATGACACTCAGTCACACAGCACAGTTGCAGCCCTTGTCTGCCCTACGTCTTGCCTCTGCTTCAGAATTGCTCCCACTCAGCACAGCCAATCATGATTGGAAGATGTTGGTACTTTCTTAACCCTCTGCCCCAAAAGATCTAGACTGCATTTTTCCATGTAAAGAAACAAAGTGTTTCTGTTGACTGGTCACTAGATGTTTCCATATTATTTACGGAAATTAGATTCTATGAATTGCAAATCATTAGCTGCAAATGGCCGTTTTCCAAGGGATGGTCCCAAGTTCCCTCTCTCTGTGTGTTCCTACAGACACATGCAGCTGGAGCAGGCAGGGCAAGCCCTCTCCCCTTTCCCACCAGGGCAAGAGCCTGAGGATCATGCCTGTACAGTTGCTGCTGATACCTCCTGGCCTGCCCTTCATGCTCCTCCATTCCATCTGGGGGCCTTGGAAGTGGCAGCATCAATGGATGCCCATGCAGTTCCTTCATACCACCAGGTTGTGAAGCGCCAAAAATGGAGACTGTGGCTTTGAAAGCAGGCAACATATTTTTGCTGTCCCAGACTCACAGGGGCAGGGAATCTGCCTGAAGGTAGACTGTGCCTGCAGGCTCACTCACTGCTAATCCACAAAGACTGACCTTTTGAGTTGGTGCTGGAAGAAGCTAAGGCTTTGAAGCCATGCAGAGGGAATGAATGAATTTGGGAGGTGAGGTGCAGAATATGCCCCCCCCCAAATTTCATGCATTGGAAACTCAATCCCTGCACTCCCACATTAATGGTATTTGGAGGTAGTGTTAATGGTATCTGAGAGATAATTAGCATTCGATGAGTTCAGGAGGGTGGGGCCTCCCAGATGGCTTTAGTGACATTTTAAGACTAGGAAGAGAGCTCAGAACTCACACTTGTTCCATTTTGCTGTGGATGCCCTCTGCTGGGTTATGATGCAGCAAACCAGCTCTAGCCAGACGTCAATGCCAGGATTCCAGCCCCCCAGCCTACAGAACCATGGGCTTCCTAAGCCTCTGTTCCCCATCAAGGATCCAGTTGGCAGGATCCAGTTACAGCAGCAGGAGCCAAACTAAGACAAGGCCATGAGAAAATTGTAAAATAAAACATAATTCCTGGGCTGGTGTCATGGCAAAGTATGGTAGACCACCATTTGTGGTGCTGGCATTCTATATGGGCACTTGCTTGAGACCTGGCTGTTCCACTTCAGATCCAGTTCCCTGCAATGTAACTGGAAAAGCAGTAGAGGACAATCCAAATATTTGGACCTCTACACCTCCAAGGCAGACCCAGAAGACGCTCCTGGCCTCTGACTTTGGCCATGTACATATGCCTTTCACATACATTTAATAATTTTTTTTGAAAAAACTAGAATTTTCCCCAACAACATAAAATAGAAGACAAGAGAAAGTACAGCTGATTCAATAAAACAATGACTGCCAATTCCATAAATGCTATTTCTGAGTGTCCAAGAGTGAGTAACATCTCCTCAACCTTGTCCACCCAGAACCTCAGAATATGACTTTGTTGACAATAAGAGTGTTTTAAGCTGTTATTAGGAATGCAAATAAGAATTATGGTGAGATCTAATTCAATGACCGGTAACCTTATAAAATCGAAAATGAACACACACAGAGGGCAGGTGGCCATGTGAAGACAGATACAGAGATCAGAGAGACAGGTTTACGGACACCAAGAACTGACAGCCACCACCTGAAAACCAGGGTGACACAAGCAAGGGTTCTTCCCTAGAGTCCTGAGGGCAAGCCTGCCTTGAAGCTGCCCTCCCTGCATGAGAAGACAGTCCTTCTGTGGCACTGTGTTCCCAGCAATCCCCTAGCAGGAGTACTTGCCTGTTCTCCCAGTGCAGAAAGCCCCCGGCCCCAGCAGACACTTAGGCCACTTCAGAACACTGCAGATGGGTAACATGCACAAGTCGCATGTTCTTCCCAAGACCCTCTCAGGGCCCGAGTTAACCCCTGACAGCCTGTGCCCATCTCGTCTTCACTTCTAATCTCTCTTTTCCGTGTGTAAAATGGTTCCTCAGGGTTTGGTGCTAATGTGCACCAGCTTGCCAGCATCCCATATAGGTGCTGGTCTAAGTCCCAGTGGCTCCACTCTTGTTCAGCTACCTGCTAATGCACCTGGGAAAGCAGTGGAGGTTGGTCTCCTCTGGTCTCTGCTCCAACATGGGAGACCTGGAAGAAACCCATGGCCGTGCCTAGCCACAGCCATTGTAGCCACTTTCATTGAACCAGCAAATGAAAACACCTCTGTCTTGCTCTCCCTCTAACCTCATTATGTCTTTCTCTGTATTTCATTTGTTCAATCTCTTTCAATCTATAACCCTGCTTTTCAAATAAATCTTTAAAAATAAAGAGTGCGTCCCTTCTTCCTGGGAGAGGGACAAAGTCCCAAGTGTCCCTCAGAAAGGAAGCTGCCATGCTCACATGGGCCTCTGGGGATAGTGACACATGTCAAGTGTCACTAGCTTCACACTAGTCTCTGGACACAACCTAATCCAACATAAGAGCCAAGCAAAGACATGAGAGACACTGACATGATTTCCCTTCCTCTCCTGAATTGCAACCACGGTAGCTGGCAGGTTCTGTGCATCTTTGCTTCAAGACAGAAAGCAATCAGCCAGCAAGACATCCTGGGCTTTGTTTTCTCCAATCCTGAGATCTCAGAGTTGAGCAGGCTTGGGGAAGAGGCAGAGAGGCTTCAAAAAGCAAGGTGATGCAGAAAGAGTCTTCCTGCTGAATGAGAAGAGGAGAGCCACAGAGATCTGACTGCCCAACAGACCCAGAGCGAGAGGATCAGAGGTGGTGAGGGTGTGAATTCCACCAACATGGAGCCAGACAGAGCTGCAAGTCATCTTCCCTCTTTCTGATCTGGTTATCACACTGGGAGTGGGAAAACCCAAAATACGACCACACTGGAATTTTTCCTAAGGCTGGAGCTAAAAATCAGCCTTGAATTGAAAATGAAAGTAATATTTCTGACATGGTTATGGCCAAAACATCACTCAGTCTCCTATCTCATTTTATTGAGGATCTCAGAGTTAAAGGACAGGCAAAGTTGATGTTCACAGTGATGGGAAACCAGCCTTGTTTCTTCTAATGTGGAGGGGGCATAGATGTGGGTATGTGCTCAACAGAAGACACATTCTAGAAGGTCCTTGGCAGTATTCCTTCAAATGGGATCCTCAAAATGGAAACTTCCCAATGAGCACTGAGAGCAAAACGGATCAATAAACAGA
Organism: Ochotona princeps; assembly: GCF_030435755.1. NCBI lineage: Eukaryota > Metazoa > Chordata > Mammalia > Lagomorpha > Ochotonidae > Ochotona > Ochotona princeps. The sequence goes on along the minus strand of NC_080844.1, from coordinate 61,334,513 downwards.
ACATCCATGCAACGATCTGCCACCAACAGTGAGGGTGAGCCATTTACAATAGTCCCTGGTACATGGGGATCTCACCCAAGGCCGCTGAGGGAAAGCAGCTAACTCCATTCATTCAAACTGCCAAGCAGGCACACAAGTCCATGCTGCCCAAGTCAGGAGGCTGCCCATGAAGAGGGGGCATTCAGAAGGAGCTAGAGGGCAGCTCCTAGGAGGCTAGTGGGGTTCGTGAGTGATACCTGAGCTGAGCTGCTAACAGGTACTGTTGCATAGGTACATCAGTCTTCATCGCATTTCCAAGAGGGTGTTTGTGGGAGAGAGTGAGCAGATAGAAACACAGGGCTAGACAGGCAGGAATCAGGTTAGGCAGGTGTCTCACTTCCTGCAAGAGCATGTGACATCATGGCTATCTTTGGGGTGCTCAGCACATTGGCAGGAGTGCAGAACAGGAGGTACAGACACCATGATGCTTCGATCTGCTTGTGTGGAAAAGCTGAGAGATAGCAGGTAACCCCCCAAAACTGCTCCCAGCTTTTCCTTCCTCACTCATCTGCTGGCTGCACACAATGTCACTAATGGTTTGGAATTCTCTAATGAGCAGAGCTGTGTCAAGTCTCATAAATACCCAATGCATGAAAAAAGAACTTCTCTAGCCAGAGAAATATTTGCATTGGTTTGTTCCTGAGTGTGGTTAAATACATAGCCTACGGTGTTTCTTAGGGAGGGGAAATGCTGCTTACTTGTAAGTAACAGCAATTTAATGACTGCTATAAATCGCTGTGTGTATATATGTATATTTTTTCAAAAACCATATCACTGGAATCATGTAGGGACATATAAAACCATGCTGGGGATAATACCTGTTTGGAAAACTGGGATATTATGTACCTTCCTTCCCACTCATATTGAGCCAATCAGCTTTCCACCCAACCCTGTCCCTGGCACAAATGATCCTCAGATGTATTACGACTGATTGTGGATTTTTCCAATGGTCCAAGAAATGCCATTTTAGTGGGGAACCCATTAGTCCCTGGAGGACAAGGCTGTGAGTTATTAGTTGCTGGCACTGATATACACCCCAAGAATGTGTGTTTGGACAAGACCCCTATTACTTCTCAAGCGTTTTTCCATTTGATTTATGATTTTCCCTTACACGAATGCATGTTCATAATCTGCATTACTAGTTATCTAATAAAGCCATGTCAGATCCAAATGTCACCTCATTATTTCTGACACTCACAGAGCCCACAGCAGTACAGCCAATTATAGACCAGAGAAATCCCAGGAGCCCTTGCCTGTTACACAGCTAATCAACTCTGGCACCAACATACCTGGCCATGCTGGCCTCACACAATGGACGTCTGTGCGTATCTGTCCCAAGCAGCAGGCCCCTCTATTCATAGGAGTAAAGCAATCCCCTAGCTGGATGTTGGAAACCTGTACCGAATGCCCTGGCCAAAATCCATGGCGTCCATGAGCAGTATGATGCCTGGAATGTCACAACAGTTTTATTTCAGCAGACGCAGAGACTGGTTTCTGAGAACTGTTCACTGCTGGAGTCCACTCAGCTGAGCAGGGCCCACACTTCCTGGAGGGCCTTCTTTGCTGGTGAATCTGTAGCAGGGTCAATGGAGCAGAAACACACCCAAGATCTGGAAGGTGGGAGAGAGGCAGTGGCCACCACTTTTGGAAAAGTATTCTGTTAGGCAAGGTGCAAGCAGATGCAGAGGATGTACAAGTTCAAGTTTACCCTTACTGTCCTTGCAATATGCATCCTGCACCTGTTGCCAACAGTGCATCGAGGACCAATTCTAAGAGGAGTAGCCATCCACAGACTTCCCCAATTCCTGCCGGCTGCCCCCTCCAGCCCTGGCATGTTCATGGCAATTCCCAAGTTGGCCAACTCATGTGCCTTTTCCAGCCCGTTCGTGCTTCTGCACAGGAGTTAATGTTCATGACTTTGCTCTGACCTTCAGCTCCTTTCAGCAGATTCTCCTTCTAGTCTGAACACTGCTGTGTTCAAAGAGTGGATCTCCATGGGCTCCTGGCCTGGTGAAATCAGTGCAGGAGGCCAACCCTTCACCAGATATTTATTGCAGCTCTTCCAGACATTGAGCTCTGACCCTGGGATGCAGCAGAGAGAAGACTGCCTGCACTGTGTCATGGAGCCTGCACTCCTCAGCAGAGGCTATAGACATCTTCACAGGGAGCTCACAGCCCAGCAGGTGCCTGGTTAAGTGCTTTACATAAAGATTTCATCCTCATGAGCACAATTTTGGCATAGGTGCCATGGTGACATCCATTTACAGGGATTGCTAAGTTGGACCTAAGTCTGTTTCCATACTTGAGTTGATATAATCTTTACGTGGTGAACTGGACCCCACCTTAGCATGTAAACAAACCACAAACTCACTTGGGAAAATTCTTAGAACAAGTGACCTGAGTTCCAGTTCACACAGCAGCTTCAGCTTCAGCCAATCACAGGCTGCCACCTGATCACTCCATGCACATGTGACAAACCGGGTTGTTTCTGAGGTTACTTCCTGTCCTCTGATTGTAAATATAACCCAAACATGTAGCTGGTGTTCAGCTTTAGAATCTTTTTCTGGATCTCCTAAACTTTGTCAGATTTAACTCGTTTCATAGTTGTCCTTAATGCAAGCAAGGAGACTAAGGTGCCCCTGAGGTTCAAAAGCTTGGAAACACCAACTCCAACAAGTAAGTTCTGACCCATTCCTCTCTTTGGTTTCCCATGCAGGAACACACCGCAAGAGGGAGCTGACCCCTGAGCAGATGTCTTGGCTCTGAATTTTCAAATACCTCCAGTTGAGGAAAACACTTATCCTGGGCTAATGCCATTGTGGCATCCAAAAAAGGCCTGCCTGGAGGGTCCCAGGCAGCTGCTGGCCTGCCAGCAAGGCTGACCAGCTCCCAGGAGTTGCTTTTTTATTATTTGTTGTTTTAATGCATCAAGAGACTGTCGTGCATCAGGCTCACATTGTATTATTTGATCTTTTCTAACAGATACACAGGGAGAATAGGGAGTAGTTTTCTCTGAAACCCGCAAGAGCCACAGTAGTTTCAGCAAATTCCCATTCTGCAGGTCAGATGTTTGATAGGACGTGGATTTTTAACAATGAGGATATATGCTTGTGTAACCCCCAAAATAAATGAAACTGCTAATATGGTCAGGGACTTATGTCATGGTGTTGATCCCATCAGAACATTAGAGCACTCCATTCCAGCAAGTACCATTTGTGCACAGGTAGCCAGTTGGCACAGGCCACGCCTTCCTCTCACTCTGTTCCTTCACATACATTTTGGAGAACAGAGCTGAATTCACTGATTGCTCCACAGTAATGAAGTCCAAGTTCACCTGTAATTGATCTTGCCTTATACCTCCTTCCCAATTCAAATCAAGACCAGACCATCCATCATTCTAGCAGAGTCCAGAAAAATTGCAGACACCAATCTTCTAAATGCTATCACCTGCTGCTTAGAAAATATTGAGCCTCCCCGCCACCAAAAAAAACTTGACAGTAAATTCATTATAATTTGAAACCATCATTTACAACATTTTTGTGGTCCTGTCAGAGAGCAATCAGTAAGGACATGTTATTCACACTGTGGTAATAATGGAAAGGATGAATTTGAGTTTGCTAATATTCTTCTTGGATTTCTTATGCTTTTTCATGTCAAATAACATAACACTGGGTACAAAAGTAATTGAAATCAATGCAGAGTTTTTTACAGAATACGCTTTTCCAAGAACTTTTTGAAAACCATTTTATCTAGCATTTTATGAGAAAACTATCAGTAAATGAAGAAAACATCAGAAATCACACTTTGTTCTACAGGAAGATTCTCATTTGTCAAACTCCTGTCATCTATTCTGTTGGCTCACTCACAAGTTTCCTTGGGGAAGAAACTCTAGTTTCTAATAGAACCGAGTCCATTTTCTAGAACATTTCCACTCTGTTTTCCAGTTTTCTGGTCTTCTTACCACTTTCCACCAAAAAGCAACAATCATGAGTGCTACAGACCTAACTACCCCTGAGGTGAACATTTCCAGCAAAAACTAATGTTGCAACAGCGGATGGGCTGCTTATGAGCAAATACAAGTGAAAATGATGCGGCTTGCTCGGTACACTTCTTCGGGGAAAAGAACTCGAGTCTTTGTGTAACTGAAGTCAGATTCATCCAGCTTGAGGTCTTGGCAGAGAGGGGTGTTGAGTCAGGGAGGGGAGGAATTCAACGAAACTGAAGGACAGAATTGTTGGCAGAGGAGCTGAGAGGACACAGGGTAGGGTCTCAACACATCTTCCTGCTACCTCTGATACCAATGGCCTCCCCTGCATGTATTCTAGATTGTTCCTGACAGGAGCAAGAGCAGCAATCAGAAGCCTGGGCAGCGGCACCAGCAGTGATCTGATGACTCCCTTGATGGACTAGGCCATCGCTCCATTCTGAGCACAGCACTGCCTCCCTTTTTGTTAATGATGATAACAAGTGCAAGTCAGGATGGGGAAACGGCAAGTTCAGTAGAAATAACAGCAAGTGTGCTCACCAGGCCTGCTAACACGGATGAGAGTTTGTCACAACAGTCCACTCTGTTTCACTCTGCAATTACTGAAGACTTGAGGATCTGCAAATTAAGCTAATTTGTTCCTCCCTTTTGCAATCAAATAAATGAACCACTGGTTACAATCCTAAATTATAGGCAGTGCGTAACTGACTAATCCCCTCATTATTCCTGGAAGTTAACTGGCTTTCAATGTTTGGATTTAAACTTACCAATGGCTATTTATATACCCAGGGCTTTACAGTTTCCGTTAACACTAAAAATATTTCCATGAATATGGAGAAGATTATAGTTTATAAAATTTACATTTCAGCTATTGGAGTTTATGATCTTACATTGAGGTTTTGGGACAACAGCCTTAAACATGATTGCTCAGACAAGGAAAAACTTTCAAGCTTAGAGTCAGAGGACCTGGATGGCCAGACTCAAGCAAGTTGTCCCTTCTCCCTGAGCTGCCACATCTTTCTAAGTGATTTTGAAGATCTGGGAGACAAAGAATCTTCACACTGAAGACATCAAAAGAATGAGAAGGCTGCATCAAAGCCTGGGAGAAAAGATACAGAAACGAGGACCTGGAGTGGTAGCCTAGTGGTTAAAGTTCTTGCTTTGAACGTGCCAGGATCCCATATGGACGCCAGTTCTAATTCTGACAGCCTCACTTCCCATCCAACTCCCTGCTTGTGGCCTGGGAAAGCAGTCAAGGATGGCCCAAAGCCTTGGGTTCCTACACCTGTGTGGGAGACCTGGAAGAGGCTCCAGGCTCCTGGCTTCGGAATGGCTCAGCTCCAGCCGTTGTGGCTGATGGGGAATGAATCAATACATGGAAGATCTTCCTCTCTGTCTCTCCTCCTTTCTGTATATCTGATGTTCCAATAAAAATAAATATTTAAAACAAAAAGATATAGAAATGAATTAACAATGCATAACATCATCATAAAGGTGGGAGGCACAGCAGTCCTACCCCAAGAAGAACAGCTGAGATCTTCCTGAAGTCTGACGCCCATACAGATTCCAAGCTCTAGCACCTGCTTCAGAAAGTCAGGCTTGGCATAATCCTTCCAGAGCAAGCACAGGGTGGGAGGTACCCATTTGAAAAATGCTGTTAAGAGCAAAAGTTCAGACATCAGGCAAGAGGAGAAGAAGGGTACAAAGCAGGATTCCACTAGGGGATCAGAATAGCTCACCCCAACACGGGCCACTCTGGCATGAGGATGATTTTGAGTGGAGCGCATTCAGGAAGCAGCAGATGGCTAGGAGCAGGCGTTGACCCTTAGTCACCAAGGACAGCTGCTGTCTCTCACCAGCCCAGTGACGGCACTAAGACAAGTCTACTTAACAAATCTTACTAAAATAACCTCTCATCTTCCATCAGCTTCTCCTCGTATTTGTCTTCTCACAAGTCCTTTGCTTTGATCCGTTGGTTGTGCGGACTTATTTGTCATTGTTGAGCTACAAGTGCTAACCACCCCTTTGAGTTATTCATCCCCAAGTTCCTCCTACTTACATGCATAAATCTTAAGAAATTCTGCTTTTTGCTTACTATTCTCCCTTCTGCCAACTGCCAGGTTTCTAGCCAGAGAACCTAGGAGGAGTGAGGGAATATATTTACTTCCAAATCGTCCCCAAAAGAGTCAACATCAAAAGCTCTATTCTATCAAAAATGTATCCCCATCCCATAGCTGGGCTTGGCTGTTTGTGCTTAAGGTATCTGAGTACGGTGATAAAATGTCCTAAGTGTCAGACAACTTGGGTGTTAAAATGATCCAGTGATGTGTCATGCTGTGGTGACAGGCACAAAGCAAGAATGCAGACAATCTTCCACTCACCATCAGCACAACTAAAGAAAGGTGAAAGCATACAAGCACATGGGAAGGAGGCCTGGCCGTCCCCGAGGCCGACGTGGTCTCTCCCCCTTGACACTTCACGGGTGACCACTGAAGTTAGATCTCAGACCCCTCCCCAGACTTGGCGAACTAGGATTTGGGTGAGTGAGCTTGAGGAATCCGGCATAGAAGAGCTGCAGCACATTCTGACCTGCTCTCAGGTCTGAGAGGCCCTACGCTAACTCCAGAATTTTGGCTCTTTTCCTGGATCTGACCAAAAGATCTTGCGAAACAGTAAGCCCAGACTTTGGGTGTCTCATCAGCTATGAAATCAGCTTGGAACAGCGACTGCCCACCTTCCATACTGTGAGCAGGTTTACCTTAGTAACTTCTATCTCCTGCCTTTCTCTTTCTTGATTTGCACCTGTTTGGCTGGACACTCAATAAAAAGCAACTTCTTGGGAAGACACATGTCTTGAGTATCCAGAAATGTTCATCCTTTTCCCCCCTTTTTTGTGAAATATTCACAGAGGGGAATTTGTGGAAACTCCAAGACAGGGTCTTCAGACTTCAATGTATGTAGGGAACAACTGAGGGGCTTGCTTAAAATGCAGATTCCTGGGCCCCATTCCTAGAGACATTTGTAGGGCGAGTCCTTGGACTGCATACACGAGGCCAGTTCTCCTGAAACCTGAGGATCGGTTGTTGTAAGGGACCAGGCTTGAAAGGACCACACATTACCATCACCACGTGATGTATCATGTGGAAATGTTGGGGACTACACAGGGTCTCCATCCTCCCCGAATGAGCCCGTAGCTCTTTCTGGCTTGCATTTGGTGATATCCATCACGCAAGTTAATGCCAACCACGAATTAATGCCTTCTAAGCAATCTGTGTAGGCGGCTGCCTGGGTAATCCATCTTAATTCACAAACACTGCTGAGTGCCCACACCAGGGTAATAATGCACCCAACCGTGCATATAAATCTCTCACATGGAAATTAAGGCAGGTGGATGTAATACTCCAGTGGGCACTACTCAATTTCCCAGGGGTGGTTTAGGTTAACAGGACTGAAGCTGAAAAATCAATTAGGCAATCAAGACAACACCTCAGCTGCTATGTTCACATTCTTGATTTCCAAGTTGGTGAAGGAATCCGGGATAGGGGCATGTGTGCTGAGGACTTCTGGACCCTCAGGAGGGCTGAACTCACTTTGAGAAGGAAGGTAGTAGAATGGAAAGAATGCCCATCCCTACATTCACTCCTGGCTCAAAGACTACAAGGACCCACATGTAACAAAGGTCATCCTTTTTCTGGGAAAATGTACTTTCTTTCCTGCCACATGGTTCCTCTACCCTACTTGCTCCTACTGGTTGCAGTGGTCCAATCCTGCTCTCATCACCCACAGTGATTGGTCACTAGAACAGTTGTGTGACCCAAGCAGAACCAGTCGAGTTTCCCTGTGGTATTTTATACTGGACATTTGCCTGCCAAGATACAAGGACTTTGTAAGCTTGGAGCTGCCACTGGGCACGTTGGATGCCATGTGCAAAGAATTAACCTAAGAGAGCAACACAGAGGAAGTAGAACCAGGAGCCAAGACCTGTCCTCGAATTTCCGCATTATATAAGCCAAAGCATTCATTTTCAACCCATGCTTGTTTTAATTTGGTCTGTATTTCTAGAAACCAGTGAATTCCTAACTAAAGCAAACACATGGTCCTGACTTCTGAACATGCTTGGTCAAGGCCAAGGTGAGCATTTGCAGGGTTTGCTGCCCAGTCTCAAACCAGCTATGAAGTTACCAAGCTGGGCACAAGCTATGTGGTTACTGGGGTAGCACAAATGGACTTGTGCATAGTTTACTACTTTCCAGAGAGCACACTCATGTAGTAGGTTGTGTGATCTGCACGTGTTTGGCAAACACACCCTGTACCACCACTGGAGGCAGGTCACATCTCATTAGCAGGAGACATGGAAACAGAAGACTGAGCACACAGATCCCAGAACACGTGAGGGAATCCGGGCACCCAGCACCCAGCAGCTACAAGCTGCAGGCATCACCCTGTGCAAGCACACGGGTGCCCCCGGCCTCCCAGCTCAGTCCAGAGCACCTGCCACCTGCTGCCCTATCCTGGCTGCCAAAGCACTGAGTGAAAAGGTCTGAGGGCACAGCTGGCTGCACACTGATGCCCACTGGGCAGCCCTGGGCTCCAGGTCCTGAGGCACAGCTTTCATGGTCTCCAGACTCACAAGCTAAAACCTGCAGCAGAAATACACATGCACGTGTCTCACACATGCCACACTTGCCAAGCAGATCCTTACATAACCACAACAGTCTTTTGGGCAACTTGCTTCTTGTTCCCTACCTGCTTGCAGCAATAACACTGCCTCCAGGCAGCCTTCCGGAAGCTCCATTGTAGATGACCACGCCTCAGATACGGTTGTGCCACCAGCTAACACTCACTTTCCATGTCCTTGCTCATGCCCTCCATGACCATACTCAGCTGTCGAACGATGTCTCTCCCAGCAGACTGGCAGTGCCCAACAGCAAGGCTGTCATTTAGTGATCTTGGCAACAATTTCACCCTCTTTAGTGCTTTTATTTGACCGGGATGATACTCTGCTGTCTCTGCCCTCAGACCAGAGAGGGTCTACCCAATAAGTAGTTGGACTTGACTGGACTATAAGATGTTGGACTCTATGCTTGGCATATACTTGCAAAGAGGGAATTTCAACTGAACTTGAACTATGGTTATGCAACAAGGTGGAGGAACCCACCAAGGGGGGAGGGTGGGGGGAGAATCCCAGATTCTATGTAATTACAACACAACGTAATTAATGAATAAATTTAATAAAAAAAAATAATTTCACCCTCTTCTCCAAGATCCTAGCCAAATGCTCACCTGCAGTGAATACATAAAAAACACTGTGCAGGCTACAGGTCACACAGCTCCTGACAGGGAGAGGAGGAGGAGTTCTCGCAGTGGGTACATGGTGGGAAGGAAACAAGTGTGCTCCCTTCCACGCAGCAGTACTTCAGGGTCGTGTGCAGGCCCAAAGTCCACTGCTTCCCCCTGGCATCCATCCCTAAGGTGAGTACAGACTTCTACATAATTACATGAACTCAGATCATTCCAAGGGCTTCTGTGAAATTGGATTTAAAGTGAGGAGCAGCTTGAAGAAAATCATCCACCATAAATATCCCAGAAAAATTGCCCTAAAATAACACATTCCAGCCCAGTCCAGGAGAGAGCTGCAGTATGGTGAAACCATGAGGGCTTTACTGAACTGCTCTGAGTCCCCAGTTCTTCCAGGCTCCTGCAGCACCTGGGAGCATGCTCGGATTCAGGGGGGCAGGCCTGGGCCCAAGATCCTGCATTTTAACAAGCACACAGTGTTGTCATGCAGGTGGCAGGAAGCAGTGGGAGGATGCCATTGGTCCTCCCTGGGAGGGATCCCCATTCTGGCAGGTGCAGCTCTCAATTGCAGGCACTGCTGGGCTCTGGGTTCCTCCAGGAGAAGCAGGTGAGCAATGGGGAGGGGGACTGAGATCCTGTGGAAAGTGCTTGAACAAGTTTCCAAGCTGAAATATACATGTGAGATGCTTTCCTCCTCCTCCCCCTCCTCTTCCTCCTCATTCAAGAGCGAGGAAGGTGGGACACTGAGCATAAACAGGACTCCCTCCAGGTCACGGTGATGGCAAAGTGCAGGTGACACTGCCCAGGTCTCTTGTGGCTATGAGGTGCTTTTGAAGAATTGGCTGACATCCACAGCCAGTGAAGTTACATAGAGTAGACCATGCTGGCTGGGGTATCAGGACATCACCAACTCCATGCAAAGGCCTCAGGTGGCCTGAGAAACCCTGCCATGAGGCAGCAGTATCCAGTGCTGGCCCAGCTTTTGGCCTACCACATGGATTTTGGACTTGCCAATGTTCACAATCATGAACGTTAGTTCTCTGAATCAAATCTTTTTTTTATATCCACTCAGAGACAAAAAATACATACTGTTACTACTGCTGCCATCACTACCACACACACACACACACACACACACACACACACACACACACCCTCCTGGTTCTGTTCCCTGCAGAACCTAATTGGCCAGAGGGCTGTATCCTTATGCAAACTAAATGCACACTGATGAAGGCTCCAGAGTCCAGAAACAGAACATTAAAATGTAGACTTATCTCCAGATGAAATGCCCTCTGAAAGAACCAGGCAGCCCTTGCCTGACTCAAAGACAGGACGGAGGTAGCACCTTGTTTTGCCTTGTTTTGCCTCTCTGCTGTATTCCTTAGTATGTATTCCTTCTCAGCCCTGCTGTGCCACCTGTCAACTTGGCTGTCCCCAAAGCCTGGGGCCTGGAAAGACTTCCCAACCCACAGGCCGCAGGGATTGCCTCCATCTACAATAGGGATGATTGCATCTCTCCACAGACCACACACTCAACTTCCATGCCCAACACCATGGAGCATGGATGCAAGGTAGACCTGAACTAGCCATTTTGTAGTCAAGGTTTCTTCTATGCTTAGAGTAAGCCTGGAGGTCCAACTCAATGCCAATTTGCAACTCAGATGACACCCAAATGTGACCCAGGAGCCAGAAGCAAGCAGACCTCAATGAGGACCTTTGCTTGCTCAAGGTGGACCCTGGATGACTCCCTGGGGTGCTTCCAGATTGAAGTCTCCACCCACTGCCCCACAAGAATCGATCACCATGGAAGTGACAAAAGTCATTTCTTTCCAAATCCAGGCAAGCTACTCACTTTGAGTTTCAAGAGAAATTGTGAACCATCACCACCAGAGAACAAGATCAGGCAGGTACCTGGAATCCAGGGGCCTAGGTTCAGATGGAAGACACAGATGCCAACAACCGAGCAGCAGCATGCCTGTCCCTTGGTTCAGGCTGCTACAACAGAACACCAAGGATCAGACCATCCAACCAAGGTCAGGTGAAGGCCCACTCTAGATGCTGCTTTCTTAGTGTATCTCTGTGTGGTAGAAGGAGCAGAATAGCCCCCCAGAGACTGGTGCTGAGGGCATCAAAACCACTCACATCCTTGTGAACTCCTCCCCTCCTGAAAGCCCCACCTCTTCACGCCATCACTGTGTAGGGTTAAGGCTTAACAGATGCACTTAGAGGGAAACCTTCAGATGGCAGCACTGACCAGTGTTGGAGGCTGTAGCAGAGAATGTTGTGTCATCAGAGAGTAACTAGGGCCTTGGGAAGCTTCAGGAACATCCTCTGGGAAGAGGCAAATGTAAGGAGCGAGCCACACAGAGGACCCCACATGAGAGGGGTCCAGGAAGGGAAAAGACAGGCTTCAGGACAGGCAGGCTGAGGCCAGCCCACAGCAAGCCTCGTAAGCCAGGGTTGGTTTGGCTTATTTTAGAAATGGCAGCACCAGGAGAGGAGACCATTTGACAAAATGCCTCAAGTCACCCCAACAACACAGAGCGATTTCCCCTCATTCCTAACATACCTTCAAGAGGCATTGTGTCTCTCAGCAACTTTGCAGACAAGAGTGGCCACACTTCAGTCCATACATCACAAAGTCCTGGTCCAGGAGAGTGGGGAGAAAGAAGTCATCGGGTGGAAGATAGGAGTGAGAGTTTCAGGGTAAGCTTTCTAGGAGGAGGCAGGTGGGAGGTATGGGAAGAGGCCAATTCACTTGCTAGGTACTTTTATTCTTCTTAGTTCTCCTTCTGCCTGGAACTTGGATGTGACAGCTGTCACCTCAACAGCAAGTCTGTGGCCAAGAGGTTAACTTCAAATGAAAAGCCCTCCACAAAAATTGATAGAACAGAAATTATGTCAGAGCCTGGGTCCCTGGTCGCTCTTGGTATCTCCATTCTATAGGTGAACTTCTCACCTGTGGATTTCTCCTTAGGTGAGAAAAATCCATCCCTATGCTGATTAACACACAGTGTTTTCAGTCTACATTATTCATGAAGTTAACACCTTATACTTCCTACACTTCTTCACAAGCTTGACTGTATCGCCCCCTCTCAAGCTGTTGCCTGGGTCTTAGGTCCACTCTTGCCCACGCTGCTCAGGGATTGTCAAGTGTCACTCCCCACCTCTTCATCCCCCTGACATCTGTGGTCAGAGCCCTGGAGGAACTGGTTTGACACCATGGTCAGTACTCTCACAGAGCAGTTGAAGTCTCTGGTGCCTGGTGGCACCCAGGCTCAGCTGAGAGGAATGTGGTGGCCTCTCCGGAGTCAAGGCTGCCATCTTTATCTGACATGCCTGCTGTACATGCCTTGCCTGTGTCACGCTTGATTCCAAAACCACAGGGATGACAGAATGGGAGGCAAAAGTCACCAGAAAGAAAAATACAGAATGGATTTTTTTAAGTTAACTATACTATTTTATACTCTCAGGGGAATTAATTAAAATGTAACTGTTCCTATCTGGTAAGTGTCCAGACAGGCTCAAGCCAGCATGTTGCTATTAGAACATCAGACACGTTGTGCAACCACAGCAGGAGACAAGCAGGAGGTGGGGTTCTGCTTTGGAGAAGACTTTTAGCAATGATTAGATTTTCTGGAGTGAATGTCATTAGACTTTGATTTGCGATGCATTTATTAGTTTTGGTAGCAGAAAGTGGGAGGGAGCTTGCAATACAGAGTTAAGAAGTCAGGCAGCTGTTGTTCAATTTCCAAACTCCCCAGGAGACTAAGGGGGAGAGGAGTATCTTTCAGATGAACCTCAGAAGTGGGGCAGTACAGAATCTGCTGTTGGGAGGGCCTCTGCTTGCTATGTAACGCTGGTGGACTTCCTTGAGGGTCAGTGCCAGGAAGCCAGTGTAATTTCTTCCACAATGGCAAAATGGGCTCTGGTGGGTTGGGTCCATTTGCAATTTCTGATTTCCCCAGCTCCCCGCAGCCCTAAGCATCAGGCAAACATTGAAAATTCAGCAGCCAGCCAAGAGGACAGAACACTTGAAATTGCAAACACAAGTAAACACACATCCTCAGGTGCCAGCGAGGAGGTTTCTCCAAACATCTGGTGAGAAGAGTACAGTGCCAAGTGGAAAAGCTCATTAGTGGGAACCTGTAGGAAACTAGCTGTTGGGGGGTTGCAATTGTCCTACAGAAACACCAAGGCCAGGAAAGCCTTCACACAGGCAAGGGCTCCCGGGCCCCCACCCCAGCACTCATGTATTGAGTCCTCAGCCTCTCCAGGAGTTGTACTTGGGTGTTTGGAGATAAAACCCCTGAACTAACATGAGGGCACAGCAGAGGGCATGGTCAGCCCCCCAGGAAATGCTCTTTCACAGACCTCAACCATGCTGCCACCTTGACCTCAACTTTTCAGCCTCCAAACCTGTCAGCAGGTCCGTCTCAGTTGCTGAATCCACTGTTTGTGGAATTTGGGGAAGGCAGCCTGAGCTGACTAACACAGCATGATAGCATGTCTTCTGCATTTACTGTATGCAAATTAAGGGCAATTGTTGGAACAGTGCGTGGCTTGGAGCTGACATGAAGTAGGATAGACCACTTCACTGTGTGCCTACAGCGGTGGCACATAACCTTCCCAAAGCCCACTGTCCAGAAGTATTTTGAAATATTTGAATATACCTAATGAGATATCTTGGGAAGGGAACCCACATGAAAGTCACCGATGCTTCATTTACATCTTAGACATGGGACCTGGCGGCCACTCAAGAATAGTTGGGCTGATATTGCCAGGCCTTGAGGGAGTTCAGGGGAGCTTCCTCGTCTTCCCCAGTTGGGAATATACTGAGAAATAAACCAAAGGGACCTGGGGGGGGGTTCCCTCACCCCCACTTTCTCACTGGAAGCCTGGAAGCGAAGGACATGGCTTTCCTGTGCAGCTACAAAGAGGCTCCCAGTGCTAGAAATGACCTTGACCCTGCAGGCATGAGCTAAACTAAGGGACTATGAACCTTTCCCAATGGGTGGCACCCAGGATGGGGCCAGGCAGACAGAACACATGCTCCTGGCAACTCACCAGCCAGAGGAGCCCCTCCTCCTCCTGCCTGGGCACAAAAGGGTGGTCTGGAGAGGGCACAGCCTGACCCCAGGTTGCCTGGGGTCAACACCTAAAATTAGCAGACCCTCCAGAGTGGCAACAAACACACGTATGTAAAATGCTACCTGGTTATTAGATTACTTTCTGTAAGAACTTTCTGTTTTGGCTAGTATTAACACCAAATTTAAAATTATTCATCATACCAAAGGATTCAAACCTCCAGGCAGAAACAAAACTCCTGATGTCAACTCTGTTTCCACTGGAAAGAAAAATGATGGTACCGTGTACTTCCTAAACATCACGCAAGAAAAATCTGCCAGAGAGAAAGGCCAGAGAGAAGCTCTGCCTCTCTGTACCAGAAACCATCCTGCGGGGAAGGAAACCCCAACCACAGTTTCTGAAGAGAGAATGTGTGCGATTGCACTGTTTGCTCAGCTCCTTCCACGCGGCGGGAGCCTGCCTGCACAATGCTACCCAGACTTGACCATTTCCAAAGAAATAAATAGAACACAATGTAAGTCGGAGCCAAAAGAAGTCATTGAAAGTTTAGATTCAAGTCAGGGAAGTGCAAACTGTCGAGAGCCCCATGTGAAATGGCACCGGTCAGGGCTCCACGGAAAACTAGAACCAGAAGGAGAGACAGAGATTCGCACACAAACATCTGTAACTCAAGAGGTTTCTGTTAAGGAACTGGCCTCACGCTGGTGGGAAGGGTACTTGGAAACCCCTGGCAGGGTCGATGCTGCTGTCTTCAGGCAGAACCTCCTCTTCTGTAGAGATCTTGCCTTTCCTCTGGCAGCCTTCCACTGATCAGACAAGCTCCTGGCCTGTTCCCTTCTCTCCCTGCCTGCCCTCAGCAGACACCATCAAGCTAACCACCTCTATTCCAGTTAAGCAAATGCAGGTGCTAATAACATCATGCCAGATGGCCCCAGCCACAGCCAGGGTCCTGATGACTCAGCTGGCCGAGCAGTGACTGGAAGCTCAGCCTTGCAGGCACAAGCAGACCGCTCATCCACATCGCAGCCCAGCCTAGGGAGTTACTGGCCAAAATCATAAGCATATAGCATCATTAACCAAAGCCTTCACTTCATCCCTTTTGTCCATGTACGTGTAACTTTACATATCTTTTTAAATTCATGCGTACTCACACACATCCAGTCTGACACAACCTCCCTTTCAGGGTGTCCCAGGGGTGCTCCAATGAACGCTGCAAAACCATGTTCTTGCCCATTTCCCACTCCCCAGATTGGCTGTGCTTTAGTGAACATTTTAAATTGCTTTTCCTCCAGATGATGCTTTGGGTTCATTATCACTCCTGCCATAATGATGATATTTAACTTATATGTTCATTTCAGGTCATTATGTTGTTATTGTTTAGAGCCTGGAAACTAATTTGCTCTCTGCCTGTCTCTCAGACGTAAGTAGCTTGGCCACATTAGAATGAAAAAGAAAAACATATATACTGGTTTATACCCAAGCCATAATTATTGTGCAACAGGATATTTCTCATCTAATAACTCCTCTGCCATAATAACTTCTGGAAAAAAAATGTGATTGATGTGATTTTAATTCATTTGAAAAAGAGATAAACAGAGAAACATCTTCCATCCATTGGCTCACTCCTCAAATGTTGTCCATAGCTAAGACTTGGCCAGTCCAAAACATGGGTGAGCGGAACTAAAGTAGTTGGCCCATCACCTGCTGGCTCCCAGGGTGCACATCAGCAGGAAGCCAGACCTGAAGCAGAGCTAGGACTCAAACCCAGGCAGTTTTATACAGGATGTGTGCATTCCACCGTGCCAAATATCAGGACCAATTACGGCTTAAAAAAAAAAAGACCAGACAAGAACATCTGTTTCTGTGGGCCTACAGTAGACATAGGTAGAGTCACACTGCTCTGCCAACAGAAAGACACGATGCGGCTTTGTAAAGTCAAAAAGCTCAGTGGTATTCTTTGTTTATCTGATGATCACCTATTTTTTACAGATTTTTCATGGTGATCACTTTGTTAGTTAAGACTCCGGACCAGCTATAATTCCGAGTGATTGGATTCACTTTCTACTGACACCTGCCAGGCCTCCACCTTCGGAAGACTCAGTGCAACAAGAGAGTACCAACTCACAAATGCCTACAATACAGAATATCTGGCTCTAATCACATCCTGTGCTCTCATGAAATCAAGAAACATTGCCGGCCCCATCTCCCTGCAGAAGCCAACGAGCCTTCCCCTTGAACCTCCCACTAGATGACGCATAACACCCACATAGGGCTTAGCTTATACACAACGCATGAAAACCAACCCGGGAAAAAAGTTCTTGGTTTTTCCAACACCCAATTTTCTCTCCCACTGGTATTTATGTAGTTCCTTTTCACCAATGCAAAAAGTTTCTCTTTGGTACCTATGATTTGCACCAAAGGAAATCAAGCACGAGTGCCCATTGCTCACTTCAGCTCAAGAATGGACTTAGAGGGGCTGGTGCATGTAGTGCTTTAACATCCTACCTGGCGGGCCCGGTGCCGTGGCATAGCAGCTAAAGTCCTCGCCCTGAACGCACCGGGATCCCATATGGGCACCGGTTCTAATCCCGGCAGCTCCACTTCCCATCCAGCTCCCTGCTTGTAGCCTGGGAAAGCAGTTGAGGACGGCTCAAAGCCTTGGGACCCTGCACCCTTGTGGGAGACCTGGAGGAGGTTCCAGGTTCCTGGCTTCGGATCGGCGCAGCACAGGCCCATTGCGGCTCACTTGGGGAGTGAATCATCGGATGGAAGATCTTCCTCTCTGTCTCTCCTCCTCTATATATATCCGCCTTTCCAATAAAAATAATAAATCTTTAAAAAAAAAATCCTACCTGGCATGCTGGCATCCGGTATAGGAAGCTGATTGGAGCTCATACGGTTCTACCTTCAACCCAGCTCCTCGCTAATGCTCCTGGACAAGCAGGAGAAGATGACCCAACTGCTTGTGTCCTGCATTCACATGGGAAACCAGTACAGACTTCCTGGTTCCTGGCTACTGCTTGACCCAGTCCCAACCAGCATAGCCATTTGGGGAGTGAACTAGTTGGGTGGAAGGTCTCTCTCTCTCTCTTTCTCTCTCTCTCTCTCTGCAACTCTGCCTCACAGATAAAACCAATGTTTTTGGAAAAAAATTAAAAACAAATCATGTGGCATTCTTTTTCTGTAGTAAGGGACTTTTTCTAATAGTTGGGAGTTGTTCTTGCTTTCAGTGATTTGGATTTTTGTTGTATTTAATGATTTGTCACTGATCTGGAAAATAAACAATGAAAACTATTTGTAACAATATAGTATTTCAATAAGCTTACCAATTTATACAGTGCTTATCTGTAGTTTTAGGAAGTTAAATAATTTTAATAATAATTAAAACAGTAATTTTAAAATAATTAAAATATAAATAATACTGACATAATAATGTTATAATAATATAAATAAAATAATAATTTAAAAATAATCAAATAATGTTGCAGGGGATTTGACATGAAACCCAGCAGCAACCTCGTTTCTTGTCTACATGAAAGAAGAATTTTCCGGTGGACAACTCTGCTTTGTAAAGCAGGATTTATTTTGGAAAAGGGTCAAAAAGGGCTTCTGCCCTAGTGACAGGAAGGGGCTCCAAGGCAGGAAAGATCTGAGAAAATCTAAGAGAGAAAGAGAGGAATCTGCCACAGTGGCAGGAGGGGATTCCAAGGAAGCAAAAGTCCTGAGCAGATGGTGAAATGCTGTGTCTTTTAGGCACCATCTCAGGGCAGTCACTCAAAGGACAAAAACAAAAACTCCTTCACAATTAGCAGCAATGTCTTGTTCCTCAACCAGAGCTAAAGGACATCAGAAGGATGGGACTGGTAACTTCCTCCTCCCATTTTGATAAAAGACAGAGAATTCAGGCACCATCTCTTTGACAGTGACCCAGAGATGAGATAATGCGGGACATGCCTCCCAGCTTTTGCTATGACAACAACTCTGAGAGATGGGATTGATATACTGAATCTGTCCTTTGGTTTTCCTTCAAGGGGAGAAAGTGCTCTTGGAAGGGTAAGAAATGGGGAGGAGCCTCCAATTGCAAACATAAATGGAAAATAAATACAGCATGAACAGATTTTGAGCAAGAACCTGACAATTCTTAGCTTTAGGGAACTGGAAAAAATTACAGCAACTTCTAGGATGCATCCAAGTCAGAAATGTAATTCTTAAACCTGCATCATGAAAACCTAAAATACTGGAGGCAGCAGTAGCTACAACAGCTGCTGTGGGAACTGACACGACCAGGCAGGCACCTTGTCCCATGTCGCCTGCTATGTTTCGTTAAGAGGCAGTGCTGCTTCTGAGGGCTTCCCCTCACTTTCAGGATTAGCTCCTACTACATCTTCAGAGAGGACTCCCACGCTGACAGTTTACATGCTTGATCACTTTGGGAAAGAGAAAAATGGCCACCACGCAAACTCATCTCAAGCGAAAAGGAGCCAGCAAAGACAAAACTCACAGGCCAGACTCTTCACTTTTCCTGGAACTAGCACAGATAGGAATTCTCTGCTCAGGAACAGTTCTCACTCTGTGCACCAGGGGACTGTGCACCATGTGCAACAGTGAACTCAAACCATGGGCTCACAGTCCCACCTGAGCCAGCGAAAGCAACTAATGGTGACAATAACAGGGGCACTCTACTGATAGGTTGTCTTCTCCACACTGCACCTGCCTCTAGATGTTAAAACCTCCAACCTCACTAATAATCATGGAAATGCCAATGAACACCAAAGGATAGCATTTTGCACCTGTCAAACCGGTGAAGATTTCTTAAATTCTATTACCCAGTGTTGACAAGGCTACAGGGTAGGAAATGGGCCAATATTCTGCTAGAGAAAGTGTAAATTGCTACAGCTTTTTGGAAGATAGTGTGTCACATGCATTATAATGCCTCAAATGTCACATACAAATGAGCTTGGGTTTTTGGTTTGTGTGCATCCAGCTGAGGGAACATAAAACCCCATGACTTGATCAATAAGGAAACTTATAATACAAATGGCTGTAAAGAGCACAGGGTCTATCAATTCAGAGCTCAGGGCCATTATCAAAGGGCTCTGTCTGCCCTGGCCAGCTTGCATCAGGGAAGACAGTTCCTGGAAGCCCATTTTCATGCTCTAACATCTGAAAGCAAGCAAGATAAATGCTGCCTCTTTGCATCTCTTTAAGACCTCACTTCTTAGAAAACTGCCTCCTCTACCACTTCATTGGTTTTCAGAATGAGCCTCACCAAGCCAGCAGCACCAGCAGCACCTGGGGACTCATGAGCAAGGCACATTCCTGGCCCGACCTGGACCTGCTCCGTCAGACACTCCAGCGAGGCTGCTACTGATGCTCAAGACTGACTCTAATTGACTCGGTGGCAAGGGGGCTGCGGTCACCACAGCTGGCTCTGCATTGCCCATCATCCACTTCCTCTGGGCTGCAGCTGGATCACCAGCCTAAGACTCTGCAGTTAAACTGTCAGTTTGGAGGACAGAAACCTCACTCAAAACATAAGAGGATTCACCAACTCATGTAGTAACAAGTGTAAAAGCAAGATACTAAGCAGTCAGTTGGCTCAAGATATTCACCACCTGTCACTCCAAACCATCAGGCATGGGGAGTGGCCAGCCATGAGCCACACAAGGCTCACAAAATCTGGCCTGTCAGGGCAACCTCCATTGGCATGCAAATGTCAATACATCTATAGCAAGGCCAATTTTGAATCTGATGATTTTGTACAGCCCTAGAATAATGTTATAAATACCCAAATGGCCCTTGGCAACATTTCTCTCAAGAAGATAATCAGCTGGAAGTATTTGAAAAAAAAAAAAACCTGCAGCAGCCCACAGCTGGTGCTATGGGATAGTGGGTAAAGCCACTGCCTATGACACCAGCATCCATGGGTACCAGGTCAAGTCCTCGCTGCTCCACTTTCCAATCTAGCTCCCTCTTAACGGTGTGAGGAAACCAACAAAAGATGGTCCAGTGTTTGCACCCACGTGGGAGATCAGATGAAACTCCTGCTTTGGTTTGACTCCGTGCCTGCCATTGCCTGCCATCTGGGGAATGAATCAGCAGATGGCTCACTCGCATTCTCTCTCTCACCATTCAAATAAATATTTTTGAAAAACGGCCTGCATCCTTGGCCAATCCACATTCCACCCACAAATTCTGGTATCAAAACTCTGCATTTAAGAAGTCTCTGGTTAATACTGGCACCAGAACTATCTTTACTTTTTAATCAAGTATGACTTACAATAAAAGTTACAGATCTTCAGTGTTCTAGTCAGTAATCTTTGAAAATTGTATACACACATGAAACCCATCAACTCATTAACGATGCAGAACACTCCAGAAAATTCTATCTTGCTTCTTATCATCAATCCCAGAAGTCAGGACTTCAGGGTGTCTATCATCACAAAGAATTATGCCCAGAACAATTGCTTTTTCCTTTTTTATTTTTAAAACCTGAACTCCTATATGTAAGGGAGAACATGTGTTATCTGTCTGAGATACCCACACCAGAACTATTGCTTTCCTCCACACTTTTAAAAAGTCAGTGATTTGAGAACTCTCAATTCTTTCTTTTTTTGGGTGGAAAAAAAGCCATCAGTAGTCTATTGAGAAGCTTGTTCCGATTTTTTCTGAGAAAATCAGCACAAGGGGTCCTTAAGCGAGACGGCTGCATATTGATTCTGAGGGGCTGCAGCTGCTCGGGGAGGTGGTGCAGCAGGGCTGGCTGGAGTCAGGGCTGCAGATCCCACGTGTGGTCAGGAACCTGTGTCAAGGGTGGTGAGGAGCTGCTTGCCGTCAGCCACTCCAGGACCGGGTGGGACTCATGGGATGCCTTGTGACATTTGGGCTCAAATGGAGGATCCCAACAGCTCTAGCCAGGGGAGCTTTTAGGAACGCATTTCCCCCCAGCTGGCCTTCTAAACCAATTTGTAAAAGAGGTATCCATGTTAGCCTCACAACGAGCATTGAGGTTAATATGGAAGACGTTTTAGACCTGCCAACTGCTGTCAGATTACCAGCACCCAGGCTGATCACATCAACTCCCCCTTTTGCCTATTTCTTTGTCTTTACTTACTTGATTTTTATTGTCTTCCATAGATTTATAAAAACACTTCTTTTAGTTTTGAATGCTTCTAAGATTTATACATGTGGAACTACACATACTCAGCAACTTCTCAGAGTTCAACATCATGTTTGTGAGATTCATTCCAGCTGATGCCTGTGGTTACTGTGCATTCATTTTCACAACTTTGCATCCTCAGACACTGGACTGTGTCCAGACTTTTGCTTTTCTGAACAAAGCTGGCATGAACACTCTTCGGTATATACACAAAAAGGAATTGTTGGATTTGGAGTTCATTCAACTTCAGATGCATCCAAGAATGCCAAGTTGTTTTCCAAAGTGCCCACAGCAATTTGCCCTGCAACCACAGAGGAGCTGGATATAGCCATTTTTTTAAAAAAAAAAAGAATTTACTTGAAAGAAAACAGAGTTATAAAAGGCAGAGAGAGAGACAGAGGGAGAGAGATCTTCCATCTGTTGATTCACCCCCCGCCCCAGGGCCCCACAGTCTGCGCTGGGCTGGGGCAAAGTCGGGAGTTTCTCCCGGGTCTCCCACATGGGCACAGGAACCCTAAGAGTTAGATTGACATCTGCTGTTTTACTAGGAACACTTACAGGAAGCTGGATCAGAAGTGAATCAGCCAAGACTCAAACTGGTACCCAGATGGGATGCCAACACCTCAGGCAGTGATTTTTATCAGCTATGTCACAGTGCCAGAACAAATATCATCAATTTAAACATATGCCACAGCTGTAAATATGGCTTTAATTTGACCTTGCTTGACAACTAATAAACTTAACCAGCCTTTTGCATGTTTAGGGTTCATCCAGTAAGATGTATTTGTCCTTTGCGTGACTGGCAAATGGAAAATAGTTTTTACTTGTTGAATGACATTCTATTTCATGCATTTATCACATTTACTGCTTCCTCTTACTATTCTGGCCAGTTAGCTTGTACTTCCATCTCTTCCTGATTGCAAATAATGCTGCGACAGACATGCTTGTACAAGCCTCTTTGTGGACTCGTTGGGTCTCTGAGGACATGCACAGTCAGCTTCCCAGCACTTGTTATCATCCAACGGGGCATTAGCTATGTACTGTCTCATCTGAGCCACAAATAATCCTGCAAGGTAGGGAATTAAAAAGAACTAACATTTTTTCTCGTACTTTACAATCTTGCAAGTATTTCATTTGCATTATCAGTTTCATTTTATGCCCAAATGTCATCATTCTTCCCCTGTGAGTCGAATTCAATAAAAAAGCAATTCTGCGAACCCAACCTGCTGTTTCACGCTTACTCATAAGCACAAGTGTCTTGTCTACTCCAAGTACCCAGAAAAATATTTCATACATTCTTTCACTCGTGACCTTGTCTTTATCCACACCCTGGAGAGGAAGATGCAGTCAGAGATTGTTCTCTATCCTTGGAGTTCTCAAGACAGAAGACTTGGCTCTGCCACCCTCACCGTGGCCTCCCCCCTCTTGCAGTTCATGGTTGCGGATGGGGGATGATCCTTAGACACAGAAGGAAAGTGAATGCAGGATGGCCAAAGCTGATGACAACTTATCCAGCACAGAGGTGAGGCAAACGACAGGTTAGCTAAGGATACAGCACTTTCAGCTTTTACTCTAAACAGGACCTTTGCCCTTTGCTACCTTCCCTTGCCAATATCTGGGCATGGGTTTGGAATAAAGAATGAAGCATAACCCCACCCCCTGCAGCCATTCCTATCAGTGGAAACGTGCCCATGATCTGTTTATCTTTCTAGAGCCTGGATCTTGTGCTGTTTATGCTGGCAATGTGTCATCCTAATGACTTCCCTTGAACAGGCATGAATTATGACTCCAATCCACAGCAAGCACATGGCAGCCCCTCCTAGTCCCAAGGGAGCCAAGTTGTTGTCCTGCATGCCAGCTTCAACAATCTTAGAGAATGTGAAATGGTATTTTCTACTCTCATCATCTCTGTCGGCATTCTTGACACTCTGTCATATCGACAAATATTTTGTGGATTTCAAATTCTTTCTCTTTAAAAACAAATGCTCGTAGTTTGTGTTTGCACATGTCTCCTGAATTACAGCTTCCAGATTCCAGTATTACTAACACATTTTAAGTGCTTGTGTAGGGTTTTATTCATCTAACAAACTGTTGTTTTTTATAACGAAGACAGCATAATTTCAGAAAAGCAAAGCCAACTGGTCAAGATCACAAGCATGGAGAGACAATCTCTACCATCACACATGGCAACTTTGCTGTTGTAGTTTAAATATAACACACAGAATTCTTGACTCTTTAATCTCCTTCATAATCTCTAAGGAATTTGGGTGTTCTTCTAATACCTATAATGTTTGATTTCACACCACAGCGTGGAGCATCAAGCCCACACTTCATGCATCTCAGCACCTCCCTGAATGGGGGAGAGAAAGGGGGACAACCAGCCCCCACTCTCTACAGGACACCCCAGCACAGGGTGGGGAGATCCCACCCATATCTAGCTACCTTCACAGACACTTTGATTCCTTTACCATGAGACAGAATCAACATCAATGGGTCTGAGTCTCTGTCTTGCCTCTTGCACTTCAGATTTACAGTTTCACAACATTTTCTGTCTTGGAAATCTCTCCAAATGGGAGGGGGAGGGCACAGGCTACATTTTCAGATTTCAAACTCGTGGTTGGGATTTGGTGTCCAGAGAGGCATTGCAAATAAAGTAATTTCCACTCAAATTTCACATGCCTACAAAATACCGGCCTCTAGAGGAATGTCACAGATCATTAAAGGTTGAGCATCTAAGAACAGACACCTTGGATACCATGCGATTGTCACAGATGCACACTAATAAATCTACTCTTCCAGGCTTCTATACGTTCATGGTTGTTGTTCCCACTACCTAGAGCAGCCAAGTCGGTGAGCGAGCCTCCTCACTAACCAAGTGCCTGAAAAACTCCCAACCAGGAAGTGGCATCTATGGGATCTACACCAAATCTACCAAGAAGTGATGGTCATTTCTTGCTTCCTGCTCCCAATCCAACATCCACATTCATGCTTCTACCCACTCAAGTGTCCATTCATCTGTCTAGCAATAATCACTGAAGGTCTCCTGTGTGTCAGGCACCACACTGGATCCTGAAATACATAAAGCAAGAGACAAGAATCCCTGCCAGGCAGAGGTTACCTTTCAATCTGGCAAAAGCCAACAACATTGCACATCAATACTGCCCACAGGCAGAGAGAAATGCCATGGAGCAAAGAGGGCAGGGGAAAGTGGAGGCAGATGTGGGGTGAGGAGGTGGAACCAGAAACAGCTGGGACTCTAACCCAGACACTCAGTTATGGGATGCAGGAAGCCAAGCATGATCTAAGCTGCTGTTGACAAGTGCCCTTTCCTGCTGTGAGATTTAGTTCCACTCTGATTCTGATTCTCACTGGCTCAGGTGTTCATGGCAAGATCATTGATGTGAACAAGCTCTAATCAGCCCCACCAACAAATTGCAAACCTCCACACTGCACAATAGACCTAAGAATCAAACCCTGATTGTAAAAGGCAAGCTCTTCTAAGTCACAAATTCTGTAACACATTCCAAGACCTACAAGGATTTGGCGCCAACCTGCCTGGCTCTCACAGGTATCTCCACAGATCAGCTGCTGTCCTGTGGGCTGGGCTGTACAGTGCAGCAGTTCCTTATCCCAGTATGCACCATGGTCTGTCCACATGGAACCAAAACCACAGTACTAAAGGTAGACGTGATGTCACCTTTGTGTAATACCAGGGAGTACTGATCCTGCCCATGCTGGCACTTGCTCATGGATCATGCTCATGGGTCATGCTCACGCATACTTTCTAGACTGAGCCTAGGAAGCCATGTGTCACCTCCCTCCCCAGCCCACCCTTTATGCTGTGCTTGGTTAAAGAGTATCTTTCCCACTATTTCAGACAACGTCTCAACATTTTCTCCCCATGGTATTTCTGGAAACCATAGCCAACTGATCAAACTTCCATGGCAGGCAGTGAGGAACTACTTTTTACCTTATTGTGGGTGGCGGGATTCTTGAAGTTGTGCAGTTCTGTATAGACTATAGCATTCAGCCCCCACCTCAGACACAGAGAGCAACTCTGTCCATTCCAGAACTCTAAAACAGTACCAAATTCTTAGCTTTGAGTCCCTTGACAAACACAAAGCCAGATCCAATGTGCACAACACCGATCCCCAAAAAAATTATGGATAGATCACCGTGAATTACCAAGAACATGACCCAGAAATTGGATGAGCTAACTGCAAGGTGCTATTGTAAACAAAAGACATTCAGAACATCAAACGCTGCTTTCCAGAAGCAATGCTCTGCTCCCAGGTTCCCACACATCCTAATGCTTGGTGACAAAATGGCTTTGAGGGGACATGCATCATTGCCAAGGCATTCCTCCTGCATTTATTTTCGTTACCTTGTTGAGACACTGAAGAGGAAAGGCTTCTGTACCTGACATAATGAGTTGGGCAGCCTTGGCAGCAACCGCAAGAAAACCCCCAAACTTTGCCTTTAGCAAACCCAAACCTTAAAACTCAAGGAACACCCATGAGAAAAAAATACCACAGGGCTGAGCAGCATGGCTCAGTTGGCCTCTAGCTCCTCAGGGCAGGAGCTGCGATCTCAGAACCCCAAGCACAAAAGCTGATGGGCAAAAAAATAAACCATGACCTAATCTCATTTATGGACATCTACATAAAAATGTTAACTACATGAAAACTAAATTTTGTTCTTTTTAAAAATTTTTATTTATTTGAAAGCAGAACTACAGAGAGAGAGGGAGGGAGAAGTGGAGAAAGAGGGAGAAGTAAGAGGTGGTGGGGTTCCATTTAATAAAGCCAGGAACTCCATCAGTGTTCCCCATGTGGGAGGCAAGTACTTGGACCTCTTCTGCCACTCTTCCAGGTGCATTTGCAGGGATCTGGATTGGAAGTAGCAGCTGGGGCTCAAAGCACCACTCCAATATGTAACATGGGCATAACAGGAGATAACCAAGCCAGCTGTGTCACAATATCAGGCTTGAATGATGCTCTATCTCATAAACATACACAGTCAAAACATCAAGACCAACTAAGACGCAATCCTAGGAGTACAAGGATGGCTCCATGTTACAATATCTAAAACTAGGACTGGGCACAATGGCCCAGTGGCTAAATCCTTGCTTTGCATATGTCAAGATCCCATATGGGTGGTGGATCATGTCCCGCCTGCTCCACTTCCCATCCAGCTCCCTGCTTGTGGCCTGAAAAAGCAGTAGAGGACAGCCCAAAGCCTTGGGACGCCAAACCAACATGGGAAACCCGGAAGAAGCTTCTAGCTCCTAGCTCCTGATTGGCTCAGCTCTGGCCGTTGGTGATGGAAGATTTGTTTCTCCTGTCTAAATATGACTTTCCAACAAAAATAAATACATCTTTTTTTAAAAGAACATCTAAAAATATAAGGATTTTTAAATGCTTATGATAAATAAAATAAAAATTTAATTGTTTTAGTCCAAATTTTTAGAAAAATCCATGCATAATTTTTTCATTGAACACACTTTCCATAACTCTTTTGAAAATCTCCCATATAATCTGTTATATGGATAGATTAAGGGAGAAAATGATAGGATTACTCCCTCCTATTACAGTGGATTGCACAGTGGCTCCCGAAAACCCTAACCAGTGAGCGTTACCCTATTTGGGGGAAAAGAAATGTCCTTTTGCTTATAATTAAGTTACTTGTTGTAAGAAAAGTGTTCTGGATTATTCACATGAGCCCAGAATCAAGGATAAGTGTCAGAAAGACAGAGCAGGCACAGCAGAGAAGAAAGTGCTGTGCTGACACACTGTGACTCAGTTGTTGCAGCCACAGGCTAGGAAATACCAAGAGGTTTGGGATGTGGCAAGATGGAGTCCCTCTGGGAGAAGCCAACCCTGTTACTGCATGGATCCCAGCTTCTGGCCCCTCAGACTGAGAGATAATACCTTTCTACTATTTTGAGCCACCCAGCTGGTGATCATTTGTTACAGCAACCAAGAGAAATTAATATATCAATGAATAAAGGAATATCATTCAAGAAATACAGTATTCATCTGTAGAAAATAACTTGTCATCAACTAGGAGTCATAGGGAAAAGTAATTGGCAGGAAGGGAGAAGACATACATAGCACACAGATCCCACAAAGGATGCAATGTTCAGAATGTAGAAAGAATTGCAAATCCATATGGAAAAGGTGGGAGAAAAGTTATTTTAAAAAAGGGGGTGGGGCCCAGCATGATAGCGTAGTGGTTAAAGTTCTCGCCTTGCACGCACTGGGATCCCATATGGTCACCGGTTCTAATCCCAGTGGCCCTGCATTCCATCCAGCTCCCTGCTTGTGGCCTGAGAAAGCAGTTGAGGATGGCCCAAAGCCTTGGAACCCTGCACCCATGTGGGAGACCCGGAAGAGCTCCTGGCTCCTGGCTTCAGATTGGCACAGCTCCAGCCATTGCGCTCACTTGGGAAGTGAATCATCAGATGGAAGATCTTCCTTGCCGTCTCTCCTCCTCTCTGTATATCTGCCTTTCTAATAAAACAAATAAATCTTTAAAAAAAAATAAAGGGTTTGTGATATGTGGACAGGAAATTCACAGGAAAGAAAACCCACTTATTACACTTGTCACCAGGAAACACAAGCCAAATTACTAATGAGATTCTATTTCACTCTTCAGCATGGCTGCAAGTTTAAGATGAAAATATCAACCTGGTGAACATGCCAAGACATGAGCTCAGCAGGTCTGATTGCTCCAGCCTGGTACATCTTCAGCCCACAGCCAGCTCCTGGAAACTGAGTTGCAAGACCACGCCCTGTGCCACCACTGCTAAGGGCACTTTGCACACTGGCAACCCTTCATCTCCCTGCACCAGCCCAGTGAGACAACTTGAGTACCATGTCTGTGTCTGACGTGAACAGCCACCTTCCTTCTGCAGGTCTAGGGTTTCAGGAACTACCACTGACCACACAGCCACGAGTTACTGTCTAGTGCTCACAATTGAAATGCTGGACTCAAGTGAGCTTTCCTGGCAGAAGGCTGCTCTCAGGGGATGCTCAAGCGAGTCGCTGGAGAAGCCAGTATGCCGTCCCCAACACAACTGCGATGGAGTTCTGGAAGCTGATCTCCTCACATTTGGCCCCAGCTATGTTCTTCCTTAATGCCACTGTTTCCACCCTTTTCCTGCAACACACCATATTCATGAGCACACTGCTTCCAAGTCCTACAAATTCTTGAGTTGACTGGTTGTCTTTGGACTAGCTAAAACAGTGAAAATGAAGATAAACAGGACTCACACAGAAGTGCCATGCCAATTATTTGAGCAACATAAAAAGGTTCAGAATATGTCTAGACACACATGCACTAAATACCAACAATTTCATATCCATGCTTCTGTTCTCAAAGAACTCTCATTGAATACCATCCACAAAAATGATCATGGCAGTTTCTAACTGGAAACAATTTTAAAATCTATTGAGAGGACAATGCAAAAGTACATTGTCATATATTTGTACAGAAAATGGCGAAGCATTTCAAATGAGAACAGCTACATCAATATATTTACATATGTAGGAGGCTGTCAAAAAGTTAAAGAAAATGAAATTAAAGCATGAATTGATTTTGGTGCAAAAAATTAAAATCATGCAGATGATGAATTATCAAAATGGTCACGAAAATGCATGTTATGAAAAATCAATGCATGGGTTTCAATTTTGTTTTTCTCCAAAATGTGTAACTTTTAATCCCATTTTTCTATGAACTCTTTCAAGTGCCCTTGTAAAACCAAACTGCTTTATAAGAGAAAATAGTTATAAAATCACATGCACAGTAGGATATCATTTATGCAAAACTAATAAAACATGCAGTATTAATTAAAGTATAAGGGTGATAGGTATACAAATGTGATGATGGAAGTTATAGGAGGAGGCTTGCACATACCTTCAATGCTTTATTTTTTAATAAAAAAAAAACCCATGGTAAATATGCCCAAATGTTGAGATTTGCTAAAGTTGGTAGGAATTGTATAACATTCTGTACATTTGAAGCACTGCACAATTTTTAGAAGCCACAGAAAAATTAAAGCTGAAGGGATTGGTTAAGACCAATAATTACTGGGCCACTATTGTGGCATAATAGTTCAAGCCACCACCTGCCATGCCAGCATCTCATATGAGTTCCAGTTCTGGTCCTAGCTGCTCACTTCTGATCTAGCTTTCTGCTAAAATGCCTTGGAAAGCATCAAAGGATGGCCCACATCCTTGGGCCACTGCATCAATGTGGGAGACTCGGGTGAAACCCTTGGCTCCTGGTTTCAGCTTGGCTTAGCCTTGGCTGCTGTGGCCATTTGTAGAGTGAACTAGCAGATGGAAGATCTCCCTTTCTTGGTCTGTATTTTTGCCTTTCAAATAGAATACACAAACAAACAAACAAACCAGTAGTTACTTAAAACTGACATCTGAGCTGCAACTCCCTGTCCTGGCTATAATCTTTAGCACACGTCCTTCTATTTCAATGGTTTGAAAACAAATCCAAACAAATTCTCAATCCCATTCATGTTCCGCTCTGGCAGAGCTCTGAATGAACTGGAGCAAAATGTTCATTGGACACTCAAACTTCACATCCTGAGTGCTCACAGACACGAATGACCAAGGTCTTACAGGTGGACCTGAGCAAGCAGTCAAACCCTACACAACAACCCATAAATCTCCAGCTGTGGAGCATCCTCTTCTTTTAACACATTGAGGAAAACATGACTAAAATCAACAGAAGCTCTAAAGACATGCAACTTAACCAGCTGAGTGTAAGTTAGCAACAGTTTTTCATTGCATGTATTGAACTTTTTTTATCATTTAAGAAACATACTTGGTCTTTAGTTGCTCCTGAAAATTTTGTGAATGAAACCGGCAGCTTTTATACTGAAAGGAAAAAAAAGGCTAAAAATTACTTGAGCTCTCAAGAAGAAATAAGAACAAGATGAAAAGTATATGTAAGGATGCTGCTTTATCATTTTAACCTAAAAGAGAGGAAGTGGACTTGCTTAATATTTTTAAATTGTCCTTAATTAGAACTTACCAGAAATCACAAGGAATTGTTCTTCTTACTGTTTTGTCATCATACTTTCAATTTGATCATACAAATGTTTCATAAGGAACAACTTACAACAGAAACACAGTTCAAAGTTCTTCAAAAGTTAGAAGTTTCTTAGTTGTGATATTCAATAATCAAAGCTACTGCTACCATGTGGTTGGATCCCTTCCACGTGCCAGCAAACTTGCTAGAAGACTTGCATAATTAGAAGGAAAATGAAATATATATGTGTATAGAGGCAGAGACTGAAGAACATAAAGAATACTTAAGAAACTTGTCCAGATCGAAGAGCAAAGCCAGAGACATGTTCCAAAAAGGGAATTTTAAATTGAGAAATGTTGACAGCAGAGATGCTCATAGTGTGGGTAAGGTTGTTAGGGTGCACACATTTACAGGTAACACCGCAACACCTTCAGTGGCTTAAACACAGATTGTCTTCAAGTTCTGTAGATTAGGATCCCTCGTGGCTTTTTCAGGACTGAAATCAAGAAATGTTGGCTGCATTCCTTCTGGAGGGAATTTCAGAACAAGTCACTAACTTGAAGGGAATTCATCTACTGAATTTTGGTGACTTCCATTGCTTACCCAGGATATGCTGGCAAATGATCGGGAGGGAGCAAGGTCTTAACTGTAGAGATTACAATTTTTGATTACATAAATACTCTTATCATTACCAATTTCAAAAAAACCAACATGAACTCACTAAATGCAGATTTGGAAAGCCAGCTCCAGCACAGCGTGGTACTTCATTCTTCATTGCTGTGGTC
This sequence comes from Ochotona princeps, assembly GCF_030435755.1. Classification (NCBI taxonomy): domain Eukaryota; kingdom Metazoa; phylum Chordata; class Mammalia; order Lagomorpha; family Ochotonidae; genus Ochotona; species Ochotona princeps. The sequence continues at coordinate 61,303,111 of NC_080844.1, read as the reverse complement.
CATGCAACAAGACCCACTGTCCAACCTCCACCATCCTTAGCCACTGCACATCCAATCACAACACAAAGCAGATAAGAGAATGTAGCAGGATTTGCAAATGCTTTTCCAAATATTGACAAGACCAGCTAGTGAATGGATGGTGACTGAGCAGACAAAGCCAGAGGTCCTGCAGTGCAGTGGCTGCCAGCAAAGAACCCAGATGGCAGACCACTTCCAGTTCATTTGGCTCCTCCACTTGTGTTTCTATGACTTTTGCCCAATTTTATCTAACCATTCTGTGTCACTGACTATGATGTATAAGATGGGACTTTTCCAAAGTGTTAACCACATTTGTGCTGGCTACAAGATGCACATTTTCCAGATGTTACCAAGGCATCCTGTAACATGGGACCACAAGTACACTCTTCTCCAAAAAGCCAAAGCAAAGACCTCTTCAGAAATTAGCATAGCTGCTAATGGGATTCTCTAATTTCACACCCCGCAAAAAAAAAAAAAAGTCAGTGTTAAAGCAAATGCTTTGAATGGCAATTGTTTAAAGAGGATTCAAGTACTTTTTGACAGGAATCGTGGATCTGCCACATTGCCCATGCATGGTGCTTAGGATACAGGTCTTTTTGATGTTTTCCAGACAGGGTCAGAAAGGCAACTGATAGTGACTACAGGCCAATCTGGAGCTTCTGTGTTCTGGCTGGTGTATTTGTCAAGGTCAGAAGCAAAGAAGATTCCCTGCAGGAGCCCACAGGGATGTTCCTTACTTACAACTGAATGCTGTTTGCATCCTAATGCCTCCACTTCTCAGATGAACTTCCCAGTAGAACACAACACGGGACTGAACCGCAAAGAGGTACTCATGTCACAAGCGCTCTGGGCAGGCAAGCAGAGAGCGATATGGAAATATGCTTCTTTAAGGTCACCATCTTTCTGCTAGTAAATTTGATTTTGCTTTTTGCTTCCTTTGGCTTGTATTTCTGTTCATAATGATCAACAAGTTCCTAGATAAATAAGCCACGAGACTGGGATTAGTGACATTAGAAGTCAGCTTCACTTCTGCTAAAAGTCATCCAAAGGGCCAGATGAGTAATGAGGTAATGGTTAAATTTTAAGTTTAAATAGTTTGATGAAGAAAACTTTCAAAGGTTGAAATTTTAATATGTGGAAAGAGAAGGTAACTTTTTTTTCCCTGTGGCTCTTCACAGCTTAAATTCGCCTCTGGAATAAAAGTGTATCAGAATATTTAGGGCAGAGCTAAGCAAGTGATTGAAAGTCCGGAGAGTGTGACCCATGAGATTAAAATAATTAACACTAGCACCAGGTTAAATAAAGATTAAAAGTGTAGCAATACAGGAGTCTATCTTGAAAAGGTGAACAGACAGGTGAGTCTGAGGGAAGGTAGTGAGGTACCTTAGGAAAGAAGCGGGTAACAAAGATCAAGTGGAAAGCTGCCCTGGATATTGCTCATTCTATTAGAAGGTATAATGACCTTCCCCCGGGAGTTCGCAGAATTACCTTCAGACACAGCTGTGGTTTCTGAGGTTGGCCTGGATAAGCAAGTTCGAGATGAATTTGGGAGCATCCAGTCTGTCACAGCAAGGGTAGTGCCAGCTGTCCTGCTGGCCCCTAGGTCTCCCTGAAGTCTGAGCTATAACCTTACACAGCTCTATCTCCAACACTCCACACACACGGGGGAACACAGCCTCACGCAGCAAGGATAGCAGCGTCGAACCTCAAATTAAAATCCCTGCGATACAATATCCATCCTTGGTACCTGCTTGTAGCCTCCAGAAAGAGGGGGGCCAAGCTGGATTTAGGAGTCAAAGGCAATGGGAATGGACTGGAGGCAACACTGTTAGCTACTGGAGTGGAGGCCAGGTAGATCGTTTTGACTTTCAGTTTCATTACTGGGGACATAGAACTGAATCAGCACTCAGAAAGCCGGGGCCCCTAGGCTACATCTAGCCACCACTTGCTTTTGTAAATAAAATTTTACTTGAGACCATGCACACTCACTCATTTGTCTCCATACCTGTTTTTCTGCAGCAGAAACAGCAGGCAATTTGAAGCATGTCCTGTAATCCCTAAAGAAGTGCTAACTAGTTCTCTAAAAGAAAAATTGGCCAACTATTGTGCTAAATGATCCTGACACCTTTCAGATTCTCTGACTCATCCTTGTGTTGTTACACAAGGAGAAAATGCTGCCGGTGCACACATAATCATATGTGTACATGTGTGCACACCCACACAAAGATCCCTTGGGATGGTGTTTGGCATAGCAATTAAGAAACCACTAGAAGGCAGGCACCATGTTTCAGCCTCTGCCTACAGTGCCAGTATCCCATGTTGGTACCAAATTGAGTCCCAGCTGTTCTACTTTTGATCCAGCTCCCTGCTAATGCACCTGGGAAAGTAATGGAAGATGTGCTTGGGTCCCTGCATCCGTGCGGGAGACCCAGAAGAAGCTCCTGACTCCAGATCTGTCCAACTCTAGCTATTGTAATGGTTTTGAGGAGTGAACCAATGGATGAAAGATATCTCTCTCATAACTATTCCTTATGAATAATAAATAAATAACTACTTTTTATTAAAAAAAAACAAAAAGACACCACTTGGGCTGCCCACATCCAGCACTGAAATGCCTGAGCTTGAATCTCAGCTCTGCTTCTATTGATGTCCAGTTAGTGCACACCTTGGGAGACACAGGTGTGTCTCAGGTAGCTGGGTCCCAGCCACCCACTTGGGAGCTCCAGAATGAGTTCCAGGTCCTTGGTTTTGTCCTGGCCCAGCCTTAGCAGTTGCTGCCATCTAGGGAGTGATCCAGCTGATTTGCTCCATCTTTCAAATAAAAATATTTCTTTAAAGATGCCTGTTCTCATCAATAATTATCCACAGGTAATGGATACGGGGCATACCCTCCGGGACTTCCAATAGGAGCACTCAGCCAACCAGTTTGAGTCAGGCTCAAAACTAAATGCAGTCTAACCAGTCCCTCCCACCACTTTGCTCAGTAATAGACTTTGCCAAGCCTGCACTTACAGGATCATTTCGATTCCAGCTACTCTGTAAGCGGAGATTTCTAGTTTCTTCCCAGAAAACTCAATTTATAAAGAACAACCAAACCCAGAGAGGGGAGTCGGTTTCTATTCATCTCCCCAATTTGCAGAAGGTGACACTTGCCTTAAAACTCCAAGCATGTGGGCTGCCAGGGGAGGCTTTTCCATGGAGAAATCCCATTTCTGGAGGAGGGGGAAAGCCTGCAGCAGCCATTGTCACTGCACCAGCCCGTCTGCTGGTGACAGAATTAGAGCTGCTGGTCTCTCCAGCCAATGTGTCTCAAATGTGGGTCATTTGTCATCTTGACAGAGCACTGGCAGGGAACAGTGATAGGTTTAATCCACATGATAGAAAACGCAGTCATGTCAAAAGTAACTGTCTGCAATTAGGAAGCTGTGGAAAAAATTTGTTAATCCCTTAAATCCTCCATCTGTCAAAAAACAGGCTCCATTTTGGGTATTCAGTAAAATCGCCAAGGCAGGGTCTGTATTCAGCCGGCAGCACTGCTTAGTGATCTTCAGGATAGAGCACAACTTCCTCTCACCCCCCAATGCCTCTGCAGCCATCCCAGGGGTCCCCGGGTGGTCCTACTGTGTGCCCATCCTCACCTCACCCTCTGCATGAGGAAAAGGATTCCTAATTGGTCAGCCTGGGTTGCACACCAATTCCTCTGGCAGGGGAGGGGATAAGGCATTCAGAGTCCCACGAGGAGTGTAAGGAGTAGGACAGTATCCTCAAGGAACTGGAAGGGCCCTTTAAGCAGCCAAAGCTATTCCTACCATGCTGTCATGACAGCTTGCACACACGGTGATTCCAAAGGCAACTTCCAAAGGCAGTTCCAAAGAGAGAGGGAGTCAATATTCCAGTTTTCAAAAGGGAGCTGGGGCTACAATTTCAGTCCAGCATTGAAGACACTGGGAATCCTACATCAGAGGGTCTGGATTCTAAGCCAGCTCCTGACTCCATCTTCTTGCCAGCACAGATCTCAGGAGAGAGTAGTGATGGCTCAAGTGACCAGACCCTGCCACCCACATGGGAAACCTGCATTGAGTTTCTGGCTTTTGCCTTCAGCACTGCTAACTTGGCCGTTGCAGTGTTTGGGGAGTAAGCCAGTCAGAAGATGGAATATGTATCTCTCTCTCTCTTCCCCTCCCTCCCTCTTTCCCTCCCTCCCTCCCTCTTTTTCTCTTTATAGATGGGAGCTTGCCCACTTGTTCTCTTTCTGTGTGTCATTTCTTTCCTCCCATCTTTCCTCTCTCCCTCTCTGTTTCTCAAATAAATAAAATTTTAAAAGCAAGGGTAGGGGTAGGCAGTTGACCAAACCAGGATAAAAAATGAGATACCCTACAGGTGGTAACAGTTTCCTGGCACTGTTGGCAGTAAACGAGTCGCCCACTGTTTCTGTGGTCCTCAGACTCATGCCCTCAGATGCAGGATCTGCTTTTTACTACACTTACTAGTTTCTCGGGGTCCGCGTTCCTTACTCTTCCTTCCTCCCACCAGCCGGGTCACCTGCATCTCTTCTCATAACAACACCAGCTATCCTAGGTAGCCTGGATTCAGATCTTAGGAACTAACACGTCATGGTTTCCAAACATAACACTCTGGAAAGGCAACTCTTTTTGCTACTGGTCAAACAGTCACTTGGTCAAGGGTTTGTGTGTGAAGTGATCTGTGTATCAGCTATCAGGAAGCACTTGGGGAGATTGTCTGCCAGTCATTCTGGAACCTAAAGAAATTCAAGGTGAAGGTAAAATACTGTCCCAACCCGGAAACTGGGAGGAAATCCACACACAGTAGCTCCTCTGTCCCCATTTCCCATCACAAAGGCAGCATTTTTAGGATCTGAATGGCTCCCCCAGAGCAATGAATGGCCACAGCTTCTTAATAACCCTGCTGTAGCACAAGCTTGTTAACATCCCCCCATTGTTGGTCCTTCACCGAGCAGCACCCCCATGCCAAGCTTGAAGCGAGACTGTTTAAGCCCCAGGCCTTCCAAGGAGTAATGGAACATTTTCTCAAGACAAATTTGATTTGACGATACCTTGCGCTTTTTTTTTATTCCCTACTTCAATTTATTATCCTAAATATATTACTTTAGCATTAAGCACACCAGTAACTGGGGAAACATGGTGTTCAAATGTAAAGATCCCAGCTGGATCTAGACTTTGCGGGTTTCAAAGAAAAATATTTTCATTCCAAAGTGACTTCAAAACTCAAAGGCTTTGTGATAAGCACATGTGGAGATCTGCCTCCTAAAGTCCTAAAATATTCCCTGCTATTCACAAAGTTTCCAAATGCACATGAATAAAACATTGTGATTTCTCATAGGAGCTGTGCTCAAACATTGTCCAAACAAGAATAACCATTTGAAAGTTCTAGGGGTTATGTAAGTCCACAGACTCGCAGCCACCAGCCTCAGCTGGTGGTCTTATGGGTGCTTCTGCTGAGTCCTCCAGGTCCCAGTTCTGAGGAACTTCGGTAGCTAGGCTCTGGGAGGGATCATGGGAAACACAATTTCTGCTTGCAGCCTGCCTTTTCAGGGACACACGAACACTATGGATTCAGAACCTGGTTCTTTGTAAGGTGTCCCTACTGTGCAAGCTTCAACATTTGCATCCCACTTTCGGACACTTTCCATGCAGAGGTATAGAGTCTCTCCAACTCATGCCTTCTGTCTCTGGTCTGCTTCCACTGGAATGGTCTTCTAGGCTCCCAGAACTAATCATTGCACCTCTGGGTTGATGCTTCTGCTTGGCCTACAAAATGAGATGCAAATTTTGCAGGCTGCAAGGTTTACTTCTGGCACCAGCGGGCTGATCACAGAATTAACCCTCTCACCTACACCGACGAGGAGAACAGAGAAAACAAGGGTTTTCAAAACACTGCACATCGATGTTTGAGAGATGGAAACAAACAAGAGGAGCCCTGTGAAGGCTCCAGAGCCTCCAAGCATGTACACTAGGCATACCACACAGAACCAGACCCTGAACAGAAGAGACTGATGCCTGTGGACAGATGCCGAGGTTTCCCAAGACAATCTTCCAGAAAAAAGTGGGCCTTCCAGAGAGAGGTCTGCAGATACTGGGAGCATGGCGTCCATGTATTCATCTGCATGCTTGCAGAGCGTGTGTGTGTGTGTGTGTGTGTGTGTGTGCAAACACTTCCTGAGGCTGAGCAGAGAATGACCCAGGAGTTGTGTCCTCTTATACAGAGCTCGGACTGTGGAAGCCCAGCATTCAGAGGATACTGGGCAGAGCTGGTCCTCCTGCAAGGAGAAATTATTTGCCATGGACTCCTCATGCTCTGACTCGATCTACAAACATCTCTACAGGGAGATGCAGGAGGCTCAAACTGCTTCACAATGACCTGACTTCACTGAGGCTTAAGTTCATTTTGTAACTACAAAAACAAAGGGGAAGCACTGGCACCGAACCAGATGGATTTCCTGGTGTCTGGCATACAGACCAGGCAAGAAGACACAGAAAGAAATACCCCGAATGAGGAGAAAAACCATACAACTTGACGCACAACTGCCCCAGATGCAGAAATTGGCAGTGAAAGACATTGAAATATTGCTAAAAACAGAAACTGAATCATTTAAACGTAGCCTGGAAGTTGGAAAAATACAGATTAGAATAAAAAAGAACCTTTTAGGGATGAGAACTATGAGGGGGCAAAAAGGTACATACATTTAAAACTTTTTGTACCAAAGAAATTCTTTCTAAATGCACATAGAACATTTTTTAAATATCCTCAGGCAAAACAAGTCTCCATCAATTTAGCAGGACTCCAGCTTTCCAAAGCATACCCTCTAACATGCTGAAATACAGCCACAAACCAAAACCAGACTGGTCTCAGGAAAATCCCCACCATTTCCCAGCCCCACAGCCTGATTTCTGACCCCTTCATCTTACAGCCTCAAGTTAGGCTCCTTTCTGATATGATTTCCTGCTAGTTGTAGCAATCAGGAACATATGCATGTCCTTACCATTGCTGGATTCAGTGTCCATTATGACCCTACAATGTAGGTGCTGCTCTTTTCATTTCATAGGTAGAGAAGTTGAGCCACAGGAAAGCAAAGGCCTTCACCTGGGAACACAGTGCTGGGAAGGTCAGGGTTCAGATTTTCGCCAAGTTGGACAGTCCCACCTGCCTCCCACTTTGATGTCTGACCACTGGTCACCTGTGAACAGACCATTCTCTGCCTTTGTGTTTTTGCTTATACTGTTACCACACTCAAATCGCGTCTCCTTCCTCCTCCCAATGGTCAGACATCGACTGCCCTTGTCCCCTGCATTTAAGCATCTTGCCAATCCTCTGCACAAAAGCCACCTCAGTTCCATGCTACAAGATCTCTCTGCTTCCTACAAGGAGCCAATTCCTTCTCCAGACCCCTGAACACTCTGTAGGACTAGCCAACACTGTCTGGCATTTCCTGCTAAGCCAGGGTCTCACCCACATCAGGAACAGAGTCCATCAGACGCAAGAAAATCGAGTCAGGCGTTGTGTTCTCTGAGGCGAGAATTACAATAGAAAGGTTGACAACAGTGGTGCTCCTCTTTTACTGCCTTTCCCACCATGTGAAGCTACTTCCTTCACCTTAACGGTGGTAGACTTCCTGGGCAGGTGCATGGCTGCGTGAGGCTCTGCTCAGGAGGCAGTTCCCCTGCCCGGCTCACTCTTCTGCTCGCTCCCCAGCCTGGACTGGGTATGCCTGGCTGCCCCTGAGTCTGGATGCTCTGTACATCTGACCCTGCTCCCACACACACAGAGTGTTGTTTCCAATGTGCCACTTCCTGTTTTTCCTGTTTAACATTCTTTAGAAGGATAAAATCCAATGATCCGGCCCCTGGCCTACAAGGCCCTTCATGGCCTGACCCAGCTAGCTTCTCAGCCCAGTCTCACAGCACATCCTTGCCCTTTCAAACCCAGACACCGTGGCCTCTCCTCCACCTGCAAAACTCTTCTTCCAGTTAGCTCCTACTCATCCTGTAGATTTCAGCTACATCCTCCTTCCTTAGAGAAATCCCCCAGCTCCCTTCAGTAAGTCAATTCCCCCATCTCCAATAGTGCTATGTCCTGTGCCTCTGCATCCATCACAATTGCACTAGTGTGCTCACTGTAAGGTTTGGGGTTAGTGTTGATCTGCTTCACTGAGCACCCTGTCTATATGTGCATTCTGGCACGTAGCTCACAATTGGCCCTCCATAGGTATTAAACCAGTGAGTGACTGAATAGGCCCAGTGCAAAATGTTACAGGTGATTGAAGGAATGCCACTAGCTCTTGTCTTTTGCTGGGTGATTCACTTTCTCCCAAACAGCCTCCTGTTTAGGTCTGAGGAATTGAAGACCTAAGGGCACATCCTCCATTCCTAGTTCTCAGAGAGGCTTTGTCCCTAACGAATGTTTACCATGATTCCTTTTAGCAGCTGTGCTTGGCCGCCACATTAGATTGATTTACTATCTGCAGTCTGACGTGCACCATTGCTCCACCGACACAGTTTTATTGCAATGGCTTGTGTCTCCCTCCACAGCTAACTGGATTTGCACAGCACATCCTCCCCGGGCTCAAGATTGTACATGACATTGGGTTGATGGAATTACTGATGAGTGACGGCACACAATTGAATCAGAATGGTCACTCTAGATGAATGTAAACACCTTTAGGAACTGGAGAAAGCTGACATTAGCTTGATATATACCTCTCACCTTGCAGGCAGCGATAGGGACTTTATTTGATTATGTCATTGTCAAGAAGTAATACAACTCTAACTCATGAGCCAAATAGGTAAGTGCTCTGTCCTGCTTTGACCCAGAATCAACTCTGCAGAGGCCACAAACCCTGTCCTACAGCCACCTTGAGCCTTGCTGCTTGTGAGTTCATCAGGTTCAGTTACCCTCCACCTGTTGGAATTTCTTCTCTACTTTTTATCCCTAGGAATCACTTGCTTTTAGACAAGGTCTTTTGTATGCCCTGTTTCCTAGGAAGGAAAGAAAGAGAATCAGTTGTGACAACAACTTTCCAAAGATAAGAAGAGGTTGATGGATTGAGCTTTTAAAGACTCTAGCCCTAAAGTGGACTTGTCACATCCATTTCCAACCCAGCTCCCAGTGCTTGGGAAACAAAGGAGAGGGATAACAAAGAGCAACACCGTGGCCACTGAAGAGCAAAGGAGTCTACCACACAACCCTATGCTTCATTAAGCACAGAAATCTACCTGCCCAAAGCCTTAGTGAATTACACATCTAATTTCCTGAATATAGTCTATGCAGCTCACTGCTATTACCTCCAAGAACCCAGATGCTTTCGGTTTTAACTTTTTAACCTTAAAGAATGAATTTGCTGTAGCAGCTCCTACCATGGTCAGTGATTCCTACTTGCAAATGAATGTTCCAGGCTCATTTTGTTCAGCAATGACTGGATTGTGATCTGGGGTAGATCAGGTGACAGCCAGGTTACAGTCCATTGGTTTAAAGGGCATTTCCTACTAACAAGGACAGAGCCATATGAATGAAATCATGTCTGTACCTGATGCAGTGTTTACTAGCAAGATGTGTTTTCAGTACAGATCATGTGTCAGACTCAATGCACACAGGGCTGCTGTACTTCCATTAAGAATCCTTAGACATGCCCAAGGCTGAGCTTCTCAACTGAGCAGGTGCTGAGTTGTTCTGGCAGCCTCTGTCCAGGACAAACACCCCTCCATATTTCCAGCTCCACGAAAGTTCATTCGCTAAGATTACTGTTTGCAGAGAAAGGATCTGACTTGAGAAACAAATGGGGACTATTTCCAGAACTATTCAGGGAGTCCTGTAGATTGAAAGATGGAAGTGAGCAGCCAGGGCTGGGGACAGGTAGGACAGGGCACTCCAAGGGACACAGCAGCTGGTGCCCATCTGGGAGGATAAGGGCAACTCAGCTTCCTCACCCTCACCATGTCTGTACCTCTCCATCTGAGCATACATTTCCTGGAGACTGCTGGATCAGCTGTGAATGCGGTTGGGGTTTTTTTTAATTATTATTATTATTAATTTATGTGAGTCCGAGCACCTTATTTGACCTGATCATAACTCAGTTTATTTGGCTGTGATGATCATACTACCTGTCCTTGAAGGAAGTTGTATGAACAGGTCTTGAACTCCCAGCTGTTGTCAAATACTGTTTGGATCTAGAACATGTGTGATTCAAAAAACATATCTACTGAGCATCATCCCATTATCTCCTCAAAAGAAACTGACAAGTCAGGTATCGAAAGGGTCTTGGACCTTGCCCGGTGCTCCAACGTGACACCCCCATAAAAGTCAACTGAATGAAGGAAGGATAGTGCTGCTTCCAACTTCCACCAAGAAAGCGGGTAACAATCTGCATAGCCTTGTGCTACAGAGCTCCATTGGAGATCTCAGATCCTGTACACGCCCAGAACCTGCTTATTAGAGGAGCTTTCACGGAGCCATCATCCTAGCTGGCATCCCTCCAAGCAGAACAACCTTAGCCAACTCTGTGCTTCAGTCTCCTCATCTGTAAAATGCAATCATGTTAACATTTAACTCGTAGTAGTGTCCTAGGTACTAAATGGTAGCTATATGTAGTATTACTTAGGTTTTTTAAAGAAACAAAATCCAGGGCAACTTTCTTCCTAGTTAGTTAATATAGGCAATTAATTGGCTTCTAGGCATTATGTCTTTTTTTCCCCCTTTTTGCTAGTTGGAGATTTACTTTACATGTGGGCTCACCATTTGATCATTTCTCAGAATTAGCTTACAGAAGACTACTACATCCACACTGTATTCACCAACCAGCTTGTGGGAGCATGGTATTATGGGACCAGGTATAAATCAGAGTAACTTGAAAAGCTTTGATCACTTGGAATGACTGGGGTCCAGCTGTTTCCTGGCCTCAGAACAAAGAAGCGACACCTAGTTGACTTGGAGGCTGTGAAAATTGCTTTAGGCAGGTGGAACCCTAGCTTTGGGAGCCAGCAGATGGTACCTGGTGAACAGGTCCTTCTGGATAAACACAGCTGGAGATGAAAGGGGCTGTGTCCCAGAGCATGCTGTCTGGCATATGAATTGGTGCATCTCTGAGCAGATGTCCCTGAGGCTTCCCAGGAGGAAGCTTTGTAAGGCCTCCTTTCTGGAAGATTCTATGGAGAGGAAAAATGTCAGGACCAGGAGGCTGCTAAAGCCCTCCCTGTAGACTTGAGATGACGCTAAAGCTGAGGAAGAGACAGGTGGCCATCACACCACTCTCGTTCTGAGGCTCTGTGTCTTAGTGGTAGTCAGACTGGCACTCTGAGCCATAGCTCTGAGCTTGTTTCCACCTGCCCAGCACCAAGCTGCTCTCACTTCATATGGGGAAGAATGAGATATGTGTCATTTTTGGCTGTCCAGCTAAATCCAAAACCCAGTGCCTAAACTAAACTAACCAGGTTTCATTTCCTCTTGTGGATACTTGTCACTCAGAATTAAGACTTGACATCCTTGTGGGGCGGGGGGAAGGTGTACACCTGGGTTTATGATGTTCTTCTCCCAGTTTTCATCTGTTCATTTACGCTTTCTTTCCTTTCAGCAGCTTTGTGTTAACTACTTTCAATCTCATTTCTTTCAAGGTGACAGGCTTAGTTGAAGGAAGCTGACAGCATCTAGAGCCACATAAGCCACCCCTAGTCAGTGGGACTTAAAAGACCACTTTTAACCATACTTTCACATAAAGATGCGAGCAAAATCCTGCTTCTGCCTGACGCATGTGATGGACAACATACCTCCCAAATGAAGACACAGCATCCCTTTATCCAGCTTCAGGCCACATTCCTTCTTCTTCCAGCTGGGCCATGCCCTCCTTATGAATATCTATACTTTAGGACTGAGATATAATGTTAACCACTTCTAGCAATGGGTGTTGTGGCACAGCAGCTAAGTAACTGCATCTCATGTTCGAGTGTCCCTAGTTAAAGCCCCAGCTTGGCTTCCAATACAACTTCCCACTAAAGTGCATCCTGTGAGGTCAAGTGGTTGGGTGCCCACCTCTCACTTAACAGCCCCCAGTGGATCTCTGGGCTCTGAATTCAGCCTGACCCAGCCCTGGCTCCTGTGGTACTTGGGAAGTGAATTCTCCCCAGTGGCAGGTAACTCTCCTGCACACTCCTCCTCACCCTCTCACCTTCTCTTGCTCCCTCTCTCTCTCACTTTGCCTTTTGAGTAAATCAAATGACTCTTTAATCATCTGCTATTAACATATTTCATTAAGACATTATAGGAAAGGGAAGAGGGATGTAGAACAGTTGCTACACATGCAAATACATGCCTATCAAAGTACGGATGAAGTACTCATAAACCTTGTAATCTCTGCAACTCGCTTCTGTAACAGATCACATGGTCAGGCTGGTGTAACTTTCTTTGAATTTCCATCCCATATGCTTTTTTACCTTCAGCAATTTCATCAGCTACTCATGTTTCCTTGCCAGGTGAGATGACTCAAACCTTCAATTCCACAAGGTCAGGGCTATAGGAAGCACCAGGAGCATTATTTTCATTGTGGTTTTCCATTGACTTACATCACAGGACGTGAGAAAATTAAAGGGTCTGGGGGGGCTACAGGAGAGCGCGTCTTGCTCAGATCCCATTCCCTGCCAACATGTGCTCATGCTGAGCTGGGCCCGGGCCCACCTGGATTCAGGGGCTGCTGTCTTTCCGGTGAGTACACCGAGGGGGAGTCTCTGGGACTGGGTGGGTCCGGGGTCACCCACCACCCTCATTGGGTGGCGGACGGGATTGGGGTGGGGCGCAACCTTGGGCCTGCGGGTCTAAACTTCAGCAGCCAGGAGGCTGCTGGGGGCTGCAGGAGAGAGCGTCTTGCTCGGATCCCAATCCCAGCCAACATGTGCTCATGCTGAGCTGGGCCCGGGCGGCCAGTACACCATTTGGCGCCAGACAGTGCCTGCTGGCCACCCGGCCGGGGAGCTTTGGGGTATTGGTTGTCTGAATCGTTGCTTAGGTAGCTCCAGGCTGACCACACTGTTTCTGGGATCTGATCAATCGTAAAGTTTCCCAATGTCAGTAACTGACATCTAATCACTTAACAATGCTGAGCTGTGAAATTGTTAATGGAACGGAACGTACTGGACAGGACTGAGCAAACCTTAGGCTACAAGCAAAACTAGAAACCAGCATGGAGCACAGGTCATGCCGAGCTAGGCTCTTGCACCTACTGGTCCTCAGAGCAACCACGGGCAGGTGCATGATTTACGGCTAGGAACAGGCCCAATCGGGGAGGTAACAGGACACCCTAACTGGGTTGAGGTTCCCACCAAGGGGTGCGTGTGCTGGAATGGGGGCTGCGTTCTATCTAGGAAACAGTCGTAGTCACCCAAGGCACTAGTGTGAGCTGGGATTGGATGCACCAGGCCAGTTCAGACCCCAACACCATCTGGTGTCATGGAAAACCAGGGTAGACGTGGGACTGACTAGGCTGGGTCCAAACCTCCTACTAAGTCATGTGTGAGCTGTATTTGGGTATGGACGAGCCATGGCTGGGCTAAAACATCCAACAACAAGAACCAGAATAGGGTGAAAGCAAGCCAGGAAAAGCCACTGTTCCTGCTAGGACAGGTGGTTGGCTCAAGGACCCCCTGGCATGCACAAAGTCTGGCATTGGGAGGGGTTCTGATGGAGGAGCCTGGGCAACTCCTCTGGCAGGACACAGTCCCTGCAGGTTAGCGCAAGAAGCATGATAAGAAACAGCCCAGAATAGGCCATGGAAAGTTTCCCACTGGCACGCATTCGGCATGGGTCAGGGGCAGACCAGGCTGAATCAGTTCATGTCATCCACTGGTAAACCCGAGCACCAGAACAGAGTGTGGGATGAGCCGGGTTTGGTCGCAACAAAACCAGTACACACTATGGAATGCCAGGGCGTGGTTGCCTGTACTGGATATGAATGCAGCACCCAACCAGCACACGTGAGATCCAGGAAGGGAGGGACAGAGCTGGCAAGGGGATTAAGGGGCTGGTCCCCTCGCTGGACAGCTACTCCCACTGGAGAGCTTGGGCTGGGATGGGGACAGACAAGACTAAGCAAGCCTGTAACACCTGAGCGCTGCATGTGGACTAGATCAGGGAAAAGCCAGGCTGGGCTGATTATTCCTGCTGGTGCAAGCATAAATTAGAGTGGGTGAGGGATGTTTGGGCTTAGCCACAGCATCAGCTGGCACTGGGGACTAATTCTGTCAAGTCAAACCACAGAACCACCTAAAGAGTGCATAAACCGGGACTGGGAGAGACCTGGGAGGGAAAAAGTGGGTTCCCCCTTCTTGGGTCACTACTCCTGCGGGAGGGCATGAAAACTAGGACAGGGGCTGGGGTGGCTAGACAGAGAGGCACTCAACAACATCCGTGAGGGCTGGATGGTTGAGTTGGTTAGATGGAACTAAGCTTTAATACCCAGTGACAAGTACAAGAGCCAAATAGGATGTGGGACAGACTGGTCTTCTGCTACAAATACTGGCAAACCAGGGTAGGGGGCGGGTCTGGTGGGGATTATCATGGGTCGCCCCAACTAGGCTGCAGCTCCCACTGGTTGATGTAAGGGCTGAGTATGTGCTGGACAGAACCAGACTGAACTGCAACACCCATTGGTTCCAGTGCAACTTGGGACTGAAAATAGAACCAACCCAGCAATTGAAACCACCAGCTGATCGGGGTGATGGACTGTGCCAGGCCCTGTGCTTGCTAGAACATACAAGAATCTAGTCTGGGAATACCTCAAAGTTTCTTTGCAGATCTCCCCAATCAAACTGCTGGACTCAGAACTCTAACCAAGAAAAGACAGAAAACAGAACAGGTCAATCATTCATCTCAGCTGTATGTTGTTGGCAGCGAAATATGGGGCAAACGGAGACTTTATGATGGACCATATCAATCAGTGGATGACCTCATCAAGCGAAACTGGCAGCGATTCATAACTGCAGAACTATTAAAACCACTTGAGCAAATATCTCAGAGCATGCCCCACATCCCGGACTTGGGGTGGGCGGGAAACCGGGTGGGGCTTCTCCCTTAATATTCCCCTTTACCTCAGATACATGATGGAAACAATATGGACATAATAGTATTACCCACTTCCCTATACCCCCAAACCTTCTTTTTTTAACCGTAATTAACTATGTAAACATTGTCAACAACAATACAATAAAATAAAAAAATAAAAATAAAAAATTAAAGGGTCTGCACCAAAATAATCAGATAGGATCACTCAGCCCAGTCAGAAGCTCTTCTTGTCTGCTGACTCCCCAGTAGAAGGGTCCGAGGGACTAGGTGGCAGGCCTGGATTCCAGTTTATCCGAGCTGCTGCTATGCCTCCTTGTGAAAATGACACGTTTTCTTCTTTCCCGAAATGAACTAAAACACCTTGATCAGCACACTCAAAAATCTCAGGAATGAGAGCCAAATCTCACTATTGGGTCAACAGGATTTGTGGTGAGAGGAATCACTTCCAAATTCACTCCTTCATTCCCAGTTCTACATAGAAAACAGCACCACGTGTTGATGGCTGGTTTAGAGCAGGTAGCTCTTGCCCTGTGAGGAGCTTTCACCCAGCTGCCACTCAACTCCATCTTCGGAAAGGCAGAGGAATGTCTGTGTGGTCAGCTGCTTCAGGACAATGAAGACAGATGCAAAACAGCATAAATATTCAGTTTCTCAAAAGCATTAGCTCCTATTTTTGACCATGGAATGCCTCTCTGGCCCTACAAGCATAACATGTAGCTCAGAACGCACCTGCTGGCCTGAGGCCAAGCATTTGATGTTAACCTGGTAGCACTCAGACACCTGTATTAAACAACCATTTCTACCAAGTCCTCTACTGCACTCAGAAACAACAAACCAACACACTATCACACACCTTATTTTCATTAACATACTCTGTGATGGGAACTACTTGGCCACCTATAAAACTATGGGAGTGGACAAGAAGTCCATACAAGGCTGCCAAGTTTGCACTAATGAGGGTCTGAGGTTCCACCAAGGTGGCAGAGACAAAAGTCAGGAAAAAAGCCCAGTGCAATGGCTCAGTGGCTAAATCCTTGCCTTGCACACACTGGGACTCCATTTGAGCACTGGTCCATGTCCCAGTTGCTCTACTTCCAATCTAGCTCCCTGCTTATGGCCTGGGAAAGCAGCAGAAGATGGCCCAAAGCCTTGGGATCCCGCACCCACATGGGACGCCTAGAAGAAGCTCCTGGCTTCAAATTGGCTCAGCTTCGACCATAGCAGCCATTTGGGGAGTGAACCAGCAGATGGAATATCTTTCTGTCTGTCTCTCCTTCTCTCTGTAAATCTGATTTGCCTTTCCAATAAAAAAAAAAAAAAACTAAAAAAAAAAGTCAGGAAGAAAAGCTGGACACAAAAAGTGAGAGACCATGGTCAGGTAACAGCTTCCAAAAGCAAACCAGAACACACAGACACAAACCAGAACCACAAATAAAAAGGAATGTGCACATGTCACTCCACAGAGCAGCCTTACAGTGAATCAACTCCCTATCCCAAGTACCTCGACATAAACTTTCTCCAGCCCTCCTCTCTCTGTTTTAGCTTGTACTCCTGGCTCCACTTTGATCATTACAACTCAATTCCTTGCTCAGTTTTAATTCACTAAATTAAGTAGAATATGGAAAGATCGACCTCATGAGACCCAGATCACAAGACTTAAAATTTGATTGTCACCTCTCTAGGGAAACCATAACACTGGCCCCATTTTGAGACATTTTACAGGAGACGGGAGCCCCCTGTTCTTGATCAAACAAAGAGCTCTGTACTGAGACACAAACAGAAAACAACCTACTTTACCACCACAACATTATCAAGGCACATGCTGGCTATTGTGCTGCTAGCCAATCAAAGCAAAGCCATGAGCACTGTGGACCAACCAGAAAGCAGCACATGAACTGATGACACACTACTGAATCTCAACTTCAACCAGCACGGTTCCTACCTCCATCTCCCAGGAAGTCTGGGAATTCAGACATAACTGCTGCACCCCTTGTACTGAGCTTTGCCAAGTAAACATCTATTTTTCCCACCACCTCAGAGTTGGTAATTGGCTTGATGCACTTCAGCAGGTTTTACTGGGAGCTCTGCAGTAACAATGAAGTGAACAGCAAAAGAAAGCGGTGTCCCTTGCATCAGGGCTGTGTGTATACTTGCCCCAGGAAGAAAAAGTCTAGCAGAAGAGATGTAGTAAACCTGGAGGAGCTGTGGGCTTACCTATCATTCACACCAATGACAAGAGCCAGTAGCAAGATGAGGAGCCACCAGCCAGTTGAACTGTGTTGTGCATGTTGACCAGTGGTTGACCAGGTGTTCTCAATCACATTTCCATGAGTAAACACCATGCTCCAGGCATTGGTAAGAACCAAAAAAATCAGAAACAGAAACAACAACAAACCACACACTAGAGATATATGTGAGCGATTGAGGTGACACAGTGACAGTGTGTTTCATATCAAGTAGCTCTTAAGAGAATTGCTGGCGCCTTCTGAGAGAACACATTTTTTGAAACGAATCTCCAAGCACAGTGGGAGCTCGTTAGTGGAGGGAGAAGAGGAGAAGCCGGTTTAAGGTGAAGCTTAGGGAGAAAGAGGTAGCTATGAGAAGGTGAGAGGCCAGCACACTGAGGTTCCTAGGCACACACCCTCTGCTCTGCTGGCAGGTTCTGAGGCTGCTGAGGTTGACAGCCAGTGGGTCCCTGGGCTGTGTGACTGGAATCAGCCTTCCTGCAGTGCACGACCTGTGGTCCCCTAGGGCTATGAAAGGAGCCCAGCGTGGATAACAGCTTTTCTGGCATCCTGCTGGGAGCCAGTAAAATACATGGTCCCACAACTTGTCATTTCTTCTTTCAGAGCTGAGAGCTGGGAAGGGGCAGTGAGCTCTTGTCACTCTGATAGGAATAGAAATGTCACATTCCTTGAGTATTGGGAGCCTGGAGCCTGGAAGATGCTGCTTATTCCAACCATGCCTGCTCAAAAAGGAGCTGGGGTGGGGGTGGCACAGTTGAAGTGCAGGTCCAAGAATTAAGAAGTGCTCACTGGAACCAGAGGACTCCTGTGGCTCTCTCCCATAGCTGACTTGACCAGCATTGAATAAACCCTTACACAGATGGCTTTGAGAAGCTGGAATTTCACTTAAAATAACAAATGGCAACAATTAAAAGAACATATGGAGGGAAAATAAAAAGTGGCTTCAAATTCATAATTTACAGTGGGATCACTAATATTCTGTGGCAGCCCTTCAAGCGGATGCATCATTTGTGTAATCCCCCCACTCCCGCCTTGTCTGTTCTTTGTCATCCCTAATCACTTCCCCACCTCAGCCAAGCACCCTCCTACTTCCCTCCTTGAGTCACCTTGGGCCTTCTGTCAAGTTTTAACTCTTCTCATGTTTAGTCATGGCCAGCAAAATGGAAAGCCTCAAAGTCAACACCCAACAGACTCCAATGAAGCATTTCGGTGTACCTTACTGCTCAGATTAATCATTTTGTTAAAAAAAAAAAAATACCCAATCTTTGAAAAGCAAATCACACTTTAAGTAATAATATTTTTTATCTGAGAAAAAAAAAGAAAAAACCCACTGGTGAACAATTTCATAAAGAAAATAGAAGGTTCTATAAATACTTGCCTCCTCAGAAACCTACTTTTAAATCATACTTGAAGTGGATTTAAAAATCAAGATACTTCATGCCTGAATTTTTAACACTTTGGTATGGCTATTTTTTGATGGTTATTGTTACAGTTAAAATTTAGAAAGAGCTTCATCTACCACAAACATAGCTCTCTTAGAAACCCACAAAACCAAACCAGTTAACCAACTTGTCTAAGAAAAGGCAAATGAAGGAAGAGTCTCTACTGTAATCGATTAGTGATTGAATGACTTTCTAGAAGACATTTCTGAAAATTGAAGTTAAAGTTTTACCTACCTTGGAGGAGATTTTATGAGGAGGTTGCACTTTCAAAATGAAGTTCCATTTCCCAAGCAATGCTCACAAGAAGGTTCTAGAGAAAAGCCAGCACACACAGAGGAACATGAATGACTCTGGATGAATAGGAAAGCTCCAGGTAATGTGAAAATAGTCTTTGTAATGATTACTGCTTGAAAATGAACTTTCAAAGGTAAGCAAGGATATAACTCAGCTGCTTTCTGCGCAAAGTCAAGCAGGGGTCTCTCTGGGCTGAGACAGTTAAGAATTACATGTGGTCGGGCCCAGCACGATGGCCTAGCAGCTAAAGTCCTCGCCTTGAACGCCCTGGGATCCCATATGGGTGCCGGTTCTAATCCCGGCAGATCCACCTCCCATCCAGCTCCCTGCTTTTGGCCTGGGAAAGCAGTCAAGGACATCCCAATGCCTTGGGATCCTGCTCCTGTGTGGGAGACCTGGAAGAAGTTCCTGGCTCCTGGTTTTGGATTGGTGCAGTATCGGCCGTTGCGGTCACTTGGGGAGTGAATCAGTGGACAGAAGAACTTCTTCTCCGTCTCTCCTCCTCTCTGTATATCTTGCTTTGTAATAAAAATAAATAAATGCTAAAAAAAGAAAGAATTACATGGGGTCGGCTCCTGCCTGAAACACTGGCATCTCATATAGGCAATGGTTCACGTTCTAGCTGCTCCACTTCCCATCCAGCTTCCTGCTAATGCACCTGGGAAAGCAGTGGAAGATGGCTCTAGTGCTTGGGTCCCTGCACCCAGGTAGGACACTAAGGAGAAACTCTAGGCTCCTAGCTCTTACCTGACCTGACACATCTGAGGAGTAAGCCAGTAACTCTGCCTTTCAAATAAATAAATAACTCTTCAAAAGATTATGGAAAGACAGACCATGGAAGGGGAAAACAAACATCAATTTCAGCCAGGAAAACATATTCCTGAAGGTGGGCCAGGGAACATCCAGGCTACAGTGGAGCCAAAGTGAGGGAATGATTCTCTTGCTTGAACAGCTGCCAGCCTGCCCTTCAACAGTGGAGCCAACACTGTGCCTTCCCACACCTGGCACAGGCTGCTTGGGGCCAGCACAGGGACGGCCACCGTGCTCAACTCTGCCCTTCCCATCCATGATGTCCTGAGGGCTTAACAAGGGTCAGGACTGTACCCACACTAATACTCCCTCCACCTCCCCAACAGGTAACATTCACACCTGTTGTCCCTAGGGAGAGAGACCATACCTTCAGCTGGTTCTGCTTGCCCACAATTCCCACAATATCCCAGAATTCCCATTCTCAGATTTTCTGTATCCCAGTTCAACCCTCCAAACACGAGACCTCTTGAAGTTCTCCACACTGCCCCCTAGGCTCCAGCCACTACTTCTACTATCCCGAGATGTTTCCTCTGGTGGGTAAAATGCTGACTCTGCTGAGGAAATGAAGAACCTAGGAGGCCAGCACAGGTAGACTGAGCTGCCTGAAGGACCCAGGAACCCAAAGCCAAAAGGCCAGGGCTGGGTCACTGTGGTTGGCAAGCAAGAATTCCTCAAAGATGCTCCCATTCTAATCTCAAAAGCTGGACATTTCGCTTCCTATGGAAAAAAGTGACTTGTGCAATTAGTTGATCAACTGACTTGGAGATGAGGAGAGCAGCCTAACTTATCCACATGAGCCCCATGGATTCACCCCAGGGTAAGAGGGTAAGATGTAATGTAAACAGCACTGAAGCCACCACCCACCTTTATTGGCTTTGAAACAGAAAGCAGATAGGGAGTGAGGCAGTGGAAGTCAGCAAGGGCAGTGGTCAAACCCCTGGAGTGTCCAGAGAAGTCCAGCCCTGCTGACAGAGGGTTTGAGCCCAGTGTAGCCCCGTGAGAGGACAGCAAGGTAGCAGCACATGCTGGTAGCTGCAAGCCTGTTTATGCTCATTTGCTCCACCAGCAATAGCACAGCCCTGAGACCAGCCAGGGCACAGGGACCAGGCCCTGCTGACAGAGGAGGCCCTGGTGGGCTTGGCCAGACCTGCTCTGGCCCACATCTCAGAGGGCCACAGGCATGGCCACAGCCAGGCTGATGGCAAATGCAGAGAAAGCAATTAAAAAAAAAAAAAAGAGTCACCTTCTCATTTCAAATTATTAATTTATCCTTGAGGTTTCAAAAATAGCTGCTGGAAACTCAAGGAAATCAGTCCCTCACCTTTATTATTGATTATGTAAAATGAATTTGAATTTCAATTTTTAGAAAATGAAGCTGCATACATTGGACTGTGTAACACGATTGTGATAAAACAATTTCAAAAAATGTCTCCAGCAAACACTGCAGTACTAATGAAATTGTTTTTAAAGTCCATAAAGGAAAAGTAAAATTGAGCTTCAATATTTTTGAAACTCCTTATTTTGCTAGGAACATTTAACTGTGATAGCTAATTGTATGCCATCCCAGTATCTAACACACAAAATATTCAATGGATTTTGTTTTCTTGAGGATATGAGGGGAATAGTTCCTACCTGGTGGGAATTGCAAAGTCTCCAAAAAAGAGGCAGAGGTTAAACCTTAACAAGCAAATGACACAGGCAGACAACTCTGAGTGGCATCCCATGGAAGAAACTCGAGTCTGCCATCACAACCTCCTTGGAGGTAAGGAGGCCTCTGAGGGTGGCATGTTTGGCCTCCCCAGCAGGTGCTGCAAGAGAAGAGTTTCTGCTCTCATTCCCTGGAGACCCAGGGCTTAGTCCACTCTGGCTACCTCAGCCCTGGACGTGGAGACCAATTGGGGCTCCCTTGTGATTTCATTCTCTGTCTATGAGCTCTTGCTGCTGCCAGGAATGCAAACAGCCTCTATTTAGGATACAAGGGTCCCTTCCAGAACTGGAATCCAAAGCAAGTTAAGTGTTGGCAGGGTTCCTCCACCCACTGTGAGGGCACCAGTGGACAGAGGCTAGATTCAGGTGAGTCCTGAGACCACAGCCAACTGCCCAAAGACATCCAACCTATTCTTCAAACTACGCTTGGGGGGCGGGGGAAACACAGCCAGGAGGGAGACAGCCTGGGGACTCACATACAGTGTTCAGCTACCTTTCAGGATGGCTAGGAGGTGACCCAGTCCTGCCCCATAAAAATCAGAGCCATGGCATGGGCACATAAGGGAGCCATGCTGGCACTGCCCCCAGCATGCTTTCCTTGCAAGCCCTTTCTTCTGAGCCTTTGAAACAAACTCAAGATTCCAATCCCATGGGATCGTCTGCAGGATGGCTGGGGCCCAGCACCCTGTGTGTTTTCCCCAAAGCCACTGAGCACTGTGATGGTGGTAAGGACCTTGAGCCCAGAAACAGTCGATGCCTCCACATCTGACAACCCAAGGAATGAGGAATCACTGAATGTTTCTTTCTTTAAAAGCTACTACAATAATCCCAGTCCATAAGATGTCTGTTGAGAGCAGAGTAGGTCTGTGACTTGCATTTCAAAAAGAAGGCAGATCTCCCAAAGATAGCCTTGTTCCATCACAAACATTTCCCCCTTGACCCAACTGCATGTGGATCACATCATCTTTTCTTTTTCAAGATCCATTTTTGTTTGAAAAGTGGAATAACCACAAGTGAGAAGAGCGTGAGAGAGAAATCTTTCATCCACTAATTCACTTTCGAAATGGTCCCAACAGCCAGGTCTCCCACATGGGTGTGGGCACTCGCACTTGGGCCTTCCGTCACTACATTCCCAGGCCACTAGCAGGGAGCTAGGTGACAAATGGAACCACTGGGACTTGAACTAGCACTCATACTGGTAGAGGCTTAGCCTACCATGCCACGGTGCCAGCTCTGGATCCCATTATCTTATTACCCCTTCTCATCCTTTGCTTCCCTTCAATGCCAGGATTTTAACCCTGAATCTAGGACTCATGCCTTCTTTTCCACAGACCCTACCAACCAAGGTGTGTAGAACTTCATGTGCTGTGGATTTTGCTTAAAATATGCCATGTGTTTCTATCCCAGAGAGCCACACTAACCCTCATGGCCCTCTACTCCTTATTCTTGCAAGAAAAAGAAACGAAACACACATACAAAACTTCGGTTATTTAGATCTTCCATTCATTGGTTAACTCTCCAAATGTTCACAGCAGACATGTCTGTGCTGTGCTAGTCAAGAGTCAGGAACTTCAGAATCTCCCATTTGAGTTCTAGGAATGCAAGTACTTGGACCATCTTCTGTGCCTCCAGGACACACTGGCAGGAGGCTGGATCGATGTGTGGAGTAGCTGGGATACAATCCCAGGTGCTTTGATACCTGACACAGACTTTCCACCCCTTCTCTGTTAATTCTACCCCCAGGGACTGAGAATTACCTATATTAGACTTGGAGCTCTTTGGAGGGAGAGGATTTTCCTACTCCTGTGGACCCTACATTTAAACAATCCCCAAGTGTGCTGTGTTCTACTCCTAAATATGTGCTGATGTTCTTAATCCCTGAACTTTCTCCATCCCCTTTACCTCTTGGTTGAATCTCACTGCAACAGTATCAGTGGCCTCCCCCATCTTTCCCATTAACCTTCTATAATTCACTAAGCTATGTCCTAGGCACAGCAAGCTTTCTAACACACAGCTCTGAATATGTCACTCTTCTGTTTCAATGCTACAATGTTTCTCAGCTCTGGGACTAACATCCAAGATGGTTAACAAGACCCTTCATGGTCTGGCTGCTGTGTCCACATCATATGCTGGACATCTTCCAGTCCTCCACATTGCCATTCCCACTCACCTCCCTGCCACCAGACATGGTTGGCCCAGTGTCCGAACCATGGCAACTCCTCAGCGCTGGTATGGTAACCAAACGGTCAATATTGCGATATTTGCTGCCTAACCAGCTGCCTGAGCAGCTTCTTAGCAGATGTGTGACAGAGAAGAGGGAAGGCATGAGAGAAAAGGGATGCAAAGACAAATTGCATGTCTTCTGGTGGCAAGCCACAGAGAGAGATCCACAGCCAAGTCCATAAGGCTGGAAAGGATGAGACCTGCAAGACAAAAAGGGAAAGAGATAAACGACCATCAAAACAGGGATCTAGAGACCTTAGCCAGTTCCCCTGGGTTGGCTTCTAAGACAGAGTTCAGCCTTCCTAGGTCTCAGATGGTGTGCACTGGTAAGGAGGCTCCTTCTCCCACAGGCTAGTGCCTGGACCACCACTGTGATGCACTCTCCATCCAGGGCTGGCATCACGGCTGGGCTGAGACTGCCCCTTGAGCCTGACTTTGACCGAGAGCCACACCAAGGTCTCATCAACCAGCTCTTGGACCATAACACTCATACTTGCTATTCTGAGCTCGGAATATGATCCAAAAACATCCAGGCAGAGAAACCAAAACCCAGATGGGTATCTCAAGGCCAACGCTTCATTCCGACCATAAGACAATTTGTGTGAAGAGGAAGAGAGGATGAGGGGATGAGGGGGAAGAAGGAAGAGGAAGAGAGGGAGAAAGCTTCCATTTGCTAACTCATTCCCCAAATGGCCTCAACTGCTATGGTTTTTACTGGGTAGAGAAGTGAAATTAACTCATAGTAGACAGGTGGGATGCACTTGGTTGCTCTCATTTGGGGAATTTGATGGAGAAGGTCCTAATAACTGTTCCTGGGAAAAGCCTGGACATTATAAAAAGCAAACAGAATCAACAACAGCATAGGTAGACAAATGGAATTTAAGCAGATAAAGTAGTTGTTCAGCAGGGACAGAATTTGTTTCTGCCAGTGCAGAGACTGGCCTCACTGGTGGGTGGATGGGTGAAGAGAGGACTAACAAATTACTCCTGTAAGATTCAGAAATTCTTTTGACCAAATCTTGGTGCCTCAAGTCAAGGATGTTGTGGAGATCTGAGAAATACCAAGGACCTCAAGAAGAAGAAGGGTCGGGCAGACATTTATGGATGACAGGGTCTATCAGCACAGAGGGTTAAGAACCAGAGTTTGCATTTGGACTAGAAAATTTCCGATATTACCTAAGCAGGAGACAAAAGCCTCCACCAACCACCAGGTCTAACCAGCTAGAAATACACAAGCCATAAGCCATCACAGCCACCAGAATGAAAGGCTGTCACCTCATTCCTGGCATTCTAAGCAGAGCATATGACACAGGCAGGGCAATACCTCCCTCCCAACAAAGCATTCTACACTGCAGCCATTTGGAAAAAGGGATGTTGTGGATGTGAGTACAATGGAGAGGTGACCCTGGATCACCAAGGGAATCCAACACAATTCCATGAGACCAGGAAGTACATGTGACAGTGGCAGCAGAACTCACAGGGTCAGAGAGCTGTGATGCTGTAATACAACAAGGAGCCACATGCCAAGGTCACACTGCCATTTCCTCTACCTTGATATTAAATTGGTCATATTAAAAAGCTCCTAAATATTACAGACAGGAGTTTGGTACAAAGGTAGAAGGAGCAAGCATGTGGAGGAGACAAGTACCTGTTTGACTCATACACATACCCGTGTTTAGCTCTACATGTTTCTACACGTGTGTTCAACAAAGAGCAAGAAAACCACTGGGAAGTGGTGAGGCAGCAACAGGGGGGCCAGGATAAGGGGGCAATTAACAGCGAAGGTGACTAAGCCTCCTCCTTGGCAATGTCCATCCCCATCAGCTCCTTGCCAATGAGCATGGTTACATGCCAATCTCAGAATCCACAAGGAGAAAAAAAGATGTTTTCCTTCCAGCCATGGAGAAACCAGAAGACAGTGGAGCGCGGCAGCCCCCACGTGTGCATGTGAGGTCTGAGGTCTGCCAGATGAAAGTACCTTGCTAACGTCTACCCAAGGTTCTCATGCAGCCTCACACAGAGACAAGTGCTGCTGCAGACCGACTGCTGGCTTCCCCGAATGTCAATGCCCCTGGTTTGAACATGTTCCAGGCTCCAAGATCCAGAGGCTTCACTGGCCCCATCGCTGAAGATGGTGTCCATTTATCCCTGGGAGGGACTTTGCACAGACAGGGGACTATTTCCAAAGACCCCTGCAAGAACACAAGTCCAGAGATCTCCTTCTGTCTTCATCCAACAGTGCCTGCTTTGTTGGAATTCTTTATTACGGAGATGGCAGCATGAATGAAACCAAGCCATCTCTGCTAAGGAAAATGTATCCACAAAAGCTTTAGAAGAAAGTGGAACACAGATGAAGGTCACCACTTCTGCTTTTATGCTGAAATTTGTTTTCTTCCTTAAAACCCACACATCACCATGGTCAGTATTATGGAGAGGTGAAACTGGATTGAAGGTGAGCAGCTCCGGGTAGAAACTTGACTGCTCCAGGTCACGGTTTGTTATTAAATGTTAAAGGCATTTTATCAGCTGTCAGAGTACTTTCAGTGATGCTATATTTTTAATCTTCTTCAGGGGAATGCCATCACCCAAAACATGTGAATAGAGTAGTTTTTATTAAAGTCTCATGTCTCCAGAAAGTCAATGCAAGTTCTTACTGGGATTCTGAGTTGGTCTCTCTACATTATGCACCAGTAGGGCACACAGGTGATCATGAAGATTTATGCACTCATGCACACACATACATACACACTCATTCATGCATGCAAGTCTGTGCATGCACACATATGTGTACACTTTAGCACATGAGTCTATGCATGTATGTGTGCATTCTATTCACACATGCAAGGCTTCACATGTACAACATGCACATACTAGGTTCATACTCAGTGTCTACATGCATATTCTCATTTATACAAATCAATGCATGCATTCACACACATAGTCATTCATGAATAATATGAGTCTGTACATGAACATACTTGCACATGTACATGCTCAGTTCATACAAACAAGCATACACACACACACACACACACACTGTTGAAATTTCCTTGGGTGTTCACCTTCCCTGTCATCAGCTTGGATTAGAATCAGGAGGCTAGGGAAAACGAACAAAAAGAACATTTGACTTGCTCCAATTTTCCCCACATTGTAAACACCCAGACCTATAAAACAGACTGTTTTTCTAAAAACAGACAAGTTAGGCGGAGGCATAGACAACACTGCAAGCCATGCGAGCTTCACAGCCCACTAACTGTATGACCTCATCAAATCGATGGGCATCTGTGGGTCTCAGGTTCCATGTCTGTAAATGGGGATAATCCCATCCTCATCCCTTCGGCCTACTGTGAGCACTAAACGTATGAACCATCATACATGTAAAGCATCTTAACAGAAGAAATGAAAACTAGACACAAATAAATAACACACCAATTAAAAAACAAACAGTGGAGAGAGTAGCAACTGAGAAGCTCAGTCATCCACTCAATAGGCATTGATTGGCACCTGAGAAGAGGCAGGTTCTGGGCTTGTTACCATGGAGATAAGCATAAACATCAAGCTTGATTCTTCCTCCCACAGGACCCTCAGTCCAGACACCCCAGAAAGCACAGTCTCCATGTAACCGACACGGTCAGACTGTCACTGTCCGAATGTGGATGGCAGAGACTCGTGTCGATGTGGCTGGCTCTGTTATTTGCAGAAAAATACAAGCACACCAATGGATGGGGCATTACAAAATTCTGCTGACTGATCTTACAAACCACTCTGAAGGAAATGCTGAATAATTCACCACCATTTTTCAACAGTTTACAGCCCTTTCAATCGTGAGCTCAATAGTTCACCTTCTCCTCATGGCAGTTGTTTTTTCCTAGTACCGGGATCAGAATATGACCATAGTGTACCTACGTTACATTCCTCTCAATGACATACCACTGCCATTCGTAATAAATCCAACATCCCACTCAAGACACTGCCCTCAACACTGCAAAAAAGCAGACAGCCTTCATGGGATCCCTGCAAGTCTGGTCTGGCTTCAAGTAACCATCACTCTGCATTTCAATTGCTGCTTCTAGTGGCCCCTACCCTGTTCTTAGGGGTGGGTTTTCCAGGAATCAGGCAGGACTAGTGCAGTGGGGACATCACAGACTCTAACCCAAGCCCGGAAACTGGCATCATTTTCAGCTGTTGAGGATGGGCTCCAGGGAGAGACGCTTGTTGAACTTGCTTTCCTGAAGGCTCACGGACAGAAGCAGCAGCTCAGAGATTCCAAAGAGAACAGTTCCTGGCACATTTCCCTCTTGTTCCTTAGCAGGGGTGAGTGGGCTCAAGTTCCCGATACGCACTTCTTAATGGTTCATTGCTTACACGCTGAGTCTTTATTTTATGGCCACACTACACTTGCTCGTGCACTTCTGGATGATGGACCTTGAGCTGTTTCCAACTTGTAGCTACTACAAATGAATTTGCTTTAATGTTTGTATTCAGGTCTTTTTATGGGCATATTTTCATTTATCTAGAGTAAAAGCCTGTATCACAAGCAGTTAACCTTGAAAGGAACTACAATTTTTCTAAACTGCTTCTGCCATTTTACCCTCCTGCCAATAGTGCATTAGAGTTCTAGTTGTTCTATATCCTAATGTTTAATAAGGTTAGTCTTTTTATTTTTTTTAATGTGTTTTTTGTTTACTTGAAAGGCACAATGACACAAAGGGAAGGAGGGAGGGGGAGAGAGAGTGCTTTTATTTTCTGGTTCATTCTACACATGGACAGGATCCAGAAGCCAGGAACTCCATCTAGGTCTCACACATGAGTAGCAGGGTCCCAAATACTTGGGTCCATCTTCCACTGCCTTCCAAGGCACACTAGCAAGGAGCTGGACTGGCAGCAGAACAGGTTGAACTCAAACCAGAACTCCCATACAGGCTGCAAGCATTGCAAACAACAGCTTAACCCACTACAAGGTCTGCCCCCAGGTTAGTCATTTTGAATTCTGCTCATTTTAAAACACATGTAGAGGTGAGCAATTCACACGGCAATTAAGATACCACCTGAGACATCCATATCCCCTATTACAGTACCTGGGTTTGAGTGCTGGCTCTGCCTTCAGTCTAGGTTCCTACTGATGCCCACCCCTGGAGGGAGCAAGTAATGGCTCAAGTAGTTGGGTCTCTCCCACACACATGAAATACCTATATGGCTGCCCCTCTTCCAGCTTGGCCTGGTCCAAGTCCAGCTGCGAGTGGACATTTAGAGAGCACTCAGCTGATGGAAGAGATCAGTCTCTGTCTTTCAAAAGACAATTGTTTAAAGGTGTATAAAAGCATCTTATTGTGATTTTGTTTCACTAGATAACATTAAGCATCTATTCATAACACTCCTTCGATCTGTCGGTCACAGCACTCCTTTGATAAATTATCTGTCCAATCTTGCCAGTTTTTATTGGGCTGTTTGTTGCTGAGTTTTGTTAGTTTTTAAAGTATTGTGGGCATTACGCAATACACTGATTGCAAATGTTTCAGTTAGTAGTATGCATTTTTAATCTCTATCAAGTGTCTATGGAGTTGTATTTAGTTTATAGATATTTGGGGACTTCCGGGTCTCTTGTTATTTTGTCATTTCATTGGAATCAAAGCACATACATTTCATGAATCCTTTAAAATTTGTTTAAGCTTATTTTATGGCCTAGATTATGGTCTCTTACCTGACAACAATGTTCTGTTTTTGTGGAACAGCGACATCTATAAGCGTTAATTAACTCTAACCGGTTGATGCTGGTGTTCACATCCCTCATGACCCAGCTGATTTCTGTCAATTCAGCCTACTCACTGCAGACAAGGGTTTCAAAAACCGTTTCTACTGTGGATGTGTCTCTGCCTCGTCTTGGTTTCTGTTTTTGTTTCACATATTTTGATGCTGTTTATTTTTATAATCACATAGGACTGTTAGATTAATAAATTAATCTGTATATCATAATGATATTGTCCCCTTTATCTTTGGCAGTTTTCCTTGCTATAAAATCTACTTTATATGTGGCAATACATCTGTTAGACTTTTTTGACTAATGCTAACATGTATCTTCTCACCCTTGTGTTTTTTGTTTAATACATTTATACCTTTTCATCTGAAGTAGGTTTCCAATATAGCTATTTCTGCCTTTTAATTTATTTATTTAGAACAATAATATCTAAAGTGATTGTAGAGATTGCTTGGTGTAAATCTATCATATGGTCATTTGTTTTCTGCATCAACTGTTCCTACTCATTTTTCCCTGCCTTCTTTTGAACATACATAGTATTTTTCATGGCTCCATTTTATCTGTTTTGTTGCTTTGTTAGCCATGAATCTTTGGGCATTATTTTAGGAATTGCTTTAGGACTTAAAACGCACATCTCTGACATATTACAGTTGATCTTGCAGTTATCTGATACATATAAGAATCTTAAAATGTATTTCCATTTCTTTTACTACATTTGCACTGTTACAGATTTTTAAATCTACATGTTATAAATCCATTTGTATGCTTATCTTTTTGTTTGTTTGTTTTGAGTATCCAAGTACATTGCAAAGAGGTTTAAATAACTACTTCCACAGGTCATTTATACCTATGCTGTGTGGTTGGGGTCGTCTTCCTTTCCCATGTGCATCCAGACGCCCCTCTGTGCTGCCGTGCTCTGCTTGCAGGACACCCCTGCAGTGTGGCTCTTACTGCGCCTCTGCTGCCGCTGACTTCCTGCAGCTTTTCCATGTCTTCAAAAGGCTTTTCTTCACCTTCATTTTTGAAGTATAGTTTCACTGGATGTAGAATTCAAGGCTGTTCCACCGGTTCTTTCGACATATTGTTCCCCTGTGGCTACTTGTCTGTCATTTCCGACATGAACTCTATCATGATTCTCTTGTCCTGTACTTGCGGTAAGCATATTAAAAAGTGGTCCTAGGGCCAGTGTCAGAGTACGTGGGTTAAGCCTCCATCTGCAACATCGGTATTCCACATTGATGCTGCTTTGAGTCCCGGCTGTTCCGTTTCTGATCCAGATCCTTCCTAACACACCTCAGGAGGTAGCAGCAGATGGCCCGTGTGCTGGGACCCATGCTACCCAGATGGAAAACCTGGAGGAAGTCCAGGCTCCCAGTTTTGGCCTGGGCCAATCCCAGTCATTACTACCATTCATGGAGTGTACCAGAGATGGAAGCACATGTTCCTTTATTCTTTCTCTCTCCCTCCCTTATTTCTTCCTTCCCTCCTCCTCCTCTCTGCCTTTCAAATAAGTAAGTCTTCTTTTTAACTAAAACAGTGATATTCCACAGGAATAATTATAAAAAAATACTAATGAAAACCAGAAATTATGTTTTCTTCTATTATATTTATGAAAATGTCAACTTTCGCCAACACCTACTTGGAGTACACCTGTATTACTTGCCACTTTTGGTGGGAACATAAATATAGTAGGATACTTCTGCATAACCTACTGATATTTCACAGAGCTGAATTTTTTTGGTTTCTCCATTAAATATCTTTCTCTAGAAATAAATTCAACAACTGCACAAGTATAAAAGAATGCTCATTGCAGCATTCCATAAAGTGCAAGGTAATACAAATTATAAATAGATGTTTTAGATATCTGAGCTTATTTCATTGAAATATTATCCACCCACTTAAAGATGGTTAACATTTAAGAATTCATATAGAAACATGTGGTACTAAAGACCCCTAAATATAATAGGAAACACAAGCCAAACTGAGAGAAAAAAAGAAAACGTCAAGATTCTCATCATTTGAGGACGGAGTATGTGACTAAACAACCCAACAGCAGACAAGCACAGGCACATCCTCCTGGAGCTCGAGTCTTCCGCGCGCTGCATATCATCTTCATTCAGATGTTCCCAGTGCACACCCCATAAGTTGAAAACGTGTGCAATCCACCCAATCTACTAGCATGCAGTTCAGCAACACAGCACCCTGCAGGGCCCTGCTTGTCTCCCTGGTGACCTCAGCACTACCTGAGACCTGCACAACAGAAGACTGGATACACAGCACCAGCCTGGGGAAAGATTCAGTACAAAAGCCATAATACACAGGACACACGTGACTTTCACATTACTGAAAGTCAAGAAATCCCGAATCAGCACACAGGGACCACCTGTACTGACTGCCTGCCTCAAGAGCACCTAAGCTGAAGATCTCAACCTCATCCCCAACAGAGAGCAATTCATCAGTCACTCAATTCATTTTTAAGCGCCATGGAGGCCACTGGTTCACCCAGCATGAACCAGTCAAGTCCTTGCTGAGGTGGGGTTGTATAAAGCCACCAGGAATCTCTAAGCACAACGCAGGCCAGTGGAGCCCCTGGGCCACGGAGGGAGGTGGAGAGTCCCAGACTACATCTCTCACGCTATACACGTCATCCAATACACAATCACTGAAGAAATAATAGCTGTAAACCAATTTAATTGCACAATCACATACTAAGCACAATGCTGGGAGGTTTTATGCCCTCCCAGAAGTATGTGAATTTATTACACATTTCTTTAGGGTTTTAACTTTTACTGTATAGGTAGAAAAAAAAAGTCCAAGTTCCAAATAAGCAAAGCATCACAGGACTCCAACCTCTGCCCATCAATTTCTGAGTATGAATTTTTCATGTTTGCAATGAAACATTATTGAACATGTTTAATTTTTAATATTCTAATCTGAGGAAAGCATAGATACAGTTCCTTTAAATGCCTTTTAGAGTCGGGCATTTTTCAATTTGCCAATTTTGACAACTCAAAGCACTGTTCTTTTATACAAAATGTTTAAAAGCATAGCTAGGTGCCCAACAACTTTGGAACATTTAAACTACTAAAGACTCTTCCTCCTGACTCCTTGGCAATACTTTACAGAAGAAAAGAATGATAGGGACTCCGTCTGTACTCGCTCCACTACTTGGGAACTCCCAGCACAACAAAACGTGGGAGGCAGCAAGTCTTCCCTGAGGGCTTGCTAACCCCATGGCCGTGTAATGTCTGTGAGGGCAGCCACCCCATCCCATCCATGCCTCGTCATGGCTCAAGGTGGATCTGAATATTTCATTTGAAATCAGTCCAGGACCCAAGACAAGTAACCCAGTGCAGTCTCTTTCAGCTACTCAATTGGTTATACGAAAGCCTCCAGGCTGTCTAACTTTTCTGAGGGATTTTTATTATTATTATTTTGTTGGTTTTTTGCTTTTGCACATTTATCCATTTTTTAGACTTTCCTAGTCCTCACCTATGCCTATCAGTGTCCACTGAAAACAGTATGAAGCCGATGGTTAAAGGGTGTTATGGGGAGCAGAAGCATTTTTCCACCATCATGTCTGCAAGTGGGGGGACATCTGGGAGACAGCAACACCCCTGGCCTTTCTCTGCCCCTCCTATTCCCTCCCCTTGAAAGGAGAGACTTATCTGATGGATGGGGTCCCATGGCTCCACCCTTTATGCCTTCCCATAAATCTACATTCTACAGTTTCCCTGCTGTGGTTTCCCCTGAAGCCAAAGCTGTAAATGTAGTAATAGCGGCACCGCCTGTGCAGATTCTATCCAGTTTTCCAGAACATCCAGGGCTGAGAAGTTAAGCCTTTCTGCTGCAGACTTCACCACTTCTGTATTTTATTTTAAAGATGTATTTATTTATTTATTTGAAATCAGAGTGGCAGCGAGGGAGTGAGATCCTCATCCATTGGTTCACTCTCCAGATAGACCCAATGGCCAAAACTGCGCCAGACCAAAGCCAGGAACCCACCTTTCCATCAAGACATCAAGTAGAGGCGGGAGCCCGAGCACTTGGGCCATCTCCTGCTGCTTTCCCAGGCACATTAGCAGGGAGCTAGATTGGGAGTGAAGCAGCCAGGACTCAAACTGGAGCCCCAGTGAAGAATGTCAGCATCACAAGCAGTGTCTCAATGAGCTTTGCCGGCACCAGCCCCTCTTTGAGAAACTTAGAACAGGACCTGACCAACCTTCAACATTGCTCAAAGAAGGAAAAAGCTGACACCTTCTGTACTTTCTGCCTGTTGTCTCCACTTCAAATCTATGTAGAATTCAAGTGGACAACTTTTCACCCAGTGCTCCCAGTTCTTGAGTTTACCCTGAGAAGCCACCTCTGTAAGAAACAGCTATTCATTGATACATGGTGTGCATGGCTTTGTGGGTCTTAACTGATGGTGATTTATGAGTCTAGAATCAGACATCGGTTTAGAGCAATATAAGTCAGAAAGTTCCATGAAATACATGAGCAGGTGATATCTGTAGTCAGTATACGAAATGACCTACAGAACACAAAGGAGACACAGACAGCCCAATGGGTCCTAGTTCCAACCAAGCCCACTGGAGCATCTTCACACTTCTGACTGGCTGAGGTTCAGCCACCTGTTATGAGAGTAGGTTACCCCAGACTCAAGTTAGGTTATACTCCACCATGTTCAACCTTTAGACCAAACTAGAAATGATTTGGCATGTTATTTTTGCATAAGAATATAGGGGATGAATACACATATACATATGCATGGTTTTACATAATTTTTTAGAAGTGTTAAAAATTAGTCAAATTAAATGAACATTATCTGTGGATGGGGTAAAACAGGAAAAAGAAATGTGGAAGAGGGATTCCCCTGAATACTCCTATGATGTAGCTTTGACTTTTGAACCTTGTGGCCATTTTTTAATGTTTTTAAATGAATATTAAACAGGATTAAAAAATCCTAAAATTGAATACAACCAGAAACATGATATAATTGTACTTATATCAAATTGTTAATGTCACATGGGAAAAAACATTACTTCAAGAAACTTGTGCTGTATTCCTCTGATTATGTAATTTAGGGGATATATTCTAAGGACAAAAGAACTGATAATGTTTTAAAAATTTGAAGTTTGCTTAGCAGATTTGTTATTCACCATAATATTATTGACACAGTCATCAATCTCTTGTATGCATTAAGGAACAGAACAAATTCTTAAGGATATTGATTTGAAGGGAGTTGGAATTAGCAAACAGTAGAAAGGCTATGCAGATGGAATTGGCCAAGGTCAATAAAGAATGGGAGGGAGGGAGAGCCCTGCAGTGTCCTACTTCAGCTAGAAGGCGCAGTATATGTGTGAACCGAAATGCACATTTTTCCCACTTGCTCCATTCTTTGAAAGGGCAGGGTCAACGACCACATCCAGGGTGCAGATCCTGTTCCCCAGAGGAAGCAGCAGAGCTCCACGATCCCAAATCCAGAACAGGGAAAGGTTAGGATGCTCCTGGATGTTGCTGTTGGGACAAAAGTCTCTCTGAACTAAAGGACACATGTAAGAATATGGGGAGACTTGATGGGGTTCCACAGGTCCAGTTAGAAACAAAGCTCAGAGGAATAATGTCCCACTCATTAATTCACTGTGATATTGTTTAAACAAGGGACTCTACTGGGGAAAATGTCAGTTAATAAAGATAAAGGGACAGCTAGGATTAAGGAGCATTTTGCGCACATTCACAGAACGATTGATTCTGCTGACGATCATTTACAGATGCTAAAACCGTTGGTTAAAAGTTATTGATGACAGAATAGTCCACCTGCAAAGCATTCATTACACGGGAAAAACAGTATTTTTGGGTGGAACATTCTAGTGAGCCACAAAAAACTCAGCAAGGAAATGTATCTTAACGCCAATGGACAGGCTGGTCAGCTTCTCCCAACATGACGCAACCAGAGGAGCACGGCACCTGTCTCTTGGTGTTCTGGAAAAAAACTCAAGTAACTCAACAAAATCACAAGGAGCCACACAGATGAAAGCACACAGCAGAATATTCTACAGGATGCCTAGTCAGGCCAGATGTTGCAAAAGACAAGAGAGCTGTTTGAGATGGAAGGAACCTGCTGGGGCTGGTACTCTGGCACAGTAGACTAAGCTTTCACTTGTAGAGCCGGCCTCCCACATGGACACTGGTTCAGATCGTACTTGCTTCACTTCCTATCCAGCCTGAAAAACCAGCAGATAGCCCAAGTGCTTGGGCTCCTGTACCCGCATGCGAGACTTTGAAGAGCTCCTGGCTCCTGGCTTCAGACCAGCCCAGCTCCAACCACTGTGGCCGTTCAGGAAGTGAACCATTAGATGGAAGCTCTCTGTCTCTCCTCTCTATAACCCTATTTTTAAATAAAAATTTAAAACGAATCTTATAAAAAAATAGGCAACTGCTATAGGGACATAATAAATTGTAATACATGAAAAAAATCACCTTTAAAGGATATTATTGAGAGAAATAGAGCAATAAAAATCTATTTGACATTTCTACATTTGTTTTAAATTTCATGGTTGCTGTAATGTTGCTGAGGTCATAGAGAAAAATGTTCTTAAGAGATACATGTTAAAACATTCTTCAAAATATGAACAGGATAAAGGTATGCTATTTATTTCAAAAAACTTCAACAGAAGAACAGAAGAGGGCTTACATAACCACACCAGTTTATTTTTAATTCATTCTCAGCAACATCCCAGCAGGCAACACGTCCCATTGCTTGAATTGGTTTCTGTCTTACCTCTGGAGCAGAGGAAGGTGTCCTTTCTTTGCTCTCCAACCATTCCAACCTGATGCTGCAGATCAGGACTCTCATGAAGACCTCAGATCAAGGCTTCATTCACTCAAACATATTCACCAACTAGGGTGGGCATTTGGCCTAATGGTCTTAACCACTCACCTTAACCACTAGCTTCAGCTGGGATTCCTGCTTCCTCTAGCAGAGTACTTGGAATCAATTCTCAGCTCCAGTTTCCAGGTCTTATTCCAGTTTCTTATTAATGCAGATCCTTGGAGGCAACAGGCAATAGAGCAAGTAATTGCAAACCTGCCACCCACATAGAAGACCTGAGTTGCATTCCCAGCTCCTGGCCTGTGCCCTGGGCCAGCCCTGGCTGTTGAAATTGGGGGGGGGGGGTAGACCAGAAAGCAGGAGCTCTGTCTTGCTCTTCCTCTCTATACCCCTTTCCCCTTCCCCCAACTAACTCTCCTCTTTCTCTCTCTCTCTCTCTCTCTGTATGCTAGCACAGTATGTGGTTCATAATTAGTGTTCTATATATTTATATGTTGTGTGTATATATGTATGTATGTATGTATGCAGTGATACTAGATTTATGGGGAAAGAACAGAAAATATATAATTTCTCCAGTGGCTCCAAATATTAGAAAAGACAAATAGACCACCTGTCACAAGACAACAAAATATATTCCACAAAAGTAAGAGCAGACCTAAGACCCACAGATCTGAAGGATATCTATGCAGCTGGTTCATTTCTGAAGAAACTGCACTCGCAGCAACTGTCATTTTCCAAGAACCATAAGAACTACAGAACAGACCTTGTCTAAGACTGTTCTAAAATATCCAAGACTATGATTACATGCTTCCTGTGCCCAAACTAGAACAAGACAACCTGCAGCTTAGCCCCAAAACATGCAGTGCCTTCTCACCCCTAATTTGCAAGAACGTTTGAGTCCAGGGCCTTCAATGCAGATGTGGAAAATGGATCAAGTTCCCCAAAGATGCTGTTTAGAACAGTTGTAATGAGGGGTCTTCGTAGCACACAACAAACTCTGCTCCCCCACTCTCAGAGTAATTGCACAGTGCAAGGCTTGTTATTAAGAGCTGGGCACCACTATGGAAAGCATATCAGAAGACACCTGCATTGGCAAAGCAAAGATGAGCTGACCCAATTATTTGCTATGTCTCTAATTCTGGCTGGGATATTAAGAGTAACTGAAAAGAACACATTGGCAAGAAATGGAGATAATTGTGATAGAGGGGTGGGGGGAATGCCAAGAGAGCTCATTTGGGCAAAACTGTGAAGCATCATCTAATTATGTTTTCTCACGCTCCTCCCTTCTTCCACAAAAAAAAAAAAAAAAAAAAGCCAGGGGTGAAAACATGTCATCCGAGGTCTTTCACCCACCAACTACTTCCCAACACATCCATTTGAAATGCTCAAAATCCCATTCTGGATCCCTCTGAAGGATAATGATGAGAATGAGGCTCTGCCAAGCTAGTGGGACGTGCTGCCCCACACTGTGACTGCAACAGATGGCTTGAACGGAAGCCACCAACTCAGAGTGGCAGTCCAAGAATTCACTGCTCCCTTTAAATCTCCAGCAGCTTTGCAGCCAGTCCCTACTGGCTTCCTCAGAGGTACAAAGAGCCTGGGTTCTGGGTTCAGCTCTCTCAAAATACTTTTCAAATCACGTTTGGACTTGAGCAAAATCCATACTGGAAGGTGACCCAGAGCCATTTATTCTGCACATCCCTAAAAAGCAGCAGCACTCTGGAATTCTGAAAACCACTGTAACTATTTCAGACTTAACAGAAATGTAATAAATTAAGACACCCCAATAAAGGGAGCACTGTCAATAAAATTCTGAGAATTTACATGTCGTCAGATATTGTTATTTCACTGTTTCTCCTGTAGAGCAGTTTGGGTGTAAATTTCCAGGCTGACCCTGACTTTCCCTCAGCATTAAAAACCCATCCTCTATTGTCCTGTGGTACCCATTGTGTCTTTTTTTTTTAAGATTTATGTTTTTATTGGAAAAGCAGATATACAGAGAGGAGTACAGACAGAGAGGAAGATCTTCTGTCTGTTGACTCACTTCCCAAGTGACCACAATGGCTGGAGCTGAACCAATCCGAAGCCAGGAGCCAGGAACTTGTTCGGGGTCACCCACACGGGTGCAGGGTCCCAAGGCTTTGGGCCATCCTCGACTGCTTTCCCAGGCCACAAGCAGAGAGCTGGACAGGAAGCAGGGCCACCAGGATTAGAACCAGTGCCCATATGGGATCCTGGTGTATTCAAGGCGAGGACTTTAGCTGCTAGGCCACCGTGCTGGGACCCCCATTGTGTCTTCTAAGACCCTCACTCTCAGTTGGTGTTCATTCCTTGTAATACTCAATAGTTTACCCCTGACAGCATTGTTTCTGCTGTAATATGTCCTGCCATTTTATTATGCTAGGTGCAAATATTTTTGTGCTTTTTATCTTGAAGCCAATATTCCCTTCAATCATCTCTTCATATCTTCTATTGTTTTTCATATTTCCCTTTTGTTTATTTATTTGTGCTATATCCTGAGTAATTCCCTTGCAATTTTTCTCCCACTTCAGCAATTCTCTTTTCAGACTAGTGAATTCTACATTTAAATTCACTTCAGAGATTTCTTCCCCACAATGGGCACATTTTATTTCCTATCAATTCTTTATTATTCCTTTTCAAATATACCTGTTCATTTACCTTATTATGCTATCCTTATTTGTGGTTTTTAGCCCATCTTTTCTTTTTGTATATTTTAATGCTATTATATTTAAATTCTCCAGCTTGGTAATTCCCCCTTATGGAGTTTCCTTTCCTTATATGAATTAGTTATAGCTTAAATAAGGATCTCGCCTTTAGTGACACCATCTTCCACAGGAGCCTCGATGCTCGAGCAGTGCCTGGGATCTCCCAGTCAAGTCTGCTCCCATCTGCCTCCCAGAGTATGTGCATGGAATTTCTCAAACTTCATGGAATTTCTCAAACTTCATATCCGCCAGCCTTTAGATGATGCTTCTACTTCGGTAGAGACTCCATCTCCAGCCTTCAGCATACATCAGATCCTCATCAGGAGTTCTCAGAAAGTGGGTTCTAACCCATTCTGAGCCTCTGGCACCAGGAATCTGGGCCTGGGGATCTGTATTGATCGATCTCTTCATGTCCTGCCACCCTTAGTGTTAGCAGATCCAGGATGAGAATCCAGAACTTCAGGGAGAAGACCAATGGCAAAAACTACTGGGGAGCACTTCACAGATCCATGAAATATTCTCTCAAAGAAGAGCCATGTATGACTCAGCAGTCTCCTGATGGGAAATATGAGTGTGTCTCTATGTGATGTCTTGGGTTCCAATGGGTTTATAGTTAATCTGCAAGTCTGTGACTCATCTGATCCATTTTGCACATTTCCACAGAATTGTTCAGATATTCTAAATGACCAGAAGCAAAAAGCCACTCACACACAAAAAAATTTCTAAATCCTTATGACGAAAATCAACTAGATGGCTTTAACCTCTACTTCTCTGGTACATAGTTATCCAAATTATCTTTGACTATTTATTCAAATTTAGTTTTTAAAGACTTTATCCATGGCTTTAGTTAGTTTTATTTTCTACAATAAGTTTTATTTCTGTGACTTCAAGCAAATTTCATTATAAAAGTTGACACTCGCATTTACTTTTAACATATTGGTTACTCATTACTATGTCAATTAATTCCATAATGATGTAAATTTTTGCTGATGGTATGTTGGAGCTCTTATTTGATCGGGATGATACTCTGCTGGCTCTGTCTTCAGACCAGAGAGGGTATACCTAAGAAGCCGTTGAACTTGACTGGACAATAAGATGCTGGACTCTATGTTTGGTATATGCTTGCAATGGGGGAATCTCAACTGAACTTGAACTGTGGTTATGCAACAGGGTGGAGGAATCCACCATGGTGGGAGGGTTTGGGGAGGGGTGGGGAGAACCCAAGTATCTATGTAACTGTGTCACATAATACAATGTAATTAATGAATTAAAAATAATAAACAAAAAAAGATAAAAAAAAGTTGACACTATAAGAAACCAGATGTATTTGATGTTTTATAAAACAAACTAAGCAACATTTTCTAACTAGCAAATAAATTTGCTGTATACATTTCTGAGTTAATGGCTCAATTTCATTACATTGTACAGCATAATGTTTCAAGGAATATTAAAATCTATCACATTCTACCCCATTATCCTTCTCAACTTCCTCTCTTTACATTACCCAACTTTGGCTTTAGTCATAGAACTTGCAGTTCCCTGAAAATCTCATTTTAATGCTTTTGAGCCTTTTTACTCAGTGACTTTGACCCAAGTGCTTTTTGCTTTATACTCTTCCATTCCCACTACCACTAGCTCCACAAACACGCAAGCATCTCAACATGCTGTACCCCATTACCCATCCTCCAAAACTTCTTACAGAGATCTACAAACATCATCTCATAGCACTGCTCACACTCTGCTACAAAAACTGTATAGTATAAGCTCCTTGAGGCTAAGATCTGTAGTTTATTTAAGTTCTACATGCTATATTAAAAGGAAGATGGAGAAAAACTAGGTAAAAGGCTAGAGAAGAGCTTCCACTAGAATGAATACTTAAGTGAAAGTCCTCAAGGCAGAAAGGGCACTTAGAAGAACAAAGGCCAGAGTTACAGCAGGGGACAGAGTGACCCAGTGGGGCTGAAGAAAGGTAGCAGTGGGTCTATCAGGAAGCTTCCGCTACACAACAAACCCAAGGGGAGGAGCCTTGTCTATACACAGCCGTCATGACTTGGCCTATACAGGTTCATATACACAGCTTGTGCATCTTGCTGCTCAGCACAGCTCTGCAACAACGTGCTTGTGAAATCAACCAAAGCATCTTCATGCAGAGAAGGACACCAATGCCCATCATGCTATCAGAGCCAAACAGGGTCTTTACAATGTGAATGCTGCAAAGGTGTTCTTCAAAACAACTACAGAAAGCAGAGTCCTTCTTTCCAAACCTGTCTCAAGCCACTCTTTCTTAATCCTCTTGTTTTACTAGCAGAATTAGAATTTATTAAAGCAGATAGAATCATCAGTTTTCCACAAGCACACCCCGAGGATTTGAGAGGATAACCATTCTAATATCCCTGTTCATGTTTATTCATAGTTTATGGTAATTTTATAAAGTGAATACTCAACACAATAAGAAAATATCTGTTACCCCATCAAAACTGTAATCCCTAATGGTTTCACACACAAAGAGAGAATAAACTTGTCTTGATGAAAGGTTAGACACAATGT
The DNA here is from genome assembly GCF_030435755.1 of Ochotona princeps. Lineage (NCBI taxonomy): Eukaryota > Metazoa > Chordata > Mammalia > Lagomorpha > Ochotonidae > Ochotona > Ochotona princeps. The sequence goes on along the minus strand of NC_080844.1, from coordinate 61,261,433 downwards.
AATTTTCCTTTCACATACAATAAATAATCACCATTTTTCCAAGTTGCTGTTTGAAGTAATTCTCTTAAAAGCAATAATGGAATCATGATGATAAATCCTGCAGTCAAAAGAAAAACATCCCACTAACTTTGGAGTTCTGAGAAGGAATACAAATGACATTCCAACTAGGTTGCCTGCATCTTCACATGGCAAGGGCCTCCTCCTTTACCAAGGGCAAGAACTTTGTCAAGAATCAAGTCAGCAGTTCTGAGAGCCTGAAGACCCACAGGACACACGCAGCAGAGTTCCTGCAGACAGTGGTCAGTAAAGTAACTAGTTATGCATGCACAGTAACATTTCTGTCCTCTGCACACACAACTGTGACCCCGTAAGATTATAAAGTCTTCCTGCCAGTTAACATGCCTCGTGGTTAGTGGTGGTTTTTTTATAAACACATTCACTGAGCTGCCAGTCCTGTGAGAATACAGCACACAGAGTGATACATGTTAACAGAACACATGATAATGACAATAACTGACTGTACTTTCGTCATTATCCTAGGACATATTCCTTCTACTTGAATCAGTGCATGTGAAAGAATACGCCGTGTTACACAGCCAGTGGCATCTTGTATCATGCAGTTTCCACATCTTTCGAAGGCATTATCTTGAGCTTCATTTGATTTCATGCCCATCATGGCCTGAGGAGCAAAAGACCACATATCATACCTAAAGGAACTTCAAAATGTTCATGGAAAACAGAAATTGAATGATAATGTGCAAATTTTTAAAGATCCTTCATGTAGACCAAATAGCCCAGGTGTGTTGCAGGCTGTGCCATCCGGTTTTGTGTAAGTACCCTTATGATATTCACCACATCACATACTAGAGCACTTCTCAGAGTACATCAGTTCATTAAGCAACACACAGCCAATTCCAGAAAGCACATTGCTAAAATACTACCACAGTCTTCAGTCCTCCTACGACACCCATCAGTTCATGTGGAAGACAGTGCTGGAAACAGAACTGACCCAGCAACTGAAACAACCAGCATGTGCATAAGCTGATTGAGGCGACAGACTGTGCCAGACCCTGTATTGGCAAGCACACACAAGAAATAGGTCTGGGATCACCTCAGATGAAGTTTCTTTGGAGATCCCTCCAACTGAACTGATCTCAGAACCCCAACCTTGAAGAGACTATGTCAGCCAGTGGATTCTGAATAGGTTTCATCATGATTAAAATGGCGAGATTGGCCGCAATTCAGAACTGTTGAACTATCAAAACTGCTTGAGCAGGACCCTCGGAGTGTGCCTCAGATCAGGGACTTGGGATGGATGGGAGGCTGGTTGGGTTTTTTTTCCTTTGCTTCTTCCCTGACCCCAGATACAGGGGGAGATGATGACATGAGTGTGCAAACAACGGTCTTATCCACTTTCCTGTAGTCCTTGACCCTTTGTACCCTAATCAACTAAGTAAGATTATTTTTAAAAAACAAAATAAACAAAAAACAACAACAAAATATCTCCAGTCCTCGTGCTGAAAAAACCCAGTCATTCCTCAGCTCAAATTCTGATCTTCTGTTGAGGCTCCATTGATCTCTCCAGGAATTCTCAGAAACGAAAACATGCAACTTTCTCCTTAACAACAATAGAAACTACATTTAGACTGCCTACTTTCTCTCCAAAGACCAAAAGTAAAAATGGAGTCTTACTTCCTTAAACCACATCTAAGATCGTGACATTGAATATATACAATGACAGGAAAATGTATCTGTTGTACTCCTATACCCAACAAAGCCAGAAAAGGCATGGTTTTACGGAAGAGCTGGCAGTCTTAAAATAGGAGGGATGCTCTGGCTTTTTAACAAAACAGTCTGAGTAACTAATCCAGTCCTGTGAGAGCAAGAACTGACTCCCAGAACTACCCCACCTCAATGAAAGGTATTAATCCCTTCCTAAACACAGATCTCTTAGGAGTCAAATGCCACTTTTTCTCACACCACTTCTCAACACTCGAATCATGCTTCATCATGAGGTTTGGTGGGGACAAACCACACTCAAGCCAATGTAGCTGAGAAATTTTCATTACCAAGGAATAAAAGAAGGAATAGGGCATCTTTGACAGGCATCCGGGTCCTCCTGACTTAGAACTGGACGTGGAAGCTTTCATCCATCCATTCACCAGACTCTCTGATATCTGCACTGTCAGTCAACGTGCTGGATTCCCAAAGGTCTGAGACAAGAACTCACAGACTGCGAGGACCAGACTAGCAATCAGACAGCAAGGGGCAATGGCATGTGTGTCCCAAGTGGGTGGTGGCATTCCAGAATTAAGGATAACAGGAACTTTGGCCTGAGTAGTCCATTGGTGAGATAAGATTTGAAAAGGGAAAAATGCTCATTAGGTAAAGTAATGAGATGATGGGATTCCTGTGCAGTGAGAAGAATGGGGCTTCAAAAACACAGGGAATGAAATAGGTGTGCATGGGCACAGTGACCTGGAGCCCTGCAGAGAAAATCACACAGCTCCAAGGTCTAGTCTAGCACCACACTGTTTAATAACCTGTGAGAAATTGACCAAATCTCTGAACTCAGTGACCCATCAGCATGTTAGCATTGCACCAGATTGAAAACCAAAACCTATGTTTAGGTCTCATTCCAAGATAATTATCTCAGAATCTCTAGGCACAGAGTCCAGGCAGTAGTATTTTTAAAAGCACCCCAAGTAATTCCAGTGTGGAATAAACCCAGGGTTCACTCTAAAGGGAGTTAATCAAAGAACCCAGAGCCATGGGTTCTCCTAGGGGTGTTAGTAAAGATGATGATGGATTCACAATGAAATTGGAAGACAGCCCAGACCCTTACAATCAGCACTGCTCAATTACACACACCAGCACACAGTCCTGAGCACGTGGTTGGATTAACTCAGTCTGGTTCCATCAGCCAGGCTCTTCAACCACATCTCTAAAAGTCCTTGACTCAGACATTAAGGGCTTATAGTGCAGGCACTGAAGAGCCACCTCATCAAGGAGTGATGTGAGCCAAAATGTGTTATAGAAAGTGATTCTGACTCAAGTGTAGACATTAACTTGGAAAGGAAGAAATGGAGACAGAGCCACTCCACACACAGATACCCGAGACTAAACGAGTCCACAGAGAAAAAAAATCACCCCCTGAGACCCCAGTTCCTGGGGAAGGAGAGTCTGGCCGCACACCTGTTATCTGCAACACCAGTATTCCATATAGGTGACCGTTCATGTTCTGGCTGCTCGAGTTCTGATCCAGCTTCCTGCTAATGTGCCTGGGAAAGTGGTGGGAGACAGCCCAAGTCCTTGGGCCCCTGTACCCATGTGGGAGACTAGATGGAGTTCCCAGCTCCTGGCTTGGGCCTGGCCCAGCTCTAACTGCTGCTATTTGAGGAGTGAGCCTACATAAAGAAGATATTTCTGTCTCTTTCTCTCTCTCTCTCTCTCTCTCTCTCTTTTCCCCACCTCCTTCCATCCCACTCCCCTCTCTCCCAACCCATTCCACCCCCTCCCTTTCCAACTCTGCCTTTCAAATTTAAAAAAATAAATCCTTTTAAAAATCGTGGGAAGTAGAATAAAATATAAATGTTTAGTTTGATGTAAACACATTTTAGCCCATACATATACTTTCATAGTGCTCATTTTTTATGAACCTTTCAAAGATTCCCCACGCACATGACTTCTGACATTTTTTTCCACCAAAATAAACTATTCAATCTCATATTCTGGGAATGTTTTGAAGTCCCTTCATAGGTTCCATCTCTACAGCAACCCCTTCTTACCTCTCAGGCCACTTCAGCCCTCAACTTTTAAATCATTTGGAAACATTTTAACTCAGGCCTCAACAAAGGTCTGAAGATAATACTTGCATACTTAGCCAGCTCTCATCACTACTCAAGAATCTCATCTCATTGAAGGATTTAGAATGCACTTACATTACTTTCAGCTGCCAGGGGAGTTTGATTTAAATTATTTTCTTGACAGAAGGGTTTTTTTTTAATTGCCAATTCAGATCTAAACTATTTTTCCCATTAGAAACACATTAATTACAGTATTGGAAGGGAGACTATGTCAAGCCTTAGAACTTAAAGAAAATCCAGTGTGTGCCTGGTTGTGGAGATGGGAAAGGAGCTGACTGTAACTGAGAAATCAGTCTGTCCCTCGTGCTTTGCTAAGACTGGAAATGACCCTGTGAGATAAGGACAAGCCTCCTCTATGCCATATCAGAAAGCTGCAAGACCCTGACGGCCACACACAGTCTGATGTCCCTACCTCCCCACTTCTTTATGTCATTCTACAACCTTCTAGAATAACAAGGCCTGTCTCTAGATTGTTTAGTATCAGGTCTATTTTTTTAATCATAAAATATCTTAATGGGGTCCCTGTTATTTTCTCTGGCAACTAATTTTTCTTAAGATTTATTTAATTTAAAAATCAGAGTTGGGGCTGGTGTGGTCATGTAAAGTCACTACCTGCAACTCAGGCATTCCATCTGAGCCTCAGTCCCAGTCCTGGCTGCTGCACTTCTGATCCAGCCTCATGCTGACGTGTTGGCAAAAAGAAGCAGAAGGTGGTCCAAGCATTTGGACCACTGCTACTGATGTGGGAGACCTGGATGCAGCACTGGCTCCTGATGTCAGCTTGGCTCAGCCCTGGCTGTTGAGGTCATTTGGGGAGTAAATCAGTGGATGGCAGATCTCTCTCTCTCTCTCTCTCTCTCTCTCTCAATGAATAAATAAATCCCCCAAAAAGTCACAGTTATAGAGGGGAAGAGGAGAGACAGAGGGAGAAAGAGATCCTCTTTCCACGGATATATTTCCCCAAATGACCACTGCATCACAAATAGCTAAAGTCAGGATCCAGGTCTCTCACGTGAGTGGCAGGAGCACAAGTACTTACTCATCAACTGATGCTTTCCAGGCACTTTAGCAGGGAGCTGGATTGGAAATGGAGCAACCAGAACCTAAACTGGTACACCTATGGAATGCTGCATTGAAGCTGTGCACTTAACCCACTGTTATACAAGGCTGACCAGTGTTGCTAATTTTCATGACACAGGAGTAACTACCCAAGACTAAGTTCTACTGTGGGCTCCCTCTGCATATGGGCTCTGAACCACAAGGCAGATGGCAGCAGAGCTTGTTCTACACGCCCAACCCCAAAAAGTCCTGACGACAGAAGAATAAGCCACGCAAAGAGAAGAGTTTAATACATCTCCAGCACTTCCAAAACAAGTGCTGTTCTCCAGGAAACAATCATGGCAACTCAGTCTTTTCTAGCTAATCTCCTATGTACTTGAGGCAATGTTCTGATCTATATGAAAAAATATGTGTGGATCTGCATCCCCAGTGCTTGGCTCTGAGCTCCTAGTCCATGTGGGATTTCCTGTGTGATCATCTTTGTCCTGATGAGGAGCAACTCTTGGCAGACTCTTGATTGTCAAGAAGACCAAGCCCTAATGGGAAGCCTGGAACTCTTCAGCCTCCAAGAAGAGGAAAGAGGCTGGAGGCTGAGTCAGTCATGCATCAACCTATGTGATAAAGTCTCCAAGAAAGGCCCTGAGAGCTGCCAAGCTGCTGAGCACACAGGGGAGGTGCTGGGAAAGTGACCCCAGAAAGGACACCAAAGTTCCCAGCCCTGCCTTATCCAGGCACTTCTATCCAGCAGTTTCTGAACTGTGCCTTTTATAATCAAATGTGGGCAGTGTCTTCCTGTGTTCTCTGTACCATTCTAACAATGATACAGCCTAAGGAAGGGGCTTGGGAACGTTCTGTTCACAATCCACTGGAAGCACAACCCCTGACCTTGAGATTTGCATCTGACGTGGCAGTAGGAGATGAGCAGTCACCCTGGGGATCTGATGCTGCCATTAGGTGGACTATCAGAATCAAGTCACATTGTGGGTCACCCAGCTAGTACTGAAGAAACAGATTGATATGGGAAAAGCTCATGAAATTTTGGTGACCAGAGTGTTGACTGTGAGTAGTTGTGCCTTGGTATCTGTGAGAGATTGGTTTCAGGAACCCCACGGACACAAAAACCTGCAGATACTCAAGCCCTTTACATGCATGGAAACTGCACACATTCTCTCATATCCTTTAAATCATCTCTATATTAGTCTTAATATCTAATACAATGTAAATGCCAGACAAATAGTTGTTAGATTAGATTGGTTAGGGAATAATGGCAATAAAAATGTTCAACAAAGAGCAGCCTCTTTTTCAAACAAGCTGGTTGAATCTGCGAATGTGGAGCCCAGGAAGATGAAGGGCCAGCTGGATGGAGGGGAAGAGCTGTTTCTAGGTGAAATAGTGTAAAGCAGGGAATCTTGGACAAAGTGGCTATCTTATTTTGAGTTGTTCCTTGGACCTAGAAAAAACTAATTCCAAGGAAAAAGGTTTTTAGAAATATCTTCAATATGAAATTTGGAAGTCAAAAATGGGACACATTTTGGCAATTCTGTATAGTTCAAACACATTACTATATTATTACACCATTCACAGCATTCAGTGGTTTAACTGACTCCTCTCACTGTTTACTGTGTGTCACAGCAGGCAGAACATGCTGGGTGGCATTTGAGACCCTGAGCAGAGGCATGGAAGGGGTAGTCCTACTATTAGATGATTCGAGAGGCAGTGTCAGCCTGTTCATCCAGTTTCAGCTGCCAAACCAATTATATACCATGTCTTCATACTCCCTTGGAAAAACCTGCCCCCTTCTGAGATTCTTGACAATCCGGCCACCCTTCCCCAGTTGGCACAGGTTTGAATGCCTTGCATCCTAATGCACTGCCCTGCAGGTCCTGGGCAGCATGCAGACTTCCTCAGACAATCCCTTCCAAAGGAGCTGATGATGATATTTCCAGTACCAGTTAGTAGATACGTGTTTAAAAATAGACAGGAATAACAAAGTTGATGGGAACTTTCATTCTTATGCCAAGTGTACTCTGCAATCAGCAACAGCATTATTTTTAACTCCTAAGTCACACGTTTGACAAGATGATTAAACAAGAAAGGCCATGAAATTATTTAATAAAGGGTAAAACAATCTACAAATGCTAGTAGTTATTTCTATCCTGTCCATGACAGTAGAACAGAAATTTCAAACTTACTTTTTAAACTACATTCCACAATCAAGGTTGAGGGAAAAAACAGAATCTAAATGTGTATCAATGGGATAACAACAGTACAGGAATATAACTCATGGCATTACCATTTAACCACTAAAACAGACTAGCTACACCTATGTTAACCAAGCATAAAAAATCACCCAGACCTGCCTACATGCCTGTTAAATACACATGTTTCAAATGGGTTTGCTCATTTCTCTAGGACATGAAGAAGGTCTTAAAGTCTAATTAATAAATAGTTTTGGGGGAAAACAGAAGCAGAGCAGGAACATTTTTTTGTGTTTCTTCAATAAGTAACTTGCAAAAGGGAAGCAATATGGAACGCAGTGACAAGAGACACTGCAGCTTATGCAACGTGTGGGCCTTACCAAACCCTGATTCCAAATAAAGTTGTTTTTCAAATATGAGATAATGGGGAACCTCACAATGGACATTTGCTGATCAGAAATTACTGCTCCTGCAAAACTGTGTCATGGAAAATAATAATACATAAAAGAAATCACTGCTGATTTGGGGAGATATGATGATGTCTTTGGGATACATTCTTCAAAGCTTGTGAAATATTTACAGGTGAAATTATTTTTGCTTCCAGCCTAATACAGCGGCTAAAATAAATAAAACAAGATAACCCAATAGTAGTTCTCTATACTGTGCTTTTATCTCTGTGCAGGTTTGAGAGTGTTTAGTAAGGTTTACAAAAAGCTTTTCTAAAACCTGAATGTTTATCACTTTCCTCATTATGTATTAGGGTAAGCTATATTAACTCTTAAAGCCTCAGTCATCTTTAATGAGAGATAGAATGAAATGTAAGTGAGGTGGTCACAGAAGGTGGCTAGGAACTCGCATTGACTTTTAACATATTGGTTACTCATTACTATGTCAATTAATTCCATAATGATGTAAATTTTTGCTGATGGTATGTTGGAGCTTTCAATTGACTGGGATGACACTCTGCTGGCTCTGTCTTCAGACCAGAAAGGGTATACCTAAGAAGCCGTTGAATTTGACTGGACAATAAGATGCTGGACTCTATGTTTGGTATATGCTTGCAATGGGGGAATCTCAACTGAACTTGAGCTGTGGTTATGCAACAAGGTGGAGGAATCCACCATGGTGGGAGGGTCTGGGGAGGGGTGGGGAGAACCCAAGTACCTATGAAACTGTGTCACATAATACAATGTAATTAATGAATTAAAAATAATAAATAATAATAATAATAATAATAAAGAAATAACATGACTTTGGCCCTGAGCAAACTCGAAAAGCTTTGGCCCCTTCTGCCGCTGGACATGCCTTCCCAAAGGTCAGTGGCTATCATATAGCTCCTGGTCATCTTGCAGAGGAACAAGACGAGCACTACAGCAGGTAAAGCCACCATCTGTGATGCCATAATTGGATTTGTGCACGGGTTCATGTCCCAATTGCTCCATTTCCAATCTAGCTCTCTGCCAATGGCCTGAGAAAAGCAGCGGGAGATGGTTCATGGGTCTGGGCCCCCGCCACATGGGAGACTCAAATGAAGTTCCTGGCTTCAACCTGGCCCAGCACTAACAATCACAGCCATCAGAGCCATCAGGGAAGTGGACAAGTGGATGGAAGATCTCTCTATGTCTCTCCCTCTCACTTTCAAAGCAAATAGATAAATCTTTAAAAAAAGAAAATCCAGAGGAAATTCAAAGCCAGTGTGTCTGAGGTTGAAACCATCAAATTAGCTGAACGAATGGCCATTATCTGCATCCTCATTCAGGTCTATCTCCAGTTCCTCCTTCTGTCTAGCTAGGCTTTTCACGGCAGTATCAGGGCCACCCTGACTTTCTTATTTCAGCTGCTCAGAGTTAAGCGCACAGTTATCCTGGGCTGAAATTTCTCTGGATTTCACATTCCCATTTCAATCAGCAACCACAAGGAACTCAATGACTACTGACACTGCTACTGGGAACTTTGCAAAATGCACATGTATCATCAAAATCAACTTCATTCTCTCTCTCTCTCTTAAGAGTTTCATTTCCTTGGCCTTTGGCAAGAAAGGAGATTTTAAATTCTACATTACCTCAGCAACAAAGAATTCGCCAGCTTTCTAATACTTTTTGATGCACAACCAATGCTTTTACCTTTAACCATTTCATGTCATCTTTGCAACGTTCAAGCTAGATGTAAGGTCACTGTATCTGAGACTTTCCTCCAGGGAAGTTAGTCATTCAGGGGCCATGCTATGGCCAAAGAGTAGGGAAGAGACAACATCACAACAGACTATGTTCTTTGCAACATTTAAAATCTGAGCAATTTGATGAGAATCTTAAAACCACATTGTCTGAAAAATGGAATCTCCTGACAGATTTCATAACAGAAATAATTCCTGCATCACCATTTCATAATATCCTCAGGGCTAACGTGCTTCTCATGTCCACAATTTTGAAAATGTGTTTCAGAGCCATTAGCAGCTTGGCCAGTGAATATATTTGTTTCTAGATAGACAGAGCCAGACATTTGTAATTTTGCTGCACCATTAATTCTCAGGACAATGCAAGGGCTCTGTCTTTCCATGTTGCCCTTTTGTTCTCTTGGCTTGGCATGTGTATAAAACAGCCCACACCTTGCATCTCTGCAGCACTCCCAAACCCGATGTGGGTTTCTATGGTTAAGTAAAATGATATGATTACAGAACCACCATACCTGAAAGCTAGAAAATACACCAGAAATCCAGCCTACAGCTTTGCTGCATGTCAAAAACAAGTAGGGCACACAGAGAATGAATATCATGTCTGAATTCAGGGGGCTCAGTAGTGGGAAAACCAGGGGTCTCTGCCCCACATCATTTGAACCCAAAGTCCTTGGATTTCAACCTCCTGACAACCAACTAGTCCCTGATCTGTAGAAAGTAGGGATTCTTTTTTCCAGACTATTGGATGCCAGATGATGATTTATGAGAATACTGAAGCAATTGTTTTCAAAAGCCCGTAGGAAAGCTCCATTAACACCTGGAAAGAGCTGATTCACAGTGGGATGAGACTCCCCAATGCCCCCGAAGTATTCCTTCAGTTCCACTCTTCTCTTTCAAAAATGGTAGATGAAATCCTGATGACAGAAAGCCACAAAATCCCCAAATCATAGGAGTGTGAAGATCAAGTGCCAATGGACATATATCCCAACATTCCAAACCTAACAAAATTTTGAACACCTCCTTTATTTGTGTTTAGCATTTCCACTGAGATGGAAATGAGATCCTTCTTCAGACTGCTGTTTTAGCTATTCCCTTGATAATGTGTGTAACCAGCAAGAATGATCAGTTGATGACCAAAAATCAATACATCTAAGAAAAATCGAATTAGTAGCTCTGTTTCCATCTGCTGTGAAAAACCAAACCCTCATGTCTATGGTCAACGGCATATCTCCCTCACCTTCTCCCCATTCATCTGTCCCCACATCACAGTGGTGCCCCACACCTTGTCTCCTGATTCCTGTAGTGGAGTTTCCCACAACCTTTCTCTCTCTGCAAAAAGCCCATAGGAAAGCTGACTTTCCCATTCACACTCCAAGACCCAGTTCAAGTTTCACTTCTTAGTCTACTGTTTGTGTCACAAGCCCACAGGACTTTGGTCCTACTTAAAGGACCCAATTTTAAAAATTTAATTCCTTGAAATCAGTCCATTTTTTTAAATGACTGATTTCAAGAAATTAAATCCTTCCCAAACTAGTTTATGAAGGAAGGATGTGCACAGAATAGACAGTTGGCAGTCTCACCAGTAGGGACAGCAAGTACATAACAGCTGGGCCACACAGGAAACTCAAACCACCAACTTGAGTTCCAACGACACCAGCTTCACCAGTTCACCGGACTGGGAAGGAGCTCCTCCCCTCTCCTCCACTCCCTGCCCCTCTCCACAGCTCATCACACTCAGCAAGGCCCCCTCTCTGCCCCTTCCACTCATCCCAGACTTTGGTCTTCCGATGGTACCCACTCTAACCCCTGTTCTGGCAAGCCATTGTCCAGGATCACCTCACGCTGGAAACTTGTTCACATTTCCAGAGAAATTCATTTTCTCAACCCACCTATGTCACCTCTTGCTCAGTCAACAACACGCTTGGGGCAATTAGCCTAGGCTACTGTGTAGTAGCCAGATCTACCTTAGCACCTCTAAGGTGCCCTTCTTATCTCCCATCTTACCCTCCTTCCTGTGCATACCAACCTATTGGTGTCCTATTGCCAGCTCTCTCCTGAGGACTTTGTCTGGCTGCCTGCAGAATATGTCAGACATCCCAGGAATTGTACCCACCCCACTGATGTCTTCAGCCAATGACTGAATGAAGCCAGCAAGTAACCCATCCCAAGTTCTGTTGGGACAAGGTGCCAACAATGTATTCTTCCATCTGCTGCAGAATCACCCAAAAGAACTGAGCTCCAGCTGTCTCAGAGTTAACCTGCTTAGTAGCACATCCTTACTGACCACATCTGTGTTGTTGAGGACTCCTGTGTCACCTTCTAAGTATACCACCTGTACTCACAGCCTTGTCTTCAGATGCACTGCTGGGGAAGTCCTCTACTTGGACAAGGATGCTTGCCAGGGGGCAGAAGACACACTATCTCCAGGATCCCATTATCACAGCTTCAACCTTCAGTTGTTTACACACCTGTCTCACCAACAGAACACAATCTCCTGAAGCGACAGTATTGTCTCCTCATTGTCTAGACTCCAGGTTTCTCAATAGTCATCTTTGTATACATCATGTCCTCAACTGTTGGCTAGCCAGGAAGTTGAACTGATTTTGCCAAGCAAGACATTCTAAGAAGATTATTCTACCCCCAGTCAGTGCTTTCACTGAGCCATACTCACATCAGATTCCCCATGAATCAGTTACCATTTTTAACCACTGATTATATATAAATTTCATTTACAAATAGTATCTAGCCAATATTGTGCTATAGATTACAGAATATTGCCACTTGTTAAATCTTGTAAACTTTTAATAGAAAGCAAACTTGAAAGTATTATTCCACTTTAATTGCATCAAGGAAAGTGTGACTTTATCCTGACACCTAAAATCTCCTCAGTGGCCTAGTTATTAAGCAGGTTATTAAATATTTGCACTCGTTCTCAAACTCCATTTGGTCGATAATTAGCTTTTCATTTCCCAGCTCATAATACCATAAGGCAAATTTGCCAATAGGTTGAGAGTTCAGGTTAAGGCACTATTTCACCTCGGTTCTGTTGAGTGATGAAACTGGCATAATAATTAAATGCCCATCATTCTAAAACGATGTGGAAAAAAATAACCAAATCGTGGCTGTAAAGAAAAACAGACTGATTGTTGGGAAGACCTAATGGCTCCACGTCACAGCAGTAATTATTTTAAGTACTTGGAAAATTCTGAAATCCAGCAAAACTGAACCTAGCCGGGGTTCCATTTCATCTTCCCATGGACACACAGGGATGTGGGGAGAGTGCTAGAACGAGGGACTCCCATGGGCACACATGTCTCAGACTTTTTCAAGAAATGAGACATAAAAGAAATTGAAGGCAATGCCATATATGTAAGACTTAAGAACCTGCTGGGGTCCGTGCAGCGGGTGTGGATGGCACGAAGGTGTGAAGAGAACAGCTCCCCTGTGTGGCAAGGCCCGGGGAGCTCCCAGCTGTTAGCCAAGGCCGGGCGGAAGTCTCTCTGACCATCTTGACGCTGTCACCCCCTGGTTGCATGGAAACTCAAGCACCCCACTAAGAATTCGGTAATCAATTGAGGCATTGTTGTTTGCCCCTGTGAGGCGGTTTTTGCAACCGACATGAGCTTGAGAGTTAATGTATTGGTGAGTGGGCCTTTAACTGCACACAGGAGTACAATTAAACCCATGCCATTTCTGGACACCTTATTGTGTACCTACCCATTGCCCTGAAATCGGGCCCAGACATATAGCATGCCTTCTGGGAAACGGCTTAATAAGAATTTTACCAAGTAATAGAAGTGATGGGAGTGAGAGCTGAAACTGCTACGGCAATAAATATAGTTATTGTTATCTCAAAGGCTAGCCTGTCTTTGCAATTTTTTGAGCATAGAAAATGTAACTGTTTTAGCCGCTTTTATAATTTTTAGCTAGAGGAATTAAGGATGCTTTTAATTATTGTTTCATTGTTTATGGGGTTGTAGAGTCTATAGTTATAGGGGGATTTAACATTTGAAACTTTTGTTTTTAGATTTTACATTTTTTCCCTTGTAACCTATTTTCCCATTAAATAATGGGAAAATTGTAGAAATAGAAATGTGGTAGGAATGTACTAATTAGCAGATAATCATATGTGCCTGGCCTTGGAGTCCTGGCTGTTGCTCCATGGCTACTGTTGAAGAATAAATAATGGCTTACTTTGAAGAATTTGAATACAGTATTTTGCAGAATTATCTTTTGGGACACCTGCTTAGCCTTGAAGTGCAGACAGAGTGACCCAATGTCTGTACATGCCCCTTAGTCTTGAAGTAAAAATAGAATAATTAGTTGCTTGTGCAGAAGCTTGTGAGGTGTCTGAGTAAATAAAAAGGACAGCTTTTCTTGGGCTGTTGTGAGAACGCACCAAGTGTCAGTGTCTGTGTCTTTCTTTATTGCTAACTCCACGCACCCTTCCCGAGCTCTGAACTCGGCTGGAGCTGGACTCCGGCACTATATCACCTGGTCTCTCACTGTGGGCCTCCAACACACCAAGCCAAAACAGACCTTTCCTACAAGGCCCCTGTTGGGAACCTCGATCATTGCCACAAAACCAGACTAATGTGTCTCTCCTCAGCTAGGATCTGTGCAATGGCACATCAACACAGCTGGGACTGTGGTAGGACATTGGCCTCTAATCAAACAAAGGCTCTTAGAATTGAGTCAACTACCAAAACTCTCATTTTCTCATGTCCTTCACATACAAGTCCTGAAAGACAACATACAAGTTATTCCAATTTATCGTTTGAAGGGTCAGGTTGACATACCATGTACTACTAGGCATGTGGAATCTGCATCATGCTACACAGGAAGAAATGGCAGTGAGGGTTTCAGTACATGCGTTGCCTGGTATAATCTATGGAAACTCATGTTATATATGACTGTCTTACATGTGGCTGCACACTTAGATTTTTGAATACAATGATCCTTACTAGCCATTGGTTCCAGGATCCCTAGCATATTAAACCTGAGGTTGTTCAAATCCCTGCTATAAAACAGCACTGTGTATGCACAAAATTTTTGCAGGGCCCGGTCTCCCAAGGGTTAACTCCACAGCTTATCTCTCAAGGGGTAACAGGATGAGCAATCTTGGCCTGATACATTTAGCCCCTGGTTTAACCACAAGTTCCTGCTTCCCATTTATCAAGATGCCCCTGGGGGATCTCAGGAGTGGCTTGAGCATTGGAAAAATACTGGGAGGAACTAGGCAGAGTATAAAAAGGCAGGCTGGAGTTCAATAAATGGCATTCTCTTTTACAAGAATGACCCAGTGCTAGTCCCTCCGCTCAGCTCAGGGTACACGGTGACGTGGGCGTTGCCGACAGACTTTGGCGTATCCTCCCAGAGATGTTAAATCCTCTCTAAATGGTTTACAGTATCTAATTGATAGTGGATGTTTCCTAAGTACTTCTTACATGCTATTGCTAAAGGATTATCCCAAGGGAAAAGGAATCAGTATAGATATGATGTTTTTTCCCAATATTTTCTATCTGCCGTTTTTGGAATACATGAGTTCACCTATAGAGAGGGGCGACTGTGGAGTTGTTTATGTGTAGTTTTAAGCAAATGATGTTTATCTACATGTGGTTTCTATATGAAATTATTTGCAACCTTTCAAAGTCCTCCAGTACCACTAGAAAATAATCAGCTTGAGCAATAGGCAATTTTTAGTCTGGAAGCACTTCTGAATATACTTAATGCTTTTGCATTGAATGATTTCCTTGATGATTACATCTGTTTAAATGGCCACATAGGCTTTTTGAAGCATGCTGACTCCTGTCATTTTTCTCCTAAACCTGTGATGGCCACATGCTCTCCTGGGAATGGTATAAACCCTATGGCATCTCTGTGTTGCCAGCATAAGTCTACATCCATTCAGATCAAGGTGCTAATAGACAAAAATCTTTTCAAATCCAAGGTTAACAAGCAGGCTCGGGGTCAGGGAGGAGGGCGGACCTCAGGGTCATTCCCTCCAAACTGCCTTCCTTTAGGGTTTACCACATGAGTCCTCTTTGACAGAAAGGGCATGGAGTCCAGTGCTGACCACCCTCCCACCCCATTCACAGCTGTCTCTGTCAGTCTTCCTACTTCAAGTCACAGGCCTCATTCTGTTGCCTTCATACCTCTCTTCTTCACACCGAGTCTCCATATTCCTATCACCTGTTCCCAAAATGGCACTTCCTGATCCTGTTTGCTGTCCTCTGGGCAGACTCCAAATCCTTCCATCCTTGGAGATGTGGAGCCCAGAAGTGAAGACATCCTTCAAGTTGGAATAGAGCAAAACCGTTATTTCCATTGTGATACTCTCTTCCATAGATGCAACCTCTAGTCATTCAATAACAGAATGGCTTGACCGTGGGGCTGGTTGGAGGTGTTGCACACTAATCCTCTCTGCCGGTGGTGTTGGCATCCCATGTGGGCACTAGTTCATGTTCCAGCAGCCCAACTTCCAAGCTAACTCCATACTAGTGGTTCAAGGAGAACAGCTCAAGTCCTTGGGCATCTGCACCCTTGTGAGAGACCCAGAAAAGGCTTCCCGCTCCCAGCTTTGGACTGGCCCAGCTCTGGCTGTTGTGATTCTTTTAGGAGTGAACCAGTGGATGGGAGATCTCTCTCTCTCTCTCTCTCTCTCTCTCTCTCTCTCTCTCTCTCTTCTCTCTTAAAAAATGTCTGGGACCTAGTCCCAGGAACCTGTGTAATCTCATTTGAAAAAAAGAATCTGCAAATGTTTAAATTAATGATTTTGATATGAAGATATTACTCTGGATTATCTGCATACGTTGTAATGCAACTGTTTAGTGTCCTAATGAAGAGGTCAAGGTGGATTCAATGTACAGGAGTGAAAGGTGCAGACAGAGGTGGTTAATCCTACGGCCACAAACCAAGGATCACTGGCACAACTTGAAGCTGGCACGCTTCTTTCCCAGAGCCTTGGGAGGCAAGCAACACCTGCACTTAAGCCCAGTGATACTGATGTCTGGCAGCCAAATCCATAGGAAAAATAGTTTTCTTATACTGGAAAGGCAGATTAGATTGATGGAGAGAAGGAAAGACAGAGAACAATATTTCTTCTTCTGATTCACTCCCCAAATGGCCACAACAGCTGGAAATGAGCCAATCCAAAGCCAGGAGCCAGGAGATTCTTCCAAGTCTCCCACATGGGTGCATTGTCCCAAGGCTTTGAGCGATCTTCTACTGCTTTCCAAGGCCACAAGCAGGGATCTGGATGGGAAGTGGTGCAACCGGGACACCAACAGGAGCCCATATGGAATCTTAGTGTTTGCAAGCTGAGTATGTAGCTGTTGAGCCATTTTGCTAGACCTACTTTCTGTTGTTTCAAGCCACCAAATCTGCATAATGTGCTGTAGTGCCAATGGAAACTGATACTGAACTCAAGACCATGCTTACATGTTTATCTTTTACTTTTTCTCCATGATGTTGACTTACTGAATTTGATAAATTTGACTCTTCTTTACACTTACACACAACTTAGATAAGGTAGTAGAGCAGTTGGAATATAAATGGACTTATCTTCTCCTCCTCCCCCTCCCCCTCCTCCTTTCTAGGCATAGAAAATAGAGAGAAGGGCCTTAGTAGGACTTTGGAACCATGACCTTGGATAAGTAATTTTCCCTTCAAGGTCATTCTTTCCATTTGTAGAATAGACATAACTTATAAACTCTTTCAATGTTATTCTATAAATTTACAGAGCTTTCTGCTCAAGGACCATCGTTTCATCAAATCCTCAGGCAATCACTTACTTAATGTCCCCTCTATAAGCACCACCTGCCCTGGGAAGTCCTCTACCATACACCTCCCTTGTCTGCCCCACTGACTCTTGGTACCCATAGTTAACAATTCTTGCACTGTGCTCCAGGGACTTGCTTCCACGTCCAGCTCCCTCACTAACTGTGAGCTCCTGTAGGGCAGGAGACTTGCATTACTCATCTCTCTCCAGCGTCCAGCTCAGCAGCATATGAGCAAGTAAAGAAATCAATGAATTGCTGTCAAGAAATGACTTGCTTATCCTGCACAGCTGACGGATGGAAATGCCACAGGGCAAGGCTGCAGCCAGAGTCCCAGAGCCCCTGGCTCCATTGCAGGGAAACCCATCTAGCAGCTCTGGCAGCCAACCTGCGTCTCAAGAGTGATGGATGGGTTTGCAGCTGAGTCGACTTGCTTTATCTATTTAATAAGCTGAAGTCATAACTCAACAGGCTGCTTTGACTACTTTTCTGCTTGAATGTTATAGTTGAGACAGATACATCCATTACTGGAAAAGTTCAAGTGCCTGCTAGAGATGTCTTCTTCTCTTGGGTCATCAATGCCTTAAGGAAACTTCCCTAAAAATCTTACCACTGGTGTTAGCAATTCCAATCTCCAAGTACAAAGACCAGCACTAACATATAGAAAACTGCACATGAAAGGACTTGGCCTAGAGCCTGATTTTCTTCTCTCCCATCTGCTGATCTTCTCTTCTCTCCCCTCTGCTGACCTGTTTTCCTCCCCTAGAGACACTGTTGGCCTCAACACAGCAACAGGAGCCCTACCTCACCATGTCACACCCGAGAAATGAACGCCTCAGTCCAGGGATCATGTTTAGCCTGCCAGGACTTGGATTAGAACATCCTGGTCCTGGATGAATCTCAGGATAACCTAAAACCTTTCTCAAAATCAGTTTTCAGCCTCAGAGTTGGCACAGAGGACAGAAGCCATTCATAACAAATTCAGAAGTCAGCAATGATAAGAAAGGTAACCAGAGCAAGTCCACTGCACTCAACTGGGATTAAGATATGTTGGCGAAGGAGGGCATGTGTGCGAGACCCTGGAAACCAAGTAGGCCCTGGCTTGGAAGCTCACTGGATGTGAAGACAAAGAGAGACAACAGAAGCTCCATTTTTAAGCCCAAATGACTTACGGTTATTAATCACAAACAATATAAAGGGAGAAAATACAATGGTTGCAAAGTTTAGATGTGTCAAAAGAAAGATAAAACCCGAGCAAAAAGATTAAGAACAATGTTTAGCCATCCACCATTCCCATTTATTCAGGGTTTACCACTGAAGCAGCACTCTAAGCCACTGGCATGAGCTAACAGCACCAGTAATCCCTGTATAAAGTTCTGAGACAAACACCCCATTCCCCTCTTATGGATGAGACAACTGAGGTCAAGGTCACACAGGGTGTTGAGTACAACTTGAGCCCAGTACTACAAGTTTCAAAGGGGTGGTCAATGTCATAGGGCTAAGGACCCAGGACCAGAGTTATAGATGGGACTCTAGGACTGAGAGCAGCAGCCCTCCATGGCTCACTCTGCCTGGGTTCTAATTGCAGGCTGAATTCACTCCAGGCAACCAGCAGGGCCCTGTGATAAATAACTAAGTGCAGCAACAGGACTTTGATGAGAAACAAGAGGCCAAGTCTCCAGTTTCCTCCCCTTCCATGCTCTGGAGATTTTTCTCTCCCTTTGCAGAGCCTTGGAAATCCCTTCAGCAGCAAACGGAGAGTAACCATCTAGCCAGAAGGATTTTCCAGTAAATCAGGGTACAGTCAGAAGGGAGAAGCTCTAGAGGAATTAGCAGCAAAATACTGATATTGAGAGTTATCAACTATCTAAGAGGATTAGACTAGATAATGAGAAGCGGGCAGGATTTAAGATATCATTGAAACCAACTTCAAATCAACATCCCTAGGGCTGCAATGCCAGCCCCTGAGTCATTGCATAAAGTTGCCACCACAATGCCAACAATCTTTACAGGTGCCAGTCCAACCTGCGCTGCTCTACAATCAATCCAACTCCCTGGTAATGTGCCTGGGAGGAGCAGCAGCAGATGGCCCAAGTGCTTGGGTCGCTGCACCACATAGGAGACCCAGATGATGCTCCTGGCTTTGGTACGGTCCAGTACTAGCCATTGTGGACATTTGGGGCGTGAGCTAGCAGATGGAAAATGTGTCTCTCCTTATCTGTAATTCGGACTTGCAAAAATAAAATGTTAAAAAAGAGCGGGGGGAGGGCCCGGCGGTGTGGCCTAGCAGCTAAAGTCCTCGCCTTGAAAGCCCCGGGATCCCATATGGGCGCCGGTTCTAATCCCGGCAGCTCCACTTCCCATCCAGCTCTCTGCTTGTGGCCTGGGAAAGCAGTCGAGGACGGCCCAAGGCTTTGGGACCCTGCACCCGCGTGGGAGACCTGGAAGAGGTTCCTGGTTCCCGGCTTCAGATTGGCGCGCACCGGCCTGTTGTGGCTCACTTGGGGAGTGAAACATCGGATGGAAGATCTTCCTCTCTGTCTCTCCTCCTCTCTGTATATCCGGCTTTCCAATAATAATAAAATCTTTATTAAAAAAAAAAAAAAGAGCGGGGGGGCGGGCAGGGGAGGTAGCCAGTGCAGTAGCCTAGGGACTAAGGTTCTTACCTTGCATGCACCAGGATGTTTATTTTTTTCCTAACACATTTTGTGTTCTGCATTTCCAAGGTGAGCAGTCACGTGTCTGATGAGTTAGGAACTGTATCTGGCTCCAGGTCACAGAGACTGGAAAAGCAGAGCCTGTGTGGGGCACACGTTTGTTTCTGTGCTTCTACCAACCAGTTCTGAAGCAGGTTCGTACATGTGGCTCGGGAGCTCTGTGGAGTCCCCGTAGCTTCCTGCCCACCAGCCTACAGCTGCAGCTGTCATCCTTCTGAAAGGCAGAGGGCTGCCATAGCTCCGCTCTGTGTCTAGTTGCCTCACAGCAAGAAGGCAAAGGGTGAAGCAAAAGGATACATCCAATGCTTACCTACCCATTACACCATCAAGTTACTGGGAACATGCTCCTCAGCTAAACTTTCTATTTTAAAAATGTATTTTAAAAAACACATTTATTTGAAAGCAAAAGAGATGGGGAATGCTTTCATCCACTGCTTCATTCTCCAAATGGACCCTGCTAGGCCAAAGCCAGGAGTCTCCCATGTGGGTGTAGGGTTCCAAGGCCTTGGGTCATTCTCCACTGCTTTCCCAGGTGCATTAGCAGGGAGCTGAACTAGAAGTAGCTGGGCTTGGTCAAACACCTGTATTAGGATGCTGGTGCCGCAGGTGGCAGCTTTACCTGCTATGCCACAATGCCAATGCCTCAAGTTTTGTTTCCAAGATCGAAAAAGAGACTAGATATGGATAATGAAACTGGCAATCTTTTCACCAGAGTCTTAAAGATTCTTGATAATTATTCCTAAAGGTAAGTTATACCTTATGTTTTGTAACTTGTTCTGTACTTGATGGTTTTGCTCAGAATTGTATTTTGGGTAACATTAACATTGGTAGTTGGTAGCCTTGTTTTTGTTAGCATTTGCAGGTGAGTGTATTTTTGTAATCACTGTTTCAATCTCTAAGAACTGAGCAGATATGAATAGCAGAAAGTTGGATTTTGTGGTTTTAAAGTCTTCTCTCTTTACTCAGGATCATGCTGTTCGCATCTCGTTTCTGCCTGCCTCTTCCTTAGCACCTGTGTCAGATTTTATAAACATGTTTGAAATGGAAAATGCCTACAGGTGGAAAAACGCCAGGCTTGCACGCAGGACACAGTGGTTACATGGCATGAAGCCAGGTTTCACGGGAACAGTAAAGCCTGGTGAAAAGAATGCCGAGGAGAGGAGACAGACATTTTGGCTGTACCAACTCAGGAAGTCCCTGGGACTGTAAGAGTCTAGAAGCTATCAGCTGTGTATTTGCATCTGTATCCCCATTTGCTTGCCCCACCAGTGCTAAAACAGCTCATGCTACTGCTCTGTAACGACCCATCCAGGCCCAGCCATTATGGAGGGATGCAGGCTGATGCCCTAGAGGGCAAAGAAAGGCTATTTCCTTTCTGCCAGGGCTGTGGAGTCTCTGGTGGTCAGTTGCCGTAAGATGGACGCTGCACACATCCCTGAGGCTGTTAAGACTTGGCTGCCTTGTTTAGTGAGGCCCTCCTGGTGGTTTTCCTGAGGTGTCACTGTTTCCAGTTGGGGCGCATGGGGCCTGGCTAGAATCCCTGCCTCTAGGGGCCCGGCTGTGTGTTCAACAGGCCTCTCCCATGCAGGGCCGTTTGTACCCTCTGTGTAATTTGATGTGGTTTGTTCACTGTGGTCTGGAGTGCTGCACTTTGGCATACCTGGGTATGCAGCAGGTGGGCAGGCCGGGCCCAGTGATGACCAAGGTCAGGAAGCATTTGTGTGGGGGTAGGAACTGGGTGTTGCTGGTGGCTTTGGCTTTGGCTTTGGTGGCTCCTCCTTCCTTGGACCAAGTCTCCTCACCACTTCATCTGTCAGCATCTGTGTTACTTTCATATTGATCTCAAACTCCTGGCTATTATCCCATCCAAAAAATCACAAAAAATATGTATAAATATGAATTAGGAACACTACGTGCTTTTTTCCCACGCAAAAATAATTTTTACATTCCATTTTTCATGGACTTTTAAAAAAAGATTTATTTTTATTTTAAAGGCAGAGTTACAGAGAGGACACACACACACACACGGACTTCTGATGGGGTCCCTGGAGGGGTTCCCCTAAGACTTTAGGGAACACTCACTCTTTCCTGCCTCCTGTGAGCCATAGCTATGCCGTCTCTCTCTCTTCTCAAGAAGGCATATTATTTGCCTTCTCTCTTTTTAAAAGATTAATTTTTATTGGGAAATCAGATTTATAGAGAAATAAACAGAGAGAAAGATCTTTCATGTGCTGATTCACTCTGCAAGTGGTTGCCACGCCTAGAGCTGAGCCAAATTGCAAGCCAGCAGCCAGGAGCTTCTTCTGGGTCTCCCACACAGATGCAGGGTCCCAAGGCTTTGGGCCATCCTCGACTGCTTTCCCAGGCCACAAGCAGGGAGCTGGATGGGAAGTGGGGCAGCTGGGACAGGATCCTATGGGAGTGGACCAGAGGAATGAAGATCTTCCTTTCTGTATATCTGACTTCCCAATAAAAATAAAAAATTTTTTAAAGAAATAAAATAAGCAAGAAAACAATGAGTTAACCATCCGTGGAGATTTTGCTGTATCTGTCTCTAAAACCAACCCAGACATTACAATTTAAAGACAGCGATGATCAAACTGGATGTATAAAAGCAAAACCCAGCTTCATGCTGTTCAAGATGAAATTGCAATTTCAATTTTTTTTTAGAGCAGACAAGTTGAAAATAAGATGGAAAGAGACAGGTCATAGAAACACGACGCATACAAATCAGCAGAACAGACAAGCACTATTGCACAGAAAATGAGAACCCTTCCATAACAAAAAGGTGACCAATTTATCAAGACCTAATTCTGAATGTGACGCCCTTAATCACTGACCTTTAAAACACACTCGGCAAATTGACAGAAGGAAAGGAGAAATAGACAAATCCACGGTCAAGGCTAGAAATTTGGCATTCATCTCTGAATATGTTTAAAACAGTAGGAAAAAAACGGAATTTGAGTAACATCCAGCTAGTAATCACACTCCCTTTCAGTCAGCCCACACACACATCTGCAGAGCATACACTGCAACAGTCGTGAAGTCCACTTTCTCCTTGACCACAACCTCCTGAAGGGGCAAAATGAAAGGCAATCTGAGGGCATGCACAACTGAGCATCATCTTGGCAGGATCTCCACAGAGCTCTCCCCAACAACCAGGGCAAGCATTCTTTCACAACCACCAACCAAGTCCACCCTGTGCCTGGCTGTGGTTGGCAGCTTAGGAGGCAACCCTGGTGATCGCTACCCGTTGGCACCACACAGTTACTCCCTGCTCGCTGGGCAGGTGCCAGTCTCTGTGAGCGCTGCTTGTGACTAGGACAGGAAAGCAATACAATTCATTACTAGTTACCAGAAACGGGAAAAAAAAGAAAAAGAGTCATTGGAACTTTTATAGCCTTTGAAACAACTCTTGGTTAGAGAGACTGCCAAAACTGAAATCATAAGCTATTCCTAAATGAATAAAAATGAAAATCCACCATATAAAGAATAGGGAATGAAGCCAAATACTTTACGGAAAGATTCTACCTGAAAAAGCAAGTAATTTAGAGAAACCAGGAAACACCGAGACTAAAGGACCCAGGCTAGGGTAGGCATTTGGCCTGATGAAGGCACCGGGTAGGATGCCCCCGCTACATGGCAGCGCCTGGGTTTAATGCAGGCTCTAGCTCCCGACTCTGGCTTCCTGCTGACGCAAGCTGGAGTCCTGCCCTCCCTGCCACAAGGCAGGTCAAGGTCAAGTTCCCTGGCTGTGGTGCATGTCACAAGTGAACCAGACAGGGGGAGGCGAGCTCACTCAATCATGCTCACTCTCTTTTCCTCTCAAATTTAAAAATGTTGAAAGAATACACACAAATCAACTCCAGAAACTACAGAGAAGATAATAAAACTATATAAATCCTTTACACGGTAGGTTTAAGGAAATCAAAACACATTCTTTGAGAACAATAAAATACTTTTTTTTTTGTTAAGAAAAAAAAAAGTTCTGGCCCCGGCGTGGCCTAGCAGCTAAAGTCCTCCCCTTGAAAGCCCCGGGATCCCATATGGGCGCCGGTTCTAATCCCGGCAGCTCCACTTCCCATCCAGCTCCCTGCTTATGGCCTGGGAAAGCAGTTGAGGACGGCCCAATGCATTGGGACACTGCACCCGTGTGGGAGACCTGGAAGAGGTTCCTGGTTCCCAGCTTCAGATCGGCGTGCATCGGCCCGTTGTAGCTCACTTGGGGAGTGAATCATCGGATGGAAGATCTTCCTCTCTGTCTCTCCTCCTCTGTGTATATCTGGCTGTAATAAAATGAATAAATCTTAAAAAAAAAATAGAAAAAAAGAAGTTCTTTTATTTGAAAGGCAGATTTTACAGAGAGAAGAAGAGACAGAGAAACTCCTCCATCTGCTGGTTCACTCCCCAGTGGCCACACACTGCTTGCTGCTTTCACAGGACATAGCTGGATCAGCAGTGGAGCAGCCAGGACATGACCGAGTGCACATTTGGGATGCCAGCACCAAACGGCAGCAGATTAGCTTGCCGCACCAGCACATTGGCCCCAAGAATTTCTGCCATTTCTAATCTTAACTGGAAGGAAGAGAAAGAGGAAAGACAGAAAAACACAAACAGTATTGGGAGAAAAGGAATGTAACTCCAGATAAAGAGATTCAAATTATTTTCTTATAGACTGCATACCAAACAGATTATGAAAGTGAGACCAGAACTTTCCAGCACTGCCTGGGAGAACTTCCTGTGAAGACAGGAGTATATATTGCATGCACTGTCTGATATGGAAGCACTAGCCACCCCCACTTTGAGGAAATGGGGCGAATGCAACAGAACTTTGATTTTAAATAAATTTAAATGAACAGATGAATGATGGTAACTAATAGATAGCACAGTTGCAGGGGGAAATAATTTTAAGAAGAGATACTGAATTTACTTAGTCCAAAAACTAGAAAAAATTTGCATAAGTCATCTAAGACATACTCTAAAACATATTCTAGCAGAAAATATTTTGATAGGCAAATTCTACCAAAACTTCATACGGAGTCATTATGTTATAAATTCACAGAATATAGAGATCGGTCGAAAAACTAATTTATTTCTTCAAAGCTAGCTATGATGCCATTTGCCACAAGGAAGTGCGTATGCACACAGACACAGCTATAAATGTGCTCTGGCCAAGAATCGGTCTAACATCTCAGAGACAGCAACTGTGCTCTAGGGACCAATCCTCGCCCTTTACCCACGCGTGATGTTGCACAGGTAAAGGTGCTTACCTGTGCCGTGGCTGGAAATAAGGTTCTGCTACAGACTTGACAAACTTGCTCAATGGATTCAGTCTAAAAGCACAAAGCAGAACAGCCTGAATGTGAAACACATAAACGATTCCTTCTTATTGCAGCCCGAGGCTGGCTGTGCATCCGTGGAGACTAAAGCAGAGACGTGAGGTCACCTTCTGTGGTCACACAGCAGGTTTGTGGGGGAGAGCCTGGACGGGAACCCAGCTCCCCTGTGGTCAACAGCGTGCTCTGGCTCATGCCACATCCTCATTAGGAGGCAGACTGCCTCCATGATCAATGACATGAGCAAGGAACTAGAGGTAGACAAAGAAGCAGGGGCCCAAGAGCACCACGACAAGCTTTGTGGAGTGGTACAACCTTGGAGGGCGAGAAACGCGTCCGATGGCTCCACTGCTGAAGCAGCTCTCCTGTTTACGGCCTGGGAAAGCAGCAGAGTGGAGCCCATGTCCTTGGGACCCTGCATCCATGTGGGACAGACAGAAGAAACTCCTGGCTCCTGGCTTCTCTTGCCATTGCAGCTATCCGGGGAGCAAACAAATGAATGAGAGATTTCTGTCTCTCCTCTCTGCCTGCCTAATAAAAAATTTTAAAAAGTTCGTAAGATATACGTGTGTGTATTTCAGGGATTTTAAGGTTTGTTTATTTGAAAGGTAGAATTAGAGAGAACTTAAGGTGTTTTGCCATATCACCAGCCCCTGGATTTCAGGGGTTTTTTGCATCAAAATTAACTTCTTTTACTTTCTTTGGCCCATGTGGTGCTTTTTGAAGCACCCTTGCACACGAACTTACAGGGGGTGGGTGCCTGCCCTGTAACCACAGAAGTTCAGACAGCCCAAGGTCAGTTAATGAGGACTTTCAAGTTAAGGTTGTGATATGGCCATCTCACCCACCCACCGCTACTGAAAGAAGGGTCAGTACCTTACTCCATTCCTGGAGGTGACAGGCCTGATCATGACAGCCTTGGGATGTCACAGGTGGAAACCCCACTGCTCCCCCAGACTGACCAGTGGGTGAGGGGAGGAGCCAACATCCATCTCAAGCCTGAAGCTGACGTTTGATGAGGTTGGCACACAGGCAGATGCCACAGTTCTTACTGCTGAAAACTAACCCCAGCCCCTGTGATAGCACAGCCAGGACAAACCCACCAGGCCGACCTGGGAAACAGCCCAGATGGTCGCCCTTTCTCCCTCCCTCCCATCTCCCAGCGACAGTCCGCAGTGAGAAGGGCCTTCCCCTGCCCAAATCGTTTGAGGAAGTGGCACAGAATTCTGAAACATTCTCATCACCAAAACAAATGCAGAAGCTGAAGAATGGCCTGAAGCCGACCACACATCAAGCAGGAGATTATTAACTAATGGCAGGCTTGAGGACATCCACAGGGGATATGGAGGGGGAACTACCAGCCCGGAGCCCCTCCTCCCGACCAGGCCGTTGCTGACACAGCTGATACTGATGGCAAACAGCTCAATTAGCAATCAGCTCTGTCCTTTCACCCCCTGAAAAGGTAGCCCAGTTTCCCAGCAAGTGTAATAGGCTTGATAATTAAAAACTCTCGGAGGGCCCCCATGGAATAATTAAAGAGTCAGAGACTGACAAAGTGAGAAGGCTGAGATGGATGGCAACAGAGCAGCCAGGGACAAACAGCTGCAGGCAAGGCATGGATGTCACTGATGAAAACTTTCCAGCAACACAGGTCAAAGGCTAATGCCGTCTTTGAGCTTCCAGGGGGCACGCTAAAGCTTCCTATGCGGCAACTGAAAGCTGGTATCAGTTTCATTAAAGGGCCGTCATGTGTTCGTGGCTCCTATGACAAGATGACTTGGCAGCTTGATGCTCAATGTCCAAGTCATCCCAGATGGTCCGAATCAGGTACTAACCCCGGAGATGAGCGGCCAAAGGACACTGAGCTCATTAACTCCGGTGACAAAGCAGTCTGAATGGCACTTTATGTGAAAGCCCAAGATGCCCTCACAGGAAAGCATTAATGAGGCCAGGAGAAAGAAGATGAGGATGATGATGAGAGCTGCTGGCCCCACACAGCAAGTGCTGCACATCTTTTCCTCCCAGACAGGGAACACTAGCCTAACACAGAACCCAATTTCTCCCATCTTGGCTTCCTGTGTTGTGCACCAGGCAGGAGACAGATAGGACAACACAGTCATGGACAAACAGCTGTGGCCCCGTCCTCTGGGGTGGCTTGCAGATTAACTCTGCAGTCATTTAGGCTTTGCAACCCATTCAGTCATGACTTCTCTAGTCCGCCATGGTACCAGAAATGTGCCACACACAACACGGGTATGAACAGCTGGGATTGCACGCTCACACTACTGTTTTTAAAACATGCCACAGGGTGGGGAGAGAGGGTATGAGGTGGACATTTGGCCTGGGAATTAAAGCAGTCACATCCCCAGGGGGCTGCACTGTAACATTACATATGACACCAGCATCTTATATGGGTTCAAGGTCCAGCTATTCCACCTCCCTTCCAGCTCTCCGCTATTGTGCCTGAGAAAGCAGTGGTCCATGGCCTGAATACCTGGGCCCCTGCCACCCGGAAGAAGCTCCTGAACTCCCAGCTTCAGCTCAGCCCAGTTGTATCCATTTGGAGAGTGAACCAGCAGATGGAAGATTTCTCTCTCTGTTTCCCCAATCCCCAACTGTAACTCTACCTTTACGATAAATAAATTAGAGAAAAATTCACATCCCACATCACAGTGCTGGTTCAAGTCCTGACTCTGGCTCCCAACTCCAAATTTTGCTATGCAGACACCACAGCAACAATGGCTCAAGTAACTGGGTTCCTGCAGCCCATGTGGGAGATCTGGCTCGAGTTCCCAGTTCCTAGCTTTGGCCTGGCCCAGAATAAGCGGATGAACTCTCCCCAAATTCCCTACCCCCACCATCCTCTCAAAAATGAAAAAGAGCAGGTGACGGCAGGATTTGACCCATGGGTGGAAGTTTGCCAGCCCCAGGTCTAGAGGCATTGAATAAAGACGTGACTAATAGCGACAACTCCTGGAGCCTGCTCTGAGTCAAGTAGAGTTCTAAATGCCTTACAGATAACTTACTTCATTCTCACAACAACCTTCTGAGCTAGTGGTATTGGGCTTATTTCACAGATAAGAAAGCGAAAGCACCAAAGGTTAATGGCTTAGCCACGGTCATACAAGCAGCAAAGAAAATGAGCAAGGTTTTGAACACTGTAGCTTCATTGCCTGTCAGATAGCAGGCCAGGCTAAGTCGGGATTAATGTCAACATTGCATTTCCACCATCTTAGAGTGGTTGCCCTGACAAAAGCAAGATGTTATGCAAAGCAGCCCCCACCTCTGAGTGCCTGTCAGAGAGATGGGGCCTGGGATTTCAGCTGATTAGGATGGGAGGAAGCCACCTGACACACCTGTATGATATCCATTCTGTCCTGAGCAAAGTGCTAGACACTGTTGAATGAGTTTTTTTTCCCATCATTTGAGTGACTCATTTGGACCCCCTCCCTGAGATGGTGCATAAAAAACACCATTTCCACCATTTCCTCGGGAGCTTTCCTTCCTTGGAGCCCTGTCACTACAGCATTAGGTCTCTCTATTTCTCTCTTAAATTTCCCTGGATCTTTTCCTTCCTTGGAGCTCCCCGGCGCTATGACAGAAGAGCCCTCTTTCCCTGTTTCTTAGATAAATCTTGCCCTGCACACTAGAATTGTCCATATGAAAATTCTTCCTTTGTGTGAGACAAGAAAGGAGGTTGTTGGCATGTTTTGTGTCGAATTCCCCTTAACAGTCTCACTGGACCAGCGTCCCAAGGTTCTGGGAGGGTGCAGTGGAGAGGCAGGCAGCAGAGCAGAGCAGATGATGGGGTCTGCAAGCTGCCTCCTTTGGAGGCATGAGTCTGGAGGCAGGGAGGGCAGAGAGAGACAAGCCCAGACAGGCCCTAGGAGGCAGTTCCCAGCCCGAGGCAGCTCAGGAGGAGGCTGTCAGTTAGGGCCTGCCTGAGAGAGCCCACAGTGGGGCAGTCCCCAACTGCAGACATTGAGATCTCAATTACAGAGATGCTCCCAAGGTTTGAGGAGGTGCTTGTTATCCAGCTGAGAGACACAGCACTAGCTCTGGAAGAATCCAGTTCCACAATCTGCCAGCAAGCCACCGGCTTCCCTGGATTTGCGCTGGGCTTGATTACAGAGAATCAGCCTCAGCAGGTGTAAGTGTCCACCTGACAACAGCGTTCTTATTACAGTCCCTGAGACTCACTCACTCTCCACCTGGAAATACATATGATGCGCCACCTCCTGCCAAAGACCACCTTTGTTTGGGCCCAGCGCAGTCAGCAGTAAGACCACCTGGTTTTGTACGTGAGCTTTGCTGTTTAAGGTATAACCCTTGGCAAGTAACATAACCTCTGGAACAGAGTTGGCAGGACTAGTGCTACTGAGCAGGCCCTCTTCTGGAACAGCAACATGGAGCGTCCAGCAAGGCTACTCTCCAGTGAAACAAGCATGGCAGGTGACACAAATAGCTGTAGCTGATGAGCAGCTAGGAGATAATTACTGCCAACACCCAATCGCATGCACCACCCAAACCCCACCACCGTCTGTATCACTTCCACATGGCTGAACACAGAGCACACCCACTCCCATCATGTACCAGATGCCAAGATACCATCCTGGAGAACACCCTCACTCCTCTGAACTTGCAATCAGGACCTGCTCCAGGCCCCACTCCTTATCATTGACCCCAGCCTGGATGGTGGCAATTCTCTCTCATGACATCCCATGAGCCCACATCTGAGTGTGTGCTGAGGAAGTCCAGAATTAACTCCATCTTAGATCAGACCTCTGAGTCCATCTCCCCATTTCCTGCCAGCAGGTACACACTGAACCAACAGGATGCACAACGTGTCAGGTTTGACAATAAAGGAAGAAATCACATTAAGAACTATCCCTTTTCTCGCAATAGCTAATGTGCAACCACAGCCTTTGCTCTTCAGAGATATGTGTGAAACACACAAATGCCCCGGATGCTGACACCTTGCGTCTCTTTCTCCACCAGTCCCTTCTTTGCTACCAATGCTTCTGTTTCCTACTCAAACCAAGCTCAGCCTCTTGTCACTGTTGCATCCGGTCTTGTAAGTTTTCCTCTTGGTCACCAGGATTCATCCCACCAGTTTCCCTTTCTGTTTCAGTGCAGCCTGCTTTTCTGCTCACTTCTATCTATGTAAATGGAAGACAAGAACTTGGACTAAGCCTTCTTCCCAAGCCCAGCCAGGGGCCATGACACCCATGACAAAAATAGTCAAAGCCAAACAACTGTGGCAAGTCTCTGAAAATCATTCTAAGGCCACAAAGCAAATGAAGAGATGTTTATTCAAGAAAATCTACTGAAAGTTGGTAAGAACTTTGAGTCTGTGGTATTTGAACCAAATCTGCTCCCTCTCT
The DNA here is from genome assembly GCF_030435755.1 of Ochotona princeps. NCBI lineage: Eukaryota > Metazoa > Chordata > Mammalia > Lagomorpha > Ochotonidae > Ochotona > Ochotona princeps. The sequence goes on along the minus strand of NC_080844.1, from coordinate 61,230,922 downwards.
CCTTAGCCCCTGTCTACACCTCCCTTATTCATCTCCATGAATCAATCAGTAGCCATCATTTCTTAGCTTTCCTTCAGAGACCACACCTACTCCCTGTCCCAGAAAGTTGTCTTAGCCAATCATATTCCAGTGTCCAGCACTAAAAAATCTTCCCTTTTCCACTGACCTAAGTAAGGGCACTCCTTTAGGCCATGCCAATGTATGTGCACTGTGTAAAGCATAAGTTCTGCTTAGAATTTGACCACTTGTATAGGAAGGGCACCTGAGGCAAGGTTAGAGAAATAAAGAGTGAATTTGGGGCCAATTCCAGGAAAACTCCATCCCTCTGGGGAAAAACAAACCCTAACAAAACACAATTTAGTATATGTCAAAGTGGAGAAGAGGGGTGATGTGGCACCTATGATAATAAGGGTATGGGAGAAATTTACCACCCACCCACCCTTCCTACATGTAGACAGAAGTGGAGGAGATTCAATTAATGACCACATCCTTGCTCCTAGACAGAGGGCAGGAAAGGGGTGGGGAGCAATCCATGAACAACTAGTGCCTCATGCACTGGGTGATGGACCAGTTCCTCACAGAGGAGGGAGGGGGAAGAAAAAAATAACATCGGAGATCAGCCCCATACGGTTTCTCTCTCTCTCTCTCTCTCTCTCTCTCTCTCTCTCTCACACACACACACACACACACACACACACACACTTTTCTCCTTATTTTTGTTCTGAGTGCTAGTCCACAGACCAGGGATGGAAGCTCCCCAGCAAGGACGCAGCAACTTGGAAACACTTCCTAAGACTTGTTGAGAGTCTCACGGCTTGTGTCTCTTTGCAAAGCATGGTTATTTCCTCCCACAACATCCACTGTGGCTGGTCCTCAGCTCCCACACCAGGGTTCCCACATGGCAGAGAACAACTGCTAATACCCGTCATCCCCTTTCACTCCAACAGAGAAAACTGAGTTCCTGGTGAGAATTCGGGGCTCCTTTACTCCTCCCAGCCCCGCATCTTCCTCTCTTTGTATGGACTGTACCCGATTCATCCAGCCAAGCTACTGATCTCAGCCCGTGCTGTGTGGGGTGCAAGTTGCCTGAGAAGGCCAAGGGCTACTGCCCTCCCAGAGCCTGGAGTAAGAAGCTCCTCCTGGAGGAATCATGGAAACACACGTTTAAGTTTCAGAGTGTTCAGCAAAGCACTTTGCAAACTAAAACACAATGTGTGTGTTGGATATTATTATTCAATGGGGTAACGAATTTAAGACAAATTCCATGCATCGATTCTAGGGTTGGGCTGGTGGTTCAAAACCATTGCTTTCTGACGTCACAGTTTCCCTGACTCCTTGAGATCGTTTGGCTTCTTTTGGGAAACATGGCAAGTCTCTCCCAGAGAAGACGTGTGCACAGGTCTAACACCTTGTCTGGTACCCTACCAGTGACAGCCAATGATGGTTTGTAGTGGAACACCAAGTCCACTAAGATCCAACCAAGTCATTCCAAAAGTAGAATGTAATAAAATGCCAAAACCAAATCTGGAAATAGCATGTTGATGCTAATTCATTAAGTTGTCAGAATCAAATAAGACCTAAGGAAAGATACTACGTCTGCCACTTCCTAAGAATGCAGTCCTGATCTGTCAGGTGTTGTTGGTGCATTTCCATAGTCACAGGAAGGATTCGCTTTGTAAAGCGACTTCCAAGGCACATCCAAAGGGGATTTGTTGGTGCTGCACAGCGAGGCGCGCTGTGGTGCTTTTGATTGACATTAGAAAGACTTTCAACCTTCTCTCAAAGGCACTAAAGGATTATTCTTGTGTCCTTCAACTTCCTTTTAGTAAAGATCATGTGAACAGAATTTAGCTGGAGCCCTGTTGCTTCTGGCAGAAACTCCAGGTGCCCTTTCTGCTTTTACACCAGAGGTCAGTCCCTACCTGGCCACTCTGCTCTCTAGATGAAAAGGTAACTCCATTTCCATAGCAGAAGCTGTCTGCTGATTTCTGCCAATTCAAGAGGAAAGCAACATGGCTTTGTTACATTAATATGCTTTTTCAGACAAGCCACCCTAGGAGTTTCCTTTGATTGCAGCTTTTGAAATGGAATTCACATCTAAGTGGTGACCTTTCCTAGGTATCCTGTAGACAATAAATCATCCCATAACACCCAAATTTACCGACACACACCACATGCTGTGCATGCATTAATACATTAAGCTACAACTCTAGCTTTACCTACTGAAAATACCCCTAGTACCATTAAGCTTCTCTTTTTTTGCATCCCCATCATTAAACAATGCACAAATGAAACTCTATCCTTCCTATGACTTTGGTAATTTCTTCAGGTCAGAATGTTTTTCCACAGAAATCACGGCATTTACTGGGATGCAAAATGCATTCTTTCCCTGTGGCTTACATATTTTAAGTGTGCAGGTCACTGGTCTCTTATAGAGCATGGTCAGGGCCCTGGGTAGTCGCTCTGGCTCAAGCCTGACATGGGGCACCTCTTTCCAACACCACCAGGCTCAAATTTAATCCTCAGCCCTGTTTCACTAGCCCCATGCCGCATCCTCCTCGCGGGCCTCCCTGCCTCCAGCCTCAGCTCGCACCAAGAGGAAAGAAGATGTGGGGTGAGACAAAACATGCTGTAACTCTCAATCCTTCCCAGTAAGTTCAAAATAAGCAAGATTTGGCAAATAATGAGGAAAGGAACTGTAGGAGCTGGCACTGTGATGCAGAGGGCTAAGCCATTGCCTGCCATGCCAGCATCCCACAACTCTGTTTCAAGTTCCAGCTGCTCCCTGTTAATTGTCTGGGAAGACAACAGAAGATGACCCAATGCTTGAACCCTTGCCACCCACATGGAAGAACTGAATGGAGTCCCTGGCTCCTGATTTTCAGCCTACCCAGGGCATATCACAGCCTTTTACTGACACAACCAGCAGGTAAACTCCAATTCTCCCAAACTTTCAGATAAATAAATCTTTTAAAAAAAATTTTTTTAAAAAGAAACAATTAATAGGTACATGTTCAATACTTCTTCCTTCCCACATGAATTCTCCTGAATTAAAACACTTGTAGACAAGCAACTTATTCTCAAGAGGTACACACTGCAAGAGGTCATGTTAGTTCTACATTCCAACTCTGTGAAAGTCACTGAGGCCTGAAGGCAAGTAATACAAATGATGCTGCCTCTCTCTACTGAGAAATTTGCACCGAACTTTATCTTCATGCTCCTTTCCCACATCTGATCTCTACTTGACAATGACCCATTCCAAAGCAAGCAGTTGCAGGCCAGGGTGTCTGTCATGACCTCATGTTGAGCAGTGAACACGTACCAACCTTGATGAGCCACCTGAAGCAATACTTAGGAGCAAATCTGAGACTTGCCCATACAAAGGGTGGACTTGCTACTCTCTCTGCCCATCCAGGATTCTAACTAGCCACTCTGGCTACCAGTTGCACCAGCTCTGGAAAGGAAATTTCATTTTTCAGGAAGTTTATGAGCTGGCTGTTAAACAGACATTATTTAAAACAGCACTGCCTAAAGTTAGAACAAAATGAAGAACAGAGGTAATGATGTCTTAAAACTCATCACCTAATTGTTTTAACGCCCTTTCCAATCATCTGTGCTCCTGTTGTTGTCTGCACTGCCACATCTGAAGGGAAAACACACCATGCAGCAGAGGGTTACTGAGTACCTCTCCACCACTTCAGCAACGCTCTGTGCTCAGCTTGAAACCAACCACCTGTGGGTAGGTGCACCACAGACACCAGCAGGTGGTGCAATTCAGGGCCTCCCACTCCCTTCTGCTCTTTCTGAGCACACCCCTGCCTCTACCCCAGCCCCATGAGCACAGTCACTCAGGTCAGGAAGCAAAGGTGGTGCTGCCCCCACTGTAAGAAGTTTGGCTCCCAAGATGGGTGCTCAGCTCATGAAATAGCACGTGATCTCAACAAGGGCCAGTGAGGGCTCTTTAGAGAAGGAATAAAGAGGGACACAAAGGAAGAATCCTTGTCCCTTGAAGATGGCAAGCTGGAAAGTGTGCGTTAGCCCGGAGTTGCAGGGGGTTTCACATGCAGGGACTGTGTGAAGCCAACATCAAGAAGCCATAGCGGAGGGAGGAGAAAGCAAGAAGAGTCGGAGAGAACGTTGGCAGCATCGTGTGAGTGCCTTGATCCAGCTATATTTGAAACTAAAATGAAGTCCTCTACTTTTCAGATACACCATGAAAAAAAAAATTCCTTCAGAATTGAGAAATTTTAAGTTGCATTTATTTCCCTTTAAAATGACACAGTTTTGACCCATAAACCTTTCTTATTAGGATCTGAGACTCTTAGGCTCTGACATGAGTTTTGTCTTTTCAAGGGGTACATGCCATCAGTTACTGCCAGCAGGAATCGGAAAGAGACAACGGAGAACAGAACTGGCCTCCTGACAACCAAGCACACCCCAACAGCCCAATTAGTAATGCAGAGCTTCCAAGGAGACCTTAAGGAGCCTCCATTTTCAACCCCCAGGCACCTAAAACAGCAACAGTCAAACACCCACCGGACACCAAGACTTCTAAATGCTAACTCCACCTCCAGAGAAGCTGATTAAGCCAGTCTGGGAAAGAGTAAATGAATCTGCAGTTCTGTCAAGTTCCCACACACTGCTACTGCTGCCGTTCCAGGAACTCCACTTTGAGAACCACTGTTTGTTCATTAGAAAGGCAAATGTTGACATAGAAAACAGAACTGGGGGGGGGGGGGGGGGCGGGCGTGCAGTGAGAGTGACTGTTGCCCTGGATCCTAGTCTTTCTTCCCCTTCCAAGACATGAGACCAAACTACAGGGTGAGTCCCCTGAGCCAAGCTGCCAGGACCTTGGACAGAGCTGATCAAAGTTGGGCCAGTGTCATGAATTTTCCCAAGAACTTGAAGCTAAGGAGACAGAGACTGGATGTCCTCACTACACCTGAGTCTCAAAGGAAACAACCTATAAAAATCCCATTACTGTTCCCAGTCTGCTCACGGGGCAATTCCCTGCTACGTGGCATGTGATACAGCTCAGCCAGTTCCCCCTGGCTGGTAGGAATTAAAAATGGAGACTTACTAAGTATTATAAAAGTTTAGTATTTATTTTAATGTGCATCTGGGAGCATAACTAGCATATAATTGCATGTTTATTATGTCTTGGGATGAGGCTAAATTTTTATTATGGGAATAATAGTGCAAGTGGTATAAGAATACAACCAAAATTGTGGAAGTAGTGTTCAGATGATGTAAGTCTACGAGAGCATTCCTTAATAATCCCGCAGAACTGGTACTTTAAACATAAATTAATAGGTATTATAAAGGAAGATTGCCAGAGAGACAAACATGTATTTCCATCAGCTTGTTCACTCCCCAAACGGCCACTATAATGAGGGCTGGGCCAGGATCTAGCCAGAAGTCACCAACTCCATTCAAGTTTCCCATGTTAGTGGTAGGAACTCAAGTATGTGAGCCATCATTGCAGTCACACTAGCAAGGAGCTGGTTTGGAAACTGATTAGTGGGGACTTGAAATGGCACCCCAATATAAGATGTGGGCTTCCCAACAGAGGATCAACCCTCTGTGTCATAATGTTGACCCCAAAAACTATTACTTTTAAGTGTGGCAATTCAAACAAAAATTGGAAAGAGACATGCAGTTGGATCTCAAGCACAATTTGAGAGCTATCATTTATTGAGAACAGAGGGTCTTTTTCCAGTTGGCTGTGAAACCCCCTCCTCATTTGGGACACATTTCTCCAACCTCCCACCTCGTCCCTAAACTCCTCACATCTGCCTGAGTAGGATGGATGGCCATGCAAGCAGCACTGGTCGGAAAAAGGTGGTGCTCACCTCCCATGACTTCCCATCACCAAAGAGTGTTATGTCATAGAGCAAAAGGGCTGTGGACTTGGGAAAAGAACTCCTTGTCCCTGTGGCCAGCACAGGGCTCCCTACCTCAAGCACCCTCAGCTTCTCAGCCAGCATATTTGGGAATGGGCCCATGTTGCCAAAGACACTGCACTGCCAACCTGCTCCAAGCAGCCTGGCATCCAAATGGACATCTCTGCAGGGCAAGATCCAAGCCATCATCAAGCCTTCCTACAGCCTGGCTCACACCAGCTTGTGGTCAAGACCACACAGAGAAAAGAAACTACAAAAGAAAATAATGAGGCAGTCTGTTTTGTCAAAACTGTAGAAGTGCTCACAGAAAAAGATGCTGTAAAGAAGTCAAACAGCAAGCCACAGTTGAAGATATTTGCAACAGGGGGTGCTGTAATGGCACATCAAGTTAAGCCCCTGCATGCATGCCAGCATCCCACACAGGCACCCATTTGAGTCTGGCTGATCTGTTCCAATCCAGCTCCCTGCTGTGTGCCTGGGAGAGCATGGGAAAGATGACCATCAACCTCAGGGAACATGGGCCCGGCGGCATGGCCTAGCGGCTAAAGTCCTCGCCTTGAAAGCCCCGGGATCCCATATGGGCGCCGGTTCTAATCCCGGCAGCTCCACTTCCCATCCAGCTCTCTGCTTGTGGCCTGGGAAAGCAGTGGAGGACGGCCCAAAGCTTTGGGACCCTGCACCCGCGTGGGAGACCTGGAAAAGGTTCCTGGTTCCCGGCATCGGATTGGCGCGCACCAGCCTGTTGTGGCTCACCTGGGGAGTGAAACATTGGATGGAAGATCTTCCTCTCTGTCTCTTCTCCTCTCTGTATATCCGGCTTTCCAATAATAATATCTTTAAAAAAAAAAAAAACCTCAGGGAACTAAGAGTTCCAAGCTCCTGGCTTTGGTCTGGCTCAGCACCAACTGCTCTAGGCATTTGGGGAATAAACCAGCAGACAGAAGATCTCTCTCTCTCTCCCTCCCTCTGTCTCTCTATCTTTCAAATAAATAAAAGTAAATCTTAAAAGAAAAGCAGCCATAATAAGATCTCCTGTTTGAGGAAGGAATATGATTGGCACATGAATGTTACCTGTTGGGTTTTTTGCCTACTTGTGTTGTTGCAGAATTATTACAGCACCTATAAATGAAAACCGAATGGAACTCTGACATTAAAAATAAGAATCAAGTCCAGAGAGGACTCCCAGAGGGCAAAAAAGCGACTCCCCTGGGAGGAAGCCTGGGCTGGGAGTAGGGCCTGGCTCCCCTGCCCACCGATGCCTGCACATCTTAGGCCCTTCCCTGAGCCGCTCATAACTCTTCCTCCTGCCCTGGGTGGTACTGGTTCCTAACCCATGAGCCAATCACCAGGCCCTCTATGCTAACAGACTACAAGAAAAAGGAAGTTTAAATTTTTGGGACCAATAAATTGTGTGACTTTCAAATTAGTTAAGTCCTGGCATTAATAAAAAGACTCAATATTCATTATCCCTGTGAGTAGTGAGAAAGGTCATGAACCACATTTTTTATCTGTCACAGACTGTGTGTTTGGGTAACAAGATTTTCATTTAAATTCTCCTAGATTTTGTTTTGTCTCCAATGCTGATTTTTTTTTAATTTACTATGAAAGCAAATCAGGACAGGTTGGGACAAAGATAATTATATCACTTTGCTGAATGTCAAGGGTTAGTGTCTTTGTATTCCATGAGCTATCTGATTGTAAAAACTTGTGCTTCTTTGTAACAGCAATTAAGTCAACCTTGTAAGAACCTATCATTTGAGGCTTGAAGCTGACTAATGCATGAAAATGTTTTTTTTCCTTTGCTCTAAGGGTTCAATAATGAATTAAATGCAGGGCTCTCTTTCTTGATTATTGCATTAGAAAGAAATTGTCATGCCTCATTACTCTTTTTGAAAAAGAGGTGATAGCATACTTTATTGTAGGATTTTTATGTATTGCTAATGTCCAAAAAATTCAGACAAGCAATCTTTTCTATTCAAAGAGAAATGGATTGAGTGAATTGGACAGCTATAAAAGCTCTTCCACTGTAACCTGAAAACTTTACAGGAAAAGCACATGAGGACCTAACTTTAAAAGTGTAACTCTACCACTGGGGTGTACAATACCACTCACAGCTTCAGCTACAATTTGCTCTAAGAACTATGATGTCCAATGGGTAATTTTAAAACTACTATGTAGCTTAAATTACCCAAGGGAGAAGGAGGGCATTGGAAAAACAACTGAAAGTGTACCGAGATGTTTAAGGGCTGCCAAAAATAAAGAAGTTAGCTTATTCATAATTGTCTAAAAGCCAGACATGAAAATAAGCAATAAGTTTTTGAGAAGATGTGACATCACGAGCCACTGTTATGGCATAGTGGGTAAAACTGCTGCCTGCTGTAGTGGCATACACAGTGGTGTCAGTTCAAATCCCAGCTGCTCCATTTCCAGTCCTGCTCCCTGTTGATGCACCTGGAAAAGCAATGGAAGACAGCTTATGTGCTTGGTACCCACATTGGAGACCCAGATGAATCTCCTGACCCCTGGTTAGGTCTGATACAGCCACAGAAATTGTGGCCATTTGGAGAGTGAACCAGCAGATGGAAGTTCTCTCCTCTCTATAGCTGTTCCTTGCAAAAACAAAATAACTAATATTTATTTTAAAAGACAGAGATAACAGCAGGAGTCCCAGAAGAAGTTCAAAATCTGCCAAGAGCATCTCCTTCAGTTGAATAACGGAGACCCCAGAAAGCTTGCCTGCCCAGGATGCTTGGTGGAAAGGGAGAGGGTGGGGCTTACTCCCCAGCCCCTTCCAACCATCAGTTTCTACTGCAAAGACCTCAGCTCCTGCCAGCAGGTGCTGCCAAGATGCAGGACTGCTGCTCTGGACCTCAGGAGGGGACGAGCCACTCTGGATACTATACTATTCCCTGCTGGCTACCCTAAATCATCTCATACGCCTTTGCAGATAGTCCACAAAGTAAGTTCTTCTCAAATCACTTCTGTCGAAGGCACCATCCACTCCCTGGCTGACGTCCCCCTGTTGACCACCCCACTCAGCTCCACCAAGGAGCCCTGTACTGGTGGCTCTCAAATGAGAGCATCCAAACAGCAGGTGCCGTCTGTGAAAAAGAGTGCCTCTCTATGCTTTCCTGGAAGCAGGTTAAGACCTACCTTGGAAAATCCAACAGTAGTGATGGAATACAGAAACCAAGAAGAAAACCAGAAGTAGGGTCCCCGGCTCTGTTGTTGAGCCACGTGTATGCCAAACATGGTGCAAAGTCACTGGGATGCATCTACAGTCTAAAGAACTTGTTGAATCTGAAGCACTGGTATTGGTTTAAACTGGAATGGCCCTTGTTTGCAAAACCAGCTCAGATTTAAATGCCAAAGTTTCTGGGTTATTTCCCTAAGGTCATATTTTAGGTAGACCTGAAGGCTCCCGCTGGGAAGGTTCAGTTCATCTAGCTATTTTAGTCTCTTTTTTTTTTTTAAGATTTTTTTAATTATTATTGGAAAGCTGGATATACAGAGAGGAGGAGAGACAGAGAGGAAGATCTTCCATCCAATGTTTCACTCCCCAGGTGAGCTGCAACGGGCTGGTGCGTGCCGATCCGATGCCAGGAACCAGGAACCTCTTCCAGGTCTCCCACGCAGGTGCAGGGTCCCAAAGCTCTGGGCCGTCCTCCACTGCTTTCCCAGGCCACAAGCAGGGAGCTGGATGGGAAGTGGAGCTGCCGGGACTAGAACCGGCGCCCATATGGGATCCCGGGGCTTTCAAGGCGAGGACTTTAGCTGCTAGGCCCTATTTTAGTCTCTTTTAAAATGATGCATTGTCTAAATCCTCATGACAACAGAAGACAAAGTGTCTGTGATATCCCCTTTTTACTGATGAGAAAGGCCCAAACTGTTAGGACTGCAGTTCGAACCCAAGAAATTCTACTTCTGCATACTCGAGCCTCTTGACCTCTGTACTATGCTGTTTCTTTCTTATTTATTTATTTTTGAAAGGCATTGTTACAGAGACAGGAAAGATATGGAGAGAAAAATCTTCCTTCAATCCACTGATTCTCTCTCCAAATGACCACAGTCAGAGCTGGGCTGGTTCAAAGGCAGGATCCAGGAGCTTCTGCCGGGTCTCCCATGTGGGTGAAGGAGCTTTAGCACTTGGCATCCTCCACTGCTTTCCCAGGCATATTAGCAGGCACTTGGATCAGAAGTGGAGCAACTGGGACTCAAACCAGTGCCCAAATGGAATGCCAGTGCCACAGGTGAACACTTAGCCTGCCATGCATGGCACCAGCTCCAGCTGCTGTTTCTCACACAGCAGTTGTCTCTCAGTGCCCACATCCCATGCCACAGTACCTGGGTTTGAATTCTGGCTCTGCTCCCAATTCTAGCTTCCTGTTAATGCAGAGCCCAGAAGGCACAAGGTGCTGGCTCAAGCAGCCAAATCCCTGCCGCTCACCTGGGAGATGTGATGGTATTTCAACCTTCTGCCTTGGCCTGTTGCAGGCAATTGGGAAAACAACCAAAGACTAGAAGATCTTTGTCTCTGTGTTTCTCTGACCTTCATATAGACTGAAAAAAATTTAAGAGAATCACTGAAAAATCATTGAGGAACCCAGCACAGTAGCCTAGTGGTTAAAGAACTTGCTTGCACATGCCAGAATCCAAAACAGACACCAGTTCTAATCTCAGCAGCCCCACTTCCCCATCCAGCTACCTGCTGTGGCCTGGAAAAGCAGTGGAGGATGACCCAAAGCTTAGAGACCCTACACCCACGTGAGAGACCTGGAGGAGGCTCCGGGCTCCTGGCTTCAGATCGGCTCCAGCCTTTGTGGCTACTTGCGGAGTGAATCAACAGAAGATTTTCCTCTCTGTCTCTTCTCCTCTCTGTATATCTGACTTGTCAATAAAAATAAATCTTTTTTTTAATCACTGAGAAATGATTTAGTGGGAGAAAAGGAAATCCCCCTCCATAAAAGTCACATCTTAGAAGCCTTCATCAAAACGGACAGACCCATTTTCAATGTTCACATATCATCAAATCTTGCAAGACATCATTCATGTGGTTCCGGGGACATTCCAGGGACATTATCACACATGTGAACAAAGGGATCTTAGGGAATAATCTAGGCAGAACCCAATCTAGTTTCCGTTGCATCCAGAACATTCTGGCACTAGCCAGAGGCTCTATGGTTCCATCCAGCATTGAATGTTCAGTCAGCACTTTGTTATCATTTAATGCCATGCATAGAATGTTCTCTTCATCATTTACATTTGCCATCAAACCATGGGACTGTAGAGCAGGAAACGCCCAACTTTTTACTAAGATGCAGGCACTGAGCCTTGAGCACAGCCTTCCACACCTGCTTCAGACACAGCATGGATTCACTGGCTCTTCTCCAAAAAACAGAGGGATGGCATTTGCCATTAAAACTCACACTCTGCTTGAAGAGCCTCACTTCATTCAGGGGTTATGAGTTAAGACATAAGTCCTGGAGACAGAAAAAGAAATGGATCCAATAAGTGGGGTGAGTTTGGCACAGCAGTCAAAACACCTTACACGTGTGCTTCCATCTCAGTGTCTGAGCTCCAATCCTGGCTCCACTTGTCATTCCAGCTTCCTGCTCATGAATACCTGGGGAGGCAGCAGCTCAGTGGCCCAAGTCCGCAGCCACGGGGTCACTGCCATGCATGTGAGCTCCTGGCTTCAGCCTCACCATCCTTCCTTGCTGTTTGCAGTTGGGAAGGGATCTCTTTCTGGGTGGTGCTCAAATAAATACATAGACACACCCCTAGACCATCAAAATGAAGCCAAGTTTTGCCTGTCTTTACATGTTTCAATCTATTGCCACAGCTAGGTCTGTATCCCATGTTCCAGTACTTTCATGAACCTATTTCTGATTTTAGGAAATATAAATAGGAAATGAGCTGTGGTGCACTGAGTTAAACAGCCACTTGCAATGCCGACGTCCTAGATTGGAATACTTGGTCCAGGTGCTACCTACTCTGATTCTCATCCAGCTCCCCAGTAATGTGTCTGGGAAAATAGAAGGATATGGCCCAAATACTTGTGCCCCTGCCACCCGCATGCAGGATATGAACAGGGCTTCAAATTCCCTGCTTTAGCCTGGCCTGGCCCTGACTATTGTGGCCAACTGGGGAGTGAATCAGCAGATGGACAATCCTTCTCTCTCTCCCTCTTTCTCCATAACTCTGCCTTTCAAATAAATAAATATTTTTAAAAGAATGAAAGAAACTGTGGACACCAGCCATGACAGTCTAGTATTTTCCATTTGCCCACTCTGTTGTAGTTGCTGAGCTCACTGATTCCTGGTAACTCTAAATCAGACACCAAGCCTAAAAGACTTTGAGCAAAACACAGGTGAATTGTTAGCCGTCAAGAAAACTGAAGAAATGATGAAAATTTCTGATTTTACAGAGGCATATGTTAAGAATACTTTAAAAGCATTTGTAGGGCCCGGCATGGCCTAGCGGCTAAAGTCCTCGCCTTGAAAGCCCCGGGATCCCATATGGGCGCCGGTTCTGATCCCGGCAGCTCCACTTCCCATCCAGCTCCCTGCTTGTGGCCTGGGAAAGCAGTGGAGGACGGCCCAAGGCTTTGGGACCCTGCACCTGCATGGGAGACCCGGAGGAGGTTCCAGGTTCCCAGCATCGGATTGGCGAGCATCGGCCCGTTGCAGCTCACTTGGGGGGTGAATCATCGGACGGAGGATCTTCCTCTCTGTCTCTCCTCCTCTGTGTATATCTGGCTGTAATAAAATGAATAAATCTTAAAAAAAAAAAAAAGCATTTGTAATTCATGTGGAAGGGAGAATTTGCACTAAACAATTGCATTTAGCATTGTTATGGAATATAGGGAAACTATGATTGATGTACAGTGAAATCAATAGACAATTCCAGTACACATTAAGCTCTAGACTGCATTGAGATTGCTTTCCAAGTAAGATCTCCATCACTAGAGTACTTGCCAAGAGATATGGTACAGGAACCTTTTCTAAAAACCACTCAGTGGCAAGGTGACATTCCCTGAGCTAATGCAAATTCCAAGTGTAACACAGTCATGAACTCTTAAGCACCATGAAGCAGAATGACTCCTTATTTCCCATTTTTTTAAAGATTTATTTATTTTTATTGCACAGTCAGATATACAGAGAGGAGAGACAGTGAGGAAGATCTTCTGTCCGATCATTCATTCCCTAAGTGACCGCAAAGCCAATTCGAAGCTGGGAGCCGGGAGCCTCTTCCAGGTCTCCCAGGTGTAGGGTCCCAAGGCTTTGGGCTGACCTCAACTGCCTTCTCCGGCCACAAGCAGGGAGCTGGATGGGAAGCGGGGCCTCTGGGATTAGAACCAGCACACATATGGGATCTTGGCATGTGCAAAATGAGGACTTGTGCCACTAGGCTACTGCACTGGGTCTGAACTTTTTTTTTTAAAGATTTTATTATTTTTATTGGAAAGCCGGATATACAGAGAGGAGGAGAGACAGAGAGGAAAATCTTCCGTCCGATGTTTTCACTCCCCAAGTGAGCCGCAACGGGCCGGTGCGCACCAATCCGATGCCGGGAACCAGGAACTTATTCCGGGTCTCCCACGCGGGTGCAGTGTCCCAATGCATTGGGCCGTCCTCAACTGCTTTCCCAGGCCACAAGCAGGGAGCTGGATGGGAAGTGGAGCTGCCGGGATCAGAACTGGCACCCATATGGGATCCCGGGGCTTTCAAGGTGAGGACTTTAGCTGCTGGGCCATGCCGGGCCCGGGTCTGAACTTTTTGAGGACACATTTGCAGCCATCCCTCCTTCTAGCACCAACACCAACTCCCTGGCCATCTGCCTTCACCACCCAGGATAATCATTACAAAAACATGGGCTACAGCCAGTGCAATCCAAAGGCATCAGCCATTTCCTAGTATCTGGTCCTGCCTGGGACTGTTTGGGGTTGCCAGGGTCCCTCTTGAGAGGGGAGAAAATGTGGCTAATTTTCTCTCCAACTTCGCTCTGAAACAGCAGATGGCTGGCCTTGCAGCTAAGGCACCCATCTCACACTGGAGAACCTGGAATCAATTCCTCGCTTGGGCTCCCGGCTCTAGTTCCCTACCACCAGAGCCTGGGACACAGCAGTGATGGTCCAGGGAATAGGGACCCTGCTACCCTTGAAGGAGATCTGGACTGCACGCCCATCCCTGGCTCTCAACCCAGGCCAGGCCAGTCCATCCCAGCCCAGCACAGCTCAGTGCAGCACACATAGCCCAGGCCAAAGCCACTGTGGGCATTTCAGGAGTGAACCAGTAGGAGAGGAAGCACTCTCCCTTCTCTTTCAAGTAAATGAACTTTTTTTTTTTAATTAGGATTTAACGCTGGGATTGAAAATGCAAATTGACTACAGGCTTGGTTATAAGTCTCTTTTCCTGCAATTACAAAAATTATACCATCTTCAAGTGTCTCAGGGACCTTAACACCTCATAAAATGAAAGTTTCAGAGGTCAAGTGCCATATAAATTTCCTTGAGCTTGCAAGGCACTCTCCAAAATCTAAGTCATTGTTAATAATCCGTGAAAGACCTGCTCTCCCTTTATGCCAAATGACAGTTGTCCATGTCTTTGCCCCTGAAGGTCAAGGAAATTTTCACTGTGGTCCTACAAAACATATAACTCAGAAACAAGAAAAGTCAAGTCTAGTAGCTCTGGAAAGCCAAAGAAAGCAAAACTCTAGCATGCATTGTTTTAGAAAGATACAAAAAGTCCCGTTAGAATGGACCTCTCCCAGTTCCTATGGGGTCGGCCAGTCCCTAGCTGGAAAAGGAGTCCAGAGACCTGTGACTTCCAAGGAAACACTGCTGGCCCTCATTGGTTACACAAGGTGACTTCAAAAAGTTATTAGAAAAGATTTGTTAGGAAAAAATACTCTGTGTGGGTTTCAAACTTTTTTGCACCAAAATAAACTGATCTTGTAATTACATTTTCCACCAACTCCTTGGAAGCCCTTCATACCATGCGTGCTTCTAACAGCTGGCTTACCCGAATATGCTAAAGTCTGTTTCTCTTCTTCCCACCTGACAACTGGCACTCAGATCATGGCTGACCCAACTGTGTTCCTCACCCATGTTTTAAGGTCCTCAGCAGCCAATGAAGGAGCTCCTGGGAGACTCAGGCTCCAGGCTGAGAAATAGGGTAGGAGCAATAACCTTGCCTCATCTGGCCGACGTGAATATCATATACTCAACAGAAGCTCCAGGTCTCAGTGCCATCTGTGTGCCTGATACTCTGTCAACCCTTCCAACAAATGCCAGTTGACCCATGCTTCTCGCTTGCAGGTTCTGTAAGGAACCAGGACACACTTCAGGAATTTGAAACGCTTGCCTTACCTCCAGGTAGAGAAAAACACCTAAGCTACTAAAGAGCTCCAAGCAGGCCAACAGCCACTGAATACGGGCTTAATCATAAGGATGGACAGCCACTCTGCACGCCATTTAACTCCAATCTCAAAATTTACTGCCCCAGGCACTCTGATCTCCAGCTCCCCACAAGGCCTGCTCCATGGCTTGCTGAGCTCACATCTTCAAGGTTTTAAGTAGCTTACTTTCACTTTCACCATTTTCGGAGAGAAGATTCCATATTTTGCTTTAGGAGTTAATTGCATCCCAAGAAAGCAGTGTTTTTTCCCCTTTGAATATAAAAGAGAAGTCTCTCTAGGGCTCTGATTAAATTCATGTTATTATCAGTTGGATACTAAGAATGTTAAGGGAAGAATGCCTAAAAGTCACACTGAGCGCATCTGGAAGTAATGAAAATAAATGAAAGGAGAGGTAACAGCAAGATGTGAATGAGGCTTAACGGACCGAGGCAGAAAGTCCCTCATTCCACCCATCCCAGGGTGTGAAAATGTTGGGTGTTTATAAACAGCCAAATACATGAATCGTTGAGTTCTATTCAGAAATCTGATACAAATTCTCCACACCACTGTTGTTGATCTCCAAGACAGGTTGAAAGAAGCTGACCAATCGTGTTGCAGGCTCTAGGGCATTCTGATCATTGTTCTCAAACAATTCAAAACTTTGAGTTACCTCATATGCCAGCTGCTAAAATGTCAGGCTCTGGATAGTGAATGAGGACCCAAGAATAACAGAGGGAAAGTGTCACCCTCTGTCTTCCAAAATCAGTCACTGAGATGTGCTCAGAAACCAGTCAATGTGTCCTGGGAAGGTGCCACAAACTGTCACTATGAGCCGTTGTTCATTTTTCAAGAACATTCCCCATATTCAGGCTGCCCTTGGGAAGAAGTAACTACCATGGTTCTGATGAAACAACAAAATGACAAATTCAATGATTTGTTCATAAGCTTCTACAATACTTGTTATTCTTTCTAGCATTTTTTTTTGAGTCTGTGGCAGAAACTAGTCCAACCAAAGCCAGTTGAAACCCAGTTTGTAGGCTCTGAGATAAAGCAAAAAAAAAGGCACTTTGTATTTAACTCCTTACCTTGAAATCTGCAAAAGTTATTCCTTAAGAAAGAACAAAAAAAATGATGATGGAGGAAGAAGACTGCTGCGTCGTCCATGAAACTTCTCAACGCTCAGCCATGGCGGCCATGCCACGCGCAACACACACCCACAACGGTCATGCCACATGCAACACACACCCACGGCGGCCATGCCACGCACAACACACACCCACTGCAGCCATGCCACGCGCAACACACACCCACGGCGGCCATGCCACGCGCAACACACACCCACTGCAGCCATGCCACGCACAACACACACCCACTGCAGCCATGCCACGCGCAACACACACCCACTGCAGCCATGCCACGCGCAACACACACCCACAACGGTCATGCCACATGCAACACACACCCACGGCGGCCATGCCACATGCAACACACACCCACGGCGGCCATGCCACGTGCAACACACACCCACGGCGGCCATGCCACGTGCAACACACACCCATGGCGGCCATGCCACGTGCAACACACACCCACTGCAGCCATGCCACGCGCAACACACACCCACTGCAGCCATGCCACATGCAACACACACCCACGGCGGCCATGCCACATGCAACACACACCCACGGCGGCCATGCCACATGCAACACACACCCACGGCGGCCATGCCACATGCAACACACACCCACGGCGGCCATGCCACATGCAACACACACCCATGGCAGCCATGCCACGTGCAACACACACCCACTGCAGCCATGCCACGCGCAACATACACCTATGGCAGCCATGCCACATGCAACACACCCACAACGGTCATGACACACGCAAAACACACCCACGGCGGCATGCCATGCACAACACACACCCACGGCGGCCATGCCACGCACAACACACACCCATGGCGGCCCTGTCACACGCAACACACACCCATGGCAGCCCTGTCGCGCGCAACACACATCCACAGCAGCCATGCCATGCACATGGACAAGTTGATGGAGTGCCTGACTCATGACAGCAACCTGATCCATCCCTAGCTCTTAGGAGTATTTGGGGAGTGAATGAGTAGGTAGAAGATCTCTCTCTATTGCTCTGCGTTTCAAAGAAATAAAATGAATAAATTGATGAAAATACATGAGAAGTCTTTGCAATGTTGGTACAGCTTGCCAATTCTGAGACACAAAAAGCGCTAGAAGCAAAGAAAAATGTCAATAGATAGGACTGCACTGAAAAAAATATGCATTATTCAAAAACAACGCAGTATGCATCTCTACTCTTGAATGAAAGAAGGATGAAATTGTTAAATAGATCCTGACCACAGGATGCTGGACTTTCTACCATTAGCTAAACCTACACTGTCATGATACACTTAAATAGAAGAATAATGGACTTGTGACTGTTACTGAAAGACTATACTATTATAAAAAATATGGGGGAAATATTAGGGGTGAGAGGGAATGGAGAGGGTGGAAGGGGAAATCCCTGAGCCTATAGAACTGTATCATAAAAAAAATTTTTAAAGGAAAGAAAAGCAAACCACATCAGAAAAGGACACTATATCATCTTTTAAAGTATAGATATTATTGATACCAGCTTTATTAGATTACTTCAAGAAACCCATGGAAAATAATATCAAAAGTTTATTTTAGTTGGCACCAGTGCAGTGGCACAACAGGCTAATTCTCTACCCTGTGGAACTGGCATCCTATATGCGCGCGGGTTCATATCCCAATTGCTCCACTTCCCATCCAGCTCCCTGTCTATGGCCCAGGAAAGCAGTTCAGGATGACTGAAGTTCTTGGGACCCCGAAACCACATGGAAGACCCAGAAGAATCTCATCACCCCTAGCTTCAGATCACCTAAGTTCTAACCATTATAACCATTTGAGGAGTGAGCCTGTGAATGGAAGACCTTCTATCTTTTGCCTTTGAAATCAAAATAAGTAAATCTTAATGTTTATTTCGTTGCTAAACATTTTTGACATCTACACAGTTTTACAAAACATGCATTGTCCATGAACATTTTTAAGATCCTTGTATGGATGGATTTCAAAGTTTTCTGGACTGAAACTTATCTCTTAATTCTATTTCCACTAGTTTTTTGGAAATACACACATGGATAATTATAATTGTTACTGGAAAAACTCCACGGATTCTTTCCACAGCTTAGTATAGGAATAAAAAGCTGGGAATCAGTTGCAGAGAGAGAGGAAATTTTATTTGCAAAGTGGACAAGTGAATGTGGGCAGAAGCGAGAGGGAGGCACCTGCTGGAAGGGGTATGGGTGTTTCTGCTGAAGGGAGAGAGACCACTGGGTTCCAGGCAGCATCAGGGTTCTAAGGGCTCCAAGACTCCCGTTAGCATGCATGAGAAACTATGGAAGACTGTTCCCACTGGGGAAGTGGCTGAGCAATTCCTGTGTTGCCCACCTGAAGGCATTAATTTATTGACCATGTGGTAAGACAAACAGGCAAGTGAGCAATGGTAAGTTTCCTGACAGTGGACATGCAAACATGGGGCAGTGAGATGGTGACCCAGGACTCATCTCACAAGGTTTGCCCCTTGGCCTGACACAAGATTTCAGCAGGTTTGGATGCTCTCAATAATGACTACATAATGTGCAATATATATATATATATATTTGTGTAGAATTTGTTTCATATTATCAAATGTATAGTATTTGTTTTTATTTTGTTCTTATTATACATTATGTATATCTGTTACACTGGCACCTTACATGAGTGCCAATTTGGTTCCTGGATGTGCCACTTCCAGTCTAGCTCCCTGCTAATGCATCTGGGACAGTAGCAGAAAAGCCAAAGTACTTGGGCACCTGTTACCCATACAGGAGACCCAGGAGAAGCTCCTGATTCCGGGCTTCAGTTTACTCCAGCATGGGCCACTGTGGCCTCTGGGAAGTGAACCACTGGCTGAGAAGCTCTCTCTAGCTCAAGCTCTCTCTCACACTCTGTCTCTCCCTCTTTCTTCATAACTCTGCCTTCCAAGTAAAAATTTTAAAAAGATGGTACACACATACATGCAACAACTCTGCATTTATTTTTATGAAACACAAGTTATTTTTGTCAGACTCTAAGTTTCAAATTAACTGTGTGCAATAATCAAGATGCATAAACATAAAAATGCAAATCCTTATGTCATATGCATAACTAAAAGCCTCTAGGAAGGCACAATTATTTTACATTCCTTTGGTGTTGGAAAGAAAATATTTTCGCTTGTCAGTGATTCCCACTGCTGCAGAATTTAAATTCTTAACATCATTAAGAGTACACTCAAGGATTATTCACTTTTAGTTTACAGTTTGGAAAAAATAGTATGGTAAAATACTGCTGTTGCAAAAAAACAAAACATAATGAGAACACAACTACTGTACACTAAAGAGTTAACAACTTACCACGTACAGTGCCAGGCACCAACTCAGTGGAGCCAGTTGTGTTCTAACAATAAAATAATAATGCTTGCCAAACAGTTATAACGTTGAACACATTTTACATGTCTTAACTAATAACCTTTACCCTTAGTTCCCACACACTAACTTTCACTCTGTGTTGAGTACTTACGATTTGCACTCTTTCTAACTCCCGTACATCTCTTCAACAATGTCAAGCCCAGGAGCCAAGAAAAACATGATTTGAGTATGCCACCAGGTCAATAAACACATCTTTGCCTCCTCCACCGAAAACACTGCTTTTCTTTAAATGTCTTGGCTCAAGGATTTTTCAGGGGTCTTCCCTCTGTTGGTCCTCCCCCCACCCTTTGATGCTGCGCAGGAATTTTCCATTTTTAATATCTTAGTAAATTTTGCTTTGTTTTAAAAAAGAAAAAGAAGAACTGTATACTAGACATAGGCTACTGGTCTGCAGTCAGGCACCATAAGCCTGCAGAACCCTCCACTGTGCTGGGTCCACAGGGCCTGTGCCCACAAGGCAGGAAGGCCAGAGTGCTGCTCTGGAGCTGAACTTACTGACTCGAAACATCTTTCTCAGCCCTCCAAGTCTCTACCATTGCAAGCTGGGAATGATTCTCACCCTGCAGGGCTATATGAAGACCATTCCGTGCAATAAAATGCAAAGTTTCACCTGCACCCAAATGCAAGCCCGTTCCCTCTCTCTCGAGTCCTATTTTCAAGGTTCTTAAAACCATGAAAAGGAAGAAATTCTGGCATCTGACAAATCCTATAGGAGGGGAAAAAAAAAAACAAGGAAATCCCTACCAGTCACCTACCAGTCTTTCACAGAGATTAATAACTTAGAGATTTAAAATGAAACCATTAAAAATAATGAAAAAACTCCTATTCTAGAATACAACAGCCCTTTATCAAACTGAATAGAAGACAATAGCAAAATACGAATGCATTCACCACTGCAGAAATATAATCATTTCTGTATGCAAAAATAAAAATTCTCAAAGTTAAAACATAGAAAGCAAACTGGCAAAATACTCTGACAAAGAGCTATTATTGTGGTATAGAACAGTTCTTCAAAATCAACAGTAGAAAGGCAAGAACCCAGAGTCAGTGTTATGGCACAGAGGGTTAAGCCACCAAACGTTACACCTGCATCACACAGTAGAGCGCCTGTTTGAATCCCCAAAGCTCTGCTTCTGATCCAGCTTCCTGCTCACGCACTTGGAAACGCAGCAGAGGTTAGTCTGTTCACATGGACCCCGGCCATCCACATAGAGGTCTACATTGTAGTTCCTGCCTCATGGATTGAGCCTGGTCCACACCTGGCTATTGCATCTGGGGAATGAACCAGTAGATGCAAAATCAATCTCTCTCTCTCTCTCCCTTCTTTCTCTTTGCCACTCTTTCAAATAAAATATTTTTAAGGCAAGAACTCTACTGGAAACAAATAAGGAAAGAAACTGGAAATTCCACATTAAGAAACATGTAAGTTGCTTCTTTGTGTCATACCTACAAGGGACAGGAGAATAAACAAAACTGACAAAAATCTTAGCCACACAGAATTGACCTACTAAATAACAAATAAATACAAGTTGGGCAAAACTTGGATCAAGGATGGAGAACTAAAACAGTGGGTTTCCCTTTCCCTTGGCAAAGATTCAAGATGAATTCTACAGTATGTTTTAAAGGCTGTGGAGCTGTTTCTTAGGAACTTATCCCAAGGGCATCTGTCAGTTACAAGGACATCCTTCACAGCCCTATTGTAGATTGTGTAAAACTGAAAAATAACTCAAGTATCCACCAACAAGATGCTGACTCAATAAAGTACAAAACAGAAATACAAATACAGCACAGGATTAAGGACTCCACAGAACATGCCCACACACACCTGTCAAATGAAAAAAGCAGATCGCTAACTTGCACATAAGGCATGCCACCATCTTTATATTGAAATGGAAAGGTATAGATATATTTTCCTACACATAAAAATGACTCTTGCTAACTATATATCAAAATATTAGATTAACAGGAAAAATTTCTAGGCAGGGAGTTTAGGGTGTTTTTGAAATATTTTAACACTTCTTTAGATTCTAAATTGCTTCCCATAAACATGATATTTATAAACAGAAAAATAAGCAGCCTGTTTGTACCAGCATTTTTTTTTAGTTTGTAATCTAACTAAAAGGGGACAGCACTAAAAAAGCTGAAATGCCCAGATGCACACACTTTCTGCAGGAATTAGACTCAGAGCCGTAAACACCCCACTATTTGATTAGAAACACCAAAGCCCAGAGGTGCCACATCAGACAAGCAGGGAGTTACTTTGCCCTTTACCAATCCACAGGAAATGCCAGGCTCGAGGAGCAGAGCAGCAAAGGAAACCAGACTTTGGGGACAACAGAGAGCCAGTCTGTCCTTGAAACCAGATGTTTAGCTGGAGGATAGGCAGCCCCCCAGGGCCACTGCCAGGCACGAGAGGTGAATTGGGCAGCATCTGTGAAACAGCCATTCACTGAATGCTCACCCTAGGAACTGGTCTCAGGAAGGGCTCTTTGTCCAGGGCACTCATGTTTAATCTGTGAAATCCAGTTCTCAGTACTACTGATGGAAATCTGTTCCAATGAAATCATGGAACTCACAGGGGCCTACGGAACTCACAGGGGCTGTGGAACTTACAGGGGCCACGGGGATCACAGAAGCCATGGGACTCACAGGGGCCATGGAGCTCACAAGGGTCATGGGGCTCACGGAGATGACAGAGCCATGGAGCTCACAGGGACTGTGGGGCTGACAGGGGCCCACGGAGCTCACAGAAAGCTCTTGTGCTGGGAAGCCATGCAATGACTTTTTTTTTTCAAACTCACTGAACTTGCTGTCCCTGACAATACCACTTATGCTGCACCATGGGGCTCTAGGATTATCTGAGTTTCTGCCTCAGCCCTTCACATTTCATTTTTTTCACCAAAATAAAACCCTTTTATCTCCCAGAATATGCATAGCATGTCCATAATGAATTCCTTCATTAAAGACAGCTCTCCTGACCCACCTCATTAACAGCACAAAACCCACTCGTCAGATATGTCTTATTAGCCAGAGAGCTAGCACACTTTTATGAGAAGGATATAGATTCAAAGAGCTTAATTCAGAGGTGATGTTTCTTTACTCTTTCTAGAAGGTACCACTGTGCTAGGTCACTTACCTGACAAGTTACTAGAGCAGAGAATTACCAACTTGGACAGTAGGAGAAACCCAACAGGGACTGTCTCAAACCTAATTCCACCCATGGTGTGTTTTGCTGTTTTTGTGGCTTTGCGCAGTGTGCTTGGTGACAGAGAGACAGTCTCCTGGGCACATGACACCTGCTTTAGAAACAGAAGGATGATGCGTTTCCCTTTCTCCCAGCTGCGGACTGGAGAGCAGCTTTTGTCGAACGCCCCACGTAGAATAAGCTGAGAACTGAACAGTGTCTGATATCCAGCATGGTTGTCATCTCAAGCTTCATTAATCTGAGATTCCTGGGAGAGGCCAAATGAAGTTGGAAGACATCATGATAATATGAGGGTGCTTACCAAAGTTCGTGGAAGGGGTCAGCATTGTAGCATAGCACATAATGCTGATACCAGCATCACCAGCACCCATATCAAAAGGCCAACAGTTTCACGTTCACTCCCTGCTAATCTACCTAAGAAAGCAGCAGTAGGTGACCCATGTGGGAGACCCAGAAGAAGCTCCAGATTTCCAACTTCAGACTAGCTCAACTCCGGTCATTGTGGCCATCTGGGGAGTGAAGCAGCAGATGGAAGGTGTTTCTCTCCCTCTCTCTCTCCCTCTCTCTCTCTGTAATTCTGCTTTTCAAAGAAAAATAAATAAAGCTTAAGAGAAAGAGTGATAAAAATAGATTGCCTAACTCAGTTCAAAACACACTTCCCTACTGGGCAGCAACATTGAGACCCGGTATTGCCTGGTGCTACTACAACCAAGCATCCAAGGCAAAGAATGTCACAGCTTAGTCCTTTCAGCTGTGGTAACCCGTGGATCAGCCCCTCTCGGGGATTGGAAACCTCCAGTTTGAAGATTTTAGACGTAAGAACCAACAGCACAGAAATCTAGGCCGTTCCTTCTGGCTGATCAGCTTATTAACTCCCATCCTTTGCTTTCATGTCAACAGGTAATAACCCGAAACACACAGAATCACTTGAATGCTCTTAGTGACACATCCATTAGTCACATCCATTGATCAAAACGCGGCATAATCCTGGAAGTAGAGCAGCAGTCACCACCTGCCCCAAGGCTGCTGGAGTCCACGTGAGCCTCTACTGACTCGCCACACACCAGACCATCCATGCATCCCACTGCCTCCTCACCTAAACACTTTGGAATTTTCAGGATGAGGCCCTCAAACCTGTGACTTTCAAAAAAATGTTTTCACTTGAGAGGCATCCCATCCAGCAGCTCATTCCCCAGATGCCTGGCCAGGAACCCAATCCAGGCTTCCCACACAGGTGACAGGGACTCCATCACTTGGGCCATCACCACTGCCTCTCAAGCTCCGCAAGCTGTGAGTCAGGAGCCAGAACTGGGAATGGAAGCCAGGCACTCCAGTGCGAGATATGGACATCTCAACTTCTGACTAAATTCTCACTTTCCTTGTTGTTTTTGTATTGGAAAAGAAATATTTGTACCTGCATAAAAAGATTACTTACAAAAAGGAATAAAATGAAAGAAAGTCACTCCCTCATCCCAGCCAGGGGACAGTCACACACACACAGCAATGACACTGAAAAGATGCAAGAGGATTCCCTAAAACACCCCTAAGGTCTGACTGACAATGGGGAAAAGTATCATGGGATCCTAACGAAGAAAGCTCTGCCCCAAAGAATTGAAGGGGGCATTCTGCCTTTGGAGCAGTAGCCAGTATCCCCACACCAGGCTCTTCAGGGGTCCCAAGGGCCCGGACTAGAGGATCACCTGTGGCAATCAGCAGCTGCTTTATAGAGGAGCTCACAATGAATGCTTGCCAAGGCCCAAGCTCAGCTTTGGTCCCACAGTGGTGTGCATTTCACAGTCTTGGGGTCACTAGCCTGCACAGCCAGGTGGGAGCCTGTCCCAGAACACGGTCACTCCTCAGCCCTATTGTCCAGTGCTTTGAGCCTGGGTATTGGGGTGAAGACACGGCCAAGGACC
Organism: Ochotona princeps; assembly: GCF_030435755.1. NCBI lineage: Eukaryota > Metazoa > Chordata > Mammalia > Lagomorpha > Ochotonidae > Ochotona > Ochotona princeps. The sequence goes on along the minus strand of NC_080844.1, from coordinate 61,205,956 downwards.
CTTGCTGCATGTGCAAGGGCAGTGTGGGGCCACACATCTGGACATTGAGTCCTCTCACAACTGTTCAACCCTCAAAGCCCTCCAGCACAGCTTCACATTGATTCCATCATCAGCATTCACCAGGTGTGATGTTATTGGACTTAGCTACTTCGATCTGACAAGGGATTAGACACACGAAGCAACACATAATGAAACAAAAAACATGAAATCTAACCCAGACCCAGAGGGAGCAATTAGGACACAAGGTCTGGACCAGCATAGGCCATGAGGACACAGGGATGTTGGGTTAGGCACCCAACTGGACTGTTGACCAGAGAAGAAGCTTAGAGAGACAGCAACTGTGCGTAGGTGCCCCCAAGGGGCAGCCATCTAAGATGGTTCTGGTCTTTCTGTCCAGCTTCATGTCCTAACAGTCACAGATCTGAGCAGTGGTCAGAACTCCTCACTCGGTCACAGACTCCTACAATCCCCCAATCACCCACTTCCCATTGAACAAAACAAGTCTCTGGATAACGAACACACAAGGAAGACACTAGGCAAACAGCCAATTCTGTTTTCTACTGCAGGTTCCACATTCACACAGGTGGACCATTTACTCTCAAGCCCATGCTACAAGATATGACTCATGGAAAAGATGTCTCCAACTCCATTTATTTGACATATGCTCTTATAATATATGAGCTAAATGTTTTAAAATTTTGATCCATCAAGACAGCGTTGGAAATATGTCCATGCCCTTTCAGTGAATCACCAATGAACCAATGTTGAACATCTGACCTTATTATACCTTCTCAAGAAAACACACACACACACAGAGGGACAGAGGGAAGAAGGGAGGGAGATGGAGAGAGAGAGAGATGCCCCAGCTAGAAGCTATATCTATATATGCATATGCAAGGAAACATGTTTGTGGGTAGACAAATCTATTGTACTAAGTGGGACAGATTTGTGGGCTAGTTGCTAATAATGTCAATATTGGCTTATCAATTTTTTAAAGATAGTTTTTATTTGAAAGTCAGATTTACAGAGAAAGAAACAGAGAGTGAAAGAGAACAAGGGTAAGAAATTTCATCTGATGATTCACTTTCCCAAACAGCATCAATGGCCAGAGATGACCCAGGCCAGAGGCAAGAGCCTGGAACTCCATTCAGGCCTCCCACAAGGCTGACAGGTGTCCAAGCATTTGGACCATCATCTGTGTTTTCCCAGGCATATTAGCACGGATCCCGATAGGAAGTGGAGATGCCAGCACTTGTTGACTCGGAACTTACATGTGATGCCACCATTGCAGCAGGTAGCTTAGGCCACTACAACACCATGTTGGACACTAGTTTCATGAGAGAATTGGCATTGTGATGTAAAGCCATGCTTGCAGCAGCAGCATCCAATATGGGTGCCAGTCCAAGTCCTGTCCAGCCCCCTGCTAATGTACCTGGAAGATGGCTCAGTCCCTTGGGGACCTGCACCCACCAAATCCACCCAGCTCTAGCCATTGCAGACACTGGGAAATGAACCAGCAGATGGAAAATCTCTTGTTGTCTCTCCTCTCTAACTCTTTCAAATAAACAAAATAAACCTTTAAAAAAAAAAGATGGTAATGATTATGAAACAGGGGAAGGACACAAGAAAGATATTATGGAAACCCATCATAGTTTTTATCAATTTTTTTAGTCTGAGAGAGCAACTTCATCAATTTAATTTTTTGTTGTATTTTCAAAGGCCCTTGCTCATGGAGTTAGACTCTTCAGATGCAGCATGCCTAGGCCCCCCAACAGGTTCATGATTGGAGAAACTTGTGAGATGACCAGACATAAGGGTCACATGGTTGGACCCTTCACTGAATCTACTCGACAGGCTCTCCCTGCAGTTGTGTTGGGCTGAACTCCATGAAGGTGCAGGCTAGAGAGTGATGCAGCAATCAACATGAGCTGCAGAAGCGCCAGATCCAAGTGACACACTCTAAAACTCTCATCACAGTGGAGACTCCCCAACATGCTTTGGTATTTCTATTCTACATGAGCCTTCTTTTTATTATTTACATTGTGAGTCTTCATTTTCATGTTGCCCAGAGAAAGAATGATCTAGCATACAGATTAACAATATGGACCCTGCAGACAGAGAAACTAAGTCCATCAGGATTCACCTGATGACCTCATTTGTAGAGTGGCGTAATCATGGCAGAAAATGAGATAACATGCATGTGGACTGAGCCCAGCAATGGCTTGGAAGTAATCATGTAGTCAGTGACAGCCATTACATTTATTCTTCCAAATCCTATACTTGTTCCAAAATGTCACAAGGCCTCTCCTGCAGCTGACAGATGGTAACAATTAATGCTGGGAAACAATCAAAGATAGACTCTCTGATGCCGTCATTCCTACCCCTAGCAAACGTGAGCCCCTCAGCCTGGTCACTGTGAAGGGACTCCAGATTGGATCTTTTGAATCCAGTCAAGCTCAAAGCCAACATTGCAGATCTCTACCAAGTCTCAGCCCATTGGAATAAAACCAATGAACATTTATGATATAAAGTCTATCAACAAAAGCCATTATAATAATCCTACCCAATGTTCTAAGAGGGTTTATCCTGGACAAAAATCATGCAGCAGCAAATTCTCAACATTTCCCCCCTGAAGGAGCCTGACCAGAGCCAGCTCTCCAGGCGAGGTAGCTGATGGATGTTGAAAATTCTGCACTTCCTGGGGCTCTGCTCCAGGTTGAGAACCAGCAGATCATTAGAGGTGATGAAATGAACACAGACTCACCAGGTACAGCTCAGGAAGAATCTAAAACAGTCATATCTTCCCATACTCCTTCCTTCCCATCAATACCGTGTGCTGGCTGAGGGCCTCTCATACATTTCACACCAAACCACCTTAAAAGTAGGGCCAATATGACAACATTCCTAGGAATTCTATTCCAGACTCCTACACCAAAAAATTTCCGAAAGTGTTCTCTAATTAGCTCTCAGCCTGTGATCACAATTTTCCGTAACCATTCTGGTCACGTGGTAGGGTGAGCTGATTCCAGAGGGTCTGTGGATAGTCAAGAGAGCCTACAAGTGCTTCAGGTGTACCTGGAGACCAGCAAAAACAATTGGCATAGCAGGGATACATGCTGACCTTTGTTATTGCTGGCACTCAGCCAACATAAGCAGAGCAGACACACCAAGTATCAGTGAGAAGTAACTCCAGATGGGGCAAGTGCAACTAATGCTGCAGCTGCTGATCTTCCGTTCATCAGTGACCCAGCAATGCTGAGTCAAGTGGCGAATCCATCCCTGCCACTTCCCAGTGGCTCCACTTGCCAGGATAACCCACTGGAACCTGGAGCCATTTTTTTTTTGTCCCGTCTTGCCCATGAATAGCAGCAGGCAGACAATAATTTAAAATAATTACGGAAATGAAAGGTAGTAATTAGCAGTACAAATTAGCTATTAAATGATTCAGAAATTTCAAAGTGAGACAACGACCTTTTTGCTTCTGAGTTGGCAGTGACAAATTAGGTTGTGAAAACAAAGCATTCTCACTGCATATGGATATTCTTCACCTTTCAGTGGGAGCTGGGCTGTTAATTAGAAATGTGGCAGAAAGCAGGAATTTTAGGATGGTGGTCTTGGAAGGCTTGCTCACCTGCCACCCGTCAGGGTCACCTTCCTTGCCAGCCTCCTGTCCTTAGTGCTTCTCAGAGAAATAAGAAAAATAAGGATTCCTACTGCATCGTATCTCACATAACCAATGGGTGTTATCCTAACACAGGTTTATTAGAGCATTTCTCACTGATGAAAAATGATTGGCTAAATGAATAAACTCACATGCTGGCTTTACCTTAACTCCTTTAGTCAATAACTCCACTTGATGACAACCTGTCAATGCAGCTCTGAAAGCTTTGGCTTGCCAGTTCACCTGCTGAGTAAACGCATGGGTTCCACTCACCTCTATTGACGTATTAACTCAGCGCTGTGCTAAACATACCTTGCATTGCTGCTGCTCTAGGAAGAGACACCCTCAGCTCTACAACTGAACGTTCTCCCTGTAATGACACTGTCTCCTGCCTCGCCTCAGTCACTAGATCTTTGCAAACCAGGATTTTTCTGTGCAAGTCAAGGTCTAAAAACCTTTTTTTTCACTTTATTTTCAGGCACAAGATCTCAACACATGAAAACAAAGCACCATGGGACGGGTGTAGGGAGAAAGGTAATTGTTTTCTTAGCACAGGGCAGTGGGCAGTGGCGACTCAGAAGCCGTCTCCCTGGTTCCTGTGTGGGAGCAGAGTCAGAATCGCCCAGCCGCAGTGAAGGTAGCAAGGACTTTAAATGCAGCCAAGTCAGGCTCCCTTGTTGGAAACAAGAGCCCAGAACAGAGCCCCGTCTCCTTCCCCCTTAACCCCCTACCCTGCCACCAGCTGATCATGATCAAGCAACGCTATGTTCCCAGGTCAGCACTTGACCCTGCATCCGGTGCTCTCCGCACTACACCTGACGCTCTTACATTCCCAAGCCAGAAACTTTGTGGATCCTGTGGGCATTTTCAAATTCATCTACTCACTGAAATGTATTTGCCGCCCCAAGGTTAGGGTTTGGGGTGTGTTTACAGACTGAGTCACCCTATATGCCCACACTCACTGGGGTCAAACATGGCCCTGTTTTGCTTTCTTGTGCCAGCTCCCATGCTGTAAACAAACCTCCTCTTTGTGATCTATTCAATGCCACGCTTCTTGCTTTATTGTGCTACTTGTTGCAGATAATTCTTTAAAATGGTCCTTGTGCTGAAGAGCTGCCTATGGTGCCAAGAACAAGAAGGCCGAGATGCGCCTGACAAAGACCTTGCAGATGTTGGACAAGTTCCATGTAAGCCTAAGTCACGTCATTGTGGGCCGTGAGTTGCATGTTAATGATCAAATCATGTTAACTCAAGGAGCAATGGTTCTATAGCCACAAACTCACACCAGTTTCACATAACTATGTGAATAAGGAAAATCCCTGGTATATCTGGACAGGTCATAAGCACAAACAGTCCACAGAACAATACTGAAATAATGCAGGAAAGATAGATCACATCCACGCTATAGGCAGGTGCATCTGTGGAGTGAGGCCGAGGGCTGCAGTCCCTGCAAAGTCACTGCAGATCCTGACCCCAGACAAGAATCTTATCTTCCCTGCACTGCCTGAACAGAGCCAGCTACCCCAGCTGGGCCTCCTGCCAGTCCCTGGATGCCTACCTCCACGCACATAACAGGCCAGATGCAAAAACCACTGATCTTTGTGAGATCAATGATGATTTTGAAAAGTGAACAAAGTCATAGCCTAGAAATTACAAGACAGCCCAAGTGGGCACGAGCTCTGTCTGTCTCAATGAATACTTCGGCTCCCTTGGGTTCCACAGAGGCCCTCTTTCAGCTGAACCTCCTATGACTTTGTTTCCAGCCTCAGTGTTTGATTCTTGCTAGAAAAACAGAACAAGGAGTCCTAGGACCTCATAGTAAAAAAAAAAAAAAAAAAAGTATTTAAAGCGCTAAAACCCTATTGATGCTCTCCAGTTGTGTGCATGTTCCCCCCAAAATACACATGAATACTATTTTAACACACACCAAGCAGTAACAGTGGCTTCACACAAATGGAAAGGGTACAAGGGACCTTTACATTCTATATTTATTGCTGTGATGTTTGGATTCTTTATTACTTAAGTCTACTGGCCTTTTGAATTTATTCTTTTGAAAAATGTCTGCTCATTTCCTTTGCTCATTTCTTCACAGGGTTGTTTGCTTCACTGTCATTGAGTCCTAAAGCTCTTTGTAAGCACTGGATATTCTGCCCTCTTGGTCGTGTACAAAGATTTTCTCCCACTCTGTTGGTTGCTTCTTCATTTTGATCATTTCCTTTGCTGTGCAGAATCTTCTTAGTTTGATGTAGTCCCATTTGTTTATTTTGGCTTTGACTGCTTGTTCTTTGGTGATTTTTCCCAAGGAGTCTTTACCAATGCCTATATCCTATAGTGCACCCTATGTTTTCCTCTAATAGTTCGATGGCTTCTGGGTGCAGATTTGGGTCCTTGATCCACTCAGAGCTGATTTTATTAGAGAGGTGCAGATCTTGCTTCCTACTACAACAGGCTACTATCCAATCATCCCAATAGCGTCTGTTGAAGAGACCAAACTTTTTTCCTAATTATTTTCACTTTTCTTGTTGAATATTAGTTGACTGTACATGTGTTGGCTCACTTCTGGAATTTCTATTTTGTTCTATTCATCTTCTCTGTTTCTGTACCAGTACCAGACTGTCTGGATGACCACTGCCCTATAGTATGTCTTGAGGCCTGGAAATGTGTTTCCCTCAGCTTTACTTTTATTCTTCAGGATAAGGTCCCCTAGCTATTAAGGAATCATAATAAAAATCACATTGAGATTCCACCTAACTCCAGTGACACTGGCCTACATTCAGAACTCTACTAACAATACCAGCTGGTGTGGATATGGGGAGAAAGGTAACTTACTCCACTGTAGGTGGGGATATAGGCTAGAGCAACTACTATGGAAGTCAGTATGGATAATGCTAAAACAACTGAAAATTGTTCCACCATATGACCCAACTATCACACTTCTGGGAATAGATACAAAGGAAGCAGAATCTGCAAATGAGAAAGTGGCCTGCATCCTATATCTATAGTAGCATAGCCCACAATACCAAAGACATGGAAATCACCCAGGTCCCCATTGAAAAGAGAATGGATCAAGTGTGGTACATCTACTCCATAGAATACTATGCAGCCATTACAAAGAAATTCTACGTCTACCATTTGCAAAACACAAAATGGTCCCAAATAGATACCATTGCACTCAGTGAAATAAGCCAATCCCAAAAGAACAAATGCCATCTGTGCTTTCTGACGTAGGGCAACCTTCATACAAAATACAAGACAGGGCCCAGCAAAAATAGAAGTAACAAATTCTGCCTTATGCAGTTTAAACCCAGAATGGAAATGAAGCAGGGAGGAAAAGGCCAGTTTCTTGTCTGGGAGAAGAAGTTTCATACAGAAAGCTTCCAAATGGCGTTCTGGAAAGAGGCTAGCGCAAGCAATTTATGAAACGAAAATTGAGCAGATAAGGAAGGAAATAAATGCCTAGAAGCAGACACCGTGTCCACAGAGCTGTCTACAAACACTGAAGGAGCTGCTCATTATTTATAGTTCAGCAACTGCACAACGATAAACAGCTGATGACAAATGGCTTACAAACACATTAGTGTAATAGGACATGTGTTGTCAAATCATTCCCTCATACAGGCATGAGACAAGGTAAGACACACAACGGCTCAGTCAATGGTTGGTGCTTTTTGCTCATTTTTATTTGTGTGTGAGTTGTCACGTTCCCTAGATGGGAGAAATGGCATTCATTTCTTTACAATCACCATAAATTCAAGCAATATGAATTTCTTATTTTAAAGCCCTGTTGACCAGAAGTCCAACACTGGTCTGCAGGGTTAAGATCCAACTGTCAGCAAGCTGAGCTCCTGTCTGCAAGACGCCGGAGGAAATCTGTGCCCTGGCCTTCTCTGGGGTACAAGTGTGGCCTGCAGTCCTTGGCTGCTGGCTCTGCCTTCGTCTCCAAAGCAGCAGCAACAATCCAGGTCCTTCTGTGGCCACGACCTCCTGCCCCTCTTGTCACACTGACGGGCCCTGTGCACTTCCAGATTTGCTTATTGCTAAGGTCAGCTGCCAGGCTGCTTTCACTCCCCTGGTTCAGGGACACTAGCACATTCCCAGGTCAGAGGAAGCTAGACCTGGTCCTCTCTGGCAATGCCATTCTGCTGCCATGCTCAGACAGGGGGATTATCTTACAGACAGGTTCTGGATTTTTTTTTTGTTTAAATTATAAGCAATGTATCCAGTGTGTTGGATGCGCCTTTATTCTTTTAATCTTGATTTTTTCCCCCATATCTAAATCTTTATTACCACATTTTTTAAAGGACATGTAAGCATTTTTGTTAATGGTAATTGCACACATTTCTGGGGTACAATGTGATATTCCAAGCATGTATAGAGTGTGCCCTGATCGGATCCGAATAATGTGTTCCTCTCTCATCATGGCTTTGTGTCTGCAGCCTTGGAGCTCTGCTCAGGCAGCATGGAGCAGTTCACTATGGACAGGAGACATTCCTGCGCTACTTAACACCATGAAGCTGCTCCTATCAGTGGTCTCCCCACCCAACACACCCTGCTTCTTTAATTGCTTTTCTACCTCCAATTTGACTTTTCTAAGCATCCACAACAGAGGGGAAACATGCAGTATTTCTCTGTCTGGCTTACTTCTCTTAACATAAAGTCCTCCCGTTCCATTCATTCGCTGTAAATGACACGATTTCCTTATTTCCTTATCCACTCATCTGCTGATGGACACCTTGACTGATGGCTTAGCTATCATCAACAGTGCTGCAACTGGCCTGATGGTGTGAGGATTTTGTTTCCTTTGGACACCTAACCAGTGGGGAATCGCTAGGTCATATGGCCATTGTTTAGAGCACGTCATCTCAGTCTGTCCTTATGTGACCTGTGCAATGGAAGGATGAATATACACCCATTCCAATTTCACAGAGGCCAGCAGTCTCCGCAGGGCTCCCAGTGTCACCTAGCAGTCTTCTTTCCCTAAGACCATCATTTCTGAGTCAGCTTCTGCGGCCCATGAGGTCAGTGGGAATGCAGGTCCTGATGGAATCACTGGATTTCTTTGATAATGGTGAAGCGGTAACAGACCATCAATGGCCTTCCAATAAAGGTGTTTTCTTGAAGAACAAGACCATAAAATTCCAGGAGGAAGATACAATCCAGAATTCACAGAGTGGCAAATAATTCTCTATTGCCTTGAATTTAACTAGAATAAAAGCTTTATCCCACATGCAAATTTGCATTTGTATTCTTTTCAGTTCGCTTAGAAAATGTCCTTCATTTACAGCTGCAATGTATAGCAAAATTTCCAGAGAAATGGAATTGTATTTCAGATCTATTTGGTGCAAAATATGAAATCAATGTGTATTGTTTTTGTAACATGTAATTTACATAAATGTTTAAGAACTCTTAAAAAAGAAAAAGAACATATTGATCTAAGTAATTCCCCATGTAGATTACTGACCAGGAATAGCTAACCAGTAGAATCGTATGACAGCACCTTCCAAATTGAGGAAAAAACTTCAAGGGGAAAAAGCAAGTTTCAGAGAAAATTCTGGTACAGCCAAGCAAGAGGACAGATTTATGAAAACAGGCTTCTGCAACTTACAGACTTCAAAGCGAGTCTGTCCCACTCTACCTCACTTCACACAGTGGGAGGAGCTACAATGAATTTTCACATGGGAAAGGCTGCAGGATAAGGAAACAGTGACTTACTCACGGTGGGCCTGACAATCACATGGCACAAGATTCAACCAGATCAACAACTCCATCACATGACTAATAATCTAATCAAATTAGCCCAAATGGGTGGGAAAATGAGATCAACTTTTTGCAGAAGTTTCTCTGTCAACTTGACTGGGCCAAGAAGTACCCCAATTAAACATTATTTCTGAGCGTGTTTGTAGGGGCAGTTCCAGCTTAGAGTTTAAAACAGGAGACACAGGGCCCAGCAACGTGGCCTAGCAGCTGAAGCCCTCACCTTGAACGCGCCAGGATCCCATATGGGCACTGGTTCTAATCCCAGCTGCTCCACTTCCCACCCAGCTCCCTGCTTGTGGCCTGGGAAAGCAGTCGAGGACGGCCCAATGCTTTGGGACCCTGCACCCGTGTGGGAGACCCGGAGGAGGTTCCTGGTTCCCGGCATCGGATCCGTGCAGTACCGGCCGTTGCGCTCACTTGGGGAGTGAATCATCAGACGGAAGATTTTCCTCTCCGTCTCTCCTCTCTGTATATCTGACTTTGTAATAAAAATAAAAATCTTTAAAAAAATAAATAAATAAAACAGGAGACACAGTGACAAAAATCATCCTGCCCAGTGTGGTGGGCAACGTACAATCTGTTGAGGACACAAATACAGCAAAGACAGAGCCACTAGGAAGTAGCCCCTTTGCTTCCTCTTTGCTCTCACTGGAGGCATATGTGGGTCCTAAGGATTATTCACAAATTAGACAGAATCTGGATCAGGTGAGTTTGGAGTTTCTTTCATCACAGACACTTTCTGGCTTTATGGAGGAAGAAACAGCTTCCAAAATTATATCTTTTTTTTTTTTCCATTTGAAAGGCAGAGAGACACAGACAAACATAGCTCCCACCTGTTGCATCATACCCTAAATGCCCACAACATTTGGGGTTGAGCCAAGCCAAACCTGGGTTCTGCAAAATCGATCCAGGTCTCCCACTAAGGAGGCAGGGACTCAAACACTTGAGCCATCACTTGCTGCCTCCCATGATTTGCATCAGCAGGAAGTTAGAGTCAAAAGTTAGGGCCAAACCCAGGCCAAACGCTTGTCCCCGTGTTGAGATGTTTTGTTAAGGAATGTCTTTCTAAGAATCTGGGGATATTATTTCAGAACAAAATGTGATCATGGACCCAAGAACATGTATTGAAATCTACTATGCTCCAGAAATATTCTTTATTATTCAGGGCTTGCTGTTTGCTGGGCATTGTGTTTGGCCATGGAAACAAATGGTTTCTCTCATGGAGAAAAGACAAATCCATGACAAGGATAAATGCACAACATGATAAGATTTGCAAATAAGACTGGGTGATGGGGCAGCCAGCGGTTAAGGGGCATCCGAGGATTAAGATTGGCCTCCCCAAGGTGGTGATCTTGGAGCTGTGAGAGCAGGTGAGTATCTGGAGGGTGGAAATCTTCAACAAAAGAGCAAGCTCAAGGCTCCAGGGTAGAAATGAGATGGGGACATTTTAAGAAGGCTGAGGCGGCTAGAGTATAGGGAAATAAGGTTAGGGATGCGACAGACAAGAGTCAGATCAGGAGGGGTTGAGGCCAAGCAAGGAGTTCAGCTTTGATTGTAAGTGAGACAGGCAGCTGGGAGAAGATCCTAAGCGCAGGAGCTCACCAGCTCCCTCACTCGGGATTTCAAGCTGCCTTGAACTTGAAAATAAGTACAAGGAGCAGAGTGGGATGTGCATTCATGTCAAACCCAAACAAAGGAGAGTGGAAAGGAGATCTTGAGAAGGAAATGGAAGGAAACAGGAGCCTCTGCAGGAAGGGAGAGTAAATCTTCAGACCTCAGCCCTATCACTCACTGGAGGATAAAAACATGGGGCTTGCGAGGCTGGGCTCAGCCAGGTACTCAGAGGAGCTCATAGCAGGGACAGCGAGGACAGGGAAGGAGCTGCCACTCCCTGGGAAGCCACTATGGGTGGTTGGCAGGCTGTGACCACACACCTTGAATTCTAACCCCCCTCTGCTCTATAGTTCCAGAAGCCCCTTGGGTCAACAGTCTTCAGTTGCTGTTACTGCTGCTACTGATGCATGGTAAGCACTAAAGCTCACCTCAGACTGCGTTGAGAGCTCTACAGTCGCAATCCACTAACCAGGAAGCATACACCTAAGACAGGCAGGACCATCTTCCTGGGGACACAGCCATTCCCAATGATGCTGCTGGCTTACTTCAACCTAGCCTCACTTCCCACTTCTTTTCTGGGAACCCTTGAGAATCCTTGCAACTTCCCTAATGGGATCACTTGAGGCAGATTTACGCATCAGATCCTGGCACTCCCTGATAAGGAGGGAATGCCAGAGGGAGCAGGAGGAGGCTACTGAGACTTTTGCCCCATCACAAAACTGGGCTGCATTGATTTCTTTTGTAAGAATCAAGCAGCGCCATCCCCAGCCACTCTGGCACTGAATGTAAGACTCACTAACTCCATAGGCAATAGGAATAATTAATCTAGAGAAACATCTGCTGCCAGCCCCTGCTTCTTCCCAGTGGAGGTCCTGACCTGCTAGGAGCTGGCTGTGACCCGCGGGACTAAGTGTCAGCGTTAAATTAAATCACAGACCAGCGGCTTCAGAGGCATCGCCTTTAAAGAAAAACAGTGCATTAATAACAAGCCATGGAGGAAAGAAATGGCTCATACAGACTGCAGTCCCCAGGCACGTCCTCGTTCCACTGCAAAAATCAATGTTGGGAAGCCCATGAATTTTAAAAGCCAAGTGAAAGTGGTGCCCTGCACAATGAAACACAAAGGAATTCCTCACAGATGGATCAGGTAAATGACAGGATCCTGTATCTCTGCAAAAGAAGGGAAATATCCCTTTTATCACTTGAGCTCTTCCTTGAAGATACTCATTCCCTTCACACTCTGTAAAGCCACAATACAACCGACTGCACTATAAAGAACGCCAGGGATATTTTGATATGGATTTCATGGACTCTGCAATCACTTTAATACAGATATTTTAATGATATTGATTCTTCCAATCCATGAGCAAGGAATGTTTTTCTGTGTGCGTGTGTGTTTGATGATTTGCTTCATCAATGCTTTATAATTTTAATTGCTTAGATCTCTTATTTCTTTGGTTAAGTGTATTCCCAAATATTTGATTGGTGTGCATGTGTGGATATTGTGAATGGAATTAATCTTTCAAGATTTTTATTTGAAGAGATGAGCACAGAGAGAGTGGGAGAGAATGGCCATAGATACTCCATCCCATACATTCCAAGCATGGATTGAAAGCATTAATATTATTAAAATGTCTATATTAGTTAAAGCCATCTACAAAGTCAATGCAATCCCTCTCAAACTTCAATGAAATAATTCATTCTATTATGGCTTTACAGAATCTGAATAAATATTTTTAAGGAAGAACTTTAGTGATAAAAGGAATACTTTTCCTAGTGCCAGTTTGCACATGTGTCCCTGGACCTACTTGCTGGGGAATAAGGACGGTGAGGAAGTGGGCCGAGTCTTCCAGAAAGCCGGTTCAGGCACTGGTAGGGGATGGGGGTTCTCGGCCTCAACAGTCCTCCAGCCAGCAGGGGGTGCTAGGAGCTCCCCCAGGATGCCAGCTACAGCATCCTCTGCTAGCTTTGCTCTCCTAGCCCTCCACCACCTCTTCTGGTCTAAATGCACTCATCCACAGGGTAACTCAACTCTAATACAGCAGCGGACTCTAATGGGGCCAAGTGTTCCTTGGGACACTACTGCTTGTCCTGTCAGCAAAGATTCTAACTGTAGGGGAACCACTAAGCAAACAGGGACGAGTGTGAGGCTGTGGATGTGATCAAAACCACCATGTGCAGGAGCCAGTCTTTGTGGTGGTAGCACGAATCCTGTTGGCATCATTTAAGCTTCTGGAACCAACCAGCCATGATGTCAGAGCACTCCTAAACTGACAAGTTAAGAAAGCTGATATTTGTCACTTACGCTTCAGCTATTTTTCTGATCCCTTTCCTTACAACCAAACCGACAAAATGAATGCTTATTAATGCTGCAGACCAGACACTGTAAGAGCTGCTCCAGATAAAACACTGAGTGACATTTCTGGGTGCAGTTCAGAAGGTCCTCGACAATGCATCCTCTGCCAGGTTTGTGTTCAACACCAAGCAGATGTGACAGATTACCAAGGTCGGGAGATGCTTGGAGCTGTTCCATGGAGCTCCTGCTAAAGACCCACGGCAGGCATGGAGTTAATCCCAAGGAAAAGAAAGGGAAGGCCCAATGGGACCACCATGTGGCATCCCCTTCTGCCACTAGAAACCCACCTCTGTACTCTGCGGTCACAGAAGAGCAGAGCAGATCAATTCACGCATCAGGCACTGGCAGTTTGTAGATGTATCCTAGGAGTCAGGTGGAGCCAGTGGCAAAAGATGCTACAGGAAACAGAAGTCCAAAGCCAGCATCAACCCAGAACCAGAAATCCAAGCATCTCCAAGTATCTCAAGGTAAGAGTTATTGGTCCTCAAAGAAATACAGGAGAAAAGGTAAGACCTCGATGTTAGATCAACAGGATCCAGAAGTCAGTCAGGGTTTGAGACTCAACTAACATACATTAGCTACTAGGCCATCCTCACTCTGTTATTTCACCCACAAATTGAGGGTATTCATAATTACTATTACAATGAAGACATATACTCTGCTATTAGAGTTCTGTACTTTCTGAATTGTGAGTACTCACAATTCAGAAAGGATATGTCTGCTCCACAAGACAGAAGGAGTTCCAGTCTTTATCCATCCTCAGTTACACACACCACAGGTACTGGAAATTATGTGATGCACATAAAAACACTTACACTTTGCCACATACCACACTGCTCTACAGAAAGAACTACTTGGCATGAAACAGTTACAGACTCAGATGGACACCATGGGACAAGTCCTCAGACCTTCAAATGCCAGCAGGGATCACTTGAGAGCAGAGGCCTAAAACCAGAGCAGTGTGGCTTGATGCTGAAGCCCCAAGAAATAAGAACAGAGCCTCCTGAATACTGATCCCATACTTGGTAAATAGCTTATAATATCCCAATTTATTTTCCTGTACTTTTTTCTAGTTCTACTACATTGTTAAATTTCATGATCCTTAAATTCAAATAGGATTTATTCAGTGCTCTAAACATTATCAAATCTCAAACAAAGATGGCTACTGTTGGTATTTTTCCACTTCCTATTCATATAATGATTTGTTCAGCAAGCATATCTGGGGACAAAGAATTATGGTTTCTTTTATTACAAAGAATGTTTTTCTTAATCCCTTTTTTACAGAGCTTGATTCATTTTCTAAAGAATATCCTGAGATTGCATCCAATTGACTGTAAACATTTAATAATTAATGTCATGCTGAGTAAGATAAAAATTGCTACTGCTTCTGGCCAAAGGCAATGGCTAAAGCTAGAGAATAAAGTTGCTAGGTAGAATTTGTAAAATCTAAATTACCCAAAAAGAATGCTGGTTTCCATGTTTAAAAAGAACCTATATCCCAAAGTTAGTTTCAAGAAACCGTAGAGCAAGAAAGAGGAAATTAAAGATACATGAGGAAACAAAAGTGATGGAAACAAAGTAATTTAAGAAAAATAATGGAGTGAAGCAGAATTTCTAAGTGAGTCAGTTGCAACTCTCAAGGAAATAAAAGCTGATGTTAAAAAATGTGGATGTTTCAAACACAATGAGATTTCATATGGTCATTTTTCTGAGCCTTCATTTTTCTTTGTTTTAACCAGTGAAATATGGAGAGAGAGTAATCCTGTAAAAATTATGAAATTAAAATACACAGGAAGGCAGCTGACATAATCTTGTGGCAAGGGATTAGGGTGGAGGCATGAGTGTGTGTTTGGCTCCACACAGACACATGTTCATGTACCTAAGTATGTACAGACACATGGGATGGAGCACACACAAGCTCTCCCTGAGCTGTTGGGAGGCCAGGGAGGCCTGGGAGCAGCAGCACCCAGCTCCTGAATCTCTGGGGTTCTTTTTCAGATTTAGTTTACTTACTCAAAAGGCAGAGTGACAGGGAAGAGGGAAAGACAGAGAAAAAGAGAGAGAACATCTACTACCTGTTGGTTCACTCCCCAGATAGTCAAACAGCTAGGGCTGGGTCAAGCTGAAGCCAGGAGCCTCACACTCTATCTAGTACATGGTAGAAGTCCAAGTACTTCAGCTATCTTCCGCTGTTTTTTCCAGGAACATTGGCAAGGAGCTGGATGAAAAGCAAAGCAGCCAGGACTTGAACCAGTGCTCTGATATATGATGCCCACAAGCCTGGTAGTGGCTTAGCTCACTGTGCTACAACACTGGCCCCTCTTTTTCCTTTTTAAGACATATTTATTTACTTGAAAGACAACAACAGAGGTGGGAGTAGAGAGAAGAGGAAGAGAATGAACGAGTGAGAAGGAGATGGGAGTGGAGGAGAGGTGATAGGAAGGAAGCTGAGGGAGAAAGATCTTTCATCCATTGGTTTACTCCCCAGATGGCTGCAATAGCCAAACCTGGACCAACTCAGGAGCCAGGAGCTCCATTCCAGTCTCCCACATGGGTGACAGGAACCCAAGTTGGACTGTCTTCTGATGCCTTCTTCCCAGGCAGATTGGTAGGAAACAGGATTGGAAGCAGAGCATCCGAAACTCAAGGTGGTACTCTAATACAGGATGCCAGTGTTTTAAGTGGAGGCTTGGTCCACCGTGCCCCAACATGACTCCTAGATCTTTGTTTCCAATACAACTCTCCAACAAGAGAAGTCAGCAGTCACTGGAAAAATAGAAAATACTAGAACTGGGGCAGAAAACTTAAAGCATGAGCCTGGAACATTTTATAGTGTCAGAACATCAGAAAATGCTAAAAATATATATATTTTTAAGCCACGGTGAGGGGGGGGCATGTCATAAAGGCACTATCACCAACAAGACAGTATTAGATGTTCACAACCAGGACAAGGAGCAACAGAATAAATGAAGGCTGGGTCAAGACCAAAGGTTAAAATGAGTACCTGTGAGTCCACAGAGATATGGATATAGCAGGATAGAGGAGGGGAGTTTCTGATGTAGAACTCCATGTACATTATACAGATTAACTCCCCTATGGAGTACAGCGTAACGCACGACTCCTTAGCTTGGGAGCATGCATGACCACTTCTTTGCAAACAACAGAAGGAAAGGTGGGAGCAAGTAACCTCACAGTAGAGAGACCGGACCTTGCTTCAGCGAGGTCACCCCAGTGAGCATCCACAATGATCCCACATGGACGATCAGTGATCTTGGTGTGACAGGCAGAGGATGGCACTTCTATCCGGGGCCTCACCCTCCTTATAAAAAAGCATGAAATCCTAGTCTCCCCATGAAGCCCAGCTGAGGGACATCATACAAAAACCTGACCCTGTCCCCTTCAAAATGATCACAGTGATCAAAAACAAGCAAAGTTTGAGAAACTGCCACACCACGAGGGATCTATGGAGATGTGTCAATGGAATGGGGTCCTGGAACAGGGAAAGGCACTAGACAAAACCCAGAGAAAACTGCATAAAGCACAGGCTTGAATTACTTAGAGTGCATCAATATAGGTCCATCCGCAGTGAAAAGGACACCATAGCAGTACACAATAACACGGCAAGGGGGGGCAACGTTTGAACTATGAGCCATAGAACATCCATGGAATCACCGGGTCAGGCCCTGACAAGGCAACTGTAGGTGGGACTTGAAATTCAAACAATCTAGAGGAGGCTGAATTTTAAGTTGATGATTCTTCGACCCTTGGCAAAAATAGAATCATCACCCCTGCTGGGTTGATCTGGCTATGGGGCATAAACAACACTTGTGCACCATCTTAACAATTCTTCCATAAATCAAAAATCCTAAAACTATTTTTAAAATCACAGTAGGAATGCAGACACTATGAAGAACTATACTATAGTAATAATATAGGGGAACTCAGTATGGGGGAGGAGGTGACTTGGGAAGGGGGAAGGGAAATCCTAGAGACTATGGAACTGTATCATAAAGTGATAATAACAATAATAAAATAAGTTTTAAAAAAAGAATGCAGACACTGTGATTGTGTCTTCCTTCTAACAACATTAGAGATTTTCTTCCACAACAGGATAACCTAAATTACATATCCAGTTCCCAGGTAAACATTATTATTTCTACATTTTTCTTATTTTGTGCCTCGCTCTCTTTTCCCAACCTGCACTGGTTTTAATCACTTTTCTGAATCCACGTAGACCCTGTGTTCTCAGCAAATTTCAAGCTACATCTATAATGCTACTCTTTCCTTCTTTAAAAAAAAATCTATTTTCAGGAGTATTATTTTCCTGCTTCCCCACCTTCCGATCCTATTTTTGTTACCTACATTACCCTTAACCATGAACAAAGCAGACCTACATTACCCTTGACCATGAACAAAGCAGATAACCCTGTCCATTTGCCCTCGCCTTCACATTCAGGTTCTAGCTGTGAGCAGTGGCCTGAGGCACGCTGTGTGCTCCTGCAACTGCAAACACCATTTCCCTTCACTCTCCATTCACTGCGAGGTTACACTTTCAGAATCAACAATGATCCTTTCCCTTTCCTCCTTGTAGACACGTGCCTAACCATGTCGACATCTCCTTTCATCACCTCTTGAGTCAGGGTCTTGCTTCCCATCTGAATGCCAACCTTGTGGTTCACGAACCATCTCTCCCAGAATCACCCAGGAGCAGATCAAACAGGAAGACTGTTTGGTCCTTCCCAGGCCTACGCAATCTGAATCTCAGAGGGCTTGTTTGGAAATACACATTTAAAAGGAATCCCTCCCTAGTCATTCACAACACTTGAGTTTTTGTCATGGTTTAAACATGACAAAAATTAGGGTTAGGGTTAGGATTAGGATTGAGCCCAGTGGTCCTCATTTCTGGCTGCTGATTTCAATCACCTAAGGAGTATTTTCAAGATCTTGCTGGCCAGGCTTGTCCTCCAGCAACTCTGAGATGGAACCCAAATATCAGTTTTATTTTGTCTTGAACTCCATGTGTTATCCTATTCTACAGCCAAAAAAGACCACACCGGACCAGATCACTCTTATTGTTCCATCCATTTTTAAATCACGTCATCTTCGCTTACAGCAGAAACCCATCTCACCAGAACAGTCCTTACATATTTGTGTGAAATGTTTTAAATCAACTGCTGTAACAACTTTTAAAATACCTTAGGAGTTTCATTGAGACAACAATGATGAGCCCAAACGTTCTGAGTGACTAAACCAAGGCTTCTCATAGAAACCATCAAGATGTGCACCAAGACTGAAATCATCCCAGCTCAGGTAGGAGAGATCTGACAATTAATCCTGAGTTGTCTTCACTTCAAGATCATTCCCATATTGGCAAATCTCAGAAGATGCCCTTCCAAGCTCACTCACCTCGTGCAGCCAAGGTCCTTGCATGTGGTTGATCCCTGCCACATGGGCCCCTTTTGAAGGTTAGTCGTGATGGTTGCTTGTTCCCCCTAGAGTGAAGACTCAGGAAGAGGAAAGATAACATCACAGCCATTTCTAGCCTCATCTCAGAAGGAGCATCCACCACTTTTGCTCTGGTATCTTCATTAGAAGCCAGTCTAGATCCAGCCCCAGCCAAAGATCACTGGGCACTGCTGTAGATGCTATTAGGACTTGTATGACTCAGACAACACCAGCTGCCAGTCAGCAATAACAGGTCCTTAAGATAACTGAAGCTCATCTCTTCCTCTCTACAGCCACAAACAGGTGTTACTGATCAGTAGAAGTGCTCTTCCAAGTCACGCTTCAGGAACAGTGGGGGCCATGCAGGGTTCTCTGCTTGGATTCATCCCTGCAAGAGAAATACTGGGACAACTGTTGGGTGTCGCAGCCACGATGCCACTTCTGATATCCACATCCCATCATTCAAGTCCAAGCTCTGCTCCCAATCCCAACTTCCTGCTAATGCACAGCAGGCAATGACAACTACTTTCACGCCAGCCACCCACAGGGGAGACGCAGACCGAGTTTCCGGCTTCTGGTTTTGGTTTGGCCCAGCCTTCACTATCACAGGCATCTAAGGAGTAAACCTGTAGATAAGGATTCTCTCTGTGTCCTTTTCAAGTAAGCAAATCAATAAAAAAAAAGAAGAAGAAGAAAGGAAAGCAAGAAAACCTGCTATGAGGACTGCACCTTCCCATCAGCCTCTCTCTGCTGCACCTCTGGAGTCTATTGTAGCTTTCACAAGGCCATAGCCCCTTGGGGACACTCCCCGCCAAGGACAGAGTGGAGCCAGTCCACTCTGTGGAGCCACTGGTGCTAACCAGAGTGAGGATGGGTATAGGACAGGCTGGACCAGCTCTCGGCACCCATTGAACCATGTAACAGCTGGGTCTTGGGAGGACCAGGTGTGGCTGGGCTGTAACATTCAACAGTAAGAGCTGGAATGAATGTGGGCAAGTCAGGCAATACAGTTGTTCCTACCAGGACAGGAAGTAGACCAAGTTAGGCTGGGCCAAAGACAAACTGGTGCACAAGATCTGCCACTGGGAGGTGAAGTGATAGAGGAGCTTGGGAAACTCTTGTCAAGATGTAGTCCCTGCAGGTTAGTGCAAGAACCAAGATTGGGAGCAACCCAGACCAGGCCGGGTTACATACCTGCCGGCATACATGTGGGTCAGGTCTGGGAAGACCAGGAAGGATTTTTCTTAACACCCATTGGCAAATCTGAGAATCAGGACAACACACAACACCAGCCAGTTCACATTAGGGCTGGGACTGGGGCAGTCCAGGCTGTGCAGAATTATGGCACCTGTTGGCTTACATGTGAACTGCAATAGGGGGAGAGACAGGCTAAACTAAGCAACCACATCATCTGGTGCATGTGTGAGCCAGAGTAAGGGCAGGCTGGTTGAGCTTTAGTACAGCATCAGCTGGTAAGTGCTGGGAATGGGAGCAAGTTCTATCAAGCTAGACTTCAGAATCACCTGGAAAGTGCAAGAGCCAGGGCTAGAAGTGGGCCTGTTAGGGAAACTGTGGGCACCACTCTGATTGGCTGAAGCTACCACTGGTGAGCATGAAGCCAGGGCTGGGGTGGGTCTAGCTGGATAGGCAGTAGCTCCTGCCAGCAGAAGCATGGTCAGTTGGGCTGAGCTAGGCTGTAGCAATAATTGGTGTGTACAAAAGCCAAATGGAATGTAGGATAAACCAGACCAGTCAATCATACACATTATTATGCGCAGGAAGCAGGGCTGGGGGCAGGTCTGGTGGGGGTTATTAGGGGTTGCTCCAACTGGGCTATATCCCACTGGTGTACATGAGGGTCCAGTGCGTGGTTAGCAGGGATTGGCTGGTCTGAATCATCCATCAGCTTGTGTAAGAGATGGGGCTGGAGATAGAACTGACTCAACAACTGCAACCACTAGTGTGTGTGTGTGTAGGCTGACATGGGTGATGGGCTGAACCAGACCCCACACTGGTAGACACAGAGTCTGTAGACTGATCGTGGAGTGCTTGTGTCAGAACTGGACTTCTTCGGTTGCTGAAGACGGGGCAGTGGACATCATGCCCAGATGCACATGGGAGACATGGCAGTTCACTGGGTCCTACAGAGGACATCTAGTACCATAGCAGAGGATGAGAGCAGAACAAGTTGGACAGCTTTCCCAGCTGGGCTCTGACAGCAAGCATCTGGGCGAACAGAGACTCTAAGGGGGACTGTGTCAGCCAATGGACCTTGGAAGGATTTCCTCATCTTTGGAGCGATTACATCAACAGCATGTCAGAACTGCTGAAACCATTGGAGTGGTACCCTTGGAGCACGCTCCACACTGGGGACCCTAGGATAACAACAGGTGGCCATCCCCCATTTTCAGATGCAGCTTCTCCCCTTCTCTGTCCCTTTCCCTCAGATGCAGGAAGAAAAAAAGAATGAAAACAATTGTCTGGTCCACCTTCCCCTGTTCCTTGACCCTTGTCACTCTGGTCGGTGGTCCACATGGGCATGCATCCTTCTCAGCTATGTAAACATCATCCAAATAGAATTTTTAAAACTTCAAAAAGAAAAAAAGGAGTGGAACCAGGATTTCAACCTGGGGTGCAGGTGATCTTTAACAGCTGTACCAACGACTGCCCCACTCTTGAGGGTCCTGATGTCCTTAGGATAGTAGGCTAAATGGTAGAAACAATTATTGATAGTGATATTAGCAAGAAAACTATGTTTTGGAGAGCAGGAATTTTAAAAAGAAAGCTAAGAAAACCTTGACCCTACATAGGAGTGCATGAGTGAGCTCCTGCCTCCAGCACCAGCCGATACAGACCCTGGGAGGCAGCAGCAGGGACTGCAGTGGTTGGATCCTGTCACCCACATAGGAGACCTAGACTGGATTCCCTGCTCCCAGCTTCAACTCAAGCTGGCACCAACCGTGGTTGCTATTTGGGGAATGAAACAGCGTATAGAAACTTGCTCCTTGTCTAACAAAATGCTTAACAGCTGCATTTTCATTGTATCCCTGAACAACAGCCTTTGCACTTTAGAGGAGAATGTTGAGGCGCTGTGCCTCTGGCAGTGCTGCTGCTGCTGGTAGGCTGAGGACAAGCCTTTGGGGCTGTGTTAAGAAGGAAGCTGGCTGTGGCCATGGCCCTTCCACCTGCCAACATCCACAGGTATCTTCATTCATAGACTTTTGATCTCATTTCTGCCCTCTTTTATTTCAAGGGTCAGTTGTTCTCTCTCAAGATGCAGTTTTCAGTTGTAGCTTATTTACTTTCGAAGATATTCAGTCACATGGAGGAGGTATTTTAAATTGGCAATTTTCCACTCCAATTGATTTATGGCCAAAGCCTCTCTTTCAAGTTCACATCCATTTACAGGGGGTGAGGGGAGAGCAAGAAAGGGAAAAAAAAAAAAAAAAAAACAAGGCTTTCTTTACTTGGGATGGTAGAGCAAACCCGAATGCCACTTGAAAGTTTCCTGGAGTTGGTTTTTCGATCTCCAATTGAATCACCTTTATTTTGTTTGCAATTTTGGATCTTTATCCAATCTCCCCTATGGAAAAGGCTTCTGCAAAAACCTAATGCAATACATTGCCTATTTCCTTGCCCTCCTGAGGCCATGACTAAGTTAAGCAGTGCTGGGCTATTTCAATTCTCTCTCAATCTCCTCCCCGCCCCCGAGTTTTTAACGAAGGTCTCTGGGGAGTGGGAGATGGGGGTGGGGTGCCTATTAACCAAAATGCTAGTTGCTCAAAAAAGATATATGTATGTATATATGCGTGTGATTGTGTGTGTAAATTCCACAGTCATTTTTTTGTCTTGCTGGGTTTGTTTTTTTTTTTAATCTTTAACTGTAGTCCTTAACCCAGCTCAAGACCATGATTGAAATTCAACTTCCATACATCCTTTTTCCGGTCTGACAATTTGATAATGTCATTGTTATTTTCTCAAGAAAACAGTTGAGAAAGGATAATTCATTTACAGGAGGTCAGAGGAAGGAGCAGAAGGAAAGGAGAGGCAGTAAATTGTCCCAAGTGGCAATGGGAACATCCCGGGGCCTGCAGGGAGAGGGGGTTGAGATGCCATCTTGAGTATCTCCCCTCCATTGTGATGGCTCCCTCTGCCCAGAAGGATGCTGGACACCTGCTCCTGTAATGAAGGTTGTTGTCTATCTGAGCAAACTTAAGTGCTGTCCCAAGCCTTCCTGATAAGATCGGGAGAACCAGCAGGACACCAGAGCAGATGTAAAGGAAACCATGTAACAAGCTCCCACCCATCTGCCTGGTACATCTGTAAATGTGTGAGCGACTTTCAATTCTTACATAAAAATCCCTTCCTCCTCCTGCTGCCCCAGGCATTCTGTACTCTGTTGACCTTCAAATGCACCCCAGTATGGCCACCTGGACACTGTTGTTCTACAAAAAAAAAAAAAAAAAAAAAAAAAGGTTTGTCATTTATCAACCCAAGCGCAAAAGCCAAAGTGGGAAATAGCTCCTGAGGAAAGCAAAATAACATGGTTGTGCAATTCAGGAAGCTCTATGACCACACAGCCAGAAGCCAGCCTCAGCTACACGGGCAGGTGGCCAGGGTCTGGAGGCACAGCGAGTGGTCGCAAAGGAGAAGCAGGATGCAAGATGGTTGCACAGCATGTCAAAGTTACACATTTAAAAGGACTATGGAAAAATGAGGAAGAAATTATAACATTCAAAAGCTCAGCAGTCAGTGTCCTTACCATGGGTTCAAGCAGCCCTGAAAGCAAAATGCTGACTCGGAGCTAGAAAGTTCTAGTTCATCCCGTTCACCCTATGGGAACTCACCCCACTGGCAGATCCCTCCATGTTGTTGTCACCATCCAATCCAATCGACATCCCTTCCTTTCCTTCTGCCCTTTCCTCTGACCTCCTATGACTTAACCTTTCTTTAAACATTCCTCAAGAAAATAACAATCACATTATAAAATGATTAGATGAAACACAGATCATAGGAGATGAATTTAGAATGCGTTACACAACCACCTCCCAGATAATTACTAACTTCAGAATATGCGTTAACATGACTAGGAATTCCAACTGACCTGACAGAGTGTCTTTACGAAGCTCTTGAAGGACGTCAATGCAGCGCCTGACCAATCCCCTTCGTGAGTGTTGGCTACCAGCCTAACAAATCTCCCACCGTTACAGGAATTCAGAGTGGGCTCTTCATCTCAGAGCAAGGAAGACTTATGATGCAAACCATCAAGAAGAGAGGTGAGTAGTGAAAGTAGATATTATTGAGAAATAGACTCTTGCTTCCCAGGAGGGGTCCCCAAAGGAGGGGCCATCCAGGTAAGGATATTGGGAGTGTATATAGGACTACATAGCAATTGATCAATGCTTCTACATAGTGTTGACACAGCAGGAGTCTGCTTTCTTTTTTTCTATGTCTCTGGCATAGCAGTCATAATTCCTAGTCAGTTATCAGATATCACCATGTTGACCACTTAAGAAAACGAGAGTTGAGAAATATTGCTCAGCCATGGGGAATTTCAGGGGGGCCCGGAAGGTTGCAATCTCGGTCTTCAGGTACAGGCATGTCTGGGACCAGCCAGGTTCCTTAAAACCCAGCCAGGCAGCCAGGGCACCAGTGGCTTCTGGCAAAGTCCTTGGGCCATCCAGCAGTGCTCTCTGGAGATTTGAGGGTGTGTACTTACATTTGGCCTGGATGATGGCACATGTGGGGGCAAGCAGGGCTCATGCCTACCCTAGGAATAACTTCTGAGGGGCTTCCATGGACAAGGCTACTGTACTTCCAGGGCAACATCATGGAATCCACCAGTGAGTCAGAACAAGGAACGGGTAATGTGAGACTGGTACATGACACTAACCAGCACGTGAGTGAATTAGGTCTGGGGGCAGAATTTGTCAGGGAGTATTTTTTATCCATGTGAAACAACAATGTCCACTGGCACACGCAAGATATGTGGCTAGGAACAGGCCTGACTGGAGACTTAAGCAGACATACCAGCTGGAATGGGGTTCCCACTGGTGAGTGTGAGAGTCGGAATAAGGGTAGCAGACTCGACTGGGCATGGACCTCATCAATGGACTCACAAAGAATTAAAGTGAAACACCATTACTAACTCCAAACAGAGTACACCCATCTCCCACCCGGCGTGGACACTGCCGCTGCTCACCAAGGGAGAGTCGGAGCTGGCAGACCTGCCCTCCCACAGTACAGTGCTGCCTTGATCACTTCCTGGAACCTCCAGGTGCTGTGCCTGAACAATCTCCTCTTCCCTCCCTGTTCCTCCAGTCCTACGTGCACCTGATAAAATGGGTGAGTCTGATACTCTGGGTTAATCCTTCTGCTCACTATTTCAAAGGGAAATAGTTTAACATTTTCAGTTCCCTTGGATCTTCTCCTTTCTTTGGCTTCCACATAGCAGTTAGTGTGTCTCTGCTTTAGAGCCAACTTGGTGAATTTGCAAGGCAACAGTCTTGCAGGTTAGGGGATCGCACAGACTCAAGAAAAACAGTAACGCACATCTGCATGGGTTTACTGCCCGGGTGTGAAGAGTTGGGCTGGCACATAGTGAGGCTGGTCGCCATCAGAATGAGAAAGAGAACCAGCACGCATCTCTACCTGAGCCACTAAAATGTAACAAACATGAGGCCGCCGTATCATCTCCGTCCATCCTTCCTATTTATGGCCATTTGCCTCTGAATGGATTATTCATCTCTCATGGCATAAACTATCTCAGAAACATATCGACTTTTTAAAACGATACAGTGACAATCACTGTGCCAATTGTTAGCTATTATTCAAACTGCCTCTGAGGTAGAAACATTGTTACATGGAAATCATCCTCTAGTTCACGAATTATAAATATATAAAGGATGCCTTCTACTCTGTTTCACTTCTAAATAAATTAAGGAGCAAAATAATCAACCTCTGTCCTGGTTGTTACAGAGGAAAATTGTGGCTTTGCAAATGCAGTTAAATTCATTGAATGTACCAAAGAGTCATGCACTGGCAGGTAGGGCCCTAGCTTCGCTTCATTAAACCCCACTCTTGCTTAGGGCCATTTTCCAGGCCCAGGACCCTTACATCTCTCTTGCCACAAGGTCTTTGGAAATTCTACATTCAACCAGTCCCATGGTGCTCAAATTCTCCTTCCAGAATTTACACAAAGGGGTACATCTCATTGTGCACTTTATCTTTGCATGAGGTGCTCCTACAAGTATCTGCTTATTATGCCTTCTGAAACACAAAACAGCCTCAGCAGCCAGGGCTGGGCCAGATTAAAGCCAGCAGCCTGTACTCCATCTGCATCTCACACACACATTGCAGGCATCTGAGTATTTTGGCAGGAAGGTGGACAGGAAGCACGGCAGCTGGAACTCCAGGCCAGCCTCTGACACAGAGCGGCAGTGTTACAGGCAGTCCTCAGCTCCCTGAACCATATCCTGGATTGTTCCCTGTCTGTTCCATGTGCCAAGTCTGAGCTCTCCTCTCATTCTTTACCATCAGGGCATCTTCCAGAGGTCAGGGTGGTTGATGGGTATAAAGCCAATTAGCCTCTGGCCATAATCCTTCAGATGGTGTGAAAGAGGGCGGAAGATGGCAAGTGGTATCCACACCTTCCATCCCCTCTTGCCCACAAACTGGTTGCCATTTCCCTAGGATCTCGCACATTCCAGCAACCAGAGGATTTCTCCAGACTTCATGAAAACCAGAACTGATGAAAATCACAGGGGTACTCAGGAAACAGCTTGGGTGGGAAATAAGAGGGGGCTTGCAGAAAGGAGTCCGGAACAAGGTAGAGAAAGCCAGACAACATGAAAACAAGGCTGATGTGCTCATTGGAACCATACTCCACCAGCACCCAACCACTCTCTCCAAAAAAGGGGGTTTGAAATTGAAATTACAGAATGTCTCCTTGCTGGGGAAAGTTTTCCTTAGTGTCTGTGCCGTCCATGAGAACTGCAACCAAGATGTGCTTCTAAAAGCAGAGTGCTCAGTTAACTAACTCTCCCTGCTAGTCTAAGACTGGACTCAAGTTCCAGAAACCCCGAAAGGGCATAAAACGTCCCTTTGTGTCCAGGCAGTTGTCACTGAGCACTCGCCCTCCCATGTTTGCTTGGGTCAGTTCAAGGCCCATCCCTGGCTCACCCTCACTTCCCTCCCATCATGACAGTACAGATCCATTCTACATTCTGGACTCCCAAGGAGGAATGTAGCATGAGAAGGGGCAGTGGGCAAGGGCAGCTGGCCACAGACGTGGGATCACTCTCATCAACCTCCATGCCCTTCAGTAGCCGAGCGCTGGTGGGATGGTGACCACTCAAAAGGCTGAGTGGGCCCAAAATATGAAAGTGGGGGTCTCAGGCTCTTCCACTGTAGCATTCCAGGGTGCTGTCTTGCACGTGGCTTGCATAGGGTGTCCAGATGTAGCAAATAAAAAGACTATGCCAAGAAATTAGATTTGCCAAGAATAACTTTCTAACCCGTGTACTCACATGGCCCTTGCAATGCTTGCAACACACCCAGGGACTTAACAGAGTTCCTGGAAGTTCTGCATAAATTCCACACTTATTGATACAATAGATCCTTCATATCTGAGGGCTCAACCAGCCAGACAGAAAAACCTTTTTAATTCTAGAACATAGACTTGTTCTAAGCACTGTTCTGAATCCATGCAAATGCATGATGTGGAGGCCTACCCTGCAGAAGCTTCGCATCAGGATAGTCTCCACCCCTCACCAAACCTCACTCTGTGGATCCCAGACAGTTAGGGTTAGATGGTTGCCACCATACTGAACCTGTACATTTTGTTTTCTTATAAGTCTTCCTAAATAATACAGAGCAGCAAATGTTGACATAACATGTCCATTGAATTTGCCACTGAAGCCACTCTAGAGTACCCAGGAGGAAGCAAAGTACCCAGGAGGAAGCATGCCAGTTACATGCAAATATTGTACCACTTCATGGAAGGGACATGTGCAGCCACAGTTGGGTATCCAGGGAAGATCTTGTAATTGACCTCCTGTGGGTAACAAGGGACAACTATGCTGCATATGTGTATATACATATTCCTTATTTCTCTGAGAACTCCACTAGGTATCCTGTATTATATGCAGCAACCCTAAATCAGTGCATAATTCACATGTCGTTACTAATATTGTCACATGCTCCTAAGCACTGCTGTAACCAGGCACTAGCATTTTTAGGACTTTTGTTAGAAGCTGACAACCTTAGGAAGCAGGGAGAGACAGAAGCTTCTGTAAGTGCTGTGCCAGGAGGAGGGGGCAAGTGGCTGTGCCTGAGTGGTGGTTAGAGGCCAGTATTGAGAAGCCCTTGCAGTATTGAACATCTTTGAAACAATATACATGCAACTCTGCCCCGGGTGGTGGGTAGGGGGAACTACAGGTGGCAAGAAAAATGACTTCCCTGCTTATTTCTCATCTGCATGGGTGGATTTTTAACAAATAAATAACGACATGCATGAGTGATCTATCTTGAAATAAAACTAAGCTGCAAATAAGGCTTGCTGTAGCATGCAAATCTGGTAAATATTTATCGACCATAGTACCTTCCCCACCAGAGTGACAATACCATCACTAGAAACATTCCTTCTGAGGAACTGCCCTTCTTCAGAGTTAAGTCTGGCTCTCCAGGTAACTGAGAGTGAATGCCTACGGCGAAGTCTTTGACCTGAGCTGCTGATGGGAGTGCTCACTAACAGACCAGACAGCATGTGTCACCTGCCCCCAAGGCCTCAGGCCCTGACAACAGGCAGGGCCTCTTGAAGTCAGCTCTGAATTTTTCAGAGGGAAAAGGCGTTTTCATGCAAGTGGCCCGCTGCAATGACAACATTATTTTCTCCAAAGTGGACTCATTTCTAGTTATTTCAGGAATAATTTTACACACAGAAAAGAAATAATGTCTGCTTTAAAAAAAAAAAAAAGCTCTCTGGTTGGCAACATTTCTCTTAATTTTTCCAAAATCCCACTCTAATTTCAAAAATCTAGATTCTCACCTTGGCAAGAAAAGGTAGATCAAAGTCCTGCTTCAGTCTTTAGGTAGATACTATCTGGAGCAAAGTCACCGATTAGCCTGCACACAGTTAGCACAACCTTCCCTGGCACCAGGGAGTGCGCCAGACACCTGCCAATGCCTCCTTCATGCAGGCACTGCCAGCAAGCTTTCTCACTTCATTAGCTGATAAAACCCAAGCCCTTCAGATCTAAAGGGAATACTCAATAGCCACAAAAGTGCTCGATGGCAAAATGATTGCAGGTTCCCTGCCTGTAGGATTTGTAGTTTAGAGAATACACTTAGCTTCTAGCGCGTTGGTCAGGAAAGAGATCGGAAGAAGACAGAATCATCTCCAGGGACAATAGCAAATCTGCCAAAGAGAAGAAAAATGCCAGCTCTGTGGCTCCCTGTCTCCGTCTCTTTTCTGTTGTTGCAACAAAATATCCAAGACAAAGGAAAGACACTGGGGTTGGGCTCCCAGTTCTACCATCCAGGGAGTCCAGGATCAAAGTGCCAGCATTGTCAGCTGCTGGAGCAGCCAAAGGGCAAGCGGGCATGTGCCAACGGAGGGAGCGTGAGGAGCAGCGTGGCTCTGTATGAACCTGCCCTAGGGGCTGGCACCATGACAGAGTAGGTTAAGTTTCTACCCACAGTACTGTCATCCACTTCCAATCCAGCTCCCTCTTTGCAGCCTGAGAAAGCAGTAAAGCATGATCCAAGTCCTTGGGACCCTACACTCACATGGGAGTCCTGGAAGAAGCTCCTGGCTCCTGATCGGCCCAGCTCCAGCTGTTGCAGCCTTTTGGGGAGTGCACCAACATATGGAAGATCTTTCTCTTTGACTTTCTCTCTGTGAATTAGCCTCTCCAATGAAAATACTTAAATCTTAAAAAGGGGGGGGGGTAAGAAAAATCCTTCCCATCCCCAGAGAAAGGCACTGACTGATGACTGTGAGCAGCCAATCCCCTTATCAAGGGCCCACATCCCTACACCACCACCAGTGGTAATCCAACTTCAGCAAGATAACAGAGGGGACAAACCATGCTCAAACCATGGCACACACCAGGAGCATCCAATGCAAGAGCCACAGGCACTGCTAGGGGAACAAGTGACTTTATCTGACCGCATCACTACTTCAGTCCTGGGAGCCAGCTGGTGTAGACGGAAGCTGCATTCACCAAGCACTCGGCAGGCACACGGGGATTTGCTGAGCGACTGAACACACTGATAAATGGATACATGAAATGGGGTGGGATATTCTATGACTGTAAAAAGGCTTAACTGCGAACTCCAACATAGATAAATCCTGAAAATGTTCCAGAAGCCAGTCACCAGCCAGGCAAAGTCTGATTCCATAGGAATGAACTCCGCAAAACCAGCAAATGCATAAAAACAGAAAGTAGATGGGAGGTTGCCAGGGGCTGGTATTTCAGTGGTTGGGGCTTAGGGGATGGGAGGGGACAACTGAGGGACTAGGCATTTCCTTCGGAGCTGATGAAAATGTCCTGAAATTGAAGTGGGGGTGATTATGTACCTCCGCGAACAGACCAAAAACCCTAAGACTGTACCTTTTAAGCAGGTGGATTGCTTGGTACTTGGATTATATCTCAATAAAGCTGTTAGAAACATAATAAGAAATCCCACCATATCCTCACAGCATCCTCCCCGCCCCTGTTTGGTCCTCACCCACCATCAAATCGTCTTTCACTGTTGGAAGTGCTGACAACCTCATTCTTCCAAGCAGCCCCCTAGAGGCTCCGTCAGCTGCTGTCCTTGCTGCCCCCAACTTTGGATTCTTCCTTCAACGCCAGCAGGTGGATGGAGAGAGGGGCAGACGCTCAACACAAGGACAACAGAGGAAGAGGGAACCATCTCATTTGTGCAGCACTGAATCCCCTCGGAAACCTAGGTTTGCCCTCTCAGGGAGAAGTTTAATGTGATTCCTAAGCAAAAGAGCAAGTGAGCAAATGTCTTCAGCTGCCATGTCGTCAGCTAAGCTTCCAGAAGCAGTCAAACAAAACCACATTTATGATTTTTTTAAATATGAAATTATTCTGAAACCTAAACCACTGTGGATTTCCCTAGTCTCTACACTCTTCAGTGCCTCCCTAACATTTTAAAACATCTCGCCAAGTCCCGAATGTTCCAGAACAATGACCTACAGCATCCAGGGGTTCCTGTCCCCAGCTTCAGGCTATAGATTGGCCTGTCCACATCCCTCTGTGGCGGATGAAGCCTTCTCAGAGCCTCAAGCTCTCCGTACTCTAGGAGGGCATCTCTGGGTCAGAGTGAAAAAGCCCCTTGTTGACCTCCGTTAGACTGTGGCTTCTGGCAGTTGTCTCAGAACTGAAAAGCAAGGAAGCAGTGGCACTGTGGAGCCAGAGAGCTCCGTCACAGCTCGTGCGGCCTTACGGCCCCATCAAAACCACTGTTCTAGTCACAGAGTTCAGTACATAGTCGGTACTAAAAAGGAAAACCTGTTTTGACTTATCCTGTTTTTGAAGGGAAATACCTACCTTCCTTCAAGGGGCAGAGAGTCATGTTCTCCCCTGGCACCTTCCTAGCAGCTGCTGGAGGACCATCCAGGACAATGAGGTTCAATCAAATCTGCTTCCGGGTAGGTTAAGGCACTGGCTAAGGGCTGGTGCTGTGATGTAACAGATGAAGTTGACACCAACAGTGCCAACATCCCTTATGGATGCTGTGTGAGTCCAGCTATCCCATTTTCAATCCCACTCCCTGCTAATGTGCCACAGAAAGCAGGAAGAAAGCAGGAAGAAAGCAGGCTTCAGCCTGGCCAGCTGTCACTGCAGCAGCTGAGGGAGTAAAGGAACAGATGGAAGATCTTTTGCTCTCCCTCTCTCCTTCCTTTCCTCCGTCCTTCTCTTACTTTCTCCTTCTTTCCTTTCCTCTCTTTCTCCCTCTCTCCTTTTAACTCCTTTTCTCTCTCCTTCGGTAACTCTGCCTTTTACATAAGTCAACATATCTTTAAAAAGAGACATTGATAAGGTTCCTGTGGCCCACCTCACAGTGGGTTGGAAATACAGCTCCTGACTCAGCTTCCTGCTAATACAGACCCCGGGAGACAGAAGTGATGGCTCAGATAGCTGGGACCCTGCAAGTCACACCGGAGGCCTGGATTGCACTGGGCTCCTGCTCCAACCCAGCTCAGCCCAGGCATGGGAAGTAAACCAGAAGATGGGAGCCCTGTCGCTCTGTCTCTGTTCCTCTATGTGTCTGTCAAATTAAAAACTAATCAATTAAAAAATGTAAACATTGCTTCTGACTGATTCAAAGAGAAACAGCAGGCCAGTATGTTGGCTGAACTGGCTAACCCTTCACCTCTAAGCACCACATCCCATTCGAGTGATGATTCGTGTCTTGGCTGCTCCACTTCCTAACTCACTCTCTGCTTGTGGCCTGGGAAAGCAGTGGAGGATGGCCCAAAGCCTTGAGACCCTGGAACCCACATGGAAGACCTGGAAGAAACTCCTGGCTCCTGACTTTGGATCTGGTCAGCTCCAGCCACTGCAGCCATTTGGGGAGTGAGCCAGCAGATAGAAGATCTTTGCCTCTCCCTCTCTGTAAAATCTGCCTTTCTAATAAAAACAAATCTTTAAAAAGAGAACAACAGCAAAGATGAGGATTGCACTAAACCCCACAAAGACATACAAGAGTTTCAAGAAGTTTCAAAGAGCAGCCCGGATAGGAAAGTGACCCTGCCTGGTCCTGAACCTGCCGACTAGTTTGGTCTTAGCTACCTCTCAGCAAGAATCAGGAGTCAGGAACCCAGGGCCACCTCCCCAGGGTGGGACCCTGGACTGGGAAACTGTTCCACTTTCTCCTGTTCTGTAAAGTGACACCTTGTGCACCTCCCAAACAGCCTCCATGCTACTTCTAGCTAGGAGATGAAGCTGGGAGCAGGGCAGACAGCAGAGAACTTGCAAAAGCAGGAGACGCAATGCTCCCTATGGCCCACCAGCTCTGTGCTAATGCATGCCCATCCTAGGCTGCACTTTCGCCCCTGGATCCTGGAACTTCCAGGAATGCAAACATACCCAAGGGGCACTGCCTTGGAAGGGGCATGCAGAGTGGCAGACAGGCTCAGCATGCGTCTCCCTGTGCCACCAGCGGCCCCAGCACCCCCAGGGCAAGAGAGATGGGGAGATGCCAGGGACACGGCCACACTCCCACTTCCTCACACCCTCCAATTGCCTCTTCACCCTTTCTCTCTGCATTTTTAAGCTAAAGCTGTAACTGGTTTAAAACCAGGGAGCAGAGCAGGACCTGGAACACAGGTTAGTTTCATAAATCCAAACTATGATGCAATTGATATGCAGAATTGCTCCTGAAACCACAAAGAGCTACCTTATACAGAGATCAGGGCAGAATTCAGAAAAGAAAAACATCTGTTTTGATAATGGATCACCATCTTTTCATAAAAAAAGCCAGAATTAGGGTTTTTCCCTGTAACCTGGAAGCACTCAAGCACAATGCAGTCTGTCCAGAAGATGCTGCTGACAGCCAGGTGGGAAATCAGAAGCAGCACGTGTCCTCTGCTGTATGGCCATTTAATAGTCTCTCTCAATTCTTGAGTATTTTTTTAACTTGACCTAGCTCTGCTTCCAGCTTTTTGAAATTCTTTCTTCTGCCTCCTTCATTTATTGAGACTTTCCACTGAATTTTTAATTTGTTCTGCTGTCTTTCACTTCCAATAATTTGGCTTTATTTTATTTCAGTGTTGCTATTTCCTGTGTGACATATTCCTTAAATTCCTTGAATTCCTTGAATTCCTGCTTTATGTGCTTCTCATTGTTGATAAGAAGCTTTACAATGGGGCCCAGCACGATGGCCTAGCAGCTAAAGTCCTCGCCTTGAAAGCCCCAGGATCCCATATGGGCGCCAGTTCTGGTCCCGGCAGCTCCACTTCCCATCCAGCTCCCTGCTTGTGGCCTGGGAAGGCAGTCGAGGACGGCCCAAGGATTTGGGACCCTGCACCCGCGTGGGAGACCCGGAAGAGGTTCCTGGTTTCCAGCTTCGGATTGGCGCGCACCAGCCTGTTGCGGCTCACTTGGGGAGTGATTCATTGGATGGAAGATCTTCCTCTCTGTCTCTTCTCCTCTCTGTATATCTGACTTTGTAATAAAATGAATAAACCTTTAAAAAAAAAAAACTTTACAATGAGTTTTCTGAATTCTGTGTCCCCCATTTTCTCGATGTTTTTCTGAGTTAACTCTGAGGTTGGCAAAGGCTTTTGCTCCTTTGCAGGGGAGTCTTCACTAATATTCATTGTGCCTTTGTCTCTTTTTGCTCTTGGTCATTGTACTTCTGGTTAGCAGATTCTTCTCCTTAGAGCAGGTTTATAAGCTGTGTCACCCACAGGTCTACAATTCGATTTTACTTTTTGCGGTTGATACATGATTCTTTGCAGTCATTTGCGCCACTCCCTCCAGTGAGTTCCAGGTCTGGGTCCTTATGTTAGACTTCCATGATTGTCTCCACAGCCCCAGGTCCTGGCTCACCTCTCTCCACCTCCTGTGATCTCGTGCTGAGGCTGCACCATTGTCTGTACAACCTTTCTCCCAATTCCGGCTCGC
The DNA here is from genome assembly GCF_030435755.1 of Ochotona princeps. NCBI lineage: Eukaryota > Metazoa > Chordata > Mammalia > Lagomorpha > Ochotonidae > Ochotona > Ochotona princeps. The sequence goes on along the minus strand of NC_080844.1, from coordinate 61,171,479 downwards.
ACAGTTCTCAGGATTAGGGAGACATCAGTTGTTCTAAATAGCTAGGTTGTTGGTGGTGCTGATCTTGCTAGAACCTGTTGGCTCTTAGTTCTGAAGGCCACATGGACCTATTTTTACCTGTTTGATGCCAAAACTGATATTATTTTCCTTGTGAGACCAGTGAAATGAACTGTGTTTGCTCCCAGTTCAGCGCATGTGCAGCTCACTGTTGTCCCTGCAGTCTCAAAACCTTTGCCACACTGTACAAAATGGCACCTGATGTGCCACTACTAGAGTTCTTGATCTGCTGGCCATCAGGTCTGGGGGCTACTGAACCTATTTTGGGTGAACCTGTAGGATGCCACGTTGTTGCAATTCACTGAGCAAGAAATGAGTTTGCTCCAAGCTTAGTGCATGAGCAGTCCTGTCCCATAAACTTTGCCTGCCTACACAAGATAGCGCCTACACATGATGATTTGACTCTAGTTGGGGGGGGGGGGGGTCTGAGCTGTGAAATCTACCCTTTCTTGCACCACCTGTTTGGGTTCTGCTGCTCTGTCTCTGCTCTTAGTTAAATCAAACAAACCAGCAGGATGGGCAGTCCTGTATCTGGGTTTACCTCCTGAGCTCCTGATGAACTCCCCTTCCCACCTTGCTGGTGGAGTTCCGGCCACCAGTGGAGTTCAGATGGCTACTCACTGAATGCCACTAAGGTATCTGGTCACTACAACACCACACCACTGTCTCCACTGCTTTCCCATGTCCCTCCAGGTGCCCCTCTACTGTCAGTCTGTCCCCTCCTATTTCCTGGAATGCGGCCTCTCTGCTTCACCCTGGCTAACGTTTCTCCATCTGTTTAAACATGTCCGTACCCCATTCTGTCATCTTGATTCTCTCTGGCTTCCTACTCTAGGCACCCAATCTCCTTCACATTTTCCAAGCTCTGCTATCCTGGTCCAGTTTCTCTTGTGACTAGCAAACTGGGTAAGTTATAACAAGCTGATTTGGACTCACAGTTCTGATCCATAGGACCACATCTGGTAATAAACCTGCTTGTAGCAGTGCCTCAAGGAGGCTTTAACAGGCCTCATAGTGAGAAACAGAGCATATGAGAGAGCAAACCCAGCAGGATTTTATAGGAGTCATTCTTAAGACAGTCCACTAACTCACATATCCATGACTGGCTCAGAGTGCTGATCCCCTCCTAAAGCTTTCCTCTGGCCCCTCTCTGTCTCTAATGGGGGCTCAACTCCAAGCTGAGCTTCAGAGGGAAACAACCATCTGCAAAGCCCAGCACCTGCTATTTAGAGGAAGACAACCCCACCACAACAGTCCATGGATCCCTGCCATCCTCCCAGCTCTCTCCCTGTCAGCTCTCTGGTTTGCCAATACAGCCTAGACTCTGACCTAGAAAGCTGTTGGCTGTCCACCAAGGCCGTGTATCCCCCAGACTTTATAAGCCCAGCTTTCTGAGTTCCCTCCAAATCTTTTACTTATTTATTTATTTTTATTAGAAAGGCAGATCAAATTTATGGAGGGAAAGAGGTATAGACAGAAAGATCTTCCATCCACTAGTTCATGCCCCAAATGGCCACAATGGCTTGAACTGAACCTGTCCAAAGACAAGAGTATCTTCTAGGTCTCCCACATGGATGCAGGGTCCCAAGGCTTTGGCCCATCCTCTGCTACTTTTTGAGGTCATAAGCAGGGATCTGGATTCTAAGTGGAACAGTCAGGACATGAACCAGTGCCCATATGGGATCCCAACATTTGCAAGGTGAGGATTTAGCCACTGAGCTATCACACTGGGCCCCCCTCTGAATCTTTGGAAACCCAGATCTGTAAATTCCCTGCTGAGAAGCATGGGAGACTAGGGAGGGAGTAACTCAATTTCCCCCCTGGAGAAGGAGAGGACACAGCAGCCAAGGAAGTTGGGCAGCCCCAGCAGACCTGAGGCCGGGATAGAAAGGCAGCTGGGGAGCTGGGCTGCAAACATGCCTGATGTTGCCTCTAGAGTTGTCACTTCTGCTTAGGTTGTCCCTTGCCCCAACCCCAACCTCCAGTGAAGAGTCCATGATTAGCCTCAGGGAGCAGTGCATACTTCCCATTTTGTAAGTACTGAACAGCAAGCCCCACTGGGGAAGAGAAGAGGTGCACCGTGTCCCCACAACTCTCTGGAGCAGACCCACAACCTTCCTTCTGCTGCTCCCAAGGAGTCTCCCAGCACTCTGCTCCCACACACCACACTCACTGGGACTCACACTCCACTACTCAGTGCCTAGAACCCAAGAAAGGTGTGTTGGATGAAAGGCACCTGCAGCATGCCTGCTGGACTCCTTGTTTTCAGAGTTATCAGCATCCTTGGCACAATACACCTTGCAACACCATCCTAACCACCGTTGGCGCAGAGGAGTCACCTTCTTCAAAACTGAGCTTAAAAACAATCACTGATATGGCATGCATCGTGGTCAAGCAGGTAAAGCCACTGCCTGGGACGGCAGCATCTCATATGTGCGCAGGTTCATATCCCAGTTGCTCCCCTTCAGATCCAGCAATGATGGTACCTGGGGGAAAATCCGTGGAAGATGGTCCAAGTGTTGGAGCTCCTGCATCTGGATGAAGCTCCTGGCTTTGACCTGGCCCAGTACTGAC